>NC_091445.1:33765889-35045743 GCF_964237555.1 Oryctolagus cuniculus
AATACGCCTGGGAGGTAAAGTACTTGGGTTCCAGCATTCTACATGAGAGATTTAGTTGGAGTTCCTGACTTTGGCTTTGGTCTGGCCCAGCACTAGCTATTGCAGACATCTGAGGAGTGAACCTGTGGGATGGAAGATGTGTCTCTCTTTCTCTGTCTTTCCCTCTCCCTGTCATTCTTCCTTTCAAATAAATAAATCTTTAAATAATAATAAATAAAATTCAATATAGAGTAAAAATAGTACTGGAATTAGTAGAGTTAAATGAACATAATATAAGAAATCATTTCCTATAAACTAAAATGTATTATATTATCAGAATTTTAAATCATTGAAAATATTATGAGTTATTAACATACTTAAGATATCAATTAATATATACCTAATAGTGTACTAATAATTAAAAAACATTATATAGAACATATTTTAGGAAAATTAAGCCCAAAAACATTTTAAAATATTAATAACCATAGAGGCACAAAAGCTATATTAATATCCAAGTATAATATTAAAAAAGAGAATTTATAGAATTTACAACATTTAAAGGGAAAAACACAGCACAAAATGTAAAGAAAAGGACAAACTGAGACAACAAAATGTTGCTATCCTTTTGTACGAATAAGTCCTAGAGAACTACTGTTCAGCAGGTAGCATATGAGGAATAGTAATACACACTGTGCTTAAAGATTTATTAAGAAGTAGTGCTTATGTTACCCCCAAAAAGAAAAAAAGGTGGGACAGAAGAACATTTTACAGGCGATTGTTATGCTAACGGCATAACAATCTCACAGCCCTATACTTAAAACTCATCAAAATGTATGCATTAACTGTGCAGATTTTTGGTATGTCAATCATACAACTAAAAAGTAGATGAAGGTAAAGAGCTGTTACCACCTTTAGGCTATTGCTAACATAGCGTTTTCTAATGAAGACATTGGAGGGAAACCACCTTCCTGCCAGGAACTGACTAAAACTCTTCATAATCTGAAAGGTAATAGGAGCTTCAGGGCTTCCATCTGAGCTTCTGTAAGAGGGAGAGCTTCATGGAGCTGGAAATTATAAAATAAAGATTCCCCGATTATCCTGATGCATATACAACATAAAACATGTGTCACCTGGAGGTTCTTTTATTTCAATCAATCTAAAAATATTATTGTAGGAGAAGTAAATATTGAAATATGAAAAAAATTTCTAATCAAGATAAGCCTGTGTAGTTTATTTCCTTTACACATGAAGAAAATTCATAGAGCCAAGACAAAAGATTAATTAAAAAGAAAATAGAATAATACAAAATTGACTTTAAGTAAGAAATAAAAGGGAAAAGAAGGAGAAAGTCAAACTTAACTATTATTAACTGGAAAAATTGATATAAACATGCTTATTAACTAAAAAATATAATCACTGGAATAAACTAAGTGGAAGTAAATGAGAGGATAATCAAAATAGAGCATAGTAATAATGAATTCATCAAGAAAAATCACAGAGATTAAAGATTATGAGAAAGTACTTAAATATTTGAATAAAAATCAGTTTGAATGTATTTTTTTAAGATTTATTTATTTATTTGAAAGAGTTACGCAGAGAGAAGAGAGACAAAGAGAGAAAGAGAGGGAGAGACAGAGAGAGGTCTTCCATCCTCTGGTTCACTCCCCAAATATCAACAACAGCTGGTGCTGGGCCAATCTGAAGCTAGGAGCCAGGAGCTTCCTCCTGGTATCCCACATGGTTGCAGGGGCCCAAGGATTTGGGCCGTTTTCTACTGCCTTCCCAGGCCCTAGAAGAGAGCTGGATTGGAAGTGGAGCAGCTGAGACTCAAACCGGTGCCCATATGGGATGCTGGCACTACAGGCAGTGGCTTTACCTGCTATGCCACAGCGCTGGCCCCCTGAATATATTTTAATATGCACCCTAAAGAAGAGTATAGAGGAAATGACAGGTAACAATATACAAAAATCTAAATGCTGAGAACATTTCATGAGTGTGAATATTCATACTGAAATACAAACTACCAGAGTAAAAAGATGGCATTCTTACAAAAAAATAAAGTGGCATGTCACTGGCAACAAAATATATAAAGGAGCATGCATGTGTTACGGTATGCTAAGCCACTGCTATCCCATATCAGAATATCCAGCTTGAGTCCTGGATACTCCTTGCTTCTGATCCAGCTTCCTATGAGTGCATCCTGGGAGGCACAACAGATGATGGCTCAAGTACTTAGGATCTTGCTACCCATGTTGAAGACCCTGATGGTGTTCTGGGCTCCTGTTCTGGCTTCTGTCTGGCCCAGCCCTAGTTATTGTGAGCATTTGAGAAGTTTACCAGTGGATCTGTCTGTCTCTCTCTATCTGCTTTTCAATTAAATGAAAAAATATATGTTCTTTTAAAATATAGAAGGAGGGGCCAGCGCTGTGGTGCAGTGGGTTAACACTACTGGTGGGAATATAAAATGGTACAGCTAATTTCAAAGAGTCTGACAATTCCTCTAACAAATATAAGATTATCATATGACCCAGCAGTCACACCACTTAGGTGCTTACCCAAAGGAAATGAAAATATATGTACACAAAATATATATACACAAAAACTGTACACAAATATTTATAGCAACATTTCTTTTTTTAACTTTTTAAATTTTTATTTATCTGAAAGAGAGTTACAGAGAGAGGTAGAGAGAGAGAGAGAGAGAGGTCTTCCATCCAGTGGTTCACTCCCAATTGGCCGCAACGGCCAGAGCTGTGCCAAGCCAAAGCCAGGAACCAGGAGCTTCTTCAGATCCCCATGCAGGCTCAGGGGCCTAAGGACTTGGGCCGTCCTTTACTGCTTTCCCAGGCCATAGCAGAGAGCTGGATCGGAAGTGGAGCATCAAGGACTAGAACTGGCACCCATATGGGATGCCAGCACTTCAGGCCAGGGCTTCAACCCTCTGCGCCACAGCACAGGCCCCAGCAACATTTCTTATAATAACCAAAAGATGAAAGCATTCCAAATATCCACTGACACATGAATGGATAAGCAAAATGTGGTATTTCAGCCCAGTGGATATTCGGCCATATAAAGGAATCAAGTACTGATATATGAAACTTCATGCTAATTGAAAGAAGTCAGCCACAAAAAATACCACATATAAGATTCTATTAATATGAAATGTTCAGAATAGGCAAATCTACAGGGAAAACAAGTAGATTCAATGCTGCTTTGGGCTAGAAGAGACACAGGAGGGTGATAGGCAAAGGATTCATTTCTTTTTTAGGTGATGAAAGTGTTCTAAAATTGACTACAGTGATGGTTGTACACATACGTTAGTATACTAAAAACCATTATGCTATGCTTGTACAGTTTAAGTGGGTTGATTATATAGCACATGATTTATTTTCAGTAAAATGCTCTTAACAGTCACAAATTATTCTCTTAGAATATCCCAACAACACTCTGCATACATACCTTCTGATCTTTATCCTACTCCTTCACCTTAAGAAAAATAATGGCAAAAAAAAAATGTTGACTATTATAGGTTAATTCTGGGATTGTTCAGAATCTTAAGATGATCCCACAATCAGAAAAAAAAAATATGTTTCTCCTTTCAAAGAGGATAAATGTCTTGCCTATACTACCTGTGATGGTTAATTTTAAGTGCCAACTAGACTGAATTAAGGAATACTTGTAAAAGCTTTTCTTTAGGTGTGTCTGTAAGAATGTTTTCAAAAGATATTAACCTGTGCATCTGGCCTGGGGATGGAAGGTAGGAAAAGACCCGTTCTCAATGTGGGCAGGCACCATCACTTGGCTGGAGATCCCAGAGAGAAAAAAATATAGATGGTGAATTGGTCTCTGTGACTGAGACCTGAGATGTACTTCTCTCCTCTTGGACATCAGAACTTTGGACCAACTCCAGGATTTAACACCAGTGGCCTTCAGACTTTCAGCCTCTAATGGAGAATTATGCCCTTGGCTCCTTGGGTATGGACTAAGCCATGCTACCTCATCCAAGGGTCCCCAGCTTAGAGATGACCTGCCGGGGGACTTCTTAGCTGCCAAAATCATGTGTTCAAATTCCCCTAATAAACACCCCTTCATATGTTTATATTATTTCTGTGCAAAAAATTTGAAATTCATGCATAATGTCTTCATGATACTCATTTTCTATGAACTTTCTGAAGGTCTCTTGTATACAAATGTCAGTGATTGTCTCTTTATGGAATCCTTCACTCTACTTATCCCTAAAAAGCCATTCACAAATAGGATGAAATATTTTCTCCAACAAATTTTAACTAAAGTAATGAATTTTTTTCATTTTTTAAGATTTATTTTATTTTATTTATTTGAAAGACAGACTTAGAGAGAGAGAGGTAGAGGCAGAGAGAGGTCTTTCATCCGCTGGTTCACTCCCCAGATGGCTGCCAATGGCCAGAGCTGTGCTGATCTGAAGCCAGGAGCCAGGAGCTTCTTCCAGGTCTCCCACACTGGTGCAGGGGCCCAAGGACTTGATAAATCCTTTACTGCTTTCCCAGGCCATAGCATAGAGCTGGATTGGAAGAGGAGCAGCCAGGACTAGAACTGGCACCCATATGGGATGCCGGCACTGCAGGCCAGGGTGTTAACCCACTGCGCCACAGCGTCAGCCCCAGTAGTGAATTTTTTTAAAAATTCATCCTTTAAATTTTCCACAAAATGTATTAACAAACAATAAGTATATACAGAGTAGACAGACCTATAAGCATATACAGAACCACTGTCAAACTTGTGCTATGCATCCTGACTGCCAAGAAGGAATGCCACAGAAGCTGTGAGGATTTTGAAACAGGCTGCCCCTGGGGGGCATTTTGGATTCTTATTTCCAAAAGAAAAGAGAAAAAATAAGGAACCAATGGAAAAAGATCAACTTCATATAAGCCTGCATCATCAGAAGGAGAATTTAGGTAGTTGTTATACATCAATCCCAAAGGAATTATCACAATTTCCAGCAATGGTAATCATATAATTTCTCAATTTAACTTGTTCTTCTTGCATATTAAAATATAGTCCCTAATTTTTATGTTTTAAGTACACCATATGTTAAAAATATGTTCAACTTTTAAACTCATAGAAAGTGGCCGTATCTAAACATGTATTTTTCTGTAGATTGCTTTTTTTTTCTGGCAATGGTTGAGTTTCTGGTTATTTAACACTAGAAGTATTAACACAAATAATGAATTATACTGGCATGTAAGAATTACTTTTCATCTTTATAAAAAGAACAAAATCCAGAATAAATTAGAATGACAAAAGATTCCACAGGTTGAAGAGATTAATATTTTCTCTTTATTAAGATTGCTGTTTTAATAATGGTTTCTCCTTAACTTATGGTTCCATAATATCACTTTTGTTCTTGGTTCTAGTATCAGACTCAAATCAAGGCAACATTCTATGATCCACTTTGAGGAAACACTTCCAATTCCAAGGAAACCTCTGAGAAAACATGATGTCTAGATTATTCACTCTTAAGAAGGAAAGAAATTCTGACACATGTTGCAACATGGATGAAATCTGAGGATGTAATGCTAAGTGAAATAAGCCACTCACAAAAAAGACTGTATGATTCTACCTATAATAGTGCATTTAGAGTGATCCAATTCATAGAAACAGAAAGAATAGCTGTTGCCAGAGGCTGTTGTCAGAGGAGAAAATGGAGACTTGTTTAGTGTTTAGAGTTTCAGTTTTATAAGATGAAAACATTCTAGAGATTGGTTGTGCAAAAATGTACAATCACCTAACATTATCAAGCTATATGATTAAAATGGATAAGATGGTAATTTTATGTATATTTTACCACAATTAGAAATGAGAAAATAACATAGCAGAATTCTATCAGATGTCTATCAGGTTTGCAAAATAGAGTCTTGGGGGTGGTATAGGGAAATGCAAAATCTTACACACTGTTGATGTGGATATAAATTGTTGCACTCTAAAGTAAAATTTTATAATATTGATAAAGTTATTGGCTACCTTTTGCCTATGAATTCTGATTTTACAAAATTTTTCCTAGAGATACATAGTAATTTCAATTTCTAATGATACATATATAAAATATACATTACTAAAATGAATGCTTTACACATGTATGATGTATATTTATTAAGTTATTAATTAGAAGATTAATTAAATAAATTATGGTATACTCATGCAATAGCATACTATACTACTATGAAAAGTAAGAGGCAGCTTAACCTGTTTTTTTTTTTTTTTTTTTTTTTTTGTGAAAACATTGTCAGACACTGCTAATAAAAAAGCAAGGCTCTGAACAGCATGTATAGTACCTATCATTATGTCAATAATTTAAATGGATGTTTGTAAGGAATATGACCTCAACCAGGTTATTTTGGGGAATTAAAGAGGGCAATAATTTTTTAATATTTATCCATTTGAAAGGCAGAATTACAAAAAGAGGAGAGGCAGAGAGAAAGAGGTCATCTGTCCACTGGTTCATGCCTAAATGGCTACAATGGCCAGGTCTAGCTCAGGCTGAAGCCAGGAGCCTAGAATTCCATCTGGATCTCCCACATGAGTGCAGGGACCCAAGCACTTGGGCCATCTTTTGCTACTTTCCCAGGTGCATTAGCAAGGAGTTGGATTGGAAGTGAAGCAGCCAGGATTTGAACCAGTACTCATGTGGGATTCTGGCATTGAAGACAGTAGCTGAACCCACTGCACTACAAGCCCAATCCCAAGGAGGCACTACTAATAATTACTTTGTAAAAACACGCATCAGGGGCCTACTGGGTACACATGCATATTTATTAGTCTTTGGCAAGGTTTAGACAAAAACATCATTACTTGATTTTATGTTTCTAACTGTGGCATTTCCTGCTATGACCTTCACTGAATTTAGCATCTCATGGGATCCAATGACTCACTTGGGGATCAAGAAAAAGAGTTATAGTACTATATTTTGTATCCAAGACAAATGTTAAAGATACATTGTTAAGGGAGAAAATCAAGTTGCTGGAGAGTATATTTAGCAAAATTTCATTTATATTTTATCTGTGAACACATAGATATTTTCTGTAAGACACACAATTTATTTTAATCTTATTATTCTACTTTCGTCTCTTTAATCCTCTCCAAGTTTTACTAGAACCCAATATTTTTAACTGTTTAGTAAACAGAATTACAAAAAAAAAAGTGGGGGGCCAGCGTTGTGGCATAGCAGGTAAAACTGTCTGCCTGCAATGCCAGCATCCCATATGGGCGCTGGTTCAAGTCCCAGATGCTCCACTTCTGATCCAGCTCTCTGCAATGGCCTGGAAAAGCAGCAGAAGATGGCCCGAATCCTTGGGACCCTGCACTCATGTGGGAGACCTGGAAAAAGCTCCTGGCTCCTGGCTTCAAATTGGCCCAGCTCTGGACATTGCAGCCATTTGGGGAGTGAACCAGCAGATGGAGGACTTCTCTCTTTCTGCTTCTGCTTCTTTGTATCTTTGCCTTTCAAATAAATAAATAAATCTTATTTTTTTTTTTAAAGTTCATTTCCAAGCACACTCAAAGGAGTAGTGGAAGAAAGGGCACAATTATCCTTTGAATAGTCATTTATGAAGGGCAACATGACAATATTCATCACAATTGTGAATGCATAAACTCATGGACCTAGAAATTTCAATTCTATAAATTTACCCTAGAGTTATAACTCAGTCACAGAGGAGAAAATCATTTCCCTACAAACTGAAGTTTCATAGAACTGGGGTTTGAGTCAAAGTAGCTCATCTCCAGAGTGTCTGCCCCTAACCATGTTATATCGTCTCTCTCAAGCCCACAAGCATGTTGAAGCAAAGGACTGAAACAAACCTTAACATCCATCAATAGTTGATTAATTAAGTAAACCATCAGACTATCTATCCAAACATCCAACAAACCACTATAAAGCCATTAAAAATAATGAGGCAAAAATCTCAATGATATTTTTTCAGAAAACTAATAAAAACACTACCAAAAGATCCCCAGTAGTAAATGTGATCTTGAGTAAAAAGAATAAAGCAGGAAGCATTACCTACCTGACTTCAAAATATATTACAAAGCTATGGTAATCAAACAGCAGGCTATAGCATAAAAACATATCACAGACCAGTGGAACAGAGTAGAAACCCTAGAATTAAACCCACACATTAAAAAGCCAATTGATCTTTGACATATGTGTTAGAAACACGTATAGAAAAAAAGGATAGTTTTTTTTTTTTTTAAATAAATGGGCCTGGGAAAATTGGATATTCACATGCAGAAGAATAAAACCAGAACCTGTCTCTCCATGTACAAAAATTAACCAAAGTAAATTAAAGGCTGAAATGTAATACCTGAAACTTTGAAAAAACTAGTAGAAGAAAACACCTGAAACTAGTAGAAGAAAATATGTGGCTACAGACTCCAAAAGCACAAGAAACAAGAGCTGAAGAAGGAGTCCATGAAATGATTTGATAGGCTAAGTCATCTCTTAGAATGTTTGCATCCCATGTCAGAGTGACTGGTTTGAGTCCAGCTACCCTACTTCCTGCTAATATACACCCCAGGTGGCAGCAGATGATGGTTTAAGTACCTAGGTCCCTGATGTGGAAGACCTGGACGGTCTGGGTTTGTTCTGGCCCACTCCTAGCTATTGCAGGCATTTGGGAATGAAACACAGATGGAAGATATGTTTGTCACTTAATCAGGTAAATAAAATAAAATAAAATAAACTTTTTAAAAAAAGTAGAAATGGGATTTCATAAAATTTCTGCTCCACAGAGAAAACCATCAACAGACTGAAGAGATAATTTGTAGAAGAAGGGAAAAATTTCAAGCTATACATCTGACAAAGGAATAATATCCAGGACATATGTATAGAACTCAAATGATTCAATAGCAAAAATAACAACAATAATCCAATTAAAAGTGAATTAAATATAAACACATTTATTAAAGGAAGATATACAAATGGCCAATAAGTACATGGAAAAAATGTTCAACATCACTACTCTAATTTGCATCATGGAAATTAAAATCAAAACCACAAAGAGATATCATCTTACTAAAGTTAGATGGACTATTATCAAAAGACAAAAAATAACAAGTGTTGCTGAAAATGTAGAAAAGAGAGAGCTTTTGCAAACTGTTGATAGGAATATAAATTAATATAGCCATTGTAGAAAGGAACAAACCTAAAAGTAGAACTACTGTATGATCCAACAATCCCACTGTGGGCATATATCCAAGGGAAATGAAACTCATCTTTCAAAGAGGCATCTGGTGGCTGGCATTGTAGGGCAGCAGGTTGAGCTGCCACCTGTGATGCCAGCATCCCATAAGAGTGCCAATAAAAGTCTTGGCTGCTCCATTTCTATCCAGCTCCCTCCTAATGTGGAACAAGCACTTGGGCCTTGGTCACCCATATGGGAGACCCAACTGGAATTCTTGGCTCCTGCTTCTGCTTGGCCCAGTCCTGGCTGTTGTGGCCATTTGGTGAGGGAACCGGCAGATATAAGACCTCTCTCTCTCTCTCTGTCTCTCTCTCTGACTGCCTTATTAAATAAATAATTCTTTAAAGAGAGAGAGACAGAGAGAGAGAGACATCAGCACTCACATGTTTATTGTAGCACGACTCACAATAACCAACAAATGGAAACAACTTAAATTTCTTTTTTTTTACCAGAACATCATGTAAGTTTATTTCAGATGTAAGAGCAATGTTAGAATTGACAAGTTTAATCTTTACTGCACCAAGTAAACTTAGTCATTAAGTATTTTTTTTAAAGTTATCCCCTCCAAAAAACTGAGGGAGCTTTTCTTTTTCCACCACCACATATCAAAGTTTCCCAACAGTTCTCTTTTTGGAGGACTTTCAATTGATGAGTAACTGCCTTAGAGATACACTTCAGAACTTCTTTCCTCAAATAAAAACTAATCTGGACAAATTATATATTGCATAAATTTCCTTACAGATGCTTTTATTTAGAAGCCAAATGGAAATACCCTACAGTAAAATTTTGACTGTTTTGCGCACAGTAAGAATTACCTGTCCTGAAAAATATGATAAATATATACTGCAATCTTCCAGTTAACAGAGGTATTGCTTAACTTTAAAGATAATTTTTTTCTGTTTGAGGTAAGTTAGCTTGAGCACGTCCCAAATTGCACATCTCTTCCCTCTCTTATTCCCACTCTTAATATTTAACAGCGATCACTTTTCAGTTAAGTTTCAGCACTTAAGAATAATTGTGGGCCGGCGCCGCGGCTCACTAGGCTAATCCTCTGCCTAGCGGCGCCGGCACACCGGGTTCTAGTCCCGGTCGGGGCGCCGGATTCTGTCCCGGTTGCCCCTCTTCCAGGCCAGCCCTCTGCTGTGGCCAGGGAGTGCAGTGGAGGATGGCCCAGGTGCTTGGGCCCTGCACCCCATGGGAGACCAGGAAAAGCACCTGGCTCCTGGCTCCTGCCATCGGATCAGCGCAGTGCGCCGGCCGCAGCGCGCCGGCCGCGGCGGCCATTGGAGGGTGAACCAACGGCAAAAGGAAGACCTTTCTCTCTGTCTCTCTCTCTCACTGTCCACTCTGCCTGTCAAAAAAATAAAAATAAAAAAAAATAAAAATAAAAATAAAAGAATAATTGTGTATTGATTACAGTATTCAACCAAAAGTATTAAGTAGAACAAACAAAAAAAAATACTAAGAGGGATAACATATTAAGTTGCTTATCAACAGTCAGGGTGAGGGCTGATCAAGTCACCGTTTCTCATAGTGTTCATTTCACTTTAACAGGTTTCCTTTTTGGAGCTCAGTTGTCACCTATCAGGGAGAACAAGTGGTATTTGTCCCTTTGGGATTGGCTTATTTCACTCAGCAAAATGTTTTCCAAATTCCTAACAGGGATCACTTTTCAGTTAAAATTTAAACACCTAAGAATAATTGTGTGTTAATTACAGAGTTCAACCAATGATACTAGAACAAAAAAAAATACTAAAATGGATAAAGTATTACATTGTACATCAACCGTCAGGACAAGAGCTGATCAAGTCACTGTTTCTCATAGTGTCCATTTCATTTCAACAAGTTTCCCCTTTGGTGCTCAGTTAGTTGTCACCAATCAGGGAGAATATATGATATTTGTCCCTTTGGGACTGGCTTAATTCAATCAGCATGATGTTTTCCAAATTCCTCCATCTTGTTGCAAATGACTGAGTTTCGTTGTTTTTGACTGCTGCATAGTATTCGATAGAGTACATGTCCCATAATTTCTTTATCCAGTCTACTGTTGATGGGCATTTGGGTTGGTTCCAGATCTTAGCTATTGTGAATTGAGCTGCAATAAACATTAATGTGCAGACAGCTTGTTTGTTTGCCAATTTCATTTCCTTTGGGTAGATTACAAGGAGTGGGATGGCTGGGTTGAATGGTAGGGTTATATTCAGGTTTCTGAGGAATCTCCAGACTGAATTCCATAGTGGCTTAACCAATTTGCATTCCCACCAACAGTGGGTTAGTGTCCCTTTTTCCCCACATCCTCGCCAGCATCTGTTGTTGGTAGATTTCTGAATGTGAGCCATTCTAACTGGGGTGAGGTGAAACCTCATTGTGGTTTTGATTTGCATTTCCCTGATTGCTAGTGATCTTGAACATTTTCTCATGTGTCTGTTGGCCATTTGGATTTCCTCTTTTGAAAAATGTCTATTGAGGTCCTTGGCCCATCTCGTAAGTGGGTTGTTTGTTTTGATGTGGAGTTTCTTGATTTCTTTGTAGATTCTGGTTATCAACCCTTTATCAGTTGCATAGTTTGCAAATATATTTTCCCATTCTGTCGGTTGCCTCTTCACTTTCCTGTTTCTTTTGCAGTACAGAAACTTCTCAATTTGATGCAATCCCAAATGTTAATTTTGGCTTTGACTGCCTGTGCTTCTGGGGTGTTTTCCAAGAAATCATTGCTGGTAACCATATATTGCAGGGTTTTTCCAATGCTCTCTAATAATTTGATGGTGTCAGGTCGTAGATTTAAGTCTTTAATCCAAAACAGTAGAGTTAGAAACATACCAGGGGATTCCAATTCAATCCCATCAAGGTGGCATGTACCAATGCCATCTCACTAGTCCCAGTGATCAATTTCTGTTCACAATTGATCGTAATGATAGGACTAAGAACCAAAGGGAACACATAAACTAGTGTCTGCAAATACTAGCTGATATAATAAAAAAGGGAGAAAACGATCCAACATGGGAAGTGAGAAACACAGCAGACCCATAGAATGGCAGATGTCCTAAACAGCACCCTGGCCTCAGAATCAGCCCTAAAGGCACTCGGATCCGGCTGAAAAGCCCATGAGAGTATTTCAGGCATGAAAAGCCAAGACACTCTGGGAAAAAAATGACGTAATGAAAGATCTCTGTGAGTGAGATCCCCGTGGAAAGAACAGGTCATCAAAGAAGGAGGTACCTTTCTCTGAAGGGAGGAGAGAACTTCCACTTTGACCATGGCCTTATCTAAATATGATCAGAGTCGGTCTGGCCTCAGAATCAGCCCTAAAGGCACTCGGATCTGGCTGAAAAGCCCATGAGAGTATTTCAGGCATGGAAAGCCAAGACACTCTGGCAAAAAGATCTCTGTGAGTGAGATCCCAGTGGAAAGAACAGGTCTTCAAGGGGGGAGGTGCCTTTCTCTGAAGGGAGGAGAGAACCTCCACTTTGACTATGACCGTGTCTAAACAAGATAAGAGTCGGAGAACTCAAGGGGCTTCCATAGCCTTGGAAACTCATAACTGGTGCATAGGGAGATTACTGATGCCATAAACAGGAGTGTCAATTTGTAAAGTCAACAACAGGAGTCACTGTGCACTTACTCCTCATGTAGGATCTCTGTCCTTAACGTGCTGTACACTGAGGCTTAATGCTATAACGAGTACTCAAACAGTATATTTCACTTTGTGTTTCTATGGGGGTGCAAACGACTGAAATCTTTACTTAATGTACACTAAACTGATCTTCTGTAAAAAAAAAAAAAAAAAAAGAAAGAAATTTTCAATTCCCAACTTGACTCTCACTGGGATTAAACATGACAATAGGTCTGATCTGATTTCATCATCATTTTAAAAAAATCATCTATTATTTTTCACTTTATGTTTCTGTGTGGGAGCAAACTGTTGAAATACTTACTTAAGGTATACTAAGCTGATCTTCTGTATATTAAGATAATCGAAAATGAATCTTGATGTGAATGGAAGGGGAGAGGGAGTGGGAAAGGGGAGGGTTGTTGGTGGGAGGGACGGTATGGGGGGGAAGCCATTGTAACCCATGAGTCGTACTTTGGAAATTTATATTCATTAAATAAAAGAAAAAAAAAAATATGATCAGAGTCGGTGAACTCAGGGGGCTTCCATAGCCTTGGCAGCTCATGACAAGAGCCTAGGGTGATTACTGATGCCATAAACAAGAGTGTCAATTTGGTAAGTCAACAACAGGAGTCACTGTGCACTTACTCCTCATGTAGGATCTTTGTCCTTAGTGTGCTGTACATTGAGATTTAATGCTATAACGAGTACTCAAACAGTATTTTTTTTTTTTTGACAGGCAGAGTGGACAGTGAGAGAGAGAGACAGAGAGAAAGGTCTTCCTTTGCCGTTGGTTCACCCTCCAGTGGCCACCGCCGCTGGCACGCTGCGGCCGGCGCACCGCGCTGATCCGATGGCAGGAGCCAGGAGCCAGGTGCTTTTCCTGGTCTCCCATGGGGTGCAGGGCCCAAGCACTTGGGCCATCCTCCACTGCATTCCCTGGCCACAGCAGAGAGCTGGCCTGGAAGAGGGGCAACCGGGACAGAATCCGGAGCCCCGACAGGGACTAGAACCCGGTGTGCCGGCGCCGCTAGGTGGAGGATTAGCCTAGTGAGCCACAGCGCTGGCCTCAAACAGTATTTTTCACTTTATGTTTCTGTGTGGGAGCAAACTGTTGAAATCTTTACTTAATGTATGCTAAACTGATCTTCTGTATATAAAGAGAATCGAAAATGAAAAAAAAAACAATAAGGCCATGGATTGGAAAGAGACAGCATTTAAAATGGTCTGCATTGAGGACTTTGACACTAGGTTGAGGATAATGAATTGTCTCCTGCCAAATTATAGTCAGCATCAAGCTTCCATATGAGTTTGTTGTTATTTACGTGTTAAATTTGAAGTTCAAGTGGAGAATTGATTTTAAGGTGAATTCCAGATGGGTGGTGTCACCAGGCACTGGCAGAAGCATATGTAAAAACTTTTTAAAAGACCACAGTTTTAATCTACATCACAAAGAACTCCTACCAGTAAAGTTTCCAAGGATAATGAGAAACTCACATTAAAAAGAAACCCCAAATTTGTATATATTAAATGAGTAAATGTGTATTATTTGAAAATTTAAAATTAAAATTAAAACAGAAAATCATGAGCAACACTAACAAAAAAGCACAGTGAGAGAAATTTATCAGGGTGAGAGTTTAGAAGAATTAGACCCACAAGGAATACATTTATGAGACATATCAGACACTGATGATAAATGACATGTTTATTTTGAAGCAATAGAAGGCATGAAGAAATGAACAATGAAAATAAAGCTATACCTTAGCTATTGTGAATTGAGCTGAAACATGGGGGTACAGATAACGCCTTCATGTGTTGATTTCATTTCCTTTGGGTCTTTTGCAACAAAATGAATGCAACTGGAAACCACCATACTTAGTGAAATATGTCAGTCCCAAAGACAAACCTCATATTTTCCTTGATCTGTGGTAAGAGTACAAAAAAATGTAATGTATGAGCAAAATTGATATTTTGAGAGTTGATTATTCTTTACTTACTGGAGGGTTAATTGTATGATTATAAATAAATCGCAGGTATGTCACTGTAAAAATTAAAGAATAAGGAAGGAAGAATGAGAGAGGGTGGCAACATGGGCTGGAGGGAGGGTAGTGTGGGAAGTATCACTCCTAACTCTGTATATATGGAATATATAAAATTTGTTCACTTTATATAAATAAAAAATGGAAAA
This sequence comes from Oryctolagus cuniculus, assembly GCF_964237555.1. Classification (NCBI taxonomy): domain Eukaryota; kingdom Metazoa; phylum Chordata; class Mammalia; order Lagomorpha; family Leporidae; genus Oryctolagus; species Oryctolagus cuniculus. The sequence goes on from NC_091445.1 coordinate 33,780,888, forward strand.
GAAAAAAAATAATTTTTTCTACATATCAAAATAACCAAATCAACATGGGACATTTCATTAGTCTTTACTGATTCATAGGCATATGAACTAGACCTAGCTTCTACCTGTTCCACTTCTTCTTCCTCTATAAGTTTGATGTAGGAAGATTAACCCTTTACAAATATTTACAATTTAGATTAAGGCACTGACTAGCGTGGAAAAAGAAATTCTATAATGATAGGGATCCTAAACACTCAATTCAAAATTTTTTTCTTCCTTAAATAACATGTACTTAATAATGAGGCAGCTATTCGGTTTCTCAATAACAACATTTAGGGAAACATTCATAGGACTGATTAGACAGTTCAGGTGAAATGGTTGTAGAAACAGAGGCAGTGTCATTTATATATCAAAATCTATATTGATATCTGGAAGTTTACAAAAAGGCTGAGTTCTTCAAACTAATTATGCCTTCTGTGACTCAAGCACTCTTTTCTTGGTAAGGCCAAGCTGAAACTAATCCGTGAAGATAAAGGTGCTTAACTACTAAACTTTTCTTCTAACCTTAGATTTGGACTGTTTAAACGTTTAAGAAACTGATACCCTAAAAACCAGTATGGTCTTTTCTACACTTAACTATCTGGAGTTTAGAACCCTATAAACTCACTCATCAATTATCTTTCTTTTCTGTATTATTCTTGGCACTCAGTTAAGTCTGGCAAAGTCTATTGTACTTTGTACTTTCACATTCTCAAACAAAATCTTAACATTATAAAGTGTACATAAACACTTTGCATAATTATTGTCATTTAACATATCTGGAGATGAAACCTCATATCAGTATTTACATAACAGGATAAGTATTATGAATCAATATTCCACTTAAGTCCAAGCCCTGTAAACGGTTTTAAAGTTTAATGAGAGCGTTTTTTGGGTCATCAGTACTGGAAATCTGTTCTAAATATTGGAGATTGGACTGTGGGAGGAAAATATGAATATTTCAGATATTTCCTATCTCACAAAAGTCATCAGTCTGTCAAAGTCACTCTCTAAGTGCCAGAAAACTATCTGACATAAACCAGTGATATCAGTAGAAGAGGTCACAGTGATATCTGCATTATTAACACTTTGTACTTCTACTTTTCCAAGAATAGAAGCACTATGTTTAACAACTCCCCTTACCCAAAGTTCTTCAATTCAAAATACATAGGCACAGAATCTAAGCAAATCTGAGATGTTCTCCAACAGATAAGGAATAGCACAGCTATGTTATTCTCAAAAATACTGTCTAGATATTCTTACCTGTATTAGCAAATGACTGATGGTCACACTTTTAACAGCCTGCATAGTCAACATTAAATGTACTTATTGTGCCACAAGTACATCTATGCTTCCTTTTAGGTTATTTTTTAATATGTCCAAGAAGAAACATCTGCTTCAGGATTATGTAAGGGCATTGACCTATAAGGACATCAATTCCATTTTTAATATGAAACTATTACTGGGTTTACTGAAGAAAAATAAGAGGAGAAAAAACTTAAATCACAACAAACTTCTTTAGGTCAGATAAAGGCCATATCTCTAGTTGGGATATTAAAAAAAATTAATCTCACCAGCCCAACTCTCAGAGTTAATGCCACTAGTAATGATCAACAGCAGGAAAAACAAACCTGCCAACAAGCCCACTCATTAACAAAAAAGCAGTTTACTTCAAATACTTAAACCAAAGTATACACTACCTACCCAAACTGTCCCATCCACCAACAAGAGAAGAAATAAATTTCTTGAGAAACCAAAATAAACTTAGTACTTCTAACAAGGATAACAATGGTTCAACTCCTGAGAGTGCTCAGAAGGAAGGACTAAAGGTGGAGTGAAGGCAATGTCAAGGGATTAATCCCACAAATAGTCTTTAAAAATTCAAAGTACCACAAACACACTAAACTTGTCTATGAATTAGAGAACAAGATATTGCTGCTGCTTCTTTTTGTCTTTTGAAATGAAAGGTTTTGTAGGTTCTGACCTTCAATGTGAAAGCAGGACATTAAAAAAATCAGCTAAAAAATTTGGAATTATTTGACACCCAAATTTTTGGGACCATATATCTTAACTGTGAAACTATACATATCTACCTTCTCTTTCCTTCAATCAAACTACGTCACAAAAAATAAGAGAACTAAAACAATCCAAACATGATTATTTTTGAAAGTCCTTGAAAGAATGAAAATTCTAGAAGGAAAGAAAGGAGGAGAAACAAGAACAAGGAAGGAAGAAAGCTTTAAAAGAAGGGGGGGGGGGATCAATGGGACTTTCTTTTATTTGGTGACAAGCAAGTGCAAGAAAGTTCATTTGTAATTTGTTCAGTTGTCTGTCTTTTGCACGTCTGCATTCTGACTGGAAGGGACTTTGAGGTTTTTCTGTAGCACGTGATCATCTGCTTGCTCTATCCTCTTACAGTAGTTCTTTGTCTCAATAATCTCAATGCCAAATTTCCTGTAGAAGTTAATTGCCGATTCATTGCTGATCTGCACATGCAGATAAAATGTCAAAAGCTTCATCTTTTTCACAGATGTTTAAGAAGTGATTTAGCATTTTCGTCCCTATTCCTAGCCTTCGGTAAGGTGCCAGACATCCTAGTGTCATGATGTAAAGCCTCTTCTGATTCTGTGAATGATCCACCCTACAGCATACTGCACCTATAGCAAATATCATTGAAATAGGCAGTTTTGCTAGCTCTCCAACCTCCAGCGCGTCCTTGTAGAACTTGTCATTGTAGCTGACTGGAAAGATAACTTGGTTCAACCTCTTCAACTGTTTAATATTGTGTGGTGTCACATCTCCCAGCTCGATCTGGCTGCCTTTCATCTTCCCCGCCTGCTGAGGCCGTCGCTATCGCCGCTATCAACGCCGTCGTTGTGGCCGCCCAGAGCCCTCAGCGCCCTCAGCTCCGGCCACTCAACCTCCCCAGCCAGCCTCCTCGCTTTGGGCAGGGAGCGGAGCGTGGGACGGAGACTGAGACAGCCGAGCGTGGCCCTGAGCCTCTGGAGTGGGTGGGAGGTGTCTCTCACCGCCAGGAGGGTGCTGGCGCTGCCCCACAGGTGCACCTGAGAACTCGGCTCCTGCTGCTGCCACTGCCGCCGCCGCCAGCCAGCCACGCCCCCTCTCTTAAATTTCTATACACTGGTGAATGGATAAAGAAAATGTGATGCATATACACAGTAGAATACTACTCAGTCATAAAAAGGAAGAAATCTTGTCATTTGTAAAGACATTTATAGAACTGGAGATCATTATTTTAAGTGAAACAAGCTAAGCACAGAAAGATAAGTAACACAATTTCACTCATATGCAGAATCTAAAAATAAGGTGATCTCTTAGAAGTTAAAAATAATAATGGTGGTTACCAGAATCTGGGAAGGGGAAGGGGGTGAGGGACTGAGAAATGTGGATGATGGGTACTAGGTAATATCTCGATAGGAGTAAGAAGTGCTGGGAATCAATTACTCAGTAGGGTGACTATGGATGATGTTAACGTACTGTATATTTTTCTAGAGAAAAACTATAAGAGAATTTTCAATGTTTTCACTACAAAGAGATGTTAAATGCTTGATGAAATAAATATATTTACCCTTATTGGACATTTCACAATGTATGTATGTAAAGGAATATCACATCATATCACATAAGTATGTGCAACTTTTATATGTCTGTTAAAATTTTTAATTTAAAATATAATGAAACAGTTTTGTATGCATTGACATGTAATAGTTTCTAAGAGATATTGTTTGGCAAAAAGATCAGAAAGCTGTGTGAACCACAGATTTTTCCATGTGCAAACAATTTTGAAATGAAACTCATGGAAAAAATTTCACAAGGAAAGAATAACATTAATTATGAATATCCCCATAAAGGAGATGGGGACTTTCTCTGAATATCATCTTTTACCCTATGAACATTTTTTTTAAAGTTTTAAATTCATCTGAGAGACAGAGAGCTCTCACCCATTGGTTCACTCTTCAATGTTAGCAGTTTCCCCATTTAAGACTGGCAATTTAATCCATGTCTCCCACACGTATGACTCGAACACAATCACTTGTGCCATCAGGGCTGCTTCCTTTGATCTGCATTAGCAGGAAGCTGGAGTAAGGAATTATACCCAGGAATCAAATCTAGCCGCTGCAATATGGGACATGGGCACCTTAAGCACTACACTAATGTCTGTCTGTTGAGTTTTTGAACAGGTGCTATCTTTGTCATTAAAACCAAAATAATTTCTCTAATACGCAAAAAATAAATGAGTGATTGACATAATCACAATTATATGTATCCTTAATCTTTTCTAATTTATCAATTTCATTTCCATAATCCAAAACTGATTAATTCATTACGTTCTCCTTCCCATGGTGAAGTAGCAATCCATAGCTCTCTTAAACCACAAGTTGGATGATGATCTGATTGTATTAGACATTATATAGGTCTGATCTCTTTTCTATATTTCTCATTACCTGGCTATTCCTGTTATCCTTGGTCCTTGCTAGTACCTCAGTCTGAAATCTTAGTTGAGTCTTCTAAGAACTCTCAATTCCAAAGGTAGGCATTGTGGCACAGCAGATTGGACTGCCACCCAGGGCACCCACATCCCATACCAAAGTGCCAGGTTTGAATCCAGGCTACTGTATACCTCCCATCCAGGTTCTTGCTAATGTTCCTGGGAGGCAGAAGATGATGGCTCAAAAACTTGGGTGTCTGCTTTCCACGTGGTAGATCTAGAAGCAGTTCCAAGCTCCTGGCTTCAAACTGACCTAGCCCCGGCATTTGGAGGGAGTCAGCAGATGGAAGACCTCTCTCTCTCTCTCTCTCAGTCTCTCGCTCTCACTCTCTCGTTGTCATTCTGCCTTTCAAATAAATAAACAAACCTGAAAAAATAACTCTAAATTCTAGCAACTGGGATTTTCCTGGTCCTGATTCACGTTCTACTTAATTTAAGAAAAAATTCCTGTTGAATTCTCTATCAGCATGAGTGAAGGCTACTCCCTAAAATTAATAGGAGTGAACCAGAGCTTGGATTAGAGTGCACTGTTTATTTATGCATTTTTTGAGCTTGTTATTTTTTAAACCCCACAAAAATAGGAGAAGGAAACTTGGCAACATTATCAGGAACGAAGCTTTGGTTCAGACATAGCAAACAGAAGGTCAGCATGGGGGAAAGAAGAAATAGGAAGTCTCATAAAATTGACCAGTTAAACAAAACCTTATAACCTCACTTCTCTCATTCAGCAAAGATTCCAACATCTGAGTTGTATAAACATGATGTGTATTTTCTCTTGTCAGGCTGTATCTAAGTGTATAAGAAGCATCTTTATTTTGATAAGGTTCGTTTCTTCTCTATCTTTCAATTTAGGCAATGTTGTGTTGACTTTCCTCACCAGGTGAGAACTTCCAATGTTTTACACCTTAATACTTTATGCATTATGCCCACGCAGTGTTCATCCAGGTTTTGTGCAGTTCTGCAAGCTTTTGTGCACTTTTGCAGATTCTATTTGAATAATCCTGGATGTAGCCCAAGACTCTGCATTTCCAGCAAGTACTGCCAGTGCTGTTGATGCATAGACTACACTTTGATTAGGCAGACCTTAGACTGATCCTAAGAAGAACCAGAGCAGGCAGTATCTTTTGGAGTATGTGCAAACATGAGTATGCACATTAAGCATAGAAGAGCAGGACACATAGTCATGCAATGAAAAATTCTGTGGAACAGCACATACAAAAACAGAATAGCAACTTAGTTAAAAGTGAGAGGTCTGGAGTCTGAATAACTTTATCTCAAACTACTGGTGCCATCATCCACCATCTACGTAACCTTCGAAAACTAACTGGACAAGCTTCTGCTCCTTCAGTGGTTAAGAATAACAATAGTAGGTTGAATCTTAGGATGTTGACACTCATGAAAGTAGGAAAAGATCAATCGCAGGCAATTTCATATGATTGTATATAGTAACACCACTTCTCAGGTGATTGTGAACATAAAAACAATGGTACATGTGGTGATCTTCACGCAGTGCAAGGCACAGAATAACACATTAATTTGCAAAATGTTTCACTTTCTTCTGAATCATGTTTATGTGCATAGTTGCATTTTTGAAAGGATGAAAAGCAAGTAGATATTTTAATCTTTACCATCCGATGACTTCTTGGACATTTTGCTTTCTTTTGCTTCCCCTGCCCCCGACCATAAATATAACATTGTAGTTAAAAATCACTGATGATAGGACCAGACTGCTTGAATTCCAATCTATCAGATATCACTGTGATTTGCATAATTCTACCTAACCACCTTATGCCTCGATTCTCTCACCTGTAAAATAAAAATATAATATCTACTTCACAGGTATTTTGCAATATTAAATGAACTAATATTTATAAAGTGATTACAAAGACTAACATATGGGTCCAGCGCTGTGGCGTAGCCAGTAAAGCTACCACCTGCAGTGTCGGCTTCCCATATGGGCGCCAGTTCAAGTCCCCACTGCTCTACTTCCTATCCAGCTCTCTGCTACGGCCAGGGAGAACAGTGGAAGATGGCCCAAGTCCTTGGGCCCCTGTACCCGCATGGGAAGACGTGGAGGAAACTCCTGGCTCCTGGCTCCTGGCTTTGGATCAGCACAGCTCTGGCCATTGTGGCCAATTGGGGAGTGAACCAGTGAATAGAAGATATCTCTCTCTCTCTGCCTCTCCTTCTCTCTGTGTAACTCTGACTTTCAAATAAATAAATAAATAAATATTTTTTTAAAAATGAGACTAGCACTTAATAAACGTGACATAAGTGGATGAATGGATGGGTAGATAGATAAATACATATGGTGCCTCTGATTATCTGACCATTTTTACCAAAATATCTTATTGACAATTGGTTAATTCCAATAAAAATTATTTATAACCAATAAAACAACTGTTTAATAAACAGCAAAAACAAGTCAGTGAAGTTTAATGTTTTTCCATTTTCTTTGGCCCAATTGAATACTTGTGGTTCATAGCTTTATTCCTCCACCATGTTAAAGTGGGCCAAGAAAAAAGGAAGACATTAAGAATCTGAAATATGGAAGAGACCTGAAAGACAATCCAGTTAAATTCTCCTGCTTTACAGTAAATAATGTATAAGTTTTTTCAAAAATACACTCAAGTGAATTCCAGAAGGGAAGAGCTCAAGCAACTACCCTGAGGCCTCCATCATCAGTTTCTCTTCCCAGCAAACTTCAAACCAGATGCTATAAAGTGACAGAATTTACAGTTCTCAAATATCTCAAATATACTTATTTCTCCACTTCTAATCACCTGCATGGAAACAAATTAACCAGGTATAGCCTTTAAGTTGCATCTCCAAGAATTATTTCAATTGCCTTACAACTTATGCTCATGGACCCAAAAGTGGGCCTGAGGTCCTACTTTCAGATATTTACTAAGTTGTTGCTGCCTAGACCTGCTCCAGCGAGAGAGTCTGGCCTGAAGTTAGTGTTGAAATTGCAAGAGACAGGCCTGTGCCATGGCTCGCTTGGTTAATCCTCCACCTGCAGCGCAGGCATCCCATATGGGCGCCGTGTTCTAGTCCTGATTGCTCCTCTTCCAGTCCAGCTCTCTGCTCTCTTCTGTGGCCTGGGAGGGTAGTGGAGGATGGCTCAAGTGCTTGGGCCCCTGCACCCACATGGGAGACCAGGAGAAAGAGCTTGGCTCCTGGCTTTGGAGCAGCGCAGTGCCAGCCGTAACAGCCATTTGGGGAGTAACCCAATGGAAGGAAGACCTTTCTCTCTGTCTCTGTCTCTCTCTCTCTTACTGTCTATAATGCTACCTGTCAAATAAATAAATAAATAAATAATTTTTAAAAAAGACATTGCAAGAGACAGTCTCAGTTCACCACAAGCATCATTACAGACATTGGTTAGAGCTACTACCTCTTAAATATTTTGTAACAAACAATGTGACTGAGAAGAAAAAACAATTGAAAGGAAGCAAGACTGAAGCTGAGGAGGAAAGTTACGTAGTATTTGGCTCCACTGGATATCTAGAGTTGCCTGTGTTCTGATTGAAGCATCCATGATTCAAGTCCATGAACCTTGGATGTGACAGGTAACAACAGAATTAATGATTCCCCAAATAAAAGGCGTCCCACAAGGTCACAGCAAAACATAGTATGGTCTTACTTGTTTTAAACATAGATTGTTTATCTTACAGTTGTATAACACTTTGGCAGAATACTACTAGGTTAGTTAAGGTGAACACAGCTTCCGGGACAGAGAAAAGTTACTTAATGAGAAGAGAAATTCTTTCTTTCTCATATTGTAGAGTACAACATGCCCATCATCCAGTAAAGTTAAGACATGCAGTGTGTGGCTTAAATAACACTTTTCATTCATAATTCTGCTAATGCTAAGAAGAATGCAGTCTCTAAGCAAGCCACCTCCATGAACCATACTGAGAATTTGAACATCATCTGAAAGATAAATATCTTTTAATATTTATATCTTGGTGCTTTGTAAACACTAAACTGCCTTGTTTATATCAGATTTAAGTATCATGGCCTTGAATGCAATAAAACTATTTCCTGTAATCCTATCCTTCCACCACTCTCAAAAGTTTTTTTAAATGGCCGGCGCCCGCGGCTCACTAGGCTAATCCTCCGCCTAGCGGCGCCGGCACACCGGGTTCTAGTCCCGGTCAGGGCGCCAGATTCTGTCCCGGTTGCTCCTCTTCCAGGCCAGCTCTTTGCTGTGGCCAGGGAGTGCAGTGGAGGATGGCCCAGGTGCTTGGGCCCTGCACCCCATGGGAGACCAGGAAAAGCACCTGGCTCCTGGCTCCTGCCATCAGATCAGTGCGGTGCGCCAGCCGCAGCGTGCCGGCCGTGGCGGCCATTGGAGGGTGAACCAACGGCAAAAGGAAGACCTTTCTCTCTCTCTCACTGTCCACTCTGCCTGTCAAAAAAAAAAAAAAAAGAATTAAAAAAAAAGTTTTTTTAATGAATAATTCTAATCAATATTATTCTTCATGTTTTCTTATATCCTATAATATGCATGCATACCCGTATCTTCAGCACTTCATTATGTGTTGTTGCCCTGTACATACTTCTAAATAGCTATAAACTTCTTAAAGACAATAGGATAATTTCTAATATCAGTAGTTAACACAGTGCAAATCTTGGAAGGTATTTAATAAATCCTTATGAATTTGCAGCAAATGCATCTGAGACAGAATCTGTCCACCAGAAATATGATTGAGTAACTGCTAAAATTCCAACCTGTGCCAGGTTAATAATTTACTTATAATACTGTATGATTTCACACTACTAAATAAGAGTGAAAATAAAATGAAGATCAACACCAGGCTGAACCACAAGGCAAGAGCTAATTCAGAAAAACAAAAAAATCAAAAGAGACATGATAGCAAAAGCAAAGAAAAAGAAGGAAGCAGATATACATTTGAGACAGCAGTTAAAATGCTGCCTACGACACCTGCATCCCAAATTGGAGTGCCTGGGTTGAGTCCTAACAACATTTCTGATTCCAGGTTCCTGCCAATGTAAAACCTGAGAGCTATTCGGTGATAGATCAAGTACTTGGGTTCCTGCTACCATGTAGGAAATCTGGATTAAGTTCCAGGATCTTGGCTTCAGCCTAGCCCAACCCTGGATGTTAAGGGTATTTGGAGAGAAAACCAGCAGATGGAAACTCTTTCTTCCCCCACTTCCCATCTCTCTCTCTCTCTCTCTGTCTTTCAAATAAATTTTCTAAGAATCATGTTTTTTAAAGAATAAATGGTGGGCCTACTCTGTGGCATAGCAGGTAAAGCCGCCACCTGCAGTGCCAGCATCCCATTTGGGTGCCGATTCAAGACCTGGATGCTCCACTTCTGATCCAACTCTCTGCTGTGGCCTGAGAAATCAGTAGAAGATGGCTTGGGCTCATCCATCCACTCACGTAGGAGACCTCAAAAAAGCTCCTGGCTCCAAGCTTTGGATAGGCCCAGCTCCAGCTTTTATGGCCATTTGGGGAATGAATCAATGGATGGAAGATCTCTCTCCCTCTCTGCCTGTGCCTCTGCTTCTCTGTAACTCTGCCTTTCAAGTAAATAAATAAATCTTTTTTTAAAAAAAGAGTAAATGTCAAACAAAATAGTGAGGGCGCGCACCGATAGTCCGGGAAAAGATAGTTTAATAAAAGTGGAATTACTGTAGCCTCAGGAAAAGGCTCAGGAAAAAAATTGCAGAGGAAATTCTTCCGGATGTGACATGGAGGACCTACGGGGAGAGCAAGGTCGCCCACCGCGTGGAAGCCGAGCCGCCACGGGAGCCGAGCCACCACGGGAGCTGAGCCACCGCAGAAGCAGAGCCGCACGAGCTGCAGAGTGTGCACGCCAGTGCGGGAAGGGGAGGTGAGACAAAAAACCTCAGTAACCCGAGACATTGGCGGGGAAAGGCAGAAAGAGCCCACAGGGAACGAGGCCTGAAGCCCCACTGGGCAAAGTTCACCAGGCTCACTGGAGGAGAGAAAAAACGAACAAATAAGGGGAACCGACACGGACATTAACCTCTCTCTCCACTCACCTTACAAAGCCGAGCAAGACAAAGAGCAGGCGCCATTTTACGTATGTAGAGAGGCGCCTGCGATTAGCCAAGCAGAAAAACCTGACTCTGGTGGGGAGAAATAACAGGAGGTTAAGACCTAGTTAGTGAAAGTGTGGAGCTAGGGATTTTCGACAAGATGGTGGAATAGGAAGGGAGCTCACTTATAGTCCGGGGAGAGTAGTTTAATAAAAGTGGAGATACTGCAGGTTCAAGGAAGAGTAGGGGAAGAAACAGCAGAGGAAACTCTTCCGGAACTAGTGATTCACAGTGGACCTGCGTGGAGAGCGTGGGAGCCCACAGTTCGGGACACCAGCGGCAGACTCAACACACCAGCGCTGGAACATGAGCTGTGTGGAATTACTTCCCTTTTGAATCAAGAAGGAAGGAAGGAAGGAAGGAAGGAAGGAAGGAAGGAAGGAAGGAAGGAAGGAAGGGAGGGAAGAAGGAAGGAAGGAAGGAAGGAAGGAAGGAAGGAAGGAAGGAAGGAAGGAAGAGATTTACCACGCCTAACCTGGGAGTGTCACTTTTGGCACACTCTTAACCCTGAGGAACCAAACAGAGCTCTCTAGCCACACCCATCTCAAGCCTCTAAAGCTCCATCAAAAACAGACAGTCCACTTAATCTAGAGTCATAGTATAACAAGAAAAACATCACAGTGAAGAAACCAAAGAATATCTCCAATATGCCAAACAACAAACGCAAAAACCGAGGTAATAAGAACAAGGAAGACACTATGACACCCCCAAATGAAAAAGACACCCCAATTCTAGATTATGAAGATGATGAGATAGAAGAAATGCAAGAAGCAGATCTCAAAAAATTGATAAGAACATTAAGAAGTTCTCAAAAACAAATTCTTGAACTACAGAAATCCTTAATGGACAAGATAGAAAATCTTTCTCATGAAAATGAAATATTAAGGAGGAATCAAAATGAAATGAAACAACTAGTAGAACATGAAACTGTGATAGTAACGAGAAATCATAATGAAATGAAGAATTCAATAGATCAAATGACAAACACATTAAAGAGCCTTAAAAACAGAATGGGTGAAACAGAAGAGAGAATATCAGACTTAGAATACAGAGAACAGGAAAGGATACAGTCAAACCAAAGAAAAGAAGAGGAAATTAGAAACCTAAAAAATATTGTGGGAATCTACAGGATACTATTAAAAAAACTAACATTCAGGTTCTAGGAGTTCCTGAAGGCATGGAGAGGGAGAAAGGATTAGAAGGCCTTTTTAGTGAGATAATAGCAGAAAATTTCCCAGGTTTGGAGAAGGACAGAGACATCCTAGTACAGGAAGCTCATAGAACCCCTGGTAAACATGACCAAAAGAGATCCTCACCATGACATGTTGTAATTAAACTCACCACAGTGAAACAGAAAGAAAAGATCCTAAAATGTGCAAGAGAGAAACGTCAGATTACTTTCAGAGGATCTCCAATTAGACTCACAGCAGACTTCTCATCAGAAACCCTACAAGCTAGAAGGGAATGGCGAGACATAGCCCAGTACTAAAAGAGAAAAACTGCCAGCCCAGAATATTATATCCTGCTAAGCTCTCATTTGAATGAAGGTGAAATAAAGACCTTTCATAGCAAACAGAAATTGAAAGAATTTGTCGCCACTCGTCCAGCCCTGCAAAAGATGCTTAAAGATGTGTTGCACACAGAAACACAGAAACACGGTCATCAACATGAAAGAAGGTAAAGGAAGGAAACCTCACAGCAAAAGATCACAGGGAATTCAAAGCATATATTAGAACTTATCTTTGGCAAATGGCAGGGCAAAGTTACCACTTATCAGTAGTCACATTGAACATTAGTTGGCCTGAACTGTCCAGTTAAAAGACACCGATTGGCTGATTGGCTTAAGGAACAAAACCCACCTATTAGCTGCTTACAAGAAACACATCTTTCCAACAAAGATGCATACAGACTGAAAGTGAAAGGCTGGAAAAAGATATAGCATGCCAACAGAAATGAAAAAAGAGCTGGCGTAGCCATCTTAATATCAGACAACATAAACTTCAACACAAAAACTGTTAAGAGAGACAAAGAGGGGCACTATATAATGATTAAGGGATCAATTCAACAGGAAGATAAAACAATTATCAATGTATACGCACCGGTTTATTTAAAAGATTGGTTAAGGGACTTAAAGGGAGACTTAGACCCCAATACAATAGGACTTCAATACTCCACTCTTAAAAATAGACAGATCAAGAAGATCAACAAGGAGACAGTAGATTTAAATGACACTTAGCGCAAATGGATCTAACAGATATCTACAGAACTTTTCATCCTACATATAAAGCATTTACATTCTTCTCAGCAGTACATGGAACCTTCTCCAGGACTGACCACATACTAGGCCATAAAGCAAGTCTCAGCAAATTCAAAAGAATTAGAATCATACGATGCAGCTTCTCAGACCATAAAGGAATGAAGTTGGAAATTAGCAACTCAGGAATCCCTAGAGCATACGCAAACACATGGAGATTGAACAACATGCTCCTGAATGAACAATGGATCATAGAAGAAATTAAAAGAGAAATCAATGTGAAATTGTGTAATATAAAATTTATATTGTCCAAATCAATCTTAACATTAACAAAAGAAAACAAGGCACATATCAAGAAAGAAGTAGCAGATTTTGACTAGATTATCAGTTTTGGTAGCAACTTACCATAACTTCTCCTTCTTTATCTACCCTTGTCTTTCTGGCATGAGATAATCCTTGGAAACCCACAGAGGAGGAAATAGGGTAATCATGTAACCATTGATAAAGGGATCAGATAAGACAAAAGGTGGTTATCAAGGCTAACATCACATACTTTATTAAAGCCAAAGTGACAATAATCCCAACAAATCCTCATCTAATACTGGCTTGTGCCATCATTTTCTATAGCAACATTGAAGCAGTAGTTGCCTGCAGTGAGAAAAAAAATATATCAGCAACATCTGAGTGAAGTGAAAGTGAAATATAGCAAAGTTTGAAAAGAGCAGAAACATTGAAATGAAACAAGCAACAATGCCTCAGTCTGGAGTGAAAAACTCAACTGAGAGAAGAATTTTTTATAATCAGATAAAACAATATAGCAAAGCAGTAATAAGATCAAATTTATGAGTCCAAATATTGCTATGTAACTGAATAAAATTCAATGAAAAAGAAAACACAATATTCAGCTAGTGCTTTTGGAAAAAATAATATTATGGTGGATGATTTAGAAAAAAGTTATTCTGATATACTAACTAAAAAATTCTTCTCCCTCCAGTCAGGTTGCTTAGAAATGTGAAAAGATATTTGACCATAGTAAGTAATTTAATGTTCCACATATATAGAAAATATTGAATTATTGAAAAAATGAAATAGAAAAATACTTATTCAGGGTAGAATGAGAAATTTCACTGAGATTCAATCAGCTTTAAAACTAAAAATGTGATCTTGTTTTATCTTTTTGGTACCTCTTTACTGAAGTTGAATTGGAAGGTGATAGCTGTTTATAAAGTTAAACAGAGAATATCCATTTCTGGGAAATTTTGCTTTCAAATTTTGAATGATGTGCTAGACCCAAGAAATATTTATCCTATCAGTCATTCTGCTCAGACATTATTGTTCTTATTTTCATTTCACATAAATTATTGTTCCCATTTACCAATGAAAACTCTAAGAAAATGTAAGTAAGTTGATCAAAATTATGCAACTAGTTACTGAAAGAACTGAATTAAAATGCGAGGTTGTGTAATTCAAGACTTTTTTTTTTTTTTTTTTTTTTTTGACAGGCAGAGTGGACAGTGAAAGAGAGAAAGGTCTTCCTTTTCCGTTGGTTCACCCAACGTTGGCCGCTGCGGCCGGCATGTTGCAGCCGGCGCACCGCGCTGATCCGAAGCCAGGAGCCAGGGGCTTCTCCTGGTCTCCCAATGCGGATGCAGGGCCCAAGGACTTGGGCCATCCTCCACTGCCTTCCAGGGCCACAGCAGAGGGCTGCCCTGGAAGAGGAGCAACCGGGACAGAATCCGGCGCCCCAACAGGGACTAGAACCTGGTGTGCCGGCGCCGCAGGCGGAGGATTAGCCTAGTGAGCCACGGTGCCGGCCTGTTTTCTTTTTATCATACTATGCTTGTCCCTATGGAGATTTCAGCTGAGTATTAATTAGTGTTTGCATTCAGAAATGCTACCAGCTGCAGGAAAGAAGCATGAGAACAATTATCAATTTTCACACAGGAACAGGGATAAAATGAGAACAAAATGGGAAACTCCTAATTCATGCAGCATCGGGCAAAGTATTGAGAAAGTCATTGCCATTGTCCTGAGGAAAAATCAGGCTGGTTCTGATTCTGCCTAACAAAGTCTAGAACATATCTCAAGAGAATAAAACATTCCTACTTTTTAAACTATGTCCCAGAAGAAATATGGATTTAAAAACATGCAACTGCAATTCAAACACACTAGATGGAGGATGGGTATTTGGCACCATAGTTAAGACACTGCTTGGGGCACCTGCATCCTATACCAGAGTGCCTGAGTTAGAACCTGGTTCCACTTCCAATCCCGCTTCTTGCTATCATGCACTCTGGAAGCCTCAAGCACTTGGTCCCCAAGTTCCTACACAAGAGACTTGGGTTGAGTTCTGTGTGTGTTTCTTTAGCATGGCCCAGCCCTGGCTATTGAAAGCATTTGGGGAATAAGTCAACAGGGAAGAATTTTGTCTGTTCTCTCTCTCTCCTCTCTCTCTCTCTCTCTCTCTCTCTCTCTCTCTGTGTGTGTGTGTGTGTGTGTGTGTGTGGTCCTCCTCTCACTTTCAAATAAATAAATAAGAATACACTAGATGATATTAATAACATAGTAGAGGAGGATATAGCAATAGAAACTATCTAAATACACAGAGGGGAATACTGGGAGGAAAATGCATGAACAAGCAGTGAGCTGCAGAATAACTTTGAGTGGCCAAAATACATATTATTGGTGTTCCTAAAGAAGGAGCCACAGGAGCAGGCCCTAAGATGCTGCTTGGAATTCCTAAATTCCTATCAGGGAGTTCAGGACCCAGCCTGGGATCCATTCCCAACTCCACTGCCAATTCTAGCTTCTGTTAATGTGTACCATGAGAAGCACCAGGTGATGGCTCAAGTACTCAGGGGCCTGTCACCCACATAGGTGATTTGTTTTGAAATCTGGGCTCCTGGCATTGACGTGTCTCAACCTTGGCTGCTGCAGGCAATCAGGTAATTGAGTGAACCTGCAGATGGGAGAAATCTCTTTTGCTCACTCACTCGCTCTTGCTTTCTCTACCCTTCAAATGCAACTTTTTAATCTTTTATTTAATCTTTTATTTAATGAATATAAATTTCCAAAGTACGACTCATGGGTTACAATGGCTTCCCCCCCCATACCGTCCCTCCCACCCACAACCCTCCCCTTTCCCACTCCCTCTCCCCTTCCATTCACATCAAGATTCATTTTCGATTATCTTAATATACAGAAGATCAGCTTAGTATACCTTAAGTAAGTATTTCAACAGTTTGCTCCCACACAGAAACATAAAGTGAAAAATAATAGATGATTTTTTTTAAATGATGATGAAATCAGATCAGACCTATTGTCATGTTTAATCCCAGTGAGAGTCAAGTTGGGAATTGAAAATTTCTTTCTTTTTTTTTTTTTTTTACAGAAGATCAGTTTAGTGTACATTAAGTAAAGATTTCAGTCGTTTGCACCCCCATAGAAACACAAAGTGAAATATACTGTTTGAGTACTCGTTATAGCATTAAGCCTCAGTGTACAGCACGTTAAGGACAGAGATCCTACATGAGGAGTAAGTGCACAGTGACTCCTGTTGTTGACTTTACCAATTGACACTCCTGTTTATGGCATCAGTAATCTCCCTATGCACCAGTTATGAGTTTCCAAGGCTATGGAAGCCCCTTGAGTTCTCCGACTCTTATCTTGTTTAGACACGGTCATAGTCAAAGTGGAGGTTCTCTCCTCCCTTCAGAGAAAGGCACCTCCCTCTTTGAAGACCTGTTCTTTCCACTGGGATCTCACTCACAGAGATCTTTTTGCCAGAGTGTCTTGGCTTTCCATGCCTGAAATACTCTCATGGGCTTTTCAGCCAGATCCGAGTGCCTTTAGGGCTGATTCTGAGGCCAGAGTGCTATTTAGGACATCCGCCATTCTATGAGTCTGCTGAGTATCTCACTTCCCATGTTGGATCACTCTCCCCTTTATTTATTCTATCGGTTGGTGTTAGCAGATACTAGACTTGTTTATGTGCTCCCTTTGACTCTTAGTCCTTTCATTATGATCAATTGTGAACTGAAATTGATCACTTGGAGTAGTGAGATGGCATTGGCACATGCCACCTTGATGGGATTGAATTGGAATCCCCTGGTATGTTTCCAACTCTACCAATTGGGGCAAGTCAGCCCGAGCATGTCCCAAATTATACATCTCTTCCCTCTCTTATTCCCACTCTTATGTTTAACAGGGATCACATTTCAGTTAAAAAAAAAAAAAACACCCCAAATATCTACAGCCAACTTATATTTGATCAAGGATCTAAAACTAATTCCTGGAGCAAGGACAGTCTATTCAATAAATGGTGCTGGGAAAACTGGATTTCCACGTGCAGAAGCATGAAGCAAGACCCCTACCTTACACCTTACACAAAAATCCACTCAACGTGGATTAAAGACCTAAATCTTCGTCCTGACACCATTAAGTTATTAGAGAACATTGGAGAAACCCTTCAAGATATTGGCACAGGCAAAGAATTTCTGGAAAAGACCCGGGAGGCACAGACAGTCAAAGCCAAAATCAACTATTGGGATTGCATCAAATTGAGAAGTTTCTGTACTGCAAAAGAAACAGTCAGGAGAGTGAAGAGACAACCGACAGAATGGGAAAAAATATTTGCAAACTATGCAACAGATAAAGGGTTAATAACCAGAATCTACAAAGAGATCAAGAAACTCCACAAAAACAAAACCAACAACCCACTTAAGAGATGGGCCAAGGACTTCAATAGACATTTTTCAAAAGAGGAAATCCAAATGGCCAACAGGCACATGAAAAAATGTTCAAGGTCACTAGCAATCAGGGAAATGCAAATCAAAACCACAATGAGGTTTCACCTCACCCCGGTTAGAATGGCTCACATACAGAAATCTACCAACAACAGATGCTGGCGAGGATGTGGGGAAAAAGGGACACTAACCCACTGTTGGTGGGAATGCAAACTGGTCAAGCCACTATGGAAATCAGTCTGGAGATTCCTCAGAAACCTGAATATAACCCTACCATTCGACCCAGCCATCCCACTCCTTGGAATTTACCCAAAGGAGTTTAAATTGATAAACAAAAAAGCGGTCTGCACATTAATGTTTATTGCAGCACAATTCACAATAGCCAAGACCTGGAACCAACCTAAATGCCCATCAACGGTAGACTGGATAAAGAAATTATGGGATATGTATTCTTTAGAGTACTATACCGCAGTAAGAAACAACGAAATCCAGTCATTTGCAACAAAATGGAGGAATCTGGAACACATCATGCTGAGTGAAGTAAGCCAGTCCCAAAGGGACAAATACCATATGTTCTCCCTGATCGGTGACAACTGACTCAACACCAAAAAGGAAACCTCCTGAAGTGAAATGGACACTATGAGAAATGGTGACTTGATCAGCATAGCCCTGACTGCTAATGGACAACTTAATACATTATCCCTCATAGTATTTTTTTTTTGTCTGTTCTACTTAATATGACTGGTTTAATTCTGTAATTATCACACAGTTATTCTTAAGTGTTGAAAATTAACTGAAATGTGATCCCTGTTAAACATAAGAGTGGGAATAAGAGAGGGAAGAGATGTATAATTTGGGACATGCTCGGGCTGACTTGCCCCAATTGGTAGAGTTGGAAACATACCAGGGGATTCCAATTCAATCCCATCAAGGTGGCATGTGCCAATGCCATCTCACTACTCCAAGTGATCAATTTCAGTTCACAATTGATCATAATGAAAGGACTAAGAGTCAAAGGGAGCACATAAACAAGTCTAGTATCTGCTAACACCAACCGATAGAATAAATAAAGGGGAGAGTGATCCAACATGGGAAGTGAGATACTCAGCAGACTCATAGAATGGCGGATGTCCTAAATAGCACTCTGGCCTCAGAATCAGCCCTAAAGGCACTCGGATCTGGCTGAAAAGCCCATGAGAGTATTTCAGGCATGGAAAGCCAAGACACTCTGGCAAAAAGATCTCTGTGAGTGAGATCCCAGTGGAAAGAACAGGTCTTCAAAGAGGGAGGTGCCTTTCTCTGAAGGGAGGAGAGAACCTCCACTTTGACTATGACCGTGTCTAAACAAGATAAGAGTCGGAGAACTCAAGGGGCTTCCATAGCCTTGGAAACTCATAACTGGTGCATAGGGAGATTACTGATGCCATAAACAGGAGTGTCAATTGGTAAAGTCAACAACAGGAGTCACTGTGCACTTACTCCTCATGTAGGATCTCTGTCCTTAACGTGCTGTACACTGAGGCTTAATGCTATAACGAGTACTCAAACAGTATATTTCACTTTGTGTTTCTATGGGGGTGCAAACGACTGAAATCTTTACTTAATGTACACTAAACTGATCTTCTGTAAAAAAAAAAAAAAAGAAAGAAAGAAATTATCAATTCCCAACTTGACTCTCACTGGGATTAAACATGACAATAGGTCTGATCTGATTTCATCATCATTTAAAAAAAAATCATCTATTATTTTTCACTTTATGTTTCTGTGTGGGAGCAAACTGTTGAAATACTTACTTAAGGTATACTAAGCTGATCTTCTGTATATTAAGATAATCGAAAATGAATCTTGATGTGAATGGAAGGGGAGAGGGAGTGGGAAAGGGGAGGGTTGTGGGTGGGAGGGACGGTATGGGGGGGGAAGCCATTGTAACTCATGAGTCGTACTTTGGAAATTTATATTCATTAAATAAAAGATAAAAAAAAAAATAAAAAAAAAAACACCAAAAAGAGGGGACAGAAAAATATTTGAAGAAATAATGGCCAAACATTTTCCAAATCTGATGAAAGCTATAAGCTCACAGATTCAATTTCAACAAACTCCAGTACGAGAATCACGATGAAAACTAGAGCTGCAATGAAGCAAAACATAATTAAATTGTTCAGAAAAGCTTAGAGAAATCTATGCAGTGATGAATAGAAAATCTTAAAAGCAACCAGAGGAAAAGAAGAAACCCTTTGTTCATCCTTACATCCTAAGAGCATAGCAGATTGTTTCTTGGAAAAACTACAAGTCATTAAACAACAATGTCAGATCTTTAAAGTGCTGAAAGGAACATTTTCTATACCCACAAAAAAAAAAAAAACACTTTGAAAATTGAGGCAAAATATAAGCATTTTCCAAACTTACAAAGCTTGAATTATTGACATACTTACAGGTACAAAACATATTAAAGAAACTCAACAGAAGGAAAATGTTTACTAGAAGGAAATCAGGCTCTATTTACACCGAAGTGTTACACATGGGAAACAGCAACTATATAAGCAAATGCATAAATCATTTTTCTTATATCAAAAATTACTTTATAATTGGCTGTTTAAATAATGTATTGTGAGGTGTATAAATATATAGAAATAAAATAACTGACAGCTGTTGCACAGAAGCCATGAAGGCAGGAATAGATGTACACTTTTGTAGCCTACCTATGCTACACATGAGGTTAGATAATATTTCTTTATTGCAGGTATTGACAATCTAAAGATATGGACTGGCCGGCACCATGGCTCACTTGGATAATCCTCTGCCTGCATTGCTGGCACCCCGGGTTCTAGTCCCAGTTGGGGCTCTGGGTACTAGTCCCGGTTGCTCCTCTTCCAGTCCAGCTCTCTGCTGTGGCCCAGGAGGGCAGCGGAGGATGGCCAGAGTGCTTGGGTCCCTGCAACCGCATGGGAGACTAGGAAGAAGTACCCGGCTCATGGCTTTGGATCAGCTCAGAACCGGCCGTAGCGGCCTTTAGGGGAGTGAACCAACGGAAGGAAGACCTTTCTCTCTGTCTCTCTCTCTCACTGTCTAACTCTGCCTGTCAAAAAAATAAAAAATAAAAAAATAAAGGTATGTACTACTATCAGCTCTAAAAGAATGACTTTTAATATAAAAGAACCAACGGCAAAAGGAAGACCTTTCTCTCTGTCTCTCTCTCTCTCACTATCCACTCTGCCTGTCAAAAACTAAAAAAATAAATAAATAAATAAATAAAAGACCTATAGCTGATCTATAAACAAAGAGATAAAGTGTAATCTTTTTTTTTCTTTTTTTGACAGGCAGAATTAAACAGTGAGAGAGAGAGAGACAGAGAGAGAAAGGTCTTCCTTCCTTTGGTTTACCCCCTAAATGGCCGCCACGGCTGGTGTGCTGAGCTGATCCGAAGCCAGGAGCCAGGTGCTTCCTCCTGGTCTCCCATGTGGTTGCAGGGACCCAAGCACTTGGGCCATCCTCCACTGCCTTCCCGGGCCACAGTAGAGAGCTGGACTGGAAGAGGAGCAACCAGGACAGAATCTGGCGCCCCAACAGGGACTAGAATCTAGGGTGCTGGGGCCACAGGTGGAGGATTAGTCAAATGAGCCGCGGCGCCGGCTTTTTTTTTTTTTTTTTAAGTGTAATCTTAAAGAAATACTGAATTAATTCAAAAGAAGGCAGAGAAAAAGGAAAATGGAAACAAAAGATGAGAAAATAGAAAAAGCAAAGAGCAGTATGATAGAATTAAGCCCAACCTTATCAACAATGGCAATAAATATAAATCGTCTGAACACCCAAGTGAAGACTGTCAGTTTACAAAAAGCAAGACCTACAAGAAACTAACTTTAAGATGTAAACATGTTTAAAACATGAATATTGATAAATATATATCATTCTACCAATAATCAAAAGTGAGACCGTTTTATTAATATTAGACAGAGTATGGGACTGGTGCTGTGGCATTGCAGGTAAAGCCACTGCCTGAAGTGCCAGCATCCCACATAGGTGCTGGTTTGAGTCCCAGCTGCTCCACTTCCAATCCAGCTCTCTACTATGGCCTGGGAAAGCAGTGGAAGATGCCGTGAGTCCTTGGGCCCCTGCACCAATATAGGAGACCCAGGAGAAGCTCCAAGTTCCTGGCTACAGATGGGCCCAGCTCCAGCTGTTGTGGCCATTTAGGGAGTGAACCAACAGATGGAAGACCTCTTTCTCTGTGTCTCTCTCTGTCTCTCTCTCTCTGCCTTTGCCTCTCTGTAACTCTGCCTCTCAAATAAATCAATAAATTTTTTTTAAAAAAAGGCAAAGTAGATTTCAGAGTGAAGAACATTTGCAGTAAGAAAATTTTTTTTTTTGACAGGCAGAGTGGATAGTGAGAGAGAAAGACAGAGAGAAAGGTCTTCCTTTTGCCATTGGTTCACCCTCCAATGGCCACCATGGCCGGCGCGCTGCGGCCAGCGCACCACGCTGATCTGAAGGCAGGAGCCAGGTGCTTCTCCTGGTCTCCCATGGGGTGCAGGGCCCAAGCACTTGGGCCATCCTCCACTGCACTCCCTGGCCACAGCAGAGAGCTGGCCTGGAAGAGGGGCAACCGGGACAGAATCTGGCACCCCGACCGGGACTAGAACCTGGGGTGCCAGCGCCGCTAGGTGGAGGATTAGCCTATTGAGCCGCGGCGCCGGCCTCAGTAAGAAATTTTAATACAAAACTATGATAACTAAAGTAGCTTCATACTGGCATAGATATCATTATATATGTCTTTATATAAAATTAATGGGAGAAAATGGGTTATCCAAACATTCATATTAAGATAGCTATATGTTCAAACAAGGACAGGAGCAGGCCTTTAGCCTAACAATTAAGACCTCCCACATTCTACAGTGGAGTGCCTGGGTTTGTTACCCAGCTGTGGCTCCTGACTCCAGCTTCCTGAGAATGCAAACATTGGGAAGCAGAAGATATGAATCAAATAGTTGAGTTCCTGCCAGCCATTTGGGAAATATGAATTATATTCCTAGCTCTGGCTTCACCCAGCCCAGATACAACCATTGCAAGTATTTAGGGAGTGAACCAGCAGAAGGGAGCATTTTGTTTCTGTCTTTATGACTGTTTCCCTCTCTCTCCACTCTCCCCACCTTGTGTACATGCTGTCTATCTCTTAATGAAATATATATATATATATTTGACAGGCAGAGTGGACAGTGAGAGAGAGACAGAGAGAAAGATCTTCCTTTTCCGTTGGTTCACCCAACGTTGGTTGCTGCAGCCGGCGAGCAGAGCTGATCCGAAGTCAGGAGCCAGGTGCTTCTCCTGGTCTCCCATGCGGGTGCAGGGACCATGCACTTGAGCCATCCTCCACTGTACTCCCAGGCCACAGCAGAGAACTGGACTGGAAGAGCAGCAACTGGGAAAGAACTGGTGCCCCGACCGGGACTAGAACCCGATGTGCCAGCGCCATAGGCGGAGGATTAGCCTATTGAGCCACAGTGCTGGCCAATGAAATATATTTTTAAGAAAAAAGTAGGTTACCCTTTTTATCTTTTTTTGCAGATTTCTTTTTATTTACTTGAAATTCAGAGTTACAAAGAGAGGTAGAGACAGAAAGAAAGTGGTCTTCGGTCTGCTGGTTCATTCCCCAAATGGCTGCAATGGCCAGAGCTGAGCGGATCAGAAGCCAGGAAGTTCTTTCCAGTCTCCCACGTGGGGACAGGGGACCAAGCACTTGGGCCATCTTCCATTGCTTTCTCAGGCACATTATCAGGGAGCTGGATTAAAAATGGAGCAGCCAGGACTCTAACCAGCATTCATATGAGATTCTGGCACTGCAGGCTGTGGCTCCAACCTGTTGTGCCACAGCGTCAGCCCTGAGTCTTTTACCATCTTATTTTATAGTAACTCCAGAGAGATCAAAGATTGAAATGGATAGCCTTTATAAGTATGGCACACACAAAAAGACCTTAGAAAAAAACTGATGAAATAGATTAGATTAGATATTTTGTTTCAATCTGCATAACAGAAACCACCATGGGTGAAGTCAAAGACCGATCAATCAGCCGGCACCACGGCTCACTTTGATAATCCTCTGCCTGCCGCACCGGCACCCTGCGTTCTAGTCCCGGTTGGGGCGCTGGATTCTATCCTGGTTGCTCTTCTTCCAGTCCATCTCTCTGCTGTCGCTCAGGAAGGCAGTGGAGGATGGCCCAAGTGCATGGTCCCTGTACCCGCATGGGAGACCAGGAGGAAGCACCTGGCTCCTGGCTTCGGATTGGCGCAGTGCATCAGCCGCAGCATGCTGGCCGTGGTGGCCATTTGGGGGGTGAACCAACGGAAAAAGGAAGACTTTTATCTTTCTCTCTCTCTCACTAACTCTACCTGTCAAAAAAAAAAAGACCAATCAATCATAAACTTCACTGATATTTGCCATTCATATTACTAACAAAGGAATAGTTCCTCTAATTTATAAAATTGCATTCAAATTAACAAGACAAGTACCAATAACCCTTTAGAATATCCAACAAAACATTAATCAGACAACTCACATGTAAGGAAAGACAAATGATCTTATGCATATTATCTAAAGATGTTTATTATAATCTCCAAAGCAGGGGCAGAGCCAAGATGGCGGAATAGTGAGGACGAACCCAGCCATCCCACTCCTTGGAATTTACCCAAAGGAAATTAAATTGGCAAACAAAAAAGTAGTCTGCACCTTAATGTTTATTGCAGCTCAATTCACAATAGCTAAGACCTGGAATGAACCCAAATGCCCATCAACAGTACACTGGATAAAGAAATTATGGGACATGTACTCTATAGAATACTATACAGCAGTAAAAAAAAAAAAAAAACAATAAAATCCGGTCATTTGCAACAAAATGGAGGAATCTGGAAAACATCATGCTGAGTGAAATAAGTCAGTCCAAAAGGGACAAATATCATATGTTCTACCTGATCGGTGACAACTAACTGAGCACCAAAAAGGAAATCTGTTGAAGTGAAATGGACACTATGAGAAATGGTGACTTGATCAGCCCTTTCCCTGACTGTTGATGAACAACTTAATACTTTATCCCTTTTAGTATTTTTTTGTTCTACTTAATACTATTGGTTGAATTCTGTATTTGATACACAATTATTTTTAAGTGTTGAAACTTAACTGAAAAGTGATCCCTGTTAAATATAAGAGTGGGAATAAGAGAGGGAAGAGATGTACAGGTTGGAACATGCTCAAGCTGATTTGCCCCAAATGGTAGAGTTAGAAACGTGCCAGGGGATTCCAATTCAATCCCATCAAGGTGGCATGTACCAATGCCATCTCACTAGTCCCTGTGATCAATTTCTATTCACAATTGATCATACTGATAGGTCTAAGAGTCAAAGGGATCACATAAACAAGACTAGTGTCTGCAAATACTAACTGATAGAATAAAAAAGGGATCCAACATGGGAAGTAGGATACACAGCAGACTCATAGAATGGCAGATTCCTAAACAGCACTCTGGCCTCAGAATCAGCCCTTAAGGCATTCGGATCCAGCTAAAAAGTCCATGAGAATATTTAAGGCATGGAAAGCCAAAACACTTTTGCAAAAAAAAAAAAAAAAAATTACCTAAATGAAAGATCTCCGCGAGTGAGATCCCAGTGGAAAGAACAGTCATCAAAGAAGGAGGTACCTTTCTCTAAAGGGAGGAGAG
This sequence comes from Oryctolagus cuniculus, assembly GCF_964237555.1. NCBI lineage: Eukaryota > Metazoa > Chordata > Mammalia > Lagomorpha > Leporidae > Oryctolagus > Oryctolagus cuniculus. The sequence continues at coordinate 33,806,217 of NC_091445.1, forward strand.
AACTTCCACTTTGACTATGACCTTGTCTAAATATGATCAGAGTCGGCGAACTCAAAGGCCTCCATAGCCTTGGCAACTCATGACAAGAGCCTAGGGTGATTACTGATGCCATAAACAAGAGTGTCAATTTGGTAAGTCAACAACAGGAGTCACTGTGCACTTACTCCTCATGTAGGATCTCTGTCCTTAATGTGCTGTGAATTGTGATTTAATGCTATAACTAATACTCAAACAGTATTTTTCACTTTGTGTTTCTATGTGGGTGCAAACTGTTGAAAGCTTTACTTAATATATGCTAAACTGATCTTCTATATATAAAGAGAATCGAAAATGAATCTTGATGTGAATGGAAGGGGAGAGGGGGCAGGAGAGGGGAGGGTTGAGGGTGGGAGGGAAGTTATGGGGGTGGGGGGAAGCCATTGTAATCCATAAGGTGTACTTTGGAAATTTATATTCATTAAAAAAAAAATCTCCAAAGCAACTGCAAAAAAAGAGTCAACTCAAAATACAACAATACAAAGTCAAATTAGAACATCTATGAAATACAATTTTCAGCTATCAACTTGGCAAAAATTGATAAGTTTTACAACATCCTATGTTGATACGGAATACACTTTTTTTCTGATAGATTATTTCACCAGAATCTCTATAAATAGTCGTAGAGACAGAGGGGGAAAATCTATCAAAATACAAAAATATTCCTTTCAAAGTAGCAATTTTACTGAGATGGCTGGAATAGTTTGTCATCTTCCCATAAGAAAGAGAACTTCAGACATGAGACAGAGAGTAGGAAGATAGCAAAATTTAATGAGGTAGTGCATCTCTCAAGACAGATGGCTAACTCTTCAGGTGGATCTGAGAGAGTGACCAGTCTACCTTCAGATTGCAGTTTAAGTGGGTATGGAGTCCATTTCTTCCTGCCATTTCTCTTTCTCTCTCCCTCTTTTTTCTGGACAAAGGACTTCCTGCATGTGAAGTTCCTCTCATGTTTTTGTTAAGTGATGTTGTCAAACCAGGGCAGGAAGGATCACCCTGTGTTGTTTTTCATGGGGGAAGGTTGAGACCATCTACAAATTTGTCTGAGGTATTGGCAGGATTTTGATATGTAAAATACTGGGCTGCTACCTAGTCATGCTTCTGGGGATGCTAATTTCCTTTCCACAGGTACTTTTTGTCTTTTCCCTTTGACTCCTTTCATGACAGGTATCTTCCTACCTAATATTCCCCCATGAAGAGAAGAGACATGTAAATCTTGTGGGGGTAGAATGAGTGAAAGTCTGTCTTTTGTAGTTTCTTTGAGTTGGCATATGGGCATGGAGCTGGTCATAGGTATTCCACTCTTTTCTTTTAAAGATTTATTTACTTATTTGAAAATAGAGTTATGAGTGGAAGAGAGAGAGTGAGAGAGAGAAAGAGAATTTTCCATCTGCTGGTTCACCCCCCCCCCCAAGCGGTTGCAATGGCCAGGGCTGAGCCAGACTGAAGCCAGGAGGCAGGAGCTTCTTCTGGGTCGCCCATGTGGGTGGCAGAGGCACAAGCATTTGGACCATCTTCCACTGCTATTTGCAGGCCATTAGCAGGGAGCTGGATCAAAAGTGGAGCATCTGGGACACAAACCGGAGCCAGTATCAGATGCTGGTGTTACAGGTTGTGGCTTTACCCACTGCTCCACAATGCCAGCCCCATGGGTATTATACTCTTACTGTCTGTCCTATGGTGTTTGAGGGTTGCCTAGGAAGTTTGTCCTGTGCAATCCAGAGGGCTGGCCATTGTCTGATGAGATAATCCAGAAGCTCTGCCTCGTAACTGTCTGGAACTGGATACCTTATGTTCTATTAGAGACTAAATGAACTAGGACATTAAAAGCACATGGTCCAAAGAGAAGCAATAAGAGTATGGAAGCCGTAGGCCAATAAGGGGTAATAGATATCATTTCCACAATCAGATATTAGATAAAAAATTCCAACCTTGTTCAGTCTGTTCCTGGAATTTCTGGCCTTATCCAAGAAACATAAAATATTGTTTTTGTACTTTTATTAGTTTGACTCACTTCCATAATGACATTCTTCTTGGATCGTGGCACAAACACCCCTTTGGGCAGCAGTTATGTGCAAGGCTCACCTGTGTTGAAGTACTACCACAGCAGAGAATTTGGCCTGATTTTGGAGGCTGAAGAGGGAGGCGTTAAGTTCAGCTAATTCAGTGGGGAGGTTAAAAAGCTCTTGTTTGCTGAAAATGTTCTAGTTGTTCCTGCAGTGGCCCCTGCTCCCTCTTCCAGGGTGCTAATTCCCACCAGGATAGAGAACAGGGGCCCAACCCACCTGGACACTCCAGAAGTGGTGTGTAAGGGAATTGGTATGAGGGCTGAGGCATTGCCAACAGATATAATACATAAGACTTGGGTTAGTGTGCAGAGCCCTGTTCACTTATTGGGTAAGCATTGTAGGTGGAAGTTTTGCAAAGTTCAACCCTGCAGTAGAAGGGAAATATCCTGACAGGAAATGCACATTAAGTCAGAATTTTTATAAATGTATTTGGAGAAGAGTGTGGCATTAAAGGATGTTGTGGTTAGTGTACCAAAACAAGGAGTGTTATTGTGGGAAGCAGTATTTCTCTAGTCTTCCCAATTCCTTACATGCGAGTTCCTTACATGTCAGTGAAAGTCCAGCTGTTTTGTCACTCTTATGAGTGAGAAAGCAATTATGTATGCCTGTGCTGCCCCAGTAGGAGTTCACCATCAGAGCTAGGAGCCTACACAACAAGGGCTTTCCCTAGCAAAGGCTAGCAGTTTTATTGGGCCACTTTGCCATAGATATGTTTGGTCAGGTGATAGATGAGACAAGAGCAGGGGTGGCTTGAGGAAGAGTGCCTGATTATTAGTGCATATAGTGATAGTGAAGTTGCAGGAAGAGGTATTAAGGGATCCAACAGAATATCCCTGGAAAAATTTGAGTGAATGAGGCTGTAGGCTTTATGGTTATCTTTGTATAAATAAGTCCTTAACAGGGTGTGAGAGCCTACCTTTTTTTAGACTTATTTAATTTGTTTTAAAGGCAGAGTTACAAAGGAGGAGAGACAGAGAGAGATCTCTTCCATCCTCTAATTCACTCCCCAAATGGCCACAGTGGCTCAGGCTCGGGCTGGGTCAAGCTCAAGCCAGAAACATGGAGATTCACCCTGGTCTCCCATGTTGGTTTAGTAGCCCAAGCACTTGAGCCATCTTCTGCTGCTTTCCCAAGTAGTTAATAGAGAAGTGGATCAGAAGTGGAGCAGCCGAGTCTCAAACCAGAGCCCATAATGAGATATCAGTGACACAGGCAGAGGCCTAACCTGCTATACCACGATGCCAGCCTTTTTGACTGAAGCATGTATGCCCTGATACTCAACAGAAATTGAATAATACATGAAGCCCTAGTTCTGAGCCCATTCCTTCAGGGAGGTTAGCCACATCTTCCTGGATGAATCGTATGCCTTTAAAAAAATCTGACAAGAACAGCTGTAGGAAGTGTGGGCTTACAAATGACCTACAGTGTGAAGTGGCCTAATAAAGGGTGAAACGTTAGCTAGCAGTACAGGTTGGAAGCAAATTAATGGAAAGAGAAAAGAAGGCTTGGACAGGGCATCATTATTTATCTGGACTCAATCCTCCAGGAGTCCTGTCAACAAAGTGCCTTTTTTTTTTTTTTTTTTTTTTTTTTTTGACAGGCAGAGTGGACAGTGAGAGAGAGAGACAGAGAGAAAGGTCTTCCTTTTGCCATTGGTTCACCCTCCAATGGCCGCCGCTGCAGCCGGCGCACCGCGCTGATCCGATGGCAGGAGCCAGGATCCAGGTACTTTTCCTGGTCTCCCATGGGGTGCAGGGCCCAAGCACCTGGGCCATCCTCCACTGCACTCCCTGGCCATAGCAGAGAGCTGGCCTGGAAGAGGGGCAACCGGGACAGAATCCGGCGCCCCGACCGGGACTAGAACCTGGTGTGCCGGCGCCGCAAGGTGGAGGATTAGCCTATTGAGCCACGGCGCCGGCCCCAAAGTGCTCTTTAGTTCAGGATCTTGGTGGGCTTCAGAGCTTTGCCCTGCTATAGTTGACCCAACTAGGGTTGCAAGGCACTTTCATTGCTGCAGGTGCAGAAAGTAAAACAAGGTGTGATTCTTTTTTTTTTTTTTTAAGATTTTATTTATTTGAAAGACCAAGTTATGGGGCTGGGGGGTGTATCTTCCATCAACTGGTTGACTCCCCAAATGGCTGCAATAGCTGGAGCTGGGCCCATTTGAAACCAGGAGCCACATCCAGATCCCCAATGATGAGTGCAGGGGCCCAAGGACTTGGGCCATTTTCCACTGCTTTCCCAGGTGGATTAACTGAGAGCTGAAGCAGTTGGGACTTGAACCGGTGCCTACATGGAATGCTGGCATTGCAGGCAGAGGCTTTATCCACTATACCACAGCACTGGCTGTGGTATGGTTCTTTCTATATAGGAGTGAGCTGGGACTTGGGAGAGTGATCTTTTCAGGTTTTAAGCAGTTTCTGTGTTCCAGGTTCATGAAAGTGGTACAGCAGGCATCTTGGCCTCTTTGAAGCCAAACATTTTGTTTGTTTGTTTTTTCTAAATTTATTTTAATTTTATTTATTTAATGAATATAAATTTCCAAAGTACAGCTTATGGATTACAATGGCTCCTCCCCATAACTTCCCTCCCACCCGCAACCCTCCCCTTTCCCACCCCCTCTCCCCTTCCATTCACATCAAGATTCATTTTCGATTCTCTTTATATATAGAAGATCAGTTTAGTATATATTAAGTAAAGATTTCAACAGTTTGCACCCACATAGAAACACAAAGTGAAAAAAACTGTTTGAGTACTAGTTATAGCATTAAATCACAATGTACAGCACATTAAGGACAGAGATCCTACATGAGGAGTAAGTGCACAGTGACTCCTGTTGTTGACTTACCAAATTGACACTCTTGTTTATGGCATCAGTAATCACCCTAGGCTCTTGTCATGTGTTGGGAGCCACTGTGCTGGTTTCCCTGTATAGGCCTTTGTTTAGACTAACCTTCAACTGTGTTCCTGTAAGGAGGATTCACTAGAAAATTCCATTTGTACAACTCACTGATATGGTTAGCGCTTGGCCATCTGGCTTCAGTGCTCTCTTTCTTGTACCTTAATAAGCACGTCTGGTAGCTGTAAGACCTCACTGTAACTCCCTTTGTCAAATTGATACTGGTTCCTGTGAAATTATTCCTTTGATCTATGTTGTGAGATGACCCCTGCTTACCCTCGACTGTACAATTCTTGCCTTATACTATATAAGCCACCTCCTTCTCCAATAAAGTTGAGATCAGAGTACTGTCTTGGTCTCCCTTCTCGTGTCTGGTTTGTCTCTCCATTCAGGTCTGGCCTCCTCATGTCCTAGTTGATTACCCCATGGGCCGGGGCAGTCATGAGTTGCCAAGGCTATGGAGGCCTTTGAGTTCGCCGACTCTGATCATATTCAGACAAGTTCATAGTCAAAGTGGAAGTTCTCTCCTCCCTTCAGAGAAAGGTACCTCCTTCTTTGATGACCTGTTCTTTCCACTGGGATCTCACTCACAGAGATCTTTCATTTAGGTCATTTTTTTTTTCTGCCAGAGTGTCTTGAAGCCAAACATTTTGAATTGCCTTTCTAAATTGATATAAGGAAATAAAGTATTTGACAATGTTATTTGTTTCTGTATTTACCAGGACGTTTGAATGGAGGAAGGGTCTTAGAAAGAGCTGGAAGGCAGACCCTGTCCTAATTCTGAGCAGGGCAATGGCAAGAACTAATAACCAATTTGAGTTTGTTTCCTGGCAAAGTTTTCCTATATTTTTATTTAGGGTTTGATTACCTGAAGATAGAGATCTCTAAGCAGAGTGAAGATACCAGGTTACCCCTAAGGTCTTGCAAATCCCTGTGCAATCTGAGAAATGAAAGATCACTTTGTGTTGATCTGGAGATGCCAAAGTGGGGGATAACTTCCCTCAGGAGTATACTTCCTGAGTTTCAGAAAAAAAAAAAAAAAAACAAACAGTTTACCATATACTTCTTTAAAATTTTCTCTTCCAAAATGGCTGGAATCATGGATTCCTTTTATCATTTTCCACTGTAATGCCTGGGGAAATTATGTTATCTCTTCTTGCTGACACCACCTTCCCTTCGTTTTGATACATTCCCTGTGCACTGGCCCAGGCATCTTCCTCCAGGGGTAACTTGAGGGGTTGAGCTTTAGTTGGTGACTGTTGGGATTATAGAAGCTAAAAGAGGAGACCAAGAAATGGCAGTCTTTTTAGTCACTGAATCTGACAAAGAGTTACCAAAGAAATATCATCAGACTACTTTTGATGTTTTGTGCAGTGTATGACTGTGAACTCCCAGGGAAGAGCTCCTGCCTCCAGCCGTTTGGGCATTTGAAGTCCTTACTTGATACAAGTGTCCCTGGTTGTCAGGTATCTTTCTCTTTCCAGATAGCTGCATGGGCATGTGAGACCATAAAGATGTATTCTGAATATGTATTTATAGTAATTCTTTTGTTCTTGCCCAGTTATAGTGCCCTTGTTGGGCAATCAATTCTGAAAACTGAGCAGAGGTTTCTGAGGGAAGAGCAAGGGCTTCAATAACACGCTGTGTTGTAACTATTGCATATCCTGAAAAAACAGGTTCCCTTCTCTGATAAAACTGGTCTCATCTGTGAACTAAACCTCATCTGCATTGGTCATAGGTTAGCCTTTTAGGTTCCTTCTGCTACTACAGGCCAGATCAATGGCCTTAATATAAGAATAAAAGGGATCATGTTCTCCTTAGATTAGCATTAAAAGCTGGACTTAAGTTGCATCAGCATGTTATTTTGATCTGCAAATTTTCCCAGAGAAGGAGCTGTTATTTTAGTATCCTCCTATCAGTTAGACAATGAGAATCTTTCTAGTAAGAATTTATTTGATGTCAAAGAATGATTTTTTGTCCTAGTTTAATTTTCGAGGCCTCTTCTGCCACTAAGGCAGCAGTAGCTAGTATTCATAGGTTATGAGGCTCCCCTGTGCAACTGTACCCAAAGTTTTGGAGAAATAACCAACAGGTCACTTAACAGGTCCCAGATCCTGAGTTAGTGCTCCTAATGCAATCCCTTGCCTCCTGGTGACATATAACTGATAAGATGTATTCGGGTTTGGAAGCTCAAGCACAAGAGCTCTATTCCTGGGAGCCTTTAGTTGTGCAAATGTTGTGTATTTTTTCTCTTTCCTAAAAGAGGGAACCCTGCTTTGGCTTGCCATTGAAAGCCTGACAAATGGCTTTGCTATTTCCTCATACCTCAGGATCCATAACTTGCAGTATCTTGGTACTCCAAGAAATGATTAGAGGAACCTTAAAGTTGTAGGAGTAGGAATTTCTTGTATAGCTTGTATCTTCTCCAGTTCCAGTCTTACCACAGATAAGGGTAAGCCCCAAATAGTTAACCTCCTGACAGACCAGCCAAGCTTTCTCTTTGGATACCCAGATCTACTTTCTTCCAGGAAGTTAAGGATACTAGTTAAGTGACCAAGAAGAGTCTTGGGTTGTGGGAACAGATGATAAAGTCATGTGCATATTGAATTATCTGCCTGCCTCCTCCCACAAGGTTGGTCCTTTAAGTCCTCTTTGAGGGCTTGTGCAAGCCGGTGAGGGCTGTCTTTAAATCCTTGTAGCCATAGTGCCTAAATTAGTTGTGGTTTTAAGGCTTGTTTGCTAACCCATTAAAAGGCAATTAGATACTGACAGGAGGGGTCTATGGGAATGCAGAAAAAGGCATCTTTAAGATTTAAGACTGAAAACCACCTAGTCTTAGGGAGTATTTCTCCTAAGATAGTATGTGGATTGGGTACAATGGGGTGAATAGGTATTAATGGCCCTTAAGTTGAAGTAGTCTGCATTCATGGTTTTTATTTTTACTTTTATAATGGGCGTATTTAAAGAGAATCACAGGGCATTAGACCATGCTGGAGAAATTTTTCGATTAGACATCTCTGACCCTCTCTAGCTTTCATCTGGTACTGTTTCTTGTTTGGAAAACTACTAAGGTCTTTAAATTTAACAATGATCAGACAGGCTTTTAAGGCCTAGCCAGGTATGCCCAAGGCCCAAACTTGTAGGTTAACTTGTAAATCTATTTCTTTGACAAATGGCAATGGTGAGACATTGGCTGTCTTCATACATAGAGAAGGTTACCAAGGTTCCTAACTTACATAGACTGGTTGATCTGGCCCCAGAGAAAATACCAGGAGGATTTGGCACTTTATATGGAATTCATCCCATTGATTACCATTACCTGGCTGAACTTGGAAGAAGTTTCACTCAAATGGGAAATCAGCACAGAAAAGTCAGTTCCCATATCTAAAAGAAAATTCATGGTCCTATCTACCATGTCAACAATGACCCTGGGCTATACCATTATTAGCGATGGTTGACTTGGGAACCAGGCAGAACAAAGGGCTTTCTCAGCTTATGACTTCCAAGGTCTGTACTTTAAAAAAATGATTTATTTATTTATTTGAAAGGCAGATGCAGCAAGAGAAAGAGAGAGAGAGAGGTCCTCCATTAGCTGGTTCACTCCTCAGATATCTGCAACGACCAGAGCTGCACCAATCTGAAGCCAGAAGCTAGGAGCTTCTTCCAGGTCTCCCATGCTGGTACAAGGGCCCAAGGATTTAGGCCAACCTCCACTGCTTTCTCAGGTCATAGCAGAGAACTGGATCAGAAATGGAGCAGCCGGGACTCAAACCAGCACCCATATGGAATGCCAACACTGCAAGTGGTGGCTAACCCACTATGCTACAGCGCCGGCTCTAGGTCTGTACTTTTGATCCAGAAGCTCTTTAACCCATGGGTCCATTCCATTTCTAGTGACAGGGCTTTTGGCAGAGCAGGAATGGCTTTCCTCCTATGTTGCTTCAGGTATGACAACTGTTTGCCCAATGTCCTGGCTTTTCATATTAAGAGAAGTGCTAGGCAAAGGAAGACTGGCAGTTTTCAAATTCAGATTTCAAAAGACTGTCAGACTTTCAAAGCATTTGGTTAAAATAGGATCTTAGACCATTGTCCAAATAATGAAAAATTTAATCTGAGTGTTTTAACCACAGCTATGGGCCAAAGTTCATCGAAGTTGTCAGGTGACTAAGGTGACTACTCATTTTTAAATAGGCAGATAATCTTAATTCCTTTAAGAATCAGTTCTACCAAAGTGATCAAAACCCAATAAAGACAACAGAATGCAATACACCTTTTGTGACAAATAAAATCCTTTTCCTAGTATGAGGAGTCAGATGGCTCAATAGGCAATTAGTTTGGTCTCAGTACAAATGAGGAAAGGGGATTTCCCCAAAAGGGTGCAAACTAACATTTCTCCCCCAAAGTTATCTTTAGCAAGACCAAAATGCCCATCCCACCCTTCTGAATTTCTAGTTTTTCATGAGAATAGAATTGGGAGCTACCAATCCCATCCTTCTGATGGTTTGTTTTGTTTTCTTTTTTGGTGTGTGTGTGTGTTTGTGTGTCTTATGAGCAAGCTAGACAGGGAAAACAAGATTACAAATCTGACCTTTTGATGGGTTTTGTTTTTGGTAGCTGCTGTTCTGTTTTTTGTTTTTTTTTTTTTTTTTTTTCCTTCTCTAAAACGTGTGCTTGAAAAACAGACCATCACAGTTCAGAGTCTGCCTCTCTTGGAAGCCCCCTTCCTGATCTCTCTGGCAGAAAGTTTCTGATTTAAATACATCTTGCTTTTCTCTCTGCCTTGTCTGCATGGAACTTCTTTTTTCTTTCAGGTGAGACAAAGAACCAAGGTCATCTTCACCCACCATTTCACCCATAACACTAGGTCAGTTACAAAAACAAAGCAAAGCCTTGATTGAAAGGATTAGCATGTGACATTAACACATGATCCTATTACTTAGAGCACTAACTATATATCAAGGAACAAAGAGGTGGAGAAGCTGGTAACTGTTTTCAAGACTTCCTAAGCTGAAGCAGGGAACTAATCGAATCCCACATCCCTTGCTGGCATTTGAGATGGAGAAGAGGGTTTATTATGTGAAGAGTCAGATGGGTTAATAGGCAGTCAGATTGGTTCTGGTGGAAACTGAGTGTGCAAAATGCTTGCTTCCCCACAGAAATTATCTTTAGCAAGGTCAAAAGTGCTTGCCCCACTCTTTGGGAGCTTCCAGTTTTACCATGAGAGTAGCAAGGGACTGGCAATTCCATCCTTCTGAACTCATAGTTTACTATAACAACTAGTTACCTATCCTACCCCTCAGCAAATAAGATTACAGATCAGGTCTTTTAATAGGTTTTGTCCTTGCTTTGTAACTGAATGTCAAGCTAATTGTCGAGTTGTTTTCTTCCCCAAAATTGCACTTAAAAACCCCAGTACCACCAGCCACTTCAGGCTTTGCCTCTATTGGAGGACCCCTCCTGGCTATTCAACCATCAGGTCTCTGACTTAAATAAATCTTGCTTTTAAATACATCTTGCATTTCTCTCTGCCTTGTCCATTCGGAAATTCTTCTTCCACGTGAGACAAAGAACTGAGCTAATCTTTTCTCTGTCACCATTTCACCCATAACATTTTGGTGCTATGACTCTGTTAGCAACTCCAAGATGACTCAGATCCTGCTAGAGTTCGATTCCAGCCAGCGTCGGATCATCTTGCCAGAAGGGTGAGCATGCAGGAGGCTCTCACTTCTGTTTTTCAGAGAAATCCACTCTCCTAAATAGCACCTCTCTCATTTTCTCAAAAACACTAGGTCCCTGTCAGCCAGTTAAATGTGATTAGCATGGCTGCTGGCCTTAAGACTCAGGGGCAAGGCTTGCTGATTAGGGCAGAGCAATCTCCTCTCTCTCTGGTGTGGATCAGTTCTTGTAAGGGAGTGGGAAAAGGGCTTGAGATAACTGAGGACTCTGGCAAGGGCACTCCCAGGTGTGTTCTGAAAAACTCTTAGCCAAGACCCCAGCCCCTGACAAACCTATGTGGGCCTTGAGTTGTGAAACACCTCCCTTCTCTCTTGTGTGGATTCACTCTTTGTGTGGGACTGGGAGAAGGCCTTGAGACAACTGATGGATCCTGGCTGGGGCCACACTCCAGTGCTTCCAGAGGTCTCTTGGCCAGGCACCTGATCCTGAAAGCTGAATTGGTGTTGGGCTGGGAAACACACTATCCTGCAGGGAGTGAGTCCCCTGACCTTCTGGAGTCTTCACAAGCTATAAAGCCAGAGGCTCCACACTTCATACTTCTCTTCTCAGCTCTGGAAATGTTGGTCTGGTCCAACTCAGCTTCATTTCACAGAGGATCAACCCTCCATGCAGAACTGGAAGAAGGGCTTGCAGTAACTTTGAAATTCAGGTCAGAGCCACTCTCGCATTTTTCAAGGATTCCTTGGCTGTACATCAGACTCCAACAACCCTTTAAGTAGCTGGCCAAAAACTGGATTCTGTTCTTCCTTCCTTGGAGATCAATTTATCAGTGAGACTGGGTGCCATTTGGAGTGAGGCCATGGCCTCCAGGCTCCATGCCTCAAGGAGTTTTTCCTTTTACCCCAGATCTGACAATATCATTCTTTGCTCTTCTACATGCTTTTCTTACATTGTCAGGTCTCCTCAATTACTACAAACTTAAACTCCTAGTCTCATTAGCAGGCATTTCCTAGATATTTCTTTTGTTAGTTTTGGGTTAAAGTTTAACCACTGGGGGCCGATGCTGTGGCTCAGTGGGTTAAAGCCCTGATCTGAAGTGCCAGCATCCCATATGGGCGCCAGTTCTAGTCCCGGCTGCTCCTCTTCCAATCCAGCTCTCTGCTGTGGCCTGGGAAAGCAATAGAAGATGGCCCAAGTCCTTGGGCCCCTGCACCCATGTGGGAGACTCAGAAGAAGCTCCTGGCTTCTGGCTTCACATTGGCACAGCTCTGTCCATTACAACCATCTGGGGAGTGAACCATCGAACAGAAGACCTCTCTCTCTCTGCCTCTCCTTTCTGTGTAACTCTGACTTTCAAATAAATAAATAAATAAATAAATATCTTTTTTAATTTTTTTTTTTTTTGACGGGCAGAGTTAGACAGTGAGAGAGAGAGAGAGAGACAGACAGACAGAAAGGTCTTCAATCTGTTGGTTCACCCCCCAAATGGCCACTACGGCCAGCACACTGTGCCAATCCAAAGCCAGGATCCAGGTGCTTCCTTCTGGTCTCCCATGCGGGTGCAGGGCCCAAGCACTTGGGCCATCCTCCACTGCCTTCCTGGGCCACAGCAGAGAGCTGGACTGGAAGAGGAGCAACCGGGACAGAATCTGGCGCCCCAACCAGGATTAGAACCTGAGGTGCCGGTGCTGCAGGCGGAGGATTAGCCAAGTGAGCCGTGGTGCCAGCCAAAATAAATAAATCTTTACAAAGAAGTTTAATCATTCCTTTTTCAGACAGGCAGCTTTTCAATCTAGACTCCTACTAAGTCCCCACATTACCTGAACTTGTGTAGACAAGTCTCAGCATTCTCTGCTATGCCCTATCTTCCTTCTCAAGTCCCTTCTTTTGGGTCCCCTCTGACAGGCCCTTCCTATGTATCTCATACTTCAGAGTAGGTTTACTGAAGAGTAATTTTACTCCCTCACTCTAATTCTTTATTCTTTTACTTGACCAGTCACCAACATTAGTGGTAGCCAGGTTAGGTACCCTCTACAAACTCTAGCTCGAAACTGCTTTATTTGTTAAGGCTCTTACCATGAATGCTCATTGTCAAAATCAGGCCTATTAGATAAAACTCAAGGTTAAGAGGCATAGAACAAAGTGACAATACATATTTGACCAGGCAGAGGTCCTGTCTAGCATACCACCAGTAAAGGGAACTGATAACTCCCTGTGTATACTATTCTGACAAATATATACCCTAATTTACAGGTGTGAAAGGCTGAGCAAGAGTGGGTAATACGTAATAACTCAGCCCTCACCTTCCTCCCTTCCCTGTAGGCTTCAGTGCATGTCTGGACCTCACAGGCAGTGAAAGAGTTTTGAGAGATATCTCAAACTCAGGAGAGATAAGAACTGGGGATGCTTCCATTTTTTTCCTCTCATTACAGCCAGGAGGCAAACCATCTACAGTAGGCATTCTCTTTGGATGCATCCTTAGATTTTGAGACTCCTTTGACACCTGAACTTACAGAAAAATGCCTCATCTTTTTCTACACCATCACCTGGCCTGGTTACAAGCTAGAAGATGGATAAGTTAGCCTGAGTTGTGAAAAGTGCCAGCCCCTCTACTCTGATTCCCTGTCTCAGAACTTTGTCCTCCAGGTGGCATCTTGCCTTTTTTTCCTTGGATTTGCTCCAATATGCACTGAATTCTTTTCCAGAGTCTGTCACAGGATCCTTGGGTCTATATAGTGGATCACCAGGGTCCATCTGTTATCGTGTTTGACTTTTGTTGAGGCTTTTAATCCCTGGTGGAGGATAATTTTTATCAGGTGACCATTGCCCTCATTGTTGTAATTTTGCTTGCGGTTTCTAGGCAAGAAGCTAGGCCAAATATCCTCAGATGTTATTGAATATATATTGATTAATCTGTATGATGAAGTCTGAGACTTCTTGAGACACCTCCTAAGCTGACTCCTTATCCCTGAGGTTGATTTGACTGACAGCCCCATGATTAGACACTTCCAGTACTGGCTTTTGGCTTTAGGTATAAAATTATTGTCTCTTTGCAGGGGCTCCAGTTTTTCTCCCTCTAGCCTGCCTCTTTGTGGATTCTTACAGGAGCCTATTTGTAGGTCATTGTCCTTTATTCTGTCATTATCAGCTTTTCCTCCTTAAGAATCTCTCTGGAGGGGTGCTCATCTGCTCTGATGAGTGCCCTCTCTTATTAAACCTAATATAATGGTGAACAATCTCCAGGAGACTTCCTGTCTCTGGTACATCAGCCCCTGGTCCACAGTCACCCTTGGGACCTGTCTTGCAGCTGCCTGAACTCTTGTTTGCTTCAGAGGCAGTCCCAGGTAGCTAGCTAACTGTTGACTAGGCATCAGTGGCTTAAGGTGTTTTTTTTTTTTTTTTGGGGGGGGGGTAAAAATAAAACTAAACTCAAATCCAGTTAGAATCTAAGAAGATGTCTTTGGTAAATAACAATCTCATGTATGAATATTTGGTTCAAGTATAATTGAACATTGGGTTTAAAGGAATCTCTTTTGAATCTAGCAAGATTACTATGTTAAAGTTGCTTTCTAAGTTTCCAAACTTGTTTTGCAACTTGGTTTTACAGGCTCCCAATGAAAAAGCTATGGATAATCAGGCCTTGTAATAGCCTCTAAGGTGGATTTTATTAACTCTGGCTTATATCAGAGATTTCCAGCTAGAGTTTTTACAAACAGTTGTAGAATTCCATATACATGCAATTTTGACCTTAATTCAGATAAAGGTATGATATAATATAAGCATCTTAAGTCATCTAGCTGTAATTGCTAAATGTAAACTGGGTAAAGGTAAATGAGATAAATGTGTCTAAATGTAAACGTTGGTACTCTTAGCAACTTATATTGTATGGAAAAATTATTTGAGATTGTTAACAAGTATGTTTTCATAAATTGTCCATGTGAAAAATAGTTCAAAACTACTTGAAAATAACATGTTGAAATTCAGTGTGTTATCTTATTTAGAAAAGTCCTCTGAATTTGAAGATTTTTAAAGGATTATTTCAAAATGGAAATCAAGAGAATATTTTAACACAGTTTTAAATCTCAGATTTTGAAATCTGTTTAAAAACTGCAGCATCTCCTTCTAATAGCCTTTGTTCAATTGGTGGCTCTCTGTTAGTTTTCTAGCCAGCTCCAGCATGCTATTTTCTCTTCCCAATTCTGACTCTGTGTAAGTCATGGGATGATTCTGTTAGAAAAACAGGGCATATTTGGTGCCTCCCATGGGGCACCAACATGTTAGGAAAAGAGATGCAGATAAGAGAAGAGGCAAAATGCTAATTTACAGCCAGACCTAATTTATGCAGAGAAAATAAATTTGCAGAGGTTGGTGACCAACTGCACATTAACAGAACATTCAGCAGGAGGCCCTGACCCAGGGGCCAGGCCTTTTTACATCTTAGGAGGGCTAGGACTAGGGTTGGGGGTAGGGGGTGGCAGGCTGAAGTGAATTCCTGGAACTGTACAGGGTGGGGGGCAGGGATAAAGGCAATAGGATGTGAGACACAGATTAAATTCAAGGGCAAGGAATAAATTTCAATGTTTATCCACATTTTGGGTAATGAACAAGAATGACTGAGGCTTATGTCTTTGTTCCATCAGATTCCATGTGTTAACTCTCACATTCAAGGTTTTGTTTCTGATTTTTGGGATAACCAAAGAGACACAGATTTTGTGTTCTGTTGAAGTAATCTTTTGTGTTCTCTTAATGTCTGTTAAATTCTGACTGCTTAAAAACTGCTGAGTTTTTAAAGAGTTGTAGTTTGTTTAAATATATATTTATTCTAAAGCATTTAAGTGATCACTTTATAACAGTGATCAAATCTAGTCTATATTAGGTCACAATGTTAAGGGATCCTGTTTAAAGTTACAAATTCTTTGGACTTTGATATTTCCAGTTGGTCCCCTGGAAATGTCATAGGATATGTCTCTCATCTTGTAAAGACACCAACTAATAATGTTATTTGGATTATATTAAAGGTGTTGTCAAGATGTGAAGTAGTGCTACATTTTGTTATGATAATGTAAAATGCTACTGATATGAATGTCCAAAAGTTACAAAAGTCTAATGATTTTGTTGTGTTGTTATCAGACATGGTGGTTATCTTAAAGAGAAAGGCCCAGAGGCCTAAAAGGGATAAATGTTTTATAAAATCCTACAGGTGTTTTCAAAAATACTGTGTGGAGTAAGCAAGTGCCTCTTCTTTTTAGTTAATGAGTTTATAATTTTAAACACGACTATTTAAAGTCTTTTGTCATTCACAGTTTTATATTCTCCAAACACTAAAAATCAGATTTACTGCTCATGGAAGTTAAAACATTGTTGGTTCTGTGTTTAAATGTGTCCTCTATATTCCAAAGAACTTATTTTATCCTGTCTGTTGTATTCAGTATTTTGGGACAGTTCTGTAAGCAGACAAAGCCAATAATGGACTATGGGTCCCAACTGAGAAAAAGGTTAATTGAGGTTACTAAGAACAGGAAGTAATTGGTAATTAAAAAAAAAGTTAAAGATTTTAAAAAGCTAATACTGAAACTGCTTTATTGTTCTATCTTGTATGTTTATGTTATATGTGTGTATATATTTTATGTCTATATGGGAAATTTTATTAAGAGCTCTGTTTTAATTGGCTTATAGACAAAGGATTGCTCAAAAATTTAAACTGCTAAATTAACTGAAGATACCTTTTTTGGTCCACATGACCTAAAAAAAATCTCTGTATCAGATGTTTTAAATTTGTTGGTAGGCAGAAACTAAAAATGCTTCATTGACATGCTTGTGTTTGGGTTTATTGGTCAAACAAGTTACAGTTGTGATAGATATTTAAGCAATGTTTCCAACTATGTGTACTCTTGTCTTGAAATTTACAGAAGACATTGGACCTTTTGGTAAAGGTTTTCATAAGTTGTTTTTTAACAGTTAAAATTGTTTGCTAAGTTTTCACTTGTTATTAAGTTGCTAAGAGTAAGCAATCTAGGAGCTTGTTCCCTTGTTTCTTATTTATTGTCTTCAAAGACAAGAAAACTGACTCTATTCTGAAGGACTCTACATCAGGATATACAGTTTGATCTTGAGACCTTATAAAAGGGATGGCTAACATTTTTCTGTAATTAAGAGCCTGGCCATATAGTAGACCAAATAGCATAGCCAAAATGAGAGCTTAAGTTATGATTTCACAGATTGATTTACTTTGCCGTGGGCACAGTAAGCAAGCAAAGCCTCCCATTTCAAACTGAACTAAGGGACAGAAAAAACATTTTACTAATAAATTCAAAATTTATAGACAGTTTGCATAATGTGATCATCATGTTTGTTCTGCAGTGAGGACATGGTTTTCCTCATGTGCCCTGTCTCCTTCACAGAAAAACCACAATCAGAACTTGAATGTGACTATGGATTTCTAGCTCAGGCCACCAAAGTTTAGGGATGATATTAAAGGCTGCCCCCGTGGTCTACTCTACCAGAAACCAGGAGTAAAAGGAACAAGCTAGCCAGCAGGAGCAAGATAAGGATAGGTGGCAGGCCAATTAATAACAGCTTTACACAGTGATCTGCCATCATGGAGACTCAACAGGCCAATCCACCCCAAATGGCTTTTCTTAATGTGAAAACCCAGGGCTTCTGATGGACACCGAAGTCAGCTTTTGAAGAGCCCTGGTAACTCTTCCAGCCAAGAGCTGCATCACTGGAAATGGAACTGCCCTGGAATTGAAGTGCTCCTGAGTCAGAGCCCTAGAACCTGTTGACTCTAAGCTGAAAGAGGAGGCCTTCACTCTGCCCAGCTTCCACAATAAGCAACAATGTTGAGGGGACAATCAAGTAAGGTCAGTAATTTTGCAGGCAAATTCTAAATTTCCTTTTAGAGATCCCACTTGCCTTCTATTCAAGCCAGCTCTTTCCAGCCAGCTAGGTAATGGAAGTCAACAGGATGCCTTCCCTAAGGAGGTTCACACTTCCCTTGTGATGCCTCTTCCAGTACCCTATATGAAGAGATAAATAGGTCTGGGCCACATACCTTGCCAGGCCTTAATGCCCATTTGATTATTATCAAGCCCCTCCTGCCAGTTTCTATTTGCCTCTCTGACTCTGTCCTTTGTTTTAACCCCTGAAAATTTAATCTGCTAGGTAGATTCATTTTCTCCAGACTTGAAACAGTGAAATGCTAAATGGCCATGCACATAAAACCTCAGAAGGAAGCAGTTTCTGCAAGCTGGCATTGCAACCCCCTCTGCTCTCAAGAGGCTGAAACCCTGTCCTGACTGCTCATTCCTACTCCACCCTTACTTAGCTTGAAGAAGCCAGAGTGGTCCTCACCCCATACCCCCAACAGAAGTTTAGGGCCCATTCTTCTGGCGGTGAGAATATGAGGAATCAAATGGGTTAATAGGCAGTCAGGTTGGTCGTGATGGAAATTGTGGATGTGAAATGCTTCCTCTAAAAAAGTTATCTTTAGCAAGGTCAAGTGCCCACCCAACTCCTTGGGAGCTTCCAATTCTGCCATGCAAAAAGCAAGGGAGTGGCGATTCCATCCTTTTAAGCATACAGTTTACTATAAAAATGTTACCTTGGCCGGCACCATGGCTCTCTAGACTAATCCTCCGCCTGCAGTGCCGGCACCCCAGGTTCTAGTCCCAGTCCGAGCACCAGATTCTGTCCCAGTTGCTCCTCTTCCAGTCCAGCTCTCTGCTGTGGCCCAGGAAGGCAGTGGAGGATGGCCCAAGTGCTTGGGCCTTGCACCCACATGGGAGACCAGGAGGAAGCACCTGGCTCCTGGCTTCGGATTGGTGCATTGCACCAACCACAGAGGCCATTTGGCAGGTGAACCAACAGATTGAAGACCTTTCTCTCTCTCTCTCTCTCTCTCTCTCTCTCTCACTAACTCTGCCTGTCAAAAATAAATAAATAAATAAAAATAAATAAATAAATAAGTTATCTTTCCCACCCCTCAGCAAATAAGATTATAGATCAGTTCTTTGATGAGTTTTGTCCTTGCCTTGTAGCTGAATGCCAAGCTGATTGTCAAGTATTTTTCTTTGCCCCAAAGTTGTGCTTAAAAACCCCAATACCACCAACCCTTTCAGGTTTTGCCTTTCCTGGAAGCCCCTCCTGGCCCCTTTCTGACTTAAATAAAATTTTGCTTTCAAATACACCTTGCTTCTCTCTCTGCCTTATCTGCTTGGAAATGCTTCTTCCTTGTGAGGCAAAGAACCAAGATGATCTTTTCTCTGCCATCATTTTGAAGTAGGCAGGCATACAAGTTAAGATTGATTAAGTTTGTGGGCTGGAAGACCATGCCTTCGCCACGCCCCTGTGTGACCTCATGCCCCTACCTGATACCTTCACCACGCCCCTGTGTGGCCTCATCCCCCTACCTGGCCACACCTGGGTGCCCACCAGCCAATCAGGTTAACTAACCACTCCCCCTTGGAAGTGGGTTAAAAGCCAGGACATGGTGTGGCCTGGCCCCTCTCTTCCTCCCTGGCCTCTTGCCAGGAGTGGGCTTGTGGTAGCCCTGTGCCTCCAGGGTGCATGGCCTACGGGCCATGTGCTTTAGGCTTCCTGGCCTAGATGATCTTCCACTTGGCTGGTACATGGTGCTCAGTATGAACCCCTATTCATCTCTATGGATGCTACCCTAGTTTCCAGACTTTCCCCTCTCTCCTACCTGAACTAAAGCCTTCACTTTCCTAGATACCTCCTGCACTAAATAAAAGCTTAAAATGTACCATGCTGCCTCGTTTATCTGTGCCGATATTTAGAATTCTTATCTAAATATTAGGCAAGAACCCTCTTGGGCTTATTAATATCGGGGATTTAATAATAAGCCGTGGTGAAATCGTATGGCACCCCAAATTCTGGTAGTAGATGTGGCACCCCAGATAGCATTTCAAGGGAACTTTAAGGGGCCACATTTTAGTGTAAATTTTAGGGGGTCTTGTCTGATTTCAATTTCACCTGTAACAGTTGGATAGCCAGTAGGCAGGCTATAAACAAAATGGGAAAAACCAAGGGTGACTAGATAATGAGTTTATGAGAGGGGTATTCCCGATAGGACTGCCTGTGGGACGTGAACAGGTGTGTCATTTCACAGTGTGCCTGTCAGGTGGAAATTTTCTTGAAGCTGCTAGGGTGCCTATTGCAATCTTCCCCATTCCATACTGGCTTACTCAAACACCTGACACCAGTCTTCCAGGAGCCAGGTATCCTATTGGCATTTAATTACTTGACCTGTTCATGTGTGAATGCAGTGAAAATTTTGGTTGCGATTAAGTAAAATAACCAAGGCAGGAGAAAGGATAAAATAGGCTACACATGGAGCATTCTTCAAGGTGCAGTGGCTCAGAATTTATCCTTGCTCTCATTCTCTCTTGGCTGGCTCTGCTAAGAAGATGTTAGAAGGGGTGGCTGTAATAGAGGTCCTTGTCATTCCACACACACACAAAAAAAGATTCCATATGTGAGACAGAGAGTAGCAATAAACAAGGTAAAAGTTTAATGAGGTAGTATATCCATTAGCAAGATGAGCAGCTTTTCAAAAGGATCTGGAACAGTGTATGACAGTCTACATTTATACTGCAGTTTATATGGGTATGGAATTCATTGCTTCCCACCATTTCTCCTTCCCTGTCCCTTTTCCTCTGGACAAAGGGCTTCTTGGGTGTGAACTTTGTAAAATTCTTGAAGGTTCTTTTACCCAACATTATCAGACTGGGTAGCCCATTTGAGGCCTGGAAGGGAGGATTGTTTGGGGTGTTTTTCTTGGAGGAAAGCTGGGACCACCTACAAAGCTGTATACACAGAACTTTGGTATGTAAAATGCTGAGCTGTTTCCAAGGCAAGCTTCTGAAGCTGCTACATTCCTTTCTTTTGTCTTTTGTCTTTTCCTTCTAGCCTCTTTTACACATAGGCTAATACCTACCTTCTAACCTAATAATTTTGCAGATAATTCACGCAGAGAAGATGTGCTGAATGAGCACAAGGTTATTTAAGCAACAAAAATTAAGAATAATTTTATAATAATAGGAAACTTTAAATGTTGATTTTTCATTCAAATGGAATACTATGGGACAATAAAAACTGTAAAGAAGCAGTTTATGAAATAATATGCAGCAATGTCTAAGATATATGAGGAATCTTAAAAATGCTCATGGAAAACCCATATTATTAAAAATTGTACATGGATTTTGATGTTTTTGCACCAAAAATGTATATTTCATTCCATTTTTCACAAGCTTTTGAAGTGTTGCATCCACTTGTCCGCTAAAATAGAATGTTACAAAAAACAGTGACAGTCATGCATGAAATTTATTGAAAATGAGAAGCAAATGAGAGACAAATGAGAAGCAAGGTAACTGATTGGGACCGGCCACCAATTGGGACCAACACACTTTACCAGAATGTGGCCCCCAACAGCAGGTTGTTATATATTAATGTTAGCCGTCACAAAACACACCGGACATCGGAGTAAGGGAAAGGGTTTATTGGGGAACACCCAACAGACCGGAGTGAAGGGGCGGCAAAGGAAAAAGAGAAGGAGACTGTAAGAGAGAGAGAGACAGAGAGGAGGGAGAAGAGAGACGAGAGCAGGAGAGAAGCCAAGAGAGGCCAAGAAAGCTCAGGAGAGAAGGATCAAGAGAGCAGGAGAGAAGGACCGAGAGAGCATGTGTGTAGGAACAGGCCCTTTTAAAACTTTGCCTGAAGGCGGGCAGGGAAGCAGGAGCAGTGAATCCCATTAGGATGGGGGTGGAGCCTGGCTGAGGTAGCTTGGCCAAGCAGACACCTGGCTAAAACTGCGCCAGTTTCCTAACACAGGTTACACAGCTTTTTATAGTATTCTGCCCACTAGGGCTCACAGTTTCAAGCCGGGCCCCTGGTATGCAGTGAACAATAAAGAGGAAAACCAAAATATGGTTGTAAGATAACAGTTAAAAATAACGAACCCAATAACAGATCCAAGATATAGTTGTAAGATAACAGTAGAGGACACATTTCAGTCAACCTAGTTCCTGGGAATTTAGGCCCATATAGTTTCACAAGATCCACCCTTAGCCGTTAGCAAGCAAAGCTAATATGTACAGAAGCAAGAGATCTGCAATTAGCTTTTAGCCGCACTCCATTTAGATTCTGATTTTACAGAAGTGTCCAAGCATTCTTATTTGGAGGGAAGAATATTCAGCATAGTGCATAACAATATCATTTTTATAAAAATAGCATATAAGAAAGCAAGCTTGTGTGAATAAATTCATGTATATGTTTGTATACATGTATGCATATATTTACATTCTGAAGCACACATAAATGATAGCATACATAAAGAATTTTTAAGCTACATTGTTTTTGTTATGGAGAAAAGAACAAAGATACCAAACAACACTTGAGGCTTCCAGAGAAAAAGCATGCTACTATTATATTTTTTATTCTATTATATCCTAAATTTAATAAGACAGTAATGTGGCAATTTTGGGACTGAATGGTAAGATAAGTTTTATGATACAGGAACAAACAAATCATAACTTAAAGGCCATTTCAGGAGAAACACACTATCTTATCTTAGGTATCTTATCTTAGGTATTTTGGGTCTTTTGTGGTTCCTAAGAATGTAATTGGTATTTTGATAGGGATTACATTGAATCTATAAATTGATTTGGCTAGTATGCACATTTTAATTATATTAATTCCTGTAATCCATGAAGACAGAATATCTTTCCTTTTTTTGTGTTTCTTTGATGATTTTTTTTGCTTTTTTTTAACTATTATTTAATGAATATAAATTTCCTAAGTACAGCTTATGGATTACAATGGCTTCCCCCCATAACGTCCCTCCCACCTGCAACCCTCCCCTTTCCCACTCCCTCTCCCCTTCCATTCACATCAAGATTCATTTTCAATTCTCTTTATATACAGAAGATAAGTTTAGCATACATTAAGTAAAGATTTGCTCCCACACAGAAACATAAAGTGAAAAATATTGTTTGAGTACTAGTTATAGCATTAAATCTCAATGTACAGCACACTAAGGACAGAGATCCTACATGAGGAGTAAGTGCACAGTGACTCCTGTTGTTGACTTAACAAATTGACACTCTTGTTTATGGCATCAGTAATCACCCTAGGCTCTTGTCATGAGCTGCCAAGGCTATGGAAGCCCCCTGAGTTCACTGACTCTGATCATATTTAGACAAGGCCATGGTCAAAGTGGAAGTTCTCTCCTCCCTTCAGAGAAAGGTACCTCCTTCTTTGATGACCTGTTCTTTCCACTGGGATCTCATGTGCAGAGATCTTTCATTTAGTTTTTTTTTTTTTTTTTTTTTTCCCCCCAAAGTGTCTTGGCTTTCCATGCCTGAAATACTCTCATGGACTTTTCAGCAAGATCTGCATGCCTTAAGGGCTGATTCTGAGGCCAGGGTGCTGTTTAGGACATCTGCCATTCTATGGGTCTGCTGTGTTTCTCACTTCCCATGTTGGATCGTTCTCTCCCTTTTTTATTCCATCAGCTAGTATTTGCAGACACTATTCTTGTTTATGTGCTCCCTTTGGTTCTTAGTCCTATCATTATGATCAATTGTGAACAGAAATTGATCACTGGGAAGAGATGGCATTGGTACATGCCACCTTGATGGGATTGAATTGGAATCCCCTGGTATGTTTCTAACTCTACCGTTTGAGGTAAGTCAGCTTGAGCATGTCCCGAATTGCACATCTCTTCCCTCTCTTATTCCCACTCTGATATTTAACAGCGATCACTTTTCAGTTAAGTTTCAGCACTTAAGAAGAATTGTGTATTGATTACAGTATTCAACCAAAAGTATTAAGTAGAACAAACAAACAAAAATACTAAGAGGGATAACATATTAAGTTGTTCATCAACAGTCAGGGCAAGGACTGATCAAGTCACCGTTTCTCATAGTGTTCATTTCACTTTAACAGGTTTCCTTTTTGGTGCTCAGTTAGTTGTCACCTGTCAAGGAGAACATATGGTATTTGTCCCTTTGGGATTGGCTTATTTCACTCAGCATAATGTTTTCCAAATTCCTAACAGGGGTCACTTTTCAGTTAAATTTAAACACCTAAGAATAATTGTGTGTTAATTACAGAGTTCAACCTTGTCACTTCCTCCTTAGTATGGTGATGAGTATCCCTGCCTGTCACGCGGAAGACCGTGGTTCGATTTCCCGACGGGGAGGATATTCTTCCTTTTAGGCCGGCGCCGTGGCTCACTAGGCTAATCCTCCACCTTGCGGTGCCGGTACACTGGGTTCTAGTCCCGGTCGGGGCGCCAGATTCTGTCCCGGTTGCCCCTCTTCCAGGCCAGCTCTCTGCTGTGGCCACGGAGTGCAGTGGAGGATGGCCCAAGTGCTTGGGCCCTGCACCCCATGGGAGACCAGGAGAAGCACCTGGCTCCTGCCATCGGATTAGCACAGTGCGCCGGCCACAGTGTGCCGGCCACGGCAGGCATTGGAGGGTGAACCAACGGCAAAGGAAGACCTTTTTCTCTGTCTCTCTCTCTCACTGTCCACTCTGCCTGTCAAAAAAAAAAAAAAAAAAAACACTCTTTGATGATTTTTTAAAGATTTATTTATTTATTTGAAAGGCAAAGTTACAGAGAAGCAAAGACAGAGAGAGAGAGAGAGAAGTCTTCCATCTGCTGGTTCACTCCCTAAATGGCCACAATGGCCAGGGCTGTGCTGATCTGAAGCCTGGAGCCTGGAGCTTCTTCCAGGTCTCCCAGATAGCCTGAGGACTTTTGCCATCTTCTACTGCTTTCCCAGGCCTCAGCAGAGAGATGCATCAAAAGTAGAGCAGCGGGACCTGGAACTGATGCCCATATGTGATGCCGGCACTGCAGGTGGCGGCTTTACCCACTAAGCCCAAGTTCCAGCCCCCTTTGACGAATTCTTTCTTCACTGTTTTGTTGAGAATTTTTGCATCTATGTTTACCAAGGATATTAGTCTATAGCTGTCCTTTTGTGTTGTGTCTTTGGTGCTTTAGTATTAATATAATGCTCACTTCATAAAAGCAGTTTGGAAGAATTCTATCCTTTTCAACATTTTGAGATATTTTTAAGATTATTGTATTTAATTCCTCTTTAAATGTTTTGTAGAATTCAATTATATTTTTCATCTCTTTCATACACCTTTTCTACACATACACAAAGATGTTTACTTGCCATTTTTAGAAGATTTTTATTTATTTGAAAGGCAGAGTCAGAGAGAGAGAGAGCAAGAGAGAGAATCTTCCATCCTCTGGTTCACTCCCCAAATGGCCACAACAGGCAGTGCTGGGCCAGGCTGAAGCCAGGAGCTTTATCCAGGTTTCCCACATGTGTGCAGGGGATCCAGTACTTGGGCCACCTCCTGCTGCTTTCCCAAGTGCATTACCAGGGAGCTGGATTGAGCAGCCAGGACTCAAACTGGTGCCAATATGGGATGCTGGCATTGCAGGCTGCTGCTTAACCCATGCCACAATCTTTACCTCCATATTCATTTATTTTACCCCTAAATATTAACCATAGTACAGTTACCAAAGCCAGAAAATCCAACATTAATATAATACAATTAGCTAATCCATATTCCATTGCATCTGTTGTATCATATTTCTCTCTCTCTTTTTTTTTTTTTTTTTTTTGGACAGGCAGACTTAGTGAGAGAGAGAGAGAGACAGAGAGAAAGATCTTCCTTTTTTTCCATTGATTCACCCCCCAAATGGCCGCTACGGCCGGCGCACTGCGCCAATCCGAAGCCAGGAGCCTCCTAGTCTCCCATGCGGGTGCAGGGCCCAAGCACTTGGGCCATCCTCCACTGCCTTCCTGGGCCACAGCAGAGAGCTGGCCTGGAAGAGGAGCAACCGGGACAGAATCCGGCGCCCCAACCAGAACTAGAAACCGGAGTGCCAGTGCCTCAGGTGGAGGATTAGCCAAGTGAGCCGTGGTGCCGACCGTCATATTTCTTTTGAAAAAATTCTAGAGCAAATATGGAAAAAATGTTAAAACTATTAGATTGACTTAGCAGGGATATAGATGTTTTATTACTCCCTAATATCTTCAGTACTGTAAAATAGTTTCCATTTCCTAAAAGATTATATAAATATAATTTAGGGATGTATAATGATTTAATCTAACCCATATTTTCATCAGCACCGATAAATAAGAATTTTTCTTCTGTAAAGACTAAAAAGTATTAGAAGAAAAGTGTCCTAACTTCAGAAAATGTTTCTGTTTTATGACACATAAATAGCATGATATGGAATAAATACCTGTTCCCCTCCCTGAATTCACATGTTAATTTCCTATTTCCCAGTTTGATGGTCTCCTTTGGGAGGTAATTAGGTTCTGAATGTGGAGCCTTCATGATGACTTTGGTACCACTACAGTAAGAGACACCAGAGAGATTTTTTTCTCTTTCCACCATGTGAAAACACAGCAAACAGGGCCTGCGCTGTGATATAGTAGATAAAGCTGTTGCCTACAGTGCCAGTATCCCATATGGGCAACTGTTGGAGTTCCAGCCACTGCACTTCTGATCCATCTCTCTGCTATGGTCTGGGAAAGCAGTAGAAGCTGGCCCAAATCCTTGGGGCCCTGCACCCACGTGGGAGAAGAGAAGAAGCTCCGGACTCCAGGCTTTGGATCCACCCAGCTCTGGCTGTTGTGGCCATCTGGGGAGTGACCAGGAGATGGAAGGTCTCTCTCTGCCTCTCCTGCTGCCTCTACTTCTCTGTAACTGTGCTTTTCAAATAAATAAAAAAAAAAAAAAAAGAAAGAAAGAAAGCACAGAAAAAATAAAACTACTTGCACGCAGACATGTTCACCAAATGAGTGAAGTTGGCTAATGTTTTGATCTTGTGCTCCCTAAACTTCACAATTGTGAGAAATAAATGTCTGTTATATAAGATACCACACTGTTCGTATGCTGTTTTAGCAGCCTAAGCAAGATAAGATACTTAGCTTCACTCTGAAACTTAAAATGATGACTGAGGAAGTCTATTAAGCGAAATTCTTTACAAAAGAAAATAAAAATGACAAAAGCTATTGTCGCGAGTGCCTGCTGTCATGCAGCTTGACAGGGCTCAAGGGCGACATGTCAGAGCATGGGGAAGAAGGAACACACAGACAAGGCTGTCTTTCCAATGAAAGGCTTTTTATTTCTCACACAATTTCACATTAGGGCTTCACCACTCTGCATACCAATCTATACAGTTATATTCATTAATCCACAGACCATAACACACATCTAGCACCAAAGCAGTCTCAAAGGCAATCCAACTATATAAGTACAGCAAAGCATTAACATTATTCTTAATCATAGGGTCGAGGCACATTCCTTCATATTACACATGGCTAATGTCATTATAAATGTTAGGTTCTCAAGGTTCCTATCGCAGTCACAAAAAGTCAAAGTTCAAAGTCCAGAGTCCAAAGTCTCCGTTACCACTCAGAGAGAGATCTCAGAACAGTCACTTACAGGCAGGAAGTTGTGGGTTGGCTGTCACTCTGGGCAGTAGGCTCAGAGTTCCCAGACGGATGGCAAGGCAAGGAGTTGGAGCGGTCCCTTGCTGAGAGGTCTGGTCCAGCTCTGCAGTCAAGTCTGGCAGCAGGCTGATAAAGGGTCCAGGCGAGGCAGCAAGGCAGCAAGGCAGTGGCTCCACCAGAGTTTGGTCCCGTAGTCGCCTTGTGTCACTTAGCAAGGGGGCTAGTGAGCTGGCTCTTCAGCTCCAAGTGCAAGGAGATCCAGAGGTTCACATGCACTGAGCCCTTGATCTGCTGTCGTCTTGTGTCGTTACCTATTCCTCACAGAGTAACGGGCTCCCCCTTCAGCTCCAGATGTTTGGAGATCCAGAGGTTCACACACATCGGGCCATGATCCTCGAGAGGATGGAGAGCGGTGGAAAAGGCTCTCCTTTTATCCTTGCCACTCTGAAGGGGGAGTCTCCAGTAGAGGTACAGGTGTCACCAATCAGTTGCGCCCCCTCTCGTGGTTTCCCGGGGTGCCACCAATTTGTTGTTTAGGACAGGGTGTATCTGGAGTGTTCCTTGGGTGCAGCCAATCATCGTGTAAGTAGGAAGGTAACTTGAGGTTATTGTCCGTAGCACACACATTATCAGACTGCCCAGAGATGTCTGTTCAGTCTGATGAGGAGCATCTTTCTGGTAAGTGCAGAGCTTGATATAGGTGATGTCATCAGCCTCTAGCTTAGCATAAGTAACTCCATTTTTATTTCTTTTTTTTTACTTCTTTATGGACAGCAGTGAACTATAACTCTTTTTTGGGGCTACCAGTAGATTTCTCCATGGTCCACCTCCTTTTGATCATTGGGTAAGTGGTGATCTGTGACCCATTTTTGGGACTCCTGTGGGATTCCCCACAGCTATTCATTACGTAATGCTCAAGAACAGTTTCTTGGATACATTGGACACTACATACTACACTGAGACATCTAGTGGTAGGCAGTTTTCTCTGAAGGTAAAATAGACATGCTCAATGCTTTGTATTTTAACTCAGAAAATGCACTATTGCTCTTCTTCTCAAATACTCTAGGGTGTTTATGAATACTACTCCTCTTTAAACCATCCAGTGAGGCATCAAGAGAAAACAGAATGTGTTGGCACCCTGGACCAAAGTCAGGATGAAATGAAACATTCTTATGCTATTGACTGGTCACTTACCCACTACATCATTTTAATTATTAACTCTTAATCTTTTTAAAAATAATTTCTTTATAAGACAAAATACCATAAAATATTGTGAATATTTGGATAAATATTAAATAGAATTAAGTTACATGAGATATAACAAGTATAAGTAATTCACTAACTCCTAAACAAAAGACAAACATAAACATCTTATCATCAGTAAAAAGATACAGGTGTGAAATTATCAAGATAATTCAAAAACTGTTGCTATCCATAAGAAATCCTCTTTTAAAAAAAGTAAGCAATAAAACCCCTGTCTTTACAAAAAACAAATATGCGGGGAATTGTAATACAATTACAATTAGTAGTCTTCATTCAATTAAATGATAATTGGTACTAATGGAGATGGATAGAACAGAGGTTCCTGTCTTTACAAAGATCGAATTCAGACATGAGACAGTGAGATAAGCGGTACAGCAAAGTGTGATGTGACAGGTCATCATCAGAACACATGGCCATCTCTCCATATGGAATCTGAGAGTGCCCACTTTATGTTATACTGGGGTTAATAAAGGAATGGGATCAAATTCTTCTGCAATTTCTCCCTCCCTCTACTCTCTTCCCCTCAACAAAGGGTTTGCTGGGTATGCAGTGATAAAATTCTTCCCAAGAATTTATTACCCAGTATTATTAGGCTGGTTAGCCCACCAGGCACAAGGCAGAGAAGATTCCCCTGGAAGGTTGTGAAGGTTTTATTACCCAACATTATCAGGCTGAGTAATTTATTTGATGCTGGGCAGAGAGAATTCCCCTAGGGTGCCTTCCTTAGGGAAAGGTTGGGAACACCTGTAAAGTTTATGGGAGTATGGGCGGGACTTTGTTTTATAAAGTACTGGAAAGTCTCAAAGGTGTGCTTCCCAGACTGCTACATTCCTATCCACAAGTGCTTTGCTTTCCTTAGGCCCCTTTCCTATACACTGGCTAATTTCTAACTTCCTACCTAACTCTACTAGCACATCCTTCTAATGGGAATCACGTCACATGACAATTCTATACATCTCTTCTTTTGAGCAGGTAAAAGCAGCAAATTTTTTCTAACATAAGTCAATACTAAGGTTATTTCTTGCCACTGTAAAACTATAACAGAGTATGTGGTATTTAATGTGCAGCAATGTTTTTAAATTATATTCTTTTCAAAAGTATTGTTTTATTTATTTGAAAGATACATACACACACAGAGAGAGAGAGAGAGAGACAGAGACAGAGAAATCTTCCATCTGCTCATTCCCCAAATGGCTGCAATGGCTGCATCAGAAATCAGAACAAAGGGGTAAAAGTCATTTATTGAAAGACTATAAGGCTGGTGAAATTACAGATTTGGGGCTATGGGACCCTTATACACGGTTGATGACCCTTTTTGATAAAAGGACTGTAAACACTGTAGAGAAAGTCAACAACTAGACCTATCATAAAAGGCTGAGAAGTTAGTTTTCTTAGCCAGAGGTCTGTAAACTTTTTCTGTTTTCTTAAAAAAATATGGGTGCTGGCACTGTGGAATAGCCAGTAATGCAGCCACCTGCAGCATCAACACCACATTTTGGCACTGGTTCTAGTCTCAGCTGCTCCATTTCCAATCCATCTCCCTGCTAATACGCTTAGGAAAGCAGCAGAATATAGCCCAAGTCCTTGGGTCCCTGCACCCAAATGGGAGACCCAGAAAAAAACCCTGCCTCATGGCTTCAGATGGGCTCATCTCTGGGCATTGTGGTCATTTGGGGAGTGAACCAGTGGATGGAAGATATCTCTCTCTCTCTCTCTCTCTCTTTCTCTCTCTCTAACTCTGCCTTTGAAATAAAAAAAAAAATCAGGTTTTTGCAGGCCAGGTGGTTTCTGGGTTTCCGTCACAATTCCCTTACTCTGTCTTTGCAGAGTGAAAAGCAGCCAAAGGCAATTCTATAAAAACATGAGCATAAGTGTGTTCCAATAAGACATTGTCCATAGAAATAGGCGGATAAGCAGGACTCAGCCTATGGGTTCTGATTTGCTAAATGTTGTTCTTAACTCCTATCATCTTTCCTAGGTTAAAACTTCCTATTACGATTGGTCCTAGGCTAAACTTCCAGACCACATACTCCTTGCTGTCCATTTATCCTTCCCCAAGTTTTCTGTATCTCCTCTTTCTTTTCTGTTTCTTCTCTCCATCCCCTAATATGAGTCTGGAATTCCCAGGAATCCCTTTCTCAGAAATCCTGACTGCTTCTATGGAAAGAAAGCAGACTGGATCAAGACATGTAAAATGATGATTATGGACCAAATACATTTGAGAGAGGATATATATACAGTGATGTGTTAGCTAGCCCAGAGATCACATTGAGAATAGTAGAATTCACCATGGGGGAGACACAGAGAGGGCTTCTGGCACACCAGATAAGAAATAAACCAATGGCCACCACCTGACTCACAGAATGCTCATTCTTCTTAAAACTCTCTCATACAGGGGCTGGCACTGTGGCATACCAGGTAAAGCCACCGCCTGCAGTGCCGGCATCTTATATGGGTGCCTGTTTGAGTCCTGGCCACTCCACTTCCAATCTAGCTATCTGTTATGGCTTGGGAAAGCAGTAGAAGAAGGCCCAGGTCCATGGGCCCCTGCCCCTGCATGGGAGACCCAAAAGAAGCTCCTGGCTCTTGGTTTTGGATTGGCTCTGGCTGTTGTGGACATTTGGGGAGTGATCCAGCAGATGGAAGACCTCTCTCTCTCTCTCTCTCCCTCTCTCTGCCTCTGCCTCTCTGTAACTCTGCCTTTCAAATAAATAAATAAAACTTTAAAAAGAAACTCTTTGATACATAAACAGTTAGTGCCAAACTATGGAAGAAATTATACAGTAGAGTCCAACTCATGCTTGCAAATACTAGCTGTTAATATTAATAGGAAAATATGTCATAAGAAAAACAAATTATAGAATTTCTTATAACTCATCTTTTACTGTTAAGAGCAAGGAATTTTTTTCTAACAATTAGAATTTAATTTCACATGAGTAGCCACTTTTTCCTGTGCAAGACTTATAGATGGTGTTGCTACAAAGTAGGCAAATTAAGGAATGTTAGTGGATGGCTTCATGTGATGAGATAGTGGCAACTGCTATAAGTATCTGTATCAGCCAGGGGCTCACAGGAAACACATAGGGCACTCAAACTGGGTAACTGAAGTTTAGTTTGATAAAGGGCCAAATAGGAAAATCCATAGTAATCATGAAATTTATCGTTGCCGGTGCCGCGGCTCACTAGGCTAATCCTCCACCTTGCCTCACCGGCACACCGGGTTCTAGTCCTGGTTGGGGAGCCGGATTCTGTCCCAGTTGCCCCTCTTCCAGGCCAGCTCTCTGCTGTGGTCAGGGAGTGCAGTGGAGGATGGCCCAAGTACTTGGGTCCTGCACCCCATGGGAGACCAGGATAAGTACCTGGCTCCTGCTATCGGATCAGCACGGTGCGCCGGCCACGGCAGCCATTGGAGGGTGAACCAACGGCAAAGGGAGACCTTTCTCTCTGTCTCTCTCTCTCTCTCACTGTCCACTCTGCCTGTCAAAAAAATAAAAAAAAAATTTATTGTTAAAATGTGGCACTTTATAGTAAATAGATTTATTATTAGGTTATTCCAGCACATGGGCATAAATTGAGTCTGACAAAATCAAACCTTAAGTTTTGGAATAGTGCATTATTCTCCCAGGCTAGCAAAAATAAGAAACTGTTATATCATTCCCAGATCTAAAAGGAAAAAAGGAGGAACTGGTTACCAGAACCTGGCAGGGAACAAGATGAAAGGGTCAACTAGCAGGTGCTGTGGCTTCCAGAAGAAGTGAATATGTAGTCTGTGGACAGCCAACAGGAGGGAGGGGGTAAGTTAAAATCCCAGCTCCACCATCTTAACCTTTTGCCAGTATCTTCCATTGGCTGAACCCAAACTGAAACTGCCAGTCATGAGCACTTTTTCTCACAGTTCTTATGGGACAGCTTTCCAGAGTACAAATCTGGACAGGGAAGGATAAAGACTATATATCTAGAAAAAAAGAAGATATCCAGCACAATAAATAACCTTGTAATGTATCCAACCTTGGAACCACCCTTCAGTTCAGATTTCTTCTACAACTCTTTTAGAGCATCCTAAATAAGCTCAACTCTTACCTTCTTCTTGAATGATATTTTTCCTATTCTTGTGCTATTATGTTGTAGAAAAACAGTAAAGCAAAAAAGATCTTCTTTTACCTAAAGTTGGCTGAAGAAAAGACCATTTCTTTCCAGAAGAATTAAGGTAAACACTGTTTAAATAAATATATTAAAGGATTTCAAAAATTTATGGAAAACGCATGTTATGAAAAATAATGTATGGATTTAAAATTTTTTGTTCCAAAATAAACTGATATTCTAATTCCAGTTTCCACAATATTTTTGAAATACTCTCATATTTAACCTCCTTCAATCTTTAATTAAAAAATATCTATTGGGGCCGGCATGTGGTGCAGTGGGTTAATGCCCTGTCCTAAAGCACCTGCATCCCATATGGGTTCTGGTTCTAGTCCCAGCTGCTCCTCTTCTGATCCAGCTCTCTGCTGTGGCCTGGGAAAGCAGCAGAAGATGGCCCAAGTCCTTGGGCCCTTGCACCCACATGGGGGGAGACCCGGAAGAAGCTCCTGGCTCCTGGCTTTGGATTAGTGCAGCTCCGGCTGTTGTGGCCATCTGGGGAGTGACCTCTCTCTTTGTCTCTACCTCTCTCTGTAACTCTGTCTTTCAAATAAATAAAATAAATCTTTTAAAAAAATCTATTAACATTTTTCAACCATAGGTTAGTGGTGCAGATATCAGTAGCCAACAATAAAATAAAATGAAAAGGATATTTTTCACACTTGTCATAGTAAACTCCCTCATTCCAATTTCTGGTCCACAAATGTTCCCAAAGGATCTGAGAAGCATGGAGTTTGTTGAACAAACGCAGTGATTAGACCAACAGCAAAGCTGCTTGGGCACAAATGCATAATGTAAAGAAATGAACAAAATGGCCCTGTGCTGCAATCATCACAAACTGTATACTGGCCACTTTGCATTACATGAATACTATGCATAACTTTAAATGATGAATGGAGAATGTCAAAAAAAGAAGCAATGATCTTTTCTGCAAGGTGTGGCCCTGCCTTTCTGCATAAATATGAAACTGGGGGACAGTGTGATTATATGAGTAGCCTCCCAGAGGATCTATAGCCATGAACTTTATTTCCAGACCCAAATGACAATCAATCATCTGGGGAAAATCTATTGTTATACTTCCTAAAATATCAGCTAGATTTTTGTCATTGACTTGTCTTACGCCATAGAAGGAGACATCTCCCTTCATATCAATAACCTGCCTCATAGTCCTTCTGCTTTTAAGTCAAATAATTATATGATTTAATGTGGTTTACAAGTAGTCATCTTCTTTCCTGACAATGTGGATCTACTTATTCAAATTCAAATCAACTAAGTTACTTTAAATACTTGGGGCAGTTCAAAGAAGAGGAAGAAAGAAGTAAATTTAAAAGAAGATGGGAAAGAATGAGGGAATCAAGAAACAATGGGAACTACTATTAAAACAAGAAATAAAAATCTTAAGGGATTAAGTAGATGATATATCTTTCTAATAAAAGTAGGAGAAAAAAGACATGTCATGGTTCCTTTTTGGCCCATCTCATGAATGAAAGTACTGCCTACATAATTCAAGTAATCATAGAGTGCTACAAATTATCTCATTTCAATTTCCTACCCTTGGAAACCTAACCAAGGAATTCCAAAACTTCACATGGAGATTTTGTTCACACCTTCAATGTTTGAAAAAATGAAAAGAGAAAAAGAGGAAGCTCTTTAGCTTACAAGGAATTTTCACAAAGATACCCTGCCCTGAACAGTTGCTCCAGGTGAGGCATAAGTGAATTAATTCCAGGATGATGGCAGTCAAAAGATCTAGAAAAAGAAATCTTTGTAGAGAGGTTTTTTTCAATGGGACATAATTCACTTTCTCACAATGACATTCATAGGCGATTAATGTCCTTCAAATTGAGGATTTATTGATTGTCTCTTATATTGTTGTACATAAGACAGCCCTCTGCTGGTTTTGACAATGACCATTGGCCTAAGAAAAATTAGTTTCCCCCAATAGATTTTTATGCTGCAAGCCCAGTCATCATTGGTTCCTTTCTCATGGCTCTTTGAAAACTCAGAATTCACTGTTAAGCTGAATTGTCTTAATTTTTAATGGTTTTCCATGGCCTTTCCTGCACCTGATACTCACTTCCTTTTTCCCTTGATTTCATTTTTTGTCCTAACTTTTCTCCTCTTTGGGACCAATGAACTTACTGTAAGTCACTTCAAATGCTTTTAGAAAAACTAAATAGATATTAAACAAACCAGTTATAAAAATTGCTGCTGTTTAAAGAACTTGTAACTTAAAAGGGAAGGTTATAAAATTTTATTGAAATATTACAAAATCTATCGAAACTATTGGAAGGAAACCCAAGCAAATGTTGCTTAAAGGATAGTAAGGTCACTTCCATGTAGGAGACCATTTTTGGAAGAAATATCTAATGAGATAAGCCTTGTGTGATGCAAGAATGCCAACACTTGAGGATGTGAGGTTGGAAAGAACAAAGCTTGGAACATGTTCATAGGTTATTACTTTCAGATGTTTGACAGAAACCTAAAAGAATGAAGAAAATGACACAGGAAAGATGGCTTGGAGCCAATGGGAAAGATGCCTGTAAATCTCAAAGGGGCTACATGTCTACTGAAAGTTATTGAGCAGGAAGTAATATAATTGAAATGATATAACAAGTCATGTGAGTACTGACATGGAAATTAGGGCCCACAGGGACAAGTCTTTAGTGGTGTGTTTAACAAGCAAAAAGAATGCCTTCCAGGATCTCTGAGAAATCAGCTTGTCTATCTTATTCCTTTGCAGATCAACATGGACCAAAGGCATGATGTTTTTAAAGGAAGAAACAGGAAGGCAGGCAACCTGCCATGGGAAGAGTGAAAGTCAAGCCTCAGAGGAGGCTGCTCTTTGCCATCCCTAACCCATCAGAAATCAAAGGATGTAGCTGAAAGTACAAATAGCCCTGATCCTACCATTATCCATTATAAGGGAGGGCATGTGAGGTGAAGGTGGCAGAGGCAGCCACCACGCCTTTCCTTTGTCTCATGGTGTTATCCTAACCCAGTGAGGACATCTGAGTGTCTAGCTCATGTCTGCTTTATCTAATGTCCAGCTGCCAACTAGAGTCATCTCAGATGCCACACACATGAAGCAGCCCCTTGCATCACTTTGCAACACCCTGGGTATTAGTGATGAAAAAGCCAGATACAAAGAGGGACTTCTTTTCAAAGGATGATGCCATGGCACAAGTCCAATATTTGCAGGGTTCCAGAAAAGCCCATCTTTAAAGTTAGTGGTGAATCAAAGGCTTTCTAGTATTTTCCTGTGGCTACAATTTTTATCTCTAGTCCTAACACCAGATAACTGGGTCCACCTGTACTGGCACATCTGTTGAGTGCTTTCTACCAAAAAAAAAAAAAAAAAAATCACCCCTGGCTCCAGTTTTCCGGAGTCTGCTTTTCCCGCATCCCTTGCCACTCCCTGCTGTCATTCCCAGGCACCACGTGGCCTTTGACATTTGCTAAGACACACGTGAAGAGCCCAACTTCGGCGACTCAGACTGATGACTCCTAGGAACTTCCCAGGGATCAGAGTGATACAAGCCTTAACATGCAAGGGGGAGAGAAAGGGAGGGAGAGGGGAGCTGGGTGTCAGAGGGCCCAGGGTGTCTCAAGCCCAGCAAAGGCGGAGCAATGTTTATAGCAGCAGCTGTGTCTGTGTTGGCCTTCCCGCCCCTCAGCACCCCAGGGGAGCAGCTTGAGCACAGAAGGCTGCTAGCTCTGGAGTGCTCCCAGACGCACGTAGCGCGCGATCCATTTTCTGAATCAACAAAGATTTGCAAGCACAAATCAGAGCTCACCATCTCGTGGATTCTCCTATCCCTTAAACCAGTGCCCAGGCTCAGGCAGGAGGTGACTTAGGTTGCAGGGGCTGGGCTGCTCTGCGCTGAGCTAAGCGCTGGAAACAGGGTGCTCACAGGCTCTCCCTGCGCCTACTCAGGGAGAACTGAGCGCTGGACAGCGTCTGCTCTGCGCACTCCTTCACTGCGCACCTGCAGCGCCTGCAGCCACGCTTTGGGCTTTCGGTCCTCACTCGCTCTGGCCTCAAGGATGAGGTTGTGAAAGTGGCTGAGTGCCGGATTTGGTGTATTTAAAAGTCCTTGACACCTGCTGGAATGTGCTACACGAGACCTCAGCTCCTAAGTTTTCCCCAGTCACCAAAAGGAGCTGCTTTTCCCGAAATTGATACAGAAGCTTTGGAGAGTAGGGTTTTTTGAGCACAAGAGCCATTAGAACTTTTCCCATTTATTTCAACCTCTAATCACACCTGCCCCTAAGTTCTGGACTTGGTTGCACATTTGGTACCTTCACGTGGCAGCACCGTCCAAGTCTGAGGTTACATTCATTCTGTAATGCAGCCCACAAGTAAGACCAGGAGCTTCTCAGTAGCCGAGAAGGTAAAACTGTAGTAGAAGGTGGAGGGGGTGAAATGCTCAAAGGTGTTCAGGATACCATGGCAGATACCTCAAGTCCTCAGCATACTGTGAGTTTCTGATTTCCAACGGTGATTTTTCTCAGGAGAAAGGGTGGCATTGAACATGGAAACCACACTTTAGGAGAGGATGCTAAAGCACACTCAGGTACATAGAAAAGGGAGATAAAAGGAGGAAGGTGAGGGAAATTCCTGATGATTTTGCTAATGCTGAAATTCCATAGATTTGGCTAGCCCTAATATTTTCCTTTCACATCATCAATTTAGAATTCTATAAAGGAAAAGAATGACATCAAAGAAAATCATTGGCCTACAAGGAAAGAGCCCGTAGGCGTTTAGGTGCTATATATGTGGAGCCCATCAAGCTCTGGAATGGCAGGGAGACTCCATCCTAAGGCAACAACATGGGTGAATAGGGGCCTTCTGTGGACTGGGAATGAGTGGCTGGGGCTGGCTCCTGAGCACTGGCTCCCTGAGAGCCCTGCAGACCTAGTGGCAATTAAGTCTTGGTGGGGAGAGTTCAGTGTGGAACTGGGGAGGAAACGGGTTTCTAAGAACATTGTCCTACATCATGCGATTTCTTCTGTAAGTTTTTTTCAGGAAGATCATCATCATGCAACTAGTAGGGTTGGTGCTAACTCACAGCTTCACTAACTGTGACTTTGGGAAGATTAGAAAAAAATACGAGAAAATAATTTATCCTGCCCTGGAGAAGTATATGCAAGGGGTAAGTAAAGAAACATTTTCTCTAAAAAAAATATATGCTCATCAGAAGGCTAGGCGCACCCATGCGCACATGCGCGCACGCGCGCGCGCGCGCACACACACACACACACACACACACTACAATTTAACTCTCAAGGAAACATGGTCCAAATACTGTCAACAAATTTTATAAGCAATATTCAAATATATTGGCATCTAAAAGGACTACCTAGAAATTGACACATTGTAAGTGTGCAGCTCTCAGGAGAGACAACTGTTGGTAGGTAGCACATTATGCACTGAGAGTGTCTACCTTTTGCTAAAGCACAGCTCTAACAGTGGAAAGACAGAGTGGGTGAGGGCCTGGCAAAGAAAGAGGAGTAAAAGTGAGGGAATTCTTGTGAGCTAAGCCCTAAGGGGTGGGCCGATTTCCTGGGCTTTCCAGTGTTCTGGTTGTGTCCATGTGCTGTTATGAAACACAATGTCTTTTTGATTTTCTAATATGTGGTGGTAATCATGCTCCTGAATATTCTAATTTCGAAGAGCATGTGCGCGGGAGAGATTCAGGCAGATGTGGGCATCTGCAGAAAAACATGATTGCCCACATATAGGGCCCACCCCAGGTGTGCTTACTGGATGTGAGGGGAAGGAAGGCGTCTCTTGGAGACCAGGGCCTTTGGACACCCAGGTCCAAATCCTGGTAGCTCTGTGTGAAGACGAAACGTGTCATTTCCTTGTCAGTGACAGAGGAAACAAGTACCCAAGTGGGCACGGCTTTCAGAACACCTTTAAAGCCAGGGAGCAAGTGGTCGGAGGATGATTTTGCCTGTGGACTTAAGATTCTTTACCGTTTTTTGCCGAATTTCTTTTCCTTCCTTCCAGACCAAAAGTACCGAGTTCAACCCCACCATCTCCTGTCACAATCCGGTGAGTAGAGTGCCAGCGCTGCTGGCTTTCTCTGGAGCGACGCCGCGCCTTCCAGAATGCGGCATTCTGCTGTGTGTTGCGCTCCAAGCGGCGCTGGGCTCCCGGGAGACGC
Source organism: Oryctolagus cuniculus (assembly GCF_964237555.1). Lineage (NCBI taxonomy): Eukaryota > Metazoa > Chordata > Mammalia > Lagomorpha > Leporidae > Oryctolagus > Oryctolagus cuniculus. The sequence goes on from NC_091445.1 coordinate 33,844,978, forward strand.
CGGCGGGGAGGGGAGCCCTGGGCCGGCGGCCAGCGCGGCGCAGCGCACAGCTGGAGGAATGAATCTCTGTCAGGCCTGCGCGACGTTCTATCCCAGGGCGGAAAGGCAAATCAGTAGCTGGGAGCAGAGAACGACGTCAGAGACGCCACCCTGGGGCTCTGCTGCGTGGGCCCGATACCCGGGCGGAGCCGGCGTGGCTGACAGCCCTGGCTGCGCGCGTCACCCCCTGCCCCTGCGCGGGACCTCCGCGCCTTAAACGGTTGCGGTGACTAACCCTTCAGCCACCTTCCTGGGCGCCCCTTTCGCAGGATTCTTAACCACTCTCTCTCCCCCCCCTCCCTCTCCCGCTCTATCTTCCTTTCCCTCTCTCTCTCCCCTTCCCCCCTCCCCTCGCCGCGCTTTTTCTCCGTTTCTCGGGAACCTGACCGCCCGGGACAGTCGGAGTGCCTCAGTACCATCGAACGCGACACCTTCACTCCCACCCCAGGCTGTGCGTCCCTCCCCACCGCAGACTTCGCCCGGAAAACCTGGGCCGTCTTTGCTCTCCGGTGCCCCGGCTACTCCAGAGTTCAGGTAAGCCCGCCCACAACTCCCGGAGCTGGCTCTCAGACACTTGGGAGCTAACCCTGAAGTGCCCTGGGGCAGAAGTCGTTCCGTGCTCCGTATTCAGATTTACCGTTTGAAGAGCAGTGAGTCAAGGAAACTTACACAGTATCCATCCAGACCCAAACCCACCTATTTCTACGGTTCTGATTCTCCTTCGCTTGAATTCTCTCTCTAAACCTCAGGTCGGTGTTTCAGAGTCGAATCAGTGAGCCCCCCTTCTCAAAATGTTCTGGCTGCGGCAGCGCGGCAGGAGTGGGTGCCCAACTGGGACCTTCTAAACCAAAACCTCTGGGTATGGATTCCTTAAGAGATTCTTTCTATCCCAAGGTTTGAGCAATACTGCTTAGATCTATCCCTTAAAGACAGTGTGTTTCATTCTTAAAATGTTACATTATACATTAAATCTCCACCCTATGTGTGCATAATTGCTTCTATGAGTCATGGTGCAGCCTCTCTATAGCCTACACGTTTGTAGGTGCAGCTGCCAGCATTTGAGTGGGTGTATAGCCTTAAATGTGGAGACAGTGTATTGGAGAGAAGGATCCCTGGAGGCAACCTGCCTGACTTTGAATCCTAGCACTATAACTTCTGTGTAAATTTGGATAAACAGTTTCTGTGTATCTTGGTTTATGGGCCAAGTAGGTGTCATATTTGTCAGCTCCAAATAAGGTATTTATGAGGATTACATGAATCAGTATATGTAAAAGTACTTGGACTAACACCTGGCTTGTAACAAGCAGGTATTCAATAAACGCTGTTTCAGTTGGCAAGTAAAGCAGAAAATTTGTCTTCGCAGTGAAAGTTTTCAGATGAAAGGAAGTAAATGCAACCTGAGTGGGTGACGATAACTATTACTTTTTAGGGATTGAGAATCGAAGCTCTAGGACTGATGTGAGTTGAATCTGAGTTAGAAGCTCAATGCCAGGCAGTCATATGATAAATCTCTTTGACCCTATGCCTTCTTCTGAAGGAGACCCTGGAAATCTATAGACGGCTTCAATAAAATGCATAGAAGACAAGCACAGAGCACAAGCCAGATCATGTTCCTGGACAGCATATGAGAAAGGAAGTCTGGAGAAACATGTCAGCTCCCTCCAGAACTCAAAGGGAGAGTCTAAGACAAATAATATTTGACAATGATATAGCAAATTTTAGACTGTAAGATTTTCATTAGTAACTCACCAAAGTTTATCAACTTAAATACTTTGGCACTTAGAAACTCATGTGTCACTATACAGGGGTAATTTGGGTGAAGGAATACACTGGAATTCTGTTGATATTAAACTTTCAGTTATTTAGGGCACATCAGGGTGGTGAGGCATGGGAGGCACGTAAATTTGAGTCCAAACATTAGGCTAGGTTACTGAAATTATGTCTATTAAGAGGCATAATACAAGTCCTGTCTTTGGAACTTTTCAGGAGGATCATGAAATCATTAATTTATTCATTCCTTTTATCATTCAATAAATATTCAGTGTTTCTTATGTAGAAAATATACATAGTTTTCTATATAGAAACTATACTTAGCGTTGTGGGGAATATCCATGATGCAATCATAATAGCATGTAAGTTAGGGCCAAGTTAAATGACATACACCCTTAAGCACTGGAAGAGGTTTCAAAATAAAGATCAGAGTGTTACAAAGGCTTCTGGAAGGAGAGGGTGCTTGGCCTTGAAGCAAAAGTAAGTAACACTCTCCCCTGGAGAAAGCACACACGGCTAGTAAGCAGGTGCTTTGGTGATATATTGAGATTGATTTGAGTATGGGGAGGCAAAATAACTTGTCACTCAACCGTTGTTGAAGACAGGGAAAATTAATTTTGACTATTCATTCTCTCATTCCACAGATAAATAGTTTGCAGGAAGTGAAGAAAGGAGAAGACACAACCAATAACTGCCTGGAAAAAGCCTCACACTTACTAGGATTGTGGCGTCGTTTTAGTCGAATTTCAGAAGAATAAGCATCTGTGCCACAGTCATATTTCACATCGAAATAAGTTATCCTTATTAAAAAGATAAAATATTACCTCTAACTGCAACATTTCAGACAAGATCGGGCACGTTCAGGGTGGTATGGCCGTAGACTAACTGCAACATTTCAAAGACCACTGATAGTTATTTTTAATTACAGAGATTTCTTGATTTTTATAAGTTTTTATTTTTTAATGTAGGTTTTTAATTCAGGGAAAGTTTCATCCCTCAAATGTCCAGGGAAACGTCTGTAACATTGATGATTGGCTTCCTGGCAGTAATTCTCAGCTGGAACTGCAGAAGTCTTACTCAGAGGGAAAACCCCAAAGTGTAGCAGGAGAACATTTTCCCTTGAGTAAAGAAAAAAATTGAACTCAGTGAAAACATTACACCCTTTGTTTAAAAGAAAGGCACTTCTGCTTGTGATGATAATTCCTTTGTTTTCATACTAGAAATTTATGAAGGAAGAAAATATAAGCCAAAAGGAGTACACATATAGTTGTTAATATGATAAAGCAATTTGAAAGAATTTTAAGCAAAATAAAAGCATTCTAAGCCAACTTTTAAAAATTGTCTAGCAGACAAGAGTGATATATGTAAAAAGATTCTGAAGAAGTACCTTTATTATAGTTCTAATATATATTTTAAAATAATGGAATGTATTTTTAATTTATATTGTAAGCACTTTTGAAAATGTACATTTGTTCATAATTAACACTATATTTCTTAATAAAATAGTTGTGAATTAATTTTTATGAGTGATTTTTCGAATTTAGTCAGCAGACCATTTTTTTAAATTTTCTTATTAACAGTAATGATAAATATTTGTGGGCTACAGTGTAACATGTCAATATACATATACAATGTGTACTGATCAAATCAGGGTAATCAACATTTCTACTTCTTTAACATTAATTTATGATTGAAGTCTTGAGGCATTTTTCTTCTGTTGTTCATGAAATGTGTGCTAGGTTATTGTGAACTACAGTTACTATGTTGAGTAACACTGGGAACAGACTCCTTTCATCTAATTCCAATTTGGTACCCATTAACAAAACTCCCTCTACATATCCCTATCACTCCCAACCCCCAGTTAATCATCATTCTGTGTTCAGATTGAGTTTTTTGTGGGTTTGTGTATTTTTTCGCTTCCACATAAAAGGAAGAGCAAAAGTATTTATCTTTCTGTGCCTGGCTCCTTTCACGTTTCATTCTTTTTATGGCTAAATAAATATACCACACATTCTTCATCTATTCATTGGATAATGGACACCTTGGTTGATTGCATATCTTGGCTACAATTGTGCTGCAATAAAAATGGTGGAGCATGTATCTCTACAGTACACTGATCTCAGGTCTTTTCAATATATACCCAGTTATGGGACTACTGGATCATATGGCTGCTGGATACACTTTCCACAGTAGCTGTGCTAATTGACATTTCCACCAACAGTGTGTAAGTATTCCTCTTCTCCACACTGTCACCAGCATTTGTTACTTTATTTTTGTTAATATCATCCTAACAATGAATACCTGATATCCCAATGTGTGTATGTGTGTGTGTGTGTGTTTGACAGGCAGAGTTAGACAGTGAGAGACAGACAGACAGACAGAAAGGTCTTCCTTTTTCTGTTGGTTCACCCCCTAAGTGGCCGTCACGGCTGGCATGTTGCGGCTGGCGCACTGCGCAGATCAGAAGCCAGGAGCAAGGTGCTTCCTCCTGGTCTCCCATGCGGGTGCAGGGCCCAAGCACTTGGGCCATCCTCCACTGCCGAATCTGGTGCCCCAACTGGGACTAGAACCTAGGATGCTGGCACCACAGGTGGAGGATTAGCCTAGTGAGCCATGGCGCTGGCCCTAATGTGGTTTTGATTTACATTTCCTTGATAGCCAGTGATACTGAGCATTTTTTCATCTATCTGTTGGCAATTTATATTTGTTTTTGCCAAATGTCTTAAGTTTCTGGTATGTTCTAGATATTAATCCTTTATAAGATAAGTATCTTGCAAACATTCTCTCCCATTTGTAGGAGGTATCTTCACTTTATTGATTGTTTCCTTTGCTGTGCAGAAGTTTTTGAGTTTGGTACAGTTTCATTTGTCTAGTTTTGCTTTTGCTGCATGTTCTTTAGGGGTCTTATCCAAAAAATCATTACTTACACCACTGTATTGAATTTTTCCCTGTACTTTTTTTTCTAGCAATTTGATAGATTCAGGTCTTACATTTAAGTTTTAATCCTTCTAGTGTTGATTTTTAAATATGGTGAGATGTGGGGTCAATTTCATTCTTCTATGCATGTGTACCCAGTTTTGCCAGCACCATTTATTGAAAAGATTATCCTTTTCCAATGTATGTTTGGCTATGTGGAGAATACCACAGGAGTCTCAAAAAGAGTCACGGATCACTGCTTACCTGAAAAGGGGATGAACTGTGGAAACACAGTAAAACATAGAGTTAAAAAGGCTGGCGCCACAGCTCACTTGGCTAATCCTCCACCTGTGGTGCCAGCACCCTGGGGTTCTAGTCCAAGTTGGGGCACCAGATTCTGTCCCAGTTGCTCCTCTTCCAGTCCAGCTCTCTGCTGTGGCCCGGGAAGGCAGTGGAGGATGGCCCAATTGTTGAGGCCCTGCACCCCCACATGGGAGACCAGGAGGAAGCACCTGGCTCCTGGCTTCAGATTGGCGTAGTGCACGCCGGCCGTAGAGGCCATTTGGGGGGGTGAACCAACGGAAAAGGAAGACCTTTCTCTCTCTCTCTCACTGTCTAAGTCTGCCTGTCAAAAAAAAAAAAAAAAAAAAAAGTTACCACTAGCCACAAAATAAAAGTAAAGTGGAGTTAAAAGTCAGGAGCTGAGGCAATACCTAACGGCTGTTAGGGAGACGCTCCTAATCATACCAAGCAGACATCTCTGGTCAGTCAGATAACAGTGCACTATGGACAATACCCTCCTACCCACGCTGACTGGACTGTTCAAACATAACTAAGGCAGGAACAGTATTGACTGGACTGTTCAACTGCAATCAAGGAGAAAACAGCATTGATTGGACAACAAATCGGCAAGCTGGAGGACTGCTGGAAAATGAGGATAAAAAGGGGAGCCCTTGCACTGCTCTCCATCCTCTCAGGGATCATGCCCAGTTTGTGTGAACCTCTGGATCTCCACACATCTGGAGCTGAAGAGGCAGCCCGTTACTCTTCATGGAGCAGATAGCGGCAAAAGCCGACAATGGACAAAAGGCCCAGTGTGTGTGAACCTCTGGATCTCCACACATCTGGAGCTGAAGAAGCAGCCTGCTTCTCTGCGTGGAGCAGGCAGCGGCACAATCTGACCTGCAGAGCTGTCCCTGAGCTGTAATACCCCACTGTCTGTGTGAGTGTGTGTGTGTGTGTGTGTGGCCCAGAGTGAACCTCTGGATCTCCTCGCACTTGGAGCTGAAGAGCTAGCTCACTAGCCCCCTTGCTAAGCAACACAAGGCGACTATGGAATCAAAACTCCAGCCGAGATGCCGCCTCACCACCTTGCCTGAAGTCCTTATTAGCCTGCTGCCAGAGTTGACCACAGAGCTGGACCAGGCCTCTCAGCAGGGGACCTCTCCAACTTCTCACCTTGCCCTCCACCTGGGAACTTTGAGTCTACTGCCCAGAGTGACAGCCTTCTCATGACTTCCTGCCTTTAAGTAACTGATCCAAGATCCATCTCTGCTGAGACGTTGAGCTCTGGACCTTGAACACTGACACTCTTTTTCGTGACTGTGATATGAGCCTTGAAAATGCAGCTTTTACAAATAATGTTAGTTATGTGTAATATAATATAACTATGCTTTGACCCTATGTTTTGACCCTATGCAAGGTATCTGCAAATAATGCTGGAGACCTTGATGTACATATACTATTATAATTGGATAGCCCTCAAAATTACGTTAACACTGTATACTGTGATCTGTGGATTAATGAATAAGCTCAAGTAGTATTACTGATATTGATATTAATGGTAGTGATTCCAGTAGTCCTGTAGCCAGTAAGGAAATAGTGTTACTCTGATAGTTAAGTGTTATTATAGTAAGTTAAGTAGAAGATAAGTAGTTATGTTAAGCTAAGTAGTTAAACTAAGTAGTTATGTTAAGTAATTAAGTTATGATTAAGTGGTAGTGTTGTTAATTTAAGTATATTGATACTGATACGTGTATTGACCTAAATGAGCATGCTGATGAGTAGTGTGATAAAAAAAAAAAACCCTGGTGTGTAAGCAATAAAATCTCTCGTTGGAAAGACAGTCTTGTGTCCTGGTGTTCCTTTATTCCCCATGACTGACAAGTCATACGTCGCACTTGCTACTATTGAGCTGCGTGACAGTAGGCGCTCGCGACGGGTTACTTTGTAAGAAATCTGTTGATTGTATTTGTGTGAATTAGTAATTTCTAGGTTCTATATTCTGTTCCTTTGATTTATGTGTCAGCTTTTATGTCATTACCATGCTATTTTAATTAATCTAGCTTTGTAATATTCCTTGAAATCAGTATTGCGATGCCTCTAGCTTGATTTTTTTTTCTTGTGATTGGTTTGGCTTTTTTGGGTCTTTATGGTTCCCTATGAATTTCAGAACCATTTTTTCTAATTCTGTAAAGAATATAATTGATATTTTGATAGGGATTGCATTTAATCTGTTAGCTGTTTTGGGTAGTATGGACATTTCAAAATATTAATTGTTCCAGTCCATGAACAAGGACTTCCACTTTTTGTATCCTAGATGATTTCTTACATCAGTATTTTATCATTTTAATTGCAGAGATCTTTCACTTCTTTCATTAAATTTGTTCATAAATATTTAATTTTTGTACCTATTGTGAATGATTTTTTTCTTGATTTCCCGTTCAGCAAAATCATTATTAATGGTATATTCTTATGTTGATTTTATACACTGTGACTTTACTCAATTGGCATATCAATTCTAACATTTTTGATGCAGTGTATAAGATTTTTTGTATGACATCATATTATGTGCAAACATGGATATTTTCACTTATTCCTTCCCAATTTTTCTGCCCTTGTCTTGTTCCAGATCTTAGGGACAATTCTTTCAGATTTTCCCCATTAAGTATGATATTGCCTGTGGGTTCATCTTATATAGGCTTATTGAGGTATTCCTTCTATACATAATTTGTATCACAAGTATATGTTGACTATTCAAATGCCTTTTTTGCATGGATTAAAATGATCATATTTTTATTCTTCATTCTGTTGATATGTTTTATTACATTTACTGACTTGTGAATGTTGAACCATCCTTGCATCCCTGGGATAAATTCCACTTGGTCATGATGTTTGATCTTTTAAATGTAATGTTGGATTTGGTTTGCTAATATTTTGTTGAGAATTTTTGCCTCTATGTTCATCAAGGATATTAGTTGTTTCCTTTTTGTGTTGTGTCTTTTATTGGTATCAGAATATGCTGGGCACAAAAAATGTTTTAGATTGAATTCCATCCTTTTCAGTATTTTGAAGTGATTTGAAGGGCATTGAAATTAATTTCTCTTTATGTATTTTGTAGAATTTAGTTGCAGAGTCCCAAAGTCCTAGATTTTTTTGTGTGTGTGTGGAGATGGAGATTTCTTAATGATTGATTGATTTGTTTGAAACTCAGAATAACAGAAAGAGAGGGAGGGAGGGAGAGAGAGAGAGAGAGAGAGAGAGATCTTTCATCTGGCACTTCACTCCTCAAATGGCTACAATGGCCAGGGCTGGGTCAGACCAAATACAGGAGTCTGGACTCCCTTTGGATCTCCTGCATGGGTGCAAGAGGCCTAAGTAGTTGGACTGTCATCCATTGCTTTCCCAGGCACATTTGCATGGAGCTGGATTTGAAGCAGAGCAGCTGGGACTTAAATTAGCACTCTGACAAAGGATGCGAGCCCACAATGCCCAAGTGCTTGGGCACCTGCACCTGTGTGGGAGACCCAAAGAAGCTCTGGGCTCCTGGTTTTGGATAGGCCCAGCTCTGGCCATTATGGCCAATTGAGGATTGAACCAGCAGATGGAGGACCTCTCTTCCTCTCTCCGTCTATAACTCTGCCTCTCATGTAAATGAATAAATCTTTAAAAAAATTGTATTAAATTTACTAAGACTTGATTTGTGACCCAATTTATTGTCTATCCTACAAAATGTTCCATAGAAAGGATGTGAATTTGGTAGCTATTCTATGAAATGTTCTGCAAATGCCTGATATGTTCATTTTCTCTATAGTATGGTCCAACTCTGATGTATATTCATTGATTTTCTGCCTGTAAGATCACTCCATTGATGACAGTGAGGTACTGAAGTCCCCCACTATTATTATATTGGAGTCTGTCCCTCTTCTTAAGTCTAATAATATTTGCTTTATATATCTGGGTGTTCTTGTGTTGAGTGCTTGAATAATTAGGGTTGTTATATCTTGTAGTTGTATCAATCCTCTTATCAATATATAATGTTTTTTGTCTTTTTATAGTTTTTTAATATATTTAAGTTATACAAATTTCATATATTTTTCTTTATACCATTTTAGGAACATAGTGGCACTTCCCAATCCCCCCCCAAACCTGACTCCTACCCACACTTCAACCCTTCCTCACCCTTCCTCTCGGATCCCATTCTTACTTTTTACAATGACCTTTTTTTTTTTTTCAATACATTTAATGATCAGATAGCTAACCCTATCCTAAGTAAGAGAGTTCAACAAATAGTATGAAGGAAGAAACAAAACACTGTTCTTTAACAAAAGACACAGGGCAATAAGCAATCATTGATTCTCAAAATGTCTATTTCAGGTACCCTATTTAAGTTACTTCAGATCAGGGAAAACATTTGATAACTGTCCTTTAGGACTGGCTTATTTCACTAAGTACAATGGTTTCCAGCTGTGACCATCTTGTTGCAAAAGACAGGATTTCATTTTTTCTTTTTTTACAGCTGAGTAGTACTCCATAGTGTATATATACCATAATTTCTTTACCCAGTCATCAATTGATAGACATCTGAGTTGATTCAATAGCTTAGCTATTGTGAATTGAGCTGCTGTAACCATGGGGTACAGATAACTTTCAAATGCTGATTTCTTTTGGTTTGGGTCAATTCCCAGGAATGAGATGCCTGGGTCATAAGATATATATTCAGATTTTGGAGGTGTTTCCCTACTGTCTTCCACAGTGGCTGCACCAGTCTGCATTTCCACCCACAGTGGCCCAGTGTACCTTTTTCCCCACATCTGCACCAGCATTTGTTTGTTGATTTCTGCATGAGAGCCATTCTAACTGGTGTGAGGTGAAACCTCATTGTGGTTTTGATTTGCATTTCCCTGAAGGGAAAAATAAAAAATAAATATAAAATAAAAAATAAAAATCATAAATAAAAAAAGGAAATCAGGTATTGTGATAACTCTGGCTTTGGTTTTGTTGTATAAGATTGCTTTAGCTATTCCAGGTCTCTTGTGTTTCCATATGAATTATAGCATCAGTTTTTCTGGATGTCTTTGGTATTCTGATTGGGATCAAATTAAATCTGTAAATTGCTTTTGTTAGTATGGACATTTTGATGATGCTGATTCTTCCAATCCACTAATATGGAAGATTTTTACACTTCTCAATGTTTTCTTCTATTTCTTTCTTTAGTCTTTTATAATTTTTATCTTAGAGATCTTTTACATCCTTGGTTAAATTTATTACAATGTATTTGTTTCTTTTTGGCGCTATTGTGAATGAGACTGATTTTTTTTTTTTTTTGACAGGCAGAGTGGACAGTGAGAGAGAGAGACATACAGAAAGGTCTTCCTTTTGCCGTTGGTTCACCCTCCAATGGCCGCCACGGCCAGCGCACTGCGGCCAGCGTGCTGCGCTGATCTGAAGCCAGAAGCCAGGTGCTTCTCCTGGTCTCCCATGCGGTTGCAGGGCCCAAGGACTTGGGCCATCCTCCACTGCCTTCCTGGGCCACAGCAGAGAGCTGGCCTGGAAGAGGAGCAACCAGGACAGAATCTGGTGCCCCAACCGGGACTAGAACCCGGGGTACCGGTGCGACAGGCGGAGGATTAGCCTATTGAGCCGCGGCACCAGACTAATGGGAACTAGAACCGGTGCCCATATGGGATGCCGGCGCTTCAGGGCAGCCCACTGCACAACAGCGCCAACCCCAATTTCTATTTAACAATTAAGATGGGGCTGGTGCTGTGGCATAGCATGTAAAGCCTTTGCCTGAAGTGCCAGCATCCCATATGGGTGCTAGTTTGAGTCCCAGCTGCTCCAATTCCGATCTAACTCTCCTCTATGGCCTAGGAAAGCAGTAGAAGATGGTCTAAGCCCTTGGGCCCCTGAACCCATGTGGGAAACCTGGAGGAAGCTCCTGGCTCCTGACTCCTGGCTTCAGATAGGCAAAGCTCTGGCCATTGCAGCCATCTGGGGAGTGAGCCAGCAGATGGAAGACCTCTCTCTCTCTCCTTTCTCTCTCTGACTTTCAAATAATAAATAACTTTAAAAAAAAACAATTAACACTCTTATGTATGACATCAGTAATCACCTGAAGCTCTTGACGTGAGTTCCCCAGGCTATAGAAGCCTTTGGAATGCACAAACTACAAAAGTACTTAGACAAGGCCATAGCAAAATGAAAATTCTCTCCTGCCTTCCAAGAAAAGTACCTTTTTCTTTGATGACCATTTCTTTCCACGGGGGTCTCACCCACAGAGACCCTCCATGTAGGACATTTTTGCCACAGTGTCTTGGCTTTCTATGCCTGAAATGCTTTCATGGGCTTTTCAGCCAGACCAGAATACATTAAGGTCTGATTCTGAGGTTAGAGTGCTACTTAAAGTGGTTGTCATTCTATGAGTCTGCTGTATGGACTATTTCCATTGTTGGAGCATTCATTCTCTTTTAATTCTATTATTATTCTCAAACACTTATCTTATTTATATGTTCACTTTAACTCTTAAGAGTCAGATCTTTACATTTATTTCCATTAAGTATTTATAATTGATTTTGTCCTATCACCCCAGCATGTTAAGATCTTGAGGTTTAGAATCTTAGTTCTGTTTTTTATTAGAAAATCATCTTTCATAGGCTTCCTGTGGCTTAATTTAAGTTATTGAAAAAGTACTGATCAAGGGAAAAGCAACCTGTATTCACTATCAAAAAAGGTAACCCTGTAAGCTGACAAAGTCATTTGTCCTTGCTCTTAAAAATAGTTTAACTTCTCAGAACCTAGTCTCTATTTTTTCATTATATCCATAGCCAAATAAAGGTTAAGAGAAATTTGCCAAATGCTTTACTGAAGTAAAAATATATTAAGCTTATATTGCACCCCAAATCTACAAATCCAATAAACTTACCTAAAACATAAGTGCAATTTTTTATAACTCAATATTATTGCCTTCTGACGCTTACGAAGCAATCCTATAATTGTTCCAGAAAACCACAACAAGCTTACCTGGATTTTTTTTATTTTGCTTTTATAGTGTTCTCTAATTTCCATTATTCAAAAGCACTAACTTTTATCAAATTTTTTTCTTTTTTTTTTCTTTCTTTCTTTTTTTTTTTTTTTTTTGACAGGCAGAGTGGACAGTGAGAGAGAGAGACAGAGAGAAAGGTCTTCCTTTTGCCATTGGTTCACCCCCCGCAATGGCTGCTGCGGCCGGCGTGCTTCTCCTGGTCTCCCATGTGGGTGCAGGGCCCAAGCACTTGGGCCATCCTCCACTGCACTCCCAGGCCACAGCAGAGAACTGGACTGGAAGAGGAGCAACCTGGACAGAATCCGGTGCCCCGATTGGAACTAGAACCTGGTGTGCTGGCACCGCAGGTGGAGGATTAGCCTATTGAGCCGTGGCGCCGACCTCAAATGTTTTTTTCTATCTATACCTTTGAGACTCTCTCCTGGCTGGCTTTGTGATGTTTAAATATAGCTATGCTATATTGACATCCAATATGTACAGAATACCCACTAATACTCATAAAGTCTCACTGATGATTTTTATGCAAAAGTTATTTTTGCCTAACACTAGGATAATTTTTTTTTTAGGATAATAGTTTCAACAACAGGATAACAGCTAATTAGCTTTTTTTTTTTTTTTTTTTTTTTTTTACAGGCAGAGTGGATAGTGAGAGAGAGAGAGACAGAGAGAAAGGTCTTCCTTTTGCCGTTGGTTCACCCTCCAATAGCTGCCGCGGCCGGCGCGCTACAGCCGGCGCACCGTACTGATCCAAAGCCAGGAGCCAGGTGCTTCTCCTGGTCTCCCATGGGGTGCAGGGGCCCAAGCACTTGGGCCATCCTCCACTGCACTCCCGGGCCACAGCAGAGAGCTGGCCTGGAAGAGGGGCAACCAGGACAGAATCCGGAGCCCCGACCGGGACTAGAACCCGGTGTGCCAGCCGCAAGGTGGAGGATTAGCCTAGTGAGCCGCGGCGCCGGCCAATTAGCTTTCTTGAGTCTCATGTTCTACACCTTTAAAATAGGATGATGCTTCCCAAATTACAAGGTTATTATGAGAACTAAAGTACATAATACATATTAAGTCCCTGGCAAATAGAAAAACACAGAAAGAAAAAAGTAACTGAAATTCAGAAGAACATCAATGAGCTGTGTATGCTCCTAATATAAATACAATAGTAGTCTCTTAAAGAACGAAATAAAGAGGTACAGAAAAAATGTAGAAAGAAATGATGGTTGTAAATTTCCAAATTTGATAAAAACTCTGAATCTGTAGTTCCAAATCAGCTCAAGGAAGCACAAGCAATTGAGAAAATGACAACAATGTTTCCGACAATTGATCTTTCCTTTGTACTTTGTATCCAATCTTTCATGGGAAATGATTAATTTATATATTCATATTTATATCATATATATTACATTAATTAGAAATAAACTTAACAGTGGATAGCCTTAATTACTAATCTATATTTGTGCCCATTTTTTGTGCTCATTTACTTTATTGTTGTAGTAAAGACAGGGATTGTCATAAATGAAACCAGTGAAGCTTGGCCATTTACTTTTTTTATATATATACTTTTATTTATTTATTTGACAGGTAGAGTTATAGACAATGAGAGGGAGAGACAGAGAGAAAGGTCTTCCATCCTCTGGTTCACTCCCCAAACAGTGGCAACAGCTGGAGCTGGACCGATCTGAAGCCAAGAGCCAGGAGCTTCCTCCAAGTCTCCCATGTGGGTGCAGGGGCCCAAGGACTTGGGCCATCTTCTACTGCTTTCCCAGGCTACCAGCAGAGATGGTGGATCGGAAGAGGAGCAGCCGGGACTAGAATTGGCACCCATATGGGATGCCGGCGCCTCAGACAGAGGATTAACCTCCTGTGCTACAGTGCCAGCCCTGGTCATTTAGTTTTTGTACACTACCTCTTTGCTACAATCCTGTAAGCTAGGTGCTATCCCCATTTTATAGTTGAAAGAAAAGACTCAGTGAGTAAAATATCCAATGTAGGACAACTGATAAGTACAATATCTGCTGAATTCAAAATATGTGCACGCTCCATTACTTGGATTTAAAACTTTTTTCAAGTGATAATTAAGGCCATTAACTAATGAATTGATGATGTAGTTGTCACCTCACTATGCGATGTCCCACTTCTCAATTTATATATACATTTCTTTCCTTCCTGAATAAGGTAAAGGAATTGAAGTTCCTGAAGTAAACATTGAATAGTCCATGCCAGTCTGGGTGGTCCCAATGTCCTTGTCTGGAGTTGATAGACACAAGCAATGTAAATCAGTAAGTGGGACCAGTGCTGTGGCATAGCAGGTAAAGCCGCTGCCTGCAGGGCTGGCATCCAATATGGGCACCGGTTTAAGCCCCAGCTGCTCCACTTCTGATCCAGCTCTCTGTTATAGCCTGGGAAAGCAGTAGAAGATGACTTAAGTCCTTGGAAGCTCCTGGCTCCTGGCTCCTGGCTGCAGATCAGCCCAGCTCCAGTTGTTGAGGCCATTTGGGGAGTGAACCAGTGGATGGAAGACCTCTCTCTCTCTCTTTCTTCCTCTCCCTCTCTCTCTCTTTCTCTACCTCTGCCTTTCTGTAACTCTGCCTTTAAAGTAAATAAAAAAAAAAAGTAAAAAGAAATCAGTAAGCACATAAAATATCCTTGCCGCAGCTCTTGTGCAGAATAAGCAATAGCCACTTTTGTTGATAAGCAATAAGGGTTTTTTGTAAAATTCTAGAAAATATTTCTTAAACATGGAGTGGCAATTACAATTGATAATTATCCTAAGGCCAACATTGAGATGAAGCTGTGAGTGATCAAGAAACATGATGGAAAGAACCTAAGATGTTAAGTATGTACTTGAACAGGTGAATCAATGAATCTGGAAATCATCTTACCTCTTGATTTTCCATTCCATGAGTTACTTGAGTGAAGATTTTTTTAAGATTTATTTATTTATTGGAAAGGAAGACTGACAGAGAGACAGGAAAAGACAAAAAGGGAGAGAGAAAGAGATAGAGAGAAAGAGAGAGAGACTTCCATCCGCTGGTTCACTCGCCAAATGGCCACAATGGCAGAGCCACCCAGCCTGATATCAAGAGCCCAGGGCTCCATTTGGGTTTCACACATCAAACTGGCTCCCTGATATGGAGTGCAAGTGTTGCAGATGGCAACTTAACCAATCCTCTGTACCACAATGCTGGCCCCTGAGTTAAGATTTTATTTTATTTTGTTTTTGTTTTTCTGTGTGCGTGGTTGTTATCTACTATTTAAAGTTAAAACTAATCTGAATATTAAGAAGGTAAATTAAATTTGACTTAAGGAATAATTTTAAGTGAGAATGGAGGGTAGGCACGATGAAACCAGTCCCTAATATCATGGGGAACCAGCCTAAATGTGACCTGGAGTGGTAAGTGTTCCGGGGAAGTAAGAGTGCAAAGAAGATGCCACACTGGCACATTTCACATCACTTCCTGCTATGGTTTGAACATGTGCCTCTATAAATTCCATGTTGAAACTGAGGCCCTACTGTGACAGTATCAAGGGGATAATGATTAAGTCATGAGCACTCCAACTTGATGAATAGATTAGCCCCATAAAGACTGTTCTTCCTCTCTTCTGCCTTGTGAGAACATAGTGTCCACCCCCTTTTGACCTTTCATCCCCTCAATGGCATCATTTATGAGGAAAGGGGCTGCTCTGAACACTGAATATGCCAGATCCTTAACTTGGACTTTCCAGCCTCTCTGACTATGAGCGATAAATCTGTTTGTAAATTACTCAATCTCGGGTATTTTCTTATGGCAGGATATTTTCTTTCTTTCTTTTTTTAATATTCCTATTTATTTCTTTTTACTTATTTGAGTTACAGAGAGAAAGGGAGAGAGAGAGAAAGAGAGATCTTACACCCACTAGCTGACTTTCCAAATGGTTGAAACAGCCAGGATGGGCCAGGTGGAATCCAGGAACTTGTTTCGAGTCTCCCCCATGGGTGCAGGAGTCTAAGCACTTGTGCCATCTTCTGCTGCTTTTCCCGGACCAGTAGCAAGGAGCTGGATGGGAAGTAAACCAGTCGGGACTTGAACCGGCACCCCTTTTGGATGCCGGCATTACAGGTGGCAATGTTACCTGCTAGGCCACAATACCAGCTCAAGCAGCATATTGCCTTAAAGTATGCACAATCTATTAATGACTCTCACATCAGTAAATTATTGTCTTGGCAATTTGGACTGAGACACTACTTTTCAAAAAAAAAAATTAAAAAAAAAACCTTTCTCTCTGTTTCTCTTTCTCACTATCCACTCTGCCTGTCAAAAAAAAAAAAAATTAAAAAAAGAAAGCAGCTGTGATGGCCGAGTGGTTAAGGCGTTGGACTCGAAATCCAATGGGGTCTCCCCGCGCAGGTTCGAATCCTGCTCACAGCGGTGGTAGATTGGCCGGCGCCACGGCTTACTAGGCTAATCCTCCACCTTGTAGCGCCGGCACACCGGGTTCTAGTCCCGGTCGGGGCGCCGGATTCTGTCCCAGTTGTCCCTCTTCCAGGCCAGCTCTCTGCTGTGGCCAGGGAGTGCAGTGGAGGATGGCCCAAGTGCTTGGGCCCTGCACCCCATGGGAGAACAGGATAAACACCTGGCTCCTGCCTTCAGATCAGCGCGGTGCGCCGGCTGCAGTGCGCCAGCCGTGGCGGCCATTGGAGGGTGAACCAACGGCAAAGGAAGACCTTTCTTTCTCTCTGTCTCTCTCTCTCACTATCCACTCTGCCTGTCAAAAAAAAAAAAAAAAAATCAAGAATGTGCTTATGGGGGCTACTGCTATGGCATAGTGGGCTAAGCCTCCACTTGTGATGCCTGCACCACAGCTGCTCCTGTTCTGTCCAGCTCTCTCTCTGTTATGGCCTGGGAAAGCAGAAGCTGGCCCAAGTGCCATTGGCTAGCAACAGTAGTCCCTTCTCATTTTACGAATTTAGCGAGATGACAAATAACCAACCTCACAACTATAAGTCAGCTCCAGGCTTTTCCCAATACCTTTTTATTCCAAGGCTAGGTGTTTTGTTTTATTTTGTTTTTATAGGATTTATTTATTTATTTGAGAGGCAGAGTTACAAAGAGAGAGGGAGAAAGAGAGAGATAGAGAGAAAGGTTTTCCATCCACTGGTTTATTCCCCAAATGTCGGAACTGGCCAGAGTTGAGCTGATCTGAAGCCAGGAGCCAGGAACTTCTTCCAGTCTCCCACGTAGGTGCAGGGGCCCAAGTATTTGGGCTATCTTCCACTGCTTCTCAGGCCATCAGCAGAATCTGTATCAGAAGGGGAGCAGCCAGGACATAGGGATGCCGGCACCACAGGTGGAGGCTTAGCCTACTAGATCACAGTGCCAGCCCAAAGACCCAGTCTTAAAAAGGTGCTCCTACCTGAGATCTGCCTTTCTCTATGGGAGAGGAAAAAAGCCAGAGTTGATTGAAATATGCAGTGACTCTTCAAGCTCCTGCTGGACCATGCTGGGCATCATGTTTGCTTATGCCCATCAATCAAGGAAGTAAATGCTTTTCACACAACTCGTCACCAAACATTTGCTAACATAACAAAGGACAAGGATAAACATATTACAAAGGGAGCAGGTATATATTGGGGATGCTAAAGGATAGACTCTTTACTCTGGAAGGGAATATGACAATACAAAAAAACAGAGAACGTCCTACATTTTTAGCATTTTGTTTAAATAAGATTGTCTGTTAGATAAATATTTATTTAGCACCTCTTTTGGGTGTTTGTAATGTATCAATGAACAAAACAGGGGGGAAATGTCTCTGCTAAATGGAGGTTACCCATTAAAATAAAATAAACCTAATAAAAATGTTAATAATGCAGTCAAGATGTTCTATTTGAATTTGAATAAATACATATAATCACATCTTAGTCACTTCCAAGACACACCCCAAACATGTCTGAAAATGCACATAGCTACTGAGATACCCAGAGTCAAAATAAAATACAAGTGCAGGGACCAGCACTGTGGCATAGAAGGTAAGGCCGCTGCCTGCAGTGCTGGCATTCCATGTAGGCACCAGTTCAAGTCCTGACTGCTCCTCTTCTGATCCAGCTCTCTGCTAAGGCCTTGGAAAGCAGTAGAAGATGGCCCAAGTCCTTGGGCCCATGAACCTGCATGTGAGACACAGAAGAAACTCCTGGCTCCTGGTTCCTGGCTTCATATTGGTGCAGCTCCAGCCATTGCATCCAATTGGGGGGTGAACCAGTAGATGGAAGATCTCTCCTCTCTCAGTGTAACTCTGAGTTTCAAATAAATAAATAAATCTTAAAAAATAAAAGTGTAACATGATTAGGAGCTAAATGACAAGCTGTCATTCTGTAAACATCTGCTCTTTAATTCTAGGGACATCATATGAGGTCAAGATTCCATTGGGCCAAGTACTATGAAATAAATCAAGATTTTTTCTTTTCTAATTATGTACAAGCCTTATGTTCAAATTAGCTAAAATTCATTCTCATAATAAAGTAGCATTTTAGAAGGGGAAGCAAGCTAAGAAATTGTTGGTTTAGTCCTTTCTATTCACTAGGAGAAATTGGTAAGGATCTTACTCACTGTAAAGTAAAAACATGATCACAGACATTAGTCACTGGATCCAAACTTTATTAAGATGCTAACTTTTTTTCCACATATGAAAAGCATATGACAACAAAGCAATTTGACAAGATATTATCCCACATGTTTAACTTTAGCCTTGGGTTTTAAGGTCATTGCTTTTTTAGTTCACATACATTTACTCTGAAGTTGTTCCCCAAACCCACTTCTTGTTCAGACAGCTGGTTACTGAATGATGGAGGTTCCAATGCCCACCAAACCATAATCAGTCTTCTGCAGCATTCTCAGACACTTCATAGCTCTAATCACCAGCCCAGAGTCCCCTTTTCTTGATGCTGAGCCTCTCTTTAGAGCCTTTACTATCTACTTTTGACAACAGACCTCAAGGAATACTCAATTCAGAAACATAATAACATTGACGTTTGCATTTTATTTGCAGTAGGCACTCACACCAAGTCAATTTGCCCAACTAGCCAGTTTCCTCCAAGAAATCAATTCTCCTCCCCAGGGAGTCCATAAGTGTTCCCTCTTGTCACATCTAAATGTTGCAATGCAACTTTCACTCAGGGCAATCAAACATACCAGCTTCCCCCAGTACTTTACAGCACACACAGGGATTTCTTTTCATTGTAATGATGAAAGCCTCCTCTGAGGATCTCTGTTGTCTTCTGTTGAGTCAGGTCAAGCAGCGACAAGAAATTCAAATCTATATAAGTTAAAGTGATGTTCTGGATCAGCCCTTAACGCATTCAGATCTGGCTAAAAAGCCCTTTTGAGTTTCTCAGGCATGGAAAGTCAAGACACTGTGGCAAAAAAAAAAAAAAAAAAAAAAAAGACTTAAATGAAGGATATCTGTGATTGAGATCCCAGCAGAAAGAACAGACTATCAAAGAAGGAGGTACCTTTCTCTGAAGGGAGGAGAGAACTTCCACTTTGAATATGGCCTTGTATAAATAAGGTCGGAGTTTGTGAACTCAAGAGGCTTCCATAGTCTTGGCAGCTCATGACAAGAGCCTCGGGTGATTACTGATGTCATAAATAAGAATGCCAATTGTTAAATCAACACCGGGAGTCACTGTGCACTTACTCCCCATGTAGGATCCCTGTCAATGTGTTGTACTATGAGAATTAATGGTAAAAACTAGTATTCAAACAGTATTTTATACTTTGTGTGTCCGTGTGAAGAATTTGATGGGAGAGGGAGTAGGAGATGGGATGATTTGTGGGTGGGAGGGTGGTTATGGGGGGAAAACTGCTATAATATAAAAGTTGTACTTTTAAAATTTATATTTATTAAATAAAAGTTTTCTAAAAAAAAAAAGAAAAACAAAGACATGGAAAAAAAAGTGATGTTCTGGGTCAAATGATGCGTAACAGACAATACTTAGTTCAGTGGTCTCTGTGATACAGCACGCTGTGTTCCAGATGCCCAACTTATAAACATCTGTGTTTCTGAAGATTTTCCATATGATTTGAGATGAGGCAAAGCCCATCCATACAGTTGTCCCTGGATGGTCTCGTGAAGAATCATCACTGTTATTAACACCTATGGCACACACTTGGGCTCCACTGATTTGCTGGCATAGCATTTCATGCAGATACAGTCTGCTTTGCTGCCCACTACCAATTTACTTATTTTAGACTAAGGCTGGCAGGTTGCCTGCCAGGAAAAGCCTTCTGTCTCACTCTCAGCCCTTTGAGAAGTCTAGGACCTAATGTGAAGAGCTTTACTCAACCCCTCTTTCATAAAAAGCACAACATGATGTAGTTGTTTACTTTCTTTCCTATTTATTTTTGTCTATTTGAAAGGTAGAAAGGAGAGAGAGAGAGAGAGAGAGAATCTTCCATGCTGATTTACTCTGTAAATGCCCACAACAGCTGGGACTGGGCCAAGCAGAAATTGGGAGATTAGAACATATTCCATGTCTCCCACTTGGATGACAGGGACTCAACTATTTAAGTACTCACCAGTTGTCTTCCAGGGTGCACATTGACAGAAATTTGGACCAGAGGCACAGCTGAGACTCAAACCCAGGCACTCTGATATGCAATGCAGGTGTCCCAAGCAGCATCTTAACTGCTATGCCAAATGCCCACTACTTTCTTATTAATAGGGATATGTGCAAATGCAAGCATAATATAGATTATTTGTACCACCCACATACTATTTCCTATTGAATATGACTAAAGTTTGCTTTTAAGTTAAAAGTTTTAACTTTTAGGTTTGCTTCTAGTCGTTTCCTACATCCACATACTGTGCCACTCAGAAAACTGGAACCATCAATTATACATTCTAGACCAAATAGAAACATATTTGAGTGATTCTGGATACCACATCAACCATTTTCATAGTTCAGAAACAAACTTTAAAATCAAGGCTATTAAATTTTTATATAGTGAAGTAGAACAGAAAGTCTATGGTAATTTGGTGTCTTTCAAGTACACATATTATTGAATAAAAATAATTTTTAAAAGTAAGACTTATAAGCACATTTGTAAATGAAAGAGAAGTGGAAATTGACAGACTAGAATGAAGTTGACTCATAAATTTTTAATATATTTTAAACAATATACAGAAATACATCGATTTTGCTTCTAGATGAGTGTTCTGAAATAGCCAAGCATTCCATGACTCAGAGTTATTTTGTTGCAACATTGTTTTGGGTGATTTTCCCTTCTATTGTCCTTGAGACACTGTTTAAGGTCAGGAAATGTATTTCTAAGCAGGATCAAAAACTTAATGCCCAAAAGAGCAATAAAGATTTATTATGTAGCACAGTTTGAACTCAGGAATTCAGGAGTTTCTCTTTCTTTTTTTTTAATTTGACAGAGTTAGGCAGTGAGAGAAAGAGAGAGAGAAAGGTCTTCCTTTCCTTGGTTCACCCCCCAAATGGCCGCTACGGCAGGCGCTACGCTGATCCGAAGCCAGGAGCCAGGTGCTTCCTCCTGGTCTCCCATGTGGGTACAGGTGCCTAAGTACTTGGGCCATCCTCCACTGCCTTCCTGGGCCACAGCAGAGAGCTGGACTGGAAGAGAAGCAACTATAACCTGGCACCCATATGGGATGCTGGCGCCGCAGGTGGAGGATTAACCTAGCGAGCCACAGCGAAGGCAGGAATTCAGGAGTTTCTCAGTAGTGCGGTTCTGGCTCAGATTTTTTTCATGAAGCTGAAGTCTAGACATCAGCCAAGGCTGCCGTCATAGTAAGTCTTTACTAGAGTTGGAGGATTGGCTTCTAAGGTGGTTTAGTCACATGCTTGGCAATATAGTGCTGATGGTTGGCAGGAAACCCTCCATTCCTTGCTAAGTGAACCACTCCGTAAGACTGCTTGAGCATCCTCACAACAAGGCAGTTGAATTCCCTCATAGCAAACATTCAGAAAGGGAGAGAAAATCAGAAGCTTGAAGCCTTTTGTGACCCATTTTAGTCATATAGGATCAACCCTATTCAATGTGAAAAGGGACTACACAAAGGTGTGAATACCAGGAGGCAAAAATCCACAGGACACTCATGAAGGCTGGCTATGTGAAGTCAGAAACAGTCATATGTAATCAAAATGACAAAATGACAAAGCTATGCTTTTATCTGAATTTTGTGCAACCCCAATTCATTGAATTCAGTTGAAAATGAGAATCCCAGTCCCTAGTACCTCCCTTTTAAAATTCTAATTTGATTAGTGATGTCCTTGCAGGGTATCTGTAGGTGAAAATAGTAACAACTAACTTCTTTCTTCTCACAATACACTCACACACTTTATTGTCAGCTGAATAGTGAGTAACTCAGGGAATTGCTAAAAAGAGGAAGCTTACAGCTTGCTCCAAACTCTCTCCCTTCCAAATATCCTACCTAGCACAACAGCTAACATGCATATTTACTGCTTCCATATGACTACAATTTCTGGTGATTATTCTATTTTTCAACTAATATTTCACTGTTATATATATATTGTTATATATATAATATATATTTATAAAACAAAAGAATGTAGATAACAAAATATATAACCAAAGAATGCACATCTAATTGTCAGACAGATATAAATTCAAATGGTTACACTACATTATTTAAGTGACCCTGGGCAAGTTAGGAACTTCTGGGAACCTCTGGTCCCCTATCTAATGTGAACTCATAGCCATCATATAGCCTGATATTTTGTTAATTGCAGAATGGATATTTCTCACATTCTCTGGCTGTTTTTTTTTTTTTTTTAAGTGACTTCTGCTTTTTCTCTTCCCTTTTGTGATTCTTACGCTGATCAAGGTTTTCACAAGAAATAATTTTGGAACATTGGAAAAAATCACTTGACCTTCACGAACCACTTTTATAATTAATAAAACAGTAACATAACCTTTGCTTTGCATAATTTACAGCCTTATTTTGAAGATTATTTCATGATAATGGGTGTCCCACATGGGAGACCAGGAAGAAGCACCTGGTTCCTGGCTTTGGACCGGCGCAGCCATTTGGGGAGTGAGCCAACGGAAGGAAGACCTTTCTCTTTGTCTCTCTCTCACACTAACTCTATCTGTCAAATAATAATAATAATAAAAAAGATAATGGGTGTCAATGGCTTTGTGGAGTTCTGGCTTGGAAGCTTTATTGATTTTCCCTCCAAACTGTCAATATACTCCAAAGTATTTGTTTCAGATTATAAAAGTTACTTTTGCATTATTTATAATTTAGAAAACTTTTTAAAATATTAACCTCTAGTAATCAGAATCGTTTGTACCTATTTCTGTGATTCAGAAGTAAAAACTGATTAATAATACACTAATATTCCAAACATAGTGTTATAAGCAAACTCAGCAAAAAACGTTTTATTATGAAAGTTTTATGTTATACTAAAGCACAATATACTCTGAATTCTCATACCAATTCCCTAGCTTCAACAATTATCAACCTTGTTCCACCTAAACCTCTACCTTACTTCCAATTAAAAAAATTCTTTATTTGAAAGGTAGAGAGAGAGAGAGAGAGAGAGAGATCGATCTTCCATCTGTTGCTTTATACACCAAATGCCAACAAAAGCCAGGGCTGTGGCAGGCCAAAGCCATTGCCAGAAACTCCATCTGGATCTCCCAGGTGGGTGGCAAGGGCCCAGGTATTTGAGCCCAGCACTCAGAATACATATTAGTAGGAACTTGGATCCAATGGGGAGGAGCCAGACTCCAATCACATTCCACATAGGATGCTGGTGTCCCAAGCAGTGGCTTAATGCCTATCCCATCCTCAACTTTTTTAAGCAAATCTGAAAATACATCATTTTATCTATGTCAGTATTTATTTCCAAAATATATGGCTCATTTAAAATCAACAATAACTTTGGAATAGCATCAAGTGTCTAGTTAGTGTTAAGATAATCTCGTGTTTTTACACATTTTGTAGTCCCACGTCTGACCCATTTTTTTTTTTTTTTCTTTAAGATTTATTTATTTGAAAGGCAGAGTTAGAAACTTCCAACTGCTGGTTCACTCCTCAAACTCATTAGCAAAGCGCTGGATAGGAATCGGAGCAGCCCCAACTGGAACCGGGGCCAAAAGGCACGCTGGCATTGCAAGGGGTCGGCTTTACCGCCCGCACCACAGCACGGGTCCCACCCATTTCATTTTTTTATGTGTGAGGCCCCTCCAGCCTCCAGAGTCGCGGCCCGCCCTCAGGATTCTGCCAGAAACTCGATTCGCCTCTAGCGAATTCTCCAACGCGCGGAGCATGTAGCCCGCGGAACCGAAGTTGCGCCTTCCATGAGCGCTCTGGCGGGAGTACTTTTTCTGTAGCACTGTGGGAAGTCTTCGCGGGAGCGATTAGGGGCTGATACCGGAAGTGCCCTTGAGTCTCTGGTTCCGACCGTGGAGTGTTCCGTGGAGACTGCGGGAGAGGTGGAGCGCAGTTTCCGACCGTAGTGGAGCTGAGAGCAGCCGGGGCCGCTGTGGCGATGGAACGTGGCACGGAGGGCCGCACGGCCAGCGCGCTGTTCGCGGGGTTTCGGGCCCTGGGGCTTTTCAGCAGCGACATTCCGCACGTGGTGCGGTTCAACTCTCTGAAGCGTCGGTTCTATGTGACGACCTGCGTGGGCAAGAGTTTCCACACCTACGACGTGAGTGTCGGCTTCCCTCGCCCCTTCCCGGGAACTTCCCTCCTCCCGGCTCCGGACTGCGCCCTGTAGAAGCCTGGCTGTCCCCTCCCACGCACGGAAGGCTTCCCCTTCTGCCCCTGTCTTTTCACCACGCTAGCTTGTCCCGTTTCGCCATCCCCATCTCATCCACGTGCTCCTTGAGCCCTGCAGGACATCTGCGGGCGAGTTTCGGAGGCATCCTGGCTGAGGGGAAAGTATTGGAGAATTTCACTTACACAACAGTGTATTTGTTCACTAGGTCTTTATTGCACTTCTTTTGGAAGTCAGTATATGTGATGAAGGCGGCTGTTATTCCACATTTTTAATGAGAGAGCCGTGCAATTGATAATTATGCAGTTCTTGAGACAATTTGAGTTAGAAATTTAGACTAAAAATACACTGGTGAAGTGGAGGAGGTGAGATTATGATTTAGGGGATTCTCCACTTTCGATAGTAATCCAATTTTCCTAATCCCTCAAGCACCCGTTTTCTGCCAGAATTGAGTTTTTAGCACAGGGCCACTTTAAGTCTTGCTTTCCAAGGTAGGTGTCATCATTCCATAGCACCCTGTATAAACTAGGAAAGTAAATCTCAGGAAAATTAGTGGCTTGGCCATGCCCTGCTTCTATGTTAGTGATAGCTTTTCTCCTTTACTAGCTCATCAGTGTATTTTTGAAGTCATCTTTTGTTGTCGTTTATTTGTTTCACTTGTCTTCTACAAAAGATTGTAAGCTGTCTGAGAACAGCAAGCTTGCTGATGAGGATGATAGTAACTAGTGTTAGTGAAGCACTTCTTTTCTGGGAAATGTACTATGAGCTTGGCTTCCTCGAAGGATTGTGAAAATGAAACACATTATCAGCAAGAACAGCTGGAAGTTGGGAGCTAATTGACTTAATGGAAGAGGAAAGGGAGGGTCAGTTGCTGTAGAGAGAAATTGGGTTATCTACAAGACTGGGTTGATAATCAAGAAATGATGAGTTAGAATGACGTATTTAATCATGTGGGAGTATTTACTGTTAACCATTCTCCACTCTTGTTCCTAGCTTGCTAACTTAAAGTTTGACTGTTTAAAATTTCTGGCCTAAAATGTAATTTTCTGAATTTCTGAATTAAAGAGCTCTTGCAACCTTATGCTTGAAACCTTATGACACTGTATGTTGGGCACACATACATATACACATATTGTTTCCTGGTTGTACTTGTTAGGAAACCTATGTTTAGTAGAGTAATGCATTTGCACATTTTATAAAAATGTAACATTTTCTTACGTGAATTGAAATTTAGTCATTGTAAAGATTTTTTAAGTCCTCTAATTTGAAAACTGGTATTGAATTTTTAAAATCATACCATCATAGTATATAAATACTTTTTATTCCCAGGATTATGTACACTCCTGAAACCAACTAATGCATTGTGCTGTGACTTCTGAAATTGACACTAATTTGGCATTAAAAACAAAAGGACACTGGTGCACCCTGGTCACTAATTTGGTCTGCAAATGTTCCTGTCTAGAACCATGGCTGTCCTACTGTAACACAGTTAGACTTTCTATAGATTTGCTTTTTCTATGGGAGAATCTAGACAGGGTGTGGTTAGGTTGGTGATGATAACAGCTAACATTCATTGAACATTTACCTTATGGCTGGCCCTGTTTTAACTGTTTGACACATATTTGCCCATTGAATTGTTGTAAACAGTCTCAAAGTAAGCACTTTCAGTTCCTTTTCACAGATGACGAATTGGTGGCATAAGATTAAATAACTTTCTCTATCCAATATGGTTACTGGATTAGTAACCATAGATTGAAGTTAGAAAATTCTGGTGTGTAAGCTAATCCAAGTAACTGTTTTGTATGACCAGGAGTTGTGGATGGTTTTGACATTTTAAATTGTTGGAAAAAATTCCAAAGTATCTGAAAGCTATATGAAAGTCAAATTTTAATATCCATAGATGAAAGGTTATTGGAAATACAGTTGTGCAAATTTGTTTATGTTATGTGGCTGTTTCCACACCATAATGGCAGAGCCAAATACTTGGAGCAGAGACCATGTTGCCCACAAAGCCTAAAATATTTACTCTTTGGCCCATTACTGGAGCTGTTTGACTATCCCTTACATCATCAGTTCTGGTAAAGTAGTTGAAATTATAAACTTTTCTAATAATGAAGGTTAGAATCAGTGAGTATTTTGTAGGATGGACAGCCTGACAAATTTATTTGTGTTCAGGTGTTAGCTTATTGTAACTTTTTGTTAATGAAACTTTATTAATTTGTTCTTTTTGTCAACAGGTTCAAAAACTTAGTCTGGTTGCAGTGAGTAAGTATGGACTTCATTCTGAGTTCATGCATCTTTTTTTTTGTTGACATAAATTCAAGGCTTGCAAAACATAGTAAGTGCAGTGTGAACTACATAGCAACAACACTGCAGCCCAGCACAGGGTCATGTTTTGTTTTCAGTTGTCATAGCTGTCTTCTTTATCTGAAATTTTTCTTCAGGCTTTCTTTACATTCCACAACATCAACCTTGTTGAGGAATACAGAATAGTTCCTTTCTAAAATCTCCTTCAATTTGAATATTTATGTTGTTTCCTTGTGATTAGGTTTATAGCGTGTACTTTTAGGAATAGCAAAGTACAAATTCTCAGTGAATTCTAGCAAAGGCATATTGATCATTTGATTAAGGTGACATCTGTCAGGAGGCTGTATCACAGTTATGTGACCCTTTATAATTCATAAACATCTTGTGATAAGATGCATTGAGACTATGTAAATATCTTATTAGTCTTCAAAGTTTTACCCTCTGCTTTCAGTGTTAACACTTGTCTAAATCAATTAAAAATATGATATTACCAAATAGTGATTTTCTTTTTTCATCATTCCTTGTACTATAAGAAAAACACCTTTTTTTATAGTTCGGCATTTTTTCCCAATGGAATGTGGATGTGTTTGTGTGCTGTTAAAAATATAACCAACTGCGGCCAGCACCGCGGATCAATAGGCTAATCCTCTGCCTTGCGGTGCCGGCACACGGGTTCTAGTCCCGGTCGGGGCGCCGGATTCTGTCCCGGTTGCCCCTCTTCCAGGCCAGCTCTCTGCTGTGGCCAGGGAGTGCAGTGGAGGATGGCCCAAGTGCTTGGGCCCTGCACCCCATGGGAGACCAGGAGAAGCACCTGGCTCCTGCCTTTGGATCAGCGCGGTGCGCTGGCTGCAGGGCGCCGGCCGCGGTGGCCATTGGCCATTGGAGGGTGAACCAACGGCAAAAGGAAGACCTTTCTCTCTGTCTCTCTCTCTCACTGTCCACTCTGCCTGTCAAAAAAAAAAAAAAATATATATATATATATATATATAACCAACTGCAGGCTGAAATAACCCTCACCCCCCAAAAAAAGTGTTGAGCATGTACACACTTTCTTAGTGCAATATACCGTTTATTTACATGGTATTAGGTATTATCAGTAACCTAGTGATGATTTGTTTATACAGGGAGATGTGCATAGGTTGTATGCAAGTCCTACATCATTTTATATAAGAGACTTAAGCATCCTTAATTTTAATAGACTGAGGGAGTAGGGTTCTGGAACTAGTCTGCCACGAATTCTGAGGAATGACTGTAATGGAGGGTTCTGTTTGTTCCAAGATCTTAGAAATCCTTATTTTTCATGCTTTTTCCAGGTAACTCTGTCCCACAGGAAATCTGCTGTATGGCAGCTGATGAGAGGCTAGTTTTTGCGGCCTATGGGAATGTTTTTTCTGCATTTGCGCGTAATAAAGAGGTTTGTACTGTTGAACTATTTTAACTTGTTCTCTGCAGTCAGTGGTTGATTATTAGGATAGTGGAGAGATCTTCAGTATTACCCATCTTTATCTGAGGCACTCTGGTAATGAACAGCAATTTTTTCTTCTACTATTTATTTGGTTTTCTGGAGGAAAAGAAAATGGATTTTTATCAAATTCTCAAAAGATTTGTTTAAAACTGATGCATTACTTTAGTTTTCTTTAACAGGTATGAATGTCAGAATTACATAGGCAGCTTCTTCCAAATTTTTATGTCCTGTCAGATTTCATCTCTGGAACTTTATGCCTTATAGATTTAGTAGGGATTGAACTCTGTATGTTTTGAAAATGTTTTCCCAAAACATTGATGCTCATACCACTATTTGATCTAGATTGACTTCATTATGAATAGCCCAGCCCATAACTTCTTTTCCAAGAACCAGGTGCTTGTTCCCTACATAGAAAAAGCTAGATTCTTTGTTTCCGCTGCTGCTAAGGAATGATTTTTTTTTTTTTTTTCTGGTTGAAATCCACTAGTCATTTATACGTTTGCTTTGGGACCACTAATTTGAGAGGTGATCTTGCTCTAGTGGTCTAGAATGAAAAGGAAAGTGGGAATGGGAGTGCCTAGATAGTCAAATGGTGGCCATCACTGTTTCGCTTGGAGTAAAGGTTGTTCCTACAGTGTTCAGTTATTGCCCGTGGTGGAAGAGAAACCTATTGAACTTGTTCATAAAAGTCTGGATTTTTAGAGGCAGGAAAAATGTTTTCTGATTGTTGTATTGTGGTTTGTAGTTTTGTAGTTTTCCTTAGAAGGTCTATATATGTGTATGTGGGGTAGGGTTGGGGGTGGGGAGTGGTTCAGAAGACACTTTCATGAAGGAACTGTATAGATAAGTGTGGTCAGGGTGAGAGAACAAAGCTAGGGTGAGGAGGCTTCAAACTATCAACTGTGGGGAGCTGCTCCCACCACAAGGACCAAAGAGCCATGGAGAATAAATAGTGTTCCTGGAACCTGGTGAGAACTAAAAACGTGGAAGAGTCTGTAGTCATGAAAGGCTCAGCTTCTGGAGATTATCTTTGTCAAAGCAGAAAGTTATAAGGAAAAATATCCCTCATTCCCCTACCCCATCTCATCTGAAAGCCAGCTAGCGATAGAGTGTGTAGAGATCTGCTTTGTAGAACATACCACTTTTCAAGGATATATGGAGTTGTGGTGGGTGAACTGGATGAGAGGCATGTGTGTGAATGCCTGTTCTGCCTCATTTGTGAGGCAGAAGTCCAGAGAGCTTATTTCTGTCTACATTTTGCTTAGTGAACTGGTTGAGGGAGCAGATGAACCTGTGTGCTTCTTTGCTGTTCATCTCACTTAGATAAAGAAAAGTTGGGGCCAGTGCCGCAGCTCACTAGGCTAATCCTCCACCTTGTGGCGCCGGCACACCGGGTTCTAGTCCCGGTCAGGGCGCCGGATTCTGTCCCAGTTGCCCCTCTTCCAGGCCAGCTCTCTGCTGTGGCCTGGGAGTGCAGTGGAGGATGGCCCAAGTGCTTGGGCTCTGCACCCCATGGGAGACCAGGAAAAGCACCTGGCTCCTGCCATCGGATCAGTGCGGTGCGCTGGCCGCAGCGCGCCGGCCGCGGTGGCCATTGGAGGGTGAACCAACGGCAAAAGGAAGACCTTTTTCTCTGTCTGTCTCTCACTGTCCACTCTGCCTGTCAAAAAAAAAAAAAAAAAGAAAAAAGTTGGACTGCCTTTCCTGTCAGGAGCATCTTCAGGTTTAGAAGGATCTTAGGATGTTGTGAATATGCTACATGATAAATGAGTAATAAGAAATTCTTCTGTACATTGTAGATTGTACACACCTTTAAGGGTCATAAGGCAGAAATCCATCTTTTGCAACCCTTTGGAGATCACATTATCTCTGTTGATGTTGACAGCATTCTTATTATTTGGCACATATATTCAGAAGGTAAGAATTAATTTATTTGCTTTATATTGAGATAATATTATGTAGTTAAAATGAAAAACCTATGTAAACACAACTTTCATATCAGAGATTTTATATGTAAAAATGCCATTTTTATATGTAAAAATGAATCTTTAATACTTACAGAGGATCTCAGAAAGTTGATTGAAATTGTGTACTATGAGTGCATGGATTTCAAAATTTTTTTGCACCAAATAAACTTAGCTTTTAATTCAATTTCTCCATGAACTTTTTGAGGTTCCTTGCATAAGAAAAGTTTTAAGTAAGAAACACAAGCAATTTTAGTCAGCTAAACAAACTTATAGTTTGTTTAATGTACTTATAATGTACTCAACTAATACTTTTCCTTTTAAGCTTTCCAAATTTAGTGATTTGTTATTTTTCTCTGGGGAGTTAATTTTGATATATGTTCAACACAAAGTAATATTTTAATAAGATTATAATATATAGTGGCACTAAGTTATGTTTATGAGACTGTTTCTTTAATCATGAAGAATTTATTACCAAATCATCTCCATTTCCCTCAATAATAGACTGGGTCCACTGTGAATTAAATCTTTTAAGTTCTTTATTTATATATTTAGCTTATATTGCCTCTTAATTGTCTTATTGATGTAGTATGTTTATTTTTACTAGGAAACCTAGCAATTGCTCTCTTGGGACTTTTTCCATATTGTTCAAATTAGTAAGCCTCTTCTTTATTTTGAGTTTGCCCACAGAGAAGGAACAGAATTTCAGAAATATTCCCCATGTACATGTTAAAGACATTTTATAAATTACAGGATCTGATTAGCAGCTTTCCATAAATGGTGATGCCCAAGTTGTTTTTGTTGCTATTAAAGCAGCACAGTGAAGAAAGGTCTTCAGGAAGCTGATTATTGTGAATTTCAGTAAAATGCTTACAATTAGAGGCATGTGCTTTCTAAATTGGGCTGCACACATCTTTGGGAGTATACATCAGTGTGTCAGGTAGTATGTGCAAGTAAAATGCAAACCTTCTATGATATTCAGATTTATTGGAAAATTTAGTGAAAAAGTATTTTAATCTTGTATGAACTGTGAAGTAAAAAAATTCCATCATAGTAATTTTAAGGTTTCAAAGAATGCTTAGATTTTCTGGCTAAACCACCTCCTACACAAGAGCTCTACATTTTTTTTTCCCCTTTCTTCTATTAGAAGTTCTTCTCTGGAAATGTGTGAGAAGCACTGTTCTTGCTTTTGCTGAGGTTTGCCTCTTTACATTTTTTTGGCTGACCCACCAAGCTTTGTGGATATTGGTTCTTTATTCTCTGGAAGAGATCCACTTGGAACATTGATTCCTGTCTCTTGATTAAATTATAAAATGTAAATGATGATCCTTAAGACTTTTTTTAAAAATCTTCATTTTTCTTTTCCGTAAACCAATTCATCAATAAGTAAACTTTTACTAGTATCTATATTAGAACATGTAGAAAAGTTTTGCTGGTCTAAATAACAGGCTGCCCCTCAGCACAGTTGTTCTTCAAGGAATGTTTATATATTATTGTATAAATCTTTGATTTATATTAGCACAATAATCTTTGATAGACTTATTTCAAGATAAATGGTATTGATAAATGGTATATGAAACATTTTAAACTATTTTATAAGGAAAAATTTAATGTTATTTATAACTTTTCACTTTTATAGAAGAATACCTGCAACTGACTTTCGATAAATCGGTATTTAAAATTTCTACTATTTTGCACCCAAGTACTTACTTGAATAAAATACTTCTGGGCAGTGAACAAGGAAGCCTGCAGTTGTGGAATGTAAAATCCAAGTAAGCACTTTATTTAGAAAATAGCTTGGCTATTTTTCACCTTATCCTTATCTACTACTTGCTAATGCGTACCTCTTAAGTCTCTTGTCCTCCCTACTTTGATGCTTACTTGCATAGTTAATAAGTATGAGTGTTTTTGAAGTTGTTGCTATGGCATCACATCTGTAAAAGTTGACATGTAGTCCTGGCGCATGGTAGGCAGCCTCATAAATGCTTATTGAAAAGTATATAGGGCCGGTGCTGTGGCTCAATAGGCTAATCCTCTGCCTGTGGGGCCAGCATACTGGGTTCTAGTCCTGGTTGGGGCACCAGATTCTGTCCTGGTTGCCCCTCTTCCAGTCCAGCTCTCTGCTGTGGCCTGGGAGTGCAGTGGAGGATGGCCCAAGTCCCTGGGCCCTGCACCTGCATGGGAGACCAGGAGAAGCACCTGGCTCCTGGCTTCGGATTAGCACGGTGCGCTGGCCGCAGCGGCCGTTGGAGGGTGAACCAGTGGTAAAGGAAGACCTTTCTCTCTGTCTCTCTCTCTCTCTCACTGTCTAACTCTGCCTGTCAAAAAAAAAAAAAGAAAAAAGAAAAAAGAAAAGTATATAAAATTGAACCTGTAATTGTAAAGAATTTGTATAGCTTTAGAGAAGGCTCCAATGAAGTAATACTGAGATTGTCGTTAGGAAGCAACTATTTTCTATAAACTTTAGAGAGTTAAGAGAAGGTAAAGCAAATCAGTGTTAATTTAGTGCTAGCATGTAGAAATAATTTTCCTGGTAAAAGCACTTTCATCATCAACCATGAAGGTGAATATCTAGTCTAATATTATTTTTATAGCTGGAGAGCTTGATGAATAATTTTGTGAACTTGTATATATTGATCCAGAGAGGTAGCAACTTGGACTTCTGTGTAGCATTAAAAAAAAAAAAAAGCAAAAAGCATATTTTGCAATCCAAATCTTCCTTTTCAAAGCTCTCATAAATTTGAAAGGGAATATAAGAATATTAAAGGTTTAACGTTTATCCTAGTTCTTAGTTTTAAATTGGTGTTTCAGTTCAACAAACACCATTGGCTGCTTACTGGGTGCTAGGTTCAAGGATAATGATGCTTCCTGCTAAAGTGCATCCTAGGAGGCCGTAAGTGATAGATCCTTGCTACCTGTATGAGAGACCCCAGTTGAGATCCAGGTTTCTGGCTTTTGTGTGGCCCAGTCCTGGCTGTTGTGGGTATAGGAAATGAACCAACAAATGGAAAATTTCTGCCTCTCTCTCTCTCTACCTTTCAAAAATAAATAAATAAGCTAATTTTATGATTTAATACTTTATATTATTTTTATAATATCAGATATCTCTGCTGCATAGACATTCATCATTCATGCTTCAGTCTGAAATTGAGAGTAGCATACTGTTATCTTACAGCAGTCAAATAATATGCTACAAGAACTGTGTGTTAAAATCTAGTGTACTCCCTTTAGTAATGATGTTTCTAGAAACATTGCAGAGAAAAATGAGATCTGCTGATAGTCTAAGTTTTGTTTTTAATTGTAATCTAGTATAAAATAGTTGTTATTCATGTATTTTTTTCTACTTAGCTGTTTAATTTCTTACAGAGGTGGCTTGGAATCTAGAGTTTGTCTGGATTCTATTACTTGCTAAACATGTAACTGTAACTTAATTATTTAACATAGTTTTCTCAGGTTTTTTAAACTGGAAAATAATTTCCTGATGGGACTATTTTGATATTAAGTAAGTTAATATATATCCATAGAATAGTGTGTGGCAGACTTAGAAGTGAATAAATATAACTTGTTATTTCACTTTTTAAAATAAACTTGATTTTGTTTTCCTCAAAAAAAAGTAAAATAGCTTTCAACTTTTTTTTTCTTGTAGTAAACTTCTGTATACCTTTCCGGGGTGGAAAGTTGGAGTGACAGCTCTTCAGCAGGTTAGTATTTTTTCTGTTTTTTTTCAAAGAAGAAACAAAAATACTTCAGTTTCGGGGATCAACTATTTTTATTCTAGAATATGTAGCCTAGTTTAGCTCTTGCCTATTACCCTGAGGAAATAATATTTGGAAATATGATTGAAAACAAGTGATACCAGCTTTGTGTATACCTGGAGTTCTGCTCTAAAACTGTGGTTGCTGTGGAACCTTGTTAACTAATCATCCTTGCAGCATGTAGTCCAGTGCCTTATGCAGAATAAAAGTGAACTGTTCGTTGATGCAAAGGAAATTATAGTCCATATAGAGAAATTTGTCAGGATATTGAAATTTGCAGTTTGAGATAATTGGAGCCACATTTCCAGTATTTAATTCAGCAATGACTGCTACAGAATTAGATACTTTTTATGAGTCAGCAAAGCAGTATGAATGAATGAATGTACTTCTGCAGAGAATCTGGTATGGCTGTTGGTTACTTTAATAGCCAGTGACTATTTCTGAATATCCATGGCCTATAGCTGCGCCTTCTGTCATCCTCTTATACTACCATCGGCTTTGCCTTGCTTTTCCTGTCTCTTGAGGATAAGAGAACCTATTTGTTTTACTGTCTTCAGTTTCTACACAGTACCTTATGATGGCGTACTCATGAAATGTTTAGTCTGATTCCATTCTGTAATGATAATGAATGTTGATCTGTTTTAAAATGTAGAAACTCAGAGCCTGTATGTAAAACCATTTATATTATAGACCATTTTAATTATAAGAGAATTATAATCTTAGACTATTAGAGCCAGAACAATTTGTAAAACTTTGTTCTTTTAGCCTATTGTACTATTTTTGTTGTTGTTTTACTATTTTTCTTTGAATAAATTAATTAATAAATTAATTATTCGTTTCCTTTATACTTGACCTCTTACGTTGTCAGGCGTATGTCAAGCCTTTGTATGTGTTATAGTAGTTGTCTCTTCTTTTCTTTTTCCATGCAGTCAGTGATTTGTAGTGATTTGTAGTGATTTCCCACATAAGCTTCCTTTTATGTTTGGCTTTTTTATCAAGTCAGCAATGTTTCAGGAGTTAGGTGATGCTGACTGACAGAAGTGAAGCTGTGAAGTACTTTGGAAAAAACAGTTGTAAATATTTTAGTTCTCAATAGCATTTCAGGTATGCCAGAATGGTAATGCCTGCCTTTTTTGTTTTATTTATTTATTTTACTTTTTTTGCGACCTTTAGTAAAACATTGTTATGTCTTTTGCCAATTACTAAGTAATAATACATATCATCAGGATTATTGAAGTTATTTGTTGAAAAAAATTACAAGTAGGGTAATTTTATTTTCAGGCACCAGCTGTGGATGTTATTGCTGTTGGTCTTATGTCGGGTCAGGTTATCATTCACAACATTAAGTTTGATGAAACGTTAATGAAATTTTGTCAAGACTGGGGACCCATCACTTCAGTTTCATTTCGCACAGGTAATTTTTAATTTACTTACTGTTGAAAGCTAAGAATACTTAAAAAGTATTACTTTGAAGGTGGTGGAAATTTTCTTAAATGGTTTTTGTAGAATGATAGAAACAAAATGAGATGCTAGCACAGAAGAAGGCTGAAGAACATGGATGGCTTATAGTATAGTAATTCATAATTTTATATTTATGAATTAAAAGATTAGAATAATTGTTTAGTTCTAAAATGTGTGCTTTTCTTAATATGTCTCATTTTAATAACAGATGGTCATCCAGTTATGGCAGCTGGAAGTCCATGTGGCCATATTGGACTGTGGGATCTAGAAGACAAAAAATTAATCAATCAAATGAGAAATGCACATTCTACAGCAATTGCTGGACTGACGTTTCTCCATAGAGAACCACTACTGGTCACAAATGGTGCTGACAATGCTCTCAGGGTATTGTGATTATTATTCTTGTCATCTTCCTGCATCTTCTGACCCATGCTTTGAGTTATTACAGGCTTACTTTAATATGTCAACCCTGAACCTAGAAAATGAAAGGGATGTGAGATGAGGTATTGGGATCTTGAAAAAAAAGTACAGCAAGTGACAGCATTGCAATGAAGTGAGAAAAAACTGTAATTTATTTTTTGCCCAACCCCCACTCCCATCTTCAAGAGCTCCAATGTCAGTTAATTTCAGTCACTATCCATTGCCAGGTGCTCTGACTGCTTTTAGATTAGGTAGCAAAACACATTGCAGAAGAACTTTACCTTTATGTTTCTTGGCAGATATGGATATTTGATGGTCCCACAGGTGAGGGCCGACTTTTGAAATTCAGAATGGGACACAGTGCTCCTCTTACCAAGATCAGATATTATGGACAGAATGGACAACAAATTCTAAGTGCAAGTGAGTTTGTTTATTTCATCAAGTATTGCGAGCTGGGTGCTCAGTATTTATTAGTTTTCATTTTTACACATAAATTTGAATGTGTCTTTGAATGACTTGGAATTTTGTTTAACACTAAGATGGTTCTTTTTGGCTACTTTAGGAAGCACTGTAGGTGCTATTTTCACTTGGTATGTCCAGTTTACTAATGTTTAGAGACAGAATGATCAAATTCTGAAAATGTAGCATTATTTATTCTGTTTCTCTACAGAAGAGTATTAATACTTCATCTGCATTTGGCCTTTGTTCTTATTATATGGCATTCTGTGTACAGTGTCCCAAATTATAACTTCAGCCTTTTTATAGAATATGGTTTTGTAGGGTCTGTGATTCACATAGTCCATTGTTTTGTAGCCTGATTAGAATTTTCTACATATACCAACAGGTCAAGATGGAACTCTTCAGTCATTTTCCACGGTACATGAAAAATTTAACAAGAGCTTGGGACATGGTAGGTTATTTACAAGATAGAAAATTAGCTGCTGGTCACAAAAGAAACATTTCAAAATTCTGTGAGACAGTTACAAGAAATATCATTAATATGTATCAATATTTTTGTATGAATAAAAAATGTATTGGGAGGAGGTACCATTGGGATTCCTAAGTCAAAAGAAAGTTGCTATAGATATTGAGGTGCTGCTACAAGGTTATTTTTGAAGTAACATTCTGCCATGCAAAAGGTGCTGGCTAGCTTGAGACATCTATAGAATGCAGAGTTTTAAAGATGGCAGCTAACTTAGAGAAAATGCAGAATACCATCTTTTTGCTATGAGAAATGTTCCTGAGTGAAGTTTTTAAAGTTTTCCTTCTATTCTTTCTTTCTTTTTTTTTTTTTTGACAAGCAGAGTGGATGGTGAGAGAGAGAGACAGAGAGAAAGGTCTTCCTTTGCCGTTGGTTCACCCTCCAATGGCCGTCGCGGCCAGCGCACCGCGCTGATCCGATGGCAGGAGCCAGGTACTTCTCCTGGTCTCCCATGGGGTACAGGGCCCAAGTACTTGGGCCATCCTCCACTGCACTCCCTGGCCACAGCAGAGAGCTGGCCTGGAAGAGAGGCAACCGGGCAACCGGGACAGAATCCGGCTCCCCGACCGGGACTAGAACCTGGTGTGCCGGCGCCGCAAGGTGGAGGATTAGCCTAGTGAGCCGCGGCGCTGGCCTCCTTCTATTCTTATACATATATAAGATTATATTCAGTGACATTTTATATATTTTTTTTGATTAATTATACCTCATGTCTATTATCTAGTTACATAGGCTAAGAACTTTAGAAAGAAATAATAGTGGTCATACCATCTTTATTTTCTTCCTGTCTTAAATGGGAGTATCTTAAACTTTAAGGTTATGTGTCAATGAATAGTGTTTCTTTTATTTACATTTTTCATTGAGAAGGATATTGTGTTTCCTTGTCACCAACCCCAGGATTAATAAATAAGAAGAGGGTCAAACGTAAAGGACTTCAGAATACCATGTCAGTGAGACTTCCACCCATCACAAAGTTTGCTGCTGGTAAAGAACTTCTCTTTTGTCATTCTGTACATTTTTATTTCCTCCATTTAAAGAAATGTGTTTGCAGATACTAATGTTCAGAAAGTAACCTTAAATACATGCCTATCTTTTGTAAAGATCATACAAGAGAGAATGTCTGTTAGTTTCAGGCTTTGCTCTTCTGTGTAACAGCTAGTAATAAATAATATGATCTCATAGCCTTTGTTTTTATTCTGTTTGTGCTTGGTGTATTGAAGGTTAAGTAATGTAAAAAATAAGCACTGAGCCAGCATCAGATGGGGACATTAGAGCTTTGATTAGTCAAGATCTAAGTACACTGAGGTCTGAGTCCACTGTGTCACTGGAGCAGTACTTCATTCAAAGAAGTGAGCTTAAGAAAAGTGTGCGTATGATGAGACTATTGAGTGAGCTATCATAGGCAATAATTGTGTGAGCACCATTTCTTTTTCAGGGTTGGTTTTTATAACAACTTAATCATTGTGTTTTGATTATTAACTACCTCCCTGTCTGTTTTCATATAGCCTGAGTGATCTTTCTGAAAAATCCAGGTTTATCTGAATCATCTCATTCATCTGCTTTTTGCGATTCCTTGTTAGAGTGGAAACTTGTCTCCTTAATGTGGCTTTTCAAACCCTTTCTAACTCTCCCAAGAAAACACTTGAAGTACTCAATTATGTTCACATACTCTTGGGCTTACTATGTCAGGTTCCTTGCTAATTGTACTTGTTTTTACCACTCTTCCCAGGAAATCATTTATTATTAGTCTCCCAAAATCTTTTAGTAAAACTGTTCCTAAGTGTTCTAATAAGACATTATCATACCGTCATACTTTATTATAACTTCTAATCTGAATCTCCTATTAGATGTGTTACTTAGCTTGATTTGGCCATTCCACAGTGTATACATATATGAAAACATTATGCCAGTGACCATAAATATATATAAGTATATGTATTTTAATTGTAAATTAAAAAAAAATCTCAGGAATTCACTGATACCAAGGATTACCTGTATATTTTACCATTTATATCTGGTGCTTGATGACATTAAGGAATATTTGAAGGTCAATAAATAATAGATGAATGAGAGGATAGAAAGCAATTTTATTTGTTATTTTAATTATATTTTAGAGGAAGCCCGTGAAAGTGACTGGGATGGTATCATTGCTTGCCATCAAGGAAAGCTATCTTGCTCAACTTGGAATTATCAAAGATCTACAATAGGTGCTTACTTTCTCAAGCCCAAAGAGTTGAAGACAGATGACATAACTGCAACAGTAAGTAATCCTGTTATAAGGATATTTTCCCTTTTAAAACTGTTCTATGATAATCTTGTTACACCCAAGTTTACTAATGGTAATACTGATTGAGAGAGCATGCTTTTTGAAGTTACTCTGTAATAGAGGTAAGTTATTTACCTTGTAGAGATTTAACTCTTTGAGGTTGAGTATGAAGTAGTATTTCAATCTGATTTTGAATTGCATCAGCTCAGTGACTTAGGATATTGGACATCTTTTCATGTGGTTATGGGCCATTTGTAAATCTACTTTGAAGAAATATCTGTTCACTTCCTTGGGCCACTTGTAATGAAATTACTTTTTTTTTTTGTTGAGTTGTAGAAGTGTTCTCTATATTTTAGATCCATGTCCCTTATGAGATGTATGATTTATGACTTTTCTTATTGATATCATTTTTTTTTTTTTTTAATTTGAGAGGCAGAGTTAGAGGCAGAGAGAGAGGTCTTTGATCCTCTGGTTCACTCTTCAAGTGGCCTCAATGGCCAGATCTGGGCTGATCCAAAGCCAGGAGCCAGGAGCTTCTTCCGGGTCTCCCATGTGTGTACAGGGACCCATGCACTTAGGCCCTTTTCCACTGCTTTCCCAGGTGCATTAACAGGGAACTGGATCAGAAGCAGAGTAGCATGGACTCTTAACTGGCACACATACGGGATACTGGCACACATATGGGATACTGGCACCACAGGCGGAGGCTTAACCAACTGATGCCACTGCACTGGCCCCGTTTTTTTATTTTCATGAAATCTTTTATTTTCATGAAATCTAAATTATCCATTTTCCTCTTAATATTACCTGTGCTTGCTTTGTTTAAGATTAATTTATAAAACAGAGAGAGTGAGACACAGAGACAGATGTGCCATCACCTTGTTCACTCACCAAATGACTACAACAGCCAGTTCTGGACCAGAATGAAGCCAGGAGCCAAGATTTCCGTCCTGGTTTCCCACATAGCCGGCAGGGGCCCAAGTGCTCTTTGTTGTCTTCCTAAGACATCTAGCAGGAAAGTGAATGGGAAGCTGAGTAGTCAGGACTGGATTGGGATGCTGGCATTGCAAGCAGTGGCTTACCCTGCTATACCACGATACCAGCCCCTGCTTGTGCTGCTTGCTTTGAAACCACTGCATGACCAAAAGCCATGAAGACTTAACTGTTGTGATTTCTTCTAGGAGTTGTCTTAGCACCATTTGCTCAAAGACTATTCTTTTTCTCTTAAATGGTTTGCTACTTTTAGCAAAAATCACTGGACCATGACTATAAAGATTTGTTTCTGGACTCTTCAGTTCCCTTGCCATTGTACTATCTATATGTCTGCCCTCAAAACAGTACTATACTACCTTGTAAATTTGTCTTAAGTTTTGAAATCAGGAAATGTGATGTCTTTAAGTTTGTTGCTTTTTTAGTATTGTTGTGGCTCTGGTCCCTTGTATTTCCATATAAATTTTAGGATCAACTTGTCAATTTCTGCAAAAAGGCAGCTAGGATTTTGATGTGAATCCCTTTGATTCTATAGATCAATTTGATTCTTTGCATCTCTGATCCATAGACATGAAATGTTTATTTAGAACTACTACTTTTTTTTTGGAAAGATTTATTTATTTATTTGAAAGAGAGAGATCTTTGATCCACCGGCCATAACAGTCAGGGCTGGTCCAGGGCAAAGCCAGTAGCAGTGGCCCAAGTACTTAGGTTAGTGTCTGCTGCTTCCCCAGGCGCACTAGCAGGAAGCTGGATTGAAGCAGAACAGCTGGGACTCAACCTGGCACTCTAATATGGGATGCTGGCATTGCATGAGTCAGCTAAACCCACTATACCACAGTGCTAGTCCCATTTTAGAACTTCTTAATTTAACATTGTTTTTGTAGCTGTCAATGTCATACTTTGGTTAAATTTTTTCTAATATTTTATTCTTTTAAATGCGACTGTAAGTGGAATTTTCATAGTTTTGTCTTAGAATCTTTATTGCTAGTGTAATTGACTTACATTTTGAATGTATCTCTTGGCAATTTCACTGAATTTGTTCATTAACTGATAGTTTGTTAGTGGATGCCTGTATTTTGAAAATGATTATTGAAAGTAAATCTCAAATATTTAACCCTCTTTGTACAAATTACTTGGTATGTATGACCTATGCTTTGTAGCAAAAACATCCAATGTTAAACACTTACATATTTTCTAAACCATATAGATTCTATCTTAAAGCTTCCTTAGGAAGTTAACCTGGATGATTTTGAGGAGCAGCTGTAGTAAGACTGTTAAGAATAATTACACTGAACATTTTTTATGTGCTTTGCTGTAGGCTCTCTGCCTGCCATGTATTATTTTATATTGTTCTTACAGTCATAAGATAAGGTCTGTTTTCACCTCTGTTTTTAGAGAATCAAACAAGCTTACTGTCATTAGTAACAAAAAGCTAGGCAGGAGCAGAGCTAGTATTTGGATCTAAGAAAACTGATTCTGGAACCTACAATTCTTAACTCACAGCCTATAGTAATTGTTCATAGAACATTTAGTGTAGGCTATTTATAGCAGTACTCGTGCCAAGTCATTTGTCTGATGACCTTGCTACCTGGACCAAATCCAGTAACTAATAAATAATAAATAAAGTAATTTTAGAGAGGTGTACCCTCTAAAGTACAAATTGTTACTGAAAGATGACCTTCACAGCTTACTTATTTTCTTAGATAATATATTCGGATTAATAAATTAGAAGACAACATTGCAAGAAGCAGGTGCATTAATAGTAAGAATCCTAATAAACTTTAGTTATTAAAAATATAGGAGGACCGTCAGAGTCCTTTATAACTTGTAGAGAATAGCCATTAGTTCCCGAGGATAAAATTATACAACATAGCATGAGTATTTTTGAGTCATTCAAATTAGATATTTTTATGTTTCATTTAGGAAGATAAAATGCTGGGTTTTTTTTTTTTGTTTTGTTTTGTTTTTTAAGATGATTTATCTATCTATTTGAAAAGTGGAGTGACAGAGTGAGAGAAAGAACTTTGAGCTGCTGGTTCACTGACCAAATGGCTGCAGTGGTCTGGGCCAGGCCAAAGCCAAGAGCTAGGAACTCCCTCCTAGTCTCCCACATCAGAGACCCACTACCTTCCCAAGCACATTAAAAACTGGATCAAACATGGGAAGTGAGATACTCAGCAGACTCATAGAATGGCGGATGTCCTAAATAGCACTCTGGCCTCAGAATCAGCCCTAAAGGCACTCGGATCTGGCTGAAAAGCCCATGAGAGTATTTCAGGCATGGAAAGCCAAGACACTCTGGAAAAAGATCTCTGTGAGTGAGATCCCAGTGGAAAGAACAGGTCTTCAAAGAGGGAGGTGCCTTTCTCTGAAGGGAGTAGAGAACCTCCACTTTGACTATGACCGTGTCTAAACAAGATAAGAGTCGGAGAACTCAAGGGGCTTCCATAGCCTTGGAAACTCATGACTGGTGCATAGGGAGATTACTGATGCCATAAACAGGAGTGTCAATTTGTAAAGTCAACAACAGGAGTCACTGTGCACTTACTCCTCATGTAGGATCTCGGTCCTTAATGTGCTGTACACTGAGGCTTAATGCTATAACGAGTACTCAAACAGTATATTTCACTTTGTGTTTCTATGGGGGTGCAAACGACTGAAATCTTTACTTAATGTACACTAAACTGATCTTCTGTAAAAAAAAAAAAAAAAAAAAAAGAAATTATCAATTCCCAACTTGACTCTCACTGGGATTAAACATGACAATAGGTCTGATCTGATTTCATCATCATTTAAAAAAAATCATCTATTATTTTTCACTTTATGTTTCTGTGTGGGAGCAAACTGTTGAAATCCTTACTTAAGGTATACTAAGCTGATCTTCTGTATATTAAGATAATCGAAAATGAATCTTGATGTGAATGGAAGGGGAGAGGGAGTGGGAAAGGGGAGGGTTGTGGGTGGGAGGGACGGTATGGGGGGGGAAGCCATTGTAACCCATGAGTCGTACTTTGGAAATTTATATTCATTAAATAAAAGATAAAAAAAAAAAACTGGATCAGAAAGCAGGGTAGCTGGGACTTGAACTGGGATTCTTCTAGAGGATACTGGCATTGTAAGTACTATCATAACCTGCTATGCCACAACACTGGCCCCCCAAAAATTCTTTTAAATATAGGACATAAATTCTTACCAAAATTTTTATTAAAGGAATAAGCTTTAGTTATTGAAGAAAATGTATTCATATGAAATATACTTTTGTAATGCTACGTGAATATTTCTTGACTTGATAATGATGTCACAACTTTGTTACTTTGCACAATTGAGTACACCTCAATTAAATATTTTCTATTTAGGTCTCAGAAGTCATCCATTTATTTAGAAACAAGTTCAGCAGTCTTATGAGTTGTCTCTTTTGTGGGTAGCATCTGACTGACCCAAGGTGGTGGTTAACCATTTCTCTGGCCATGATCTAATGTTATATAACCGGTCTCATGTTTTAACATAGGAAATAGAAAGACATCTTTTTGTTACAGCATTGATATTTTAAGTATTAAAAATGATTTGTTGGGGCCAGCGCTGTGGTGTAGCAGGTAAACCTGCTACCTGCAGTGCCGGCATCCCATATGGGCGCAGG
Organism: Oryctolagus cuniculus; assembly: GCF_964237555.1. Taxonomy (NCBI): domain Eukaryota; kingdom Metazoa; phylum Chordata; class Mammalia; order Lagomorpha; family Leporidae; genus Oryctolagus; species Oryctolagus cuniculus. The sequence continues at coordinate 33,889,016 of NC_091445.1, forward strand.
TTCAAGTCCTGGCTGCTCCACTTCTGATCTACCTCTCTGCTATGGCCTGGGAAAGCAGTAGAAGATGGCCCTTGTCCCTGGTCCCCTGCACCCGCATGAGAGACCTGGAAGAAGCTCCTGGCTCCTGGGTTCGAATTGGCGCAGCTCTGGCCATTGTGGCCAATTAGGGAGTGAACCAGTGGGTGGAAGACCTCTCTCTCTCTGACTCTCCTTCTTTCTCTGTGTAACTCTGACTTTCAAATAAATAAATAAATCTTTAAAAAAAACTGAATTTATTATACAGAAACTGCTTGTAAATCAGGTGTTTTCTGTGCAACGTCTTGTCTTATTCTTAATTTGTCACTTTCTCTGTCTCTCTGCCTTTCAAATAAAATGAAAATAAATTTTAAAATTAAAAAACTTTGGAAAGTTAAAAAATACAATAATATATTATTTTCTGTATGATCTGTGTTTAATTTTTTTCCTCCTAAAGGCAGTGGATATAACTTCTTGTGGAAACTTTGCTGTGATTGGTCTATCATCAGGAACTGTAGATGTATATAACATGCAGTCTGGTATACATCGAGGAAGTTTTGGCAAGGATCAAGGTACTGCAATTTTATTTTTATTTATTTATTTTATTTTTTTGTAAGATTTGTTTTATTTTCAAGCCAGAGTGGCAGAGCGAGAGAGAGAGAGAGACTGAGGGAGCGAGAGAGATCATTCATCTGCTGATCCATTCCCCAAATGACTATGATAGCCAGGGTTGGACCATGCAAAGCCAGGAGCCTGGAACTCCATCCGGGTGTTGCACATGGGTGGCAGGGGCCAAAGTATTTGGGCCATATTCCACTGCTTTGCCAGGTGCATTAGGGAACTGGATTGGAAGCAGAGCAGCTGGTACTTAAACTTGCACTCCGATACCAAGATACTGACGTTGTGGGCAGTGGCCTAATCCACTGCTCTATGACACGGGCCTCTCTTACTCGTTTTTTAAAAATCAATTTTAGGTGAGCTATCATCCCCAAGTGACACAGTTGCCATCATTATATCTCTTATAAACATCATACTGAAAAACTTGGAAGAAAATCATGGATATATTAAGGGAAACTGAATACTACACAAATTAAATTTTTATTTTCCCTGCTTTAAACAGAAAATCCTAACTATTTTCTAAAATTTTGTGCATGACATCACCTTATTTCTTTATTATGCATAAGCAATATAATTAAGAATTCTTACCTCCTGAAATCTTGATAAATTTTAAGATCTTGGGGGTTACAAATAGTAGGAGTTTAGGTATTTGAATGAAGGAATCACTCTGTGTGTATTATTCAGATAGGCACTATCAATTCTGATTTCTTTTTTCTTTCAACATGTATTTAAAGCTCACCAGGGATCTGTCAGAGGTGTTGCAGTAGATGGATTAAACCAGTTGACAGTGACAGCTGGTAGTGAAGGATTACTCAAGTTCTGGAACTTTAAAAATAAAATTTTAATCCATTCTATGAACCTTGATTCATCTCCAAAAATGATGCTGTTACATAGGGACAGGTAAACTTTTTGCTTTATTGATAATGGATTTTCTTTCTGATGTTTTTGATGAAAGTTCTAAAGTCTTAACGAATAGGAAAAAATCCGAATATTTATTTAAATTTTGTTGCATTTGATTTAATTTCTCTAAGAGTGTGTTTGGTTGACAAAGTTAAAATGTTTAGGTGCTTATTATTTGTTTATTAAAATTAGTGCATTTATCTTGCTAGTGGTATTCTGGGACTCGCGTTGGATGACTTCTCCATTAGTGTTCTGGACATAGAAACTAGGAAGATTGTCAGAGAGTTTTCTGGACATCAAGGCCAAATAAATGACATGGTAAAACAAACTTTAGCTTTTTGAACAGAACTTAATTCATTGCTACTACTATTGGGGTTAAGAATGTTCAAACAATTGACTTTATTCTCTGTATTGTTATAGGAAATTTTTCAAAATTAATAATAATTAGGTTAATTTTCAAAAAAAATTATGTAATTTACTTACTTATTTGAAGGATGGGGGAGAGGGAGAGAGATCTTCCATGCACTAGTTCAGTCTTCAAATTTCTGAAATATCTAGAGCAGGGCCACTTGCTGCTATGCTGAAGCCAATAGCCAAAATCTCATTCCAGGTGTGGGTGAGTGTCACAGAATCAAGTTCTTGAGCCATCATCTGCCTTCAAAGTACTCATTATCAGGAAGTTGAATTGCAAACAAAAGAACCCAGACTCCAACCAGCCACTCCAGTGTGAGATGTGGGCATTTAGAGCAGTGTCCTAACCACTGCACCAAACACCAACCCATCAAAGAGATTTTTAAGGAAAATCTAGATTTAAAAGAAGTTTAATATTTCTGGAGAGTTGATTGAAATATAAATCGCAGAATTCATCTTGCTTTTTTATTTTTTTTTTAAATTTATTCATTTGAAAGGCAGAGTTACAGAGAGGCAGAGGCAGGGAGAGAGATCTTCTATCCACTGATTCACTCCCCAAATGGCCACAATGGCCAGATATGGGCCAATCGGGAGCCAGGAGCCAGTAGTTTCTTTAGGATCTCCTGCGTGGGTGCAGGGGTCAAAGGACTTGGGCCATCTTGTGCTTTCCTAGGCCACAGCAGAGAGCTGGATTGGAAGTGGAGCATCCGGTATTCAAACCAGTGCCCATATGGGATGTTGGTATTGCAGGCAGCAGCTCTAACCCCATATGCCACAGCATTATCCCCCATCTTGCTATCTTTAATACTTAATAATTTAAAGTCCAAAATGTGCCTTGGAGAATGAAAGATCCATTGTACATAAGTATATATTTTTATTTGTTTAATATTAAAGCAGGCTGAGAGAACTCATTTCTGTTTTTCTTTGTAGTAAATTAATAGGCAGTCATTTATCTGAAATATCTGGAATCTGGTGAATCTGGTTAGTGTTATTTCAAGAATTTAATTAATAAAAATGCGGTTAAGTTTACCTTTTTTTTTTGACAGGTAGAGTTACAGACAGAGAGAAAAGTCTTCCTTCTGTTGGTTCACCCCCCAAATGGCCACCACAGCCAGCGCTGCACTGATCCGAAGCCAGGAGCCAGGTGCTTCTTCCTGGTCTCCCATGCAGGGGCCCAAGCACTTGGGCCATCCTCCACTGCCCTCCCAGGCCACAGCAGAGAGCTGGACTGGAAGAGGAGCGACGGAGACTATAACCCGGCACCCATATGGGATGCGGGCGCTGCAGGCAGAGGATTAACCAAGTGAGCCACAGCGCTGTCCCTACTATTATATTCTTATAATGAGATATATGATGTGGTAAAAAATCTATTAGCTAAAAAGTATGTTTCATAAAAAGTAGTTTTTTTTGTTTTTTTGACAGGTAGAATTATAGACAGTGAGAGAGAAAGAGAGACAGAAAGGTCTTCCTTCTGATGGTTCACTCCCCAAATGGTTGCCACGGCTGGTGCTGTGCCGATTGAAATAAATCGTCATTTGAGGACTGTATTGAGTGCTGCCATTTTATGTCAATTGCCAATGCTTTGATTTAGCTGAAAACAGAAAAATAAAATATTTACTTAGTGACAAACCCAACAGCTGCATTTACTTAACCAGTTTTCTCTCCAAAAATGCTTACCCGTTTCCTTAAAAATAGAAGAAAAAAATTGGCCAGGAAATTATATTCCACAGATAGGAGGTTGGCAAAATTACCCATCAACGATTTGTTTTGACAGCATATGTAAAAAAGATGGCTGAGAGCAGGGTGATTATGATGAAATGGCATTTTACGAAACATCTGTCAGTGTCAGTTCGCTCTTCCTGTTTTCTTTTTGCAGTTTACTTTCAACATATATGTCTACAGTTTCTTCTGCTTAGTGTTAAGTCTTGTCTAATTAAATCTATCAGCATTTATAATATGATCTTACCTCCAAGAGCCATTTTTCCCCATCCTTGATTGTCTGCAGCACCCTTCTGTAAATTGAGCTACCCGTATGTTCAGGTTTCACTTTCCATGTTATCACCACAGCCTGGTAAATAAACTAGCATTTAGCTCACTCCAATATCATTTGCTAATATGATAGTGAGAAGCCCTATGGTGACTTTAGACTTACTATCACTATAAATCTTAAAATTTTTCCCTTGGGGTCTTCCACAAAATCTGGTTTGATTTAAGCCTCACATTTATATCCTGCAAATAAGGAGAGCTATTGTTTAATCCATTCTTGTAACTTGAAAAGATAATTTATTTTAGGTGATAAAAGTACTTTATTAAGTTTATTTTGAAAGTTTTTCTGATTATTTTAGTTTTTAATTATATTTTGTAAATAAAGCGTCAGTAAGGGAGAAAAGTAGATATTTAAGTAAATCTGCAAGTAAAAATAGAAGGACTAAGGAGTTTGCACTCTGTCTTCAAAATGATAGGAGTTTGGACTAATTCTTAGCTTAATCTGTACTCTGTTCATGGAAATATGTTTTTTGTTGCTTTCACAAATAGTTTTTAATTGAAATAAGGCTAACAAATATTTCTGATTGGTTATTTTAAGTATAGCATATTTGTAGTCATTTGTAATTTGTGAATATTCTATAGATATCTATATTATAGTGGTAAAAATTGAAAATTGAGATAATCTTAATTTTTTTCACTATCTGTACTTCATTTAAAAGCATAATCCTTACCCAAATTCCAAATCAGTGTTATATAGAAAATAGTGTTCTTATTTATAAAATAAGCATTTTATATAAAAATTTTACTCAGCTTTTTCATGTACCCTAAATCTTTTCATTTTTTGTATTTTTTAAAGTGTTAAATTTAGATACACAATACACCCTCATATATATCCAAACATTTATAAAATATATATATTTTTAATTTAAAGGCTTTCAGTCCTGATGGTCGTTGGTTAATAAGTGCTGCAATGGATTGCTCTATTAGGACTTGGGACCTTCCATCTGGGTGGTGAGTATATTTGTAAATCTTGAACCTCAAGCAGAAGATTTCTCTGTCATTGTCTTAATGTGTGACTTTTATATATAATAATAAATTATGTGTTAATTTTAAGGACTATAAGCTTTTATTTTGGATTTGTTTTAGTTTGTGTTAAATGTAATTAAAAGATCCAAAAAAACTAACTACTTTCCTTTTTTTAAATTGTATCTTCTCTCTTATGTTGGATATACTGTGTTATTTTTGAAAGAAAACTTATTTTTACTTTTACATTAAAATATTTTTATGAAAATATATATGTTTAGGGGGTACCATGTATATAATGTGTACTCTAACATTTTCTTTTAGTGAAAACATCCAAAATCCTATCTTCCAGATTTTTTTTTGAATAGAGAAATATGCAGTACATTAACATTAACCTATAGTCACCCTACCGTGCATTAGAACTCCAGAATTTCTTACTCCTGTATACCATAACCTAGTATTCACCAGCCAACCTTTTCCCATTCTTCCAAAAGATATGTTAAATACCTTAAAGTTGTGAAAATAGTGTCTTAGGGTTTGGGTAAAATCCAGAGTGCTCAGAAAGCTGTTACTTGCTGCTAATCATCTGTTTCTCAGGAATTGGATAAGCTCATATATGAAAATAGTTTGACCTTTACAAAGGAAAAACCCTAATGTCCTCATTTCCTTTCAAGTTAGATTATAGGCATGAGGCATACCTACCTATTCATGTTTACCAGATTTGGAATAAGTACAGCTAAAGATTATCACTAATGAGTCCAGCTGCAATAATTAGGGACATTTGTCCACAATGTGCTGCCTCTTTTTCACTTAAAATAGAATAAAACAAAATCTAGCTGGCTGTGTACTCTTTTAGCTTTAAGTTCACCTGAAGTTGGTATATCCTTAATTAAAAACTTTTTTAAGAGACACTATTAGAAATATTGTCAGTCTCTTCTGGGACATTTGTAGTTTTTTAATAATGAACCTTATATAATTAAAACTGCTTAAAAGAAACTTAGAGCTGACAATTCACTTTTCACTTCCCTTTTTGATAGTATTAATTCACATTAGGTAGGAGAGGTTAATATATTCAGTAATACTAAATTGGCAAAATATTTTTTAAGTGGTAGCTGTATTCTTGGAATGGAAAAATTAAGCATATTCAGAGCCAAAGCCTTTGACTCAGCATTAGTCTTTTTGCTGAATTTCAAATTTCAATAAAAAGTCAATCAGATGTAAACCCCTTTCAACTGTTTACCTTGTTTTTAGGTGAACAGAGACCATTTTAGGTAAATGCAAAGGAATGAAGTTAGGTACAATACAAGGGTAAGAAACAAGCCACGACAGGTTGTTAAAACCCTGGGTTCTAGTCCTGGTCAGGGCACCGGTTCTGTCCTGATTGCTCCTCTTCCAGCCCAGCTCTCTGCTGTGGCCCGGGAAGGCAGTGGAGGATGGCCCACGTCCTTGGGCCCTGCACCACATGGGAGACCAGGAGGAAGCACCTGACTCCTGTCTTTGGAGCAGTGCAGTGCGCCAGCTGTAGCGGCCATTTGGGGGGTGAACCAACGGAAGGAAGGAAGACCTTTCTCTCTTGTCTCTCTCTCTCTCTCTCACTCACTCACTTCTAACTCTGCCTGTCAAAAAAAAAGAAAATATAATAAGAGCTATACTGGTTAGACAAATATTTTTACTATAGAAAATATAAGTAATTCTTTGGTTAAAATTTGAAGCAAATGAGGGAGCTTGAAAACCATATCAAACAAATGATCCTACTGTTTAACTGTAACTAAGGTAACATTTACTGTGTGCTACTGAGTCCTGTACTTTTATGTTTTATATTTTGATGGATGTGGATGCTATTAGTGTAATTAGTTCCCTTTTGCAAATGAGGGAATAGAGACTTAGAAAGAAATTGTTTTCTCACAGTAGCTTGGTGTTTAAATGGGAGAGGAAACAGCATGTAAGAGTTTTCTCAACATTTGTGATAATCATTCTTGCTCAGGTTATGTCATATGTTCTAAGAATGGATTGACTTTCTCGCAATAGAAAATAGATACTAAGGAAGTTAGAATAGTTTATACTACAACCCCTGTTGGTTTTTTGTTCTGTTTTTTCCTCTTTTAAACATAAGTAGTAGTATATGGCTGGTGCCGCGGCTCACTAGGCTAATCCTCCACCTGCGGCACCAGTACCCCGGGTTCTAGTCCCAGTTGAGGTGCCGGGTTCTGTCCTGGTTGCTCCTCTTCCAGTCCAGCTCTCTGCTATGGCCCGGGAAGGCAGTGGAAGATGACCCAAGTGCTTGGGCCCTGCACCCACATGGTTGACCAGGAGGAAGCACCTGGCTCCTGGCTGTGGCAGCCATTTAGGGGGTGAACCAATGGAAAGAAGATCTTTCTCTCTTACTGTCTAACTCTGCTTGTCCAAAAAAAAAAAAAACAAAAAAAACCGTAAGTAGTATGGCAACCTTTGTTGTGCCTATTTCTTTCCTCAGTAAGCAGCTTATTATTTATATGGCATATTAAATATTTGAAGAATGAGTACTCATTATATAGCCTGAGAAACGAAGCTATCTGAATAAACCTTTGAGTGCAATAATACTACAAAGGGTATCCATCTGGAATTGTGCTTATCTAAAACAAATTGCATGGGTACTGAACTGTTTTCCTAAAAAGCTTTTTGAAAGTACTAAAAATTTTTTTATGTTTGTAGAATTCTCAGAGAAGCAGGCTTGAAATTTTTTATTTCTGAAATTTTCTGTCCTCCTCCCACCATCACCGCTTTTTATTTTTTAAGATTTATTTATTTATTTGGAAGGCAGAGTTACAGAGAGATATTCCATCCACTGATTCACTCCCCAAGTGGTTACAGTTGTTGGAGCTGGGCCAATTCGAAGCCAGGAGCCAAGAGCTTCCTCTGGGTCTCGTGCAGTGTGGGTTCAGGGGCCTAAGGACTTGGCCCATCTTCTATTGCTTTCCCAGGCAGAGAGCTGGATAGGAAGTGGAGCAGCTGGAACTAGAACTGGCGCCCATATGGGATGCTGGCACTGCAGGCTGCAGCTTTATCCGCTATGCCACACCACCAGCCCCTCTAGTTGTTTTTGATTTATTTGAAAATTCAGATTGAACTCTTTGGGGAATGAAAAATATATAAAATTAAATAATTTTAATAAAATTTTGAATTTTGTTCTGTTGGCATCCCTTGCTTACCCCTACTTTCTGAGGAGCCATTACATGAGAAGCATTGGATTAGAACATTGGTTTGAATTTCTCGCTAAGGCAAAAGTATCACTTTTTCCTTCTCATGAAAGGTTCCTGTGGAAGGTGATTCTGTAACCTAAGAGACAGAGTTTTAGATACTATCTTCATTTATTCAGAATAATAGTCAGAAAGGACTTCCTGTATAGGCAGGGCTCTGATCTTACCCTAGATTAGAATATTACTGATATTCTTCTGAGGGGATAAAAAAATACATGTTTAATATATATGTGTGTGTGTTCTTTTTCATTTTGTGGGATTATTAATAGACTGTATGGTAGTTTTATGTCTGGATTAAGTCCCACTTGGACTTTATGAACTAATGGAGCAGTGTAAAATATGCTGTGTTTGTGGAAACCACCTTCCTCAATTTGGTGTTTTTACATAATTGAAGTCAAGTTTACCCACACACCACAGCTACAGAAATAAAGTTGCACAATGGAATTGACATAATAATTGCAGTTTCAAGGAAAATAGATTTGCTTAAGCCATCTTCTATTTGGACCATCTTCCACTGCTTTTCCTGTTATCAGGAAGCTGGATCAGCAGTGGAGTAGCCGGGAAATGAACTGGGGTCCATGTTACAGGTGGTGGCTTTACCTACCACACCACAACGCTGGCCCTAAATTCTCTTCCTTAACAGATCGATTCTAAACAAGTTAGGAAGTTTCATTCCACATATACTTAAACAATATCCAACAGGACAAAGGAGAAATGGTCAAATCTACCATTGTTGTGTTTTATGTTTCATCTTTATCTGTATGTATTCTGATATCTTCTCTATTTTGTTTGGATTAAATAACATAAGCAATCTCTAGCATGTAATAACTAGTTAGCAAATGATTCCCTTTTCCCATTTCTCTTGATTTACAAGAAAAGGTATTCTTGAGAGCTTCCAAAGTAGATTTAAGAAGAAATCAAACATTTTCTCCATGACTGAGTTTAAGCAGCAATTCTTATGCAGAGCACACTTTAGTGTTTGTTTTCAACGCTCTACTCCTAATTTTGGCCTTTTCTTCCAATCATGTATTCATTACTTAAGATTTACATTTTTAATTGCTTTCTGAGGAGATAGAGATTTTACCATGGTTGTGTCACATAATGTTTCCACTAAAGAGCCTTCATTTATACTTAAACTGATCATAGTGTATTTCATGAATGTATTCACTGATGTTGGACATACCCTGGATATGTATGTTACTGCCCTGTTACACCCCTAGTTTCAGTAGTAGTTTAATTATAGGTGATGGAGGTTAAGTGTGCAGACTGGTTGTATGAAAATCCTGGCATAGTTGATTTCTACCTTGAGCAAGTTGAAACTCTTATTGGGGCCTGTTTTCTGTTCTGTATGGTAGGAATGGATCTGCATTGTAGGGTTGTGAGGATTACATTAGTTAGTAACTCAAGATGCCTCCTAGCACAGAACACTAATAAAAGAAAAAAGATGTTAACTGCTGTTATCTTGTTCTTGAAATAATTTTTACTATTTTATATAGATTTGAATTTCAGTCATTTCACCATACCTTCCCATAGATAGTGCGTTGGCTTCAATAAATTGGTTTTTAAAACAGCTCTAATTAAAATCAATATATTTTTCTTAAATGGATTCCCACCTTCAGCCAGCATGGGAGCCCTCCTGGAAGGGTGCAGATGAGTGCTTGACTTCTCATTTTGCTGCTTCCTAAATCTTCCTCTTTTCGTTTCCTTCATCTGAACTAAGAGTTCAGATTTTTGTTGATTGTTAGATAATTACTACCACAATCTCACTGTTCTTCCATGGAGTTGCTTATGGAAGCTAGTCCCATAGTTTTAAAATGTTGAAAAGGTTTAAAAGTTGAGGAGAAATGGAAGCAATCACATCCAGGAAGGGGTCTCAGAATAGGTTTCACAGAGAATACAATCCTTTGGAACTAGTCTTACAAACTGATTCAGCTTCAGTGGATGCTGAGGATAGAGGGATCACTCCCTGGCTAAGGGAAATGAAAAGGTAAGGTGAGGCCAGAACAGTGTGGTGCACTGAGGAGCACAGCTAGGTGTGCCCATTAGCTGTTTGAACAGGAAATACCTGAATTTGTTTTAGCTTATATAATTGATGGAAAGTCAACTAATAACTTCCAAGCAGATAGCAGTACTATCTTCACTTTCTTTTTTTTCTTTTTTAAGATTTATTTATTTATTTGAAAGGCAGAGAGGCACAGAGGGAGAGAGTACAGAGAGAGTCTTCCACCCACTGGTTCACTCCCCAAATGGCTGCAATGGCCAGAGCTGAGCTGATCCAAAGCAAGGAGCCTGGAGCCAGGAGTTTCTTCCAGGTCTCCCACACGGATGCAGGGGCCCAAGGATTTGGGCTATCTTCCACTACTTTCCCAGGCCATAGCACAGAGCTGGATCAGAAGTGGAGTAGCCGGGACTCGAACCAGTGCCCATGAGATGCCAGCACTGCAGGCAGCAGCTTTACCCGCTATGCCACAGTGCCAGCCCCTATCTTCAGTTTCGTAAGAAAATCTGCCATCAGGATGCAGAACATATCTGAACAGGAAGAACAGTGAGATTGTGGTAGTAATTATCTAACAATCAACAAAAATCTGAACTCTTAGTTCAGATGAAGGAAACGAAAAGAGGAAGATTTAGGAAGCAGCAAAATGAGAAGTCAAGCACTCATCTGCACCCTTCCAGGAGGGCTCCCATGCTGGCTGAAGGTGGGAATCCATTTAAGAAAAATATATTGATTTTAATTAGAGCTGTTTTAAAAACCAATTTATTGAAGCCAACGCACTATCTATGGGAAGGTATGGTGAAATGACTGAAATTCAAATCTATATAAAATAGTAAAAATTATTTCAAGAACAAGATAACAGCAGTTAACATCTTTTTTCTTTTATTAGTGTTCTGTGCTAGGAGGCATCTTGAGTTACTAACTAATGTAATCCTCACAACCCTACAATGCAGATCCATTCCTACCATACAGAACAGAAAACAGGCCCCAATAAGAGTTTCAACTTGCTCAAGGTAGAAATCAACTATGCCAGGATTTTCATACAACCAGTCTGCACACTTAACCTCCATCACCTATAATTGTTTATGAATGGCTTGGTTATCTATTTGGAAAACAGGCAGAATTGCTCTAAAGTTTTTCCTATTACCATTCTTTTATTTACAGCCATTTTGTTCTATTATTTTCTGTTGCCTAAGCCTTTGATTATTTTCACTGTTACAACAAAAATATGGGAGAGTACTGATAATTAAAATTATTTCAGATATACAGTATGTTCAGAATTGACCCCAGGTCAACTTACCGAAATTTGGCATTGTAAAAACACAGAGTAGTTCTTCTGCTATTCTGTTGTAGAAACTCTTTCTTCAGTTAATTGATCTGTTTAGTGTTCTGAGTCTTTGTCATTAAGAGATTATCTTCACATAGTAATTTATTTAACAAAGCTGTTTGTTAGTAATAATTTTGGTGCTGATTTAAAAAAAAATTTTGTATCTCTTATCTCTTGCAAAATTAGCAAAATTTTGTTTTGTGAATTACATCCTTTTTAATGGAGTTCAAATATTACAACATGCTAATTCTTTTTATAGCCTCATAGACTGCTTTTTGTTGGATTCAGCTCCTCTCAATGTTACTATGTCACCTACTGGAGACTTTCTGGCAACTTCCCATGTGGACCATCTTGGAATTTATCTATGGTAAGTTCGTTCTTCCAGTTCTCCTCTTTGAGGATGAGGAAGAAGGAGGAAAAGATATTGTCAGAGTGATGAGACCTCAGCAGCAGGAACATAGGCGTTCTATGTATAGTACTGCAATGAATAGAATTCAGAACCTGAGATTCCCAGTTTCTGTTTTCCATCTGAGATTCATACTAGGTAGAGAAAATCTGTACTGTACTTTGGGACATGTATTTACATTTTTATTAGTCATCCATGGCCAGGGTATAGGAGCAAATAATAGAAAGATGGCCACTTAGAGGGCCATTGTAGATAAGGGAAATCCATGACTGTTCTGCAGCCCCAGGAACATAATTAGCATGTTCACTTTCTGACTTACTCTTGAGTAAGATTTTCCTAAGTGAAGTTTGATTTTTGCCAATATGTTGAGGTTATTTTTACCTGTTAAATCAAGTTGCAAAACAAGTTTGGCAAATAACAAAGGCAGTGATCTTCCTAGATGCAAGAGAGAAATTCCTTTACTCCCAGTGTCTAGTTACAGTTGACCCAATTTGTCGTGCATGAGGTTTTTATTTTCTGAAGACATCTTTTTAGATTTTAATTGAATTTTGTCTAGTTCTCTTTTTACCCAAGAGCACCTTAGGTCAGTGATGCCCTAATCAACAGTCAACTACTTGGGACTGCCTCTGAAACAAAAAGTTGAGTTATTTTCTTATCTAATAAGAGACTGTAATCTTATAGCCAAATTCAAGATTGTAAAGATTATTACTAAATGTTAAAGTTTGAAGAAACTTTTTTACAACTTGTAAAACACTGCTTGTGTTTTTATTTCTCAGGTCCAATATTTCTCTGTATTCAGTTGTTTCATTACGGCCACTTCCTAATGATTATGTCCCTTCAGTAGTGATGCTTCCTGGTACTTGTCAAACCCAAGGTAATCACAGCATAGCAAACATTTTGAGTTGTAATGTTATTAAATAATATAGAGGGATTTTGCTACCAAAAGCAAGTTTACAGTGTTCAATTAAAGTATTTTTTTTTCTTAAAGAGATTTGTTCATTAATTTGACAAAGTTAGAGAGAGAGGGGGAGACAAAGGGAAACCCTCTGTCAGCTGGTTTGCTTGCCAAATAGCCCTAACAGCCAGGGCTGGGCTAGGCAGGAGTCAGTAGCCTTATCCTGGTCTCCCTCAAGGATGGAAGGGTCCAAACACTTAGGCCGTTTAACTCTGTCCCTCTCAGGCCATTAGCAGGGAACTGTATCAGAAGTGGAGCAGCCTGGACTCAAACCAGGCCCATATGGAATGCTGGCATTGCAGATGGTGGCTCTACTCATTATGCCACAACATGGGCCCCCCAATTAAAGTATTTTTTAACTAATATGAAATATTTTGAATTTCTGCAAAAAATAAAACTGATGTGATATGAGTACGATAGCAGATAGTTTATGAGTGAAGAGGTGCCTTGAGTTTGGTTATGAGAGTTGCAGTTAATATGGGGGATAAAGAAATGAAAAAATGGAAAAATTTTGTATGGCTCTGTTATGAAATACAGATAGATTTGGAATTAATTGTTTTCATATGATAAAAAATCTCATTTATTTGTTTTTCCTAAAAATTTTTTAAGATGTGGAAGTATCAGAAGAAACGATAGAACCAAGTGATGAAATGATAGAGTATGATTCACCAGAACAGTTGAATGAGCAATTGGTGACTTTGTCACTTCTCCCTGAATCACGATGGAAAAACCTTCTTAATCTTGATGTTATTAAGGTAATATTATCATACACTTAATACTGAGACCTATGCACATACTCTGAAACCATTTTTTTAACAGATAAGTTCCTTTACTTAGAAGACACTTAGGATTAAAAATGTCCAAAATAGCAAAGATAATTCCATTTAGTTGCATGCTATTTCATCTAATTTTATTATCACAAACATTATCTATAATACATCAACTTTGACAGCATTCAGCAGACATTTAGATGTGGTAGAAATAGTCTGTGACTCCAGAACAATCAGGAATTGCAGTTTTAAGGTCCAACCCACTAAATTACTTCCTAAGCTCCTTCTTTCCTTCTTTCTACCTTCCTTCCTTCCTTTTCCTTTCCCTTTCTTTCTTTTTCTTTCTTCAGAATTGCAGACACAGAGGGGGAGACAGAAAGATCTGTCTGCTGGTTCACTCCCACAATGGCCGGAGTTCTTCTGATCCAGAGCTAGGAGCTTCTTCCAATTCTTCCACATAGGTGGGGTGCCACAGCGCCAGCTCCAGCTTCTTTAGCTTCTAAAAAAAAAAAGAAATGCTGCCATAATGTGTGTGTCTTATTACTGGATGTTTGAGGACCGGCAAAATTTTTATCAGCTTCCTATTTTATTATGCTGCAGTTAACCCATTATCATCTGACATCCTACTATGTCTACTGCAAAAAGATTTTCAGAGCTTGTGTCAGGGCCAGGCATGTAAAATAATGGAGGAGGTACCGGATAATGTGTTGAGATGGTATAGTTCAAAAAAAAAAAAAAAAAAAACTTGGTGTCTTTGTTCTTGAGAAGTTTAAGATTTTACATGAAGAATGTAAAATGGTATAAATTATGGTATAAACTATAGTATAAATTACCAGAGTGTGTTTCATTACCCTCATTTTTGAGGAGCAAAAGCAACGAAAGAAATTAGCATAGAAAATTTCAGGTTATCTTTTGGTGGGAAAAGCAGTTGTTGCTTTTTGAAACTTGATTTGGCTAGATTCCACATGTGTACTATATACTAAATCACAAGGTGGACTGTGATAAAAAAACAAAATGGAAGGAATACTGACGTAGTTAAGTACCATGAGCTCTAATAGTTATTCTTATAACTAATAACACCAGAAAAGATGGTGTGTGTGTCTGTGTGTGTGTGTCTTGGGTAAGAAAGAAAAAGTTTTCACATTTTAAATTTCCTAATCCAAGTTAAGAGCATAGTTATGATATCGATCATGTTCTACTCTGTCACATCTAGAGGGTGCACTTTATGTAATAGCTTTAAAAACAAGGCATTGAAAAGAATTAGAGGATGAGTACAAGGGGAACAGTCAGAAAAATGTCCAACTAGCAACCAAGTTTTTGGGCTCCTCTGCTCCTTACCAGATTAGTTTATTCTTCACAAAAATGTATATGGAAACCTGAATGAATGATGAGAGAAATGTGCTCAAATCTCTAATATTTTTATTTCCTAGTGAGTAAAAGAAATTGGGATATTTATATTTGTCTTTTGGGTAGTTGTTTGCTTTCGCATTTTTGTGTAAGAGTAATTTCTAGAGCTCTATAGAACTTAAAAGCTTTTTGTCAGTGGTCCCCTACTAACTCAAGAACAACATGTTAGGAAGCAACTGTGACTTTCATTGCAGCCTCTGACATCTCAAGTAAGGGCTGTCTTTTTACTGCACTCAGTAGTGCTCAGTCCTGTTTTCTTGGAATCATTGTGTAGCATGACTCCATAAGACCGCAAATATCCCAGGCTTTCTTTTAAATAGACAATCTCCTAAGGGTTACTGAGAATCACGTAAGGTAAAATTGAGACTGTTTTATTAGGCAGAAATGTAGACTGCTTTATCAAATGCTACAGAGATAATGCTATGTAGCAGTGTATTCAACAAACTAAATTCTGTCAGTGGGAATTCCAGGGGAGTTTTTCCTAATAGAATTTTCTTAATATTTGAAATATAAACTAACAATAATGTCTTGCTTTTTAAAAGCATGAAGGAGACAGTATTTGGTGTGGTGGTTAAGAATGCCATTTGAGATGCCTGCATCCCGTTTCAGTGTGACTCTAGTTTGGTTCCTGCTACCAAGTAGGAGAGTTCTTGGCTCTCAGCTTTGAGCTGACCCAGCCCTGGCTATTGCAGGCATGTTGGGAGTGAACCACCTAATGGGATCTGTTTCTCTGGCTTTCAAAATAAATAAGTAAGTAAATAAGATAAAAACATAAAAATGAAAGCAAAGAGTACTGAGGAAACAAAAAGATTCCAACAAAATGGAAAAATTAGGTCCATGTTTCACAAAAAATATCTAACAAATTACTTCTAGCTCCAAATTGCTTCTTCCACATTTCTTTTGGGAAAAAATAACTTGATATTATAAGTGGTTATGTAAATTTTGATTTCTGTGCCATTTTTTGCTTGAGGTTGAATGCAGTACAAAAGAAATTTGAAACTTTATTTTTATCTGAATACTCGTTAGTCCAGAAGATGAACTGTGTTGGTCTTAGGGTTTTTCCTGCACCCTGTTGTTTTCCTTCTGCCTTCAGCAAGGGTGGTAGATGGCTGCATCCATGTTGAAAAGACCTGCTTAAGGATAGCTGAGGTATTGGTCAGATGAGATGTGATTTTAGCATGCTAATCTGAAAAAGTTTCATTCCTTTTTTACTTTTGATATTCGCTTTAAAATTTGATTTGAAATTAAATAGTAGAAACTGTTATTAGAATAACGACTTATTATTCTTTTTTCTTTCCTCCTTTTAATTAGAAAAAGAATAAACCTAAGGAACCTCCTAAAGTACCCACATCAGCACCATTTTTTATTCCAACAGTTCCTGGCCTTGTACCCAAGTATGCTGTTCCTGAACAAAATCACGATCCCCAACAGGTAAAAACCAAATTGGACTAGGGAAGTATATAGGGAAATGGTGGTATGTGTTTTACAGAAATAGGATAAATGAATGATAGGTTTTAATAGTGCACTGTACATTTTTGGTGACCTTGCATTTTTTGAATAAGGTGTATTTGTTTTTTGTTTAAGTCTAAAGTGGTAAATCTTGGAATTTTGGCTCAAAAATCAGATTTCTGCTTGAAGCTTGAAGAAGGACTGGCAAATAATAAATGTAAGTTAAATCTTCCATCTGCTGATTCATTCCCCAAATGACCTCAATGGCTGGGACTGGGTCAGGCTGAAGCCTGCTATCAGGAGCTTCTTCTGGGTCTCCCACATGGGTGCAGGGGCTCAAGGACTTGGGCCATCTTCTGCAGCTTTTCCCAAGTGCATTAGTGGGATGCTGGTTTGGAAATGGAGCAGCTGGGACAGGAAACAGTGCCCATATGGATGCTGCCACTGCAGGTGGAGGCTTAACCTTCTGTACCATAGTGCTTGTCCCTATAAAATATTTCTAATTAGTATCTTCAACCTGTTTTTCTGGAAAAACTAAAAAACCATATTTCTCAGTAGCTAAAAGAAATTAATAAAAAGTGAAAGGATTAAGATTTTGCTTACAGTCTGAAGTAATTTTAACTTTCATATTAAATAGATGTTATTAAATCCAGGTGGTGCTGATATAAAAAAAATCTGAAAACCTTTCACTTTTTTGTGTGAAAATTTCAATTTGGAGATGAATACATTTATCCACAGCATTTATAATTTATAAAATTAAGTATAAACATTTTATCATCTTTTTATTTTTTATTTTATTTTTATGTTTTTAAAAATTTATTTATTTGAAAGAGTTACACAGAGAAGGAGAGTAAGGGGAGAGAGAGAGAGAGAGAGAGGGAGGGAGGGACGGAGGGAGGTCTGTCTGTCTGCCATCCACTGGCTTACTCCCCAATTGGCCGCAACAGCTGGAGCTTCATCGATCTGAAGCCAGGAGCCAGGAGCGGGTGCAGGGGCCCAAGGGCTTGGACCATCTTCCACTGTTTTTCCCAGACCATAGCAGAGAGCTGGATCAGAAGAGGAGCATCCAGGTCTTGAATAGACACCCATATGGGATGCTGGCACTGCAGGCGGTGGCCTTACCCACTGCTCCACAGTGCCAGCCCCATTAGTTGTTTTTTTTTAGCAGATAACTTCAAGCCTTTTATTTTTATTTACAAACCATTTCAATATGGTTTGCAATGCAGCAGAGACATTTGACTTATCCTCTTGTTTTATGACTCAAATACTTTTGTTTTCTTACCCAGTAACACTTGAATCCACATTGATAAAAGTCCAAAAATGGACACTTGTAAATGGCTTGTTATGTTTCCCTTTGAAAATACACTGAAGATAAAATTGATTAGATTTTATTATTTATTTGAGAGGTAAAGTTACAGACAGTGAGAGGGAGAACCAGAGAGAGAGAGAGAGAGAGAGGTCTTCCATTTGCTGGTTCACTCTCCAAGTGGCCTCAATGGCCAGAGCTGGACTGGTCCGAAGCCAGGAACCAGGAGCTTCTTCCAGGTCTCCCACGTGGCTGCAGGGGCCCAAATACTTGGGTCAGCTTCCACTGCTTTCCCAGACCACAGCAGAGTATTGGAAGAGGAGCAGCCGGGACTAGAACCGATGCCAATATGGGATGCTGGCACTGCAGGCGGAGGAGTAACCTACTCCTACTGTACCCCAGCACTGCCCCAGGTTTTTTTGTTTGTTTGTTTGTTTTTTTGGCCAGCAGAGTTAGAGAGACAGAAAGGTCTTTATTCCGCTGGTTCACCCCCCAAATGGCTGCTATGGCCGGCACACTGCACCGATCCGAAGCCAGCAGCCAGGTGCTTCCTCCTGGTCTCCCATGTGGGTGCAGGGCCCAAGCACTTGGGCCATCCTCCACTGCCTTCCCGGGCCACAGCAGAGAGCTGGACTGAAAGAGGAGCAACTGGGACAGAACCAGTGCCCCAACCAGGACTAGAACCCGGAGTGCTGGTGCCACAGGCGGAGGATTAGCCTAGTTGAGTAGTGGTGCCGGCCCAGTTTTTCTTTTTTTAAAGCCGAAAACATAGTCATTGCCATGTGAATATCAAATGAATACCAAAAGGCTCAGAGCCATAGTTCAAGTATATTAAGTATGTTTTTTGTATGCCCAGGACTTACGGTCCAGGACAAGCAGACCCAGATTCCAACAGGTCAGAGAACAACTCGGAGTTGTTTAAGTGGACTTACATTTTCTTTAGTCATAGTAGTGGTGAGAAATGCACAAGGAATAGCCATTTTCCCCCAGCAGCATTGGAGCCACAGGAGGTATCCACCTCTGTGTCATGACAGTCAGACACACAAACACACAAATCCACATGTGGCCACATATAACCACACATCCACAAGAAGCCACAGCTAGCCATGCCCCTCAGTAACTTCTGTGGGTTTACAGACAACGGTGGTCCAAAGCCAAACCATTACATAACAGACTTGTGGGCAGCTAGCCAAGCAGATGGACATCATTTACCATGACAAGAGTCTTCATAGACAGGGATATGGGAGCAAACAGATAAGGGGGCATGGGCAAAAGGTGTGGGAACTTAAACACCATCTTTCTCAAGTTCATCTCCTCAACTCGATTCTTAGCATTCTTGTAGGATGTATATGAAACAATAGTATTTACTTTTAAGGAGAAGTAGATTTGATGTTGATAAGATTAAGGGGTTCAGGGCAAGCATCGTGATATGGTAGGTTGCACCGCCATTTGGGACTTCCACATCCCATATTGGAATGCCTGGTTCAACTCATGGCTGCTCTGTGATTCTAGTCAAGCTTCTTTCTTATGAACCTGAATAGTAGCAGATGATGGTTCAAGTACTTAAGTTCCTGCCACTCATTTGGGGCAGAGATGGAGTCAAGATACCCATCTGAGAAACCCAGATGGAGTTTCTGTGTCCTGGATTTGGCCTGACCCAGCCCTGGGTGTTGCTGGCATTTGGGGGATGATGGAGTTGTTGGAAGATCTTTCCCTTTGTTTATCTCTTTGTGTCATGTCTTTTAAAAAAATCTTGGAGTGTAGTAGTTCACCTCTCATTTTATACATTTCTGTATTTTTTTTCCAACAACAGGAAAAAATTTTAAATTACTAAAAATTAAAAATATTAAGCTTTAGTTATTTTTATTGTATTGCTCTCATATGTACTGGTCTTCACATACATTAGCTCTCTTTTTGTTATTTAACCTGAAAAAAACCCCAGAAAGAATTTTCTGCACCTCTTAAATATATCTTGCTTGGGGTATAAGAGGTAAACTGATTTCCTAAGTGAAGTGATTGTAGGTAATAACTGAGTTCTTTTTAAAACTTAACTCAGATGAAGCTGCCATCAATCTTCTGAAAGAAATGGGCCCATCAGGAATTGAAACAGAGCTGCGAAGCTTGTCTCCAGATTGTGGTGGGTCTGTGGAAGTCATGCAGAGCTTCTTAAAAATGATTGGAGTAATGCTGGACAGAAAGCGTGATTTTGAGGTAGCCCAGGCATATCTTGCATTGTTTCTAAAGGTAAGTCTAATGGAGGAGTCCTTCCAACTTGCCTTCCTCTGTCTATAGCAGTACTATCTAATAAAACTTTGAGCAAAGATAGTATGTTCTAGATCTCTGTAGTCCAGTGTTGTAGCCACTGGTCATCTGTGTCTATTGGATATTTGGATGTTAGTTGATGTAACTAAGAAACTGGATTTTTGATTCTATGAAAATGTATATTTAAATACCTCAGAGTGGCTGATGACTATGATTTTGGACAGCTAGACCAAACTGCTTGGTAGTCAGTCTTTTCTTTAATGCAACAGCACAACAATTTTGACTCTGTCCCCAGTATTCCTGTGCTTTCATTTTATCCAATATACTGATCCATTGACTTCCTTTTTAAAGTAGTTATGTTTTGTGACCATAAAGAGAAACTCAGGTTTTATGGTTATTTTTTCTACTTTTGAAATCAAAATACTTACCTGTATTATAGTTTGAAGGACTTTAAAATGATTTGGTATGCAAGAGCTGCTTTAAAGGTCACTGTATTGGAGAAGTCATATCCTGAGGGTCTACGATAGTGGTACGATGTTTTAAAGGAGGGAGATAATGCTAATTTTTGGTGATAGCAGATATGATTCCTCATATATCGCATTAATGCCTAAAATAAGTTTTCAGCTGATTTAAATATTTGAAAATGATTTAAAAGTTGGATATTTGGGCTGGTGCCGTGGCTCACTTGGCTAATCTTCACCTGCGGCACCGGCACCCCGGGTTCTAGTCCTGGTTGGGGTGCCGGGTACTAGTGCTGGTTGCTCCTCTTCCAGTCCAGCTCTCTGCTGTGGCCCAGGAAGGCAGTGGAGGATGGCCCAAGTGCTTGGGCCCTGCACCCACATGGGAGACCAGGAGGAAGCACCTGGCTCCTGGCTTCAGATCAGCGCAGAGCGCCAGCTGCAGTGTGCTGGCTGTAGTGTCCATTTGGGGGGTGAACCAATGGAAAAGGAAGACCTTTCTCTCTGTTTCTCTCTCTCTCACTGTCTAACTCTGGCTGTCCAAAAAAAAAAAAAAAAAAAAAAAGTTGGATATTTGTTGGGATCATGTAGAATTAAAAAATAGAAAGGCTACAAGTAGTGAATTTATGAAATTTTAGCCTTTGAGTAGAATTTACTTAAATTTATAGAAAATAAAGCAAAGGACCCATCTGCCATTCTATTACCAGTGGTTGGTATTGAAAGGAGATACTTGTAGAAACACAGAAATGTGAATTCAGTGTTATAGCTGGTCATTGGTTCCAGTTCTGCATCAGAACTGTTGTTAGTGAGAAGATTGGTGACCACTTCAGTTCTAAGGGAGTGACAGAAATTTGGTAGAGCAGTGGAAATGGGAGAAAGTAATAAGCCAGCATTTAAGGGAAAAAAAATGTAAATAGTATGCTCTTGTGTTTCTTGATAGAAAAGGAACCCAGAATAGATAAGATTTTAATTTTCCTAAACAATGTGCAAATATCAATATTATTCTTTTCAGTTACACCTTAAAATGCTTCCTTCAGAGCCACTGCTCCTAGAAGAATTGACAAGGTTGTCATCACAGGTGGAAAAAAACTGGATTCATTTACAGTCACTCTTCAATCAGAGCATGTGTGTTCTAAATTATATTAAAAGTGCTTTGTTATAAAAATAAACTTAAATGTATATAAATCAAAAATGTAGTAAATGGTTTCATTTTAACTCATTTCTATTCTCCCAGTTTCGTAGTGAAAAGGAAATGATAGCACTGCTGATTAGTTAGTAATTTTTCACATTCAATGTTAAATATATTCTTGAAGTAAAATTCTACCTCCATTTAGTTGTGAAGACCCAAAGAATCCATTCAGATGATTGGTGATCTGATTCTCCTTACATCAACTATATCTGTAAGAATTTTTTGAGTTGTTATTACCAACTCGTGTTTTTTGTATCTATTCTATATAAAATGTGCTGCATGAGGAGGTTAAGTATTGATGAATTAAACTGAAGATGTCCAATGAGAGTGATATATAAGATAATTGTGCAAAAGCCTTTCTGATATGAAGGAAAAAAAGACTGCTTCCTTTCTTGATGGCTTTGATGAAAACATGCCTCATTGACTATTAAAGCTAGAAGGTATATTGGACATATTCCAGCACAACCCTATTGTTTTGAAGAAGAGCATCCAAGTTCGGGAAGACCTGGTATCTCAGTGGCAAACCCACATGTTCTGGCACTGGCCTAGTGTTTTCTCCTTTGTAGGCTTCCTAAAGGGAGCTGTTCTTAATTGTCAATGTGGGTGTCACTTGCCCAAGGCAAATTGCTATAAAAGATTGAACAGATACCTAGGATAGGAAGGGAAATTCCACATTTCACTGAAGGTTGTCCTTCAAGGGTTTTGCTTCCTTCTGGTGACATTTTTATTTGGGAAGAAACTGCTGACTTTTCCCTTAAAAGCATTGCCAAACCACATAGCTCTGGCAGGTTTTTTATTTTCTCATTATTGTTTTGTTTTTATGGTTCAGTGATTAAGCAATGTATGAAGTAAAAAGTAAGTGCTAAAATATATTTGAACACCAATATTCTCATTCAGTCAGGATAAGAAGTTTATAGAATAACCTCTGCAAGAGCAGGATTTAAAAGGTGTTGTCTAATGATATTAAATTATTAATAATTAAATATTAAAATATTTTTATTTAATGATGTAAGCTAAGGAAACAAGGTTTTGTACTTAATTTTTTCTTTTAAAGTTGGTTAGAGATGTATTAAAACTACACTGACAGAAATGTTAATAGTGATTTGGGTTCTAACTATTTTTCTGTTTCAAATACAGTATTCTAAAGATGTTGCAACAACCCAGTATCTTATCATATGCCTTATGAAGATCCTAAGTAATTTAAAATGATAAGCACCACAAACTGAAGTTGTACTGCTTTTACAAGCCATGAACTGAGTTTTTTGCTTTTTTTCTAATGAGAGTACAAGAGTTGAATATATTGTTTATATTGGCATTATCCTAGATAGTGTTATAGCATTATTTTGGCAGATGGCAGAATTTTTCTTTTGCATTTGCCATCAAGGCAGCGGATGGAGGGAGGAAAGAGAAAGTATAGTTTATGTGTAAATGTTTTTATTTAATATTTGAAGAGGTACATCCAGTTGGTTTCCAAAATGGCTATATCAATTCACAGTTCCCCTCAGCAACAAATGAATGCCTGCTTCTTTGTAAAAGCAAGGATGCTAGATTTTTATAAACAATGGGTGAAATTAATAGTTTTTGTTCAGGAAGTCCTCATAGTAGTGAGGATGGGCATCATTTCATATATTTATTTTAGAGCACTTACATCTCTGTGAGGATTTTTTATGCTCTTCTCATTTTTCTACTGAATTATCTTTTTATCTCATGGAAGGAAGTTTTCATATATTTTAGATATTAATCTTTTATATCTGTTATGAATGTTTCCTCCCAGTTGGCCACTTGTCTTTATTATGGTATCTGTTTTATAGGTGCTTTTTCTAAATAGAAAAATAACATTTCGTGACTTCTACTGAAGATATAAAGCAAATCATTTCATGTATATCGTGTGTATTTTCTTTTGAGATGTGCATCCTTGTGAGTAGTTGTCTAGATGTTCGTCTAGTGATGTTTGTGAAGAGTCTAAGCTATGGAGCTTCTTATTCAAATGTTCAAAATTCACTTATGAAAAAGTCTGTTTTTCTATCTCTGATTTGAAATGTTGCATTTTTATGTTCTAAATTCTTTCATTGAGCTATTTGATACTCCCAATAAATCTGCATTATTTTGATTACAGTTTATACTAAACATTATTTTTAGATTTTGTAGAGTGGAACTTCTGAAGGATTTTCTAAAATTTCTTAAGTGCCAGTGAAAAAAATCTCCTTGAAATTTTGATTTGTATTATGCTATTTGTACCATTGCTTGGAGAAGAAAAGTACAACACCAGATACTTCTCTTCAGGAACCATAGTGTTGAATATGGATCCATCATGACACCACAGAATTCTTTTAAAGTTTGTCAGTATATCCTAAGAAAATCCAAGAGAATCATTCCTCTTCTGCAATTGATGAGACTTTTTTTTGGATACGGTGAGCTTAGGAGCAATTTTTGTATTTTTACTATATGTTCTACTACTGAGGATGATGTATGCATTCTGAGTTTCTGGTAGATACTCTGTTAAATTTTATTTTTGTTACTTATTTGCTGATTTTAAAATAAACTACTTCCCTGTATCAAGTGATATTTTCAGCTTATATTGTTGGATCAAGAACTTTAATGATTTTTAATTAAATATTTCTGATAACTAATTCATTTTAATTCCTTGGCTATAACTGTTTAATGAAACTGGTCCATTTGTTCCATGAAATTATCTATTCTTGATTTTTAAAAAATTGGGGCTGGCACCGTGGCTTACTTGATTAATCCTTCACCTGCGGCGCCAGCATCCCATATTGGCGCCGGGTTCTAGTCCTGGCTGCTCCTCTTTCAATCCAGCTCTCTGCTGTGGCCCAGGAAGGCAGTGGAGGATGGTCCAAGTGCTTGGGTGCCTGTACCCACATGGAAGACCAGGAGGAAGCACCTGGCTCCTGGCTTCGGATTGGCACAGCGCCGGCCGCGGCGGCCATTTGGGGAGTGAACCAATGGAAGGAAGACCTTTCTCTCTGTATGTCTCTCTCACTGTCCATAACTGTCAAATAAAAAATTGTTAAAAGGCTAGTTTTATCCATTTATTTTGTGAATACTTAAATTTTCTATTTCTTCTCAAGTTAATATTGGTAAATTATATTTGCCATACAAATCAGGGCTTAATTAGATTTCAAGTGTACTTGTTTAAGTTATATATAGGCTTTGTGCCTTTTTATTAAGTATTTGGTTACAAGTGACAAGCCAGACTCAAATATAAGAATGCCTTCAAAGTTAAGAATAAAATTGACTTTACCTACTGTTGGATTCACTGATTCCTTGGGAATTGACCATTTTTTCTATTTCCCTTGTTGCTTTCCTCATTATTAGCTAACTTCTCAATCAAGATCTCTCCACATTCACCAATATCAGCTACTTACTGAGAACCCACTATATGACAGAATCTCTTAGTGCTAGAAATATATCATTGGTCAGCAATTGATCAGAAATGTGGCAATTCTGAACTTACATATTCCTCGTAAACTAAGTATAAAGTGTTTCTCTTAAAAGAATCCCAAAGTAGAATTTCAGTGACCAAGGGATTCATTGCTTTGACCAGCAAGGTTTGGGTCACATGCTGAACCCTGAAATAGGGATGGAGACAGCCCTGCAGAAGCTCATGGATTAAGAAAGGTGAGGGATCTACGTAAGAAAATGACTTCAGTGATGGGGTAAAAAGCCAAAAACATCAAATATCTTCCATCTTCCATCCAGAGAATCTTCCATCTCACTTCCATCTTCACTTTCCAAATGGCTGGGGCTAG
The DNA here is from genome assembly GCF_964237555.1 of Oryctolagus cuniculus. Lineage (NCBI taxonomy): Eukaryota > Metazoa > Chordata > Mammalia > Lagomorpha > Leporidae > Oryctolagus > Oryctolagus cuniculus. Next base: position 33,914,500 of record NC_091445.1, read on the forward strand.
GTTAGGCCAAAGCCAGGAGCCAGGATCTCCATGGTGGTATCCCACGTGGCAGGGGCCCAAATAGTTGGCCATCTTCTGCTTTGCCAGGCACAATAGCAGGGAGCTGGATCGTCAGAGCAGCTGGGACTTGAACTGGCGCTCATATGGGATTCTAGTGTCACATGGCATACCTTGACTTGCTGTGCCACGATGCTGGTCCCTTCCACGATGTTTTGAAGTCCTCTTGTGAAAGCATAGGATAGGAAAAGAAAGGTTTGTATCAAGCAGCTAACGTCATATCAGAGTGCACATGGAAAGCCAAGGCATTGAAACAAGGTTTACTAATGTGACTGCCAGCAAGGCCAGTGTTAATGCGTTTTTTTTTTTTTTTTTTTTTTTTTGGCTTGTTTGTTTTTAAGATTTATTCCTTTGAAAGTTAGAGTTACTAAGACAGGGAGAGACAGAGATCCATCTGCTGGTTCACTCCCCAGATGGCCCCAATAGCTGGGGCTGGACAAGGCTGAAGACAGGAGCTTCATCCAGGTCTCCCATGAGGGTGCAGAGGCCAAAGTATCTGGGCCATCATCTGCTACCTTCCTCAGGCCATCAGCAGGGAGCTGGATCAGAAGTGGAGCAGCTGGGACACCAAACAACACCCATATGAGATGCCATTGTTGCAGGCAGCGGCTTTACCCACTATGCTGCAATGCAGCCCTTTTAGTTTTTAAATTATCTTTTTAAAGTTTTTTTTTTTTTTTTTTTTTAAGATTTATTTATTTGAGAGGCGGGGGGGGGTGGTCTTCCATTCACTGATTCACTCCCCAAATAGCCACAACAGTTTGGAGCTGAGCCAATCTGAAGCCAGGAACTAGGAGCTTCTTCCAGGTCTCCCACATGGGTGCAGAGGTCCAAGCACTTGGGCATCCTCCACTGCTGTCCCAGGCTCATTAGCAGAGAGCTGGACTGGAAGCGGAGCAGCTGGGACTCAAACCGGCGCCATATGGCTTAATCTATGCCACAGCACCAGCCTCTATCTTTTTAAAAAAAGTTTTGTTATTTATTTGAAGGACAAAGATTTCCCGTCCCCAATACCCAAAACAGGATCCCAGAAACTCAATGTAAGTTCCAGTGACCCAGCTACTTGAGCTATCACCCACTGCCTTGCAGAGTGGAAACCACCAGGAAGCCAGAATCAGGAATGCTGATAATAGGATGCAGGCCGGGACTCAAACTTGGGCCCGGTAATAATAGGATGCAGGTATCTCCAGTGGTGTTAACTGCTAAGCCAGATGCCTGTTCCTATATTTTCTGTTGTGTGTTATTTAGGACTCCTAATTACAAATTATGGAAACCTTTGGTGTTTTTTAACCAGCCTCTGAGAATTTTAAGAATTCAGGGATACTGGATTATCTATAAGGGTTAGGTCAGTTTTCAGGTTTGTTTATAACCAGGGACAGAAACACTGGGAAACACAGGAAGTACTCTTTGAACTCTGCTCTTTGCATAAAATTTCCTCTGTAGCCAGAAACTGGTAATCGGTCACTTGAGGTGCAGCCTCTTCCGGAGTCCAAGATCTGGTTCTGGGGCCTGCGAGCCCTTCTTCCTGGGGATTTAGTCTCCCCTCATCTAACTTTCCTCTGCAGCCCAATGAAGGGGATCCTTTTGTTTTCCTTCTGTCATCTTGCAACCAGGGAAAGAGGGAAGGCTCTTCCTCTGCCACTCCTGTGCTCACCTCTCTCCTTAGCCTGCTATGTTATAGGGGAGGTTACATTTTTAAAGGATAGCTATCTTGTCACTGAAAATAATCCCATTTTTTAGCATCAAAATATGGGTATTAGTGTAGTATGAGTATTTCCACTTAAAACCCTGCAAATAAATAATTACTGGTTTCCTTCCAAGGAGATAGTTGCCTCAAGTTATCTGAGAAAAGGTGGTGCGCTTAGGAAGGAAGGCAAAGCCGAGAGTATTGTCCTTAAGTATGTTGGATTGTTAACCTTGTTTATGCTCTGCAAACTCAAGGTAGGATCATTTTCAAGGGTGATTTCAAAGATTGACGTAGATTTGACACAATTCAAGCATATACTCTGCAGCCCTTTCCGCATTAAGGAAAGCAAGGGGGAGCGGTGATGTCAGTAAGGTCACAAAATAAATCACTAGTTTGTGATCTCAGGATATCCATTAACAGCATCAAGGTAACCTGACTATGTGAAAATCCTTGGGCGCCACTCCAGCTGTACTCAAACATTCATGGATAGAGCCCAGTGCGTTTTAACAAGCTTCGTTGATTTTTATTTTTTTAAGATTTTATTCATCTGAGAGGTACAGTTACAGACAGTGAAAGGGAGAGACAGGTCTTCCTTCCATTGGTTCACTCCCCAAATGGCCACAACAGCCGGAGATGGGCCGATCTGAAGCCAGGAGCCAGGTGTTTCCTCCTGGTCTCCCATGCGGGTGCAGGGGCCCAAGCACTTGGGTTATCTTCCACTGCCTTCCCAGGCCACAGCAGAGAGCTGGATTGGAAGAGGAGCAGCTGGGACTAAAACTGGCACCCATATAGGATGCCGGTGCTGCAGGTGGAGGATTAATCTAGTGTGTGTGCCACGGCACTGGCCCCAGCTTCATTGATTTGAACATACTCATTTGGGTAGCACTGGACAGTAGAAGAAAGTAGACTGTGAAGCATAAGGACTCCGTGGTTCTAGGAACGAAGTGCAGGAGGGAGAAAAAGGAAAAGTGTTGCAGATGAGATTCCTGAGCTGTGGTCCCCATCTTGAACCAAATGCGGGAAAGGAGAGCCACTTGAGAAACCACTGGACACACTGTAAAATCTCAGAGCTTTGGGCTCCCTCCTGCCTCCTTGGTAGGACGCTGCCTCAGGGAGCTTTATCCTGACAGGAAGGGGCCATAGTCAAGGGGCAATCTTACAGAGGGCCTGTGACAGCTCATTTCCCTGGAATTGAGTGGCATGTAGAGGGCTCTAGAAGTTTCCACTTGCTGCCTGAGTTGAATGAGGGCTGGGCCAGATGAAGTGTGCCAGCAGGTCTGCTGAGAGCCCTGGACTCTGCAGCCCCACTTTAGGGTGGTAGCACCGTCCTTGCCCAGGCCCAGTGGGAAGAAACCTGGCCCAGGTGGAAGAAGCTCATAGCTGTGTGCAGAGGGGGGGTATGAAGGATCTGGCAAGGCAAGAGGCTTTCTCTCCACCACACATCTGGGAAAGGAGGACTGAGACTCTGCAGAAAGAAACAGCCGTAATGTGGACTCTGTAAAATGTACACAGTATTTGTCCAAAAGAGCCTAGGCTATTACAAAAGAGGCTGATCATATTTTTAATTGGTAATTATATTTCACCCCAAATCCAGTGGTATGAGAGCACATGATGAAATTTAATCAGTTATGTGAAGAATCCAGAAGGAGTGTTTTCCACTGTCTGTGTACTGTGTTAAATTCCCAGTTCCAGTTATGCTAATTTCCAGTTCCAGCTAAATCCACTAAAGTGTCTCTAAAAAAGAAATAAAATAGTCAACATTTACTTTCCATACTTGTTATTTTTAAGTGGCTTATAGATAACAATGACAATGTTCACTTAAATAAGAATGACATTAATCCTATCAAATTAATTTTAACTGTTATTTATTTGCTACCACATCTCAGAATGAGTATTTCAAACGTGATTTGTTTTTTTTTTTTCTTTCTTTCGTTCTTTTTTGGCTACCATTTTAATTTTTTCTGCTATTTCTACTAAATTCTAGTTTTTACAACTCACTTATTTTGGTTCTTTTCTCCATCGGATCTTTCTGAGTTGCCTGTGTCCCTCCCATAACTCTGGCTCATTTCCTCACTCGTGGCCACACTCTATTCTGAAAAGCAAATATTACGCAAGCACAGTGGGCAGGTGAGTGCTGAGTGAAAGGGGTATGGAAGTATGGACTCACCTGTGGGTTGAATCTCCAAAAAGTATAACATGGAAAGGTGACTCAGCCTTCCCATGCAGCTCACAAGGTGTGGCTCCTTTCCATTCTACTTCCCCGCCCTCCCCCCGTCCATGCCCCCTTTCTTTTGTCCAATCCCTGACACCTACTTTGTCCAGGATGCTGTTCTACGCTCTTGAAATGCTTCAGAAAACAAAATGCACAAAGACCGTGGGCCTTGTGCAGCTTACATTTCAGGTCAGACAGCTTTTACAGTGTTTTGTTTAGCCTTTTGCCTTGCTCTCTTTTAGAGCAAAGACAAAGCAAAGGTTGGTTCTAAGCCTTCACACTCTGAAAAAAAGTGTCTGCTAGGATTTCTCCCTTTGTTTCCTGGTGGGATGTGGGGTGGGTGTGCATAGATTTGAAGTAGTTTCAAAATCCATGTATACCTCCTGAGTAGAAGAAAGGACAACAGCATTTTAAAAATACCTGTTTGACTGCTAATTTTGTTTGAACAAAGGGTTTGATAATTCCTATGAAAAACAAGTAAGGAAAGAAAAATAACCCTGTTTTTTCCCCCATTGGAAGATACCATCTGTCCATTTTCTGATTGGTAAAAGGTAGCTGTTGCAGCCATGTGGACAGTGAGTCGGTGGATGGGAGATCTCTGTCTATCCCTGGTGAACTGCCTTTGAAATAAATCTTAAAAAAAGAGAGCAAGATAGGGGGAAGAAAGAAGGAAGGAAGAAGTCAGGGTGACCAAATGTATGTTACCTCTGGGGAATATGTGAAGGTCTTGAGCTGGGTAAAAGGAGACTTGAACTTTATCTACATAAGCATGCATTTTTATTTGAAATTAAATAAAATAGGATAAGATGTAAACAATTACTGATTTTGAGTGTTGCTTTCCACACATTTTAGTACTGTATGTTTAGTGAGGTTTTTAGTCTCTTTTTTGCTCTTTGGGTTTAGTTTTTCAAGTAAAATATATTTACATATACTTAAACCATTTATCCAGCCATCCAGCCTTCTTATTATATAGATATATTCTGTATGGCTGGCCAGATTTCGTTTCCTCCCAGAAGGTTAACCCTGAAACCACTACTGTGTTTGCTGCCACAGTTGCTGGGTCTTCCCCAAAACTCTAGGCCACCACTTGCCCCAACCACAGTTACCTGGATGCAAGCCGCTGGCGTGGGCTCTTTGAGAAATGTGGACAGTCTCCAAGTCATCCCTGACTCTGTCTCCTCTCTGCACCTGAGTGGCAAGAATCGGGAGGTGGGAGATTCAGGGTGGTGGCCTGAGTCACCTGGTATGTGGTTGAGCTAGGAACTCCTCCAGGAAGTGGTGGGAAGAAAGGCTCTTGGCAGAAGAGATCCTCACTAGGATGGTGTGGTATGTGCTGAGATTTCCTGGGAAGCATGAGAAATACTGGGCGGAAAGTTTCACACTCCTTTGACAATAAACAGAATTCACTGATTCCGCAGGAACTGAACAATGAAGGGAGACACAATCTCACCTTGGCTCTTCTCTTTACCCTTTACCAGCTCTCAGAAAAGGAAGTTGCTACTCTCTGCTGGGAAATGACAGTCACTCAGCAAATGCACCACACCTGTGCCACTTGAAACCAATTTTATCTTTAAAAAATATTGATCTTTAAAAACATTATTTGTTTTTTAAACAAAAGCTCTTTTCTTATGACTTCTTTTGTAGCAAAACTCTTGAAGAAATAGCACTTCCCAGAGGTACTTAGGGTAAAGTGAGATTTCAGGGAATGTGCCTCACTATTTCCCTGGGTTTGGAGTGCCTGCCTGGCCCGTGTCCTCCTCTGCCCAGCAGGAAGTCTCATTCCTATTGCCCTTCCTCTGCCTGTGCTGTTACCCTCAGCAGAGTCTTCAAATTTACTGTAGAGTCTATTCCAATGTTACACACACAACAGGTGTTCAATATATACCTAATTTAGTGGTTTTCAAAGAGTGGACTGATATTCACTGAGGATCCTTGAAACCGTTTGGAGGATCAGCTCAATAAGACTAAGTTGTTTCACTCTTTACTCTCAGTATTTCAAATACAGTAAATACTCAAATACAACCTGTGGAACCAAAATTTGGTAGGGTCCTTAATTTTTAAGAGTGTAAGATAACGAATGTTGAGAAACACTGGTTAAAGAAACAGATGGTCTCACCAAGAGGTGCTAGCATATACAAGTATGAGTATACTTCAGAAAGTTCATGGAATAAATGACTTTTGGTTCAAAATGCCCCAAACTCATAGTCCATTCATTATCCACTGGCGATTGTTTTTATATGAGTTACAGGTTGAGTGTGACTTGTACTAAAGAAACTTGGTATGCACTTAATCAATAATAAAGCATTTTAGAATGAAATGCAATTGCATGGATATAAAGAGATGGAAAATGGTCTAAAATCTATCTTTTGTGGTTTGTGGGCCAGGTTTACCATCTCTGAGCAGCTGTGAGTAACGAACAATGGTTGTAGAATTGGAAGCATTATGGTTCTTAGAAAAGAATCTAGAAGGTGACATTTGCAACAAGTCCTGACTCTGCTCTCCTCTATGAATTTGCTTTTGAATATCAGCCCCACTTCTAGGGTTCCTCTGACTTAGGGCTGATAACCAGGTGTTCTCGCTGCTCTCATCTGCCCACTCTAGGGCTCCCCCTCAGGTTCTAACTCCACCAGTAAGGAGTGTAGTAACCACTTTCTGGATCCCTTTGAAGGTAGGTGATTCTGGGGTCAGAGCTCCCTCTACCGATCTATATTCATTCAGCAAGAGGAATTAGAATCCCTCTGGTTGGGACTTTATTGGTCCAGGAAGTCTGGGCCAAGTACTGATGACTTTTTATTGCCTCACTGTCAGTAGCCACAGTCAATGAAAGTTAAGGATTAAAGGAGGTTTCTATGGAGTGATGGAAAAGAGCTTGCTTCATATTTTTCTTTTTTCTTACCTAAAAATATCAAATGACCTAATAATAGAAAGAAGATGTTTGATATGGTTTTAGAATATTTTTTTTCTTGGATTTATATTGAATTTAGGGTCACTTGAGTATTATCTTTATGAAAATACACTATGTTAATAAAAATTATGCTTTAATATATAAAGACATCAGCAAATGCCATTTACTCTGAAAGAAGCAACAAAAAGGAAAAGGACATTTTAGCAAAACACATCACATCACAGACAACCAGTGCTGCACATTTAAAGGAATTAAATAAGGAAAACAACCTAGGAGTACACAAGCTGTGGAATACTCCATGTTTTTCTTATTAAACTTACTATGGTAGCCTAAAAATATACCTCTTCTTCAAATACAGGAGCCACAAAACTATCTCTTAAAAAAAAAAAAATTTTATTCAGCTCTTTTTCAGTGACCAGAAGGTGGTTTTGTGGAAAAGAGTTGCCAATTTATAGTCGACATTCTATAAGGATGCCCTCCCTGCCACTTTCCAAGTTCCCATATAAAAGGCCTGCTCATCAATCTCATAGAAAATGCCACATCCACAAGTTTCTTCCCACTTGCCCATGTTTACTTGAACATTAGGGTTCTTTTGTGATTAACCCATTATCCCTCCTGATAAGCCCATTATAAGCTGAAAATGTCATAAATCAAAAATGCATTTAATACACCTATGCTACCAAACATAGCTTAGCAACACAGTAGAGCATAGAGTATTTGTTGTTTACCTTTGTGATTGGGTGGCTACCAGGAAGCTGGTTCTCACTGCTGCTGTTCAGCATTGCAACACAGAGTTTTACTGCCTCCTACACTACTAGCCTGGGAAGAAAAGATCCAAGTTCAAAACTGAGTATGATTTTTTTGAATGTTTATCTCTTTCATACATCACAAAGTAAAAAAAAATCATAAGGGCTGGCACTTAGCCACAGAGTGTTAAACTACCATTTGCAGTGCCAACACCCTATTTTGGGGTGCATTTCAATTCCTGGCTACTCCACTTCCTATCCAGTTTCCTGCTGATGCACTTGGGAAAGCAGCAGAGGATAGTCCAAGTACTTGGACCCCTGCCACCCATGTGGGAGACCAGGACAGAGTTCCTGGCTCTTGGTTTCATCTTGGCCCAGACTTCGCTGTTGCAGTCATCTTCGTGGTAAACCAGAAGATGAATGATTCTCTCTCTCTCTCTCCATTTCAAATAAATAAATTAATCATTCTTAAAAATGGGAAGTCATAGTCAAGCTATCATAAATTGGGGACCATTGTGTGTATATGTGTGTGTATCCCTATTTATGTGTAAATATGGACATATATTTTCTAATAGACTTTATTTTTAAAGCAGTTTTAGGTTTAAATTAAAATTAAGAGGAAGGTACAGGGATCTTCCATATGTCTTCTGCCTCAAACAAACACATCCTTTCTTGTTATCCATATCCCACATCACTTATTATAACTTATGAACCTGTGTTGGAAATGATCCAAAGACCACATATTAAGGACTTTGATCTTTACCCTGAGAGCAAGTAGAAATCATCCAAGAGTGTTTATCAGGATGGCATTATTTTCTGACCCACAGTGACTGCAAAATGGAGAATAGGATAGTGGGTAGAATTGAAAGAATGGAAGCAAGGAGACTAATGAGGAACTTAGGAGAGATGATGGTAGCTTAGATCCAGGGGTGGAATAGAGATGGAGGGACCCAGTTACATTCAGCGGATTACTAGGGATCCAACTAGAAGTTTGCAAGAACCCAACACTTCTGTTCTACCAAGAGCACCGTGTGTGTTAGCTGTAATAACTCAAAAGTAAAAAAGATAAGCAATAGTATAATATACATATTTTTAGCCATCAGAATGTTGTGGGTAGAAAGAAGTCTAAAGGAATTCTACTCCAGAGAGAGATGGGGTTTCCTATATGAGTGAACAGCTGGGAAGCTGCTGAGTCAGGCATGGCTTTGGGCTTGTCTCAGGCAGGCAGTTCTGGGCTAAGGTGCAGTCACTGGAATTTTTGCTGTGTGAGGGCTGGCAAGACCAATTAGAATCTGGGGAGTTGCCTGGCCAAGTTTGTTCTCCCTGTCCACTGATTCTTCCCTCAGGAGAAGAATTCTGAATAGATGGCAGCCCAGGAATCTGGAGGCAGATGGTAAGTCAGAGCAGAAGCACCTGCAGCCTTACCTGGCTAAGCTCCTTGAGTCCCATGGAGGGAGGCACCTGCAGAACGTGCAAGGTTGTCTTGCTTGAAGACATCTGGAACTAGAGGTAAACTGACAACATTGGGAAGATGCTGAAGAAAGTGTTAGCGCTGTGGCATAGTGGGTAAAACTGATGTCTGTGGCATCTGTATCCCATATGGGCACTGGTTCAAGACCCGGCTTCTCCACTTCCCATTAGCTCCCTGCTAATGTTCCTGAGAAAGCAGCAGAACACAGCCTAAATGTTTGGGCCCCTGCACCCATAGCAGAGAAGCTCCTGGCTCCTGGCTTCAGAATGGCCCAGCTGTGGCTATTGCAGCCATTTTGGATGTGAACCAGTGGATGGAAGATCTCCCTCTGAATCTCATTCTCTCTATCTCTGTAATTATTCCTTTCAAATAAATAAAATAAATCTTTTTTAAAAAAAGTATTAACAAACTGGTTGAGAACACAGAATTGTAACAAAAAAAGGGAAATTCTTGAAAATGACCAAAATGATATTCCAAAACAGAACAATAACACATCTAAAATTAAAAATTCATTGGATGGGTCTGACAGCAGATACATTATGGAAAATCAGAAAATAACTTGAAGAGTAATAAAAGTATGATATGTCACAATGTGTGGGGGCAGCTAAGAAAATATTTAAAAGAACAGCTCCCAGGTTTCTATTTGTAGCATTTGGATGGGTAATTATGACATTCACCCAAATGAGGACTTGAGAGAGAAAAGGAAAGATGCACACATGCCTGGAGGTAGTTAAGGTCAAAGTACCTTTGAGATATCCAAACAGATGTTCCCATCCCCAGATTGCATTTTTCTCCTTCTGCAGTGGACTGAAATCTACTTATCGGAAAACTCCTATTTCCTCTGTTACAGGAAACCCTTTCTGATCACTACTCCCCCCCCCCCCCCCCAGCTTGGCCTGGGTGTTCCTATTCCTCATTTAACCATGTTATGATGAAACCGTATGTTCATATATCTGTCTTTCTACTATCTGTACATCCTTAGCTAAGCAGGTACACAGTTCCTACTACACAGCAGGTGTAATTACACTGTGTTCAGTAATGTGGAACAGTGAAAGATAAATGGAGGTATTTCTTGACATTTTAAAAAAGGGAATATCATTATATTCTTAGAATTGTATGCACAAATCACATTGAATCTGTTAAAAACTAATTAAAAGTTAAAATTTTAAAATTTTGAAAAAGTTTCTTACTTTCCTGGAACCTAACTTGGTACTGAATAGGAAAGGCAAAGAGTAGAGTTAATACTGAGACAACATCAGCAGGATCTACAGAGTAGACAAAGAATAAAGACATATTAATAAGTTTTATAACAATCTAAATTTCAAATTGTCTACACTTTGAACTTACAGTTGGGCACAAAGAATGACATCAGAAGAGGGCTTTGGAGTCAGCAGCACCTGCTCTCCAAATGAGGGCCATTAGCTTCTTTGTGTCTCAATTGCTCATCTTTAAGGAGTGGATGAAATAATCTGGTCCCATAGGCTTATGATGATACTTTAGGAATGTGTGAAAAACATATTTCATGGAGCCTAAAGCAAAAGGATACACTCATACCCAAAAGCTTTTGTGGGAACATACTTTATTAATTCTGCTAATTATTACATGCTCCCTTAAGTATATGTATACTAAAGAAATAACTACTAACAAGTGAGAGCATCAAAGTCCTTTCAGAAAATTTTTTTTTGTGGGATCAGAGAGACAAGGACAGGTTGGCTTTACTGAAATTATAACCCTGGAGAAGAGGCCTTGAAATTGTAGATCTCTGAGGAAAGCACCCTCCCTAAATGCTGTAAGTGCTTCAGGGATTGGAATTCACAACTCTGGGGACAATGGTTCATTCTGGCTGTTACCTGTGCTGGAGGAACTAGGAGATGGTGCCCCTTGGATAAAGGACCCAGGTATCTGTGGAGGCGCTGCTTCCTCTGAGCAGATGCTGCAAGGCCATGGGGAGCTCATCTGGAAACACTGCAATCAGTGGTTGCTTCTGGAAGGAACTGCTGATTCTGAGTCAAAGAAGTGTTCCTGGGATGGCTGGAGGCTGCTGACAGGAACAGGAGGAAACAAGAACAAGTACCTGTCTTCCCATTCTAGCCTAGCAGTCTGCCTTCAGCAAGTTCTTAGCAATAGAACCTGGCAAGGTATTTCAGAAAATCTGATTTCCAGGGTTTTCCAACCCCAGGAAAATAGCACACAATTACCCCTGGGTATCAAGCAAAATCACCCATACAATAGAATAATTCCTTTCTTTCCTTTTGAATTTGTCCAATCAGTGACACAAGGAGCCCAGAAAGTAAGTGTAGTCTCAACTTCCAAGTCAATGGAAAATTCTCCATTTTTTTTCCATTGGTGGAAACATTCCTCCTTAACAAACTAGACTTTCAAACTAGAAGAGCTCCAAGTGAAAGGCAAGGGAAACAAGAATTATGAGGGTTATTAAATGTGACAGTAAAAGGAGTTTCTCCTACTTCTACCACCTGATTCTCAGATTCATATATCCTGGCTATGAGAGAAACAGCACCATATTTTGATTGCTTAGTCAAAGCATATACTTTCTTCAGTATAATAATTCCCATTCTTTCAGTGTATTGTCTCATCTACCATCATCAATAAGTGTTCACTAAGTTATTCCATCATTCTATCGACCACTTGTTTCTGAAGCATAATGTTTCTGGTTATATCAGTGAATTCCATGGGCATGGACCCACTGACAGACTTCTTTTGTCATGATGTGGCATGCCTTTCTTGATCCAAAATAATATTTCAAGAATAACATAGTGGTCATATTCCATCAGTACATAAATTGGAGAGGTTCAATTTAATCTACTTGCCACCCTTCTTCAGGTGGTCCCCCAGGAAGTGCTGACCTATCAGGTTCAAGATTAGTTTCTGCTATGTGCAGCAAACATGCTCAGCAGTAGCAGTAGCCATGGGGAGAGTCTATGCATCTTTAAAATTTTATTTATCATTTTTTTTTATTTTACTGAGAGGTAGAGATAGAGATGAATAAAGATATCTGCTGGTTCATGTCCCAAATGCCTACAACAGCCAGGGCTGGGTTAGGCCAAAGCTAAGATTTGAGAGCTCAATCTGCATTTCCCACATGGGTGGAAGGACCCAAGTACTTGAGCAATCACATACTGCCTCCTAGGTTGCTCATTAACAGGAAGCTGGAATTGGAAGTAGAGCTGGGACTCAAATCCAAGCGTTCTGATATGGAATGTGGGCTTTGTGAGGAGCCTCTTCACCACTGCACAAAACACCCACCCCAGTCTATGCATTTATAAACACCTAAGCATTCCCACCATCCTCACTGCCATTGAGTGCCTCACAGACTATGCAAGTATGTAGGTAGCTGGGGCAGGAGACCACCTGGCATCTATAATATGTGTCATCTTCTCTACTTGATTGCTGAAAGCTTCTTCTGCAGTAGAGGCCCTTTGGTGGTACTCACACAGGACACAAATATCTTCACTTCTTATCCATTCTGACCGTCATTGCCTTCAAGTTGTGCAACTGATTAAAATCTACAATTAGTGGCCTCTTATAAAGCTCAGCATACAGATTAGCCAAATGGGAGAAACCTAGAGAAGATCTTTTCTAGGTATAGCTGTAGAACTCTTCATGATTTTTTTTGATGGATATCTATTAGAGACCTTAAGCTTTCACATGTGTAAAAGCCCTGACAGAAGTTAGTAGATCATGCACTCTGGCAATCTTCAATTTTAAAGGTACCTCAAATCTGCTAACACGTCCAATTTTCCCTGGCAGCCATCTGTATGAAGATGTGTTTCTTGAAGTAACACTGAGGACCACACTACATCAGCAACCACTACCCACTGGACCCATATCCCAACATTGCTATTCAATCAAGTGCCACATATTTCTAAAGTTAAAGATGAAAGATAATTAAGTAGTGGTTAAAATCACTCAAATGATTGGCTTTCATTTTATTCTTAACAATTACAAAGTTTTTTTTTTTTAAATATTTTCTACAATAGCTATGATACCATGGAAACAAGTAGGCTGGTAGAAAAATGGGATAACGCTATTGAAAAACAATTTTCTTCAGAATAAAAGCATAGATGTTGAGTGTGCAGATCTCCAAGAAGAAGTCGAGAAAGAATCTCATCTCAGGATTCACATTTACTGATTGTACCTCATCCTTCCATTACTTCATAACAGTGGTTTGGCCAAGATCGCTTTCTAGTTAATAGAAGATAGTCTTTCTGTCTCCAAAGCTCATTCTACTGCATGCAACTCGTATAGGATTATTATCGATAAACGAGTGTGTATTTTCTAATATCTCATATATGTGGGAATATCCTGGCTGAAGTACTAGCAAGCCCCTTTTCATCACCTGAGGAAAATGTATGTATGGGGCCAGCACTGTGGTATAACTGGTAAAGCCGCCGCCTTTTGAGCTGGGTTCTCATATGGGCACTGGTTTGAATCCCAGATGCTCCATTTCTGATCCAGCTCTCTGCTATGGTCTGGGAAAGCAGTGGAAGATGACCTAAGTCCTTGGGCCCCTGCACCCACATGGGAGACCTGGAAGAAGCTCCTGGCTCCTGGCTTTGGATCGGTGCAGCTCTGGCTGTTGCGGCCAATTAGGGAATGAACCAGCGGATGAAGACCTCTCTCTCTCTCTCTCTCTCTCTCTCTCTCTCTCTGCCTCTCCTTCTCTCTCTGTGTGACTCTGACTTTCAAATAAATAAAATAAACCTTAAAAAAAGAAAATATATGTACTTCTTCAGGTAAATATAATGACCAATAATGCCAATAATGTGCCAATTAACTGAAGAATATTTTGCTGGTTGGTACATTAAAGGGAGTGGTTGTGGATTTCACATCCAATTACCCTGTTTGTATTGGAAACACATCAGAAAAATAAACCAGCTGATAGAAGGCAGGACTTATTACTAAGTTCCATTACTCCCAACATTGTACATCACCTTCAGGAGCATGAAAATATTTGGAAACTAACTTTCTGGCTCACCCTTTCTCCTTGTGAACCTCACTACTTCCGGTGGAAGAAAACTGCAGCCAGCCAGAGATTGCTGAGCTATCATATCAACTTTTTTTTTTTTTTGACAGGCAGAGTGGACAGTGAGAGAGAGAGAGAAAGGTCTTCCTTTTCTGTTGGTTCACCCCCCAATGGCTGCCGCGGCCAGCGCGCTATGGCCGGCGCACCGTGCTGATCCGAAGCCAGGAGCCAGGTGCTTTTCCTGGTCTCCCATGCGGGTGCAGGGCCAAGCACTTGAGCCATCCTCCACTGCACTCCTGGGCCACAGCAGAGAGCTGGACAGGAAGAGGAGCGACCTGGACAGAATCCGGCACCCCGACCGGGACTGGACCCAGGTTGCTGGCGCCGCAGGCGGAGGATTAGCCTAGTGAGCCATGGCGCTGGCCTATCATATCAACTTTCAAGGGGACAATGGAAACTTCAGGACCCTTGGCTTGTGCCATATGCTGGCAAGGCTAATGGCAATGTCTATTAGAAAGTAGCTATAATTGAGTATCATATTTCCTAAACTTTGTCTGTTTCCTAATTTAACTTTCACTAGGATAAAGAAATGGTGACAGAATATAATTTTCCAAAAAATTGAAAATGTAACTCATGCAAGTGTGTGATGAGTGCATGTGACAAAATTCACATTTAATTCAGTAAGGATGGAGCTATCAGGAAAATTAAGCTGATTCAGAAGACGCAAATGACTAAAGTAAAAAGATAACTGATAAAATCAGTGGCTAAGGTAGTTGTGAACTAATGTTTTGCAACTTGAGATTTCATAATTGATGTTTTTGTGAAAGAAAAAAGCTTGTGTTGTTAATAATTGAATTTTTAAAAAACAAAGAAAATAGCTAATATCATATGGAGCAATATTTTCAAACTTTGGGATATCTTTTCTTCTGAAAAGGAATTAATTGTATATTCACTGACTAAAAATATTTTTGCAAATTATCAATTATTCTATAAGTTAGCACATAACTTCAGAATCATGGCCTTAAAGTAAACAAAGTCACCTTCTCTTACATCATCAGATGACCTTTGTTGGATAATGTGACTCTTTTTTAACATTTATTTTGTTTATTTGAAAGGCAGAGTTAGAGAGAGAGAAAGAGAGAGATAGAAAGAGAAAGAGGTTTTCCATCTGCTAGCTCACTCCTCAAATGGCACAATGCTGGGCCTGGGCCAGGCTAAATCCAGAAGCCAGGAGCTTCTTCCAGATCTCTCATGTGGGTGGCAGGAGCCAAGCATGTGGTCCATATTTCCCTGCTTTTCCAGGTACATTAGCAGGGAGTTGGCTCAGAAATGGAGCAGTGAGGGCTCAAACTGGTGCTCAGATGGATGCTGGCATTGCAGGTGGAGGCTTAACCCACTGTGCCCCAGACAACATAATTTCTTTTACCTTACTCTATTATGTCTGTTAAAAGGCATGTAGTAACATTTTTACTTTATTTTCCATTCTGGATACTTTTTTTAAATAAATTTTCTTTATCAGGGCACTCAGAGTTCTAAGTGACAAGCACTGCTTCCATAAAAAACAGGCAAAAACCACAGTTCTGAACTATGCCAACTGAAGGCAGCTGCCACTAACTGGATACCTTGATCACTATAGGCTCCATTCCTGCAATGATTCCCTCCTCTACTGTGGTGTATAGTGATCCCTTCTGGACAGAAATTGCTTTTGGATAAATAAGTTCCGATAAATAAATTAGTTGACCTATTTAGTGATGTTGTTTACTACTTGTATCCCTACACGTGTCTATGTTAGTGTTAGACTCTGCTTTTATTGCCCATATGAACACTAAAGATTTTATAATATAAACCATAGTTTCATCGAGAAACATTAACATTCAGCCCTTCCAAAATCGACAGGTTAGAAAGTTTCTGTTACCTCTTGAATCCACACCTGGACTGTGAAAATAACTCAATGCCAGAAACAGATCATGTGTCTACCTCTCAGCCACGGCTGCAACCAATGCAGCCAGTACCTCTGGAATACATTTAGGTATTTTGACTAAAGACAAGTGGAACTAGGACACCAAGGTATTTCATGCCATTTTGTAATGGAATTTGCTCAGTCAATTGCCTAATAACTCTAAGAATTACAGTTCTTTTTAGGAAAAATGTTGTGAGGAAGCAGTAGTAGTTTAGTATCTATTTCAAAGATGAATTAACTTGGCTCTCCACGTTTTTTGTAGTGTTAGGAATCAATAGCATAAATCCAAACAGAAATTGAATTAGATTCAAAACAGTGAAAAAAATTTTAAATCTTAATAATTTTTCTAAATTATAAATTTCAAAATATTATTTTGTCTAAGATTTTCATACTGTTTCATGAAACACTCAGTTGAAGCAGTTGTACTACAACATATTGAATATAAAATTAGTATAGATTTATGATAAAATAACTGAAGAAATTCAGTATTGCATTTTTGAAAATGGAAGAATTATTGCATAGTGAAATATGCCTAAGATATCGAAATCAGCTCCATTCTATATGCTATGATATCTTTTGTTTAAATTTTTTATATTATTTTAGTGAGATGCATTAAACTAAATTCAAAACTTAGACATTTTCCCTTCTTGTGGAAGAATGTAGAAAGTAGTACCACTAGAGTAAAACATGACAGGTATCTATTTGAGGATACTGAATTTTGCCACAGAGGGAAAGATCAAAACTGAACAAACATCCCTCGTAAACATAAACATGGAAGTTGATGCTTTAGTTTATTTTGTTTTGCTCTAACAGGACTCCACAGACTGGGTAATTTATAATAAACAAAAGTGCATTGGCTCACAGTTCAGAAGGCCAGATAGCCCAAGATCAAGGCGCCAGCCAACTCAGTTGAAGACTTCTCTTCCTCTTCTTTGAAGGCACCAAAGCTCTCAGATCAGGGCCCCACCCTCATAACTCCATTAACCTTAATTACCTCCTCAAGGCCCTGTGTACAGGTATAGTCACATTGGGAGTTAGAGAGTCAACATATTTTAGGGGGACAGATTTCAGTCTGTAGCACTTTTCTTCCATGTAAAAGTCTGGAGGAAGGGAGTTCAGGGCTGGTGGAGTGGTTCCTGAAATCATCTCTGTCCCAGGATCCAGCTGCTTCCCTCCTCCACTGTCTTTACCACATGGCATCAGCTTTGCTGGCCGCAGGATACCTGTTTCACACAGGCTCACCTTGTGGGCAGGAAGAAGGAAGAGTTGCATGTTTGTCAGGAAGCAAAACATTTTCTCAGAAATTCCTAGCAGATTGGTACTCATTTCCCATTGGTTGTAATTGTATCGTATGGACCTTTAATTGAACAGATGAATACTAGACATTGAGTTTTGTAGCTCAGGATAATTTGGCCTGGAGAAAAACTGGGATTCTGTTAGTTATGAAGCAGGGTCCAATGGGTATTAGAAGACAACTCTGAGTATTATAAGGGTCCTCTAGATAGGATGATAACATCTGAACCTTAATTCAACAATAAATAAGTCATGAGGGGTTTCTGATATTCTCGATCTATAACTCTTTGGCATTTTTAGTTTCACCCATAGAGAGATTTTAATGTTTTCTTCTTGCTTTTGTTATTTATTTATTTTACAGGCAGAGTTAGGCAGTGAGAGAGAGAGAGAGACAGAGAGAAAGGTCTTCCATCCATTGGTTCACCCCCCAAATGGCCGCTACGTCTGGCGCGCTGAGCCGATCCAAAGCCAGGAGCCAGGTACTTCCTCCTGGTCTCCCATGCAGTTGCATCCTCCACTGCCTTCCCAGGCCACAGCAGAGAGCTGGACTGGAAGAGGAGCAACCGGGATAGAATCTGGCACCCCAACCGGGACTAGAACCCAGGGTACCGGCGCCTCAGGCAGAGGATTAGCCAAGTGAGCCACTGTGCTGGCCTTTTTTATTTATTTGACAGGTAGAGTTATAGACAGTGAGAGAGAGAGAGACAGAGAGAGAGAAAGGTCTTCCTTCCATTGGTTCACTCCCCAAATGGCCGCCACGGCCGGCGCTGTGCTGATCCGAAGCCAGGAGCCAGGTGCTTCCTCCTGGTCTCCCACGTGGGTGCAAGGGCCAAGCACGTGGGCCATCCTCCACTGCCCTCCCAGGCAGAGAGCTGGACTGGAAGAGGAGCAACTGGGTTAGAACCCGGCTCCATATGGAATGCCGTTGCTGCAGGTAGAGGATTAACCAAGTGAGCTACGACACCGGCCCTGTTTTCTTCTTAAATATTTGTTCTATGTTCTTATTTCACATGAGCACTTTTTAAAAGTTGAAGCATAATTTTATCTAACATTGGCTTTCATATTCAGGTCCAGATTTGATTTTGGCTGCTAGTACTGGTTTCCACTTAAAAGAAGCATGGCTCCTTGGACATTAGCTGTATCCATGTATAGGGGCTGGTAAACTCATGCTTTTTCTCAAGCGATTACAAGCCCCTGTAGAGCAGAGTTTCTTACTCTAGCACAGTGAGCTCATTAAGATTGAGACTCCTAGTCCAGGAAGAGGTGAACCCCCAGCAGATACTAAATGACATTGAGGAGTTGTTATTTATTTCCAGCAATGGTGCTAAAGGTATAATAACTGTATTTTGAATAAGTGGTGCTCTTATCTTTTAGAAATACATATTAAGGGATGGGCATTGTGGTGCAGCAGGTTAAGCTGCCACTTGCAACAACAACATCCCAGACCTGGATGCCCTGCTTCTGATCCAACTTCTGCTAACGTGCCTGGGAAGGCACTGAATGGTGGCCCAAGTGCCATACATGTGGGGGCCAGGTTGGTATTCCTGGTTCCTAGCTTCTGCTCGACCCAAATCTGGCCATTGTGGCATTTTGGAAGTGAACCAGCAGATCAAAAATTTCTCTCTGTCACTCTTTATTTCAAATAAATAAATACATCTTTAAATAATATATCTTAAATGTATATTAAATAAAGAAGAAAGAGCTACATCTTAAAATTTCGCAGATTGAGATGATACCTGGGATAGTTTTGAAATCATCCAGTAGGGGTTGGGGGTGTAGATGAAGTGGGATTGACTTTATTATGTTGATGTTTGCTGAGGCCAGTGGTGCATACATGGAAATCCATCATACAAATTTCTCTATTCGTATGTATGTTTGAATATTTCTATAATAAAAAGTTTAGATCAATTGTTTGGCATACTGGTTAGGAGAACCTGAGTTCAAGTCCCAAATCTGGATCCTGATTCCACTTTCTGCTAATGCACCCATGGGAGGCAGTGGATAAGCGGCTCCTTGATTTTGTTCCCTGCTTCTGGCTTCAGCCTGGGGGTGGGTCCAGGCCTTTGCAAGCATTTGGGGAATGAACAGTGGATGGGAGTTTCATCTCTCTGTCTCTGTGTCTGAGTCCCCCCGCCCTTATCTCCCTCTCAAATAAAACAAATACTTTAATAAAACAAATCTGAGGATGCGACAGACCTGCAATATAACATGTGGCCAGCAGATGGAGACATCACCTAACACATAATGACTCCTGACCCGCAATCCCTTAAATTTGAAATGTTCTAAGATTAACTTAGACTTTCTACTAGTTGATTGTATTTAATATGTTGCACGTTTAAATAGTTACATCAAACATCATAATTTGGTTGATTATTAATTTTTCAGTTAATGGTAATAATTGCCATAAGAAAACTGTTCACAGCCGTGCCAATGTCTAATAATTGAGCAAAACTTTCCACGTGAACAAACTATGTGGTGAAGGAGCCAGTGGAAAATTAATGAGATGAGTTTAACTGTTGTGGTTGCAAAGCCTTAGAGTGGCGGTCTTCAATCTTGGCTGTATATTAGAATCACCTGTGGATTTAACAACACTAATGACTGGTTCTTAATCCAAGAGACACTGATGTGATTGTATAGTGGGATTCTCTAACAGAGAGATGTGACAACAGGCTTTTAGCAGGAAGCAGTTTTATTCATGGCAGCATGAGGCCCAGTGGATTCACATCCAAAAGACAGCCTGGAATAAAGCAGGGCATTGCCTTGAATAAAAATGTTTGTTTGTGTCACTTATATGGTTAGATTTGGATTGGGTACTTTAAGACTGTAAAGTTGCTGCAGGGTTGGGCATTCCTACATAGTTACTGGTTAGGCCATATTCCCCTTTTTTTGTTTCTGGTGCAGGGGAGAGGGGCTTAACTATTCCTTTGAAAGCCCCTACCTCAAATTGTTCTGGGATGGGGCCCAAGAGTCTAACCTTTCAACAGCTTCCCAGGTGATTATGTTGTGAAGCAGAAGTCAAGGACACTCACACACCTGTCCTTGGCTTTGGGCTCTCATTGCTCCATGGTGCAGTTACTTAAAAGAGCCAAACTCTCCCAGAGCTAGGGCAGGCAGCCATCTATGGGGTGGACTTCTGGGAGTAGGAATGCTACTCTTCTTTCTTAGAGAAAAGCCCCAGTGTGTGCACATCTACCCTGTGGGTGCATTTCCTCACTATTGAGAAAGAGAGTAGAACACAGAAGCCACTGAGCTTTGTTCACACTGTTGTTAATTGTTTTTCAGTGGCTTTGCATGAAAGGAACACAAAGGAAGAATATTTTGAAGTTTGTCCATGTTGAGGAGGGAGTCACCCAAAGCTGAAACCTTAGGCCTGGCTCATGGTGTGGCAGGGGCATTTGGCTCAGTGGTTCAGTCATTGCTTAAGATAGCTGCATCCCACATCAAAGTTCCTTATATGGGTGACAGCTACTCCTCTTCCAATCCAGTTTCTTGACAACGCACATCTTGAAAGTGGTATATGATAGCTCAAATACTTGCATCCCTGACACCCATGTGGAAGACCCAGATTAAGTTCTGGGCTTCTAATTTTGGCCTGGCTCAGCCCTAGCTGTTTCAGGCATTGGAAGAGTGAACCAGTAGATGGAAGATTTATTTTCTGTCTCTGCCTTTCAAGTAAGATGAAAATTGGGAAAAAAAAAAGGACAAGCTCATCATGGTCTAAAGAGCCATTGTGGGCGGCCAGTGAGAGCAGTTCTGTGAGAAAATATTATTTTTGTTTCTGTATTACATTGAGACAACTGAAAAATGAGAATTTCAGTCACTTAGCCAAGGGCACCTTGCTGGTCAGTGGCAGAGTGTTACCACTTGGGCTCCAACTCAGTTATAAACCTGACTCCACTTCTCATTCCAGCTTTGTCCTAAAGTGCAGTGAGCAAGGCCTAAGTATTTGGATCTCTGTTACCCATGTGAGAGGTCAAGATTGAGTTTCTGGCTCCCAGCTTCAGCTTTGCCCTGCCTCAACTATTGCAGCTATTTGGAGAGTGAACCACCAGATGGGAGATCGTTCTCAATCTCTCTCTCTCTCTCCTTTTCAAATAAATAAACTTTTTAAATGTTTATTTATTGATTTGAAAGGGTAACACAGATGGAGATATACACACATATGGGAGGGGAGGGAGAGAGAGAGAGAGGGAGAGAGAGAGAGAGAATGAATCTTCTATCTACTGGTTCACTCCCCAAATGGATGCAATGGCTAGGGCTAGGCCAGGCTGAAAGTAGGAGAAAGTAGGAGGCTGGAGCTCCATCCAGGTCTCAAGAGTGACACAGACAGATGGAGACACACACAAACACACACACACACACACACACCTTCCATCTACTGCTTCACTCCCCAAATGGATACAACAGCCAAAGCTTGGTCAAAATGAAGCTAGCAGCCTGGAACTCCATGCAGGTCTTATACACGGGTGACTGAGGCCCAAGCATTTAGGCCACCTTCCTCTGCTTTCTCATGCACATTAGCAGGGAATTGGATTGAAAGAGAAGCATCCAGGATTCAATCCAGTGCTCATCAGGGATGCCAGCATTGCAGGCGATGGCTTAATCCACTGAGCCACAGTGCCAGCCTGCACTAACTAAAATTTTTAAAAATATATGCAGCATGTTCATACAAAGAAAAGTAGAATTAAAAGACTTTTTTTAGTGTAAAAAGCTTTAAAATCATATGCATCTTTTTCATAATATGAACTTTTATGAATATTTTTAAATTTTTAAGATTTATTTTATTTATTTGGAAGAGTTACAGAGAGAGAGGGAAAAAGAGAGACAGAAAGAGAGAGAGAAAGAGGGAGAGAGAGAGAGAGGGAGAAAGATGGAGAGAGAGAGAGGGAGAGAAAGAGAATGAATCTTCTGTTCACTGGTTCACTTCCCAAATTGCCACAACAGCCTTCCTGAAGTACCCTCATAATATGTGTTAAGCATTGTGTTGGGTTCTTTGTGGTTTTAAATGAGTTATTGGAAATCCTTTAGCAGTATATGTCAGTAATATGTCTACGGAGAGAGGAAATTAAACATGGAAGGAGAAACAAACTGTTTAAGGTCTTACTGCTAGTAAAGGGTAGAACCAGGATCTGAAAAATCTAACTCTAGTACCAGAAGGGACTCATCTAAGTAACACTGGAAACAAATGTGTGAGTGTCCTGAAAGCTTTGGATATATTCTATTCTCACTTTAACAACTTCTCATCAAGCATTTGATACAAGAATTTGATATTATTATTCCACTGAATTGAGCCCTCACTGAGAAATGACAAAAAGAGGCCAGAAACCCCTGTGTGCTACAACATTAGCACTCGAGCAGGTGTGTTACTTACAACCTGATTCACAAAGGCCAGGGTCATGAATGGAATGCTTATGGCCAACATGGATATTAAATACCTCTATGGAGAGATTGAGGTTGATGCTGAATTCAGTTTTTGGAACTAATTGGGGTCCTACAAGGTGGGGGTTGGTGGTGGGACTGGTGACTCACTCTGTTGTACAGTTTGTGCATACTTGACCACGAGCTGATCTTCAGCACCATTGGTTTTGAACATTACATGAAGATGTGCTTTTTACTATCAAATACAGACATAAATGGTTTATATTTGTTAATGAATTTAAGTGATGTTTAAGTTCTTCAGCCCACAATCATGATAGCCCCACTCACTGAACCTTGAAAATTCACCATGAATGGCCTTATTGGTGCAGTAGTTGGCACCAGTTGAAACATGAGCATCACTGCTAGAAGGGAATGATTGCCTTTTGAATATTGTCAATTGCTGAATCTGTGTAGCAGTCTCCTCCTATTCAGATGACCAATAAGACAGAAGAAGGTAAAGGCTTCGATTTACCCATGTAGGTGGAATGGGGATGTAAGAAGGGTGTTGATAAAGAGAGGGAAGAATACTAGGGCCAGAAAGCTCATTGTATGATTCTGCATGAACACCAGCAAAAACTAAGTCATAGACAGTATGTTCTATTAAGGAAGTCTTTCTCTTTCATATAGGAAGGAATAACTTCCACAATTCCTTTCCATTCAGCCTATTTGCTATCCAGCACCAGAGTGATTTTTTTAAAGATTTATTTATTTATTTGAAAGGCAGAGATGTACAGAGAGAAGGAGAGAGAGAGGGAGGTCTTCCATCCACTGGTTCAATCTTCAAATGGCTGCAACAGCCAGGGCTGGGCTGGTCTGAAGTCAGGAACCAGGGGCTTCTTCTGGGTTTCCCATGTGGGTTCAGGGGCACTTTGGCAATCTTTGGCTGCTTTCCCAGGCACATTAGCAGGAAGCTGGATTGGACACAGAGCAGCTGGGGCTTGAACCAGTGCCCATAAGCGATGTGGACACTGCAGAGGAACTTCTAGGCCACAGCACCAACCCACAGAGTGACCTTGATGCAGATGAATTGGACAAACCACTCCCCTGTTTAAAATCTTTAAATAGCTTCCAATTGTCCTTAGAATTGATCACAACAGATCTCTGTTCCATTATCTGTAAGACCTACTTAATTTCTGACTTTTTTTTTTTTTTACCCAGAAACCATTTATTTAAGGTATATAAACTTCATACGTTTATAAATAGGACATCGCATAGTGATTCTTCCCACCCTACCTGCTCTCCTCCCCTTCTTCCTGCTCCTATTCACATTCTTGTTTTTTTTACTGAAATCTATTGTCAATTAACTTTATATATACGATTAGCTGTATACTAAGTAGAGTTCAACAAATAGTTTGAAAAAAAAAAAACCTGTTCCACAACAGTTGAGACAAATGTTGTTCAAATTCATGCATTTTGAATTGTCAATTTCACTTCTATAAACATACCAGGGGATTCCAATTCAATCCCATCAAGGTGGCATGTACCAATGCCATCTCACTAGTCACGGTGATCAATTTCTGTTCACAATTGATCATAATGATAGGACTAAGAACCAAAGGGAGCACATAAACAAGACTAGTGTCTGCAAATACTAGCTGATAAAATAAAAAAGGGAGAGAACAATCCAACACGGGAAGCAAGATACACAGCAGACCCATAGAATGGCAGATGTCCTAAACAGCACTCTGGCCTCAGAATCAGCCCTTAAGGCACGTGGATCTGGCTGAAAAGCCCATGAGAGTATTACAGGCATGGAAAGCCAAAACACTCTGGCAAAAACAAAACAAAACAAAGCAAAAAAAACAACCAAACCCTACATGAAAGATCTCCGCAAGTGAGATCCCAGTGAAAAGAACAGGTCATCAAAGAAGGAGGTACCTTTCTCTGAAGGGAGGAGAGAACTTACACTTTGACTATGACCTTGTCTAAATATGATCAGAGTTGGTGAACTCAAAAGTCTTCCATAGCCTTGGCAACTCATGACAAGAGCCTAGGGTGATTACTGATGCCATAAACAAGAGTGTCAATTTGGTAAGTCAACAACAGGAGTCACTGTGCACTTACTCCTCATATAGGATCTGTGTCCTTAATGTGCTGTACATTGTGATTTAATGCTATAAATAGTACTCAAACAGTATTTTGTGTTTCTATGTGGGTGCAAACTGTTGAAATCTTTACTTAATATAAGCTAAACTGATCTTCTGTATATAAAGAGAATTGAAAATGAATCTTGATGTGAATGGAAGGGGGGGAGGGAGAGGAAAAGGGGAGGGTTGCAGGTGGGAGGGAAGTTATGGGGGGGGAAGCCACTGTAATCCATAAGCTGTACTTTGGAAATTTATATTCATTAAATAAAAGTTAAAAAAAAAGAAAAAAATATTTGCTTCTATATATTACCTTTCAGGTACTCTATTACCTATCGCAAATCAGGGAGAATATATAGTATTTGTCTTTTGAGACTGGCTTGTTTCACTAACTATGGTGTTTTCAATTTCATCCATTTTGCTGTAAACAGCATGATTTCATTTTTTAATGCTGCATAGTATTCTATGGGATACATATACCATGATTTCTTTATCCAGTCTTCAGCTGATAGACTTTTGGGCTGATTCCATCTCTTAGGTATTGTGAATTAAGCTGCAATAAACATGGGGGTACAGATAGCACTTTCATATGCTGATTTCATTTCCATTGGGTAAATTCCCAGGAGTGAGATGGCTGGGTTGTATGGAAGGTATATTCAGATTTCTGAGGTATCTCCATACTGTCTTCATAGTGGCTTTACCAATTTTCATTCAGATTAGGGCATAATTTTCCCCACATCTTAGCCAGCATTTGTTGTTTGTTGATTTCTGATGAAAGTCATTCTAACTGGGATGAGGTGAAACTTCATTGTAATTTTGATTTGCATTTCCCTAATGGCTAGCAGTCCTGAGCATTTTTTCTTGTGTTTATTGGCCATTTGGATTTCCTTTCTTGAAAAATTCCTATTCAAGTCGTTTGCCCATTTCTTAACTGGGTTGCTTGCTTCGTTGTTATTGAGTTTCTTTATATATTCTGGTTATAAATCCTTTATCAGTTACATAGCCTGCAAATAATTTCTCTCATAATATCAGCTGCCCCTTCACTTTGCTGAATGTTTCTTTTGCAGTACATATGCTTCTCAAATTGATGTAAACCCATTTTCCAATTTTGGCTTTGATCATGCCTCTGGGACCTTTTCTAAGAACTCTGCCTATGCCAATGTCTTGCTTATTTCCCCCAATGTTCTCTGATAATTCGATGGTATTGAGTTGTAGATTTAGGCCTTTAATTCATTTCGAGAGGATTTTTGTGTAAGGTGTAAGATAGATGTTTTGCTTCATACTTCTGCATGTGGGGATCCAGTTTTCCCAGCACTATTTGTTGAAGAAACTGTCCTTGCTCCAGAGATTGAATTTAGCTCATTTGTCAAAGATAAGGTGGTTGTAGGTGCTTGGGTTGATTTCTGGCATTTCTAGTCTGTTCCACTGGTTTATCCATATGTTTTTATACCAGTACTAGGCTGTTTTAATTATAACTTCCCTGTAGTATGTCTCAGAATCAGGTATTGTGATGCCTCCAGCTTTGTTTTTGTTGTATAAAATTGCTTTAGGTACTCAGGGACTCCTGTGTTTCCATATCAATTGCAGCATTAATTTTTGTATGTTTGAGAAGAATGTCCTTGGTATTTTGATTGGTATCTCATGAAATCTGTAAATTGCATGTGGTAGTATGGATATTTTGATGATATTGATTCTTTCAACCGAAAGAATATTTTTCCATTTTTTTTGTGCCTTCTTCTATTTCCTTCTTTAATGTTTTGTAATTCTCATCATAGAGATCTTTGACTTCCTTGGTTAAATTTATTCCAAGGTATTCAATTCTTTTGTAGCTATTGTGAATGGGACTAATCGTATAATTCTTTCTCAGCCATGGCATTTTCCGTGCATATAAAGGCTATTGATTTTTGTGTGTTGATTTTATATGCTGTCACTCTACCAAATTCTTCTATGAGTTCCAATAGTCTCTTAGTGAAGTCTTTTGGATCCCCTATATATAGAATCCTGTCATCTGCAAATAGGGATAGTTTAATTCCCTCCTTCCCAATTTGTATCCCTTTGATTTATTTTTCTTGCTTAATGGCTCTGGCTAAAACTTCCAGGACTATTTTGAATAGCAATCATGAGAGTGGGTATCCCTGTCTTGTACCGGATCTCAGTGGGAATGCTTTCAACTTTTTCCCCTTCAGTAAGGGAAAATTTGTCACAAATTGCCTTGATTGTGTTGAGAAATGTCCTTTCTATACCCAATTTGCTTAAAGTTTTCATCATGAAATGGTGTTGTATTTTATCAAATGCTTTCTCTGAATCTATTGAGATAACCATATGGTTTTAGTTCTTCAGTTTGTTAATGTGATACATCACATTGGTTGATTTGCAAATGTTGAAACATCCCTGCATACCTAGAATAAATCCCACTTGGTATGGGTGAATGCTCTCTCTGATGTGTTGTAGGATTCAATTGGGTAGTATTTTGTTGAGGATTTTTGTGGCTATGTTCATCAGGGAAATTGGTCTATAGCTCTCTTCCTTTGTGTTACCATTTTCTGGTTTAGGAATTAAGGTCATGTTGCTTCATAGAAGGTAGTTTGGGAGGATTCCCTCCTGTTCAATTGTTTTGAATAGCTTGAGAAGAATTGGAAGTAGTTATTTAAATATCTGGTAGAATTCAGCAGCGAAGCCCTCCGGTCCTTGACTTTTTTTTATTGGGAGGATCTTTATTACTGATTCAATTTCTGTCTCGGTTATGGGTCTGTTTAGGTTTTCTGTGTCTTCATGGCTCAGTTTAGGTAGCTTGTATGTATCCATGAATCTATTCATTTCTTTTGTTTCCTGATTTGTTGGTGTACAACTCTTTGTAGTAATTTCTGATGATTCTTTTTATTTCTGTGGTGTCTTTTGTTACATTTCCTTTTTCATCTCTAATTTTATTGATTTGGATTTTCTCACTCCATGTTTCATTAGTTGGTTCACTAGTGTGTCAGTTTTGTTTATTTTTTCAAAAAATCAGCTCTTCATTTTGTGTAGTTTTTTTTTAGTTTCAATTTTTTTTTCTCTAATTTTAATTATTTCTTTTCTCCTACTACTTATGTGTTTGGTTTACTGTTTATTTTTCTAGGTACTTGAGATGCATTGATAGCTCATTTATTTGGTGCCTTTTTAATTTCTTGATGTAGGCACCAATTGCAATAAACTTTCCTCTCAACACTGGTTTCCGTGTATCCCATAAGTTTTCATAGTATATTGTCATCTTCATTCATTTCCAGAAATTTTTTGATTTCTCTTTTGATTTCTTCTATAACACACTGTTCATTCAGGAGCATGTTGTTCAGTCTCCATGTGTTTGCATATGTTCTAGAGATTTTTGAGTTGTTGATTTCCAGCTTTATCCCATTGTGATCAGAGAAGATGTTGGTGTAATATCACCCTTATCTCCACACACAATCTCTATATGACTCCTTAGCTAAATTACTTTGAACACTTTAATCTGAACTTAATGGCTGTAAATTCTGTAAGTGCTAATTAATGGTGAGAGGAAGTAAAGTCTAACAGGAATCATTAAAGGGATTGGCAAATGAAGAATGAATTATAAAAAATAGCTCTGACAGTGCCTACTTGGAAGTAAAGAGGGTAGGACTACTTAGTGGGTAACAATTTTGAAGAGAGACAACCTTATCAGTCCAATAGAACTGCCACTCCTAACTGATTGCTTATATATTTGAAGCTGATGAAAAGAATCAGGGGCTAGCTCTCCTGCCATTTCCTTCCTAATTTCTGCATCCAGAGATCTCTCTTACACTCATGGTAGTATCTGCTGTCTCTCAGATTGGCAACTGAATTCAAAATAAAGTAGAAAGTGTCCTATTTAAATATCCTGCTACATGGGAATAAAAGTTGTGGTGCAGAAGTTAAGCTGTTGCTTGCAGGGCTGACAAACCATATCAGAGTGCCCATTTGAGACACAGATGTTCCACTTCTGACCAGGATTCCTGTTATTGCACCTGAGAAAGCAGCAGAAGATACCTCAAGTGCTCGGGCCCCTGCACCTGTATGGGAGATCCTGTTTTCTGGCTTCCGTCTAACCCAGTCCTGACTGTTGTGATCATTTGGGGTATAAGCCAGATGTTGGAAGATCTCTTTCTCTCTTTGTCTCTCACTCTCTCTTTGTTGCTCTGACTTTCAAATGAATAAAATAAATTTTTAAAATAAATAATTAAATAAGTCCTTTAAAAATTACATACAAATAGTTGCTAAATAAACATACATAGCCCTGGAGACTGTTAGAGATTTGCTGTTAGAGCAAATGTTAGAGCATGCCTTGCTTATGCAAAGCAAGCTTTCAGATCCTGTGTATGTACCCCTTAATAATCTCTCAAGATATTTTTTGCAAATAATGGTTGCTAAAGATCTTGCTGAGGTTACCTCCAGTTTGCACTTATTTGCCCCATGTTCAAATTGGAAAAGTGATGTAGACAAAGCTCTTGATTGCTGCCATCCCAGGATTCTTCAGAAAGTCTTACATTTTATTACCATAATGACAGAGGATGCAATTTTGAGTGATATTCACATGTGAATTGTCATTGCAAGCATTCCCAGCCTGAATCTCGAGTGTACATCCATTAGTAGAAGCACTATTATCCAGGTCAATGCTAATGTGATCACCTAAATGAGTTTTCACCTCTGGGACTAATTAATCTCTTGTGCTGAGAAATGAGTTCATTGCCAATTTACTTCCAAGGGGAACATTACTTTCAGGGCTCATTAGGGATCATTTCTGTTCCATCTGAAAGTTTGAACCCTTTAAATTAAAATTCTGCAGACTCAGGTATTGAACAAGCAGCACAGCTGAAGTAGAGAAAAATATCATCCTAGACATTGGAGTGAGAGATGTGAGTTGGAGGGCCTAGTTCCTATACTGGAGAAATGTATTTAGAGTGTCCACTGTGGGCTCTTGCACTTGCTGCCCTGCTTGGAGAGAGGGCGCTTTGTGAAGAGACACTCTCACCTTGGGGCCCTTGGGGTAAGGTGTGTTAGCAGAGGCTGAGGGATCCTGTAATCAGGCCTTGTTAACCAGTGCCTCTGGGGGAATCCCCAGGAGGGTTCAAAGGAAACTTTAAAAACAAAATATTTTCTTCTTGTAATGAAAGCAGTTCTCAGGGAAGGATCTCACTTTTTCAGAGTAGCTAATCACAAAATCTCAAGAGGTTAAACACTGGCAATCAAATATAAATCTTGTTGGAAGAAATACAAGAGTATTTGTGCTGCAACAAGATTTTTAAATCCATGTGTAGAAGGGATTTTCAGAAAGTTATGAAAAATGCATATTATGAAAGAACTGCACATGGATTTCAAAATTTCTTGCACCAAAATAAACTTATCTTTCAATACCATTTTTAATGAACATTATGAAATACCTTTGTATTAGTATACTTTCGCATGCATACAGATATATGAATGTACACATACACAGATACATTAACTTACTATTCATTTTTTTAAAAGATTTTATTTATTTATTTATTTGACAGGTAGAGTTACAGACAGTGAGAGAGAGAGAGAATAGAGAGAAAGGTCTTCCTTCCATTGGTTCACCCCCCAAATTGCCGCTATGGCTGGAGCTGCGCCGATCCGAAGCCAGGAGCCAGGCGCTTCTTCTCGGTCTCCCAAGCGGGTGCATGGGCCCAAGCAGTTGGGCCATCTTCTACTGCTATCCCAGGCCACAGCATAGAGCTGGACTGGAAGAGGAGCAACCAGGACTAGAACTGGCACTCATATGGGATGCCGGTGCCTCAGGCAGAGGATTAACCTAGTCTGCCACAGCGCCGACCCCTTCATTTAAAAAATTTATTTATTTGTATATTTGGCGGGCGCCATGGCCCAATAGGCTAATCCTCCGCCTCCAGCGCCGGCACACCGGGTTCTAGTCCCTGTCGGGGCTCCGGATTCTGTCCCGGTTGCCCCTCTTCCAGGCCAGATCTCTGCTGTGGCCCGGGAGTGCAGTGGAGGATGGCCCAAGTCCTTGGGTCTTGCACCTCATAGGAGACCAGGAGAAGCACCTGGCTCCTGGCTTTGGATCAGTGTGGTGCGCCGGCCGCAGCGCGCCGTCCACGGCGGCTATTGGAGGGTGAACCAACGGCAAAGGGAAGACCTTTCTCTCTGTCTCTCTCTTTCACTGTACACTCTGCCTTTCAAAAAAATTATTTATTTGTATATTTGTTTGGAAGACAGATGACAGTGAGGGAGCTGGGAATTAGAAGGCCAGACTGGCTCTAGCCTGCAGCTCCTTGCAAGCATGTACACACTTAACAGAACAAGGCAGAAGCCACTTGTAACAAATATTTGCCAACAGAAAACAGGATTTAGGTTTTGACAGAAACAAGTTTAAAAAAGTTTTATTAAGACTGCCCCTGCTTTCACAGTAGCTAATGTAAAATCACTACATTTGCTTTTTGGATATTATGTGTTAAAGACATACAAATACCCTGAGATTGGGAGACCTCAGCGACTTGGTCTCTCTCTACCAGTCCTTCCATTTGCCTGGAGTTTCTCTAAAATAAAACTTTGTTTCTGTTCTTCTCATAGTTGTGTCTTGTCTCATAAATTGTCATCAACACCAGGACACCAACTCTGACTCATATCATCAGTTTTCTTGCAAAAATAGAGAAAGATATCTTCCATGTGCTGGATCACTTTCAAAATGGCCACAACAGCCAGCCCTAGGCTAGGTTGAAGCCAGAAGCCAAGGACTCCATCTGGGTCTCCCAATGACTGGTAGGGACCCAGGTACTTGAGTTATCCTCTGCTGCCTCCCAGGTACATAAGTAGGAAGCAAGAGTGGAAATGAACATCTGGGACTCCAGCCAGCACTCTGATATGGGATGCCGGTGTCACAAACAGTGGATTAAACTGCCATGCTAAAATGCTGGCCCCTACAATAATTTTAGAAATACTTCACACTTACTTAGAAGTCACAAAAACTGTATAATACACCATCCTGAAGGAGAACATGTTACTTAACCACAGTACTTTTCAAGACCAGGTGATTAGCATTGCTATGATATAATTAACTAAATGACTCTCTCACATTTCTAGTGCTTCCTCATTCACATAGCACCCGATTGCTGTTATCTTCTCAGTTCCTTTCCATCTGTGATCCAATTTTGGAAGGTTGTATATGTCCAGGAATTTATCTAATCTTCTAGAGCTTAAATTTATTAGAGTATAAATATTTATAATAATCTTTCATGATCTTTTGTTTTCTGTGGTATCAGTTATAGTGTCTCCTTTTTCATCTCTAATTTTATTTGGAGATTATCTCTTTTCCTCTTATGCTGGCTAATGTTTAATAAAATTTTGTTTATCTTTTCAAAGAGAATTACAGACCAATATCCCTGATGAACATAGATGCAAAAATCCTCAATAAAATTCTGGCCAATAGAATGCAACAACACATCAGAAAGATCATCCACCCAGACCAAGTGGAATTTATCCCTGGTGTGCAGGGATGGTTCAATGTTGGCAAATCAATCAATGTGATACACCACATTAACAGACTGCAGAAGAAAAATCATATGATTATCTTAATAGATGCCGAGAAAGCATTTGATAAAATACAACACCCTTTCATGATGAAAACTCTAAGCAAACTGGGTATGGAAGGAACATTCCTCAATACAATCAAAGCAATCTATGGAAAACCCACAGCCAACATCCTATTGAATGGGGAAAAGTTGGAAGCATTTCCACTGAGATCTGGTACCAGACAGGGTTGCCCACTCTCACCACTGCTATTCAATATAGTTCTGGAAGTTTTAGCCAGAGATATTAGGCAAGAAAAAGAAATTAAAGGGATACAAATTGGGAAGGAAGAACTCAAACTATCCCTCTTCGCAGATGACATGATTCTTTATTTAGGGGACCCTAAGAGACTATTGGAACTCATAGAAGAGTTTGGCAAAGTAGCAGGATATAAAATCAATGCACAAAAATCAACAGCTTTTGTATACACAGGCAATTCCATGGCTGAGGAAGAACTTCCAAGATCAATCCCGTTCACAATAGCTACAAAACAAATAAAATACCTTGGAATAAACTTAACCAAGGACGTTAAAGATCTCTACGATGAGAATTACAAAATCTTAAAGAAAGAAATAGAAGAGGATACCAAAAAATGGAAAAAATCTTCCATGCTCATGGATTGGAAGAATCAATATCATCAAAATGTCCATTCTCCCAAAAGCAATTTATACATTCAACGCAATACCAATCAAGATACCGAAGACCTTCTTCTCAGATCTAGAAAAAATGATGCTGAAATTCATATGGAGACAAAGGAGACCTCAAATAGCTAAAGCAATCTTGTACAACAAAAACAAAGCCGGCCGGCGCCGCGGCTCACTAGGCTAATCCTCTGCCTAGCGGCGCCGGCACACCAGGTTCTAGTCCCGGTTGGGGCGCCGGATTCTGTCCCGGTTGCCCCTCTTCCAGGCCAGCCCTCTGCTGTGGCCAGGGAGTGCAGTGGAGGATGGCCCAGGTGCTTGGGCCCTGCACCCCATGGGAGACCAGGAAAAGCACCTGGCTCCTGGCTCCTGCCATCGGATCAGCGCGGTGTGCCGGCTGCAGCGCGCTGGCCGCGGCGGCCATTGGAGGGTGAACCAACGGCAAGGGAAGACCTTTCTCTCTCTGTCTCTCTCTCTCACTGTCCACTCTGCCTGTCAAAAAATAAAAATAAAAAAAAAAAAAACAAAGCCGGAGGCATTACAATACCAGATTTCAGGACATACTACAGGGCAGTTGTAATCAAAACAGCATGGTACTGGTACAGAAACAGATGGATAGACCAATGGAACAGAATAGAAACACCAGAAATCAATCCAAACATCTACAGCCAACTTATATTTGATCAAGGATCCAAAACCAATCCCTGGAGTAAGGACAGTCTATTCAATAAATGGTGCTGGGAAAACTGGATTTCCACGTGCAGAATCATGAAGCAAGACCCCTACCTTTCACCTTACACAATACTTCACTCAACATGGATTTAAGTCTTAAATCTAGGACCCGATGCCATCAAATGATTAGAGAGCATTGCAGAAACCCTGCAAGATATCGGCACAGGCAAAGACTTCTTGGAAAAGACCCTGGAGACACAGGTAGTCAAAGCCAAAATAAACATTTGGGATTGCATCAAATTGAGAAATTTCTGTACTTCAAAAATAACATTCAGGAAAGTGAAGAGGCAACTGACAGAATGGGAAAAATATTTGCAAACTATGCAGCAGATAAAGGGTTGATAACCAGAATCTACAAAGAGATCAAGAAACTACACAACAACAAAACAAACAACTCACTTAAGAGATGGGCCAAGGATCTCAATAGACATTTTTCAAAAGAGGAAATACAAAAGGCCAACAGACACATGAAAAAATGTTCAAGATCACTAGCCATTAGGGAAATGCAAATCAAAACCACAATAGAATAGCTCACATTCAGAAATCTACCAACAATAGATGCTGGCGAGGATGTGGGGAAAAAGGGACACTAACCCACTGTTGGTGGGAATGCAAACTGGTCAAGCCACTATGGAAGCCAGTCTGGAGATTCCTCAGAAACCTGAAGATAACCCTACCATACAACCCAGCTATCCCACTCCTTGGAATTTACCCAAAGGACATTAAATTGGCAAACAAAACAGCTGTCTGCACATTAATGTTTATAGCAGCTCAATTCACAATAGCTAAGACCTGGAACCAACCTAAATGCCCATCAACAGTAGACTGGATAAAGAAATTATGGGACATGTACTCTATCGAATACTATACGGCAGTCAAAAACAATGAAACCTGAACATTTGCAACAAGATGGAGGAATCTGGAAAACATTATGCTGAGTGAATTAAGCCAATCCCAAAGGGACAAATATCATATGTTCTCCCTGATCGGTGACAACTAACAGCACCAAAGGGGAAACCTGTTGAAGTGAAATGGACACTATGAGAAACAGTGACTTGATCAGCTCTTGTCCTGAGTGTTGGTGTACAATGTAATACTTTATCCATTTTAGTATTTTTTTTGTTCTAGTACTATTGGTTGAACTCTGAATTAACACACATTATTCTTAGGTGTTTAAATTTTAACTGAAAAATGATCCCTGTTAAATATAAGAGTGGGAATAAGAGCGGGAGGAGATGTACAATTTGGGACATGCTCAAGCTGACTTGCCCCAAATGGTGGCGTTAGAAACATGACAGGGGATTCCAATACAATCCCAACAAGGTGGCATGTACCAATGCCATCTCACTAGTCCAAGTGATCAATTTCAGTTCACAATTGATCACTCTCATAGGTCTAAGAGTCAAAGGGATCACACAAACAAGACTAGTGTCTGCTAATACTAACTGATAGAATCAAAAAAGGAGAGAACGATCCAACAAGGGAAGCAGGACACACAGCAGACTCAGAATGGCAGATGTCCTAAATAGCACTCTGGCCTCAGAATTAGCCCTTAAGGCATTCAGATCTGGCTGAAGAGGCCATGAGAGTATTTTAGGCATGGAAAGCCAAGATACTTTGGAAAAAAAAGAAGACCTAAATGAAAGATCTCTGTGAGTGAGATCCCAGTGGAAAAAACGGGGCCATCAAAAGGAGGTACCTTTCTCTGAAGGGAGGAGAGAACTTCCACTTTGACTATGACCCTGTCGGTATAAGATCAATATCAGTGAACCCAAAAGGCTTCCATAGCCTTGGCAACTCATGACTAGAGCCTAGGGAGATTACTGATGCCATAAATAAGAATGTCAAATTGTTAAGTCAACAACAGGAGTCACTGTGCACTTACTTCTCATGTGGGATCTGTCCTTAATGTGTTGTCCAATGTGAAGTAATGCTATAACTAGTACTGAAACAGTAGTTTTTACACTTTGTGTTTCTGTGTGGGTGCAAACTGATGGAATCTTTACTTAATATATACTGAATTGATCTTCTGTATATAAAGATAATTGAAAATGAATTTTGATGTGAATGGAATGGGAGAGTGAGTGGGAGATGGGAGAGGTGCGCGTGGGAGGGAAATTATGAGGGAGGAAAAGTCAATGTAATCCATAAACTGTACTTTGGAAATTTATATTTACTAAATAAAAAAAAATCTATGCATTTCAAGAGAAGGCCTTGCCTGGCTCTTGGGAGCTAACTACTGAGCTCTTGAAATATCCTGCCTGAAAGTGTGTCTGTTTCCCTGGGTCATAGGCTGCCCTGATGATCTGTTTACAGTGTTGTTTATGATCTGCATCTTGTGCCATGTGGTAGCATCTTGATCTCTGTAGATGCTAGAGATGAGGATTAGTCACATAGGCAGTCACTCAGAGCTCCTTGACCTGCACCCAATAAAAACTCTAGCTATTCAGTTTTGGTTAACCTGCCTTTGTTGACAATGGCTTGTATGTGGACCCTTGTGTTTCACTTCAGCTGATTTTATTTTTTTTCTAGCTGTATTGACATATAATTGGTATACAAAAATCTGTGCATAAGGGCATGTGTTTAGTTCAGCAGGTAAGGTGCCTACATCTCATGTCAGAGCTTGCTATTTGTTTCTGGCTCCTGATTCCAGCTTTTTGCTAATGCAGACCTGTGAGGCAATGCTCATGGTTCAAGTATATGGATGTCTATTACCTACATGGGAAACTTGAATTGGGTCCTTGGCTTCTGACTCACGAAGTCCCAGCCATTGCAAGCATTTGGAGAGTGAACCAGGGGTGGGGAATTCCTTTCCCCACTCCTTGACTTCTCATATAAATAAATTTACTTGTTTAATTAACGATAATATATGTAGTCACATACTAATGTGTATCTAATTTGGTGAGTTCAGACACATGTGTACAATCACCACAATCAAGGTAATAAGCATATTCATCACCCACAAAGGTTTATTTGTGTCTCGTCATTTTGTTTTGTTCTATTTTAGAGGAAAGAACATTTAAAAATGCCTAAGTTCAGAATACCTTGTTAACTGGAGGCACTATGGCACACAGTAGCCTTCTGGATTTTACACACCTGTATAATAATCTATAATTTTATATCTGTTGACCAACATCTCCCCTGCTCTCAGCCCCTGTAACCACTATTCTATGGTCTACCTCCATACATTTCTCTACATTTTTCAGTTTTATTAAGGTGTAATTGACAAATACAAATTGTATATATTCATGGTATACAATGAGTTACAATCTAACAGCAGAAATATTACAACACTACAGTGTTGCAAACCCTAGAAATCTCAGGAAAATCTTCACATCTAGAATAAAAAGCATTTAAGTATAGAACTAACAATGTTTTAATAAAAAGACAGAGAAACATACAAATTTGAACTTCATTGAATTTCATGTAATTATACTTGTCATGTTTGATATCCACTAATAGCTTTGTGAATCCATCAGTCTCTTCATCAGAGTTCTTGGAAAAGTTAGTCCATTGATATTTTGTCATAAATCTGCATTTACAAATATTTGTTAGGCTCTTCTTTGTGTTTCTAAAGAACCAGAGCTGTGGCTAGCAAAAGACTCAAAATCATCACATTTAAAATTTGGGTAACTGTAGAAATTGAGATGCAGATTTAATTATTTTTACTGCATTCATTCTTCTAAAAAGCATAGCAGAGGTTTACTAACTATTCCATCCTTTTTGGCATCTGACCTTGTGATGGCAGGCACACATTTCTAGAGATTTCAAGCTCTCAAGTCCTTTTCATCATTAAAATAACAATCATGACAGATGACATCAAATCAGGACCCCCCAGACTTTTATATAAATGTTGCTCACCTATAGAAGTGTAACTTAAAGTCTATGATTTTACCAGTTGTTGGTAGCTGCCATACAATCCCAGAGTGCCAAATTGGTTACTATCCCCATAGGATGAGAAACTACATTTCTTGAGGACTTCCAGGGGCCCAACCCAAAATGTAAAAGATTTGATTTGAAAATTTCATCTGAGAAAACCAAAGATATCAAACACTTGAAAACATTTGGTCTCATTCACATTTATATTATTCCCTTTTACTTGGATAATTTTTGAAAACTGATATGGTAAACAAGCACAATCACCATTTATTTTTTTTTTAACTTTTATTTAATGAATATAAATTTCCAAAGTACAGCTTATGGATTACAGTGGCTCCCCCCCATAACTTCCCTCCCACCTGCAACCCTCCCCTTTCCCTCTCCCTCTACCCTTCCATTCACATCAAGATTCATTTTCAATTCTCTTTATATACAGAAGATCAGTTTAGCTTATATTAAGACAAGATTTCAACAGTTTGCACCCCCATAGAAACACAAAGTGAAATATACTGTTTGAGTACTATTTATAGCATTAAATCACACTGTACAGCACATTAAGGACAGAGATCCTACATGAGGAGTAAGTGCACCGTGACTCCTGTTGTTGACTCACCAAATTGACACTCTTGTTTATGGCATCAGTAATCTCCCTAGGCTCTTGTCATGAGTTGCCAAGGCTATGGAAGCCTTTTGAGTTCACTGACTCTAATCATATTTAGACAAGGTCATAGTCAAAGTGGAAGTTTTTCCTCCCTTCAGAGAAAGGTACCTCCTTCTTTGATGACCTGTTCTTTCCACTGGGATCTCACTCACAGAGATCTTTCATTTAGGTCATTTTTTTTCCCAGAGTGTCTTGGCTTTTCATGCCTGAAATACTCTCATGGGTTTTTCAGCTGGATCCGAATGCCTTAAGGGCTGATTCTGAGGCCAGAGTGCTATTTAGGACATCTGCCATTCTGTGAGTCTGCTGTGTATCTCACTTCCCATGTTGGATCATTCTCTCCCTTTTTTATTCTATCGGTTAGTATTAGCAGACACTAGTCTTGTTTATGTGATCCCTTTGGTTCTTAGTCCTATCATTATGATCAATTGTGAACAGAAACTGATCACTGGGACTAGTGAGATGGCATTGGTACATGCCACCTTGATGGGATTGAATTGGAGTCCCCTGGTATGTTTCTAACTCTACCATTTGGGGCAAGTCAGCTTGAGCATGTCCCAAATTGTACATCTCTTCCCTCTCTTATTCTCACTCTTATATTTAACAGGGATCACTTCTCAGTTAAGTTTCAACACTTCTAATCCTTTCTCTCTCTCCATGCCTTCAGGAACTCCTAGAACCTGAATGTTGGGTTTTTTAATAGTACCCTGTAGATTCCTGACAATATTTTTTAGATTTCTAATTTCCTCTTTTCTTTTGTTTGACTGTTTATTTTCCTGTTCTCTGCCTTCTAAGTCTGATATTCTCTCTTCTGCTTCACTCATTCTGTTTTTCAGGCTCTCAAATGTGTTTGTCATTTGATCTATTGCATTATTCATTTCATTCTGATTTCTCTTCACTATCACCATTTCATGTTCTACTAGTTGCTTCATTTCATTTTGATTCCTCCTTAATATTTCATTTTTGCAAGAGAGATTTTCTATCCTTTCCAGTAAGGATTTCTGTAGTTCAAGAATTTGTTTTTGAGAACTTCTTAATGTTCTTATCAATTTTTTGAGATCCGTTTCTTGCGTTTCTTCCATCTCATTATCTTCATAATCTTGGTTTGGGGTGTCTTGTTCATTTGGGGGCATCATAGTGTTTTCCTTGTTCTTGTTTCCTTGGTTTCTGCATTTGTTGCTTGGTATTGTGGAGATATTCTTTGGTTTCTTTGCTGTAGTGGTTTTTCTCATTATATTATGACTCTAGATTAAGTGGACTGTCTGCTTTTGATGGATCCATGGAGACTTGTGATGGATGTGGACAGAGAACTCTGTTGTTCTTCAGGATTAAGGGTGTGCCAAAGGTGACTCACCCAGGTTGGGAGTGGTAAATCTTCTCTCTCTCTCCCTCTCTTTTTTTTTTTAACCCTGAAGGGAAGTAATTCTGCACAGCTGAGCGGAATTGAGGGTAGTCAATGTATGGAATCTCACCCCTGTGGGTATAATATTCGTCTGCTCTGCCCCAAGGACCACACAAATGATCTATGCAGACGTCAGTGTGATCTCAAATTTCTCTGCATTCTCCCACCAGGTTGCCAAGGTTACAGAGTTTGTGTACTCCATGAGTTCTCTCCCACACCCTCAGATTTTCACCATCTCAGTTCATTAGCTCCACACCTTCAATAGGTCCTAACCACCTGTTATTTCTCCCCACCAGAGTCAGGTTTTTCTGCTTGGCTGATGGCGGGTGCTACTTTACATATGTCCAAAATGGCGCCTGCTATTTGTCTTGCTTGACTTTGTAAGGTGAGTAGAGAGAGAGGCTCATGTCCATGCCAGTCCTTTTTATTTATTTATTTATTTTCTTTCCTCTAGTTAGCCTGGTGAAGTTGATATCCAGTGGGGCATCAAGCCTCATTCCCTCTAGGCTCTTTCTGCTGTTTCCTCGCCAATGTCTTGGGTACTGAGGTTTTGTCTCACCTCCCTTTCCAGCATTGGTGCGTAGACTCTGAGGCTGGGCTTTCGAGCCATGGGCACCCTTGCTCTCCCCATAGGTCCTCCGTGTCATATCCACTAGTTCTGGAAGAGTTTCCTCTGCAGTTTTTTTTTTTCCCGAACCTTTCCCTGAAACTACAATAATTCCACTTTTATTAAACTATCTTTTCCAGGACTATCAGTACATGCCCTCACTATTCAGCCATCTTGGCTCCACCACAACTTTTGGTTTATAGTGTTTTTTCCCCCCTTAACTCCCTCCCACCCACAATCGTCTCATCTCCCACTCTCTCTCCCATCCCATTCACATCAAGATTCATTTTCAATTACCTTTATATACAGAAGATCAGTTTAGTACATACTAAGTAAAGATTTCAACAGTTTGCACCCACACAGAAATACAAGTATAAAGTACTGTTTGAGTACTAGTTATACTGTTAATTCACATAGTACAACACATTAAGGACAGAGATCCTACATGAGGAGTAAGTGCACAGTGACTCCTGTTGTTAATTTAACTATTGACACTCTTGTTTATGGCGTCAGTAATCTCCCTAGGCTCTTGTCATGAGTTGCCAAGGCTATGGAAGCCTTTTGAGTTCACCAACTCTTATCTTGTTTAGACAAGGTCATAGTCAAAGTGGAAGTTTTTCCTCCCTTCAGAGAAAGGTGCCTCATTCTTTGATGGCCTGTTATTTCAGCTGGGATCTCACTCACAGAGATCTTTCATTTAGGTCATTTTTTTTTTGCCAGAGTGTCTTGGCTTTCCCTATGGTACTTTTAACAATTGAATCAGAGGCATTTATTTTTCTGATAACTTTATATATGTAGTAGAATCTGGTACATGTGATCATTCATTGAATACACACACATACATGCATTGTCCTATTTCAATTTATTGGTAAAATAATAAATTATATTAATGGTGAGCACATACAGAGGACAGTAGTAGATAGGCCAAAATAATATAATACTCAACAAAATCACTCAGCAGTCAGCAAATATAATACAGGACAATATTTTCTAATGCAGGATGCAATTATTGAGTTGAATTCAACTATATATCTATACACATAGTATATGTTCCTATATACATAGTAGCATCTTTAATTACCCATTTATACTTATTTCACCAATCATCATTCCCAAAACTAGAAATTAATATCTCAACAACTAAAACCCATTTATGTACCAGTACTAGTCAGCTTTGCATTGCTATAATGAGATACCAGAGGCAAGTTACTTATAAAGAGCATCGTCCTTACCATCTGTGCCTGCATTGCAGCACTACTGTGAAGATGCACTCTCAACAATGGACAAATCATCCAGGCAAAAAGAATCAATAAAGATTTAACAGATATTTACAGGCCATTACATTCAATAGCTACAGAACATACATTTACCTTATCAGAACATGTAACATTTTTTTTAACTTTTATTTAATGAATATAAATTTCCAAAGTACGATTTATGGATTACAATGGCTTCCCCCCCATACCGTCCCTCCCACCCACAACCCTCCCCTTTCCCACTCCCTCTCCCCTTCCATTCACATCAAGATTCATTTTCGATTATCTTAATATACAGAAGATCAGCTTAGTATACATTAAGTAAGGATTTCAACAGTTTGCTCCCACACAGAAACATAAAGTGAAAAATAATAGATGATTTTTTTTTAAATGATGATGAAATCAGAGCAGACCTATTGTCATGTTTAATCCCAGTGAGAGTCAAGTTGGGAATTGATAATTTCTTTTTTTTTTTTTTTTTTTTTTTTTTTTTACAGAGGATCAGTTTAGTATGCATTAAGTAAAGATTTCAACCGTTTGCACCCCCATAGAAACACAAAGTGAAATATATTGTTTGAGTACTCGTTATAGCATTAAATCTCAATGCACAGCACATTAAGGACAGAGATCCTACATGAGGAGTAAGTGCACAGTGACTCCTGTTGTTGACTTTACCAATTGACACTCCTGTCTATGGCATCAGTAATCTCCCTATGCTCCAGTCATGAGTTTCCAAGGCTATGGAAGCCCTCTGAGTTCTCCGATTCTTATCTTGTTTAGACAAGGTCATAGTCAAAGTGGAGGTTCTCTCCTCCCTTCAGAGAAAGGTACCTCCTTCTTTGAAGACCTGTTCTTTCCACTGAGATCTCACTCACAGAGATCTTTTGCCAGAGTGTCTTGGCTTTCCATGCCTGAAATACTCTCATGGGCTTTTCAACCAGGTCCGAATGGCTTTAGGGCTGATTCTGAGGCCAGAGTGCTATTTAGGACATCTGCCATTCCATGAGTCTGCTGAGTATCTCACTTCCCATGTTGGATCACTCTCCCCTTTATTTATTCTATCGGTTAGTGTTAGCAGGTACTAGACTTGTTTATGTGCTCCCTTTGACTCTCAGTCCTTTCATTATGATCAATTGTGAACTGAAATTGATCACTTGGAATAGTGAGATGGCATTGGTACATGCCACCTTGATGGGATTGAATTGGAATCCCCTGGTATGTTTCTAACTCTACCATTTGGGGCAAGTCAGCTTGAGCATGTCCCAAATTGTACATCTCTTCCCTCTCTTATTCCCACTCTTATGTTTAACAGGGATCACATTTCAGTTAATTTTCAACACTTAAGAATAACTGTGTATTAATTACAGAATTAAACCAGTCATATTAAGTAGAACAGACAAAAAAACTACTAAGAGGGATAATGTATTAAGTTGTTCGTTAACAGTCAGGGCTATGCTGATCAAGTCACCGTTTCCCATAGTGTCCATTTCACTTCAACGGGTTTCCTTTTTGGTGTTCAGTCATTTGTCATCAATCAGGGAGAACATATGGTATTTGTCCCTTTGGGACTGGCTTATTTCACTCAGCATGATGTGTTCCAGATTCCTCCATTTTGTTGCAAATGACTGGATTTCATTGTTTCTTACTGTGGTATAGTATTCTAAAGAGTACATATCCCATAATTTCTTTATCCAGTCTACCGTTGATGGGCATTTAGGTTGGTCCCAGGTCTAAGCTATTGTGAATTGAGCTGCAATATACATTAGGCTGAAGACCGCTTTTTTGTTTGCCAATTTACATTCCTTTGGGTAAATTCCAAGGAGTGGGATGGCTGGGTCGAACGGTAGGGTTATCTTCAGGTTTCTGAGGAATCTCCAGACTGACTTCCATAGTGGCTTGACCAGTTTGCATTCCCACCAACAGTGGGTTAGTGTCCCCTTTTCCCCACATCCTCGCCAGCATCTGTTGTTGGTAGATTTCTGCATGTGAGCCATTCTAACCGGGGTGAGGTGAAACCTCATTGTGGTTTTGATTTGCATTTCCCTGATTGCTAATGACCTTGAACATTTTTTCATGTGCCTGTTGGCCATTTGGATTTCCTCTTTTGAAAAATGTCTATTGAGGTCCTTGGCCCATCTCTTAATTGGGTTGTTGGTTTTGTTTTTGTGGAGTTTCTTGATCTCTTTGTAGATTCTGGTTATTAACCCTTTATCTGTTGCATAGTTTGCAAATATTTTTTCCCATTCTGTCGGTTGTCTCTTTACTCTCCTGACTGTTTCTTTTGCAGTACAGAAACTTCTCAATTTGATGCAATCCCAATAGTTGATTTTGGCTTTGACTGCCTGTGCCTCCCGGGTCTTTTCCAGAAATTCTTTGCCTGTGCCAATATCTTGAAGGGTTTCTCCAATGTTCTCTAGTAACTTGATGGTGTCAGGTTGTAGATTTAGGTCTTTAATCCATGTTGAGTGGATTTTTGTGTAAGGTGTAAGGTAGGGGTCTTGCTTCATGCTTCTGCACGTGGAAATCCAATTTTCCCAGCACCATTTATTGAATAGACTGTCCTTGCTCCAGGAATTAGTTTTAGATCCTTGATCAAATAT
This sequence comes from Oryctolagus cuniculus, assembly GCF_964237555.1. Taxonomy (NCBI): domain Eukaryota; kingdom Metazoa; phylum Chordata; class Mammalia; order Lagomorpha; family Leporidae; genus Oryctolagus; species Oryctolagus cuniculus. The sequence continues at coordinate 33,958,670 of NC_091445.1, forward strand.
AAGTTGGCTGTAGATGTTTGGGTTGATTTCTGGTGTTTCAATTCTGTTCCATTGGTCTATCCATCCGTTTCTTTACCAGTACCATGCTGTTTTGATTACAACTGCCCTGTAGTATGTCCTGAAATCTGGTATTGTGATGCCTCCGGCTTTGTTTTTGTTGTACAAGATTGCTTTAGCTATTCGAGGTCTCTTGTGCCTCCATATGAATTTCAGCATCATTTTTTCCAGATCTGAGAAGAAGGTCTTCGGTATCTTGATTGGTATTGCATTGAATCTATAAATTGCTTTTGGGAGAATGGACATTTTGATGATATTGATTCTTCCAATCCATGAGCATGGAAGATTTTTCCATTTCTTGGTATCCTCTTCTATTTCTTTCTTTAAGGTTTTGTAATTTTCATCGTAGAGTTCCTTAACGTCCTTGGTTAAGATTATTCCAAGGTATTTCATTGTTTTTGTAGCTATTGTGAATGGGATTGCTCTTAGAAGTTCTTCCTCAGCCATGGCATTGTCTGTGTATACAAAGGCTGTTGATTTTTGTGCATTGATTTTTACCCTGCTACTTTGCCAAAATCTTCTATGAGTTCCAATAGTCTCTTAGTAGAGTTCTTTGGGTCCCCTAAATAAAGAATCATGTCGAGGGGGCGGAGCCAAGATGGCGGAATAGTGAGGGCGCGCACCGATAGTCCGGGAAAATTTAGTTTAATAAAAGGGGAGTTACGGTAGCCTCAGAAAAAAGAACCAGGAAAATATTGCAGACAAAACTCTTCTGGATCCAGTGGGCGTGAATCGGAGGACCTACTGGGAGAACAAGGTTGCCCACCGCGCGCGAAAGCTGAACCGCAGGACCGAGCCGCGGGACTGAGCTGCACAAGCTGCAGGGTCTGCACGCAAGTGCTCGAAGGGGAGTGCAACAGCGGGGAGACTTGGGAAGTCCAGGGCTCCGAGCCACACATCGGCGCTGGAAGGGGAGCAGACTTGCGTGGAGAGCGTGGGAGCCCACAGTTCGGGACATCAGCGGCAGACTCAACACACCAGCGCTGGAACGCGAGGTGAGCCGAACCTCAATAACCCGAGACACCGGCAGGCAAGCGGAGAGAGGAGACTAGAGGGAACGACACCCGGGGCGGGGGGGACTTCACCAAGCTAACTGGAAGAGAGAGAGAGGGAAAAAAAAAAAGGTGACTGGTATGGACACGGGTTTCTCTCTCTCCGCTCACCTCTCAAGGGCGAGCAAGACAAAGAGCAGGCGCCATCTTGGACATACGTCATAAGCAGAGCGACCTCAGGTCTGCACCGGCCCTGAGCCTAGCAGTAAAACCTGACTCTGGGTGGGGCGAATTAACAGGAGATTAGGACTTAGTAAATTTATGGTGCTACTGAACTGAGACTGTGAAAAAAGAGACGGTGGGGGAGAGAACTCACGGAATTCACGTGAGCACTCTCCAGAGACGCTACAATTCCGTAACTTTGGCAACCCAGTGGGAGACTGAAGGAGAATTTGAGCCCACTCTAAGGGCCGAACAGATTCCCTGTGTGGTCCTTGGGAAAGAGCTTCTGATCTCTGGCTCCTGTGGGTATATCATTTGCCTGCTAACTACCTCCAACTTTGTTCAGCTGTGCAGAATAACTTCCCTGTTGAATCAAAAAAAAAAAAAGAGAGAGAGAGAGAGAGAGAGAGAGGTTTACCACGCCTAACCTGGGAGTGTCACCTTTGGCACACCAAACAGAGCTCTCAGGCCACACCCATCTCAAGCCCTAAGGCTCCATCAAAAACAGATAGTCCACTTAATCTAGAGTCATAGTATAACAAGAAAAAGCACCACAGTGAAGAAACCAAATATCTCCAATATGACAAATAACAAACGCAAAAACCAAGGTAATAAAAACAAGGAAGTCACCATGAAGCCCTCAAATGAAAAAGACACCCCAATTCAAGATTATGAAGATGATGACATAGAAGAAATGCAAGAAGCAGATCTCAAAAAATTGATAAGAACATTAAGAAGTTCTCAAAAAAAAATTCTGGAACTACAGAAATCCTTAATGGACAAGATAGAAACTCTCTCTCATGAAAATGAAATATTAAGGAGGAATCAAAATGAAACGCAACAACTAGTACAACAGGAAACTGGGATAGTGACTGAAGTGAAGAATTCAATAGATCAAATGAAAAACACAATAGAGAGCCTTACAAACAGAATGGGTGAAGCAGAAGAGAGAATAACGGACTTAGAAGACAGAGAACAGGAAAGGATACAGTCAGACCAAAGAAAAGAAGAGGAAATTAGAAATCTAAAACATATTGTCGGGAATCTTCAGGATACTATTAAAAAACCCAACATTCGGGTTCTAGGAGTTCCTGTAGGCATGGAGAGGGAGAAAGGATTAGAAGGCCTTTTTAGTGAGATATTAGCAGAAAAGTTCCCAAGTTTGGAGAAGGACAGAGAAATCCTAGTATAGGAAGCTCACAGAACCCCTAATAAACATGACCAAAAGAGATCCTCACCACAACACGTTGTAATTAAACTCTCCACAGTGAAACATAAAGAAAAGATCCTAAAATGTGCAAGAGAGAAACGTCAGATTACTCTCAGAGGGTCTCCAATCAGACTCACAGCTGACTTCTCATCAGGAACCCTACAAGCTAGGAGGGAATGGCGAGATATAGCCCAGGTACTAAGAGAGAACAACTGCCAGCCCAGAATATTATATCCTGCAAAGCCCTCATTTGTGAATGAAGGTGAAATAAAGACTTTTCATAGCAAACAGAAATTGAAAGAATTTGTTGCCACTTGTCCAGCCCTGCAAAAGATGCTTAAAAATTGTGTTACACACAGAAACACAGAAACACGGTCATCAATATGAAAGAAGGTAAAGGAAGGAAACCAAGGAAGGAAAGCTCACAGCAAAAGATCACAGGGAATTCAAAGCATATATTAGAACTTATCTTTGGCAAATGGCAGGGCAAAGTTACCACTTATCATTAGTCACATTGAACGTGAATGGCCTGAACTGTCCAGTGAAAAGACACCGATTGGCTGATTGGGTTAAGGAACAAAACCCACCTATTTGCTGCTTACAAGAAACACATCTTTCCAACAAAGATCCATACAGACTGAAAGTGAAAGGCTGGAAAAAGATATAGCATGCCAACAGAAATGAAAAAAGAGCGGGTGTAGCCATCTTAATATCGGACAACATAAACTTTACCACAAAAACTGTTAAGAGAGACAAAGAGGGGCACAATATAATGATGAAGGGATTTATTCAACAGGAAGATATAACAATTATCAATGTATATGCACCTAACTACAGGGCACCAGTTTATCTAAAAGATTTGTTAACGGACTTAAAGGGAGACTTAGACCCCAATACACTAGTACTGGGGGACTTCAATACTCCACTCTCAGAGATAGATAGATCAACAGGACAGAAGATCAACAAGGAGACAGTAGATTTAAATGACACTATAGCCCAAATGGATCTAACTGATATATACAGAACTTTCAATCCTACAGCTAAAGATTTTACATTCTTCTCAGCAGTACATGGAACCTTCTCTAGGATTGACCACATACTAGGACATAAAGCAAGTCTCAGCAAATTCAGAAGAATTAGAATCATACCATGCAGCTTCTCAGACCATAAAGGAATGAAGTTGGAAATTAGCAACTCAGGAATCCCTAGAGCATATGCAAACACATGGAGATTGAACAACATGCTCCTGAATGAGCAATGGGTCATGGAAGAAATCAAAAGAGAAATCAAAAACTTTCTGGAAGTAAATGAGGATAACAGCACAACATACCAAAACTTATGGGACGCAGCAAAAGCAGTGTTTAGAGGAAAGTTTATATCAATAGGTGCCTACATCAAGAAATTGGAAAGGCACCAAATAGATGAGCTTTCAATTCACCTCAAGGATCTAGAAAACCTACAGCAAACCAGACCCAAATCTAGTAGGAGAAGAGAAATAATTGAAATCAGAGAAGAAATCAACAGGATTGAATCAAGAAAAACATTCCAAAAAATCAGCCAAACGAGGAGCTGGTTTTTTGAAAAAATAAACAAAATTGACACCCCATTGGCCCAACTAACTAAAAAAAGAAGAGAAAAGACCCAAATCAATAAAATCAGAGATGAAAAAGGAAATGTAACAACAGACACCACAGAAATAAAAAGAATCATCAGAAATTACTACAAGGACTTGTATGCCAGCAAACAGGGAAACCTATCAGAAATGGATAGATTCCTGGACACATGCAACCTACCTAAATTGAACCAGGAAGACATTGAAAACCTAAACAGACCCATAACTGAGACGGAAATTGAAACAGTAATAAAGGCACTCCCAACAAAGAAAAGCCCAGGACCAGATGGATTCACTGCTGAATTCTACCAGACATTTAAAGAAGAACTAACTCCAATTCTTCTCAAACTATTCAGAACAATTGAAGAAGAGGGAATCCTCCCAAATTCTTTCTATGAAGCCAGCATCACCTTAATTCCTAAGCCGGAAAAAGATGCAGCACTGAAAGAGAATTACAGACCAATATCCCTGATGAACATAGATGCAAAAATCCTCAATAAAATTCTGGCCAATAGAATGCAACAACACATCAGAAAGATCATCCACCCAGACCAAGTGGGATTTATCCCTGGTATGCAGGGATGGTTTAATGTGCGCAAGACAATCAATGTGATACACCACATTAACAGACTGCAGAAGAAAAACCATATGATTCTCTCAATAGATGCCGAGAAAGCATTTGATAAAATACAACACCCGTTCATGATGAAAACTCTAAGCAAACTGGGTTTGGAAGGAACATTCCTCAATACAATCAAAGCAATCTATGAAAAACCCACAGCCAACATCCTATTGAATGGGGAAAAGTTGGAAGCATTTCCACTGAGATCTGGGACCAGACAGGGATGTCCACTCTCACCACTGCTATTCCATATAGTTCTGGAGGTTCTCGCCAGAGCTATTAGGCAAGAAAAAGAAATTAAAGGGATACAAATTGGGAAGGAAGAACTCAAACTATCCCTCTTTGCAGATGACATGATTCTTTATTTAGGGGACCCAAAGAACTCTACCAAGAGACTATTGGAACTCATAGAGGAGTTTGGCAAAGTAGCAGGGTATAAAATCAATGCACAAAAATCAACAGCCTTTGTATACACAAGTAATGCCATGACTGAGAAAGAACTGCTAAGATCAATCCCATTCACTATAGCTACAAAAACAATCAAATACCTTGGAATAAACTTAACCAAGGATGTTAAAGATCTCTACGATGAAAATTACAAAACCTTAAAGAAAGAAATAGAAGAGGATACCAAAAAATGGAAAAATCTTCCATGCTCATGGATTGGAAGAATCAACATCATCAAAATGTCCATTCTCCCAAAAGCAATTTATAGATGCAATGCAATCCCAATCAAGATACCAAAGACATTCTTCACAGATCTAGAAAAAATGATGCTGAAATTCATATGGAGGCACAAGAGACCTCGAATAGCTAAAGCAATCTTGTACAACAAAAACAAAGCCGGAGGCATCACAATACCAGATTTCAGGACATACTACAGGGCAGTTGTAATCAAAACAGCATGGTACTGGTACAGAAACAGATGGATAGACCAATGGAACAGAATTGAAACACCAGAAATCAATCCAAACATCTACAGCCAACTTATATTTGATCAAGGATCTAAAACTAATTCCTGGAGCAAGGACAGTCTATTCAATAAATGGTGCTGGGAAAACTGGATTTCCACGTGCAGAAGCATGAAGCAAGACCCCTACCTTACACCTTACACAAAAATCCACTCAACGTGGATTAAAGACCTAAATCTACAACCTGACACCATCAAGTTACTAGAGAACATTGGAGAAACCCTTCAAGATATTGGCACAGGCAAAGAATTTCTGGAAAAGACCCGGGAGGCACAGGCAGTCAAAGCCAAAATCAACTATTGGGATTGCATCAAATTGAGAAGTTTCTGTACTGCAAAAGAAACAGTCAGGAGAGTAAAGAGACAACCGACAGAATGGGAAAAAATATTTGCAAACTATGCAACAGATAAAGGGTTAATAACCAGAATCTACAAAGAGATCAAGAAACTCCACAAAAACAAAACCAACAACCCACTTAAGAGATGGGCCAAGGACTTCAATAGACATTTTTCAAAAGAGGAAATCCAAATGGCCAACAGGCACATGAAAAAATGTTCAAGGTCACTAGCAATCAGGGAAATGCAAATCAAAAGCACAATGAGGTTTCACCTCACCCCTGTTAGAATGGCTCACATACAGAAATCTACCAACAACAGATGCTGGCGAGGATGTGGGGAAAAAGGGACACTAACCCACTGTTGGTGGGAATGCAAACTGGTCAAGCCACTATGGAAAACAGTCTGGAGATTCCTCAGAAACCTGAAGATAACCCTACCGTTCGACCCAGCCATCCCACTCCTTGGAATTTACCCAAAGGAGTTTAAATTGATAAAGAAAAAAGCGGTCTGCACCCTAATGTTTATTGCAGCACAATTCACAATAGCCAAGACCTGGAACCAACCTAAATGCCCATCAACGGTAGACTGGATAAAGAAATTATGGGATATGTATTCTTTAGAATACTATACCGCAGTAAGAAACAACGAAATCCAGTCATTTGCAACAAAATGGAGGAATCTGGAACACATGATGCTGAGTGAAGTAAGCCAGTCCCAAAGGGACAAATACCATATGTTCTCCCTGATCGGTGACAACTGACTCAACACCAAAAAGGAAACCTCCTGAAGTGAAATGGACACTATGAGAAATGGTGACTTGATCAGCATAGCCCTGACGGTTAATGAACAACTTAATACATTATCCCTCATAGTATTTTTTTTTGTCTGTTCTACTTAATATGACTGGTTTAATTCTGTAATTATCACACAGTTATTCTTAAGTGTTGAAAATTAACTGAAATGTGATCCCTGTTAAACATAAAAGTGGGAATAAGAGAAGGAAGAGATATATAATTTGGGGCATGCTCGGGCTGACTTGCCCCAATTGGTAGAGTTGGAAACATACTAGGGGATTCCAATTTAATCCCATCAAGGTGGCATGTGCCAATGCCATCTCACTATTCCAAGTGATCAATTTCAGTTCACAATTGATCATAATGAAAGGACTAAGAGTCAAAGGGAGCACATAAACAAGTCTAGTATCTGCTAACACTAACCGATAGAATAAATAAAGGGGAGAGTGATCCAACATGGGAAGTGAGATACTCAGCAGACTCATAGAATGGCGGATGTCCTAAATAGCACTCTGGCCTCAGAATCAGCCCTAAAGGCACTCGGATCTGGCTGAAAAGCCCATGAGAGTATTTCAGGCATGGAAAGCCAAGACACTCTGGCAAAAAGATCTCTGTGAGTGAGATCCCAGTGGAAAGAACAGGTCTTCAAAGAGGGAGGTGCCTTTCTCTGAAGGGAGGAGAGAACCTCCACTTTGACTATGACCTTGTCTAAACAAGATAAGAGTCGGAGAACTCAAGGGGCTTCCATAGCCTTGGAAACTCATAACTGGTGCATAGGGAGATTACTGATGCCATAGACAGGAGTGTCAATTTGTAAAGTCAACAACAGGAGTCACTGTGCACTTACTCCTCATGTGGGATCTCTGTCCTTAATGTGCTGTACACTGAGGCTTAATGCTATAACGAGTACTCAAACAGTATATTTCACTTTGTGTTTCTATGGGGGTGCAAACGATTGAAATCTTTACTTAATGTACACTAAACTGATCTTCTGTTAAAAAAAAAAAAGAAACTATCAATAGACATTTTTCAAAAGAGGAAATCCAAATGGCCAACAGGCACATGAAAAAATGTTCAAGGTCATTAGCAATCAGAGAAATGCAAATCAAAACCACAATGAGGTTCCACCTCACCCCGGTTAGAATGGCTCACATTCAGAAATCTACCAACAACAGATGCTGGCGAGGATGTGGGGAAAAAGGGACACTAACCCACTGTTGGTGGGAATGCAAACTGGTCAAGCCACTATGGAAATCAGTCTGGAGATTCCTCAGAAACCTGAAGATAACCCTACCGTTCGACCCAGCCATCCCACTCCTTGGAATTTACCCAAAGGAATTTAAATTGGCAAACAAAAAAGCGGTCTGCAGCCTAATGTTTATTGCAGCACAATTCACAATAGCTAAGACCTGGAACCAACCTAAATGCCCATCAACGGTAGACTGGATAAAGAAATTATGGGATATGTACTCTTTAGAATACTATACCGCAGTAAGAAACAACGAAATCCAGTCATTTGCAACAAAATGGAGGAATCTGGAACACATCATGCTGAGTGAAATAAGCCAGTCCCAAAGGGACAAATACCATATGTTCTCCCTGATCGGTGACAACTGACTGAACACCAAAAAGGAAACTTGTTGAAGTGAAAGGGACACTATGGGAAACGGTGACTTGATCAGCATAGCCCTGACGGTTAATGAACAACTTAATACATTATCCCTCTTAGTAGTTTTTTTGTCTGTTCTACTTAATATGACTGATTTAATTCTATAATTAATACACAGTTATTCTTAAGTGTTGAAATTTAACTGAAATGTGATCCCTGTTAAACATAAGAGTGGGAATAAGAGAGGGAAGAGATATATTTTGGGACATGCTCAAGCTGACTTGCCCCAAATGGTAGAGTTAGAAACATACCAGGGGACTCCAATTCAATCCCATCAAGGTGGCATGTACCAATGCCATCTCACTATTCCAAGTGATCAATTTCAGTTCGCAATTGATCATAATGAAAGGACTAAGAGTCAAAGGGAGCACATAAACAAGTCTAGTACCTGCTAACACTAACCGATAGAATAAATAAAGGGGAGAGTGATCCAACATGGGAAGTGAGATACTCAGCAGACTCATAGAATGGCAGATGCCCTAAATAGCACTCTGGCCTCAGAATCAGCCCTAAAGGCATTCAGATCTGGCTGAAAAGCCCATGAGAGTATTTCAGGCATGGAAAGCCAAGACACTCTGGCAAAAGATCTCTGTGAGATCTCAGTGGAAAGAACAGGTCTTCAAAGAAGGAGGTACCTTTCTCTGAAGGGAGGAGAGAACCTCCACTTTGACTATGACCTTGTCTAAACAAGATAAGAGTCGGAGAACTCAAGGGGCTTCCATAGCCTTGGAAACTCATGACTGGAGCATAGGGAGATTACTGATGCCATAGACAGGAGTGTCAATTGGTAAAGTCAACAACAGGAGTCACTGTGCACTTACTCCTCATGTAGGATCTCTGTCCTTAATGTGCTGTACATTGAGATTTAATGCTATAACGAGTACTCAAACAATATATTTCACTTTGTGTTTCTATGGGGGTGCAAACTGTCGAAATCTTTACTTAATGCATACTAAACTGATCCTCTGTAAAAAAAAAAAAAAAAAAAGAAAAGAAAAGAAACTATCAACTCCCAACTTGACTCTCACTGGGATTAAACATGACAATAAGTCTGATCTGATTTCATCATCATTAAAAAAAATCATCTATTATTTTTCACTTTATGTTTCTGTGTGGGAGCAAACTGTTGAAATCCTTACTTAATGTATACTAAGCTGATCTTCTGTATATTAAGATAATTGAAAATGAATCTTGATGTGAATGGAAGGGGAGAGGGAGTGGGAAAGGGGAGGGTTGTGGGTGGGAGGGACGGTATGGGGGGGAAGCCATAGTAATCCATTATTCGTACTTTGGAAGCGTATATTCATTAAATAAAAGTTAAAAAAAAAAAGAATCATGTCATCTGCGAAGAGGGATAGTTTGAGTTCTTCCTTCCCAATTTGTATCCCTTTAATTTCTTTTTCTTGCCTAATAGCTCTGGCGAGAACCTCCAGAACTATATGGAATAGCAGTGGTGAGAGTGGACATCCCTGTCTGGTACCAGATCTCAGTGGAAATGATTCCAACTTTTCCCCATTCAATAGGATGTTGGCTGTGGGTTTTCCATAGATTGCTTTGATTGTATTGAGGAATGTTCCTTCCAAACCCAGTTTGCTTAGAGTTTTCATCATGAAAGGGTGTTGTATTTTATCAAATGCTTTCTCGGCATCTATTGAGATAATCATATGGTTTTTCTTCTGCAGTCTGTTAATGTGGTGTATCACATTGATTGTCTTGCGCACATTAAACCATCCCTGCATCCAGGGATAAATTCCACTTGGTCTGGGTGGATGATCTTTCTTATGTGTTGTTGCATTCTGTTGGCGAGAATTTTATTGAGGATTTTTGCATCTATGTTCATCAGGGATATTGGTCTGTAATTCTCTTTCAGTGCTGCATCTTTTTCCGGCTTAGGAATTAAGGTGATGCTGGCTTCATAGAAAGAATTTGGGAAGATTCCCTCTTCTTTGATTGTTCTGAATAGTTTGAGAAGAATTGGAGTTAGTTCTTCTTTAAACGTCTGGTAGAATTCAGCAGTGAATCCATCTGGTCCTGGGCTTTTCTTTGTTGGGAGGGCCTTTATGACTGTTTCAATTTCTGTCTCAGTTATGGGTCTGTTTAGGTTTTCGATGTCTTCCTGGTTCAATTTAGGCAGGTTGCATGTGTCCAGGAATCTATCCATTTCTGATAGGTTTCCCTGTTTGCTGGCATACAAGTCCTTGTAGTAATTTCTGATGATTCTTTTTATTTCTGTGGTGTCTGTTGTTACATTTCCTTTTTCATCTCTGATTTTATTGATTTGGGTCTTTTCTTTTTTTAGTTAGTTGGGCCAATGGGGTGTCAATTTTGTTTATTTTTTCAAAAAACCAGCTCCTCGTTTGGCTGATTTTTTGGAAAGTTTTTCTTGATTCAATCCTGTTGATCTTCTCTGATTTTAATTATTTCTCTTCTCCTACTAGATTTGGGTCTGGTTTGCTGTAGGTTTTCTAGATCCTTGAGGTGAATTGAAAGCTCATCTATTTGGTGCCTTTCCAATTTCTTGATGTAGGCACCTATTGATATAAACTTTCCTCTTAACACTGCTTTTGCTGCGTCCCATAAGTTTTGGTATGTTGTGCTGTTATCCTCATTTACTTCCAGAAAGTTTTTGATTTCTCTTTTGATTTCTTCCATGACCCATTGCTCATTCAGGAGCATGTTGTTCAATCTCCATGTGTTTGCGTATGCTCTAGGGATTCCTGAGTTGCTAATTTCCAACTTCATTCCTTTATGGTCTGAGAAGCTGCATGGTATGATTCTAATTCTTCTGAATTTGCTGAGACTTGCTTTATGTCCTAGTATGTGGTCAATCCTAGAGAAGGTTCCATGTACTGCTGAGAAGAATGTAAAATCTTTAGCTGTAGGATTGAAAGTTCTGTATATATCTGTTAGATCCATTTGGGCTATAGTGTCGTTTAAATCTACTGTCTCCTTGTTGATCTTCTGTCCTGTTGATCTGTCTATTTCTGAGAGTGGAGTATTGAAGTCCCCCAGTACTACTGTATTGGGGTCTAAGTCTCCCTTTAAGTCCGTTAATAAATCTTTTAGATAAACTGGTGCCCTGTAGTTAGGTGCATATACATTGATAATTGTTATATCTTCCTGTTGAATTGATCCCTTAATCATTATTTAGTGTCCCTCTTTGTCTCTCTTAATGGTTTTTGTGGTAAAGTTTATGTTGTCCGATATTAAGATGGCTACGCCTGCTCTTTTTTCATTTCTGTTGGCATGGTATATCTTTTTCCAGCCGTTCACTTTCAGTCTGTATGGATCTTTGTTGGAAAGATGTGTTTCTTGTAAGCAGCAAATAGGTGGGTTTTGTTCCTTAACCCAATCAGCCAATCGGTGTCTTTTCACTGGACAGTTCAGGCCATTCACGTTCAAAGTGACTAATGATAAGTGGTAACTTTGCCCTGCCATTTGCCAAAGATAAGTTCTAGTATATGCTTTGAATTCCCTGTGATCTTTTGCTGTGAGGTTTCCTTCCTTGGTTTCCTTCCTTTACCTTCTTTCATATTGATGACCGTGCTTCTTTGTTTCTGTGTGTAACACATCTTTAAGCATCTTTTGCAGGGCTGGACGAGTGGCAACAAATTCTTTCAATTTCTGTTTGCTATGAAAAGTCTTTATTTCACCTTCATTCACAAATGAGGGCTTTGCAGGATATAATATTCTGGGCTGGCAGTTTTTCTCTCTTAGTATCTGGGCTATATCTCACCATTCTCTCCTAGCTTGTAGAGTTTCTGATGAGAAGTCAGCTGTGAGTCTGATTGGAGATCCTCTGAGAGTAATCTGACGTTTCTCTCTTGCACATTTTAGGATCTTTTCTTTATGTTTCACTGTGGAGAGTTTAATTACAACGTGTCGTGGTGAGGATCTCTTTTGGTCGTGTTTATTAGGGGTTCTGTGAGCTTCCTGTACTAGGATTTCTCTGTCCTCCAAACCTGGGAAATTTTCTGCTAATATCTCACTAAAAAGGCCTTCTAATCCTTTCTCCCTCTCCATGCCTTCAGGAACTCCTAGAACCCGAATGTTGGGTTTTTTAATAGTATCCTGAAGATTCCCGACAATATGTTTTAGATTTCTAATTTCCTCGTCTTTTCTTTGGTCTGACTGTATCCTTTCCTGTTCTCTGTCTTCTAAGTCTGATATTCTCTCTTCTGCTTCACCCATTCTGTTTGTAAGGCTCTCTATTGTGTTTTTCATTTGATCTATTGAATTCTTCACTTCAGTCACTATCCCAGTTTCCTGTTGTACTAGTTGTTTCATTTCATTTTGATTCCTCCTTAATATTTCATTTTCACGAGAGAGATTTTCTATCTTGTCCATTAAGGATTTGTGTAGTTCCAGAATTTGTTTTTGAGAACTTCTTAATGTTCTTATCAATTTTTTGAGATCTGCTTCTTGCATTTCTTCTATGTCATCATCCTCATAATCTTGAATTGGGGTGTCTTTTTCATTTGAGGGCTTCATGGTGACTTCCTTGTTTTTATTACCTCGGTTTTTGCGTTTGTTATTTGGCATATTGGAGATATTTGGTTTCTTCACTGTGGTTCTTTTTCTTGTTATACTATGACTCTAGATTAAGTGGACTATCTGTTTTTGATGGAGCCTTAAGGCTTGAGATGGGTGTGGCCTGATAGCTCTGTTTGGTGTGCCAAAGGTGACACTCCCAGGTTAGGCATGGTAAACCTCTCTCTCTCTCTTTCTTTTTTTTTGATTCAAAAGGGAAGTTATTCTGCACAGCTGAACGAAGTTGGAGGTAGTTAGCAGGCAAATGATATACCCACAGGAGCCAGAGATCGGAAGCTCTTTCCCAAGGACCACACAGGGAGTCTGTTCTGCCCTCAGAGTGGGCTCAAATTCTCCTTCAGTCTCCCACTGGGTTGCCAAAGTTACGGAATTGTAGCGTCTCTGGAGAGTGCTCACGTGAATTCCGTGAGTTCTCTCCCCCACCGTCTCTTTTTTCACAGTCTCAGTTCAGTAGCACCACAAATTTACTAGGTCCTAATCTCCTGTTAATTTGCCCCGCCCAGAGTCAGGTTTTACTGCTAGGCTCAGGGCCGGTGCAGACCTGAGGTCGCTCTGCTTATGATGTATGTCCAAGATGGCGCCTGCTCTTTGTCTTGCTCACCCTTGAGGGGTGAGCGGAGAGAGAGAAACCCGTGTCCGTACCAGTCACCTGTTTTTTTTTTCTCTCTCTCTTCCAGTTTGCCTGCTGAACTTCCCCCCCCCCCGGGGGGTCGTTCCCTCTAGTCTCCTCTCTCCGCTTGCCTGCCGTGTCTCGGGCTATTGAGGTTCGGCTCACCTCGCGTTCCAGCACTGGTGTGTTGAGTCTGCTGCTGGTGTCCCGAACTGTGGGCTCCCACGCTCTCCACGCAGGTCCGCTCCCCTTCCAGCGCCGATGTGTGGACTCGGAGCCCTGGACGTCCCAAATCTCCCCACTGTTGTCTGTGTGGCACGCACTCCCCTTCGAGCACTGGCGCGCAGACCCTGCGGCTTCCGCGGCTCAGTCCCGCGGCTCGGCTTCCGCGCGGTGGGCGACCTTGTTCTCCCAGTAGGTCCTCCGATTCACGGCCACTCGATCCAGAAGAGTTTCCTCTGCAATATTTTCCTGGTTCTTTTTTTCTGAGGCTACCGTAACTCCCCTTTTATTAAACTAAATTTTCCCGGACTATTGGTGCACGCCCTCACTATTCTGCCATCTTGGCTCCGCCCCTCTCTCAGAACATGTAACATTTTCTAGGCTACATCACATATTAGGCCATAAGTCAAATCACAAAAAATTTTAAAAAATTAGAATCATACTATGTATCTTCTCTGACCATAAAGGAATAAAACTAGAAATAAAAACAAGAAAAATAGAATACTCATTAATACCTGGAAATTAAATGACATGCTATTGAATGACCAAGGGGTCACTGAAGAAATGAAAAAGGAAATAAAAAACTTTCTTGAAATAAATGAAAATGAGGAGACAATATAAAATCTGTGTGATACAGCAATAGTAGCATAAACTGGGAATTTTAAAGCATTAAGTGCATACATTTCAAAAAGAGAAATGTCTCAAATTAAAATTCAAATGTTACATCTTTTGTTGTACAAAACAAACCTGAAATCAGTGGAAAGCAAGAAATAAAAAGGATCAGAGCAGAAGTAAATGAAATTGAAAGTAAAAAAATACAAAAGATCAACAAAAGTTGGTTATTTGAGAAGATAAACAAAAAATAAATAAACCTCTGACCTGATTAATAAAGCAAACAAGAGAAGAAACTCAAATAAATCAAATTAGAGATGAAAAAGGAGACATTAAAATTGAAAAAGATCATATGAAACTACTATAAAGAATTATATGCTAATAAAGTGAAAAATCTTGAAGAAATGGTTAAGTTCCTGGATTCATATAACCTACTAAGATAAGTCAAGAAAATATAGAAAATCTATATAGACCTATAAGATGCAAACCTGGGTTTGATACCCAGCTGCTGCTCTGATTATAACTTTATCTCAATGCAGACCCTGGAAGGCAGCAAAAGTAATGGTTCAAATAGTTGATCCCTGTGACCACCACATGAAGGACCTAGACTGAATTTCTGACTTCTGATTTCAGTCCTGGCTTCCTCTGGCCATTGTAAGCATCTGGGGATGAGCCAGTAGATGGGAACTTTATTTCTCTCTCTTCCCTGCCTCTTGAATAAATTAACATATTTAAAAATAAGCAAAGATCTTCATGTACCTACAGTCCAGTGATCTTCAGTGAAGATGTCGAAAAACATATTTTGGAGAAAGGAAATTCTCTTCAACAGATGATACTATGTGAACTGGCTATCCATATGAATAAGAATGAAGCTAGACCCTTGTTTCTCACCACATACAAAACCAAATTTAAAGTGGATAAAAGACCTAAGCATAAGACTCAAAGTTATGAAGCTATAAGAAGAAAATTTAGAAAAACAATTTTAGATTTGTTATAAGCAATATTGTTTTGGATAACATTCAGGAATACTGGCAACAAAAGTAAAAGTATGCAAATGTAATTATATCAAACAAAGAAGCTTCTTCACAGCAAATAAAGCTATGAATAGAGTGAAGAAACAACCTGAAGAATGGCTGAATAAATTTGCAAACTATTCATATAACATGAAATTAATATTCAGGATATATAAAAACTCAAAACGTCAATGGCAAAAAACTAAATAATACTATTAATTTGGGAAAATGATCTGATTAAACATTTCTCAAAGCAAGATATATATATCTTATATATTCTATATATAAAGCTATATTCCTCTGGTGTATTTATATATAAAGCTATATATAAATACAACTACATACGAAATACTCAACATAACTTATCCTCAGAGAAATATAAATCAAAATACCAAAGATATACCATCCCACCCCTAGTTAGATTGATTATAATAAAAAAGACAGAAAATACCAATGCTAACAAGGATGAAGGGAAAAATGAATGCTTATACACTACTGGTAGGAATGTAAATTAGTTGCATACATTTTGAAAAACAGTATAGGTATGCTTCAAACAAATTAAATTATCTCTATTATAAGATCCATCAGTACCACCTTTTGGTATATATCAGAAGGAAATGAAAACATCATACCAGAGATGTTTGCACTTTCTTATTTATTGAATCAGTACAGCCAGGATTTAGAACTAACTGAAGTGACCATTGAAAGGTGGATGGATAAAGAAAATGTGGTATATACACAAAATGAAATATCATTCATCCCTACGTATGAATGAAGTTCTGTTATTTGTGAAAACATAGATGGCCTTTATGTTAAGTGAAATAATCCAGACACAGAATAACAATATTATATTTACTTACTAATATGTAGAAACCAAAAACATGATCTCATAAAAGTAGAGAGCAATAGTGGTCACTACAGGGTAGAAAGGAGCCAGGGGAGAGAGATTAGAGTGAAGTTACATAACATGTATCAAAATAAAGTTACCTAGGAAGAATAAATTTTGGTGTTCTATAGCAAGTTGGGTTCACAACAATTTATTATGCTTTATAAAGAACCAGAAGAGATTTTGAAGGTTCCTAACACAACAAAATAAATGCTTAAAGAGAGGAAAGTGTAAATTATCCTGATTAGCCATTATGTGTTATATATGTGTATCAAATTATCAACTCTATCAGGGCTAGCATTGTGGAAGGATTAGCCATTGCCTGTGGCTCCAGCATCCCATATGAGTGCTGGTTTCAGTACTGGTTGCTCCACTTCTGATCCAGCTCCTTGTTTATGATCCTGAGTAAGCAGAGAAAGATGGCCCAAGTGCCTGAGCTCCTGCCACCCACATGGGAGACTTGAATGGTGTTCCAATCTTCTGGCTGCAACCCAGGTCATTGTGGTTATTTAGAGAGTGAGCCAGTAGATGGAAGATCTCTTTCCCTCTCTGTCTCTTTGTAACTCTGATTTAAAAAAAAATCACACTGTATCTCATAACTATGTATATTTTATGTCAACTATGAATTGAAAAAGTCAGTGGGTAAATTAAAAATGAAATAAAATCTAACAACAAAATGGAGGAATCTGGAACATCATGCTGAGTGAAATAAGCCAGTCCCAAAGGGAGAAATATCATGTTCTCCCTGATCTGTGACAACTAACAGAGTACCAAAAATGAAACCTGTTGAAGTGAAATGGACACTATGAGAAACAATGACTTGATCAGCCCTTGTCCCAATTGTCGAGAAAAACTTAATACTTTATCCCTTTTAGTATTTTTTTTGTTCTACTTAATACTATTGGTTGAACTCTGTAATTAACACACATTTATTCTTAGGTGTTGAAATTTAACTGAAAAGTGATTTCTAAAAAATAAACTTTAGAATTTAAAATTAAAGTAACTAAAATAAAAAATTACTAACAGCACTAAACTACAGATTTGGACTGGTCAAAAAGAGACTCATTGAACTTAAATATAGATTAATAGGTAGTATCTACTAGATGAACACAGGAGAAAGATTGAAGAAATATTAACAGAGCACCAGAGACATGCAAGCCCATCAAGCACAGAAATATATGTGTAATAAGATCACAAACTGTTGAAAGCCTAAGAAAGAAAAATTTTTATGTACATATCAGCTGCAGTGATTTTATATGTCATGTAAAACAATAGATTTCTTGAAACAGTGGTATGACAAAAAATACCTTTCAGCCAAGAATTCTACATTCAACAAAACTGCCCTTCAAAATTGAAAGCAAAAGAAAGATGTTCCTAGGTAAAGAAAGGTAGAATTTATTGCTAGCAGATATACTTTAGAAGAAATATGAGCTACAGGTAGAAAAGAACACCATATGACATAAAAAGCACCAGTAAATACTGTTTCATAAGTAAATAAAATATAGAAATATGTTTTTCTTTTTATTCTCTTATCTGATTTAAGGGAAATTATATGAAATAACAAAATTTCATTCTTAGCTTAAATAAATATATGATTTATTAAACTACAAATGATAAGGGAAAAATGGAGTCAGACTGAAGACAGGTTTCCATAATTTATGATTATGTAAGTCTGAAATAGATACTGATAAGTTATGATACTATAACCCAAAAGCTGAACTTCTAGATCATATGGAAGTTCTGTCTTTAATTGTTGTGGAACCTCCCTATGGTTTTCCATATGTTATGGAAATATTTCACTATGGAAATATTTCACTATGCCTGTACCATCAACAGTGTACAGGTATTCCCTATTTCTGCAACCACACCAAAACCTATCTTTTGACATTCTGATTGATAGTAGCCTTTCTAAGTTCTAGGTTGTGAAGGAGCAAGGACATAGTCATCAGAGCCATTTTAGTTTCTGAAAGCAGATCCAATCCCCCAAGGGACTCCTTAGCTCCTTCATTCTTTCTCAACCAGCTCAATCCTATGCCTTACGTTCTTCCCCATCTCAACTCCTGCATTCTTTTCTAACTAACCAGACTGCAGAGAGAAAGACCTACTGATTTTGAAAAGCCCACAGAAAGCTTCTACAAATCAGATCAGCTCTGCCACTCCCCTTCCCTCTGTTCCCTTAGCTTACCAGAAGCTTTATAAGTCCCAGCCTGCTGGAGGGTTGGGCTATTTGCTATGTGCTAACTTCTTGAGCATGATGGCAGTTAGGCCACTTCCGTGAAACTACTCCCTTGAATAAATTCATTTTGGCTGTGAGTTCATATCTTGCCTCCTCTCTGTTCTGCCCCTCTTTCCTTATAGGTTGTGATATTTAATTTGTGTTTCCCTGATGATTAGTGATATTGATCATATTTTTATATAGCTGAGATCTATTTGTATCAGACTTCATTGGAGGAACGTGTATTTAGATCCTCTTATCATTTTCAAATTATTTGTGCTTTTTCCGCTATTATTTGTATGAGCATCTATTAACCCCCTTTCATGTACATGGTCTATAATTATTCCTTTTATTCTGTTGTTTGACCTTTCAATTATGTTGATTGTTTCCTTTGATGTTCAGAAGCTTTTATCAGTTTTTATTTGAAAAAGAAAGAGAGGGACACACACACATGCACACACTGAGTGAGAAAGAGAGAGAGAGAGAGAGAGAGAGAATATTTAATTCACTAGTTTATTTCACAAATGCCCTCAACAGCTAGGGTTGGGTCAGATGTCAAGAGCCTGCCAAGAACTCAATCCAGGTCTTAAACATGTTGTTAGGGACCCAAGTACTAGAACCATCACCTTCTGACTCTCATAGTGCATCAGAAGAAAGCTGAAATCAGAAGATGAGCTGGGACTTGAAATCAGGCACTTCAATGTGGGTTGCTGGTATCTCAAGCACCTTAACTACAGAGCAGAATGGCCCCCACAAAATCTTTTTTTGTTTGATGTAGTCAAATTTCCTTTATTTTTTAAGTGCTGCATTTATTTCCAGGTCAAATCAAATAATTGTTGTAAAGACAAATATGAAGGTGATATCTCCCTAAGTTTACTGCTAATTCTATTGCTTCAAACCCTTCAGTAATTTTTAATTCATTATGAGTTGAATATTTTAAATTATTTGAGGTAAGGATTCAATTTTAATATTTTTGCATATCGATATTCACTTTACAGACACTACTCAATAGTTTATTTCCATTGTGTATACAGTCATGAATGGCATAACAATGATTTCATCAACAAGAGTCCACATACATGACAATATCACATGGAACTATGCTGCCTATGGATGTAGTCATTTTAGTTTGTGTAAGTACACTATATGATATCTGCTTAATTGCACAATTGCATAAGACATTTTCAGAATGCACATCATTGTTAATTGATGCACAATTATACTGGATTCCTTTGTTGAAAATAAATTGATTGTATCTGAGTGGTTTGTTTTAAGGTCCTCTGTTCTGTTCTATTGATTTGTGTATCTATTAAAGTGAATTTCATTCACTTTTGATTATGATAGCTTTGAAAAATAGCTTGAAATCAGGAAGTGTTATGGTTTCCACTTTCTTCTTGCTCAAGACTCCTTAGGCTATTCGTGATCTTTGTAGTTTCATATAAATGTTTGGATTGTTTTTTGTATTTATATTAAAAATTCCATTGAAATTTGATTTGTATTGTATTGACTTTATAGATTCCTTTGGTTTATAAGGACTTTTGACATTTTAGCAACACTAATTCTTTCAATCCACAAACACAAAATATTTTCCCATTTATTTTTATATTCTGAAACCTTCCATCAATATTTTGTAATTCTTAGTGTGAAGTTCTTTCACCACATTGGTTAAGTTGACTCCTAAATATTTTATCCTTTTTGGTTTTAATGGAAATTATCTTATCTCTGGGTTTCTTTTCAGGATATATTGTTCTTAATGTACAGTTTGCAACTGATTTTCTTATGCTGATTTTATATCCTGCAAATTTCCTGAATTCATTTACTGGTTCTGACAGGTTTTTGATGGAGCCTTTAGAGTTTCCCACGTGTATGAGCATGTTATCTAGAAACAGAATCAATTTCATTCCTCCTTCCAACTTGGATGTCTTTCTCTTCTGTCTTTTTCTCTCATTGTTGTGACTAGGACTTGCAGTACTGCTTTCATCATACATGGGAAGAGTGGATATCCTTGTCCTTGATCTAGTCCTACAAATTTTAATTTCAAATGATACCAATAAAAAGACTTTTACTTAAAAAGTATATTATAGGTTGCAGGAATTTTTTGAATGTACAGTAAAAATCTTTTCCTGGTATTCATTGGTATATCTTTACACATTTGTTCTTTTTTCATTTCTGAAATCATTCTTCCAATTTTTCTATTAAAAGTCAATTCTGTACAAAATCTTTCCCCTTAATTTTCATTTTTTTTTGCCACAGATAAGCCCTAAACTTTGTCTCTCATGCCCCATTATTTCTAGCTCAAAAGTTATCCTAAGTATTTCAGTAAAGGACAAATGGCATCAGGATAAATGGCAACCAGAAAGGCTATAAGATGCCAAGGAGATAGGTGCCAATATGTTAAGATTCTACTCTTGGGCTGGTGCTGTGGCGTAGTGAGTAGAGCCACCTTCTGCAGTGCCGGCATCCCATATGGGTGCAGGTTTGAGTCCTAGCTGCTCCACTTCCGATCCACCTCTCTGCTATGGCCTGGGAAAGCAGTGGAAATGGCTCGAGTCCTTGGGCCCCTGCACCTGTGTGGGAGACCTGGAGAAAGCTCCTGGCTCCGGGCTTTGGATTGGTGCAGCTCCAGCCATTGCAGCCATCTGGGGAGTGAACCATCGGATGGAAGAACTATCTCTCTCTACCTCTGCCTCTCTGTAACTCTGCCTTTCAAATAAATAAATACATAAATCTTTTAATAAAAGATTTTACTCTTGAGCAAAATATCTGCTCCACACAAGAAGTCATCTCTTTCTTCGAATTGCATATGGACAACTGAGAGACAGGAAAACACTCACTGATATTAGAAGGGCTTTGGGGACTCAGTATCTCTAGTCAGTCATTAAAATGAGCCAGAATATCAAAGAAACACAGGAGATATATCCTCCCATGGAGAGGGCATTTGCTCCCCAGTACTCTTAACTTGTAAAAGCCATGTTGTGTGTGTCTAATCGCACCAGCATCCTTGGCTATGGGGTATGTTCTCTTTAATGTAATAGGGTGCCTATGTTCTCTGCATTCGAAATGTAAACATAACACATTATCAAAAATAATTTTACTAAATTATGGCCTGCTTGTTCAAATAATTCACATTTATCCATTAGGTTAATGTATATCCATTAATTGTTTAGGTTATGTAAGGACATAAAAGAAAAATGTTTGTTCTATATGTATTATTGGTTAGCAACTTTACCTAAAATAGATAAAAATATAATCCTTTGTGTTGGCTCTGTGCTAGGATTTGGAATAGGACATGGAAAATTCAAATTAATTTAATCGTGGGTAGTTGTAGGCAATAACACAAAAAATTATCTAACTTTGAGATTCTTGATTACAAATATAATGGGAGAGAGTAGAACATTGCCTACATTTCAGATAAAAAATAAATATGACTAGTGCCTGTTATGGCATGGTGCTTTATATGAGATTTCATTGTGTGGGAACTAGTATAATAGAATACATTAGTTTTGTACAAGGAAGAATATATGTCCTCTGATCAAAGAATGTTACTCAAGAATGTCTAGAACCCTGATCAGAATCAACCAAAGCAGAATTATAAAGAACAATAAGCTCACAACAATGCCTTGTGCAATTACCAAGTAGAATATTTTCTCTATTAAAAGCTCACTCTCAGAAAAAAAGAATTGGCACAGTCTGGTAGTAAAGGTTAGATTCAGGAATATAGAAACTTGGATCTAAATTTAACCATGTATTTACTATGTAAACTTGGATAAGTAATATAACCCTTTGAATTTCAGCTTCATCAAAGACTGTAACCACAATTCTCAGAATACTATTCTAAGGATGAATTTTAAATTATTAGTTTTCTGTTGCACTAAAAATGAGTAATTAAATATAATGTTTTCTCATTGTAAAAGATTATTGACAAGGTTAAATGCACATTGAAATGAAAATGGAATGGAACAATAGTAGTGGCATCTCAAGTTTCTACCATCTTGGCACTTGTACCTAGAGGCTCTTGCAATTCCTTTGTTTTCTACCACTATCATGTTCCTCACTCCCTGTTACTCTTTCTTTTTCTCCACATCAATTTCACCTGGTTCATTATTTGCATGTTTATTTCTTATTCTCTCTCTTGCACTGAAAATATCTTGCCCATGAGACTAAGCAGTATGACTATCCATGGAGCTAATGAGATTTTGACTAACTTGGTGACACAGTAGTAATTTCTCCTTTTTTCTTCAACTGGGTAAATGACATTCATATCTGACACTGCATGCTGGTTGCACATGTCCTTCTTATTCTAAGTATAATAGAAAGGAGACCAGTTGAAGAATCCTTAGAAAAGGGTCCTTTAATGGTAGAAGGCATGGTCAATTCATATTATTTAGAACAGAAAGGGTGAACTTACATCCTCTGCTATTGGACAAAGTGCCAGATACAGCATAAGTCTGGGAATCATTTACTTTGGAATAATTTTGGTTACTTTAAATTGTCTTCTATCATTCTCAGACTTACCTTTACTCTAATCTCTGCTCTGCATATGTAGCCAAAATACACTTTCTTCTTAGTTTTATTCTTTCAGAAAGCTGTAATACAAATCAGTACTCTTTGCTGTACAATGATCATAGAAACTACTAGGCCAGCTCCATGGCTCAACAGGCTAATCCTCCGCCTTGGCGGCGCCGGCACACCGGGTTCTAGTCCCAATCGGGGAGCCGGATTCTGTCCCGGTTGCCCCTCTTCCAGGCCAGCTCTCTGCTGTGGCCAGGGAGTGCAGTGGAGGATGGCCCAAGTGCTTGGGCCCTGCACGCCATGGGAGACCAGGAGAAGCACCTGGCTCCTGCCATGGGATCAGTGCAGTGTGCCGGCTGCAGGGCGCCGGCCGCGGTGGCCATTGGAGGGTGAACCAACAGAAAAGGAAGACCTCTCTCTCTCTCTCTCTCACTGTCCACTCTGCCTGTCAAAAATTAAAAAAAAAAAAGAAACTACTAGATAGTATATTAAGAGATCACTACTGCCAACCTCAAAGTGAGGAAAGCAATAAAATTTTATACTACTGAGGACTGCTATGACTGATCAGCTACACTACAAGGAATAAGATGGATTTTATTCCATGAAAACCACTATGGTACTTTTCTGGTTCTCCTTGTGTCCCTTACCATAAGTCTCTACTTCTGGATAGCACCTTCCATAGAGCCCCATTTACATCCTTGTTCCTTAGAGTATAAATCAAAGGATTGAGAATGGGGGCAATTATAGTATAAAAGAGGGCAACAAATTTTCCCTTGCTCTCAGAATAACGGTGCATGGGTTGGAGGTATGTGTAGATTCCTGAACCGTAAAAAAGGGAAACTACTAAGAGGTGGGATCCACAAGTCCCAAATGCTTTTCTGCGCCCAGCCATTGACTTGACCCTTAGCACTGCCTGAGCAATGTGTACATAGGAGACCAGAATTAATATTGCAGGAACGACCAGAATTATGATTCGAGCCACAAACATCTTGGCCTCTGTTCCTTCTATGTCTTGACAAGCCAACTTGAGGAAAGCAGGCATCTCACAGAAGAAGTGGTTCAGTTGATGGCTGCAGAGAGGCATGGCCATCATGAGACCTGTCTGAATCAGAGAGTTTATGCAGCCCACTGCCCAGGAGGATGCAGCCATTGTCTGGCAGAGAAAAGGATGCATAATGTTTGTGTAGTATAGGGGACGACAGACAGCAGCATAGCGGTCAAAGGCCATTACCACAAGGAGGACACACTCGGTGGAGGCCAGGGTGAGAAAGATGAAGAGCTGGGCCACACACCCTCCATAGGTGATGGTCCGGTCATGTCCATGAAGGTTGATCAGAAGTTGGGGCACAGTAGTGGTTGTGTAGCAGAGGTCCAGGAATGAGAGGTGGCAGAGGAAGAAGTACATGGGCATGTGCAGACGAGGGTCCAATTGGTATAGAGCAACAATGGTGATGTTGCCCAAGAGAGTAAGGGAATAGAAAATCAAAATAAAGACAAAAAGAAAAACTTCCAGTTGAGGCCAATCTGAGAAGCCCACCAAAATAAAGCCTTCTCTGCAACTGGTGTTGAAATGTTCCATTGCCTTTTGCCTGTAAAAATCACAGAAGTTAATAAATATCTCTCATAAAGAACAATGATTCAAACTCTTTTCAAATAGCATTTCCTATTAAAACTCAAGTCATGATGAATAAAATCCTAAAGTAGTGACTTGAAATTATGAAATTTGGGGGAATATTTCAAGACATTGATGTTGAAAGTATTTTTGTGAATCTTGATGTGAATGGAAGGGTAGAGGGAGCAGGAGAGGGGAGGGTTGCAGGTGGAAGGGAAAGCCATTGTAATCCATAAGCTGTACTTTGGAAATTTATATGCATTAAATAAAAGTTAAAAAAAGAAAGTATTTTTGAATTGGACCACAAAAGCAGAGGCAACAAAAACAAAATTAGGTGAATGGACTTACATTTATTTGAGATGTTTCTACTAAGGAAATACAACAATCAGTAGGGTAAAGTGACATCCAAATTTATTTATTTATTTATTTATTTTTATTTTATTTATGTATTTATTTTTTGAGAGGCAGAGTGGACAGTGAGAGAGAGAGACAGAGAGAAAGGTCTTCTTTTGCTGCTGGTTCACCCTCCAATGGCCGCCGTGGCCGGTGCACTGAGGCCGGCGCACCGCGCTGATCCTATGGCAGGAGCCAGGTACTTATCCTGGTCTCCCATGGTGTACAGGGCCCAAGGACTTGGGCCTTCCTCCACTGCACTCCCGGGCCACAGCAGAGAGCTGGCCCGGAAGAGGGGCAACCGGGCCAGAATCCGGCGCCCCGACCGGGACTAGAACCTGGTGTGCCGGCGCCACAAGGCAGAGGATTAGCCTAGTGAGCCGCGGCGCTGACCCCAAATTTATTTATTGACTAAGGATTAATATCCAGAATATAAATGAACTAAAAAAATCAACAACAAAAAGGAAAATAATCTAGTAAAAAGATGAGCAAAGATTCTAGATATTTGTCATGAAAGAAATACAAATGACCAAAAAATTGATTAAAAATATTCAACGTTTGTAGTCAATCAAGAAATTCAAATCAAAACCACAATGAGATATCATCTCTCTCTAGTTAGAATGGCTACTGTAAAATAGAACAAAAGTAACAAATGAGGAAGAGAAGGTAGAGTAAGGGCAACTCTTGTACACCATTTTTTGGAATACAAATTAACACAGCCACTATAGAAAACAGTATGTAGACTCTTCCCCCCCCAAAAAAAACCTACAAATTGAACTGATATATAATCCAGTAATTCCACCCTTGGTATATCAAACAGAAATGAAAGCATCCTATCAAAGAGATACCTGCACCATGCTCATTGTAGCACTATTCGCAATAGCAAATATACGGAATCAATCAATGTTTTTACTGATTAATAAATAAATAAATAAATAAAAATATGCCACATATACATAAAAATATTATTCAGTCACAAAAAGAAAAAAAATCCTGTAGTTTCCAGCAAAACAGATGAAACTGGAGGGTATTACAGTAAGTGAGATAACAGACAGATAAGTCAGACACAAAAAGACAAATATCATATATTTTTCACCATATCTGGAAGCTCAGAAATTTCAATCGAAACATAGATTATAAATTAATATGAGCTGGAAAGAATTGGAGGAAAAGATGGGGGAAGTTGAATAACAGATATCAAAGCACAGTTAAAGAGGAATAAGTTTCTAATGTGACCCAGCACAATAGATATTTTATAAGAAAATAGAGGAGAAGAGCTCTAAGGTTAAAATCATAGAGAAATGATGGAAGGAGAAATGTTAGTTATCTTTAATGGGTCAGCATACATTGAATACATGTATTCAAATATCAAATATTAAATATTAAATTTGTTCAATCATTGTTAATAACTTTTCATTATTGAATATAATGGGCCTCAGTGTATTTAACTATAAAATCAAAAGTTAAATATTTCACAGGGTGTTTTTCTGTAAAAAATAAATATTTTTGATTAGTTAATTAATTAAGAAATACATTTTAGCAAATATCACAAAATTGTTTCAAGTATAACATTAAGTAATCAACACATTTGTAATATTTTAATTTAGTGACATGCAGTCATTAAGAATTTCTTCTCTATATATTTATTCATGATGTTATTATGATACACAGATATTTTTAATAAAAACCTTAGAAATATAAGAAGTATGATAAATGGTACAATTATTATGCAAAAATTTTAATATGATGATACAAAGATCCTTAAACCAATAAACAGCCACTATAGTAGATAAGAGAATAACATTAATATTTAGCAGAGAAAACTGATCTTACTTTCAAAGCCTTAGTTGGACAAATGTACAATGGATTTGGAAGATAATTACAACCTTGAATACTATTTTTAACAAGGACAAGAAAAAAAATCTTGGTGGTATTCTGACCAAAACTCATTGATTGCTTAATTTTGGCAAATGCAAGCTCAGACTCAATAAATGTCATAATATTACATCCTGTGTTACGATTTTTGGCCTTCAAAGCTTAGAGGGAAAATTAATGGTCATTTCTTCACAGAACCTTGTACAGAATCTCAAACCAAAAAGTTTTTTGTTTTTGTCTTTTTTCCCCTTGAAACCCCTGCCTCCATAACTTAACTATAGACTTGCTTTTATATTTTTTTCAGTTTCCAACTTCCACCTTTATACATCTTTTAATCCTTGATTTATCATGTCAATTATTTTCTTATTAATATCTATTACTTTTTATAACTCTGTACTATACATTCTTTTCTGGAAATATGAAATTCTGTATAGTCTCGTGATTAATATTAGGTTAGTAAATTCTTCAGAAAAAATAATTCAAGCAATCCATAAAATGCTATTAAATATTCCTGGCTCAGCTATTATAACTTTTTTCATTTAACATTATTTTATTATGTAAGGCATAAAAAGGTAACAAATAGTGACAACATAACATTAGAAATTATAAAAAAGAATGCTTGGATATCATAATTTTATGTAAGACAATAAATATAATACATCATTAATCAGATATTTTGATGATTATAGGATTTTTTCTGAGTCATTTTTGTGAAATTTTATTTATAAGTCACAAAAATGTGCCAATTCATTTTTAAAAAATATTGTAATATTAATATAATCAACAGATTTAATACAATTTTTACATACAATTTTAAGAATAGAATATCTTCCTTCCTCACTTCCCCTTAATTACTGGTTTATTAAACAGAAATGGCCTATGGTCATGTCATTTCAACTTTAATATGTCCCCTTCTTACTAATGAGTCAGATAGTGTAGCTCTCTTACTGGCTTTTGGGGATTTAAGCTCTCTGTAAAATCTTATCAGATGGCAACAAATTCTTCCATCCATTCTCCAATTACAGACTTATCAGAATCACTAATTTTATTTAACTTCATCCATGTCATGTTAGAAATCACACAATAGCTCATCCAATTCCACATTTCCTTAGGGTGATCTATAAGAATCTTCTATCAAATAGTTAATAGTAACTCACCTAAAATTTGCAATGTATGGCAAGAGAATTGCAGTTTGAGTCAAGTCAGCGTAATTCACATGCAAAATAAGAATTTTTTTAACCCTACTCCAAGTATGAAACAATGTTTCCATTTAAAATAGATTCTCTCCTTCAAAAGTATTTCCTGATTGACCTTTGGCAAGGTTAGACTTTTTTTTCACTACTAGCTCTGATGTCTGCACTTAACTTTGTATATTAAAGCCTGGGATTCACAGGATTTGAGTTTTGCAAAAAAACTTCAGAATGATTTTAATCCTCACATTTTACATAAATGAATTGATTTCCCTAAGTTTGTTCAATTAAAGAGAAAGAGATGTGCCTGAGAACGCGTTTTGAAACGATATCTACATTTGGGTACATGGAAGAAAAAGAGAGAGAAATGTTTCCATTGGCAAATGAATTGATTTCCCTAAGTTTGTTCAATTAAAGAGAAAGAGATGTGCCTGAGAACGCGTTTTGAAACGATATCTACATTTGGGTACATGGAAGAAAAAGAGAGAGAAATGTTTCCATTGGCAAAACGTTTTCTTGCATGAATTTAGCTTTTCTATATCCTCAAATCGTGGACACAGCACAATGGAAGGACCCAGTACTAATTAACCAATGAATATTTTAGATTTTCAGAATTTTAATTTGAAGGCAGAGGAGCCCACCTAATCAGTTCTCACTCACACCTGAAAGAAATAAAACTACTGCAATTACCTTCTTCAATTCTACTGGCTTCAAAGGAAACGTGAGATCTGTTGGAGACTCCTGGCTTATAGAGAAATCTGGAAAATAGACATTTAACTCCTAGGTGCTGACTTCCTCTTAGGATGGAGGGCTTGTATTAGAGCTTCTGTCCTGGAGATTCCAGGGTGACATCTGGTTCTCTCCCTCAGCAGAACAGACTGCTGAGGCTCATAACCTAGGAAGTGAAAGCATTGCAACTCCTACATACTCTAACTGGTTGAGACCAGGATATAGCTGGTACATTATCAAACTATCTCTGACATTAAGACTGAGCTCACCAACTTTACCTTGGGGACACTGGCAAGGCACCCTTAGAGAAGGGAGAATCGTTTACCAGGTGAGGCCATGGAGACCTGTGGGCCCCAATGTGGCAATTAAAATCAACTGATTGACATTACAAGATCTGCCCTGAAGACCTCAGTTCTTTGCATTCTCCTTACTGCCCAAACCAAACTCATCTATTGAATCTTTACCTTCTCACTTGACTCATGCAACTATCCAGCTTGGTCCATCATACTTGCTGAACTTTGACCTAAATCCTCTATCTCTTTACCAATCAAACCAAATTCCATGTCTCTCTTGAAGTCTACCCTGGTCACTTCATATCAAATCTATTCCTTCTCTGGACTCCTCATGCAATGTAAATATTTGTATTTATTGTGTTATTGATACCAACAAAACATTAATTTCTTACATGACAAGTTTGATGTTTTATATTTCTCTCTTACATAACACCTTAGTGTATTATTATTTCATATGTGTTTTACCCTGTTTTTATTGATAGCAAGTTTAAAAGACATTCTTATAAATTCATTTACATATATTTATTGAGCAATGACATTGTTCTGTACATCGTGAAAATAGTAAAAATCAACATCTAATATTATCTACATGCAGTAAAGTCATCACCATATGGTTTATAGGAAAGAACTCTAAAGTACTGCATTTGCAATCTAGAGAAGTTTTCTAGATCTCCTTGAAGCTCAGTTTCCTCATGAGTAAGATGAGGCTTATGTGACTGGTCCTTTACAATGTTTAGAGGACTAATGACAAAATGCATGGCAAAAGCCCAACGTATGCAAGACATTCATTTAAAAGCAGGGTTACTGTAATACAATCACTTATTTGGTACATTTTTTGCCCCAAAGAAATGAAGTAAATATGACCTATTACTTCATGAAACTCTACTGTTTAACAAGAGATAGATGTTACCTGAAATAAAAGCAATCAATGTAGAAATTTCAATCACACCTCCTTCGGCTTAGAGAGTTTGAAATAATCAAGCGAAATATTAAAAATGCTATAAAACATTATTACCTTCCTGGGTCTTACTTCACATTTGACTAATGCAAAGACATAAAATTCTACTACTATCATGAAAGAGGATGTTACTTACCAGGTCTATAGGCAGAACCTCCCCAAACTAACTGGATTTTTTTAAAACCATGCCAAACTAACTGGGGAAAAATAGTACCAAAAATTATAGCACATACTTTGTGCAAAGGCACTAGTCCAAGAATTCCGTGCACACTAAACCAATACATCCTTACAATAGCTTTACATAGTAGCTACCCTTATCACTACTATAGTACAGAACGTGGCACTGAGACACAGAGTTAGTTAAGTTTAGTAAAATCAGTAAGATTTCAGCAGTTACACAGCTCATCCAGTGCCAAACTCTAAACCCATGTGAGCAAGCAAAGCAGTCCCAGTTGACGTTGTTCTATTTCTGTAAAAAAAAAATGAGGAGAGAAGTTTGAGGAATGGAAATACGTATCTGTGCATATGTGTGGTTGTGGTTATATATGGAGAGATTCAACCCAGATTGTTTATAGTTATGGTGCCCCTTGGATGAAGGTTGTTGAATATGGGCAAGGAATTGGGAGAGCATTGTACTTTACTTTTTAATTTACATGTAGTGCATTAAAATTTTAACTGATATATAATTTACACATCATATTATTCACACATTTAGGATGTACAATTCAATGGCCTTTAATACGCCCAAGAGGTACACATTTGACATTTTAGAATATTCCCATTAGTGTAAGGAAACATTTCATACCCACTCACTGATTTTCTTCCAATTCCTGGGAAACATTCAGTTAATCCCATCTCTATAAATTTGCCTTCTCTAGAAATTTCATATAAATATGTTTTTACAATATTTACCTTTTCTATCTAGCTTCCTTCCCTAGTATAAGCCTTTCAAGATTTATCCATGTTTCAGCCCATAATTTCTTTTTTGTGACTGGCAGAACAATATTCTGTTTTATGGATATACCTTATTTACCATATTCCTTCATTTACTGATGAACATCTAGGTTGTGTCCACCTCTTGGTTATTGTAAATAATATTTTGTTACATTTGTTATTAAGCTTTTGTGCATGCATATTTACTTAAAGTGTTTCAGTGAAAATAAAGATGCTAACCATACACTAGTAAAACATGGGAAACATAGACATTTTTTCTACAGATGATTTTACTTCTCTGAAGACTTAAGAAAAACAGAGGAAATAGAAGATTGATTTGGGATGCACAGATAGTACTGGAAGCCACTGAGTAGATTTTTGAGCAATACAGCACCCAATTTTTCAGGTGAACTTTTTGTTGATAGGTAAAAATTTGTGACTTTCACCTGAAAATCATCTGGATTTGTATATTTTTGATAGTTTATCAATGTCTGACAACACTGAATCTGAGTTGCTTTATGTAAAACCAGTGGGAGCTGAGCAACAATTGACTCTTCCCCTCCTTAGAAGGCAGATACAGTTGCTCCACCCAATCACTCCAAAACTGGCACCTAATTGTCTACACTGTAAACATTTGCATGGATAATCCTAAGATTGCAGAGAGGCAAATAAGAGAAAAAAACTGAAAAGTTAGCTTTGAAAGCAATTTTTTAGATCCTTACTTGATTCAAAGACCTTCTCTGCACCAGAACCAAACCAGCCATACACCTCCTGTTGAAGGTCTGTAGCAGTTTGAACTTATCACCTCCCAGTCACTTAAATTTTTAGACCCTTCCTCACATTAGTAAGTTCTTCCTTACACTCTGCCAAATTATGTCTTCCAAAAATTTCAGTGTAGCTGTCCTTACTCCTTTCCTTGAAATTGCAAGGAAAATTAATTTCTCTCATCTTTTGCTGCTTTCCCATGCTATAAGGAGAGAGCTGGATCAGAAGCGCAGCTAGGACACGAAATGGCAACCATATGGGATGCTGGCACCACAGGTAGAGGCTTAGCCTACTATGACACAGCGCTAGCCCCAAGAAAATATTTTTAAAATTTGCTTTATATGTAAAACAGATTTTTTTTGTTTCACTTCACCTTTTAGAAATTTACAATTGCTTATGTATTTTTCATTATGTCATTCATTAACATGATAAATATGATAAATTATATTGAGAGATTTCTAAAAATATTGAATCCTAAAATAGATATTGAATATATAGTTTAATTTTATTCTCAGCTTTTACAATTTATACATGCCTTCATTAGTATGTGTAGTGTATAGGAAATTTTGCTGATATTATTTTTGATTTGGCTCATTAGGATTATATCTCCTTTTTTTAATTTTAATTTAATTTTTAAATAGAACACTTTTATTTAATCAATATAAATAATGAAATTATTACTTTTGGATTATAGCAGTTCTTCCTCCCATAACCACTCTCCCACCCGCAAGCCATCCCACCTCCTACTCCCTCTCTAATCCCATTATTCATTAAGATTCATTTTTAATTATCTTTATATACGGAAGATCAATTTAGTTTATACTAAGTAAAGGTTTCAATAGATTGCACCTGCACAAACACACAAAGTATAAAGTACTGTTTGAATACTAGTTTTACCATTAGTTAGCATAGTACAACACACTAAGGACAAAGATCCTACATGGGGAGTAAGTGCAGAGTGACTCCTGTTGTTGATTTAACAATTGACACTCTTATTTATGATGTCAGTAATTACCCAAGGCTCTTGTCATGAGCTGCCAGGGCTATGGAAGCCTCTTGAGTTCACAAACTCTGACTTTATTTAGATAAGGTCATAATCAAAGTGGAAGTCCTCTCCTCCCTTCAGAGAAAAGTACTTCCTTCTTTGATGGCCCATTCTTTCCACTGGGATCTCACTCACAGAGATCTTTCATTTAGGTTATTTTTTGACACAGTGTCGTGGCTTTCCACACCTGAGATACTCTTATGGGCTTTTTAGCCAAATTCAAATGCCTTAAGGGCTGATTCTGAGGCAAGAGTGCTATTTAGGGCATTTGTTATTCTATGAGTCTGCTGTGTATCCCGCTTCCCATGTTGCATCGTTCTCTCCTTTTTAGTTCTATCAATTATTATTAGCAGACATTGTTCTTATTTATGTGATCCCTTTGGCACTCAATCCTATCTTTATGATTAGTTATAAACTTAAACTGATCACTTTAACTAGTAAGATGGCATTGGTACCTGACAACTTAATGAGATTTGGAGTCCAATGGGACGTTTCTTACCCTTAGGGGTAAGTCCGAGAGAGTATGTGCCAAACTGTACATCTCCTTCCTCTCTTATTTCCACTCTTATTTTTAACAGGGATCAATTTTCAGTTGGATTTAAACACCTAAGAATAATTCTGTGTTAATTAAAGAGTAAAACCAATGGTAGAAAAAGAAAACACTAAAAAGAATAAAATGGTAAGCAGTTCCTCGACAGTCAGGACAAGGACTGATTAAGTCATTGCTTCTCATAGTGTCAATCTCATTTCTACAGGTTTCCTTTTAGGTGTTCAGTTAGTTGTCACCGATCAGGGAGAACATACGATATTTGTGCCTTTGGGACTGGCTTATTTCACTCAACATGTTTTCCAGATTTCTCCATTTTGCTGCAAGTGACTGTATTTCATTTTTTTTTTACTGCTGTGTAGTATACTATAGAGTACTTATCCCATAATTTCTTTATCCAGTCTAATGTTGATGGACATTTAGGTTGATTCTAGGTCTTAGCTATTGTGAATTAGCTGCAACAAACATTGAGGTGCAGATAGCTCTTTTTGTGGCAATTTAATTTCCCTTGGGTAAATTCTGAGGAGTGAGATGGCTGGGTCGTGTGGTAGGGCTATATTCAGTTTTCTGAGGTATCTCCAAATTGTCTTCCATAGTGGCTTTACCAGTCTGTATTCCCACCAACAGTGGATTAGTGTCCCTTTTCCCCCACATCCTTGCCAGTATCTGTTGTTGTTGATTTCTGTATGTAAGCCATTCTAACTGGGGTGAGGTGAAACCTCATTGTGGTTTTGATTTGCATTTCCCTGATTGCTAGTGATATTGAACATTTTTTCATATGTGTGTTGGCCATTTGGATTTCCTCTTTTGAAAAATGTCTTTTGAGATCTTTGGTCCATCTCTTAAGTGGGTTGCTTATTTTGTTGTTGTGGAATTTCTTGTTCTCTTTGTAGATTCTCGTTATTAACCCTTTATCTGTTGCATAATTTGCAAATATTTTCTCCCATTCTGTTGGCTGCCTCTTCACCTTCACCTTCCT
Organism: Oryctolagus cuniculus; assembly: GCF_964237555.1. Classification (NCBI taxonomy): domain Eukaryota; kingdom Metazoa; phylum Chordata; class Mammalia; order Lagomorpha; family Leporidae; genus Oryctolagus; species Oryctolagus cuniculus. The sequence continues at coordinate 33,993,097 of NC_091445.1, forward strand.
GACTGTTTCTTTTGCGGTATAGAAACTTTTCTTTTCTTTTTTTTCATTTTATTTAATGAACATAAATTTCCAAAGTACAGCTTATGGATTACAATAGCTCCCCCCCACCCCGCCGTAACTTCCCTCCCACCCACAACACTCTTCAATTTGATGAAATTCCAATTGTTAATTTTGTCTTTGACTGCCTGTACTTCTGGGGTCCTTTCCAAGAAGTCTTTGCTGGTGCCTTTATCTTGCAGGGTTTCCAATTTCTTGAAGTAGGCATGTATTCTTTTTTTTTTTTGACAGGCAGAGTGGACAGTGAGAGAGAGAGACAGAGAGAAAGGTCTTCCTTTGCTGCTGGTTCACCCTCCAATGGCCACCGTGGCCAGCGCGCTGTGCCGGCGCACCGTGCTGATCCAATGGCAGGAGCCAGGTACTTACCCTGGTCTCCCATGGGGTGCAGGGCCCAAGTCTTGGGCCATCCTCCACTGCACTCCCTGGCCACAGCAGAGAGCTGGCCTGGAAGAGGGGCAACTGGGACAGAATCCGGCGCCCCGACCGGGACTAGAACCCGGTGTGCCGGCGCCGCAAGGTGGAGGATTAGCCTAGTGAGCCGTGGCGCAGGCCAGCATGTATTCTTATAAACTTTTCTCTCAGGACAGCTTTGGCTGTATAACATAAGCTTTGATATATTCTATTTTATCTTCATTTGCTTCCAGAAATTTTTTATTTCTCTTTTGATTTCTTCTATGACCCACTGTTAATTCAGGAGCATGTTGTTCAGTCTCCATGTGTTTGCATATGCTCTAGGGATTCCTGAGTTGCTGATTTCCAGCTTCATTCCTTGTTGTCTGAGAAGATGCATGGTATGATTTCAATTATTTGAATTTGCTGAGACTTGCTTTATGGCCTAGTATGTGGTTAATCCTAGAGAAAGTACCCTGCACTGCTGAGAAGAATGTGAATTCTTTAAGTGTAGGATGAAATGTTCTATAGATATCTCTTAGACTATTTTGTCTATTGTGCCAATTAAATCTGCTGTTTCCTTGTTGGTTTTCTGTCTGGTTGATCTGTCCGTTGCTGAAAGTGGTTTATTGAAGTCCCTCAATACTATTGTATTTGAATCTAAGTATCCCTTTAAATCCCTTAACTTATCTTTTAAATAGCTTGGCGCCCTGTAATTAGGTACATATACATTTATAATAGTTACACCTTCCTGTTGAATTGATCCCTTAATCATTATATAGTGCCCCTCTTTGTCTTTTTAACAGTTTTTCTGTCAAATCTATTTTGTCTGATATTAAGAAGTCTGCACCAGCTCTTTTTTGGTTTCTGTTGGCATGGAATATCTTTTTCCAACCTTTCGCTTTCAGTCTGCATGCATCTTTGTTGGAAAGATGTGTTTCTTGTAAGCAGCAAATAGATAGGTTTTGTTTTTTAATCCACTCATTCAGTCTTTGTCTTTTAACTGGAGAGTTGAAGCCATTTACATTCAATGTGACTGTTGATAAGTAGTAACTTTTGTCCTGCCATTTTCACAAAAATATTTCTAATATATGCTTTGAACTTCCTGTGACCTTTTACTGAGAGCTTTTCTCCTTTACCTTATTTCATATTGATGACCATGTTTCTGTGTTTCTATGTGTAACACATCTTTAAGCATCTTTTGCAGGACTGGATAAGTGGTGAAAATTCTTCAATTTCTGTTTTCTATGAAAGGTCTTTATTTCACCTTCATTCACAAATGAGGGCTTTCCAGGGTATAATATTCTGAGATGGCAGGTTTTTTTTCTTAGTACTTGGGCTATATTTTGCCATTCCCTCCTAGCCTGCAGGGTTTCTGATGAGAAGTCTGCTGTGAATCTAATTGGAGTTCCTTTGAAAGTAATCTGGGATTTATCTCTTGAACATTTTAGAATCTTTTCTTTATGTTTCACTGTGGTGAGTTTGGTTACAATGTGTTGTGGCAAGGATCTTTTCTGGTCATATCTATTGGGAGTTCTGTGTGCTTCCTGTACTTGGATGTCTCTTTCTTTCTCTAAACCTGGGAAGTTTTCTGCTAGTATCTCCCTAAATAGGCCTTCTAATTCTTTCTGTCTCCATGCTTTCCAGAGCTTTCAGGAACTTTCAGAACCCGAATGTTGTTTTTTTTTAATAGTATCCTGTAGACTCCCAATGATATTTTTTAGATTTCTAATTTCTTCTTTTTTTCTTTGGTTTGACTGTATACTTTTCTGTGCTCTGTATTCTAAGTCCGAATTGCTTTCTTTTGCCTCACTGATTCTGTTTTTACAGCTGTCAACTACATTTTTTTATTTGTTCTACTGAAATCTGTTTTTTTTTTTTTTTTTTGACAGGCAGAGTGGACAGTGAGAGAGAGAGAGACAGAGAGAAAGGTCTTCCTTTGCTGCTGGTTCACCCTTCAATGGCCACTGCAGCTGACGCGCTGCGGCCGGTGCACCGTGCTGTTCCGATGGCAGGAGCCAGGTGCTTCTCCTGGTCTCCCATGGCGTGCAGGGCCCAAGTACTTGGGCCATCCTCCACTGCACTCCCGGGCCATAGCAGAGAGCTGGCCTGGAAGAGGGGCAACCGGGACAGAATCCGGCTCCCCGACCAGGACTAGAACCCAGTGTGCCAGCGCCACAAGGTGGAGGATTAGCCTAGTGAGCCACGGTGCCGGCCTTCTACTGAATTCTTCATTTCATTTTTATTTCTTTGTTAAGATTTAATTTTCATGAGAGAGATTTTCTTTCATTTCCTGCATGGATTTCAGTAGTCCGTGCACTTTCTTTTGGTTACTTCTCAGTATTCTTGTTTTGAGTTCCATTTCTTTCATTCTTCTATTTCATCGTCTTCATAATCTTTTATTGAAGTGTCATGCTCTTTTGGGAGCATCAGGTTTTCTTCCTTAATCTTGTTTCTTGGATTGTTGCATTTGATTTTTTGGCATTTGTGGAGATACTTGTTCATTTTTTTCCTGCTGTGGCAGCTTTTCTCATTGTACTATGACTGCAGATAAGTGGACTTTTTGCTTTTAGTGAATCTCTAGAGGCTTGTGGTGTATGTGACCAGAGAGCTCTGTTCAGTTCTTCAGGGTAATGGTGTACCTATGGTGACACAATCATGTTTGATTTGGTAAATCTTCTCTCTCTCTTTTTGTAAACAGAAGGGAAGTAATTCTGCTCAGCTGAGCTCTTCTCAATGGCGCTAGCCCCTGTGGTTATAATATTCGTCCTTAGTGTAATTTCAGATTCCCCAGCAGTGTCTCTCACCGAGTAACCAGGACTGCCCTAGCTTGTGGTGTCTCCCATAGAGACAACTCAAAGTCTCAGCCACACCATGAGTTCTGCCACACACCCTCAGTTTCTTTTTTCACAGTCCCGGTTCAGAAGCTTCACACAGTCACAAGTTTCTAGCCGCCTGTTATTTCTCCCCACCAGAGTCAAGAGTCTCCACTCAGCTGATTGCCAGGCACAGACAAGAGCTGGAGCAGCTATTATGTAAATCCAAAATGGCACCCACTCTATTGGCTTGTACACCTTTGTAAGGTGATTGGGAAAGAGATACATGTCCGTACCATCCCTTTTAATTTTTTTCTCCTCTTGTTAGGGTGGTGCACTTTTCCCCATGGGGCTTCAAATATCATTTCCTCTAGGCCCTTCCTGCCACATTTTCGTCAGAGTCTCAGGCTATTGTGTTCTCCTCTCACCTCACTATCCAGTGCTGGTGGGTAGGCTTTCAGCTGCTGGAGTCCCAGGCTGTAGACTCCCATGCCCTCCACGTAGGTCCTCTGTGTGCCTCTAATTTTGGAAGAGTTACCTCTGCTGTTTTTCCCTAACTCTTCCCTGAGACTGTACTCTTTCCACTTTTATTAAACTATCTTCTCCTGGACTAGATCAGTAAGCTCCCTCCATATTCCACCATCTTGGACCTGCCTCCCAATGATTTTTGGTTTTTGTTCATCAGGTCTGTTGGTCTATAGTTCCTTTTTCTATTATATCTTTTTCAGGTTTAGGAATTCAAGTGATGCTGGTTTCAAAGAAGGAGTTTGGGAGGTTTCTCTCCCTTTCAATTATTTTTTAAAGACTTATTTAGTTATTTAAAAGAGTTACACAAAGAGAGAAGGAGAGCAGGAGAGAGATGGAGAGAGAGGTCTTCCATCCACTGGTTCACTCTTCAGATGGCCATAATGGTCGGAGCTGCACCAATCCTAAGTCAGGAGCCAGGAACTTCTTCCATGTCTCCCACATGTGTTCAGGGGCCCAAAGACATGGGCCATCTTCTACTGATTTCCCAGGTCATAGCAGAGAGCTGGATCGGAAGTGGAGCAGCCGAGACTTAAACTGGCACCCATATGGGATGCTGGCACTGCCGGCAGTGCTTTACTGCTATGCCACAGTGCTCCTCCTCCTTCAATTATTTTGAATAGCTTGAGAAGAATCTGAGTTAGTTCTTTAAATGTCTGGTAGAATTCATCAGTGAAGTCATCTGGACCTAGGTTTTTCTTTGCTGTGAGAGTCTTTATCATTGATTCATTTTTTGTCTTGGTCATTGGTCTCTTACAGGTTTTCTATGCCTTCATCTCTCAATTTAGGCAGGTTGTATGTGTCAGGAATCTATCCAATTTTCTAGGGTTCCTGATTTGTTGGCATACTGCTCTTTGTAGTGCTTTTTGATGAATATTTTTATTTCTATGGTGCGTGTTGTTACATTTCCTTTTTAATCTATAATTTAATTGATTTAGATCTCCCATTTTTTTTGGTTAGATAGACCAATGGTGTGTCAATTATGTTTACTTTTTCAAAATACCAACTTTTCACTTGGCGGATCTTGAATATTTTTCTTTAAGTTTGGTTTAATTTTGTTTATTTCTTCTCTAATTTTTAATTATTTCTTTTCTACTACTGGTTTTGTATTTTTTGCTGCTGTTTTTCTATATCCTTAAGATTCATATATAACTCATGTATTTGATGTTTTTTAAATTTCTTGATATAGTCATCAGTTGCTTTAAACTTCCCTCTTAAAACTGCTTTTGCTTTTTCTCTTAAGTTTTGATATGTTGTATTTGCTGTCTTCATTCATTTCCAGAACTGTTTTGATTTTTCACTTATTCCTTTTATGACCTACTGTTCATTTATGAGCATGTTGTTCAATGTTGTTCAATGTGTTAGCATATGTTCTTGAGGTTCCTAATTTGTTGATTTTGAGCTTCAATCCAGTGTGATCAGAAAAGGTGAATGGTATGATTTTGATTTTTTTTTTTGAATTTGCTTTATGCCCTGGTATATAGTCTATCCTGGAGAATGTTCCATGCATTGCTGAGAAGAATGTGCATTCTGCAACTGTGGGGTGAAAAGTTCTGTAGATATCTGTTAGGATCATTTGCTCTATAGTGCAGATTGACTATCATTTTCTTGCCGATTTTCTGTCTGGTTGATCTGTCCATTGCTGAATGTGGAGTATTGAAGTCTCCCATTACTATTATATTGGAGTCTTTGTTTCCATTTAGATCCATTAGCATTTCTTTAAATAGCTAGGCACCCTGTAATTAGGTGCATATACACTTGTAATAGTAACATCTTCCTTTTGAATCGATCCCTTAATCACTACATAGTGCCATTCTTTGTCTCTTTAAAAATTTTTTTGTGTTAAGGTCTATTTTGTCTGATGTTAGGATGAGTATACCAGCTCTTTTTTGGTTCCTGTTAGCATAGAATATTTTTTCCATCCTTTCACTTTCATTCTGCATGCATCTTTGTTGATGAGATGCATTTTTGTAGGCAGCAAATACATGGTTTTTGTTTTTTTAATCCATTCAGCCAGTCTGTATATTTCAACTAGAGAGTTGAGTCCATTTACATTCAAGATGACTATTGATATGTAATGACTTAGCCCTGCCATTTTTTTTCCATAAAAATTCCTATTGTTTACTTTGTATTTCCTTTTTACTTTTACTGAGCAAATTCTGCCTTCACCTTCTTTCGTAATGATGACCATATTTATGTGTTTCTATGTGTAGAACATCCTTAAGCATCTTTTGTATGAGTGTTGAAAAACTCAATTTCTGTTTGTTATGGAAAGTCTTTATTTTACCTTCATTCATCAATAAGAGCATTACAGGGTATAGTATTCTGGGTTGACTTTTTTTTAAGACTTGGAATATATCTCGCTATTCTCTCCTAGCCTATAGGGTTTCTGAAAGAAATCAGCCATTAGTCTTATTGGAGATCCTCTGAAAGTAATCTGGTGTTTCTCTTGTGGACATTTTAGAATCTTTATGTTTTATTGTGGAGAGCTTGAATACAATGTGTTGTAGTGAAGATCTTTTTTGGTCATATCTATTAGGAGTTCTGTGTGCTTCCTGTATTTATATATCCCTTTCTCTCTCCAAAGTAGGGATGTTTTCTATAATTATTTCACTCAAAAGGCCTTCTAATTCATTCTCTTATTCCAAGCCTTCAGGAACTCTTCAGACCTGTATGTTGGGTCACTTGCTAATATCCCATAAATCTCCAACACTGTTTTTTAGTTTTCTTATTTCTTCTTCTGTTTGGTATGACTGTAAAATTTCCAGCAATTTTTCTTCTAACTCAAATGTTATTTCTTTTGCCTCACTAATTCTCTTAAGGCGTTCCATCATGTTTTTTATTTGTTCTATTGAATTTCATTCCCAGTATTTTGTTTTAATTTCTCTTTAAAATTTCTGTGGGAAAAATTTTCACTCATATTAAGTATGGATTTCTTTAGTTCATGAATTTGCTTCTGATTACTTCTAAGAAAGCCTATGATCAATTTTTGGAATTCTGTTTCTGGTATTTCATCAATCTCTTCATCTTCATATCCTAGTATTGAAGTGTTATGTTTTTTGAGGAGTGTCATGTTGTCTTCCTTATTCTTGTTTCTTGAATTGCTGTGCTTATTATCATACATTTTTGGTTATATGGTTTTTTTTCCCTGTGGAGGCTTTTCTCTTTTAACTATATCTCTGCGGCTTAGTGGAGTGTCCTCTCTTTTATTGAAAACCCAGAGGCATGTGCTGGGTGTGTTCAGGGAGCTGCTTTCAGTGCTCCAGGGTGAGGAAAGTGTCTAAGGTGACATCCAAATTAGGCAAGGTTAATTGCCTCTTTTTTATTATAGGGAAGTTTGTCATCTATGTTGGCATAGTCTCATGCTCACCTTCTCTCCTCAAAGGAGACCAATGTCTGAGAGCTAGCACTGGGGATACGATTTTCATCTGCACTGCTACAAGAACCACACAGAAGATCTGTGCAGTCCTCAGTGTGAACACAGATCCTGCAGGAATGACTGTCACCAGGGTATCAGGGAGCCCTGAGCATGTAGAGCTGCCCACAATGACTTCCCAAAGTTCCAGCCACACCCTGTGACTTCCCATGCAGTCACATTCCTTTCATAGTCCTGGCACACAAGGTTCCCACAGTCATGAGCACCCAGCTCCCTTTCAATACTCCCAGCCAGAATTGGGTGCCTCCTCTTGGCTGGTTGCTGGGCGCACAGGCACAGATAAGAGCTGGTGCAGCTGTTGCATATATCCAAAATGGCACCCACCTTCTCTCAGTTAGTTACAGCACACTGCTACTGGGTAGTCTGGGAGAGAGAAATGTGCCCCCCCCCCTTTTCCCTCTATGTTGGCAAGTTAATGGTTCCCATAGTGCTCCAAGCTGGATTCTCTTCAGGCTCTTCTTGAAGCTTTATTGCCAGTGGCTTGGGCTGCTGCAGTCTGGTTTCACTTCACTTCAAAGCTGGTCCTGAGGCTCTCGGCTTCTGGGGTCCTAAGTTGTATGTGTCCACATCCTCCATATAGGCCCACAATGTGTCTCTAATGTGCATTGAGTTTCCACTGTTGTTTTCTCTTTAACTCTTACCTGAAACTACATTCTCCACTTTTTTATATTTTTTGACAGGCAGAGTTAGTCAGTGAAAGAGAGAGAGATAGAGAGAGAGTTATAGATAGTGAGAGACAGAGAGAGAGGTCTTCCTTCCATTGGTTCATTCCCCTAATGGTCGCCACGGCCGGTGCTGTGCCGATCCGAAGGAAGTGCCAGCAGCTGGGTGCTTCCTCCTGGTCTCCCATGGGGTGCAGGGCCCAAGCACTTGGGCCATCCTCCACTACACTCCGGGGCCACAGCAGAGAGCTGGACTGGAAGAGGAGCAACCAGGACTAGTACCCAGCACCCCAACCAGGACTAGAACCTGGTGTGCCAGCGCCACAGGCGGAGGATTAGCCAAGTGAGCCACAGTGCCGGCCCCACTTTTTTAATTATATTTTTTCTAAAATATTCATTTATTTACTTGAGAGGTAGAGTGACAGAGAGAGAGGGAGAGACAGAGAAAGAGGTCTTCCATCCACTGGTTCACTCCCCAAATGGCTTCAATGGCCGGAGCTTTGCTGATCCGAAGCCAGGAACCAGGAGCTTCTTCTGGGTCTCCCATGTGGTTGCAGGGGCCCAAACACCTGGGTCATTTTCTACTGCTTTCCCAGGCCATAGCAGAGAGCTGGAACAGAAGTGGAGTAGCTGGGTCTTGAACTGGCACCCATATGGGATGCTGGCACTGCAGGCAGTGGCTTTACCCACTACGCCACAGCATCGGGCTCTCCCTTCCCTTTTAAAATTGCTGACATATGTGTCTTCCCTTGTATGAATGTACCAGCTTGTATATCAGTTCATTTATTGAAGAATATGTTGGTTGTTTCCAGTTTGGGACAATTATTAGTAAAGCTGGCAGAAGCAATCATATAAAGGTTTTTTTTTTTGTGGAAAAAATTTTTTTATCAATTGAGTAAATACCTAATGGTGTCATTTTTGGGTCATATGATATGACTAAATTTAGTGGGATTTTTACATTTTTTAAAATAATTGTTAAATTCAAAGATTTTTTAGAAAATTAGATGTCTACATAGTTATTGAATATTGCCTCTCTAGCCTTAACCCTGATGAACTTTTTGTTAGAGAATTAAAAATATGTTAATTTTATTGGCTAAATTAGACATTTTACCAGAAAATGTACATATACTTTTACAACCTAACATTATTTTAGTGTTTTTTTTAAACTACATTATTTGTGTAATTTCAAACAAGAATAATTATTATAAGTAGTTGACATCTCATTAATTATTTTTCAAAACCTGCAAGCTATTTAAACTAAAGGGACTGTCTTTTTTATTTTTGCCTTTTCCTTTTCTCTGTTCACTAAAAGTGTCTATTATTATTCTTCCTTCTGTTGAGTTAATAATATGTTGATGATCATTTAAATGTTATGAAGAACTTAATAGAACATGTACCTAGATATTTTAAAGTTCGGGTTAAGTTTGTAGAAATTAGTTTTAATCCCCCAGCTACTTCATTCTCTTTTCTTCCTACTTCTCTCTAGGGTCCCTCACTGTTCAGCACTAATTGGTCACTTTGAGGTGCTTAATTCAGAGGAAACTTCATAATAACTGGGAACTACCTGTTACTTCAGAGTAAATAAAAGGTTCCTTGTGGATTTGATACGTGAGGTCATTTCCCTTTTCATAGCTCCCTGGGCACTTAGTATAAAAGTGCTGTGCAGTGATAACTAAGTCTTTGGAACAGACATAACCCCCAACCCACTAAGGTTAGTTGAATGTCCCCTGGGTCTTTGGGCACAGTAGGCAGGCTCTCTGCTAAGAGGTGTCAACAATTGCCTCAGTCAATAGAATCCCTGGGTGTATAATCTATACATTATGTGGTGATCCATTACAGATCCTTTTGTGAAAAGATATAGGATAAAGCCCTGTCCCCACACTATGTAATGTGCGTGTGAGGAGATCAGAAATGATCATAGTGCTAACAACATTTCTGAGAATGAGACAATGTAAAATAGTTTGTGGGCTGAAACAGGAAGACCAATAAGAGGAAGAAGAAAAGGGAGGCCCTGGTGGTTTTGCCAAATCCCAATTTGTTTCTCTGGTCCTACTTGGACAAGTGCTTTGGTTGTTGGCTGCTTTACAGTGAGACATGTCCCTTGCAGAGCCCTAACATAACTTCCTTCTTTCTCCACAAGAAAGGAAATAGTGGCAAGGATGTGACTTTCAACATGTCAGACTATCAAATGTCTGTAAAGGTGATGGTGTTCCTTTGTTTTCAGACTCTCAGGTTCCTGGGAATGTCTGAAAAGCCAAGATGTGATTCTGCTTATAGTATCAAATTTTGAGCCTACATGAGCATAAAACTGGATCATTAATGCCTTCAACCTTCTTGGAAGTTGGTTTTTTAAAGGTACTTAATTGTATATGCAGTATGTATGTGGGATCCCAATTTCTACAATTCTGAGCAATGAGATAGACAGTTGTTTTGTTGAATGCTTTATATTCTAGCAATTCTACTTTTATATGGCACTCGGCAAATATTTACTAAGTGTCTTACTTTTATGTGTCAGGCATGAGGAGACATAACTACAAAGGGACTATAAGTATACCTACCACAAATTATGCAGGCACTGTTGTGTGGTAATTTAGTGATCATGAGCTTTCAAACCAGTGAGTTTTGACTTTGAGTCCTAGTTCTACCATATACGGAAGACATGGCCTTGCTGTAGGATTAAGTCACTATAAGTTTTATTTTTCTCTGTAAAATGAAACTTTAACAGTGTTACATAGGACAATCAAATAAGATAATGCATTTAAAGCACTCTGTACAGTGCTAAGCTTGTAGTGTGCACTTGAGAAATATGATCACTATTCCTACTTATTATTATTGTAAGTATTTAGAGAATAACACTTCACATTGACTTTTACATGTGTGATATTTTGCAATTATTAAGATAACCTTATGAAAAGAATAATATTATTACATTGCTATTCTAATATTACAGATTAGTAAATGAGGATCCACAGGATTAAAGGTCATCCCAGATTTCCACAAATGATTGTTTTTTGACAGTTTAAACAGATATCCCTAGATCTCATGTTGAATACTCTGAACTCTGCATCACAGCATTATTAAAGTTTTCTAAATTAATCCAGATGACATTTAATAGATTAATCCATAATAGATTAGGAAAAGTTTATAATTGGGGCCAGTGTTGTGGCAGAGTGGATAGAGACTCTAAGTGGGATGCCAGTATCCTGTGTGGACACTGGTTTGAATCCATACTGCTCCACTTCTGATCCTGCTCCCTGCTAATGCACCTGGAAAGATAGTGGAGGAAAGCCCAAGTGCTTGGACACCTGTACCCACGTGAGAGACCTGAAAGAAATTCCTGGCTCCTAACTTCAGCATGGCACAGCCTCAGACATTGTAGCCATCTGGAGAGTAAACCAGCACATAGAAGTTCTCTCTCTCTCTCTATCTCTCCTTCTCTCTGTGTATAATTCTGCCTTTCAAATAAATCTTTAAAAAAGGAAATGTTTATCATTACCTTGATTCTTTGTTTACCTCTCTGAAATCACAAATTTTTTTGCTCCAATTAATCCCCTTCTTTTCACCATTGTCACTTTCCTCTCATCTCATTCTCCCAGTGGAGAACTGGAAGTTTGTATAAGGAAGACATTGGCTTATAGAAAATGCTGTGTTATAGGTAGTTGCCCTGGATTTGACATAATATATCTGTGATAAAATGAATACTTTAGTATCTTCTTTATCTTCTTGTGTCAGTTGTGAAATTCAATGGTCTTGACATAAACAAAAGCAACTGTCTGATTTATTATAATGGACTCTTCTAATATTTAAAGACATAGTGACAAGACACCATCAACCTAAGGACATATATGCTAAGCTTACTTGCAGGAAGAATATTCACTTGTTTGCAACATAGAAACCTGAAGTCCTTGTGTGTCTAGCTGGGACTGTCCTGAGCTAATGAAGCCATAGAGTCACATGATGGTAAGACCTTAATTCATGCAGATGTGTAGGATTCAATATCAAATACTCACAGACATTACAGACATAAGGTGGACATATGAGGTGGGAAGGGCAGAGGGAAGAGTGGCAGTGTGAGGAGTAGGAACGGAGAGGAATGTTAAAATTCATCTCCAATTTATTAGCATATATTATGTTATTCTGCACAGGAAGTATAAAAGAAAAATATCAACATCTACTACAGTGGTGGAGCCAGGCAAGCTTGGGCTGGTGCAATTATTTTAAGGCAAAAGATGAAAGGGGTGTCCTGTATGTCAGAGAAGGTGTTACAGAAAAGGAAGTTCTTGTGCTGAGAGATTGTCATGAGATGTCACCAGGGGGCCACCACCAGGAGCAAAGGATCACCAGAGGTACAAAGAAATCAAACAGCAGTGATAGAAGCAGCCTTAGAAAGAGATGCATCAGCCTAGGGTGGGGACCTGTTGTACATTATGACAGTAAGGTGGTTTCTGAAGAACCCACAAGTGCCTCATGAGAGAAGAGTCATCTCTACACATCTGCCAGGCTTATAAAGCATGAAGCTGTCTTGGGAGAGTAAGAGATTTCTGAGAGGCCCTTCTTTATCCTTTTGCATGTCCCAAGCAGGATGAAATGTGCTACTGTTAACATTCTGCAAAGCAGGGGCAGGCAGATGAACAGGTTGTTCACAGTCCCTCTCAGGCACACAGGTACTGGAAAGATCTTTCTGGGAGTAGGGTACTGCTGAATGCAAATGAAGTTCTGAGATTTCATTATCCATGAGATCAGCTTTCACTTCCTGGCAGCTTCATGGTTCTGTGGCTTTGCCAATCGGCATGTGGACCATTTCTTTTGTAGGTTGCTGATTATTGTGAATCTGTCATGTGTGAATATTGACCCAACAGAGTCCAATCATCCTGGGCAAGCCTGTGTCCATCATTCGGACTTCCTATATATGCATTCCCTGAACAGTATTGATAATACCTTCAGCAGAGGGGTGGAAAAGGGTACTTGGGGCCTGGGATTCCCATGAAGTGAAGGTCTCATTTTTTTTTTTGGACCACTATGTTTTTGTATCTGCAGCCAAAGAACAACTACTCAACACCAGAGCAAGGCACTGGCAGTACTCTACATGATTCTGGCACCCACTGTCAACCTCCTGATCTACACACTGAAGAATAAAGATGTGAAAAAAGCAATCAGGAAGGTGCTGGGGAGAGAGCAGGTTTAGGGAGACCAAGAGCTGGAAGGAAAGGTGAGACAATCAAAGGAGACACAACAGGATCTGTTTCATTTAACTGCATTTATTTTATGTTTCTACTGAGTGGATTGGAATATCCACTATGTTCTCTGGTTATTTCCAAGACTCTTCCAGGAAAGGAATTTACCACAAGAAATCTTGATCATTCTTTAAATGAACTTCTGGCCAAGGAATTTCTCACTCGCAAGTAATTCTGTAACTTACTATTAATGCCTTTTTAGTGTCAATAAACAGTTATTAACTCCCTCAAATGCCATCAACAATATGCCCATATGTTTTACTAACACTGATAATACTTCTGCTACACTTACTAAGCACCTTCATGGTAAACAGATTCAATATATGGTATTAATATGGATGTTGGGTGTGTGTGTGTGCATGAGATTATGTTAGCTCAGTTAGTTTTATAGGTGTATATTAATATATTATATCATCATATACTCATAAATTCATATGTTCTAACTATACTTTTGTATAAATATACTTAATTATGTGTGTGTTTGTATATATATATAAGAATACTTATCAGGGTCAGTGCTGTGGCTTAGCTAGTACAGCACCCATATGAGTGCCACTTAAAGTCCCGGCTGCTCCACTTCTGATCCAGCTCTCTACAGCCTGGGAAAGCAGTAGAAGATGACCCAAGTCCTTGGGCCCCTGAACCCATGTGGGAGATCCAGAGGAAGTTCCTGGCTCCTGGCTTTGGATCAGCTCAGCTACAGCCATTGCGGTCATTTGGGGAGAGAATCAGAGGATGGAAGATTTCTCTCTATGGCTCTACCTCTTTCTCTCTTTCAAATAAATAAAATAAATCTTAAAAAAAGAATATTTTTCTTTCATATGATGTGGTGAGATACCTCAGAATTAGAGACACATCTTACATAACTATATAGATGAATTTCTGTATTATAAATATACATATTAGTAAGTGTAAATCTATAAATATGTAATATATTTCTTTCAATATATTTAATACTATGTATTGTGCATATAATATATTTATTTAAAAGAGTTATTATTGGCTAGGGAAGTATTAATGACTCAGTCTAATGTTAATGACCCAAGAGATATCTCAAAATCTGCCAGGAATGATGGTCTCTGTTCCCCTGCAAGGAAAAGTATTTTGTAATTAGGCATATTTTTTTTAATAATATTCAATTTTAATAAAAATTTGAAGACACCATTTCTTTTTCTTTTTCAGGTGTTACTTTTCAGGGATTATATTTAAGTATTTAATCCATCTTGACTTGATTTTTGCATAGTATGTGACTTTGTGGCTGAATTTCATCTTCTAACTGTGAATATCTATTTTTCTCACTATTGTTTATTGAAGATGTAATCATTTTGCTCTATTTACATGGATTTTTTCTGGAATCCCTGTTATTTCCTTTGTCTTTTTGCATCAGTTTATAAACCAGTGCCTTTCAGTTTTGGTACTTTAGCCCTGTTTTATATCTGGAAGTCATGTGTTTTGATGCCTCTAGGTTTGTTCATTTCCTTCATGACTTTTCTTATCCTTTGCCTCCCACCCTCCAGTTTTCCCTTACCTTCCATTCCTTCCCCTTGCCTTGCCTTTTCTTTCCTTTTTTTCTTTTATTCTCTTACCTTTTCTATCTTCTTTCTTCTTTGGGGACTTTAAAAAAAGATTTATTTATTCATTTATTTGAAAGGCAGAGTTACAGAGAGATAGAAACAGAGTCAGAGGCAGAAAGAGGGATCATCTATCCACTGGTACACTCCCCAAATGGTTGTAATGGCCAGAGCTGGGCTGATCTGAAGCCAAGCATGGAAAGCCAAGACACTCTGGCAAAAAGATCTCTGTGAGTGAGATCCCAGTGGAAAGAACAGGTCTTCAAAGAGGGAGGTGCCTTTCTCTGAAGGGAGGAGAGAACCTCCACTTTGACTATGACCTTGTCTAAACAAGATAAGAGTCGGAGAACTCAAGGGGCTTCCATAGCCTTGGAAACTCATGACTGGTGCATAGGGAGATTACTGATGCCATAAACAGGAGTGTCAATTTGTAAAGTCAACAACAGGAGTCACTGTGCACTTACTCCTCATGTAGGATCTCTGTCCTTAATGTGCTGTACACTGAGGCTTAATGCTATAACGAGTACTCAAACAGTATATTTCACTTTGTGTTTCTATGGGGGTGCAAACGATTGAAATCTTTACTTAATGTACACTAAACTGATCTTCTGTTAAAAAAAAAAAAAAGAAAAAGAAACTATCAATTCCCAACTTGACTCTCACTGGGATTAAACATGACAATAGGTCTGATCTGATTTCATCATCATTTAAAAAAAAATCATCTATTATTTTTCACTTTATGTTTCTGTGTGGGAACAAACTGTTGAAATCCTTACTTAAGGTATACTAAGCTGATCTTCTGTATACTAAGATAATTGAAAATGAATCTTGATGTGAATGGAAGGGGAGAGGGAGTGGGAAAGGGGAGGGTGGTGGGTGGGAGGGACGGTATCGGGGGGAAAGCCATTGTAACCCATGAGACGTACTTTGGAAATTTATATTCATTAAATAAAAGATAAAAAAAAAAGAAATTGAATCAGTAATAAAGATCTTCAAAAAAAAAAAAAAAAAAAAAAAGAAAAGCCCAAGAAAGGGCATCTTCACTGCTGAATTCTATCAGACATTTAAAGAAGAAGCAATTCCAATGCCTTTTAAGCTATTCAAAACAACTGAAAGGGAGTGAATCCTCCCAAACTCCTTTTATGAAATCTGCATCACCTTAATTCTTTTTTGTTTTTTTTTGACAGGCAGAGTTACAGTGAGAGAGAGAGAGACAGAGAGAAAGGTCTTCCTTCCATTGGTTCACCCCCCAAATGGCCACCACGTCAATCCGAAGCTAGAAGCCAGGCACTTCCTCCTGGTCTCCCATGCAGGTGCAGGGCCCAAGCACTGGGGCCATCCTCCACTGCCCTCCCGGGCCACAGCAGAGAGCTGGACTGGAAGAGGAACAACCGGGACATAATCTGGTGCCCCAACTGGGACTAGAACCTGGGGTGCCGGTGCTGCAGGTGGAGGATTAGCCAAGTGAGCCATGGTGCTGGCTAATCACCTTAATTCTTAAACCAGAAAAAGATACAACAGGGAAAGAGAATGACAGACCAATTTCCTGATGGATATAGATGCAAAATCCTCAATAAAATATTAACAAATCAAATCCAACAACACATCAGAAAGATCATTCACTCGGACCAAGTCATATTTATCCTCGGTATGCAGGGATGGTTCAACATTTGCAAATCAATCTATGTGACTCATCACATTAACATGCTGAAGAACAAAATCCATATGATTATCTCAATTGATGCAGAGAAAACATTTGATAAAATACAACATCCTTTCATGTTGAAGACCTTAAGCTAATTGAGTATAGAAGTAACACTCCCCAACACAATCAAGGCGATTTATGACAAAACCACATGGAGCTTTCTACTGAATGCAGAAAAGCTGGAAGCATTCCGCTGAAGGTTCAGAACCAGAAATGGATCCCCATTCTCACCATTGCTATTTAATGTAGTTCTGGAAGTATATTCAGAGCCATTATGCAAGAAAAAGAATTCAAAAGGAATCAAATTGGAAAGGAAGAAATCAAACTATCCCTATTTGATATGATTTTATATATAGGAGATCCGTAAAACTCCACTAGAGATTATTGGAACTCATAAAGGAGTTTGGAAAAAGTGGCAGGAAATAAAATCAACATACAAAAATCAATAGTCTTTGTATACATAGATAACAACAACAACAAAACAAACAATCCAGTTAGGAAATGGGCCAAGGACTTGAACAGGTACTTTTCAAGAGAGGAAATTCAAATGTCCAACAGTCACTTGAGACAATGATCATTAGCCATCAGAGAAATGCAAATCAAAACCATGATGAGGTTTCACCTCACTCCAATTAGAATGGCTTTCATACAGAATTCAACAAACAACAGATGCAAGTGAGGATGTGGGAAAATTGGTACTTTGGACCACTGTTGATGGGAATGTAAACTGATGCAGTCACTGATGAAGACAGTGTGAAGATACTTCTGAAATCTGAATATAGATCTATCATATGTCCCAGCTACTCCACTCTGGGAATGTATCCAAACCAAAAGATATCAGTATATGAAATAATTTTCTGTACCCCTATGTTCATTGCAACTCCATTCACAATAGCTAAGATATGGAATCAACCCAGATGTCTATCAACTGTTGATTGGATAAAGAAATTATAGTATATATACCCTATGGAGTACTACACATTTGTGAAAAAATGAAGCCATGTCTTTTGCAACAAGCTGGAAATAATTGAAAACAATTACACTTAGTGAAATAAGCCAATTCCAAAGAACACATACCATATGTTTTCTCTGATCTGATGTAACTAATAGAGTAGCCAAAAAGTAATAGGTTGAAATGCAATGAACATTTTGAGATGCAGTGATTATTTACAACCTTTGTCTCTTCTGTTGAGGAACGGCATTTTTTTCTTCTTATGATTTATTGAATTCCGTCATTATTGTAGTGTTAACTTTATGATCGTTTAGTAAACGAAAGTAGGTCTTTGAAAAAATTAAGAGTAGGAATGGTAGAGGAAGAGGAAAGAAAGGTTTGAGTGTGAGGGAGGGTATGATGGGAAGTATCACTATTTTTCTAAATCTATATATGTATGATTTATATGAAAATTGTATAACTTAAATAAAATTAAAAAATAAAAAATGTAAAGAAATAAAGCAATACAAAGCAATAAATGCTGGCAAATCTGTGAAGAAAAAGTAACCCACTATACTGTTGATGAAAATGTAAACTAGTGCAACAGTTATGGAAGATAGTGTGGAGATTCCTCTGAAATTTCAAAATATATCTACCATATGACCCAGTAATCCCACCCCTGAGAATTTACCCAAAAGAAATGAAATCATCATATGAAAGTGTTACCTGTGCCCTTATGTTTGTTACAACTCAACTCACAATATCTATGATATGGATTCAATTCAGATATCCTTCAACTCTTGAATATATAAAGAAAATGTGGCATATATACTCTATGGATTACTACTCACCCAGAAAAAAGAATGAAGTCCTGTCTTTTGCAACAAAATGGATCCACTGGAAACTATTATGCTTAGTGAAATAAGCCAGTCCCAAAAGACAAATACCATATGTGTTCTCTGATATTTGGCAGTACATATAGATAAACAAAATGTGTAAGAATGAAAGGAAAATCCTGTGTTATGAATGTTGTTTTTAGCTCTAGTTTATACTCCTATGGAACTGTGGTTTTCTTAATTTTTATTTGTTGAATATTATAGTTAGTGGTGAATTAAATCTGTGATTATGGAGTGGATTGGAATTCTGTCTTTGAAAAAATATAGAAAGGAAGTAAGAAGGGGAATTGAGGGAGGGGGAAGAAAGAAAATATGATTATTTTCTTAGAAATGTTCCTTTGAAATCCACAAATTTCTTCTCATTTTATTAATGGAAATTTTAAAAATTCCAAAAAAGAAAACTGTATACAGTCATTACATTTGGTTAACCAGAGACTTCACTGATCATACACCAAAAGAATCCATGCTTGACATAATAAGAAAAACAGCCACAACACAAACAGAAAAAAATAATCAGTTAAACAACAGCACAGGATTGTGTTCATAATTCCTAATTTGCCATGTTGTGTTATTTGAAATGTTTGCATCTTAGGATAAATATTAAAAGATAAGTAAAAATGAGGTAAAACAAAAAAGACAATATGAACACACATTGTAAGGGTCAGTTTCTTATTCTAGGAATAGAACATTCACAAAAATTCAACAATGCTGGCACCTGAAATTAGACTTATGGTTCCCAGTGTTGTAAGAAAATACATTTATATTTTTAAAGCCACCCAGTTTATGGTATGGAATTTTGAGTGGACTAATATATACCCAAAAGTACAAAAACCATGGCAATAAAAACTCTCCTTGAGGAAGCATAGGCAATGGGCTTATTGAACAACAACAGAGCATTTTTTCCCTATAGGATTCTTATGCATTCTCCTTTTTTATCTCCGACTCTCTATTTGCACACACACTCACACACATACACACCTATCCTTCAAAAAGTTCATGATAAATAGACGTTAAAAGGTAAGCTTATTTTGGTGCACAAACCATGAAATCCATGCAGTCTTTCATACTATCCATTTACATAAGCCCTTTGGAAAATATATCTACCTATCAATTTATGCATATGTTGATTTATATATAAATGAAGTTGCTATGCTTTCAAAATCCAAAGACTGAGCTAGTTTTGTTCTTTAAAAATATTTATTTAGTGGTTGGTGCTGTGGCATGGCAGGTAAAGATGCTTCCTGCAGGGCTGGCATCCCATATGGCGCTGATTTGAGTCCTGGCTGCTCCACTTCCAATCCTGCTCCTTGCTAATGCACCTGGGAAAGCAGAAGATGGCCCAATGGGAGACCTGGAAGAATCTTCTGGCTTTTGGGTTCAGATCAACTCAACTCTGGCCATTGTGGCCCTTTGGGGAGTGAACCAGTGGGTAGAAGATGGATCTCTCTCTCTCTCTGTCTCTCTCTCTCTCTCTTTCTCCCCTCAAATGCAAGAAGAGTCAACACTGAGTCCAGTTGAAGCCAGGAATCAGGAACTCCATCCAAGTCTCCCACTAGTCTGGCACATGTCTACATGCTCAGATCATGATCCACTGCCTACCCAGATACATTAGTAGGAAACTGGATCAGAAGCAGAGCAGCCAGGCCTTTAACTGGCACTCTCATCTAGCATTCTCATACGTCAGGTGATGATTTAATCTGTGACACTGCAATGCTTTCTCCAAAGTGGCTTTACTTTCTAACCATCTCAGCCTCAAATATGAATACTGTTTTCCAACAGAGGAATGGCAGAACAAATGAGTGTAAATATATACAATCTATAAATTTGCTTGGAAAAAAATTGCAAGTGAGTCACTTAAAATTGGTAATAATTTCTAAAACAATCTTAATCCAAAAAGCAAAAACAAAAAATCTGACCAATCAAAACTTACTACAAAGTCATAGTTACTAAAACAGCATGATAATGACAAAATAATAGACACAAAAAAAATGGAACAGAATAAAGAAGCCAGAAATCTGGGGTAGACATTTTGCATAACAATTAAAATATTGGTTAAGAAACCCATATCCCTTATTGAATCAGCTGTACCTTTATCCCAAGTGCAGACCCTGGGAGGTAGCATGTGATGGCTCAAATAGTTTGTTCCTGTCACCACATAAAAGATTTAGAGAATTTCTGGTTTCTGGTTCCAGTCAGCCCAGCCTTATTCATTATTGGCAATTGGAGAGTGAAGCAGTGGATGGGAGTTTCTCTCTGCCTACTGAATACATTTAAAAGTAATGAATGAACTTCATGCCGCTTGATGTCAAAAACATATTTTGAGGAAATGAAGTTCTCGCTAATAGATGTTACTAGGTGAAAAAAGAATAGATGATACTGATACCCATGATTATGAATGAAACTGCACCCTTATGTCTCACCACATGCAAAAACAATCATTCTAAAGTGGATAAAAGATCTCAGTATACGACTTGAAAGTATGAAACTACTGGAAGAAAATGTAGGAAAACAGTTTAAGACATTGTTAAAAAATTATTGTTTTGGATAACCTATAGAAACACTGGCACCAAAAGTAAAAATATGCAAATGAAATTACACCGATCTAAGAAGCTTCTTCACAGCAAAGGAAACTCAGAACAGAGTGAATAGACAACCTTAAGAATGGCAGAATCTATTTGCAAACTAGAAATACTTTCAAGATATGTAATTAATATTCAAGATATGTAAGGAACTTAAAATTCAATGACAAAAACTGAACAATACTATTAAAATGGAGATAAATGGACAAACAAGTATGTGAAAAAATGCTTACCATCACTTATCCTCAAAGAAATGTAAATAAAAATCTCCAAGAGATACCATCTCACTCCAGTTAGAGTGATTATAATAAAAGACAAAAATAACCAATTTTAGCAAGGATTGAAGAAAAAGATATTCTTATACACCACTGTTAGAAATGGGAATTACTACATCCATTTGGAAAATCAGTATATATGTGTTCCAAAGAACAAAAAATATAACTAGTGTAAAATCCAGCAGTACCACTTTTGGGAATACAAAAAGAAAAAAAGTCATCATACCAAAGAGACACTGGAATTGTCATGTTTATTGAAGCCCAATAGTCAAGATTTGGAACCAATTAAAGTGATCATTGATAGGTGAAGGATAAAGAAAAGGGTTATATACACAATGGAATATTACTCATCCCTAAACATGAATGAAATCCTACACATTTATGAAAACAGGGATGAACTTGGAGAACATTATGTTAAGTGAAATAAGCCAGAGAAAAACAATGTCACATTTGCTCACTCATGTAGAAGCCAAAAAATTGATCTCAGGTCTGGATAGGAGCCAGGGAAGGGAAACTAGAGAGAAGTTACATAACTGGTATCAAAACACCGTTATGTAGGAGAAGTAAATTTTTATGTTCTGTTGTACAGTTGGGTTTGAAATTTATTATACATTTCATAAAGAACTTCCCTGTTCTTAACACAATGAAATAAATAAATGCTTAAGGAGGGGAAAGTGCAAATTAACCTGAGTAGTCATTTTACATTTTATACATATGTCAAATATCAAAACTGTAGTGGGGCTGGCATTATGCCTCACTGAGTTAAGCCGTTGCCTGCGATGCCTGTGTCCCATATGAGTGCTGATTTGAATTAACCCTACTCTACTTTGGATCCAGCTCCCCACTAATGATCCTGGGAAAGTAGCAAGAGATGGCCACAGTCTTGGACCCCTGACATCTTCATGGGGACCTCACTGGACTTCTAGGCTCTTAGCTTCAGCCTGATCCAGCCCAGGTTTTTGTGGTCATTTCTGGAGTGAACCAGTAGATGGAAAAATCTCTCTCTCTCTCTCTGCATCCTCCTCTCTCTCTCTGTCTCTCCATCTTTCTCTGTAGTTCTCCCTTTTAAATAAATAAAACAAATCTTTAAAAATCTATTTGTTACTCACAAATATACATATCTTGTGTCAACTAAGAATTGAAAAAATCATTGGGCAATTTAAAATGAAATGATATCTATTTTTATGTTATTATTCTTTCTGCTACAATCAAAAATGCCTTTATTTTTATTAATATTTTCTGCTCTGAAAGAAAAGAATTGTAATCATTTTTACAGGACAAATCTCTTTGGAGCATATAGTTTTTTTTTTTTTTTTGACAGGCAGAGTGGACAGTGAGAGAGAGAGAGAGACAGAGAGAAAGGTCTTCCAATGGCTGCCGCAGCCGATGTGCTGTGGCCGGCGCACCGCGCTGATCCGAAGGCAGGAGCCAGGTGCTTCTCCTGGTCTCCCATGCGGGTGCAGGGCCCAAGGACTTGAGCCATCCTCCACTGCACTCCCTGGCCACAGCAGAGAGCTGGCCTGGAAGAGGGGCAACTGGGACAGAATCCGGCGCCCCGACCGGGACTAGAACCCTGTGTGCCGGCACCGCAAGGTGGAGGATTAGCCTAGCGAGCCGCGGCGCCGGCGATATAGTTTTCTTACTTAGACAAAACTTACTCACACAAAACTGGAAATGAAGAAACCTTTCACATGCTAATTCCACTTTGAAGAGATGGTAGTTTCAGATATTTTTCTGCATTGTTCTTTACCGCTTCTCCTGCAGTAGTCAAACATCATTGATAACGTCCTAACTATGAGAATATGATGAGAACTTTGGGAAGAATGAAGAAGGAGCTATTAATTGTGGGGAGCAACTCGGACTGGACTAAGTTACTGGAATTAAGACTTATTCTATGCATCTGCTCTCCCACAATATGGCGCTGGGAGAGAAGAAAACAGCTTCTACACAGCTGCCTCCAGTTCAGCCAATAAACTGTAGGACTTGCTCCTGATTGGAAGAGAGCAGCGTACTCGGCGTGTGGGCAGCCGAGTTGGGATTGGCAGAGGAGGACTATAAAGGAGGAGAGAGACGGCATGCACCAGGAACATCTAAGAGGAACATCTAAGGGGAACATCTAAGGGGAACACCTGTGCAGCCCCCGAGAGAGCCGGCCGGCGGTGTGCCGCTCCCCTGCGGAAGTGGGGAATGTGGCAGGGGGAACCGCCCTTCCACGGAGGTGGAAGGGACAGTAGCCAACCCGGGAAGAACCAGCAGCAAACCCGGGGAGGGCCGAGCAGACGAAAGAACAGCGCAGGGTCCTGTGTCGTTCCTCCATGAAGAGGGGGAGCGACATAATGGTGCCGTGACTCGGATATGAAGCCTAGGCAGGGTTTAGTGTCGTTCCCCCATGAAGACGGGGAGCGACATTAATTCTGTTGATTTGTGCCCCATAGCATTCTTTCAGTCATCTTCCATGTCTCTGACCCCTCTGTGGCATATTTATCCTAGTCACTACTCAAGGAAAACCATAAGTTACCTCAGTGAGTGTGTATATCAAACTCTGCAGAAAATGAAACTTCTACTTATACTCCTAAGTTTCTATAAAGTTGTAAAGCGTATTTCCAGACTCCTAGATCTTGATCCTCTATCTTTCCAACTCTTACACTAAAAGTCATTAATTGCCTACCATTTTTAGACTTTTATCTTTATTATTTCCTAATAATTTGATGGCTATGATGTTCAACAATGGGGTGCCATTTATATTACCATGTGCTTATTAATAAATTCCCAATATTAATAAGCCTGTATGGTTTCTTACCTAATATTCAGAGAAGAATTCTGAATACCAGCATAAATCAATGAGTTAGCATAGTAAGTTCTTAAGTTTTTTTCTTAAATATATTTATTTATTTATTTGAGAGGTAGAGTTACAGACAATGAGAGGGAAAGACAGAGGGAAAATCTTCCTTTTGTTGGTTCATTCCTCAGATGGATGCAACGGCCAGAGCTGTGCCAGTTTGAAGCCAGGATCCAGATGCTTCTTCTGGGCCTCCCATGCGGTGCAGGGTCCCAAGCACTTGGGTCATCTTCCACTGCTTTCTCAGGCCATAGCAGAGAGATGGATTGGAAGAGGGGCAGCCAGGACTAGAACCGGCACCCATATGGGATGCCAGCACTGCAGGTGGAGGATTAACCTACTATTCCATGAAGCCAGCCCCAGTTTTTAAGCTTTTTATTCAGTGCAAGAAGTGCATAGGAGAGTGAGGGCCCTATCTGAAAAAGAGAAATCTGGATTCCTACTGAGGACCGGGAGTCAGCCACGTGGAGGAGCATGCAGACCAGAAATCATGGGGCAGATAGCTTTAAGGCCACACTCCCTGAAAGTGCAGGGTAACAAGCGTCTGAAATGGCAAAAGGCCAAAAAAGAAAGGGCTGGGCCCACCATGTTCCAGGCCTTTAATCTACTTCCAAAGGGGAGTGGTTAATTAACCTGATTGGCCAGTGGGCACACAGGTGTGGCCAGGTAGGGGTATGAGTTCACTAGGGGGTGTAGTGAAGGGGTGATCTTCTAGCTCACAAACCTGATAAATTTTATCCTGTATGCCTGCCTACAACAGTCAGACAAATAAATAATATTTCTCAAAAACATAGTAAAGTCTTCTGACTCTGTTCCCCCATTACACTTGCTTGATTTACCTTTTAATGTAACAAAATAATAGATAATAAATGTTTAAATCATGTTTAATATATAAATTATGCAATTGATTATTACAAAAACACATAATAAATTCTGCATTTATTCTGGGAGTTTTAAATAAGTGGTGGATAAGGAAAAGATATAAGTGTGAGAAAATATTCCCATTAAACTAAATAGCAAGGCAACAAAATAGTATTATTTAAATTTAGTGCTGAACTATAAAAATTAGCCAAGAATTATTATAAGAAAAATAAAAATAGGCTGATAAAAATAACTTAATTGCAGATAGTACCTAAAGTATTCAACAGAAAAATTTAGAAACAAAATATTGAAAATTGCAAAATCAATTAATGTAATTAATAATACTTAAAGAAAAAAACAGAAAAATTTAAAGATGTAAAGTTATAAGGCAAAGGTAACCTGAATGTGGTACATCAAAAACAATTACAAACCATAAAAATTAGTGGAGATAATTCCATAACTCGGAAATCTAACTAAAGTCATACATTAAGTTGAGAATAATTTATTTAGTTAAAGTACCTGCTGAAGCTTGGTAAGAACAGTGAGAATCTGGGGATGCTATCTTGGGGATGTTTTCATCCCTTTGCTCATTACTTCCATTGGCTTGCTGTCCTACTAATGTGGGGAGTCTTTAAAGATCTATTACAATGACAGTGGGAATGACTTGATTTTGAGAAATGCATGGAAAAACATGCTTGGGGGGGTGTTATCACAAAACATTGATGATTTCATGGCAAACAATCAAGGAAAGGCAACAGCACACTTTGAACTTGTAACACTAATTAGGGCAAGTAACAGTCTAATAGATTGGATAGAAATATAGTAACGCTATCTATGCTATGAGATAACCAGAATAGATCACAGTAAGATGCCACATTTTCCTGGGTGTCTACTAGAATCCCTTATATATGCACATGTTCAAAAGAGACAAATGCTGATCCTATGTACTTGTCTCTGAACAGGAGGACTAATCCTGGATGTAAAAGCCAGGAAAGACTTGTAAACTGCCAGAACTGTCAGTGGTTTCCCCAATAGATCCATTGGTGATGGATGGAGAATTTATTGGATCAAGATTCTTAATACAATCTCTGTCCAATCACTGACTACTAAGTTATGATGACTTATGACTTACAGATGACCCTTAGGAAGCCCAGTTAAAATACAAAATAATAATTTTAAAAATGAATAAGGAAATTAACATATTTCACTATTATTTTGAGGGAAGTCACTAAAACATTAAAAGAAGCAACAAAATAACCCCCTAAAAATATCAGGATCCAAAGTTATTACAATATATTAACATGTCAATATTTCAACAAAAAATTTCCAAGATGAGGCCATCATTGTTGGGCAGCCAGTTAAGCTACCGCTTTCAATGCCTACCTCATATCAGTGTGCTGGTTCTAATGCCAGTTCTTCTGCTTCCAATCTGGCTCCCTACTAACGCACCTGACAAAGCAGCAGAAGATGGTCTAAGTATTCAGAACCCTGGAAATCATATGGGAGACCCAGATGAAGTTCCTGGCTCCTGGATTCAGTTTGATCCAGCTGTTGCCACGTGATCATTTGAGGATTGAACCAACAAATGGAAGATTGTTCTCTTTTCTTCTATGTCACTTTCCCTTTAAAATAAATAAAATGTTAAAAAATGTAAGACATTTTTAGAAGTTATGAGATATACAGAGAAACAAAAGCAGTAAATAGAAATTGTCACTGACAGGCCGGCGCCGCGGCTCACTAGGCTAATCCTCCGCCTTGTGGTGCTGGCACACCGGGTTCTAGTCCCGGTCAGGGCGCCGGATTCTGTCCCGGTTGCCCCTCTTCTAGGCCAGCTCTCTGCTGTGGCCAGGGAGTGCAGTGGAGGATGGCCCAAGTCCTTGGGCCCTGCACCTGCAAGGGAGACCAGGAGAAGCACCTGGCTCCTGCCTTCGGATCAGCGCGGTGCGCCGGCCGCAGCGGCCATTGGAGGGTGAACCAAAGGCAAAGGAAGACCTTTCTCTCTGTCTCTCTCTCTCTCTCACTGTCCACTCTGCTGTAAAAAAAAAAAAAAGAACAAAAGAAATTGTCACTGACAATTTCATATATATATATATAGATAGATAGATTTCTCAATGACTATATATATATATATATATGTTGTCTAAAGCTAAAAGAATCCATTTTTCAAGAATTAAAGAAAAGCATGATGACAAGGAATCATCAAATACAGATCACATATAATTCAATGAGATGAAAATTATTAAAGGAACAAATAGAAATTTAATAATTGACCTTGAAAAGACTGCATTTTAATGGTAACTATAATCAGTTATAAAGGAAATAGAAAGGCTGACAGAATGTTATGATTGATTTATGCTGTGCAAATCTGTTGTAATGTTTCATTATACTTCATAAAATATACAGGTATTATATGCTAACCTAAAGTTTTCAAAGTTAAATAAAATTTTTTAATGAAAGAAAGGAAAATGGAATAAAAATTAATTTAGAAGTTATTTGATGCAAACAATATGTGGTACTTTCTAAAAAATTAAAGTCTGTAATGTAAAATTTAAAAGAACTGAAATGAAAAATTTACTAGGAACATTCAATTGCAGATATGAACTGGCCAAAGAGAGATTCAATGAATTTCAATACAGATCAATGGGGATTATCTAACGGATAAACAGAAAAAAGAATGAAGAACAATTGGTTCACCATCAGAGATATGCAGGCCCCTATAAGCATGGCACGATATGTTTAACGGCAGTTGACAGGAGACAGAGAAACAGGCAAAAAAATTATTTTAAGAAGTAAGTACCAAAAATTCCCCAATTTAGATTTAAAAATGATTAATTTGCAAATCCAAATATACTAACAGATTCAAGTAGGAATAACAGAATGTCAACACCTTGATACACCAGAGATTGTTGAAAGCCTAAAGAAATCTAAAATATTGAGAAATATGAAAAACACATTCTATTATGTGTATATCAGCAATAATTTTATATATAATCTGAAATAATAGATTTCAGAAAGCTGTGATATGACATAGTCAAAGAAAGAAATATCCTCCAGCCATGAATTTTATATATTTTATATTCAACAAAACTATCCTTCAAAATTAGAGCAAGAGAAAGACATTTCTAGACAAAGACAGGTAGGATTTGCTCATAGCAGACCTACATTTAAAGAGATATGAACTACAGATTAAAAAGAACACCATATGACCACTCAAATTGACATGAAGAAACAAATAACACCAATAAATACAGTTTTGATGTAGGATAAAATTGATTAGATTTGTGAGCTGGAAGATCATGTCTTCTCCACGCCCCCCTGTGTGATTTCATGTCCCTACCTCACCATATCTGTATGCCCACCTGCTGATCAGGCTAATTAACCACTTTCCTTTGGAAATGAATTAAAAGCCTGAAATATGGTGGGCCCAGTCCTTTTGTCCTCTTTCACCTCTATGGACCCTTGTTGCCCCGTGCCTTTGAGGTGCATGGCTGATGGGCCGGCTGTGCTCTCTGCCTTTGCTTCATTGCCCATGATAAGCTGCTTATAGCTGCTCAAAATCAAAAGCTTCCTGCACATGGCTTTTGGACTGCTTTTTGCTTGATTTGGATTTCAACTTAATTGCCGGACTTTTATCTTTCCCTTAGATTAGATTAACAATCACTCTCGTACGCATTTCTCTCACTGAATAAAAGGCATAAAACTTATCATGTTGCCTGGTTTTCTGTGCCAGTATTCAGATTTCTCTGAATATGTGGCAAGAGCCCACATGGCTTATTAACATAAATATATTAATAAGCAAATCAGTAGCATATTCATAAATATATAAAAAGAAATATATTTTTCATTTTTATTCTCTTAATTGATTTAAGGGAAATTTCATAAAATATTAAAATTTTATTGGTATGCTTAAATGGGAATGTAATTTATATTATCACAAATGGTGAGGGAAACCATGGAACTAGACTGAAGATAAGTTTCTATAATTTAATATGATGTAAATCTGAAGCAGGTATTGATAAATTATGATATTAAAACCCAGAAGCAGAATTTCTGGATCATATGGATGCTCTGCTTTTAATTTTTGAGGAACCTCCCTATGATATTCCATATGTTATGGGAATCTTCCATAATTTCTGTACTATCAACAGTGTGCAGATATTCCTCGTTTCTGCATCCTCATAAACACCTATCTTGACAGTTTGTTGTAGCCATTCTAATAAGTGTGAGGTTGTGGTATGTGATTTGTATTTCCCTGATAATTAGTGATGCTGAGCATCTTTTTATATAGCTGAGGGTTATTTGTATTAGATGTCAGGGGAGAAATGTCTATCCATATATTATCATTTTTAGATTCTTAGTGTTTTTTTTTTGTTATTAATTCATTTCAGTTTCTATTAACTCCTCTTCATATATAAGTTTATAGGTATTTCTCTCATTCTTTTTGAATTTTCAATTATGTTATTTCCTTTTCTTATCCAGAATCTTTCACCAATTGTTTGAGAGAGAGAGAGAGAAAGAGAGAGAGAATGTTTCATCCACCAGCCAGAGCGGGTCAAGAATTAGGAGCTTGAACATGACAATAGGTCTGATCTGATTTCATCATCATTTAAAAAATCATCTATTATTTTTCACTTTATGTTTCTGTGTGGGAGCAAACTGTTGAAATCTTTACTTAATGTATGCTAAACTGATGTTCTGTATATAAAGAGAATTGAAAATGAATCCTCATGTTAATGGAAGGGGAGAGGGAATGGGAAAGGGGAGGGTTGTGGGTGGGAGGGACGTTATGGGGGGGAAGCCATTGTAATCCATAAGCCGTACTTTGGAAATTTATATTCATTAAATAAAAGTTAAAAAAAAAAGAATTAGGAGCTTGAACAAAACTCAGTGCATATCTTCTACATGGGTGTCAGGGAACGAAATGCTTGGGCCATCATTTTCTGATTTGAATGGTACATAAGTAAAAACCTGAAATCATTAGCTCATTAGCTGAGCTGGAACATGAGACCAGGCACTCAATATGAGATGCAGGTGTGCAAACATCTTAACCACAGAGCAAAAAGGCCACCCCAGAAAGTGTGTGTGTGTGTATAAATATTTACAAATATATATATATATATTATGTACACACACTAATTTCTTTGTTTTTGCAAGTGTTGCATTTGCTTCGGTGTCAAATCAAATATTTGTTTCAGAGACCAATGTGAAAGTACTACTCCTCCATTTTCTTCTAGTTTTGATTCAAACATGGCAGTAAGTCTTTAATCCACTTTGAGTTTATTTTTATATAGTATGAGGTAAAGATCCAATTTTAATATTTTTGCACATGGATATTCACTTTTAGAGACTGTATTTAATAGTTGTCATTTCCCCATTGTGCATAATAATGATTTTATCACCAACAGTCTGCATACATGACAGTATTGCATGAAATTATGTTGTCTAGTGACATAATTATTTTAGTTCATGTAAGTACACTCTATGATGTTTGCTTAACCACAGCATCACCCAAAAAGACATTTCTCAGAATGTTCTTCACTGTTAATTGATGCATGATTATACTGAGTTCCATTTTTGAAAATAAATTATATATGAGCATTTTTTAAAATTTCTGTATTCTGTTTTGTTTTATGTATCATTTACCTTTGATTCTATTCTATTGTAAAATCAGGAAGTGTTATACTTTTAGCTTTGTTTTTCTTGCTTAAAATTCCTCAGGATATACTAGATTTTTTGGAGCTTCACATAAATGTTATGATTGCTTTTTGTACTTATGTGGAAAATTCTATTGGGATTTTGAGATGGATTGCATTGAGCCTGTAGATCACATTGGGCAGTAAGGACATTTTAATAACATTAATTCTTTCAATCCAAAAACAAACAATATTTTCCTTTTGTTTTTATATTCTAAATCTGTTTCACTACATTGGTTAAGTTTACACTTCAATGTTTCATCCTTTTTGATTTTGTTAAAATTGAGCTTTGTTTCTGGATTTCTTTTCAGGATATATTATTGTTAATGCACAGTTTGAAATTTCCTATGCTGATTTTGTATCCTGCAAATTTCTTGAATTCATTTACTGGTTCTGACAAGTCTTTGATGGGGCCTTTAGAGTTTTCTGTATATAAGAGAATGTTATAAAAAAGGGAATGTTATCTGAAAACAGAAACAATTTCGCCTCCTTTTTCCAACTTAGATGACTTTTCCTTCTGTCTTCTGCCGTCTTTGCTGTTACTAGGTCTTAGATCATACATGGGAAGAGTGGAATCCTTGTCCCTGATCTACTCCAGTGAATTTTAACTACAAGCTATGTTAGTAAAAACAGATTTTTACATTAAAAGTATATGGTAGGGTGCAGGAATTTTTTTGAACAAGCAGTGAAAAACTTTTCCTGGTAACATTGAAACATCTCTAATCATTTGTTGTTTTTTCCTTACTGAGGAATTGCTTGAGTTTTTCTATTAAATGTCAATTCTGCACAACAACCTTCCCCCTAATTTTCATCTTGTTGCCACAGATTAGCCTAACTTTCAGTATCTCATTCACCATTACTTCTAGCTCAAAAGTTCACATAAATAGCTTAGCAGCTAAAGGACAAATGACATCAAGTTTCAAATGTCAGTCAGCAGAGCTATAATCTTAATGAAGAATGGGATGGGAGAGGGGTTAGGATGTGAGATGGTTTGGGGGTGGGATGGCGGGTATGAGGGGAAGAACTGCTATAATCCAAAAGCTGTCCTTTTGAAATTTATATTTATTAAATAAAATTTTTTTATAAAATAAAGTATGTTCTTATTCAAATAATTCTCATTTATCCATTAGGTTAATGTATATCCATTAATTGTTTTGACCATGATACATAAGGACAAAGGAGAAAAAATGTTTCTTCCATTCATATTATGTTAGTGACTTCACCTAAAATATATGAAAAATACAGTGCTTTGTATTGCTTATGATGCTAAGATTTGGAATAAGATGTGGAAAGTTCAAATCATTATTCTTTTTTTAAAATTTATTTAACAGGTAGAGTTATAGACAGTGAGAGAGAGAGACAGAGAGAAAGGTCTTCCTTCCATTGGTTCACCCCCTAAATGGCCACTACGACCGGTGCTGTGCCAATCTGAAGCCAGGAGCCAGGTGCTTCTTCCTGGTCTCCCACGTAGGTGCAGAGGCCCAAGCACCTGGGCCATTGTCACTGCCCTCCCAGGCCACAACAACGGGGCTGGACTGGAAGAGGAGCAACCAGGACTAGAACCCGGTGCCCATATGGGATGCTGGCACCACAGGCAGAGGATTAACTAAGTGAGCCACGGCACCGGCCCCCAAATCATTATTCTATTCACATTATGTTAGTGACTTCACATAAAATATATGAAAAATATAATCCTTTGCATTGCTTATGATGCTAGGATTTGGAATAAGATGTGGAAAATTCAAATCATTATTTCCATTTAATTCTTGGATAATTGGGGACATTAACACAAAATATCTAATATTGAGGTTCTTAATTATTAAATATAATGGAAGGGAGTGGGATAATACCTACATTTCATATTTAAAGAAATAAATATGACTAACATCTGGAATGGCATAGTGCTTTAATTGTAGCAAGGCTTCAGTGTATGTATGGGAACTGTTATAATAGGATTTATTAGCCTTGTGCAAGGAAGAATGTATGTTCTCTGATTAAAGAACATGCTACTCAAGAAGATCTAGAACTCTGGCCAGAATCAAAGCAAAATTGGAAAGAACATTAAACTCACTATAAAGCCTTCTGCAACTACTATCCTTTCCAAGTGGAATCTTCTATTTGTTAAAAACTCACTCTAAGAGAAAAAGAATTCTCATTGTTTGGTAGTAAAGATTAGATTTCGGAATACAGAAACTCAGAACAAAGTTTAACCACACATTTGCTATGTAAACTTGGTAAGTAATGTAACCTTTTGTATATCATTTTCATCATGAACAAATATGGAATATAACAATACAAATTTTCAGAATGTTAATGTAACTGTGAATGATAAATTATGCAAGAAGCTTTACCAAGTAAAAATAAATATTAGTTTTTTGTTGGACTATAATATGAGTAATTAAATATAAACTTTTCTGGAAATGTGAAAGGTTACTGACAAGATTAACTGTACAATGACATGAAAACATAAAGTAAATGGGATGGAATGATGGTGGTGGTATTTCAGGTTTCCATTGCTTTGGCGCTTGTACTTAGAGGCTCTTGAAACTCCTATCACCTTTTTCTACATCTGTCATTTTCCTCCCTATAATTCTTTCTTCTTATCTGTAGCTATTTCACTGTGATCATTAATTGAATGCTTCCAGCTTTCCTGTTCTCTCACTTGCATTGAAAATATGTTGCCCATGATAACAAGCAGCATGATTGTTCATTCACTTAGTGGGATTTTGATGTGTCTTTATCTTAATGCCACAGTGATAACTTCTCCTTTTCTTCAACTGTGTAAATGATATTCATCATTGATACTCCATGTGCTCTTTGCACTTGTGTTTCTTATTTTCTCTAAGCATAATAGAAGGAACACTGAAAGAGACCTTACAAAATGATCTGAATTTAAGAAGGCATGACAAGATCATGGTAATTAGAAAAGAAATGGAGAACTTAGATCATTTGCCATTGGACACAGTCTGAGATATGGCACCAGGCTGGAAATCATTGACTTTGGAAAAAGAATTGGTTATTTTAAATTAAGTCTTCCATTAAGCTCAGATGTGCCTAGAATGTATATCTGTTCTGCATATGTGGCAATAATCCACCTTCTTCTTACTCTATTCCTTCTGAAATTTGTTACACAATACAATACTCTCTGCTTCACAATGGTCATAGACATTGAACTAGACAGAGTGTTCAGAGATCACTATTTTCAACCCAAAAAAGAAAAACAATAAAATCATGAGGACTGCTGAAGACTGCTTTCTACTCATCAACAACACTCCTGGGACTAAGAAGGGTTTTAGGATACCAAAACGCTTGCAGAATTTTTACTGGCCCTTTCCTACCATGAGTCTCTACCTCTCCTTAGAACCTCCCATAGAGCCCCATTAACATCCTTGTTCCTTAGAGTATAAATCAAAGGATTGAGAATGGGGGCAATTATAGTATAAAAGAGAGCAACAAATTTTCCCTTGCTCTCAGAATAACGGTGCATGGGTTGGAGGTATGTGTAGATTCCTGAACCGTAAAAAAGGGAAACTACTAAGAGGTGGGATCCGCAAGTCCCAAATGCTTTTCTGCGCCCAGCCATTGACTTGACCCTTAGCACTGCCTGAGCAATGTGTACATAGGAGACCAGAATTAATATTGCAGGAACGACCAGAATTATGATTCGAGCCACAAACATCTTGGCCTCTGTTCCTTCTATGTCTTGACAAGCCAACTTGAGGAAAGCAGGCATCTCACAGAAGAAGTGGTTCAGTTGATGGCTGCAGAGAGGCATGGCCATCATGAGACCTGTCTGAATCAGAGAGTTTATGCAGCCCACTGCCCAGGAGGATGCAGCCATTGTCTGGCAGAGAAAAGGATGCATAATGTTTGTGTAGTATAGGGGACGACAGACAGCAGCATAGCGGTCAAAGGCCATTACCACAAGGAGGACACACTCAGTGGAGCCTAAGGTGAGGAAGATGAAGAGCTGGGCCACACACCCTCCATAGGTGATGGTCCGGTCATGTCCATGAAGGTTGATCAGAAGCTGGGGCACAGTAGTGGTTGTGTAGCAGAGGTCCAGGAATGAGAGGTGGCAGAGGAAGAAGTACATGGGCGTGTGTAGACGAAGGTCTATTTGGTAGAGAGTAATGATGGTGATGTTGCCCAAGAGAGTAAGGGAATAGAAAATCAAAATAAAAACAAAAAGAAAAACTTCCAGTTGAGGCCAATCTGAGAAACCCACCAAAATAAAACCTTTTTTGAAACTGGTGTTGGCATGTTCCATAGTTCTTTGCCTGTAAAAAGAAGACAATTAAGTATATCTCATGAAGAACAAAAGTTTCAAACCTTTTTTTCAGAGCATTCTCTAGTTCTTCCTATATCAGACCTTTTACTAACTCTTTTGCCACTCTTTTCTCTTTGATTCAGTCTTCAATTCCTACTCCTATGTTCTTTGCTAGAAATCACTGGATTAGGACTGATGTCATCTTTGAACGATAGTCCTGTTGTTGATTTGCTTCACGACTTTAGTCAGGCTGCTCTTTGAGCCTGATAGTTTCTTGTCCAAAAGGAGAGTTGGTATACCGGCTCCCTCAAAGCATTTACATTAAGGCAAAATTAATTACTGTGGACGCTATTTTAAAAAACCTGAAGGGAAAATGTGTGCTTTTATTAGTCTATGTTTTCCTGGTTTATCTTTCCTTAGTCTCTCTCTCTCTCTCCCTCTTAAAGATTTATTTATTTACTGGAAAGGCAGAATTACAGAGAGGCAGATGTAGAGAGAGAAAGGGGGAGAGAGAGGGAGAGAGAAGGAATGAGGAAGGGAGGGAGAGAGAGAGAGACAGAGACAGAGAGAGAGGGAAGGAGAGCGAGAGAGAGGTCTTCCATCTGCTGGTTCACTCCCCAGATGGCTGCAATAGCTGGAGCTGTGCCAGGATCCAGAAGCTTCTTCTAGCTCTCTCACATGTGTGCAGGAGCCCAAGAACTTGGGCCATCTTCTACTGCTTTCTCATGCTATAGCAGAAAACTGGATTGGCCAGGACTCAAACTG
The DNA here is from genome assembly GCF_964237555.1 of Oryctolagus cuniculus. NCBI lineage: Eukaryota > Metazoa > Chordata > Mammalia > Lagomorpha > Leporidae > Oryctolagus > Oryctolagus cuniculus. The sequence goes on from NC_091445.1 coordinate 34,028,602, forward strand.
GTGCCCATATGGAAACCAGCACTGCAGGCGGTGGCCTTGCCTGCTACGCCACAGCACCAGCCCTCCTTGGTTTCTTAAGCAGCTATTTCAGCCAGTAATTTAATAGGTTTACAGTATGAGATCTCATATTTGACCTCTGAATACTCTGCTTCTGTTTGCTCAATAGAAATGGTCAGTGCATCAATCCAGGAAGTCCTATTCATGACCAAAAATGTATTGAGAAGAATGTTAAATGTTTAACACCCTCTAAATCTTTAGAAATATGTTTCTTTTAAGAAACAACAGATTAACTGTTACTATATTTTGATCATTATGGAATAAGGATAGGCAAAAACATTGTTCTCCTGTGAGACTGATGTTGCTTGTGATGAAAATTTAACATTATTATAACAAAATATGTCAGACAGTCAAATGATAGAGTAGTTTTAAAAAGGAAACTCAGTAAATTACTATTAATAATATCATAACAAATTTGAAAATATTAAAGAAGTCAATAAATTGATATACATTGGAGAAAGAATGGCCAATTCAATACATGGTGCTGGCAAAATGGAATTGGGTTGGCACAGCGCCAGCCATGGAGGCTATTAGGGGAGTGAACCAACAGAGGGAAGACCTTTCTCTCTTTCTCTCACTGTCTACTCACACTGTCTATAACTCTCTCTCTGTCTCTCTCTCTCACACTGTCTAACTCTGCCTGTCAAAAAAATAAAATAAAAAATGGAATATATTTATAAAGAATGAAATTAGATCCTAACCTCTCACCAAATATAAAAGTCAATATGAGATGAATGAAAGTCCTAATGTGAAGACCAGAAACTATGAAATTTTATGAAGAAAGTATAGGGTAACACTTCAAGACATTGGTGTAGGCAAAGATTTTTCATTTAGACCCCAAAATTATAGGCAACAAAAGCAAAATTAGATGAATGGGATTATATCAAAGTACAAGATTTCTCCTAAGCAAAGCCAACAATCAGCAGAGTAAAAGTTCTTTGAGATTTATTTATCTGACAAAGGACTACTATTCAGAATATAAAATGAGCAAAAAAGCCTCAACGACAGGAAAGCAAGAAATCTAGTTAAGAAATGAACAAAGACTGAATAGATTTTTCAAGACATACAAATGTCCAACACATTTGGGAAAAATACGCAATATCAATTGTCATTAGAGACATTGAAATCAAAACCACAATGAGATATCATCTCTTTCTTGCTAGAATAGCCATTACAAAAAAAGTAACAAATTCTGGATAATATGCAGAGAAAATGAAATGTTTGTACACCATCTGTGGGAATATAAATTAGTACAGTCACTGTAGAAAACTGTATCCAGACTGCTGAAAAAAATTCTAAATTGAACTGACATGTGATCCAGCAATCCCACTATTAGTGTGTATCAAAAAGAAATGAGGGCCGGTGCTGCAGCTCACTAGGCTAATCCTCTGCCTGTGGTGCCGGTACTCCGGGTTCTAGTCCCGGTCGGGGCGCCGGATTCTTTCCTGGTTGCTCCTCTTCCAGGGCAGCTCTCTGCTGTGGCCTGGGAGTGCAGTGGAGGATGGCCACAGTGCTTGGGCCCTGCACCCACATGGGAGACCAGGAGGAAGCACCTGGCTCCTGGCTTAGGATCGGTGCAGCGCACTGGTTGCAATGCGCTGGCTGTAGTGGCCACTTGGTGGGTGAACCAATGGAAAAGGAAGACCTTTCTCTTTGTCTCTTGCTCACTGTCTAACTCTGCCTGTCAAAAAAAAAAAATTAAAAAAAAGAGAAATGAAAGCATCCTATCAAATAGATACCTATGCCCTGTTATTGTAACACTATTTACAAAAGCCAAGATATGGAATCAACCAATATTTCTACTGATTGATGAACAAATAAACAAAATGTGCTACATATACACAATGAAAATATTATTCAGCCTTAAAAATAAAATCCTGTAATTTGCAACAAAGTAAGTGACTTGAAAATATTATCCTAAGTGAAATAAGTCAGATGCAGGAAAATGTATATCGTATATTCTCCTCATATGTGGAAGCTCAGAAATATCAACCCAAGAAAGAATAGAAATTCGTACAGGCTGGGAGGAGTTGGAGGAGTAGATAGAGGGAGGTTGGTTAAAAGATACTAAACCATAGTTAGAATGTTCCTAATGTGACCCAGCAAAATGGCTGCCTATAGTTCACAATGAACTATTGTGTATTTTTTGAGCAAATAGAAGAGAGGCTTTCCAAAGTTTCAGTCATAAGGAAACAATAGAGAAATGTTAGTTTTCTTGAATGGATCAGCACACATTGAATGCATGTATTGAAATGAAACAATGTATCCCTTATATATGTTCAATTATTGTACATAATTTTTCAGTATTTGAAAATAGTGTGATAAATAAAAGATGACTGAAATATAAGAAACTGTAAGCCTACTATAAACTCAATATATAATATTTTTTTTTCAAATTAACTCATTCCTCTTATTGTTAAGTCTACTAAAATGAAAGAACATAATGAAACAACATAATAGATGCATCAATGTTGAGTCAACCATTCCAGTATAGGATTTCTATCCCCCAGTTTGTGATTTTGGTAAAAAAATTCGAATTAACAATAACAAACTATTCACATCTAGCTTGATCAGTACATCAAAGTTTTTTTTTTTCTTTTAAATGACCATCATTGTAGAGTACAACAACATTATAGTTCATATTATAAATGTGCAGATCAATTGACCAGTTGTCCCACTGGTTTTGAAATCTTTACTCTGTGGGTCTCAGTGTATTTAAATATAAGATGGAATACATGACAGATTTCATAGGGCTTCATTTGGGATTAAATAATCCGACAATTTCTATAAAATAAAAATAACATAACGTATTGGGGCCAGCACTGTGGCATAGCCAGTAAAGCCACTGTCTGCAGTGCTGTCATCCCATATGGGCACCGGTTCGAGTCCCAGCTGCTCAGCTTCCCATCTAGCTCTCTGCTATAGCCTGGGAAAGCAGTAGAAAATGGCCCAAGTGTTTGGGACTCTGCATCCATATGGGAGACCCAGAAGAAGCTCTTGGCTCCTGGCTTTGGATCGGCCCAGCTCTGGCCATTGTGTCATTTGGGGGAGTGAACCAGCAGATGGAAGACCTTTCTCTCTGTCTCTCTCCCTCAATTTCTGTAACTCTACCTATCAAATAAATAAAGTAAATCTAAAAAAAAGACATATGTATATTAAACATTTATCTGTCTCTATCCATCACTATTCTTTAAGTTCCATGCAATTTGTTTACCACTGTAACCTCATCACACCATGCAGTGATGGGGCAATAAGAGGTTTTCAATAAACATTATTTAATTAATTAATCAAGGAATGCATTTTGAAAAGTGGCCCTGGTTGTAGTGCCTATAAATGTTACAAAATCATTTATTTCATGTATAACATAAAGAGATAAACGCATTTGCAAAATTTCTAAATTAGTGGCATGTAGTCATTATCAATTCCTTCTCTAAATATTTATTGATGATGTTTATACTGTTATATACATATTTACAGTTGAATAAAAACTTAGAAATATAATGAATTATTAATGAGATATTTTGACTCATTATAAGATTTTTCTGAGTTACCTTTCTGAAATTTTATTTATTAAGTCATGAAAATGTATGTACTTAGGGCTAATTCATTTTTTGAAATAATTTCAATATTAATATAAACAGAATCAATTTAATATGGTTCATAGATATAATTTTATGTATAGAACAATACTTCATTTCCTCCCTCACTTCCTTCCTCTCCTTTGGTATTGGTTCTCCAGAACAGAATGGCCCATGGTCATGTCTTTCTAAGTTTAAAATGTCTCCATGCTAATATGTCAGCTTGCGTATCTCTCCTACTAGCTTACGGAGACTTAAACTTCCTGTAAAACTTTACCAAGCAAAAATATATAACCTACCTTTCCTTCTCCAATTACAGAATTATTTATATAGAATCACTCATTGCCAGAGTCTGAGTCCATCCCTCTTTACGTTAGAAATCACATAATAGCTCATTTCTTTCCACAATATTATTACAATATATGGCAAGAGAATTATAGTTTGAGTCAAGTCAAAGTAGTTCACACCTGAAAGATAAATGAACAAATTGCATATTTTAACCCTGACTCATGGCACAAAAACTGTATGTCCAAATAAGGTAGGTTCTCTCATATTGTCCACTTCAAAAAGTCTTTATTGTTGTATCTTTTACAACTCTACCATGCCCTTATTCCTTCACTCCTGGATGTGATGTTTACCCTTTACTTGGGATATAAGAGCCTGGCTTAACAGGATTTGAGCTTTGCAAACAACTTCAAATTGATTTTAATCCTCACACTTTATATAAATAAATTGATTTCTCTAGATTTGGTCAGTTGAAGAGGAAAATATGTGTATAAGTATGTTTTTTGACATGCTATCTGCATTTGAGTTGGTAGGTTGATGTGTGAGTTGAGGAAAAATAATAAAACACTTCTGATGATAACACATTTTCTTGCATGGATTTAGCTTTTTCTGTGCTCTCAAATCATGAATACAGCGCAGTGGAATCCATTACTAATTACATAGTGGAACATTTTTAATTTTCTGTATTAGCATTGAGGGCAGAATAACCCATCCATTAATTTATCATGCACAGTTCAAATTTAAAAAATACTGCAATTACCTTCTTCAATTCTACTGGCTTCAAAGGCAATTTGAGATCTGTTGGAGACTCCTGGCATGTAGAGAAATCTGGAAAACAGACATTTAACTCCTGGGTCCTGACTTCAACTTAGGATGGAGGGCTTGGATTAGAGCTTCTGTCCTGAAGAACATATGGTTCCCTCCCTCAGCAGAACAGACTAACCTCCTTCACATTGCAACTCCTACATACTCTAACCGGTTCAGACCAGGATGTAGCTGGTACATTATCAAACCATCTCTGACCTTAAGACTGAGCTCACCAACTTTACCCTGGAGACACTGACAAGACACCCTTAGTGAAGGGAGAGATGTTTACCAGGTGAGGCCATGGAGACCTGTGGGCCCCAATGTGGCAATTAAAATCAACTGATTGGCATTCCAAAATCTGCCCTCAAGACCTCAGTTCTTTGTATTCTCCATATTCTGCCCAAACTAAATTCATCTATTTAGTGTTCTCTTTCTCATCTGATTCATGGGACTGCAGGCTTAGTCCATCATGCTTTCCTAACTTTCACCTAAATCCTTCTATCTCTTCAAACCAAATTCCGTGTGTCACTTGAAGTCTGCTCTGATCACCATATATCAAATCTATTTCTCCTCTTGACTCTTTATGCAGTCCTATATTATATATTTGCAATTATTTGTATCATTGATACCACTGAAACATTAATTTCTTACATGGCAACTTTGATGCTTTATATTTCTCACACATAGAATCTTAATGTATTACTATTTCACATGTCTTTTACTCTGTTTTTGTTGATAACAAAATTTAAAAGAAAGGACATAACCTAAGTTCATTTAAATATATTTAATGAGTAAGAATATTGTTCTGTACTTCATGAAAAATAATAAAAATCAACATTTAATATTATGTACATGTAGCAAAGTCATTGCAATGTGGTGTATGGGAAGAATTTTTTTTTGAGGCTTACTTTTCTAATGAGTATGATGATGCTAACACGACCAATCCTGTACAATGTTTAGTGGATTAATGACGAAGAGCTTGAAAAGAACCTGCCATATTGAAGACATACACTTAAAGGCAGTGTTACTGTAGTGTAGACACTTATTTGGTACTATTTCTTTGCCTAAAAGAAATGAAGAACATATGACTTCTTACTCCAGGGAAGTCCACTATTTAACAAGAGACAGTCATTACCTGAAATAATTGCAATCAATGTGTTAATCTCAGTCATATTTCCTTTTCTAAAAGACTTATTTCTTTGAAAAAGTTACAGAGAGAGAGGGGAGGCATAGAGGTAGAGAGGTCTTCCACCCACTGGTTCACTCCTCAATTGGTTGCGACAGCTAGAGCTACATCAATTTGAAGCCAGGAATCAGGAGCTTCTTCCGAGTCTTCCCAAGAGGGTATAGGGGCCCAAGGACTTGGGCCATCATCCTTGGGCCATCTTCTACTGCTTTCCCAGGCCATAGCAGAGAGCTGGATTGGAAGTGGAGCACTGGGACTTGAACCAGCACCCATATTAGGTGCCGACACTGCAGGCAGCAGCTTTACCTGCTACACCACAGTACTGGCCCCATATTTCCTTTTTCTCAGAGAGTTTCAAACCATCAAGTGAAATATTAGAAATAGTGTAAAATACTATTGTTTTCTGGGTCTTACTTTACATTCAGCTAATGCAAAACCACAAAATTCTAGTACATTCAAGAAAGAGAATGTTACTTTCCAAGTGGATAGGAAAAGTCTTAAATTAACTGGTCTGTAAAAGAAAAATAATACCTTGGCACAACTTGTTCCAGGTACTGTTCTAAGAATTTTGATCATATTAAATCAAGTCATTCTTGCAATAACTTTTAATGGTAGTAACATTTATCACGGCTATCCTACAGCACAGGGCACTGAAACACAGAGGGTTAGTAAGTTTTCCAGTTACACAGCTATCCAGTACCAAACTTCAAACCCATGTGAACAAGCAAAGCAGAGTCCCATTTGACGCTGTTCTATTTCTGTAAGAAAAACAGAGAGGGAAGTTTGAGTAATGGAAATAAGTGTCTTTGCTATGTGCGAATGTGGCTATGTATGGAGAGATTCAACCAAAACTGTTTATATTTATAATGCCCTTTGTATGAAGTTTGTTAAATGTGGGCAATGAATTGGGAAATTGATGTATTTTATTTATTCAATAAACAGAATTTTATCTGACATATATTGCTTGGAAGGTTTAACATAAATAATTTACATATCATATTATTTATACATTTAAAGTGTACAATTCAATGGCCTTTAATATGCCCCCAGAGGCATGTATCTGACCTTTTAGATTATTTCCATTGCTGCAAAGAAGCATCTCAAACTCACTCACTCATTCTCCCTCAATCCTAAGTAAACATTCAGTTACTTTCCATTTCTACAAATTTGCTTCTTTTGGACATTTCACATGAGTAGTCTTTTACATTATTTATCTTTTTAAAAATTTTTTTGACAAGCAGAGTGGACAGTGAGAGAGAGAGAGAGAGACAGAAGGAAAGCTCTTCCTTTTCCGTCGGTTCACCCCCCAATGGACACTGCGGCCGGCGCACCGTGCTGATCTGAAGCCAGTAGCCAGGTGCTTCTCCTGGTCTCCCTTGCAGGTGCAGGGCCCAAGGACTTGGGCCATCCTCCACTGCACTCCCGGGCCACAGCAGAGAGCTGGACTGGAAGAGGAGCAACTGGAACATAACCCGGCGCCCTGACCAGGACTAGAACCCGGGGTGCCGGCGCCACAGGTGGAGGATTAGCCTAGTGAGCCGCAGCACCGGCCCTTTATTTATCTTTCTATCTAGTTTCCTTCTCTTAGTATAACACTTTCAAGATTTATCCATGTTTCAACCAATCATTTTTTTGACTGAATAAAATTCCATTTTATGGATATACCTTATTTACTCTATCCATTCATTTATTGATGGACATCGGGGTTGATTCCACCTCTGGATTGTTATAAGTAGTGATACTATGTATCATTTGTTAATGAGCTTTTGTGTGCACATATTGATTTTAACAGTTTAGAAGTAAAAAAGATGTTTTTGAAAATGAAGTTAACTGGGGCTGGCACCATGGCACAGTAGGTTAATCTGCCCCCTGTGGCGCCGACATCTTGTATGGGTGCCGGTTCTAGTCTTTGCAGCTCCTCTTCCAATCCAGCTCTCTGCTGTGGCCTGGGGAAACAGTAGAAGATGGCCCAAGTGCTTGGGCGCCTGCATTCATATGGGAAACCAGAAGGAAGCACCTGGCTCCTGACTTTGGATAGGCGCAGCTCAGGCCATGTGGCCATTTGGGGAATGACCCAATAGAAGGAAGACTTTTCTCTCTGTCTCTTCCTCTCACTGTCTGTAACTCTACCTCTCAAATAAATAAATAAATAAATAAAATCTTTAAAAAAAGAAAATAAATTAACCATACACTAGTAAAACCTGGAAAACAGACACTTTTCTACACATGATTTCACTCCTTTGGAAGTTAAGAAAGATTGAGGGAATAGAAGTTTGAGTTCAAATTCACAGAAGTCAATGGAAGCACCTGAAAAGAGTTTTGACCAACGTATCATTCATATTTTTAACTGGAATTTGTTAAATTCTCCTGAAAATTAGCTGGGTTTGCATGTTTTTTGATAATTTAATAGTGTCTGGCAACACTGCTTCTGAGTTGCCTCATGTAGAATCAGTGAGAGGTTTATAGCTGACTCTTCCTCCTTTGATGGAGAGTACAGTTGCCCCATACCAACAGTTCTGTTTTGGCACATACTTCTCTACCATGTTAACAGTTTTATGGGCAACTCTGAGTTACTAAGAGGCAGACAAAATAAAAATGCTATAAAATAGGTTTGGAAACAACTTTTTAGACCTTTAAATGATTCAAAGACCTCTGCACTAGCACGCAACCATAGCTAAGCACCTTCTGTCAAAATCTGTAAGAGTGGGGACTCTCTAGCTCCTGGACACTTATATTTTGGACCCTTCCTCACCTTACTAGGTTATTCCTTATACTCTGTCAAATTAATTCTTCCTCAAATTCTAATGTTTTCAGTATGTTTTATGGATGCATAGTATCTCATCATGTATATATACCATAAATTTTTTATCCAGTCATCAGTTGATAGACATCTGGGTTGATTTCACATCTGAGCTATTCTGAGTTGAGCAGCAATAAACAGGACGTACAGAGAACTTTTTTGTATGCTGATTTCAATTCATTTGGGTAAATTCCCAGGAGTGAAATTGCTGGGTCATACGGTAGATATATTTTCAGGTTTCTGAGGAATCTCCCCATACTGTCTTCCATAATGGTTGTACTAGCTTAAATTCCAACCAACAGTGCATTAGGCTACTTTTTTCTCCAATCTTTTCCAGAATTAGTTTTTTTTTTTTTTGATTTTTGGAATATAACCATTTTCACTGGGGTGAGGTGAAACCTAATTGTGGTTTTTAATTTGCATTTTCCTGGTATCTAATGATTCTGAACATTTTTTGCAGGTGTTGGTCAGTTGTATTTCATTCTTGGAAGAATGCATGTTCATGTCCTTTCCCCATTTCTTAACTAGATTGTTGTTTTGTTGTTGAGTTTCTTGAGCTCAAGAATATTTAGATAAATTTACATACAGATTTTAGATATTGATCCTTTATCATATAAGTAATTTTCAAATATTTTCTCCTACCATCTTGGTTGTTTCTTCTTCACTTCATTGAATATTTCCTTTGCTTTGCTGAAGCTTCTTAGCTTTATATAATCCCATTTGTCTCCTTTTGCTTTTATTGTCTCTGTGTATGGGATGTTAGCCAAGAAGTATTTGCCTATGCCATTGTCTTGTAGCATTTCCCCTATGTTTTCCTCTAGAAATTTGGTGGTTTCAAGTCTTAGGTTTAGCTCCTTGATCCATTATGAGTTGCATTGTACTGGGGGTAAGGTAGAGGTCTTGTTTCATACTTCTGTATGCAGAGATCCAATTCTCCCAACACCATTTTATGAAGAGACTCTCCTTTCTCCAGGGAGTGGTTTTATATTTTCTGCAACTAACTTCATATGCTTCTGATACTTTGTCACTTTAATTTTATTTCATAATGATCCATGGTGATAATAATTGTGCTAAGTATTTGATATTTTTAATAAACTTCCTCAAAAGGAACTTGAAAATTAAGTCTTTCTCAAACTCATTTTTGGACATTCCAGAAGGGACTTTGTAAGTCCAAAAGAGAACTTCTTGGCTTATTAATTTGTATGAGAAGTACACAAAGAAGAATAGATTCTTTTTTTACTTAATATATTTTTAAATTTTTAATAGATATATTTTACCTGATTGTACATTATGCAATGTATACATATATTGAAACATTGCATGATTCTCCACTAATGTGTAATATTTTTAAAAGTAAACCTTTTATAAATACAATTTTTAAATTTAATTAGGTTAAATAAATTGAAATTTGTTCATTTTTTAATATTTTTTAGAAATTTTTGAGTATCTTTTTTATGCATGATTTTCACTTTTTGCACTACAATAATTTTATTTTTTCTTTTTTATATTTAAGATTTTACACATTTTAACATTTTGCCATAAATCAGTTTTTATCTAGACAGTAGATACACAAAGCATATGTTTTTTTAAAACAGGGAAGAAAATATCACATAATGTGGAATTCATGACAATGATCAGAAATTGTAGAAGCATACAATATTATGTAGATATGTAATTCAGTGATGAAAATATCTATAATTATTTCTATACTCAATATATCACATCCACTCACTTTTTATGTTTTTATTATTATTTGAAAGGTAGTTATGGTGAGAGAAAGAGAGAGAGATCTTTAGTCTGCTGGTTCACTCCCCAAATGGTCATGATTGCCAGGAATGAGCCAAGACAGAACTCTATCCAGGTCTCCCACGTGGGTGGCAGAGGCCCAACTACTTAAGCCATCTTCCACTGCATTCCCAGATCCATTAGCAGGGAACTGGATGGGAAGTAAAGCATCCAGGACTTTAATTAATGCTCTGAAATGGGATGCTGGCATTGCAGGCAGCAGCTAAACCTGTTGTGCCTCAACGTTGGCCCCAGACATCCATACATTTTTAAATACTGCTTAACTTTCCTACATAAGAAAAACACAGTATTTTTTTTTGTAATTGGCTAAATTTCAATTTGTGTCATGTGTTCCAGTTCTATCCATTTTATTGTGGTTGTCAAGATTTCACTATTTTATGGATAGGTATTATTCCGTTATGTAAATATACCACAATTTCCTTATTCACTCATCAATTGATGAGCATCTAAATTGATTTAGTATGCTTGGTATTGAAAATTGAGCTGTTTTAAATGTGAGAATGCAGATATTTATTTCTTTTGCAGATTTAATTACCTTGGAGAATATTCCCTGAAGTGAAATATCTGGCTCATATCTAGATCCAGTTTTAGTTTTTTGAGGAAACTCTAACATGTTTTCCCTATATTATTGCAATAATTTACATTTCTACCAATAGTGTAATTATGCACCCTTTCCTTCAAAACATTTCCAGCATTTGTTACTTTTGACTTTTTGATAATAATTATTTTAACTGGAGTCAGATGATACCTCATTGTGATTTTTATTTGCATTTCCCTGATGACTAGTGATCTCAGGCGTGTTTTTATGTGTCTGGTGGCCACTTGTATTTCTTTTTTTGAAAATGTCTATTCATATTGCTTGTCCACTTCTTAACTGGATTGTTTGTTCTGTGTTTCTTGATCTTGTCAGGTATTTGAGATATTAATCCTTTTTTCAGAAGCATATTTACAAATATTTTCTCCCATTTTGTTGAATGTGTCTTCTCTTTGCTAATTGTATGTTTTGGTGTACAGAAGCTGCTTAGTTTGATAAATCCCAATTGTTTTTTGCTAGCATTGCAAAAGTCTTGAGTCTTGTTTTTTAGTAGTTTGAAAGCTGTAGTTCCAAAAAACCGGCAAGATGGCGGAATAGGAAGGGCGCACACTGATAGTCCAGGAAGAGACAGTTTAATAAAAGTGGAGATACTGCAGGTTTAAGGAAGAGCTGGGGAAGAAACAGCAGAGGAAACTCTTCCGGAACTAGTGATTCATGGTGCAACTGCGTGGAGGGCAGGGGAGCCCACGGCTCAGGACACCAGCAGTGGAATCTACGCACCAGTGCTGGAACACGAGGTGAGCCAAACCTCAATAGCACAAGACACCGGCGGGAAAGCAGAAGGAGGAGCCTAGAGGGAATGAGGCTTGAAGCATGGGGGACAGTTCACCAGGCTAACTGGAGGAGAGAGAGAGAGAGAAAAAAAGGGACCAGTACGAACATGAGTTTCTCTCTCTCCACTCACTTCTTAAAGGCGAGCAAGACAAAGAGCAGGCGCCATTTTGGTCATCTGTAAAAGCTGCACAACCTCAGGGCTATGCCTGCCCACAGCCAAGCAGAAAAACCTGACTCTGGGGGGTGGGTGAAACAGCAGGAGATTAGGACCTAGTGAATGTGTGGAGCTATTGAACTGAGACTGTGAAAAAAGAGACGGTGGGTGAGAGAACTCATTGAGTTCACATGAGTACTCTCCAGAGACGCTACAATTCGGTAACCTTGACAACCCAGTGGGAGACTGTAGGATAATTTGAGCCCACCCTGAGGGCAACAGATTCCCTGTGTGGTCCATGGAAAAGAGCAAGCAAATTTTATACTCATAGGAACCAGAGATCGGAAGCTGACTACCTTCAATTCTGCTTAGCTGGGCAGAAATACTTCCCTTCTGAATCGAGAGAGAGAGAGAGAGAGAGAGAGAGAGAGAGAGAGATTTACCATGCCTAACCTGAGTGTGTCACCTTTGGCACACCCTTAACCCTGAGGAACCAAACAGAGTTCTCTGGCCACACCCATCTCAGGCTCCAACAAAAGCAGAGTCCACTTAATACAGTCATAGTATAACAAGAAAAAAAACCCACCACTGCGAGGGAAGAATATCTTCCCAAAGAATATCTACACAATGCCAAGCAACAAACACAGAAACTGAGGAAACGAGAACAGGAAGACATTATGACACCCCCAAATGAACAAGACACCCCAAGCCAAGATTATGAAGATGATGAGATAGAAGAAATGTAAGATACAGATTTCAAAAAATTTATAAGAACATTTAGACGTTTCCAAAAACAAATGCTAGAGCTACATAAATCCTTACTGGACAGGAAAGAAAATCTCTCTCATGAATATGAAATCTTAAGGAGGAATCAAAATGAAATGTAGAAACTAGTAGAACAGGAAAGTGTGATAGTGAAGAGAAATCAAAATGAAATGAAGAACTCAATAGATCAAATGACAAACACATAAGAGATCCTTAAAAACAGAGTCAGTGAAACAGAAGAGAGAATATCGGACTTAGAAGATAGAGCACAGGAAAGTATACAGTCAAACCAAAGAAAAGAAGAGGAAATTAGAAATCTAAAACATATTGTCGGGAATCTTCAGGATACTATTAAAAAAACCAACATTCGGGTTCTAGGAGTTCCTGAAGGCATGGAGAGGGAGAAAGGTTTAGAAGGCCTTTTTAGTGAGATACTAGTAGAGAACTTCCTGGGTTTGGAGGAGGACAGAGATATCCTAGTACAGGAAGCTCATAGAACCCCTAGTAAACATGACCAAAAGAGATCCTCACCACGACACGTTGTAATTAAACTCACTACAGTGAAACACAAAGAAAAGATCCTAAAATGTGCAAGAGAGAAACGTCAGATTACTCTCAGAGGATCTCCAATTAGACTCACAGCAGACTCATCATCAGAAATCCTACAAGCTAGGAGGGAATGGCGAGATATAGCCCAGGTACTAAGAGAGTACAACTGCCAGCCCAGAATATTATATCCTGCAAAGCTCTCATTTGTGAATGAAGGTGAAATAAAGGCCTCTCATAGCAAACAGAATTTGAAAGAATGTTTCACCACTCATCCAGCCCTGCAAAAGATGCTGAAAGATGTGTTACACATAGAAACACAGAAACACGGTCATCAATATGAAAGAAGGGAAAGGAAGGAAAACTCACAGCAAAAGATCACAGGAAGTTCAAAGCATATATTAGAAAATAGCTTTGCAAATGGCAGGGCAGTTACTACTTATCAATAGTCACATTGAACGTTAATGGCCTCAACTGTCCAGTTAAAAGACACAGATTGGCTGATTGGGTTAAGGAACAAAACCCATCGATTTGCAGCCTACAAGAAACACATCTTTACAACAAAGATGCATGCAGACTGAAATGAAACATTGGAAAAATATATTCCATGCCAACAGAAATGAAAAAAGAGCGGGCATAGCAATCTTCTTTTTTAACTTTTATTTAATGAATATAAATTTCCAAAGTACTGCTTATGGATTACAATGGCTTCCCCCCCATACCGTCCCTCCCACCCGCATCCCTCCCCTTTCCCACTCCCTCTCCCCTTCCATTCACATCAAGATTCATTTTCGATTCTCTTTATATACAGAAGATCAGTTTAGCATACATTAAGTAAAGATTTCAACAGTTTACTCCCACACAAACATAAAGTGAAAAATAATAGATGATTTTTTAAATGATGATGAAATCAGATCAGACCTATTGTCATGTTTAATCCCAGTGAGAGTCAAGTTGGGAATTGATAATTTCTTCTTTTTTTTTTACAGAAGATCGGTTTAGTATACATTAAGTAAAGCTTTCAACAGTTTGCACCCCCATAGAAACACAAAGTGAAATATACTGTTTGAGTACTCGTTATAGCATTAAGTCTCAATGTACAGCACATTAAGGACAGAGATCCTACCATAGCAATCTTAATATCAGATAAAATAAACTTTAACACAAAACTGTTAAGAGAGACAAGGAGGGGCACTATATAATGATTAAGGGATCAATACAAGAGGAAGATGTAACTATTATAAATGTATGTGCACCTAATTAAAAGCCACCAGTTTATTTACAGGATTTGTTAAGGGACTTAAAGCGAGACTTAGACTCCAATACAATAGTACTGGGGGACTTCAATACTCGACTCTCAGAAATAGACAGATCATCCGGACAGAAGATCAACAAGGAGACAGCAGATTTAATTGATACTATAGCCCAAATGGATCTAACACATATCTACAGAACTTTTCATCCTACCCATAAATAATTTACATTCTTCTCAGAAGTACATGGAACCTCCTCTAGGATTGACCACATACTAGGCCATAAAGCAAGTCTCAGCAAATTCAGAAGAATTAGAATCATATGATGTAACTTCTCAGACCATAGGGGAATGAAGTTGGAAATCAGCAATTCAGGAATCCCTAGAGCATACGCAAACACATGGAGATTGAACAACAGGCTCCTGAATGAACACTGGGTCATTCAAGAAATCAAAAGAGAAATCAAAAACTTTCTGGAAGTAAATGAAGACAACAACACAACATATCAAAACTTATGGGATACAGCAAAAGCAGTATTGAGAGGCAAATTTATAGCAATAGGTGCCTATATCAAGAAATTGGAAAGGTACCAAATAAATGAGCTTTCAGCGCACCTCAAGGACCTAGAAAAACTGCAGCAAACCAAACCCAAATCTAGTAGGAGAAGAGAAATAATTAAAACCAGAGAAGAAATTAACAGGATTGAATCCAAAAAAACATTACAAAAAATCAGCCAAGCGAGAAGCTGGTTTTTTGAAAAAATAAACAAAATTGACACCCCATTGGCCCAACTAACAAAAAAAAGAAGAGAAAAGACCCAAATCAATAAAATCAGAGATGAAAAAGGAAACGTAACAACAGACACCACAGAAATAAAAAGAATCATCAGAAATTACTACAAGGACCTGTATGCCAGCAAACAGGAAAACCTATCAGAAATGGATAGATTCCTGGACACATGCAATCTATCAAAATTGAACCATGAAGACATCGAAAACCTAAATAGACCCATAACTGAAACATAAATTGAAACAGTAATAAAGGCCCTCCCAACAAAGAAAAGCCCAGGACCAGATGGATTCACTGCTGAATTCTACCAGACATTTAAAGAAGAACTAATCCCATTTCTTCTCAAACTATTCCGAACAATCGAAGAAGAGGGAATCCTCCCAAATTCTTTCTATGAAGCCAGCATCACCTTAATCCCTAAGCCAGAGAAAGATGCAGCACTCAAAGAAAATTATAGACCAATATCCCTGATGAACATAGACGCAAAAATCCTCAATAAAATTCTGGCCAATAGAATACAACAACACATCAGGAAAATCATCCACCCAGACCAAGTGGGATTCATCCCTGGTATGCAGGGATGGTTCAACATTCGCAAATCAATCAATGTGATTCACCACATTAACAGACTGCAGAAGAAAAACCATATGGTTATCTCAATTGATGCAGAGAAAGCATTTGATAAAATTCAACACCCTTTCATGATGAAAACTCTAAGCAAATGGGGTATAGAAGGAACATTCCTCAATATAATCAAAGCAATTTATAAAAAACCCACAGCCAGCATCCTATTGAATGGGGAAAAGTTGGAAGCATTTCCACTGAAATCTGGCACCAGGCAGGGATGCCCACTCTCACCACTGCTATTTAACATAGTTCTGGAAGTTTTAGCCAGAGCCATCAGACAAGAAAAAGAAATCAAAGGAATACAAATCAAGAAGGAAGAAGTCAAACTATCCCTCTTTGCAGACGATATGATTCTGTACTTAGAGGATCCAAAGAACTCTACTAAGAGACTATTGGAACTCATAGAGGAGTTTGGCAAAGTGGCAGGATATAAAATCAATGCACAAAAATCAACAGCCTTTGTATACACAAGCAACGCCATGACTGAGAAAGAACTGCTAAGATCAATCCCATTCACAATAGCTACAAAAACAATCAAATACCTTGGAATAAACTTAACCAAGGACGTTAAAGATCTCTACGATGAAAATTACAAAACCTTAAAGAAAGAAATAGAAGAGGATACCAAAAAATGGAAAAATCTTCCATGCTCATGGATTGGAAGAATCAACATCATCAAAATGTCCATTCTCCCAAAAGCAATTTATAGATTCAATGCAATACCAATCAAGATACCAAAGACATTCTTCGCAGATCTAGAAAAAATGATGCTGAAATTCATATGGAGGCACAAGAGACCTCGAATAGCTAAAGCAATCTTGTACAACAAAAACAAAGCCGGAGGCATCACAATACCAGATTTCAGGACATACTACAGGGCAGTTGTAATCAAAACAGCATGGTACTGGTACAGAAACAGATGGATAGACCAATGGAACAGAATTGAAACACCAGAAATCAATCCAAACATCTACAGCCAACTTATATTTGATCAAGGATCTAAAACTAATTCCTGGAGCAAGGACAGTCTATTCAATAAATGGTGCTGGGAAAACTGGATTTCCAAGTGCAGAAGCATGAAGCAAGACCCCTACCTTACACCTTACACAAAAATCCACTCAACGTGGATTAAAGACCTAAATCTACGTCCTGACACCATTAAGTTATTAGAGAACATTGGAGAAACCCTTCAAGATATTGGCACAGGCAAAGAATTTCTGGAAAAGACCCAGGAGGCACAGACAGTCAAAGCCAAAATCAACTATTGGGATTGCATCAAATTGAGAAGTTTCTGTACTGCAAAAGAAACAGTCAGGAGAGTGAAGAGACAACCGACAGAATGGGAAAAAATATTTGCAAACTATGCAACAGATAAAGGGTTAATAACCAGAATCTACAAAGAGATCAAGAAACTCCACAAAAACAAAACCAACAACCCACTTAACAGATGGGCCAAGGACCTCAATAGACATTTTTCAAAAGAGGAAATCCAAATGGCCAACAGGCACATGAAAAAATGTTCAAGATCACTAGCAATCAGGGAAATGCAAATCAAAAGCACAATGAGGTTTCACCTGACCCCGGTTAGAATGGCTCACATGCAGAAATCTACCAACAACAGATGCTGGCGAGGATGTGGGGAAAAAGGGACACTAACCCACTGTTGGTGGGAATGCAAACTGGTGAAGCCACTATGGAAGTCAGTCTGGAGATTCCTCAGAAACCTGAAGATAACCCTACCGTTCAACCCAGCCATCCCACTCCTTGGAATTTACCCAAAGGAGTTTAAATTGATACACAAAAATGCGGTCTGCACCCTAATGTTTATTGCAGCACAATTCACAATAGCCAAGACCTGGAACCAACCTAAATGCCCATCAACAGTAGACTGGATAAAGAAATTATGTGATATGTATTCTTTAGAATACTATACCGCAGTAAGAAACAACGAAATCCAGTCATTTGCAACAAAATGGAGGAATCTGGAACACATCATGCTGAGTGAAGTAAGCCAGTCCCAAAGGGACAAATACCATATGTTCTCCCTGATCGGTGACAACTGACTGAACACCAAAAAGGAAACCTCCTGAAGTGAAATGGACACTATGAGAAACGGTGACTTGATCAGCATAGCCCTGACTGCTAATGGACAACTTAATACATTATCCCTCATAGTATTTTTTTTTGTCTGTTCTACTTAGTATGACTGGTTTAATTCTGTAATTATCACACAGTTATTCTTAAGTGTTGAAAACTAACTGAAATGTGATCCCTGTTAAACATAAAAGTGGGAATAAGAGAGGGAAGAGATGTATAATTTGGGGCATGCTCAAGCTGACTTGCCCCAAATGGTAGAGTTGGAAACATACCAGGGGATTCCAATTCAATCCCATCAAGGTGGCATGTACCAATGCCATCTCACTAGTCCAAGTGATCAATTTCAGTTCACAATTGATCATAATGAAAGGACTAAGAGTCAAAGGAAGCACATAAACAAGTCTAGTATCTGCTAACACTGACCGATAGAATAAATAAAGGGGAGAGTGATCCAACATGGGAAGTGAGATACTCAGCAGACTCATAGAATGGCAGATGTCTTAAATAGCACTCTGGCCTCAGAATCAGCCCTAAAGGCTTTCGGATCTGGCTGAAAAGCCCATGAGAGTATTTCAGGCATGGAAAGCCAAGACACTCTGGCAAAAAGATCTCTGTGAGTCAGATCCCAGTGGAAAGAACAGGTCTTCAGAGGAGGAGGTACCTTTCTCTGAAGGGAGGAGAAAACCTCCACTTTGACTATGAACGTGTCTAAACAAGATAAGAGTCGGAGAACTCAAGGGGCTTCCATAGCCTTGGAAACTCATGACTGGTGCATAGGGAGATTACTGATGCCATAAACAGGAGTGTCAATTTGTAAAGTCAACAACAGGAGTCACTGTGCACTTACTCCTCATGTGGGATCTCTGTCCTTAATGTGCTGTACACTGAGGCTTAATGCTATAACGAGTACTCAAACAGTATATTTCACTTTGTGTTTCTATGGGGGTGCAAACGATTGAAATCTTTACTTAACGTACACTAAACTGATCTTCTGTAAAAAAAAAAAAAAAAAAAAAGAAATGATCAATTCCCAACTTGACTCTCACTGGGATTAAACATGACAATAGGTCTGATCTGATTGCATCATCATTTAAAAAAAAATCATCTATTATTTTTCACTTTATGTTTCTGTGTGGGAGCAAACTGTTGAAATCCTTACTTAATGTATACTAAGCTGATCTTCTGTATATTAAGATAATCGAAAATGAATCTTGATGTGAATGGAAGGGGAGAGGGAGTGGGAAAGGGGAGGGTTGTAGGTGGGAGGGACGGTATAGGGGGGAAAGCCATTGTAACCCATGAGTCGTACTTTGGAAATCTAGATTCATTAAATAAAAGATAAAAAAAAGAGAAATCAAAACATTTTTGGAAGTAAATGAGGATAACAGCACAACATACCAAAACTTATGGGATACAGCAAAAGCAGTGTTAAGAGGAAAGTTTATATCAATAGGTGCCTACATCAAGAAATTGAAAAGGCACCAAATAAATGAGCTTTCAATGCATCTCAAGGATCTAGAAAACCTTCAGCAAACCAGACACAAATCTAGTAGGAGAAAAGAAATAATTAAAATCAGAGAAGAAATTAACAGGATTGAATCCAAAAGAACATTGCAAAAAATCAGCCAAGCGAGAAGCTGGTTTTTTGACAAAATAAACAAAATTGACACCCCATTGGCCCAATTAACTAAAAAGAGAAGAGAAAAGACCCAAATCAATAACATCAGAGATGAAAAAGGAAATGTAACAACAGACACCACAGAAATAAAAAGAATCATCAGAAATTACTACAAGGACCTGTATGCCAGCAAACAGGGAAACCTATCAGAAATGGATAGATTCCTGGACACATGCAACCTACCTAAATTGAACTAGGAAGACATAGAAAACCTAATCAGACCCATAACCGAGTCAGAAATTGAAACAGTAATAAAGGCCCTCCCAACAAAGAAAAGCCCAGGACTGGATGGATTCACTGCTGAATTCTACCAGACGTTTAAAGAAGAACTAACTCCAATTCTTCTCAAACTATTCAGAACAATCGAAGAAGAGGGAATCCTCCCAAATTCTTTCTATGAAGCCAGCATCAGCTTAATCCCTAAGCCTGAAACGATGCAGCATTGAAAGAACATTACAGACCAATATCCCTGGTGAACATAGATGCAAAAATCAAAAATAAAATTCTCGCCAATAGAATGCAACAACACATCAGAAAGATCATCCACCCAGACCAAGTGGGATGTATTCCTGGTATGCAGGGATGGTTCAGTGTTCACAATTCAATAAATGTAAAACACCTCATTAACAAACTGCAAAAGAAAAACTATATGATTATTTCAGTAGATGCAGAGAAAGTGTTTGATATAATACAACACACTTTCATGATGAAAATTCTATGCAAACTGGGTATGGAAGGAACATTCCTCAATACAATCAAAGCAATTTATGAAAAATCCATGGCCAGCATCTTATTCAATGGGGAAAAGTTGGAAGCATTTCCACTGAGATCTGGTACCAGACAGGGATGCCCACTCTCACCACTGCTATTTAATATAGTTCTAGAAGTTTTAGCCAGAGCTATTAGGCAAGACAAAGAAATTAAAGGGATACAAATAGGGAAGGAAGATTTCAATCTATCCCTCTTTGCAGATGATATGATTCTTTATTTAGGGGATCCAAAGAACTCTACTAAGAGACTATTGGAACTCATAGAAGAGTTTGGCAACATAGCAGGGTATAAAATCAATGCACAAAAATCAACAGCCTTTGTATACACAGGCAATACCATGGCTGAGGAAGAACTTCTAAGATCAATCCCATTCACAATAGCTACAAAAACAATCAAATACCTTGGAATAAACTTAACCAAGGATGTTAAAGATCTCTACGATGAGAATTACAAAATCTTAAAGAAAGAAATAGAAGATGATACCAAAAAAATGGAAGAATCTTCCATGCTCATGGGTTGGATGAATCAACATCATCAAAATGTCCATTGTCCAAAAGCAATTTATAGACTCAATGTGATACCAATCAAAATACCAAAGACATTCTTCTCAGATCTGGAAAAAATGATGCCGAAATTCCTATGGAGGCACAGGAGACCTCGAATAGCTAAAGCAATCCTGTACAACAAAAACAAAGCCAGAGGCTCACAATACCAGATCTGAAGACATTCTACAGGGCAGTTGTAATCAAAACAGCATGGTACTGGTACAGAAACAGATGGATAGACCAATGGGACAGAATAGAAATACCAGAAATGAATCCAAACATCTACAGCCAACTTCTATTTGATCAAGGATCCAAAACCAATCCCTGGAGTAAGGACAGTCTATTCAATAAATGGTGCTGCAAAATTGGATTTCCAAGTGCAGAATCATGAAGCAAGACCCCTACCTTTCACCTTACACAAAAATCCACTCAACACGGATTAATGATCTAAATCTACCACCCAACACCATCAACTTATTAGAGAACATTGGAGAAACCCTGCAAGATATAGGTACCGGCAAAGACTTTTTGGAAAAGACCCCAGAAGCAGAGGCAGTCAGAGCCAAAATTTTTTGGGATTGCATCAAATTGAGAAGTTTCTGTGCTGCAAAAGAAATGGTCAGGAAAGTGAAGAGGAAACCAACAGAATGGGAAAAAATATTTGCAAACTATGCAACAGATATGCTTTTTTTTTAACTTTTATTTAATGAATATAAATTTCCAAAGTACGACTTATGGATTACAATGGCTTCCCCGCCATAACGTCCTCCCACCCGCATCCCTCCCCTTTCCCATTCCCTCTCCCCTTCCATTCACATGAGGATTCATTTTCGATTCACTTTATATGCAGAAGATCAGTTTAGCATACATTAACTAAAGATTTCAACAGTTTGCTCCCACACAGAAACATAAAGTGAAAAATAATAGATGAATTTTTAAATGATGATGAAATTAGATCAGACCTATTGTCATGTTTAATCCCAGTGAGAGTCAAGTTGGGAATTGATAATTTCTTCTTCTTTTTTTTTTTTTTTTTACAGAAGATCAGTTTAGTATACATTAAGTAAAGTTTTCAACAGTTTGCACCCCCATAGAAACACAAAGTGAAATATACTGTTTGAGTACTCGTTATAGCATTAAGCCTCAGTGTACAGCACATTAAGGACAGAGATCCTACATGAGGAGTAAGTGCACAATGACCCCTGTTGTTGACTTTACAAATTGACACTCCTGTTTATGGCATCAGTAATCTCCCTATGCACCAGTCATGAGTTTCCAAGGCTATGGAAGCCCCTTGAGTTCTCCGACTCTTATCTTGTTTAGACACGTTCATAGTCAAAGTGGAGGTTCTCTCCTCCGTTCAGAGAAAGGTACCTCCTCCTCTGAAGACCTGTTCTTTCCACTGGGATCTCACTCACAGAGATCTTTCATTTAGGTGTTTTTTTTTTTGCCAGAGTGTCTTGGCTTTCCATGCCTGAAATACTCTCATGGGCTTTTCAGCCAGATCCGAATGCCTTTAGGGCTGACTCTGAGGCCAGAGTGCTGTTTAGGACATCCGCCATTCCATGAGTCTGCTGAGTATCTCGCTTCCCATGTTGGATCACTCTCCCCTTTATTTATTCTATCGGTTGGTATTAGAAGTTACTAGACTTGCTTATGTGCTCCCTTTGACTCTTGGTCCTTTCATTATGATCAATTGTGAACTGAAATTGATCACTTGGACTAGTGAGATGGCATTGGTACATGCCACCTTGATGGGATTGAATTGGGGTCCCCTGGTATGTTTCTAACTCTACCGTTTGGGGCAAGTCAGCTTGAGCATGTCCCAAATTGTACATCTCTTCCCTCTCTTATTCCCACTCTCATGTTTAACAAGAATCTACAAGGAGATCAAGAAACTCTGCAACAACAAAACAAATAACCCACTTAAGAGATGGGCCAAGGACCTCAATAAACGTTTTTCAAAAGAGGAAATCCAAATGGCCAACAGACACATGAAAAAATGTTCAAGATCACTAGCTCAGGGAAATGCAAATCAAAACCACAAGGAGGTTTCACCTCACCCTGGTGAGAATGGCTCACAAACAGAAGTCTACCAACAATAGATGCTGGAGAGGATGTGGGGAAAAGGGAACACTAACCCACTGTTGGTAGTCAGTGTGGAGATACCACAGAAACCTGAATATAACCCTACCATTCAACCCAGCCATCCCACTCATTGGAATTTACCCAAAGGAAATGAAATTGGCAAACACAAAAGCTGTGTGCACCTTAATGTTTATTGCAGCTCAATTCACAATAGCTAAGACCTGGAACCAACCTAAATGCCCATCAACGGTAGACTGGATAAAGAAATTATGGGACATGTACTCTATAGAATGCTATACTGCAGTCAAAAACTATCAAATCCGTCCATTTGCAACAAAATGTTGGAATCTGGAATACATCACACTGATTGAATTAAGCTAGTCCCAAAGGGACAAATGGCATATGTTCTCCCTGATCGGTGATAACTAACTGAGCACCAAAATGGAAACCTGTTGAAGTGAAAGGGACACTATTAGAAATAGTGACTTGATTAGCCCTTGTTCTGATTGTTGATGTACAATTTAATACTTTATCCCTTTCACTATTTTTTTGTTCTAGTTAATACTATTGTTTGAACTCTGTAATTAACACACAATTATTCTTAAGTGTTGAAATTTAACTGAAAAGTAATCCCTGTTAAATATAAGAGTGGGAATAAGAGAGGGAGGAGATGTACAATCTGGGACATGCTCAATCAGAATTGCCCCAAATGGTGGAGTTAGAAATGTGCCAGGGGATTCCAATTCAATCCCATCAAGATTGCATGTATCAATTCCATATCACTAGTCCAAGTGATCAATTTCAGTTCACAATTGATCACACTCATAGGTCTAAGAGTCAAAGAGATTACACAAACAAGACTAGTGTCTGCGAATACCAACTGAGAATATCAAAAAGGGAGAGAACGATCCAACATGGGAAGCGGGATAAACAGCAGACTCATAGAATGGCAGATGTGCTAAACAACACTCTGGCCTCAGAATCAGCCCTTAAGGCATTCAGATCTGGCTGAAGAGCCCATGAGAGTATTTTAGGCATGGAAAGCCAAGACACTCTGTCAAAAAAAGAGGACCTAAATGAAAGATCTCTGCGAGTGAGATCCCAGTGGAAAGAATGGGCCATCAAAGAAGGAGGTACCTTTCTCTGAAGGGAGGAGACAACTTCCACTTTGGCTATGACCTTGTCTAAATAAGATCGAAGTTAGCAAACTCAAGAGGCTTCCATAGCCTTGGAAACTAATGACTAGAGCTTAGGGTGATTACTGACGCCATAAAGGAGAGTGTCAAATTGTTAAGTCAACAATAGAAGTCACTGTGCACTTACTTCTCATGTGGGATCTCTGTCCTTAATGTGTTGTCCAATGTGAATTAATGCTATAACTAGTACTCAAACAGTATTTTACACTTTATGTTCTGTGTGGATGTAAACTGATGAAATCTTTACTTAATATATACTAAATCGATCTAGTTCCTATTGATTAATGATTATTGATCCTTTTTTGTAGAATGTTTCAGGTAGCAGACTTGTTTCAAATGTCTCCTAGTGGATATCCAATTTTTCCCTTAGCATCTATTGAGGACACTGTCCTTTCTCTGGGCCATATTTTTAGTACATTTGGCAAAAATTAGCTAACTATAAATGTATGGATTTATTTATGAGATTTTGATTCTTTTCCATTGGTTTACACATCTGCTTTTTTGCCAGAACTTTATTGTTTTGATATTATAGTCATGCAATCCATCTTGAAATCTGGCATTGTGGTGTTTGGTTTTGTTTTTGCTGTTTTAGATCGCTTTGGCTACTCAGGATTTTCTGTATTTACATATGAATCTTAAGGAATATCATTGTAATTTTAATGGGGATGGTATTGAATTTGTAAATTAATTTTGGTATTATGGATATTTGAATAATATTTTTTTCAATTTATGAATAAGGAATGTTCTCAACCATGTTGCATTTTGTTGCTTTTGTTAGTATTTTATATTTTCCACTTAGAGTTATTTTACATTTTGTTTAGATGTATTGAAAGGTATTTAATATTTTGTAGCTATTGTGATAGGATTCTTCCTTGAAGTTCTTTCTTAGTCATATTATTGTTTTTTTTTTCTTTTTTAACTTTTATTTAATGAATATAAATTTCCAAAGTACAGCTTATGAATTACAATGTCTTTTTCCCCCATATGACTTCCATTTCACCCACAACCCTCCACTCTCCCGCTCCCTCTGCCCTTCCATTCACATCAAGACTCATTTTCAATTATCTTTATAATTGTTGATCAATTTAGCATATATTAAGTAAAGCTTTCAACAGTTTGCACCCACAGAGAAACACAAAGTGTAAAATACTGTTTGAGTACTATTTATAGCATTAAATCACAATTTACAGCACATTAAGGACAGAGACCCTACATGAGGAGTAAGTGCACAGTGACTCCTTTTGTAGTCATATTATTGTTAAGATATAATAATGATATTAATTTTTGTGTTGATCTGTGTTTTTTTTTAACTTTTATTTAATGAATATAAATTTCCAAAGTACGACTTATGGATTACAATGGCTTCCCCCCCATACCATCCCTCCCACCCACAACCCTCCCCTTTCCCACTCCCTCTCCCCTTCCATTCACATCAAGATACATTTTCAATTATCTTAATATACAGAAGATCAGCTTAGTATACATTAAGTAAGGATTTCAACAGTTTGCACCCACACAGAAACATAAAGTGAAAAATAATAGATGATTTTTTTAAATGATGATGAAATCAGATCAGACCTATTGGCATGTTTAATCCCAGTGAGAGTCAAGTTGGGAATTGATAATTTCTTCTTTTTTTTTTTTTACAGAAGATCAGTTTAGTATGCATTAAGTAAAGATTTCAACAGTTTGCACCCCCATAGAAACACAAAGTGAAATATATTGTTTGAGTACTCGTTATAGCATTAAATCTCAATGCACAGCACATTAAGGACAGAGATCCTACATGAGGAGTAAGTGCACAGTGACTCCTGTTGTTGACTTTACCAATTGACACTCCTGTGTATGGCATCAGTAATCTCCCTATGCTCCGGTCATGAGTTTCTAAGGCTATGGAAGCCCTCTGAGTTCTCCGACTCTTATCTTGTTTAGACAAGGTCATAGTCAAAGTGGAGGTTCTCTCCTCCCTTCAGAGAAAGGTACCTCCTTCTTTGATGACCTGTTCTTTCCACTGGGATCTCACTCACAGAGCTCTTTTTCCAGAGTGTCTTGGCTTTCCATGCCTGAAATACTCTCATGGGCTTTTCAGCCAGATCCGAATGCCTTTAGGGCTGATTCTGAGGCCAGAGTGCTATTTAGGACATCTGCCATTATATGAGTCTGCTGAGTATCTCACTTCCCATGTTGGATCACTCTCCCCTTTATTTATTCCATCGGTTAGTGTTAGCAGGTACTAGACTTGTTTATGTGCTCCCTTTGACTCTTGGTCCTTTCATTATGATCAATTGTGAACTGAAATTGATCACTTGGACTAGTGAGATGGCATTGGTACATGCCACCTTGATGGGATTGAATTGGAATCCCCTGGTATGTTTCTAACTCTACCATTTGGGGCAAGTCAGCTTGAGCATGTCCCAAATTATACATCTCTTCCCTCTCTTATTCCCACTCTTATGTTTAACAGGGATCATATTTCAGTTAAATTTCAACACTTAAGAATAACTGTGTATTAATTACAGAATTAAACCAGTCATATTAAGTAGAACAGACAAAAAAACTACTAAGAGGGATGATGTTAAGTTGTTCATTAACAGTCAGGGCTATGCTGATCAAGTCACCGTTTCCCATAGTGTCCATTTCACTTCAGGAGGTTTCCTTTTTGGTGTTCAGTCAGTTGTAACCAATCAGGGAGAACATATGGTATTTGTCCCTTTGGGACTGGCTTATTTCACTCAGCATGATGTGTTCCAGATTCCAAAATTTTGTTGCAAATGGACGGATTTGATAGTTTTTGGCTGCAGTATAGTATTCTATAGAGAACATGTCCCATAATTTCTTTATCCAGTCTACCGTTGATGGGCATTTAGGTTGGTTCCAGGTCTTAGCTATTGTGAATTGAGCTGCAATAAACATTAGGGTGCAGACCGCTTTTTTGTTTGCCAATTTCATTTCCTTTGGGTAAATTCCAAGGAGTGGGATGGCTGGGTCGAACGGTAGGGTTATCTTCAGGTTTCTGAGGAATCTCCAGACTGACTTCCATAGTGGCTGACCAGTTTGCATTCCCACCAACAGTGGGTTAGTGTCCCTTTTTCCCCACATCCTCGCCAGCATCTGTTGTTGGTAGATTTCTGCATGTGAGCCATTCTAACCAGAGTGAGGTGTAACCTCATTGTGGTTTTGATTTGCATTTCCCTGATTGCTAATGACCTTGAACATTTTTTCATGTGCCTGTTTGCCATTTGGATTTCCTCTTTTGAAAAATGTCTATTGAGGTCCTTGGCCCATCTCTTAATTGGGTTGTTGGCTTTGTTTTTGTGGAGTTTCTTGATCTCTTTGTAGATTCTGGTTATTAACCCTTTATCTGTTGCATAGTTTGCAAATATTTTTTCCCATTCTGTCGGTTGTCTCTTCACTCTCCTGACTGTTTCTTTTGCAGTACAGAAACTTCTCAATTTGATGCAATCCCAATAGTTGATGTTGGCTTTGACTGCCTGTGCCTCCCGGGTCTTTTCCAGAAATTCTTTGCCTGTGCCAATATCTTGAAGGGTTTCTCCAATGTTCTCCAGTAACTTGATGGTGTCAGGTCATAGATTTAGGTCTTTAATACATGTTTTTTCAAATGAAGAGATGAAGTGTGGGAGCTCCCATCAGAAGAGCATTCTGACAGATAGCTCTTAGTCAGCATTTTTTATTAGAGGGTAAAAGCAATTATACAAGCCTGCAAGCACACAGGCAGAGCCATACATTATCCAAAGCCTACCATGAACAGGAAAAATTAAACCCTACGTTCTGGGACAAGAGACAGCAAGCTGATCTCTATCATGCAATACAAGGATCTGGAATTTTATTTGATTCTTGAGCTCCCCAAACCAGTATTCACCATTGGTTACAGATTCCCCACCCTGCTGCCTTCTGCTGCTGTATTCTGTTGGGGCGGTGTGCCCTCACCCAACCTGCATAGGCAGAGACCGAACTGCAGCTATGTTCTATTACTGGGGAGTGTGCTCCCCTGAGAACATATCGGCAGTATCCTTTACATTGATCTTGTTTTTTGCAACTATGCTGAATTCTCCTAAGAGTAATAATGGCCTCTTGGTAGATTCTTTTGCTTCCCTGAATATGAAGTTATTATGTAATCTGTAAGCAGAGAAAACTTGACTTCCTCTTATCCAAACCAAATACCTCTTATTTCTTTTTCTTACCTAATGACTCTGACTAAAACATCTGGAACTATGTTGAATAAATGGTAAGAGTGGACATACTTTTCTCTTTCTATATCCTAGTGGAAGTGATTCCAGCTTTTCCCTTTTCAAAATGATGTTGACTCTGATTTTCATATTTTGCCTTTATTGTGTTGAGTATATTCCTTCTATAACTAATTTTTAAAGTTGTTTTTGGTCATGAAATGATGTTGTATTTTATTGGCTGTTTTATTAACTCTCTATTGATATAATAATATAATTTTTTCACTTTATTCTGCTGACCTAATGAATCATATTTATTGACTTGCACATGTGGACCATCTGCATCCACTGGTAAATCCCACTTTTTTTCTTTGAAAGTCAGTTACACAGAGAGAGGAGAGGCAGAAAGAGAGAGGTCTTCCATCAGCTGGTTCACTCCCCAGTTGGCCACAACAGTGGGAGGTGTGCTGATCCGAAGCCAGGAGACAGGAGATTCTTCCAGGTCTCCTTGAGGGTGCAGGGCCCCAAGTACTTGGACCATCTTCCACTGCTTTTCCAGGCCATAGTACAGAGCTGGAGTGGAAGTGGTGCAGCTGGGACTCAAACAGGCGCCCAAATGTGATGCCGGCACTGTAGGCAGTGGCTTTACCCATTACGCCACAGCACCAGCCACCTGATTCAATCTTAATTTTGATTGTTGGCCTGTTCACATTTTTGTCCCTTGACTAAATTTTGGTAGATTATATATGTGTCAAAATTTACTCATTTCTGCTAGATTTTCCAATTTGTTTGCATTAAGTAGTTCATAACAGTTTCTACTGATTATTTGTATTTCTCGGTATCAGTTGCAATGTCTCCTTTTTCAATTCTTATTTTATTGCTATGAGTGTTCTCTATTTTTTGTTAGGCAGGCTAATGGCTCATCACCTTTGTTTATCTTATCTAAAAACCAATTATTCATTTCATTAATCTTTTGTATTGTTTTTAATTTCTATTGTGTTTGCATTTCTCTAATTTTTATTATTTCTTTCCTTCTAACTAATTTTGGGTTTGCTTTGTCCTTATGTTTCAAGGTCTTTTAGATGTATCATTAGATTATTTATTTGATACATTTTCATTTTTTATGTAGGCACTTGGGTATTAAATTCTTACAATTTCACAAAGAGTGACACATTTCAAGAGGATAATCCATCTGTGAGAAAAGAATAAGAAAGAGAGCCTTCTACAGTTTAATTTTCCTACTTATTGCATAGAGGGTAATTCTTTAATTGAATATATAAAAGGGGTGGAGTTTAGGTGGATTTTGTGCATGTAATATCCTCTAAGAAGATTTTCACAGTGTCTCCACATAAAGGTTGGTGTACACATGCTCATCATGGCATCTTCATCATAGAAGAGATTTAGGTGCACCATGGGAAGGTACGTGTGCTTAACTGACATGAAAGTTTACGGAGTTAGGGGTACAGGACTATAGACAAAAACTGTGGGAAATTCTCAGCTCATTTGTTCTCTGATTTATTCCCTGCTTATCCCTCACCAACATCACACATATAAAAACCCACAAATTATACAATTTTTACTTTTAAAATTTATAGGACGTGAGCAAATTTCATGTATTTCAAATATATAGATTTAGTAGCATAGTGATACTTCCCACCCTCATCTCCTTTCCACTAATGCTCCAATCTTTCCCCCTCCTTCCTTTAATATTATTTTAATTTTTACAATGACATACTTTCAGTTTATTTTATAATCATAAAATTAACCTTCCACAAAGTAAATAATTCAACAAAATGTAAGGAAGAAAACCACAATTCTTCAACAGTAGAGACAAGGGCTCTAAACAATAAAAATTCTCACAATGTCAATTCTGCTCATGTACTTTATACTTTTTGTACTCTATTAGTTACCACAGATAAGGGAAATCATATGGTATTTATCTTTTGTGATTGGTTTATTTCACGAAGTATGATGGTTTCCAGTTGTGTCCATTTTGTTGCAAAAGACAGGAAGACAGAATTTCGTTCTTTTTTACAGTTGAGTAATATTCCATAGAAAACATATATGTCATATTTTCTTTATCCAGTCATTGGTTGATGGGCAATTGAGTTGATTCCATATATTAGCTAGTGTGAACTGAGCTGCAATAACCATGAGGGTACAGATAACTTTTTCAAATGCTGATTTCCTTTTAATAAATTCCCAGGAGTGGGATGGCTGGATCATAGAGTAGATCTATTTTCAGATTTTTGAGGATCTCCATACGGTCTTTGCTAGTTTACATTCCCACCGGCAGTGGATTAAGGTACCTTTCCCCCCACATCCTCATCAGCATTTAATGATTGTTGATTTCTGCACGAGAGTCATTCTAATTGAGGTGAGGTTAAACCTCATAGTGGTTTTGACTTGCATTTCCCTGATGGCTAGTGATGCTGAGCATTTTTATCGTGTATCTGTTTGCCATTTGAATGGCTCCTTTTGAAAAATGCCTGATCAATCCTTTGCCCATTTCTTAACTGGATTGTTTGTTTTGTTGTTGAATTTCTTGAGCTCTTTATAGATTTTGGATATTAATATTTACCTTTGAGTGTTTTCTTTGCCATACAGAGGTTTCTTAGCTTGGTGCAATCCCACTTACGATTTTTTGCCTTGATTACCTGTGCTTCTGTGATCTTTTCAAAGAATTCTTTGCCTATGCTAATGTCTTTCTGAGTTTCTTCAGTGTTCTCCTGTAGTAATTTAAGGATCTGATTTCATACTTCTGGACACAGATATCCCATCTTCCCAGCACCTTTTGTTGATTTGCCAGGGCAAATCAATCAGGTTCTCTCAAATGAGTCATTGTCATTGCCTCTCAGAGTACATGTAAGCAGGAAGCTGGAGCCAGGATTCTAAGCCAGGCACTTAAATATGAGAAGAAGTTGTTCCAGGTGGCATCTCAACTGCTCACCAGAATATTGTAAAGTCCAAAAATACATCATATCTTGAAGTCTTCACATTAGAATTACTAAATCAGCCAGTGTTAAGTGAGTGATAAACCCAAATGTGCAGCTGTTTTGTTAATTTTGAACGAATAAGATGCTTGTACAAATAATATAGAAAAATAATTCTTCAAAATCAAAACTAGATTGAAAATAAAATTCTGACTATCACATTACTGGGGTGTTAATCAGTACATTAGTGCCCCAAAAGGAGAAAGAAGAGAAAAAACGGACGTTGAATCTTTGGTTTAATTCATGCCCAATGGTGGTATCAGAGACTGATAGCAATGGTCTGGAATATATTCAGAAAACATATTGTGCAGGAAGAAAGTCCCTTTGCCACTTCAAGAAGTTTACACATCAGACACCCTACACTCCATATCCATCAATATATTTTTTATTTTTAAAATTTATGTGAAGAAAGGGAGGGAAGGAGTGAGAGAGAAATAAATTGAGAGAAAAAAAATCTCTAACTCACTGGTTCACTCTTCAATTGCCTGCAAAACTGTACCATAATTTCTTTACCCAGTTTGATTCCATATCTTAGCTATTGTACTTGAGCTGTTATAAATGTGGAGGCACAGATAATTCTTTCATATGTTGGTTTCAGTTTCTTTGGGTAAATTCCCAGGAGTGGAATGTCTGAGTCATATGGTAGCTCTATTTTCAGATTTCTGTGGAATCTCCACATTGTCCTCCATAATGGTTGTACAAGTTTACATTCCCAACAACATCCTCCCCAGCATTCGATGTGTTTTGATTTTTTTCTTTTTTTATTTATTTTTTTAAAACTTTTATTTAATGAATATAAATTTCCAAAGTACAGCTTATGGATTACAATGGCTTCCCTCCCATAACGTCCCTCCCACCCGCAACCCTCCCCTTTCCCACTCCCTCTCCCCTTCCATTCACATCAAGATTCATTTTCGTTTCACTCTATATACAGAAGATCAGTTTAGCATACATTAAGTAAAGATTTCAACAGTTTGCTCCCACACAGAAACATAAAATGAAAAATACTGTTTGAGTACTAGTTATAGCATTAAATCTCAATGTACAGCACACTAAGGACAGAGATCCTACATGAAGAGTAAGTGCACAGTGACTCCTGTTGTTGACTTTACCAATTGACACTCTTGTTTATGGCATCAGTAATCACTAGGCTCTTGTCATGAGCTGCCAAGGCCATGGAAGCCCCCTGAGTTCACTGACTCTGATAATTTTTAGACAAGGCCATGGTCAAAGTGGAAGTTCTCTCCTCCCTTCAGAGAAAGGTATCTCCTTCTTTGATGACCCGTTCTTTCCACTGGGATCTCACTCACGGAGATCTTTCATTTAGTTTTTTTTTCCAGAGTGTCTTGGTTTTCCATGCCTGAAATAGTCTCATGGGCTTTTCAGCCAGATCAGAACGCCTTTAGGGCTGATTCTGAGGCAAGAGTGCTGTTTAGGACATCTGCCATTCTATGGGTCTGCTGTGTATCTCACTTCCCATGTTGGATCATTCTCTCCCTTTTTTATTCTATCAGCTAGTATTTGCAGACACTAGTCTTGTTTATGTGATCCCTTTGGTTCGTAGTCCTATCATTATGATCATTTGTGAACAGAAATTGATCACTGGGACTAGTGAGATGGCATTGGTACATGCCACTTTGATGGGATTGAATTGGAATCCCCTGGTATGTTTCTAACTCTACCGTTTGAGATAAATCAGCTTGAGCATGTCCCGAATTGCACATCTCTTCCCTCTCTTATTCCCACTCTTATATTTAACAGTGATCACTTTTCAGTTAAGTTTCAGCACTTAAGAATAATTGTGTATTGATTACAGAATTAAACCAGTAGTATTAAGTAGAACAAACAAAAAAAATACTAAGAGGGATAACATATCAAGTTGCTCATCAACAGTCAGGGTGAGGGCTGATCAAGTCACCGTTTCTCATAGTGTTCATTTCACTTTAACAGGTTTCCTTTTTGGTGCTCAGTTAGTGGTCACCTATCAAGGAGAACATATGGTATTTGTCCCTTTGGGATTGGCTTATTTCACTCAGCATAATGTTTTCCAAATTCCTGACAGGGATCACTTTTCAGTGAAAATTTAAACACCTAAGAATAATTGTGTGTTAAATACAGAGTTCAACCGATAGTACTAGAACAAAAAATCTAAAATGGAAAAAGTATTACATTGTACATCAACCGTCAGGACAAGAGTGATCAAGTCACTGTTTCTCATAGTGTCCATTTCATTTCAACAAGTTTCCCCTTTGGTGCTCAGTTAGTTGTCACCGATCAGGGAGAACATATCATATCTGTCCGTTTGGTACTGGCTTAATTCACTCAGCATAATGTTTTAAATTTCCTCCATCTTGTTGCAAATGACCGGGTTTCGTTGTTTTTGACTGCTGTATAGTATTCTATAGAGTACATGTCCCATAATTTCTTTATCCAGTCTACTGTTGATGGGCATTTAGGTTGGTTCCAGGTCTTAGCTGTTGTGAATTGAGCTGCAATAAACATTGAGGTACAGACAGCTCTTTTATTTGCCAATTTAATTTCTTTTGTGTAAGTTCCGAGGAGTGGGATGGCTGTGTTGTATGGTAGGGTTATATTCAGGTTTCTGAGGAATCTCCAAACTGACTTCCATAGTGGCTTCACCAGTTTGCATTCCCACCAACAGTGGGTTAGTGTACCTTTTTCCCCACATCCTCTCCAGCATCTATTGTTGGTAGATTTGTGTATGTGAGCCATTCTAACTGGGGTGAGGTGAAACCTCATTGTGGTTTTGATTTGCATTTCCCTGATTGCTAATGACCTTGAACATTTTTTCATGTGCCTGTTGGCCATTTGGATTTCCTCTTTTGAAAAATGTCTATTGAGGTCCTTGGCCCATCTGTTAAGTGGGTTGTTGGTTTTGATGTTGTGGAGTTTCTTGATTTCTTATAGATTCTGGTTATCAACCCTTTATCTGTTGCATAGTTTGCAAATATTGTTTCCCATTCTGTCGGTTGTCTCTTCACTTTTCTGACTGTTTCTTTTGCAGTACAGAAACTTCTCAATTTGATACAATCCCAAATGTTAATTTTGGCTTTGAATGCCTGTGCTTCTGGGGTCTTTTCCAAAAAGTCATTGCCAGTTCCTATATCTTGCAGGGTTTTTCCAAAGTTTTCTAATAATTTGGTGGTGTCAGGTCTTAGATTTAAGTCTTTAATCCATGTTGAGTGGATTTTTGTGTAAGGTGAAAGGTAGGGGTCTTGCTTCACAGTTCTGCACGTGAAAATCCAATTTTCCCAAAACCATTTATTGAATAGACTGTCCTTACTCCAGGGATTGGTTTTGGATCCTTGATCAAATATGAGTTGGCTGTAGATGTTTGGGTTGATTTCTGGTGTTTCTATTCTGTTCCATTGGTCTATCCATCTGTTTTTGTACCAGTACCATGCTGTTTTGATTACAACTGCCCTGTAGTATGTCCTGAAATCTGGTATTGTGATGCCTCCGGCTTTGTTTTTGTTGTACAAGATTGCTTTAGCTATTCGAGGTCTCCTTTGTCTCCATATAAATTTCAGCATCATTTTTTCCAGATCTGAGAAGAAGGTCTTCAGTATCTTGATTGGTATTGCATTGAATGTATAAATTGCTTTTGGGAGAATGGACATTTTGATGATATTGATTCTTCCAACCCATGAGCATGGAAGATTCTTCCATTTCTTGGTATCCTCTTCTATTTCTTTCTTTAAGGTTTTGTAATTTTCATCGTAGAGATCTTTAACGTCCTTGGTTAAGTTTATTCCAAGGTATTTGATTGTTTTTGTAGCTATTGTGAAGGGGATTGCTCTTAGAAGTTCTTCCTCAGCCATGGTATTGCCTGTGTATACAAAGGCTGTTGATTTTTGTGCATTGATTTTATACCCTGCTACTTTGCCAAAATCTTCTATGAGTTCCAATAGTCTCTTAGTAAAGTTCTTTGGATCCCCTAAATAAAGAATCATATCATCTGCAAAGAGGGATAGATTGAAATCTTCCTTCCCAATTTGTATCCCTTTAATTTCTTTGTCTTGCCTAATAGCTCTGGCTAAAACTTCTAGAACTATATTGAATAGTAGTGGTGAGAGTGGGCATCCCTGTCTGGTACCGGATCTCAGTGGAAATGCTTCCAGCTTTTCCCCATTCAATAGGATGTTGGCTGTGGGTTTTTCATAGATTGCTTTGATTGTATTGAGGAATGTTCCTTCCAAACCCAGTTTGCTTAGAGTTTTCATCATTTAAGGGTGTTGAATTTTATCAAATGCTTTCTCGGCGTCTATTGAGATAATCATATGTTTTTTCTTCTGCAGTCTGTTAATGTGGTATATCACGTTGATTGTTTTGCGCACATTAAACCATCCCTGCATACCAGGGATAAATCCCCCTTTTCTGGGTGGATGATCTTTCTGATGTGTTGTTGCATTCTATTGGCCAGAATTTTACTGAGGATTTTTGCATCTATGTTCTTCAGGGATATTGGTCTGCAATTCTCTTTCAATGCTGCATCTTTTTCTGGCTTAGAAAATTAAGGTGATGCTGGCTTCATAGGAAGAATTTGGGAGGATTCCCTCTTTTTCGATTGTTCTGAATAGTTTGAGAAGAATTGGAGTCAGTTCTTCTTTAAATGTCTGGTAGAATTCAGCAGTGAATCCATCTGGTCCTGGGCTTTTCTTTGTTGGGAGGGCCTTTATTACTGTTTCAATTTCTGTCTCAGTTATGTGTCTGTTTAGGTTTTCGATGTCTTCCTGCTTCAATTTACATAGGTTGCATGTGTCCAGGAATCTATCCATTTCTGATAGGTTTCCCTGTTTGCTGGCATACAAGTCCTTGTAGTAATTTCTGATGTTTCTTTTTATTTCTGTGGTGTCTGTTGTTACGTTTCCTTTTTCATCTCTGATTGTATTGATTTGGGTCTTTTCTCTTTTTAGTTAGTTGGGCCAATGGGGTGTCAATTTTGTTTATTTTTTCAAAAAACCAGCTCCTCGTTTGACTTATTTTATTTTTTTATTTATTTTTTATTTTTTGACAGGCAGAGTGGACAGTGAGAGAGAGAGACAGAGAGAAAGGTCTTCCTTTGCCGTTGGTTCACCCTCCAATGGCCGCCGCGGCCGGCGCGCTGCGGCCGGTGCACCGCGCTGATCCGATGGCAGGAGCCAGGAGCCAGGAGCCAGGTGCTTTTCCTGGTCTCCCATGGGGTGCAGGGCCCAAGCACCTGGGCCATCCTCCACTGCACTCCCTGGCCACAGCAGAGAGCTGGCCTGGAAAAGGGGCAACCGGGACAGAATGCGGCACCCTAATCGGGACTAGAACCCCGTGTGCCGGCGCCGCTAGGCGGAGGATTAGCCTAGTGAGCTGAGCGCCGGCCCGGGTTATGTTTTGTAATTTTTTTTGATTCAATCCTGTTGATTTCTTCTCTGATTTTAATTATTTCTCTTCTCCTACTAGATTTGGGTCTGGTTTGCTGTAGGTTTTCTAAATCCTTGAGGTGAATTGAAAGCTCATCTATTTGGTGCCTTTCCAATTTCTTGATGTAGGCACCTATTGATATCAACTTTCCTCCTAACACTGCTTTTGCTGCGTCCCATAAGTTTTGGTATGTTGTGCTGTTATCCTCATTTACTTCCAGAAAATTTTTGATTTCTCTTTTGATTTCTTCTATGACCCATTGTTCATTCAGGAGCACGTTGTTCAATCTCCATGTGTTGCGTATGCTCTAGGGATTCCTGAGTTGCTAATTTCCAACTTCATTCCTTTATGGTCTGAGAAGCTGCATGGTATGATTCTAATTCTTTTGAATTTGCTGAGACTTGCTTTATGTCCTAGTATGTGGTCAATCCTAGAGAAGGTTCCATGTACTGCTGAGAAGAATGTAAAATCTTTAGCTGTAGGATTGAAAGTTCTGTATATATCTGTTAGATCCATTTGGGCTATAGTGTCATTTAAATCTACTGTCTCCTTGTTGATCTTCTGTCCGGATGATCTGTCTATTTCTGAGAGTGGAGTATTGAAGTCCCCCAGTACTATTGTGTTGGGGTCTAAGTCTCCCTCTAAGTCC
The DNA here is from genome assembly GCF_964237555.1 of Oryctolagus cuniculus. Lineage (NCBI taxonomy): Eukaryota > Metazoa > Chordata > Mammalia > Lagomorpha > Leporidae > Oryctolagus > Oryctolagus cuniculus. Next base: position 34,066,240 of record NC_091445.1, read on the forward strand.
CTTAACAAATCTTTTAGATAAACCGGTGCCCTGTAATTAGGTGCATATACATTGATAATTGTTATATCTTCCTGTTGAATTGATCCCTTAATCATTATATAGCGTCCCTCATGTCTCTCTTAACAGTTTTTGTGGTAAAGTTTATGTTGTCAGATATTAAGATGTCTTCGCCTGCTCTTTTTTCATTTCTGTTGGCATGGTATATCTTTTTCCAGCCTTTCACTTTCAGTCTGTATGGATCTTTGTTGGAAAGGTGTGTTTCTTGTAAGCAGCAAATAGATGGGTTGTTTTCCTTAAGCCAACCAGCCAATCAGTGTCTTTTAACTGGACAGTTCAGGCCATTGGCGTTCAATTTGACTAATGATAAGTGGTAACTTTGCCCTGCCATTTGCCTTAGGTAAGTTCTAATATATGCTTTGAATTCCCTGTGATCTTTTTTTTTCATTTTTTTTAACTTTTATTTAATGAATATAAATTTCCAAAGTACGATTTATGGATTACAATGGCTTCCCCCACATAACGTCCCTCCCACCCACTACCCTCCCCTTCCCCACTCCCTCTCCCTTTCCATTCACATCAAGATTCATTTTCGATTATTTTAATATACAGAAGATCAGCTTAGTATACATTAAGTAAGGATTTCAACAGTTTGCTCCCACACAGAAACATAAAGTGAAAAATAATAGATGATTTTTTTAAATGATGATGAAATCAGATCAGACCTATTGTCATGTTTAATCCCAGTGAGAGTCAAGTTGGGAATTGATAATTTCTTTTTTTTTTTTTTACAGAGTATCAGTTTAGTATACATTAAGTAAAGATTTCAACCGTTTGCACCCCCATAGAAACACAAAGTGAAGTATATTGTTTGAGTACTCGTTATAGCATTAAATCTCAATACACAGCACATTAAGGGCAGAGATCCTACATGAGGATTAAGTGCACAGTGACTCCTGTTGTTGACTTTACCAATTGACACTCCTGTCTATGGCATCAGTAGTCTCCTTATGCTCCAGTCATGAGTTTCCAAGGCTATGGAAGCCCTCTGAGTTCTCCAATTCTTATCTTGTTTAGACAAGGTCATAGTCAAAGTGGAGGTTTTCTCCTCCCTTCAGAGAAAGGTACCTCCTTCTTTGAAGACCTGTTCTTTCCACTGGGATCTCACTCACAGAGATCTTTTGCCAGAGTGTCTTGGCTTTCCATGCCTGAAATACTCTCATGGGCTTTTCAGCCAGATCCGAAAGCCTTTAGGGCTGATTCTGAGGCCAGAGTGCTATTTAGGACATCTGCCATTCTATGAGTCTGCTGAGTATCTCGCTTCCCATGTTGGATCACTCTCCCCTTTATTTATTCCATCGGTTAGTGTTAGCAGGTACTAGACTTGTTTATGTGCTCCCTTTGACTCTTATTCCTTTCATTATGATCAATTGTGAACTGAAATTGATCACTTGGACTAGTGAGATGGCATTGGTACATGCCACCTTGATGGGATTGAATTGGTATCCCCTGGTATGTTTCTAACTCTACCATTTGGGGCAAGTCAGCTTGAGCATGTCCCAAATTATACATCTCTTCCCTCTCTTATTCCCACTCTTATGTTTAACAGGGATCACATTTCAGTTAATTTTTAACACTTAATAACTGAGTGAAAGAAGCCAGTCCCAAAGGGACAAATACCATATGTTCTCCCTGATTGGTGACAACTGACTGAACACCAAAAAGGAAACCTGTTGAAGTGAAATGGACACTATGGGAAATGGTGACTTGATCAGCATAGCCCTGACTGTTAATGAACAACTTAATACATTATCCCTCTTAGTAGTTTTTTTTTGTCTGTTCTACTTAATATGACTGGTTTAATTCTGTAATTAATACACAGTTTTTCTTAAGTGTTGAAATTTAACTGAAATGTGATCCCTGTGATCTTTTGCTGTGAGATTTCCTTCCTTTACCTTCTTTCATATTGATGACCGTGTTTCTGTGTTTCTGTGTGCAACACCTCTTTAAGCATCTTTTGCAGGGCTGGATGAGTGCCAGAAAGTCTTTCAATCTCTGTTTGTTATGAAAAGTCTTTATTTCACCTTCATTCACAAATGAGGGCTTTGCAGGATATAATATTCTGGGCTGGCAGTTTTTCTCTCTTAGTACCTCGGCTATATCTCGCCATTCCCTCCTAGCTTGTAGGGTTTCTGATGATGAGTCTGCTGTGAGTCTAATTGGAGATCCTCTGAGAGTAATCTGACGTTTCTCTCTTGCACATTTTAGGATCTTTTCTTTATGTTTCACTGTAGTGAGTTTAATTACAATGTGTCGTGGTGAGGATCTCTTTTGGTCGTGTTTATTAGGGGTTCTATGAGCTTCCTGTACTAGGATGTCTCTGTCCTTCTCCAAACCTGGGAAATTTTCTGCTAATATCTCACTAAAAAGGCCTTCTAATCCTTTCTCCCTCTCCATGTCTTCAGGAACTCCTAGAACCTGAATGTTTGTTTTTTTAATAGTATCCTGAAGATTCCTGACAATATGTTTTAGATTTCTAATTTCCTCGTCTTTTCTTTGGTCTGAATGTATCCTTTCCTGTTCTCTGTCTTCTAAGTCTGATATTCTCTCTTCTGCTTCACCAATTCTGTTTGTAAGGCTCTCTATTGTGTTTGTCATTTGATCTATTGAGTTCTTCACTTCATTATGATTTCTCGTCACTATCACAGTTTCCTGTTGTACTAGTTGTTTCATTTCATTTTGATTCCTCCTTAGTATTTCATTTTCATGAGAGAGATTTTCTATCTTGTCCATTAAGGATTTCTGTAGTTCAACAATTTGTTTTTGAGAACTTCTTAATGTTCTTATCAATTTTTTGAGATCTGCTTCTTGCATTTCTTCTATCTCATCATCTTCATAATGTTGAATTGGGGTGTCTTTTTCATTTGGGGGCGTCATGGTGACTTCCTTGTTTTTATTACCTCGGTTTTTGCGTTTGTTATTTGGCATATTGGAGATATTTTGTTTCTTCACTGTGGTGCTTTTTCTTGTTATACTATGACTCTAGATTAAGTGGACTGTTTTTGATGGAGCCTTAGGGCTTGAGATGGGTGTGGCCTGAGAGCTCTGTTTGGTGTGCCAAAGGTGACACTCCCAGGTTAGGCATGGTAGACCTCTCTCTCTCTCTCTCTCTCTCTCTCTCTCTCTCTTTTTTTATTCAAAAGGGAAGTAATTCCACACAGCTGAACGAAGTTGGAGGTAGTTAGCAGGCAAATGATATACCCATAGGAGCCAGAGATCAGAAGCTCTTTCCCAAAGACCACACAAAGAATCTGTTCTTCCCTCAGAGTGGGCTCTAATTCTCCTTCAGTCTCCCACTGGGTTGCCAAAGTTATGGAATTGTAGCGTCTCTGGAGAGTACTCATGTGAATTCTGTGAGTTCTCTCCCCCACTGTCTCTTTTTTCACAGTCTCAGTTCAGTAGCACCACAAATTTACTGGATCCTAATTTTCTGTTTATTCACCCCACCCAGAGTCCGGTTTTTCTGCTAGGCTCAGGGCCGGTGCAGACCTGGGGTCACTCTGCTTATGACGTATGTCCAAGATGGCGCCTGCTCTTTGTCTTGCTCGCCTTTGAGAGGTGAGTGGAGAGAGAGAAACCGGTGTCTGTATCAGTCACTTTTTTTTTTTCTCTCTCTCTCTCTTCTAGTTAGCCTGGTGAACTTTTCCCCCTCGGGTCATTCCCTCTAGTCTCCTCTTTCCGCTTGCCTGCCGGTGTCTCAGGCTATTGAGGTTCGGCTCACCTCGTGTTCTGGCGCTGGTGTGTTGAGTCTGTTGCTGGTGTCCTGAACTGTGGGCTCCCACGCTCTCCACGCAGGTCCACTGTGAATCACGCATTCCGGAAGAGTTTCTTCTGCTGTTTCTTCCCCTACTCTTCCTTGAACCTGCAGTATCTCCACTTTTATTAAACTGTCTCTCCCCGGACTATCAGTGTGCTCCCTTCCTATTCCGCCATCTTGCCTCCTCCGTGTTTTGATTTTTGTATGATAGTCAGATGGAATGGAGAGAGGTGAAAGCTCTTTGTGGTTTTTATTTGTATTTCCCTGACTGCTAGTGGTCTTGAGCATTTTTTTATGTCTCTATTGGTCATTTGCAGCAATTCTTTCATGTCTTTCCATGGCTTGATAAACCCTCCAGTTTTCTTATTCATCAGTTTATTGGAGAATAATCTTTATTGTTTACATTTGGGGCATTTATTTAATTTTCTTTTAAATTTATTTTCTTTTTAAAATTTTATTTAAGTTATACAACTTTCATGTATTTCATGTATCCAGATTTAGGAACATAGTAACACTTTCCCCCAACCTCCCCTCTCATACTAAAATCTTTCATTCTTCTCTCCATCACATTTAGGGGCATTTATTAATAAAGCTGCTAGAAGCATTCTTGGCCAGCGCCGCAGCTCACTAGGCTAATTCTCTGCCTTGTGGCGCTGGCACACCGGGTTCTAGTCCTGGTCGGGGCGCCGGATTCTGTCCCGGTTGCCCCTCTTCCAGGCCAGCTCTCTGCTGTGGCCAGGGAGTGCATTGGAGTATGGCCCAAGTCCTTTGGCCCTGCACCCCATGGGAGACCAGGATAAGTACCTGGCTCCTGCCATCGGATCAGCGTGGTGAACCTGCCGCAGCACACCGGCCGCGGCAGCCATTGGAGGGTGAACCAACGGTAAAAGGAAGACCTTTCTTTCTGTCTCTCTTTCTCACTGTCCACTCGGCCTGTCAGAAAAAAAAAAAAGCATTCTTATGTAGGTTTTTGTATGGATATAAATTTTTCCATCAGTTGAGTAAATACCTAATATTGTGACTATATTTAGTTTGATTTTTAAATTTTTTAAAATAAAAATATTGGGGCCTGTCCTGTGTTATAGTGGGTTAAATTGTTGGCTGCCATGCCAACATCCCATATGGGCACTGGTTTGAGTCTCAGCTGCTCCACTTCCAATTTAGCTCCCTGCTAATTGCCTGGATCATTAACAGAGGATGGCCCAAGTGCTTGGGCTCCAGCACTGGCAGGGGAGACCCAGAGGAATCTCCTGGATCTTGGCTTCGGACTCACTCAGCCTTAGGCATTGTGTCCAATTGCGGAGTGAACCAGTGGTTGGAAGATCTCTAACTCTCTGTCTCTTCTCTCTTTCTCTCTGTAACTCTGTTTTCAAGTAAAATAAATGAATCTTTAAATTTTTTTGAAAAATAAATAAAAATACTTATTGAATTCAAATGATTTTTAAAACATTAGGTGTCTATATGATTACTGAATATTATCTCCCTAACCTTCATACAGAAGAATTGTTTATATGAGAATGAAAAGTATGTTAATCCCATCAAATCAATTTATCACTTAATTTAATTATATATTACTTATTTAATTATAAAATAATATAATTTAATTAATTAATTAATGAGTTAATTTTAATAAATTAAATGTATGAAAAAATGAATATACTTTTGCAACCTTATTTTGGTTTTGTTTTTTGCCAAACTGTATTAGCTGTGTAAATTTAACCAAGAATCATTACTATATATATTATGTATTTATAATTATTATTATATTAACAATTTTTTAAAATGTACTTTTTTTTTTTGACAGGCAGAGTTAGTGAGTTTTTTTATATTATTTTTTTGACAGGTAGAGTTATAGGCAGTGAGAGAGAGACAGAGAGAAAGGTCTTTCTTCCATTGATTCACCCCCGAGATGGCCTCTACAGCCGGCGTGCTGCACTGATCTGAAGCCAGGAGCCAGGTGCTTCCTCCTGGTCTCCCATGCAGGTGCAGGGCCCAAGCACTTGGGCCATCCTCCACTGTCTTCGAGGCCCACAGCAGAGAGCTGCACTGAAAGAGGAGCAACCGGGATAGAACCTTTGCCCCAACCGGGACTAGAACCCAGAGTACTGGTGCTGCAGGCGGAGGATTAGCCTAGTGAGCCGCGGTGCTGGACTAATGTGCACATTATTAAAACTAGGGTGTCTTCTCTCCTTTTGTTTTTGTTTTTACTTTTTATTTATTTTATTTAAAATTTTATGTATTTGTTTGAAAGGCAGTTATAAAGGCAGATGCAATGAGAGAGAGAAAGAGAGAAAGAGAGAGAGAGAGAGAGAAAGTCTTCCATTCACTGGTTCACTCTCCAGATGGCCACAAAGGCCGGCCAGAGCTGTGCGTATCTGAAGCCAAGAGCCAGGAGCTTCTTCCGGGTTTTCCACATGGGTGCAGGGGCCCAAGGACTTGAGCCATCTTCCACTGCTTTCCAGGCCACAGCAGAGAGCTGGATTGGAAGTAGAGCGTACAGGAGTCAAATCAGCGCCGATTTGGGATGCCAGCACTGCAGGCGGTAGCTTTAACCACTATGCCACAGCGCTGGCCCCTGTTTTTTTTTTTTTTTTTTTTTTTTTTGCCTCTACTTTTCCACTGTCCACCAAAAGCCTTTGATATATTAGTATTCCTTATGCTTGAATTAATCAGATGCTAATGATCATATAAATACTACTAAGAATTTAATAAAACATTGATTCAGCTAGACATTTTAAAATTTAAGTGTATGTACAAACAAGCTTTAATTCCCCCGCCACTTCATCTTCCTTGCTACCTACTTTTCTCCAGGGTCCTTCCCTGTTCTTCACTAATTGATCACTTTGGGGTGCTTCATTTAGAGCAAACTTCCTAGTAACAAAAAACTACTTGTTACTCCAGAGTAAACAAGTAGGTTGCTTGTGTATCTGATAGGTGAGATCATTTTCCTTCTCACAGTTCCCTGGACACTTTAGTATAAAAACTCTCAACAATGATAAAGCAAGTCTTTGGGACAGACTGAAAAAACTCCCAGCCCCTCAGTTAGATCAATGTCTTTTCAGTCTTTGGACACAGTAGACAGACTCAGTTAAGAGGTGCCAACTATTACCTTAGCCAATAGAAATCCTAAACATCACCCTACAATCCATCACAGATTGTTTTAAAAAAAGATACCAGTATATCACCTGGTCCCCACACCAAGGGTTTTGTGTGTGTGTGTGTGTGTGTGTGTGTGAGAGAGAGAGAGAGAGAGAGAGAGAGTGTGTGCATGCGTGAGGTAATGAGGATATGGTCTGAGTGCAAACAACGTTTTTGAAAATGAGACAAATTAAAATGGTTTGTGGCCTGAAGCAGGAAAATTAACATGAAGAAGAAGCAAAGAAAAGCCCCAGTTGCTTTGCTAAGTCTCAGTTTGTTTCCCTGGTCCTATTTTGCTGTTGTGGCATATTGGTTTTGCACAATGTGAGGTTTGATAAACTGTCTAGAATAAGAGCTCTGCTTTTTGACTCCTTTGATGGCAAGACCCATGTGTCTTGCAGAGCCCTAACATAATCTCCTCTCTCCTTTCTCCACAAGTAAGGGGACCATGACAAGAATGTGACTTTCAACATGTTATATTAACAAGTCCCTATAAAGGTAAGTGTCTTCCTTTGTTTTCAATCTTTTCTGGATGCTGAGAGGGTCTGAAAAGTCAAAATATGATTCTGTTTATGGTGCCAAGTTTAGACCGTATGTCAGCATAAAACTGGATCGTGAGTACTTTCAAGGCTTTAGGAAGCTATACTTTTTTTTGGTAGAAGGCACTTCAGTGTGTGTATAGTATGTGTGTGTGCGGGTGTGTGTACTCACACATATTCACACATGATCCCCGTTTTCTACAATTCTGAACAATGAGTATAGGCAGATGTTTTATTGAATGCCTTACACTCTGGTAGCTCTATTTCTACCTTCCACTCAGTGAAATTTCACTAAGTGTCTTCCTTTTATGTGTGAGGCACAGGGAGACATGAATACAAAGGGATTATATGCACATCTACCTAAAATAGTGCAGGCACTGGTGTGTGATAATTTAGTGATCATGAGCTTTCAAACCAGTGAGTTTTGATTCTGAGTCTTAGTTCTAGCATAATACTGAAGACATGACCTTGGTTTTAGGACTGTGTCACTGTAAGTTTTATTTCCATGCTCAATAAAATGAAACTTTTATATGAACAGTGCTACATAGGAATATCAAATTATGTAAATGTACTCAAAGCACTCTATACATTTCTAAGCCTGTAGTGTGCACTTCAGAAATGTAATTACTATTATTACTATTCATTTAGAGTAGCATTTAAGTATTAGATAATTGTAAGTAGTTAAAGAATAACATTTCATTTTAACTTTTACATATATGATATTTTGCATTTTTTAAGATAACTTTATGGGCTGGCCCCATGGTTCACTAGGTTAATCCTCTGCCTGCGGCCTTGGCATCCCATATGGGCGCCGGTTCTAGTCCCAGTTGCTCCTCTTCTAGTGCAGTTCTCTGCTGTGGCCTGGGAAAGCAGTGGAGGATGGCCCAAGTCTTTCAGCCTCTGCACCCGCATAGGAGACTGGGAGGAGGCACCTGGGTCCTGGCTTCAGATCGGAGCAGCTCCGGCCATTGTGGCCTCATGGGGAGTGAAGCAGCGGGAGGATGACCTTTCTCTCTGTCTCTCTCTCACACACTGTCTGTCAAATCAATAAATAAATAAAAAAATCTTTTAAAAAAGATAACTCATCTATAACACTATAGATGAGTAAATGAATACCCATAGGATTAAAGACCATGGCAGGTTTCCACAAGTAATTGATTGTTGAGTCAGTATTTAAAGAGAAATCCCTAGATCTCATGTTAAATATTCCTTTTAAAAAAAGATTCATTTCTTTATTGGAAAGGAAGAGTTATGGAGAGGCAGAGGCAGAGAGAGACAGAGACAGTGAGAGAGACAGCGAGGCGGGGGGAAGATCGTCCATCCTTTGGTTCACTCCCCAAATGACCATGACACTTGGAGCTGTGCCAATCTGAAACCGGGAGCCATGAGCTTCTTCTGGGTCTCGTATGCAGGTGCAGGGGCCCAAGGACCTGAGCCATCTTCTACTGCTTTCCCAGGTCATAACAGAGAGCTGGGTAGGAAGTAGAAGAGCTGGGTCTCAAACAGCGCCCACATGGGATGCCTGCACTTCAGGCGGCAGCTTTACCTGCTACGCCACAGCACTGACCACTCATATTAAATATTCTAAACTCTCCATCACAGCATTATTAAGGTATTCTAAATTAGTTAATACAAATAAGATTCTTTTAATAGATTAATTTATTTTTTTAAAGATTTGTTTATTTATTTGAAAGTCAGAGTTACACAGAGAGAGGAGAGGCAGAGAGAAGAGAGAGGTCTTCTATCGGATGGTTCATTCTCCAATTGGCCACAATGGCCAGAGCTGTGCCAATCCGAAGCCAGGAGCCAGAAACTTCTTCTGAGTCCCCCACGTGAGTGCAGGGGCCCAAGGACTTGGGGCATGTTCTACGGCTTTCCCAGGCCATAACAGAGAGCTGGATCATATGTAGAGCAGCCAGGTCCCAAACCAGCGGCCATATGGGATGCCGACACTTAAGGCCAGGGCGTTAACCCGCTGCCCCACAGCACTGGTCCCTAATTCATATTTGATTATGACAAGTATCATCTTCATTCATTCTTTTTTTTACCTTTATGAAATCACATATCAGTTAACTCCTTTTTAGCAACCTTTCTGAAATCATTGAGTACTTAACTCATTTTGTTTTTATTAATCCTCTTATTTTTGCAATTGAATCTTTCTTCTCATCTCAATCTCCCAGCGTAGAATAGATAGAGATTCTGTAAAGACGACATTGCCCAGTAGAAAATGAAAGGGGGTGTAAGTAGTAGCCCTGGGTTCTCTACTTCTATGTCATACTTGACATAGTATAGGAAAATTAGTCTGTTATAGATGAATATGTTAGTATCTTCTCTGTGTTCTTGTTTCATTATGAAGTTCAGTGGTCATGACTTTAAGGAATTAAAAGTAGATTTCTAAAGCTTTTACTATAATTGGGTCTTGTATTTAAAGACATAGTAACAAGACTTCCTCAACATAAATGTTAAGCTTCCTTTCAGCAAAAATATGAACTACTTTGCAACAAAGAACATAGAAACCTACAGTCCTTGAGTGTTGAGTCACATGATGGCAAGACCTAAGTTCAGGCAGATGTCTGGGATTCAATCTCAAATGCTTACAGACATTAGAACGGTAAGGTGGACATGTGAAGTAGGCAGAGATGAAGGAGGATAAGAAGTGCGAGGAGTAGAAACTGGAGAGAAAAGTTTAATATTCATCTCCAGTTCATTAGTTTCTTGGTTGAACACCAGCTTTGAGATACCAGTTGCTTTTTCATAAATCCAAATAAAAAATATTTTATGTAGATTAAAACATAGGAGGGGTCCAGATTTCATTAGAAGACAATGTAATGGGATATTTAGATATATTTTTATCTGAATATACACTTGAAACTTGCCAGATATTTGGCAGTTGCTAGAAAATTAATACTGAAAAAAATAACATTTTCTGACTAATATACATTTCATCTCCGGACTCCAATCTTTGAGCAACTAGGAACTCAATCTTTCACTTATAAATTGGCTTTTGTGCAACATCCTTTCTGCAACCTTCTTGCCTCTTTTGAACCTCAAATTACCTCAGTCATTACCTCCTCCTCTGTCTTTTCTCATCCTCTACTTTTCATTTTTGATTTTCAATTTAGGTATAGATTATTCAAAATTATTCAACTTTATACTAAGTAAAATTCCCTTCCAAATTTACTCAGCTATTTTCCCTAAAGAAGCCAGCAGACTGTACAGAACATTGAAATACATTGAATGCACACCAGCACCCAGTTTTTACTATCTCATAATGCTGTTGTGTCTGAGCAATCGTGAGCCTGAGAAAGATTGTAAGTTGAGGACCTACACACCAGGATAGAGAAGATGCTATTGCAGGCAGGAAACCTGGGATTTACTAAGAAGTTCTTTTTCAACTCAGCATGATTCATGGAGGGGAAAATAAAATTTGGAAAGAACTGGATATTTCAAAGCTATTTAAAAGTCATGTATGCCTGTTTTGAAGTCAATAGTATGTAGAATTGCTGTTTAATAATGGAGAAACAACTGCAGAAGTCACAGAGGAATCAAAGGGAAATTTTTAATCACAGGTGCAGACATAACCTTTTGCCTTACTGACAGATTTGCCATCAACTTATATCAACCTTTTGATTTTATTCTTGATACTTTTATGTGCAATTTAAATTGAAAATAAATATCTAAATTCCTTTATTCTCTTACATGCTTATTTGAGATCTGTCACCTTATGTTTTTATTTTACTCAGAGCCATGCACAGTTGCTACCTCCAAAAAGATTCTTTCTGAGGGATCACAATGATTTGTGCATAATAACCAGTATCTTAAAATGTGTCACTCTCTGTCTTATAGTTGACACAACCATTAAACCATTAAAGAGACATCCTGTTGAGCTTTTAAGAAAAATTTAAAATAGTTTCTTAATGCCTAGATAATTCACTCAGAGTAACTTCCTCCACTGGAAAAAATGAAACAGGCATAAGAAAAAGAAGACAGAATTATGATGACTCATTTGGGAAACAGTAGTAATGTGTTTAGAAAACCATCCCTATAAACAGGAAAGGGTGCTTTGAGAATTCCTGCTCCCTCACTTCAAGAGGCCTCCAGGTAAAAGGGTTCAAAAGAGCAACTTGGAGACTTCAGAATTTTATAGTTCTTAGAGGCAAGGTAGGCCAGGCCCTCATCTTGCGCAAAGTCCAAGGGGAAATGCCAGCATCTGCTACACTGGGGAGCTAGCTAAGCCTGGGCTGCTGCAATTATTTTTAGGCAAAAGATGAAAGGTCTTCCATCCACTGGTCCACTCCCCAAATGGCCGCAACACTCAGAGCTGAGCTGAACCGAAGCCAGGAGTTCTTCTGGGTCTTCCATGTGCATCCAAGGGCCCAAACACTTGGGCTATCTTCTAAGGCTTTCCAAGGCCGTTGGCAGGGAGCTGGATCAGAAGTGGAGCAGCCAGACCTCAAACCAGTGCTGCAGGCTGGGGCTTTAATCCATTGTGCCACAATGCTGACTCCTGTTCTAAGTTTTTAATACTCATGATATCAGAATTCACATTAGTAAATGTAATTATTTTATAATTAAAATAATTGTAATACTTTGTTACCATAAAGGCAGTGCATCTACTAGTATTTTCATAAAATGGCAAGAGGAAGTACAATGGAAAAATGTTACAAAAACAAATTATAATAAAGATCATATCCAGGGCCCATGCTTGTCCAATAAATCCATTAAATGCATTCATTTTTCACATATCATCCTTATATCTTGTTACAGATGACATGGGATCTTCCTCAATGATAGGTGCTGAAGAGGAGATGGAAACAACCAATGATAGTGCAGGTGGATATTTCATCTTAGTGGGCTTCTCTGAACGACCCAAGTTGGAGGTGATCCTCTCCCTCTTTGTTTTGACATTCTACAGTGTAACCCTTGTGGGTAACATTGCCATCATCTTACTGTCAATCCTGGATGTTAGATTCCACACACCCATGTACTTCTTCCTCAGAAACCTCTCTGTGCTCGACCTCTGCTTCACCACCAGCATTGTGCCCCAGATGCTGGTGAACATGTGGGGAGGCAGCAAGAAGATTAGCTATGCTGGTTGCATGGTCCAGTACTGGGTGGCATTGGCACTTGGCTCCACTGAGTGTGTCCTCCTTGCAGTGATGGCAGTTGACCGCTATGTTGCAGTCTGCTGGCCTCTGCGCTATGCCTCCATCATGCACCCTACATTATGTTACTTCCTGGCAGCAGCTTCTTGGTCCTCTGGCTTTGCCAACTCGTTTCTGCAGTCCTCGATGGCCATGGTACTGCCTCGATGTGGAAATCGGCGTGTGGATCATTTCTTTTGTGAGCTGCTGATTATTGTGAAGCTGTCCTGTGTGGATACTGGCCCAACGGAGTCCAAAATGTTTATTGCTAGGCTAATCATCCTGGGCATGCCTGTTTCCATCATCCTGACTTCTTATGTGTGCATTGCCAAAGCAGTGCTGAAAATGCGTTCTGCAGAGGGCAGGAAAAAGGCATTTGGGACCTGTGCTTCCCACCTGATTGTGGTCTCACTTTTTTATGGAACCATTATGTTTTTGTATCTGCAACCAAAGGACAACTATTCACAGGACCAGAGCAAGGCACTGGCAGTACTCTACATGATCTTGGCACCCACTCTCAACCCCCTGATCTACACACTGAGAAACAAAGATGTGAAGAAAGCAATCAGGAAGGTGGTAGGGAAGGAGCAGGTTTAGGGAGGACAAGTGAGGCAATCACAGGAGACACAACAGTCTCTGCTTCCTTTAACTGCACTTGTTTCACTTTTCTTCTAGGTGGATTAGAATATCCACTATGTTCCCTGACTATTCCCAAGACTCCCTCAAGAAGGGAATTTATCAGAAGAACATTTAACCTTTTCTGAAAGAAACTTGTGGCCAGGGAATTTCTCACCAGCAAGCAAATCTGCATCCAACTATTAATGGATTTTAGTCTCAATGAACAATAATTTATTCAAATGCCATCAACAATATATAAAGTTGTTATAATAATGCTGATAATATTTTGCTGTATTTATTAAGTAGCTTTATGGCCATAGCAGATTCTATATCATCTCCGTATCTTCACATCACCACAATTAAAATGATAAGGTCTTTTGAATTTAGAGGATTTAGTCCATAACATACAATAGAATGCTCATATATCATTGAGAAACACATGTAAAACAAAAGCAAAGAATAGAGAATAATGAATAAACAAGGACTATATACCCTACCAGTAATTACGATTAGAAATGAAAAGAATCACATGACCATGACCATTCAGTTCAAAGCTATAGAATTTGTCAAATGTTTTATAGTATTGAACTTAGCTCCAGAAGAGATATTTTAACAATGGATATATTTGTGGGGGATGTAACAAGGTTTATAAATGTTGTGGTCATGAAAATGATAACTGATCACATAGTTTCAAATTCACATAGGCATTTCCAGGATGTGCTATTACTTTATGGCCCAATATAGGATGCAAGTCCACCCTAATTGCCTGAGACATAGCTCAGAGCCTTTGAGAACATATCCTTTCAAAGTGGAAGTGGTTGCATATCATGCTACTACATACAGTTATGATTTACAGGAAGCACTATTTTGTCCTTTTTAAATAATCACTCATTTGTTTAAAAATGAGTTTAACATTCTATAAATACCAAAAAATGTGGGTCAAATGAATGAGTTGTTTTGACAAAATGTCCATGTAAGAGCCAGTACATGGGTTGGACTGCCTCTGAAACAGCTTTGTGGTGTTATATGTATCATTTTATTAATATAGGATGGACATTTTGTATCGTAAGTGATTGAAGGCATAGATTGAATAAATAGCCTTATATATAATTTACCGCAGCTATCTCTATTCAACAAGATTTAAATAACCATACTGAAGCACAGCAATCTAGGATTACTTCAAATACAAATATTGGCTTAAAGGGAGAAAAAGACGTAACATTTTTTTTAAATCAGCTTTCCAATTAAAGAAATAATTCTCAACAAAGGTAAAAATTTGTCCCACAGTTCTTCCCCTACATTTGGCTATGTCTGTGGATATTTTGAGTTTTCTCAAGCTGGGAAGGACGTGTTAGTGGCATCTAGTAGGTGAAGACCAAGGACCAAGGATGCTGCTAAATATTGTTTTATCCACAAGATGGCACCATACATAAAGGATTGCATGAAAACGAGGTTTGTTAAGGAAACTCCGTGCTCTAGCAAAAGCATGAAGCCGTCAACCGCTGTATACTTGAAAGATTAGAGGAGGAAGTGGTACTACTAGAAATTAAGGGATAGAATCATTGGAAAGAACAACAACAAGCATGTCAGCTCAGCTCTGCTGCAGCCGCAGCTGCAGAAATGGTACTGCCTACTGCCTGAGGTGCCACAGAAGCTGAGTGAGTGTAAATGATAGTCTACTTTATCCTTTTGTTCTGCCCTCTGACTTCTTTGAGAGACAAAGAAATGTAGTCTTAAAGATCATTAATGCTTCTCCCCATTCCATATTCCATCCTGCCATAAAACTAAGTAGATTATAAGAAGAGCAGAATATGTATCTGAAGACAAATAAGGTCATGTAGAACTGAAACATTTTCATTTCACCCAGCATCCATTCAGTATAAATATTTACCTCTCCTGCAATGTCACCTTATAAAAAGGCAACACTTTGCCTCTCTCCAGCAGGAGGGGTACAGGTTTTGCCATTCACTGTGTCCATCTCAAGTCCATAAAATCCAGATAATACATCATCCTTTTCATATTTTCTAAGAGTAATTTCTCAAGATCTGATGGCTTATGAACAAAATTAAAAGTAATTGGTTTATACTGTTGAAATCTTTACTTAATGTATACTAAACTGATCTTCTGTATATAAAGAGAATCGAAAATGAATGTTGATGTGAATGGAAGGGGAGAGGGAGTGGGAAAGGGGAGGGTTGCGGGTGGGAGGGACGTTATGGGGGGAAGCCATTGTAATCCATAAGCTGTACTTTGGAAATTTATATTCATTAAATAAAAGTTAAAAAAAAAAGAAAAAAAAAGTAATTGGTTTATAAATCTGTGTGACTATATCTCTTGAATACAATAAGTTATATATTACATATAACAATTATAAATAACATGAAATGTTATAAATAATGTTATATATTATCAATTTATAGTGGATGTGTGCATATGTATTATGCATATTATATACATGCATATATATTATATGTAATAGCCAGGGTCTTTATTTCCAAAATGGGTCATAAGGCCACTGTATTGATTTCGGTCACATCATTCTTCTACAATTCTGTTTATGTTTCCTTTGCTTTCAATCACTACTGTGTGAATAGAACCAAACTTTAATTTCTAGAAATCATGAGGTCTTAGTGATTATGTCTTTGTTGGAATGGTATAATCTCCCCAAAACATTCAATATCAAACATGGCAGTACCATGACTACCTCCAGATAATTTGGTTGCTTTCCAACATAACTCTTTCTTATTGGCTTTGTGTGACAACAGGCCTATTTCCCTTGATAATTACAATTACTCACCTCAGAAAAGAAATTAGTACTCAACTAATTTTCAGTTCAGTAATGTCATGACATGAGGAACCCAGTAGGTGATTATAACCACATTATCATATCCTCTGATTGATATTTCTCCTTTAGGAACTAGGACCTCAAGAGCATGAGAGACCAAGGCTATATGGATGAGAAGAAAAACTTGAGTAGATTGTTACTGAAAGAGTTTAGTTACTGGACCCATGAATTCTAGCCTGAGCATCTAAGTGATTGCTCTAACCACCCCTATCTGAACCATGGAGTAAGTATCCAGTCACTTGAGTCACAGTAAGCACAGGACTATGTCTTTTTTAAAAAGATTGACTTTATTTATTTGGACAGAGTTATAGAGAGGGGAAGTCCCAGAGGGAGAGAGATAGAGAGAAGTCTTCTATTCTGCTGGTTCACTCCACAAATGGCCACAATGGCCAGAGCTGAGCTGATCCAAAGTCAGGAGCCAGAAGCCAGGGGCTTCTTCTAGGTCTACCATGTGGGTGCAGGGGCCCAAGGAGTTGGGCCATTTTCTGCTTCCCCAGGCCATAGCAGAGAGCTGGATTGGAAATGGAGCAGCTGGGACTTGTACCAGCACCCATATGGGGTGCTAGTGCTGCAGGCTGGGACTTTAACCTGCTGCACTACAGTGCTGGCCCCATGACTACATCTTAAAACTAGAAAAAAAAACCACTGGGTAGATGCTAATGGGCACTGTCCCTGAATCAGTGCTTGGGGACAGAATCCTTGAAGGTGACACAGTCTAAGTGGAGACCAATAGCACATTCAATTGTACTTATATCTTGGGCAGCATAAACTATAGTTAGTGACACCAGTCTTGGTCTATAAGCCCACCTCAGCAGGCTTACCATAGCAAAGTGGGCCTTGGACGTATATTTTACTGTGCTTGTCTTGGAAGAGTGTGTAATCTGGATGAGATTCAGCTTTGCGCTGGCGCCGTGGCTCAACAGGCTAATCCTCCGCCTAGCGGCGCCGGCACACAGGGTTCTAGTCCTGGTCAGGGTACCCGATTCTGTCCCGGTAGCTCCTTTTCCAGGCCAGCTCTCTGCTATGGCCTGAGAGTTCAGTGGAGGATGGCCCAAGTGCTTGGGCCCTGCACCCGCATGGGAGACCAGGAGAAGAACCTGGCTCCTGCCTGTGGATCAGCCTGGTGCGTTGGCTGCAGCATGACGGCCGCAGCATGCTGGCCGCAGCGTGCCGGCCATGGTGGCCATTGGAGGGTGAACCAACGGCAAAAGGAAGACCTTTCTCTCTGTCTGTCTCTCTCACTGTCCACTCTGCCTGTCAAAAAAAAAAAATGAGATTCAGCTTTGCAGCATGGTTGCATGTTACTCACTCCATTTCTTCAGAGGCCATGGGAAGCAAAACACAGAGAGAAAAAATACCTTCTGGGTGAATAAAAGATGGTGGGTGCCAAGGCATAGCACAGAAACTTTGGATGGTTCCTCAGGGACCCACACAGCCCTGCTGGACTTTGACCCAATGCAACCATGACTCTATGTCCCTAGAAATGCAAGTACTTACACAAAACACCTATAATTCCCAGCAAGCATTTCCAAAACCACTGTTACAGTGGACTGAAGGCTGGCACCCTTGTGACAGTCTACCTTGCCCCATGGGCTGTTATCGAGACCTGTGTAATCCTGGTGGGGCCCCTTCTGCCTCTACCATCAGCTGTTATGTCAGAAGACATAGGGAGTCTATGCTACAGCACCCAACCAGAAATAAAGTAAAAATATTACATTACACCACTCTGAAGATTTATATTCAGGAAAAAGACTTTTGCCATGATATGTCCATTAAAAGTAATGGAACTAACTAGTTTACCAGATGTACACATATCAACATAGGGACACAGGAAGTATTAAAAATCAAGGTGATATGGCCCCTTCAAATGAAAAAAATTAACACTTTCATAACAGACTGAAGAAAAGGAAGTTTATTAAATGCCTGATAAATAATTCAATAAATGAACATTAGGATGCTCAAAGAGAATAAAGAGAGACAGTTGAAGAAAATCAGGAAAACAATGTATGATATGTATGAAAAATTCAGCAGAGATCTAGAAAAAAGAGCAAAATAGATATCTTTGAAATACAAAGCTCAATAATTCTAAATACAGTGGAAGAGGATCCAAGATGGTTGAATAAAAAGACCTGCATTCACCTTTGCCACAAGGAAGAACTGGAACAACAGAGGCAGGACCATGTTTCCAAAGATAGATTGGGGAGAAGCATCAGTAAGAACTAATGGGACCATTAAGTAGCACAGAGCCTTGGAAAGCCAGAATTTAGAGAGTAACAAACCACAACACAAATTCTACACCAACTCTCCATCCAGAGAACTCTATCTTGTTAGAAAAGGTAAGCAGAAAGCTCTATAACAGACTGGCAGCTCTAACTACAGAATTCTACAGTCTTCACTGACATTAAATTCATTTTACAGAGCTGATTGGAGTCTGAGCAAATGCCTTGTTCTAGAAAAGAAAGCCACGAAGTCTTTTACCCCAACCACCTAAGTCCCAGAAATAAGCTGTTATAGAATAACACTACTAACCTCTATTTTGTATTAGAGGATGGCAGGCATAACTATGATCACCAGAAGTATCCCCCATCTCCTGGAGCCAAGTAACTTTACATGGCAGAGACCCTCTGAAGTCTGCTACTGAGGAATTTCTGGGCCAAGTTACAGAGCCGTGCTTATTCACTTGGTATGATCTGGGGAAGTTCTGCTTTTACTGGGACTTGGCAGGGGCAACAGCTGATACACAAGGCAAGAGGACCATACAAGGGGAAATCCCCTTCTGTGTCTGAGTACAGAGTGCTGGATAGCTGTCGCTCCCCCTCTTCGTGGAGGAACGACACAGGACCCTGCGCTGTTCTTTCGTCTGCTCGGCCCTCCCCGGGTTTGCTGCTGGTTCTTCCCGGGTTGGCTACTATCCCTTCCACCTCCGTGGAAGGGCAGTTCCCCCTGGCCACATTCCCCACTTCCGCAGGGGAGCGGCACACCGCCGGCCGGCTTTCTCGGGGGCTGCACAGGTGTTCCCTCAGATAGATGTTCCCCTTAGATGTTCCCCATAGATGTTCCTGGTGCATGCCGTCTCTCTCCTCCTTTATAGTCCTTCTCCGCCAATCCTAACTCGGCTGCCCACACGCCGAGTACGCTGCTCTCCTCCAATCAATAGCAAGTCCTACAGTTTATTAGTTGAACTGGAGGCAGCTGTGCGGAAGCTGTTTACTTCTCTCCCAGCGCCATATTGTGGGAGAGCAGATGCATAGAATAAGTCTTAATTCCAGTAACTCAGTCTAGTCCGGTTGCTCCCCACAGATAGCCAGGAGACAAGCCTGTATCTGCATGCTGTATAGGAATTTGACACTATCCTCTCTGTGTCCTGAAGCTCTGGAACTGTGAACCTGTTATAATCCTGGAGTAATTTCCACTCAGCAGTGTGACCTGGAAGACAGTATCTGCATTCATCTGCTTCAGGCTAAAGGCTGACAACTACAGTCTTTAGTATAACCTGCACCCCTCCTATTAGACCCAAGTACAGATCCTACTGGATCCTGCAGTTTGTGATTGTGGCCACTGATTCTCTAAGTCCCAGGGACTCCTGCATTCCATACTGTAACCCAGGACAAGTCCTGTCTGCATTCATAGTCTCCAAGCCCTTATCTGATAGTGCACAATCTCCAGTACAACTCGTAGTCACCATGTGGAACTTGAGAACTATTGCTTTTTTACTCCTGGAAATCCCTGTGAATGCTCTGTGGGACTTGAGGAAGGTCCTATCTCCATTTTATTGCTGTAGGCCTATGGCTGTCAGTCTACAATCACCAGAACAGCCTACATTTATCCTGTGGTACCTGGGCAATGTACCATTTTTGTTCTAAAACTCTGAGACAGAGACTTTTAATACCTTATTACCAAGAATCACTGGAACTCACCCTGTGAAGCCTGAGGAAGATCCTATGTTCATTCCCCACTACAATCACACACCAGTACACATTCTCTAGCATAACTTGCATTTACACTGGGATAAATTATTCTCAGGACTTAACTAAGATCTGTTTCACATTCCACAGTTCCTGAAATAGGAAATTTGGTGATATAAGCCCCAGCATCACTCACATTCAATGAGCAGGACCTGAGGAAGATTCCATCAACATCAGACAAATTCAAGGTAAGAATATCATTACTACCAGGACCAGTATCACTCAGTTGCCCTGGTGAGATGAGTGGGTAGATCATTCTATGTTACACAGCATCAGGAACAAGCCTATTGCTATCACAAACCCTAGTAAGATTCACAGCCAACTCTCTGGGGCCTGATGACACACAGCTTTGTAAATGCACATTCACTTCAAAGTCATACTACTATCTCCAAAAACTGCTGCAGACTAGAAAATGTGTCACAAATAGACACTGCTGACATGGATCACAGCAGAAGAAATCTCTCAGAATACGCTTCTGAGATCAGTAAACCTGAAGTCAAAGTAAGTACCTGACATTTCATTTAAAGTTAAAAAATTATTTTCCAGTGGAAGCCACTCCACAAAGGAACTATTACACCACATTGTAAGATATCATTGTAGGGACACAGGAAGAAAGAATTAAGGAAGCATGACACTTCCAAAGGAATACAATTCTACAGAAAAAAAATGCTGATTTGAAAGATATCTAGGAAACACTGGGAAAAAGAATTCAAAATAATTATCCTGAGAGTTCCAAAGTGGTGGAATAGTGACAGGACATTCTGTCTTATGTGGGGCAAAATTAATATAAAAAAGAAAGAAAGAAGATGGCAGAATAGTGAGGGCGCGCACTGATAGTCCAGGAAAATTTGGTTTAATAAAAGCGGAGTTATGGTAGCCTCAGAAAAAGGATCAGGGAAAAATTGCAGAGGAAACTCTTCCAGAACTAGTGGCTGTGACTCAGAGGACCTACTGGGAGAGCAGGGTCGCCCAACGCGCGGAAGCTGAACCACGGGAGCCGCAGAGTCTGAGCGCCAGTGCGGGAAGGAGAGTCGATGTGACACAGACACCAGCGGGGAGAGGAGGGACACCCAGGGCTCCGAGTCCACACATCGGCGCTGGAAGTGGAGGTGAGCTCAGTAACCGGAGACATTGGCGGGGAAATGGCGGACAGAATTTTAGAGGGACACGGGCTTTGAAGCAGGAAAGTTCAACAGACTGACTACAGGAGAGAAGGAAAAAAAAAAAAAGGTAGTGGCGTACTGGTACAGACAAGTTCCTCTCTCTGCCAACCTTGTAAAGGCGAGCAAGATACAAAGAGCTGGGATATACATAATAAAAGGGGAGAGTTAAGGCTACAATTCAGTAGCCTAGGCAACCCAGTGGGAGTCCACAGGAGAAAGGGAGCCTGCACAGACTCTTTGGGCAGAAGCCAGAGATCAGAAGCTAAATACCATCCATTCTACTCAGCCTTGCAGTATTACTTACCTCCTGAATAAAAAATAAAATAAATAAATGAATAAATAAATAAATAGAGATTTACCATGCATAACCTGAGGGTGTCACATTTGCACACCTGTAACCCTGAAGAACCAAGCAGAGCTCTCAGGCCACAACCATCTCAAGCCTCAAAGGCTCCTCCAACAGCAGGCAGTACAGTTAACATGGACATAGTATAAAAAAAAAACTCACAGTGAGGGAAAAAGAATTAACCATGCCAAGCAATAAACAGAGAAATCGAGGGAACAAGATCAATGATGACACTATGACGCCTCCAAATAAACAAAACACCCCAAGCCAAGATTATGAAGATGATGAGATAGAAGAAATGCAAGATACGGATTTCAAAAAATTTATGATAAGAACATTTAGAAGTTTTCAAAAGCAAATCCTTGAACTACAGAAATCCTTATTTGACAGGATTGAAAATCTCTCTCATGAACATGAATTTTAAGGAAGAATCAAAATGAAACACAGAAACTAGTAGAACAGGAAATTGTGATAGTGAAGAGAAATCAAAATGAAATGAAGAGCTCAATAGATCAAATGACAAACACATTAGAGAGCCTTAAAAACAGAATGGGTGAAGCAGAAGAGAGAATATCAGACTTAGAAGACAGAGAACAGGAAAGGATACAGTCAGACCAAAGAAAAGAAGAGGAAATTAGAAATCTAAAAAATATTGTTGGGAATCTACAGGATACTATTAAAAAAAACAACATTCGGGTTCTAGGAGTTCCTGAAGGCATGGAGAGAGAAAGGATTAGAATGCCTTTTTAGTGAGATTCTAGCAGAAAATTTCCCAGGTTTGGAGAAGGACAGAGACATCCTAGTACAGGAAGCTCATAGAACCCCCAGTAAACATGACCAAAAGAGATCCTCAACACGACACGTTGTAATTAAACTCTCCACAGTGAAACATAAAGAAAAGATCCTAAAATATGCAAGAGAGAAACGTCAGATTACTCTCAGAGGATCTCCAATCAGACTCACAGCTGACTTCTCATCAGAAACCCTACAAGCTAGGAGGGAATGGCGAGACATAGCACAGGTGCTAAGAGAGAAAAATTGCCAGCCCAGAATATTATATCCTGCTAAGCTATCATTTGTGAATGAAGGTGAAATAAAGACCTTTCATAGCAAAGAGAAATTGAAAGATTTTGTGGCCACTCGTCCGGCCCTGCAAAAGATACTTAAAGATGTGCTACACTCAGAAACACAGAAACACGCCGTCAATATGAAAGAAGGAAAAGGAAGAAAACATACCAGTAAAAGAGCATGGGAAGCTCAAAGCATATACTAGAAAATATTTCCGGGAAAATGGCAGGGCAAAGTCACTATGTATCAATAGTCACATTAAACGTGAATGGCCTGAACTGTCCAGTTAAAAGACACCTATTGGCTGACTGGCTTAAGGAACAACACCCAACTATTTGTTGCCTACAAGAAACACATCTCTCTAACAAAGATGCATGCAGACTGAAAGTGAAAGGTTGGAAAAAGATATTCCATGCCAACAGAAACAAAAAAAAAGCAGGTGTAACCATATTAATATCAGACAAAATTAACTTTAATACAAAAACTGTTAAGAGAGACAAAGAGGGGCACTATATAATGATTAAGGGTTCAATTCAACAGGAAGATGTAACTATTATAAATGTATATGCGCCTAATTACAGGGCACCGGTCTGTCTAAAAGATTTGTTAAGGGACTTAAAGGGAGACTTAGATTCCAATACAATAGTACTGGGGGACTTCAATACTCCACTCTCAGAAATAGATAGATCATCCGGACAGAAGATCAACAAGGAAACAGCAGATTTAATCGACACTATTGCCCAAATGGATCTAACAGATATCTAGAGAACTTTCAGCCCTACATCTACAGACTTTACATTCTTCTCAGCAGTGCATGGAACCTACTTTAGGATTGATCACATACTAGGCCATAAAGCAAGTCTAAGCAAATTTAAAAGAATTAGAATCATACCATGCAGCTTCTCAGACCACAGCGGAATGAAGCTGGAAATTAGCAACTCAGGAAACCCCAGAAAGTATGCAAACACATGGAGACTGAACAACATGCTCCTGAATGAACACTGGGTCATTCAAGAAATCAAAAGAGAAATCAGAAACTTTCTGGAACTAACTGAGGATAACAACACAACATATCAAAGCATATGGGATACAGCAAAAGCAGTACTGAGAGGCAAGTTTATAGCAATACGGGCCTATATCAAGAAATTGGAAAGGCACCAAATATATGAGCTTTCAGCGCATCTGAAGAACCTAGAAAAACTGCTGCAAACCAGACACAAATCTAGTAGGAGAAGAGAAATAATTAAAATCAGAGAAGAAATTAACAGGATTGAATCAAAAAAAAATTACAAAAAATCAGCCAAACGAGGAGCTGGTTTTTTGACAAAATAAACAAAATTGACACCCCATTGGCCCAACTAACTAAAAAGAGAAAAGACCCAAATCAATACAATCAGAGATGAAAAAGGAAATGTAACAACAGACACCACAGAAATAAAAAGAATCATCAGAAATTACTACAAGGACTTGTATGCCAGCAAACAGGAAAACCTATCAGAAATGGATAGATTCCTGGACACATGCAATCTACCTAAATTGAACCATGAAGACATAGAAAACCTAAATAGACCCATAACTGAAACAGAAATTGAAACCGTAATAAAGGTCCTCCCAACAAAGAAAAGCCCAGGACCAGATGGATTCACTGCTGAATTCTACCAGACATTTAAAAAAGAACTAATTCCATTTATTCTCAAACTATTCAGAACAATCGAAAAAGATGGAATCCTCCCGAATTCTTACCTTAATCCCTAAGCCAGAGAAAGATGCAGCACTGAAAGAAAATTATAGACCAATATCCCTGATGAACATAGACGCAAAAATCCTCAATAAAATTCTGGCCAATAGAATACAACAACACATCAGGAATATCATACACCCAGACCAAGTGGGATTTATCCCTGGTATGCAGGGAGGGTTCAACATTCACAAATCAATCAATGTGATTCACCACATTAACAGACTGCAGAAGAAAAACCATATGATTATCTCAATAGATACAGAGAAAGCATTCGACAAAATTCAACACCCTTTCATGATGAAAACTCTAAGCAAATTGGGTATAGAAGGAACATTCCTCAATATAATAAAGCAATTTATGAAAAATCCATGGCCAGCATCCTATTGAATGGGGAAAAGTTGGAAGCATTTCCACTGAGATCTGGTACCAGACAGGGATGTCCACTCTCACCACTGCTATTCAATATAGTTCTGGAGGTTCTAGCCAGAGCTATTAGGCAAGAAAAAGAAATTAAAGGGATACAAATTGGGAAGGAAGAACTCAAACTATCCCTCTTTGCAGATGACATGATTCTTTATTTAGGGGACCCAAAGAACTCTACTAAGAGACTATTGGAACTCATAGAAGATTTTGGCAAAGTAGCAGGGTATAAAATCAATGCACAAAAATCAACAGCCTTTGTATACACAGACAATACCATGGCTGAGGAAGAACTTCTAAGATCAATCCCATTCACAATAGCTACAAAAACAATCAAATACCTTGGAATAAACTTAACCAAGGACGTTAGGATCTCTATGATGAAAATTACAAAACCTTAAAGAAAGAAATAGAAGAGGATACCAAGAAATGGAAAAATCTTCCATGCTTATGGATTGGAAGAATCAATATCATCAAAATGTCCATTCTCCCAAAAGCAATTTATAGATTCAATGCAATACCAATCAAGATACCGAAGACCTTCTTCTCAGATCTGGAAAAAATGATGCTGAAATTCATATGGAGACACAAGAGACCTCGAATAGCTAAAGCAATCTTGTACAACAAAAACAAAGCCGGAGGCATCACAATACCAGATTTCAGGACATACTACAGGGCAGTTGTAATCAAAACAGCATGGTACTGGTACAGAAACAGATGGATAGACCAATGGAACAGAATTGAAACACCAGAAATCACCCCAAACATCTACAGCCAACTTATATTTGATCAAGGATCTAAAATCAATTCCTGGAGCAAGGACAGTCTATTCAATAAATGGTCTTGGGAAAACTGGATTTCCACGTGCAGAAGCATGAAGCAAGACCCCTACCTTACGCCTTACACAAAAATCCACTCAACATGGATTAAAGACCTAAATCTACGACCTGACACCATCAAGTTACTAGAGAACATTGGAGAAACCCTTCAAGATATTGGCACAGGCAAAGAGTTTATGGAAAAGACCCGGGAGGCACAGGCAGTCAAAGCCAAAATCAACTATTGGGATTGCATCAAATTGAGAAGTTTCTGTACTGCAAAAGAAACAGTCAGGAGAGTGAAGAGACAACCGACAGAATGGGAAACAATATTTGCAAACTATGCAACAGATAAAGGGTTAATAACCAGAATCTACAAAGAGATCAAGAAACTCCACAAAAACAAAACCAACAACCCACTTAAGAGATGGGCCAAGGACCTCAATAGACATTTTTCAAAAGAGGAAATCCAAATGGCCAACAGGCACATGAAAAAATGTTCAAGGTCATTAGCAATCAGGGAAATGCAAATCAAAAGCACAATGAGGTTTCACCTGACCCCGGTTAGAATGGCTCACATGCAGAAATCTACCAACAACAGATGCTGGCGAGGATGTGGGGAAAAAGGGACACTAACCCACTGTTGGTGGGAATGCAAACTGGTCAAGCCACTATGGAAGTCAGTCTGGAGATTCCTCATAAACCTGAAGATAACCCTACCGTTCGACCCAGCCATCCCACTCCTCAGAATTTACCCAAAGGAATTGAAATTGGCAAACAAAAAAGCGGTCTGCACCCTAATGTTTATTGCAGCTCAATTCACAATAGCTAAGACCAGGAACCGACCTAAATGCCCATCAACGGTAGACTGGATAAAGAAATTATGGGATATGTACTCTTTAGAATACTATACCGCAGTAAGAAACAACGAAATCCAGTCATTTGCAACAAAATTTTGAAATCTGGAACACAACATGCTGAGTGAAATAAGCCAGTCCCAAAGGGACAAATACCATATGTTCTCCCTGATCGGTGACAACTGACTGAACACCAAAAAGGAAACCTCCTGAAGTGAAATGGACACTATGGGAAATGGTGACTTGATCAGCATATCCCTGACTGTTAATGAACAACTGAATACATTATCCCTCTTAGTAGTTTTTTTGTCTGTTCTACTTAATATGACTGGTTTAATTCTGTAATTATCACACAGTTATTCTTAAGTGTTGAAAATTAACCGAAATGTGATCCCTGTTAAACATAAGAGTGGGAATAAGAGAGGGAAGAGATGTATAATTTGGGACATGCTCGGGCTGACTTGCCCCAATTGGTAGAGTTGGAAACATACCAGGGGATTCCAATTCAATCCCATCAAGGTGGCATGTGCCAATGCCATCTCACTACTGCAAGTGATCAATTTCAGTTCACAATTGATCATAATGAAAGGACTAAGAGTCAAAGGGAGCACATAAACAAGTCTAGTATCTGCTAACACCAACCGATAGAATAAATAAAGGGGAGAGTGATCCAACATGGGAAGTGAGATACTCAGCAGACTCATAGAATGGCGGATGTCCTAAATAGCACTCTGGCCTCAGAATCAGCCCTAAAGGCACTCGGATCTGGCTGAAAAGCCCATGAGAGTATTTCAGGCATGGAAAGCCAAGACACTCTGGCAAAAAGATCTCTGTGAGTGAGATCCCAGTGGAAAGAACAGGTCTTCAAAGAGGGAGGTGCCTTTCTCTGAAGGGAGGAGAGAACCTCCACTTTGACTATGACCGTGTCTAAACAAGATAAGAGTCGGAGAACTCAAGGGGCTTCCATAGCCTTGGAAACTCATAACTGGTGCATAGGGAGATTACTGATGCCATAAACAGGAGTGTCAATTGGTAAAGTCAACAACAGGAGTCACTGTGCACTTACTCCTCATGTAGGATCTCGGTCCTTAACGTGCTGTACACTGAGGCTTAATGCTATAACGAGTACTCAAACAGTATATTTCACTTTGTGTTTCTATGGGGGTGCAAACGACTGAAATCTTTACTTAATGTACACTAAACTGATCTTCTGTAAAAAAAAAAAAAAAAAAAAAAAAAAAAAAAAAAAAAAGAAAGAAATTATCAATTCCCAACTTGACTCTCACTGGGATTAAACATGACAATAGTTCTGATCTGATTTCATCATCATTTTAAAAAAATCATCTATTATTTTTCACTTTATGTTTCTGTGTGGGAGCAAACTGTTGAAATACTTACTTAAGGTATACTAAGCTGATCTTCTGTATATTAAGATAATCGAAAATGAATCTTGATGTGAATGGAAGGGGAGAGGGAGTGGGAAAGGGGAGGGTTGTTGGTGGGAGGGACGGTATGGGGGGGGAAGCCATTGTAACCCATGAGTCGTACTTTGGAAATTTATATTCATTAAATAAAAGATAAAAAAAAAAAAAAAAAAAAAAATTAACTGAAATGTGATCCCTGTTAAGCATAAGAGTGGGAATAAGAGAGGGAAGAGATGTATAATTTGGGACATGCTCAAGCTACTTGCCCCAAATGGTAGAGTTAGAAACATACCAGGGGATTCCAATTCAATCCCATCAAGGTGGCATGTACCAATGCCATCTCACTAGTCCAAGTGATCAATTTCAGTTCACAATTGATCATAATGAAAGGACTAAGAGTCAAAGGGAGCACATAAACAAGTCTAGTACCTGCTAACACTAACCGATGGAATAAATAAAGGGGAGAGTGATCCAACATGGGAAGCGAGATACTCAGCAGACTCATAGAATGGCAGATGTCCTAAACAGCACTCTGGCCTCAGAATCAGCCCTAAAGGCATTCGGATCTGGCTGACAAGCCCATGAGAGTATTTCAGGCATGGAAAGCCAAGACACTCTGGCAAAAGATCTCTGCGAGTGAGATCCCAGTGGAAAGAACAGGTCATCAAAGAAGGAGGTACCTTTCTTTGAAGGGAGGAGAGAACCTTCACTTTGACTATGACCTTGTCTAAACAAGATAAGAGTCGGAGAACTCAGAGGGCTTCCATAGCCTTGGAAACTCATGACTGGAGCATAGGGAGATTACTGATGCCATAGACAGGAGTGTCAATTGGTAAAGTCAACAACAGGAGTCACTGTGCACTTACTCCTCATGTAGGATCTCTGTCCTTAATGTGCTGTGCATTGAGATTTAATGCTATAATGAGTACTCAAACAATATATTTCACTTTGTGTTTCTATGGGGGTGCAAACTGTTGAAATCTTTACTTAATGCATACTAAACTGATCTTCTGTAAAAAAAAAAAGAAATTATCAACTCCCAACTTGACTCTCACTGGGATTAAACATGACAATAGGTCTGATCTGATTTCATCATCATTTAAAAAAAAACATCTATTATTTTTCACTTTATGCTTCTGTGTGGGAGCAAACTGTTGAAATCCTTACTTAATGTATACTAAGCTGATCTTCTGTATATTAAGATAATTGAAAATGAATCTTGATGTGAATGGAGGGGAGAGGGAGTGGTAAAGGGGAGGGTAGTGGGTGGGATGGACGGTATGTGGGGGAAGCCATTGTAAACCATAAATCGTACTTTGGAAATTTATATTCATTAAATAAAAGTTAAAAAAAAAAGAAACATACCAGGGGACTCTAATTCAATCCCATCAAGGTGGCATGTACCAATGCCATCTCATTAGTCCAAGTGATCAATTTCAGTTCACAAGTGATCATAATGAAAGGACTAAGAGTCAAAGGGAGCACATAAACAAGTCTAGTATCTGCTAATACTAACCGATAGAATAAAGAAAGGGGAGAGTGATCCAACATGGGAAGCGAGATACTCAGCAGACTCATGGAATGGCGGATGTCCTAAACAGCACTCTGGCCTCAGAATCAGCCCTAAAGGCAATCGGATCTGGCTGAAAAGCCCATGAGAGTATTTCAGGCATGGAAAGCCAAGACATTCTGGCAAAAACAACAACAACAACAACAACAAAACAAACACCTAAATGAAAGATATGAAAGATCTCTGTGAGTGAGATCCCAGTGGAAAGAACAGGTCTTCAAAGAAGGAGGTACCTTTCTCTGAAGGGAGGAGAGAACCTCCACTTTGACTATGACCTTGTCTAAACAAGATAAGAGTCGGAGAACTCAAGGGGCTTCCATAGCCTTGGAAACTCATGACTGGAGCATAGGGAGATTACTGATGCCATAGACAGGAGTGTCAATTTGTAAAGTCAACAACAGGAGTCACTGTGCACTTACTCCTCATGTAGGATCTCTGTCCTTAATGTGCTGTGCATTGAGATTTAATGCTATAACGAGTACTCAAACAATATATTTCACTTTGTGTTTCTATGGGGGTGCAAACTGTTGAAATCTTTACTTAATGTATACTAAACTGATACTCTGTAAAAAAAAAAAGAAGAAATTATCAATTCCCAATTTGACTCTCACTGGGATTAAACATGACAATAGGTCTGATCTGATTTCATCATCAGTTAAAAATCATCTATTATTTTTCACTTTATGTTTCTGTGTGGGAGTAAACTGTTGAAATCTTTACTTAATGTATGCTAAACTGATCTTCTGTATATAAAGAGAATTGAAAATGAATCTTGATGTGAATGGAAGGGGAGAGGGAGTGGGAAAGGGGAGGGATGCGGTTGGGATGGACGGTATGGGGGGAAGCCATTGTAATCCATAAGCCGTACTTTAGAAATTTATATTCATTAAATAAAAGTAAAAAAAGGAAGGAAAGTATATTCTCAGGATAAAACTGCAAAACTGCTGTGGGGAAAACACCCCCAGACTATTGGAGGTAGCCCAGATCCCTGCTGAGAGAAAAAAAAAAAAAAGAGAAGATTGGCCCATTTGTATCCTGGTAAGAGGACGTCTAACCCGAGAAGCCAGGCAAGAGGGGACTCCATGGCCCCACAGTGCTGCCTAAACATCAGGAGGCAAAGCTTAGTGAATTGCTTCTGGAGTTCTATGTGGATCTCCATGGGAGGGGAAAAAAGCAGAGGGAAAAAAAAACTACAAATGCTGTGCATGTATCCCCTTCCTCCACCACTGCTGGTGTGGAGACCTGTGGCCAGAAGCAGGAGAGCCTATATCATTTTTGCATAAAGGCAGGGAGAAGCCAGCCTAGCTTTGGGGTCAGTTGCACCTAACTGATTGCCTGGCAATGGGAGGGGAGAGAAAAAGGCCCATAAAGGATACTGGTATTCACCCTGCAACCAGATATAACCAAGGAGAAAAGAAAACCACCATGCCAAGAAACAAAGGCAAAAATCCAAAAATCCAAAATAAGGAAGACACTTTGAGTCCCCTAAAGGAACATTACAACATTTCAACATTAGAATATGAAGATGAAGAAATAGAGGAAATGCCAGAAGTGGAATTCAAAAAAAAAAAAAAAAACCATTGGATTACTAAGAAGCAATAAGAAGGGAAGTCAGGAAGTAAAGAAAACTATGCATGACATGAATGAAAAATTTTCACATGAAATTGAGACTTTAAATAGAAATCAAATTGAAATATTAGAAATGAATAATTCAATAGATTAAATCAAAATGCAGTGGAAAGTCTTAACGACAGAGTAGGCAAGGCAGAAGGAAGAATATCCAAGCTGGAAGACAAATCCCTGGAAATTTTATAGTCAGAGTAAACACGAGAAAAAATCAGAAAACTAAAAAGCATTGTTGGAGGTCTACAGGATATCATCAAATGACCCAACATATGCATCTTAGGAGTTCCTGAAGGTGTGGAAAGAGAATAGATAAAAAGGCATTTTTATCGAACTAATAAGAGAAAATGTCCCTAATTTGGAGCAAAAATGGGACATCAAAATATAGAGAGCATATAGAACCAGAATATATGACCAGAAAAGATATTTGTCACAAAACTTTGTAGTCAAACTCTTCACAATAAAACACAAAGAAAAGATTCTAAAATGTCCAAGACAGAAACTTCAGATTAACCTCAGAGGATCTCCAATTAAATGTACAGTGGACCTCTCATTGGTAACCCTATGGCTAGGGGAGAATATAGATATATTCCAAGTTTTAAGAGAAAAAACTTTGCAATCCAGATTACTGTACCCTCAAAAGCTCTCATTTATGAATGGAGGTGAAATAAGGACCTTCCGTAACAAGAAGAAATTGAATTTGTCACCACCCATCCAGCCTTGCAAAAGATGCTTAAGAATGTGCTACACACAGAAACATGGTCATCACTATGAACAATGTGAAGGCAGAAAATTCCTCAGTAAAAGTACAAAGGAAGTCCAAAGTAAAAAATAGGATAATTTGCAGAAGAATGGCAGCGCAAAGTTGTTACTTATGAATAATCACCTTGAATACAAATGGCCTCAATGCTCCAGTAAAAAGACACAGACTAGCTGAATGGATTCAGAAACAAAATCCATCTATTTGCTACCTAAAAGAAACACCTCTCACTAACAACAATGCATGCAGACTAAAAGTGAAAGGATGCAAAAAGATATTCCATGCTAACAGAAACCAAAAAAGAGCCTGAATAATCATCCTACTATTAGAAAAATCAGAATTTAACACAAAAACTGTTAAAAGATACAGAGACAAAGAAAGACCCTAAGTACTGATCAAGGGATCAATTCAAAGGAAGAAAGGACTACTATGAATATAGATGCACCTAACTACAGGGAACCTAGATACATAAAAACGTTAATGAATCCAGAGTGACATAAACCCCAACTTGGATTGTTCTTTCCTTTTTAATTCTATCAGTTAGTATTAGCAGACACTAGTCTTGTTTATGTGAATCCTTTGACTCTTAACCCTATCATTATGATCAATTATGAAGTGAAACTGATCGCTTGAACTAGTGAGATGGCATTGGTACATGCCACCTTGATGGGATTGAATTGGAATCCCCTGGCACATTTCTAACTCTACCATTTGGGGTAAGTCCGATTCAGCATGTGCCAAACTGTACATCTCATCCATCTCTTATTCCCACTTTTATATTTAACAGGGATCACTTTTCAGTTAAATTTAAACACCTAAGAATAATTGTGTGTTAATTACAGAGTTTAACCAATAGTATTAAGCAGGTCAAAAAAATACTAAAAGGGATAAAGTATTAAGTTGTTCCTCAACAGTCACTAGAAGGGCTGAGCAAGTCACCATTTCTCATAGTGTCCATTTTACTTCAACAGGTTTCCTTTTTGGTGCTCGGTTAGTTGTCACCGAGCGAGGAGAACATATGATATTTGTCCCTTTGGGACTGGCTTAATTCAATCAGCATGATGTTTTCCAAATTCCTCCATCTTGTTGCAAATGACCGGGTTTCGTTGGTTTTGACTGCTGTATAGTATTCTATAGAGTACATGTCCCATAATTTCTTTATCCAGTCTACTGTTTTTGGCAATTTGGGTTGGTTCCAGGTCTTAGCTATTGTGAATTGAGTGCAATAAACATTGAGGTGCAGACAGCTCTTTTATTTCCCAATTTAATTTCCTTTGGGTAAATTCCGAGGAGTGGAATGGCTGTGTTGTATGGTAGGGTTATATTCACCTTTCTGAGGAATCTCCAGACTGACTTCCATAGTGGCTTAACCAGTTTGCATTCCCACCAACAGTGGGTTAGTGTCCCTTTTCACCCACATCCTCGCCAGCATTTGTTGTTGGTAGACTTCTGTTTGTGAGCCATTCTGACCGGGGTGAGGTGAAACCTCATTGTGGTTTTGATTTGCATTTCCCTGATTGCTAATGACCTTGAACATTTTTTCATGTGCCTGTTGGCCATTTGGATTTCCTCTTTTGAAAAATGTCTATTGAGGTCCTTGGCCCATCTCTTAAGTGGGTTGTTTGTTTTGATGTTGTGGAGTTCTTGATCTCTTTGTAGATTCTGGTTATTAACCCTTTATCTGTTGCATAGTTTGCAAATATTTTTTCCTATTCTATTGGTTGCCTCTTCACTTTCCTGACTGTTACTTTTGCCGTAGAGAAACTTTTAAATTTAATGTAATTAATTGTTAATTTTGGCTTTGACTGCCTGTGCCTTCAGGGTCTTTTCCAAGAAGTCTTTGCCTGTGCCAATATCTTGCAGGGTTTCTCCAATGTTCTCTAATAATTAGATGGTGTCAGGTCATAGATTTAGATCTTTAATCCATGTTAAGTAGATTTTTGTGTAAGGTAGGGGTCTTGCTTCATGTTTCTGCATGTGGAAATCCAGTTTTTCGAGCACCATTTGTTGAATAGACTGTCCTTACTCCAGGAATTGGAGTACCTTTCAATTTCAGCCTGCGTGCATCTTTATTGGAAAGATGTGTTTCTTATAAGCAGCAATGGAATGCAATTGGAAATGAAAAACTGAGGAATATCAACAACGTATACAAACACATAAGATTGTTCCTGAGTAAACAGTGGGTCATAAAAATATCTGAAGAGAAATCAAAAAGTTTTTGGAAACAAATGAAGATGAAACACATCACATAAAAAATATAGGATACACTAAAAACTGTGTTAAGAGGAAAGATTAAAGCAATTGTTGCTTATGTCAAAAATTTAGAAATCCATCAAATAAATGAGCTATCAATGCATAAGTTGTACCTAGAAAAACAACACAAAACCAAACTCAAAACTAGTAACAGAAAAGAAATAATTGAAATTAGAGAATAAACAAACAAAACTGAAACAAAAAGAAGCAATACAATAGATCAGCAAAGCAAACAGCAGGTTCTTTGAAAAAATAAACAAAATAGAAATACCATTGGCCCAAGTATCCAAACAATATGAAAAAGACCCAAATTAATTCAATTAGAGGTGGAAACAAAAATGTAACAACAAACACTACACTACAGAAACAAGAAAATGCATCAGATACTACTACAAAGAGCTGTATGCTAATAAACTTGGAAACCTAGAAGAAATGGAGAGATTCTTGGACATATAAAACTTACTTAAATTGAGACATGAAAACATAGAAAACCTAAACAGACCCACAAAGAAGATGGAAATTGGATCAGTAATAAAGACCTCCCAACAAAGAAACTACCAGGATGACTTAACTCCCAAATTCTACCAGGCATTTAAATAACTAACTCCTATTACTCTCAAGCTATTCAAAAAAATTGAAAGGGAGAGAATCCCACCAAATTCTTTCTATGAAGCCAGCAAGACCTTGATTCCTAAGCCTGAAAAAGACACAACACAGAAAGACCAATTTCATTTCCCTAATGAATATAGACACAAAAATCTGCAACAAAATTCTAGCCAGTGAAATCCAAGAACACATCAGAAAGGTCACTCACCAAGACCAAGTGGGAATTATCCTTGGTATGAAGGGTGGGTCAACATTTGCAAATCAATGTGATATATCACATTAACAAATTAGAGAACAAAAAACATATGATTATCACAATAGATACAAAGAAAGCATTTGATAAAATACAATACCTTTTCTTTTTTTTATCTTTTATTTAATGAATATAAATTTCCAAAGTACGACTCATGGGTTACAATGGCTTCCCCCCCCATACCGTCCCTCCCACCCACAACCCTCCCCTTTCCCACTCCCTCTCCCCTTCCATTCACATCAAGATTCATTTTCAATTATCTTAATATACAGAAGATCAGCTTAGTATACCTTAAGTAAGGATTTCAACAGTTTGTTCCCACACAGAAACATAAAGTGAAAAATAATAGATGATTTTTTTAAATGATGATGAAATCAGATCAGACCTATTGTCATGTTTAATCCCAGTGAGAGTTAAGTTGGGAATTGATCATTTCTTTTTTTTTTTTTTTTTTTTTTACAGAAGATCAGTTTAGTGTACATTAAGTAAAGATTTCAATCGTTTGCACCCCCATAGAAACACAAAGTGAAATATACTGTTTGAGTACTCGTTATAGCATTAAGCCTCAGTGTACAGCACATTAAGGACAGAGATCCTACATGAGGAGTAAGTGCACAGTGACTCCTGTTGTTGACTTTACAAATTGACACTCCTGTTTATGGCATCAGTAATCTCCCTATGCACCAGACATGAGTTTCCAAGGCTATGGAAGCCCCTTGAGTTCTCCGACTCCTATCTTGTTTAGACAAGGTCATAGTCAAAGTGGAGGTTCTCTCCTCCCTTCAGAGAAAGGTACCTCCCTCTTTGAAGACCTGTTCTTTCCACTGGGATCTCACTCACAGAGATCTTTTTGCCAGAGTGTCTTGGCTTTCCATGCCTGAAATACTCTCATGGGCTTTTCAGCCAGATCCGAGTGCCTTTTGGGGCTGATTCTGAGGCCAGAGTGCTATTTAGGACATCCGCCATTCTATGAGTCTGCTGAGTATCTCACTTCCCATGTTGGATCACTCTCCCCTTTATTTATTCTATCGGTTAGTGTTAGCAGATACTAGACTTGTTTATGTGCTCCCTTTGACTCTTAGTCCTTTCATTATGATCAATTGTGAACTGAAATTGATCACTTGGAATAGTGAGATGGCATTGGCACATGCCACCTTGATGGGATTGAATTGGAATCCCCTGGTATGTTTCCAACTCTACCAATTGGGGCAAGTCAGCCCGAGCATGCCCCAAATTATACATCTCTTCCCTCTCTTATTCCCACTCTTATGTTTAACAGGGATCACATTTCAGTTAATTTTCAACACTTAAGAATAACTGTGTGATAATTACAGAATTAAACCAGTCATATTAAGTAGAACAGACAAAAAAAACTACTAAGAGGGATAATGTATTAAGTTGTGCATTAGCAGTCAGGGCTATGCTGATCAAGTCACCATTTCTCATAGTGTCCATTTCACTTCAGGAGGTTTCCTTTTTGGTGTTCAGTCAGTTGTCACCGATCAGGGAGAACATATGGTATTTGTCCCTTTGGGACTGGCTTACTTCACTCAGCATGATGTGTTCCAGATTCCTCCATTTTGTTGCAAATGACTGGATTTCGTTGTTTCTTACTGCGGTATAGTATTCTAAAGAATACATATCCCATAATTTCTTTATCCAGTCTACTGTTGATGGGCATTTAGGTTGGTTCCAGGTCTTGGCTATTGTGAATTGTGCTGCAATAAACATTAGGGTGCAGACCGCTTTTTTGTGTATCAATTTAAACTCCTTTGGGTAAATTCCAAGGAGTGGGATGGCTGGGTCGAACGGTAGGGTTATCTTCAGGTTTCTGAGGAATCTCCAGACTGACTTCCATAGTGGCTTGACCAGTTTGCATTCCCACCAACAGTGGGTTAGTGTCCCTTTTTCCCCACATCCTCGCCAGCATCTGTTGTTGGTAGATTTCTGCATGTGAGCCATTCTAACCGGGGTCAGGTGAAACCTCATTGTGTGTTTTTTTTTTTATCTTTTATTTAATGAATATAAATTTCCAAAGTACGTCTCATGGGTTACAATGGCTTCCCCCCCCATACCGTCCCTCCCACCCACAACCCTCCCCTTTCCCACTCCCTCTCCCCTTCCATTCACATCAAGATTCATTTTCGATTATCTTAGTATACAGAAGATCAGCTTATTATACCTTAAGTAAGGATTTCAACAGTTTGTTCCCACACAGAAACATAAAGTGAAAAATAATAGATGATTTTTTTTTAAATGATGATGAAATCAGATCAGACCTATTGTCATGTTTAATCCCAGTGAGAGTCAAGTTGGGAATTGATAGTTTCTTTTTTTTTTTTTTACAGAAGATCAGTTTAGTGTACATTAAGTAAAGATTTCAACAGTTTGCACCCCCATAGAAACACAAAGTGAAATATACTGTTTGAGTACTCGTTATAGCATTAAGCCTCAGTGTACAGCACATTAAGGACAGAGATCCTACATGAGGAGTAAGTGCACAGTGACTCCTGTTGTTGACTTTACAAATTGACACTCCTGTTTATGGCATCAGTAATCTCCCTATGCACCAGTCATGAGTTTCCAAGGCTATGGAAGCCCCTTGAGTTCTCCGACTCTTATCTTGTTTAGACAAGGTCATAGTCAAAGTGGAGGTTCTCTCCTCCCTTCAGAGAAAGGCACCTCCCTCTTTGAAGACCTGTTCTTTCCACTGGGATCTCACTCACAGAGATCTTTTTGCCAGAGTGTCTTGGCTTTCCATGCCTGAAATACTCTCATGGGCTTTTCAGCCAGATCCGAGTGCCTTTAGGGCTGATTCTGAGGCCAGAGTGCTATTTAGGACATCCGCCATTCTATGAGTCTGCTGAGTATCTCACTTCCCATGTTGGATCACTCTCCCCTTTATTTATTCTATCGGTTAGTGTTAGCAGATACTAGACTTGTTTATGTGCTCCCTTTGACTCTTAGTCCTTTCATTATGATCAATTGTGAACTGAAATTGATCACTTGGAATAGTGAGATGGCATTGGCACATGCCACCTTGATGGGATTGAATTGGAATCCCCTGGTATGTTTCCAACTCTACCAATTGGGGCAAGTCAGCCCGAGCATGCCCCAAATTATACATCTCTTCCCTCTCTTATACCCACTTTTATGTTTAACAGGGATCACATTTCAGTTAATTTTCAACACTTAAGAATAACTGTGTGATAATTACAGAATTAAACCAGTCATATTAAGTAGAACAGACAAAAAAAAATACTATGAGGGATAATGTATTAAGTTGTCCATTAGCAGTCAGGGCTATGCTGATCAAGTCACCATTTCTCATAGTGTCCATTTCACTTCAGGAGGTTTCCTTTTTGGTGTTCAGTCAGTTGTCACCGATCAGGGAGAACATATGGTATTTGTCCCTTTGGGACTGGCTTACTTCACTCAGCATGATGTGTTCCAGATTCCTCCATTTTGTTGCAAATGACTGGATTTCGTTGTTTCTTACTGCGGTATAGTATTCTAAAGAATACATATCCCATAATTTCTTTATCCAGTCTACCATTGATGGGCATTTAGGTTGGTTCCAGGTCTTGGCTATTGTGAATTGTGCTGCAATAAACATTAGGGTGCAGACCGCTTTTT
The DNA here is from genome assembly GCF_964237555.1 of Oryctolagus cuniculus. Taxonomy (NCBI): domain Eukaryota; kingdom Metazoa; phylum Chordata; class Mammalia; order Lagomorpha; family Leporidae; genus Oryctolagus; species Oryctolagus cuniculus. The sequence goes on from NC_091445.1 coordinate 34,104,841, forward strand.
TCTTTATCAATTTAAACTCCTTTGGGTAAATTCCAAGGAGTGGGATGGCTGGGTCGAACGGTAGGGTTATATTCAGGTTTCTGAGGAATCTCCAGACTGATTTCCATAGTGGCTTGACCAGTTTGCATTCCCACCAACAGTGGGTTAGTGTCCCTTTTTCCCCACATCCTCGCCAGCATCTGTTGTTGGTAGATTTCTGTATGTGAGCCATTCTAACCGGGGTGAGGTGAAACCTCATTGTGCTTTTGATTTGCATTTCCCTGATGGCTAGTGACCTTGAACATTTTTTCATGTGCCTGTTGGCCATTTGGATTTCCTCTTTTGAAAAATGTCTATTGAAGTCCTTGGCCCATCTCTTAAGTGGGTTGTTGGTTTTGTTTTTGTGGAGTTTCTTGATCTCTTTGTAGATTCTGGTTATTAACCCTTTATCTGTTGCATAGTTTGCAAATATTTTTTCCCATTCTGTCGGTTGTCTCTTCACTCTCCTGACTGTTTCTTTTGCAGTACAGAAACTTCTCAATTTGATGCAATCCCAATAGTTGATTTTGGCTTTGACTGCCTGTGCCTCCCGGGTCTTTTCCAGAAATTCTTTGCCTGTGCCAATATCTTGAAGGGTTTCTCCAATGTTCTCTAATAACTTAATGGTGTCAGGACGTAGATTTAGGTCTTTAATCCACGTTGAGTGGATTTTTGTGTAAGGTGTAAGGTAGGGGTCTTGCTTCATGCTTCTGCACGTGGAAATCCAGTTTTCCCAGCACCATTTATTGAATAGACTGTCCTTGCTCCAGGAATTAGTTTTAGATCCTTGATCAAATATAAGTTGGCTGTAGATGTTTGGATTGATTTCTGGTATTTCAATTCTGTTCCATTGGTCTATCCATCTGTTTCTGTACCAGTACCATGCTGTTTTGATTACAACTGCCCTGTAGTATGTCCTGAAATCTGGTATTGTGATGCCTCCGGCTTTGTTTTTGTTGTACAAGATTGCTTTAGCTATTCGAGGTCTCTTGTGCCTCCATATGAATTTCAGCATCATTTTTTCTAGATCTGCGAAGAATGTCTTTGGTATCTTGATTGGTATTGCATTGAATCTATAAATTGCTTTTGGGAGAATGGACATTTTGATGATGTTGATTCTTCCAATCCATGAGCATGGAAGATTTTTCCATTTTTTGGTATCCTCTTCTATTTCTTTCTTTAAGGTTTTGTAATTTTCATCGTAGAGATCTTTAACGTCCTTGGTTAAGTTTATTCCAAGGTATTTGATTGTTTTTGTAGCTATTGTGAATGGGATTGATCTTAGCAGTTCTTTCTCAGTCATGGCATTACTTGTGTATACAAAGGCTGTTGATTTTTGTGCATTGATTTTATATCCTGCCACTTTGCCAAACTCCTCTATGAGTTCCAATAGTCTCTTAGTAGAGTTCTTTGGATCCTCTAAGTACAGAATCATATCGTCTGCAAAGAGGGATAGTTTGACTTCTTCCTTCTTGATTTGTATTCCTTTGATTTCTTTTTCTTGTCTGATGGCTCTGGCTAAAACTTCCAGAACTATGTTAAATAGCAGTGGTGAGAGTGGGCATCCCTGCCTGGTGCCAGATTTCAGTGGAAATGCTTCCAACTTTTCCCCATTCAATAGGATGCTGGCTGTGGGTTTTTTATAAATTGCTTTGATTATATTGAGGAATGTTCCTTCTATACCCCATTTGCTTAGAGTTTTCATCATGAAAGGGTGTTGAATTTTATCAAATGCTTTCTCTGCATCAATTGAGATAACCATATGGTTTTTCTTCTGCAGTCTGTTAATGTGGTGAATCACATTGATTGATTTGCGAATGTTGAACCATCCCTGCATACCATGGATGAATCCCACTTGGTCTGGGTGGATGATTTTCCTGATGTGTTGTTGTATTCTATTGGCCAGAATTTTATTGAGGATTTTTGCGTCTATGTTCATCAGGGATGTTGGTCTGCATCTTTCTCTGGCTTAGGGATTAAGGTGATGCTGGCTTCATAGAAAGAATATGGGAGGATTCCCTCTTTTTTGATTGTTCTGAATAGTTTGAGAAGAAATGGGATTAGTTCTTCTTTAAATGTCTGGTAGAATTCAGCAGTGAATCCATCTGGTCCTGGGCTTTTCTTTGTTGGGAGGGCCTTTATTACTGTTTTAATTTCTGTCTCAGTTATGGGTCTGTTGAGGTTTTTGATGTCTTCCTGGTTCAATTTAGGTAGTAGGTTGCATGTGTCAAGGAATCTATCCATTTCTGATAGGTTTTCCTGTTTGCTGGCATACAGGTCCTTGTAGTAATTTCTGATGATTCTTTTTATTTCTGTGGTGTCTGTTGTTACGTTTCCTTTTTCATCTCTGATTTTATTGATTTGGGTCTTTTCTCTTCTTTTTTTAGTTAGTTGGGCCAATGGGGTGTCAATTTTGTTTATTTTGTCAAAAAACCAGCTTCTCGCTTGGCTGATTTTTTGTAATGTTTGTTTTGGATTCAATCCTGTTAATTTCTTCTCTGGTTTTAATTATTTCTCATCTCCTACTAGATTTGGGTTTGGTTTGCTGCAGTTTTTCTAGGTCCTTGAGGTGCGCTGTAAGCTCATTTATTTGGTACCTTTCCAATTTCTTGATATAGGCACCTATTGCTATAAATTTGCCTCTCAATACTGCTTTTGCTGTATCCCATAAGTTTTGATATGTTGTGTTGTTGTCTTCATTTACTTCCAGAAAGTTTTTGATTTCTCTTTTGATTTCTTGAATGACCCAGTGTTCATTCAGGAGCATGTTGTTCAGTCTCCATGTGTTTGCATACTTTCTGGGGTTTCCTGAGTTGCTAATTTCCAGCTTCATCCCGCTGTGGTCTGAGAAGCTGCATGGTATGATTCTAATTCTTTTAAATTTGCTTAGACTTGCTTTATGGCCTAGTATGTGATCAATCCTAGAGAAGGTTCCATGCGCTGCTGAGAAGAATGTGAAGTCTGTAGATGTAGGGCTGAAAGTTCCGTAGATATCTGTTAGATCCATTTGGGCAATAGTGTCAATTAAATCTGTTGTTTCCTTGTTGATCTTCTGTCCGGATGATCTGTCTATTTCTGAGAGTGGAGTATTGAAGTCCCCCAGTACTATTGTATTGGAATCTAAATCTCCCTTTAAGTCCCTTAACATATCTTTTAAATAGACCGGTGCCCTGTAATTAGGCGCATGTACATTTATAATAGTTACATCTTCCTGTTGAATTGAACCCTTAATCATTATATAGTGTCCCTCTTTGTCTCTCTTAACAGTTTTTGTATTAAAGTTAATTTTGTCTGATATTAATATGGCTACACCTGCTTTTTTTTGGTTTCTGTTGGCATGGAATATCTTTTTCCAACCTTTCACTTTCAGTCTGCATGCATCTTTGTTAGAGAGATGTGTTTCTTGTAGGCAACAAATAGTTGGGTTGTGTTCTGTGAGCCAGTCAGCCAAACGGTGTCTTTTAACTGAAGAATTCAGACCATTAATGTTCAATGTGACTATTGATACATAGTGACTTTGCCCTGCCATTTTCCCGGAAATATTTTCTAGTATATGCTTTGAGCTTCCCATGCTCTTTTACTGGTATGTTTTCTTCCTTTTCCTTCTTTCATATTGACGGCGTGTTTCTGTGTTTCTGAGTGTAGCACATCTTTAAGTAACTTTTGCAGGGCCGGACGAGTGGCCACAAAGTCTTTCAATTTCTGTTTGCTATGAAAGGTCTTTATTTCACCTTCATTCACAAATGAGAGCTTGGCAGGATATAATATTCTGGGCTGGCAATTTTTCTCTCTTAGCACTTGTGCTATGTCTCGCCATTCCCTCCTAGCTTGTAGGGTTTCTGATGAGAAGTCAGCTGTGAGTCTGATTGAGATCCTCTGAGAGTAATCTGACGTTTCTCTCTTGCACATTTTAGGATCTTTTCTTTATGTTTCACTGTGGTAAGTTTAATTACCACGTGTCGTGTTGAGGATCTCTTTTGGTCGTGTTTATTGGGGGTTCTATGAGCTTCCTGTACTAGCATGTCTCTGTCCTTCTCCAAACCTGGAAAGTTCTCTGCTAGTATCTCACTAAAAAGGCCTTCCAATCCTTTCTCTCTCTCCATGCCTTCAGGAACTCCTAGAACTCGAATGTTGGGTTTTTTAATAGTATCCTGTAGATTCCCAACAATATTTTTTAGATTTCTAATTTCCTCCTCTTTTTTTTTTGTTTGACTGTATGTTTTCCTGTGCTCTATCTTCTAAGTCCGATATTCTCTCTTCTGCTTCACCCATTCTGCTTTTAAGGCTTTCTAATGTGTTTGTCATTTGATCTATTGAGCTCTTCATTTCATTTTGATTTCTCTTCACTATAACACTTTCCTGTTCTACTAGTTTCTGAGTTTCATTTTGACTCTTCCTTAAAATTTCATTTTCACGAGAGAGATTTTCAATCTTGTCCATTAAGGATTTCTGTAGTTCAAGGATTTGCTTTTGAAAACTTCTAAATGTTCTTATCATAAATTTTTTGAAATCCGTATTTTGCATTTCTTCTATCTCATCATCTTCATACTCTTGGCTTGGGGTGTTTTGTTTATTTGGAGGCGTCATAGTGTCATCGTTGATCTTGCTCCCTCTATTTCTGTGTTTGTTACTCGACATAGTTAATTCTTCTTGTGTCACTGTGCGTGTTTTTTTTTTTTTTTTTTTTTACTGTGTCCGTGTTAAGTGGACTGCCTGCTGTTGGAGGAGCCTTGGAGGCTTGAGATGGGTGCGGCCTGAGAGCTCTGCCTGGTTCTTCCTGGTTAAGGGTGTGCAAAGGTGACACCCTCAGGTTATGCGTGGTAAATCTCTCTCTTTTTATTTATTTATTTATTTATTTTATTTATTCAGGGGGTAAGTAACACCACAGGGCACGGCTGTGCAGAATTGATGGTATTTAGCTTCCAGTCTTTGGCTCCTCTGGACTCCCACTGGGTTGCCTAGGCTACTGAATTGTAGTGACTCAGTTCCTTAGCTCTCCCCCATTGATATGTAAATCCAGAGAGGAGGCCTGCTCTTTGTCTCTTGGGAATTCTTCAAGCCTTGCAGCCTTGTAACCTTTGCAAGGTTAGGGGGAAGAGAAACCCCGAAGCTTTTTTTTTTTTCCTTCTTTCCGGTAGTGAGTTTGCTGCACTTTCCGGCCCCCCTCTAGATTCTGACCCCCGTTTCCCCACCAATGTCTCGGGTTATTGAGCTCACCTCCCCTTCCAGCGCCGATGTGTGGACTCGGAGCCCTGAGCGTCCCAAGTCTCCCCGCTGTTGTCTGTGTGGCATGCACTCCCCTTGGAGCACTGGCGCGCAGACCCTGGGGCTTCTGCGGCTCGGTCCCGTGACTTGGCTTCCACGTGGTGGGTGACCTTGTTCTCCCAGTAGGTCCTCCGATTCACGGCTGCTCCATCCAGAAGGGTTTCCCCTGCAATTTTTTCCTGGTTCTTTTTTCTGTGGCTACCATAACTCCCCTTTTATTAAACTAAATTTTCCTGGACTATCGGTGTGCACCCTCACTATTCCGCCATCCTGGCTCCGCCCCCACAATACCTTTTCATGATGAAAACTCTGAGCAAATTTGCTATAGAAGGAATATTCCTCGATACAATCAAGGCAATTTATGACAAACTCACAGCCAGCATCATATTGAATGTGGAAAGATTGGAGGAATTCCCATTGGGATCGAAAACCAGACAAGGATACCCACTCTCATCTTTGCTATTCAAGATAGTCTTAGAAGTTTTAGTTAGAGCCAAGAAGCCAGAAAAAGAAATCAAAAGATACATATGGGGAAAGAGGAAGTTGAAATACTTATATTTGCATATGACAGGATTCTATGTATAAAGGATTAAAAAGACTCCACCAAGAGACTATAGGAACAAGACATAAAATGGACACAGAAAAGTCAATAGCCTTTGTATGCACAGACAATGCCACGGCTGAAAAAGAACTTTTTTTAACTTTTATTTAATGAATATAAATTTCCAAAGTACAGCTTATGGATTACAATGGCTTCCCCCCCTATAACTTCCCTGCCAACCGCAACCCTCCCATTTCCCTCTCCCTCCCCCCTTCCATTCACATCAAGATTCATTTTCAATTCTCTTTATATACAGAAGATCGACTTATTATATATTAAGTAAAGATTTCAACAGTTTGCACCCACACAGAACATAAAGTATAAAATACTGTTTCAGTACTAGTTATAGCATTAAATCACAATGCACAGCACATTAAGGACAGAGATCCTACATGAGGAATAAGTACACAGTGACACCTGATGTTGACTTAACAAATTGACACTCTTCTTTATGGCATCAGTAATCTCCCTATGCTCTTGTCATGAGTTGCCAAGGCTATGGAAGCATCTTTAGTTCGCTGACTTCTATCTTATTTAGACAAGGTCATAGTAAAAGTGGAAGTTCTCTCCTCCCTTCAGAAAAAGGTACCCCCTTTTTTGATGGCCTGTTCTTTCTACTGGGATCTCACTCACAGAGATCTTTCATTTAGGCTCTCTCTCTCTCTTTTTTTTTTTTTTGCCAGAGTGTCTTGGCGTTCCATGCCTAAAATACTCTCATGGGCTTTTCAGCCAGATCCGAATGCCTTTAGGGCTGATTCTGAGGCCAGAGTGCTATTTAGGACATCTGCCATTCTATGAGTCTGCTGAGTATCTCGCTTCCCATGTTGGATCACTCTCCCCTTTATTTATTCCATCGGTCAGTGTTAGCAGGTACTAGACTTGTTTATGTGCTCCCTTTGACTCTTAGTCCTTTCATTATGATCACTTGTGAACTGAAATTGATCACTTGGACTAGTGAGATGGCATTGGTACATGCCACCTTGATGGGATTGAATTGGAATCCCCTGGTATGTTTCTAACTCTACCATTTGGGGCAAGTCAGCTTGAGCATGTCCCAAATTATACATCTCTTCCCTCTCTTATTCCCACTCTTATGTTTAACAGGGATCACATTTCAGTTACATTTCAACACTTAAGAATAACTGTGTATTAATTACAGAATTAAACCAGTCATATTTGCAAACTATGCAACAGATAAAGGGTTAATAACCAGAATCTACAAAGAGATCAAGAAACTCCACAAAAACAAAACCAACAACCCACTTAAGAGATGGGCCAAGGACTTCAATAGACATTTTTCAAAAGAGGAAATCCAAATGGCCAACAGGCACATGAAAAAATGTTCAAGGTCACTAGCAATCAGGGAAATGCAAATCAAAAGCACAATGAGGTTTCACCTGACCCCGGTTAGAATGGCTCACATGCAGAAATCTACCAACAACAGATGCTGGCGAGGATGTGGGGAAAAAGGGACACTAACCCACTGTTGGTGGGAATGCAAACTGGTCAAGCCACTATGGAAGTCAGTCTGGAGATTCCTCAGAAACCTGAATATAACCCTACCGTTCGACCCAGCCATCCCACTCCTTGGAATTTACCCAAAGGAATTGAAATTGGCAAACAAAAAAGCGGTCTGCACCCTAATGTTTATTGCAGCTCAATTCACAATAGCCAAGACCTGGAACCAACCTAAATGCCCATCAACGGTAGACTGGATAAAGAAATTATGGGATATGTACTCTTTAGAATACTATACCGCAGTAAGAAACAACGAAATCCAGTCATTTGCAACAAAATGGAGGAATCTGGAACACATCATGCTGAGTGAAATAAGCCAGTCCCAAAGGGACAAATACCATATGTTCTCCCTGATCGGTGACAACTGACTGAACACCAAAATGGAAACCTGTTGAAGTGAAATGGACACTATGGGAAACGGTGACTTGATCAGCATAGCCCTGACTGTTAATGAACAACTTAATACATTATCCCTCTTAGTAGTTTTTTTGTCTGTTCTACTTAATATGACTGGTTTAATTCTGTAATTAATACACAGTTATTTTATTTTATTTTATTTTATTTTTTGACAGGCAGAGGACAGTGAGATAGAGGCAGAGAGAAAGGTCTTCCTTTTGCCATTGGTTCACCCTCCAATGACCGCCGCGGCCAGCGCGCTTGGGCCAGCGCACTGCGCTGATCCGATGGCAGGAGCCAGGTGCTTCTCCTGATCTCCCATGAGGTGCAGGGCCCAAGCACTTGGGCCATCCTACACTGCACTCCCAGGCCACAGCAGAGAGCTGGCCTGGAAGAGGGAGAACAGGGACAGAATCCGGCGCCCCAACCGGGACTAGAACCCTGTGTGCCGGTGCCACAACGTGGAGGATTATCTTATTGAGCCGCGGAGCCAGCCCTCATTCTTTTATTTTATATATGGCTGATATAATTATAAATGCTGTGTTCTCAAGGTTTGTATCACAGTCACGAACAGTCAAAATCCAAAGTCCAGAGTCTGAAGTTTTGGTTATCACTTGGAGAAATGGATCTCAGAACAGTCATTTACAGGCAGGAAGTCATGGGATGACTGCCTACTGGGCAGTAGGCTTGGAGTTCCCAGGTGTATGGCAAGGAGGTCTGGTCCAGCTCTGTTGTTGGGTCTGGCAGCAGGCTGATGACAGGTGTTGAGGCATGGGCTCTGATGGAGTTTTGTTCCGTAGTCGCCTTGTGCTGCTACAGACAACAGGATGGCTTTTCAGCTACAGATACGTGGAGTTTTAGAGGTTCAGATTTACTGGGCTATGATCCCCGAGGGGATGGAGAGTGGTGAAAAGAGCTTTTCTTTATCCTTGCCACTCCAGGGGAAAAGGCCCCTGTTGGGGTCTGGGTGTCAATCAGTCACATTCTGGAATTTCTTGGGGCACCACCAATTTGCTGTCTAGGACAGGGTGTATCAGCTGTGTTCAGTGCTGCCAGTCACAGTGCTATTATTGAGAGGACTTGAGGTTATCGTCATTAGCACACATGTTATCAGAGGCTGTCAGAGGCGTCTGTTCAGTCTGATTCTTGGCAGTCACTAAACTTAGCATAAGTGATGTCATCAGCTCCTAGCTTAGCATAAGTAACTCCATTCTTATTTTAGATTTTTCGTGGTTAGCAGTGCTGTGTAACTCATTTGGGACTACCAAAAATTTCTCCATGGTCCACCTCCTATTAGTTGTTGGGTAAGCAGTGATCTGTGACTCATCTTTGGGACTCCTGTGGGATTCCCCACATATTGTCATTAAATTTGTATTGTCCTAGAATAGCACATGGAACAATATAGCATCTTTTACATATATATGCCATCCTGTAAATAGGATGTTAGACAAATATGATACCCTTTCTTACATTACACAATATACAGAGGAGTGACTTTCATGAATTGCGCAATGATTATTATTGACAGAAAGGAGAAAAACACATCGAACAAATGGTTACATTTCTTTCTGATAACATCTTGATAGCGTCTCATAATGTGGCTTGTTTTGTCATCCTGTTGTTCTTTCCATTTAAAAACATGGCTTCTCATGTCAAATTTGATATCATGTATTTTAAAAAAATATTTAATTTATAAATGTTTCATAAATTTCAGATATACAAATTAAGGAAAATAGTGGTACTCCTGCCCCCATTCACCTCCTGCCCATGCTCCAAACCTTCTTCCACCTCCCTCTCACATTCCCACTCTTAATTTTTACAAAAAAAAATCTACCTTCAGTTTACTTACTGATTTCATATTTGACATTAGAGAATCCAGAAGTATTACATTCTCTTGCACCTGATGATTTCTCATGACATCATTTTATTTTATTTTTTATTTATTTATTTCACAGATAGAGAAAGACAGTGAGTGAGATACAGAGAGAAAGGTTGTCCCTCCGTTGGTTCACCCCCAAAATGGCTGCTATGACCGGCTCACTGCGCCGATCCAAAGCCAGTAGCCAGGTGCTTCCTCCTGGTCTCCCATGCGGGTGCAGGGGACCAAGCACCTGGGCCATCCTCCACTGCCCTCCTGGGCCACAGCAGAGAGCTGGACCAGAAGAGGAGCAACCAGGACTAGAACCCGGTGCCATATGGGATGCCAATGCCACAGGTGGAGGATTAACCGAGTGAGCCACGGGGCTGGCCCAACATCATTTTATTTCTTTAAGAGATTTATTTATTTTTTTGTAAGGCAGAGTTACAGAGAGGCAAAGGGAGAGAGAGAGAGAGAGAAAAAAGAAGAGAGAGAAAGAAAAGGGAGAGAGAGAGAGGTCTTCAGTCCACTGGTTCACTCCCCAGATGGTCGCAACAGCCAGGAGTCAGGAGCTTCTTCTGGGTCTCCAACATGGGTGCAGGGCCCAAGGCCTTGGGCCATTTCCCACTTCTTTCCTAAGCCAAAGCAGAGAGCTGGATTAGAAGTGAAGCTGCCAGGACTTGAATCAGCACCAATATGAGATGCCAGGGCTGCAGGCGGATTTACCTGCTATGCCACAGCACAGGCCCCTCATGACATCATTTTAAATAAGCTCAGAATGTGTCTTTAATATACACATATTTATGAAGTCTTTCTTGTCTCTGTTCACAACTTTGTGAATAATCCATGCATTTACAATACATATGTCATTTAGCCAAGTTAACAAGGTCAATACCATGTTTTATTTATTTATTCATCTTTTATTTTTTATAGAAAGCTTTATTTAATAAATATAAATTTCATAAGTACAACTTTTGGATTATAGTGATTCTTCCACCCATTCACGCCCTCCCACCCCCAAACCATCCCATCTCCTACTTACTCTAAGGAAAGATTTTAACAGTCTACACCCACATAGACACACAAAGTATGAAGCACTGTTTGAAGACTAGTTTTACCGTTAATTCTCATAGTACAACACATTGAAGACAGAGGCCCTACATGGGGAGCAAGTTCACAGTGACTCCTATTGTTGATTTAACTATTGACACTCTTATTTATGACATAAGTGATCACCCAAGGCTCCTGTCATGAGCTGCCAAGGCTATGGAAGCCTCCCGAGTCAACAAACTCTGACATTATTTAGACAAGGCCATAGTCAAAGTGGAAGTTCTCTTCTCCCTTTAGAGAAAGTTACCTCCTTCTTTGATGGCCCCTTCTTAAATCTGCAATGGAAGTGAAATATTTGTAAACCATCACTGTAATTGTTACAGATAATAACTATGCATATATGACACTTTATTATTAGCTTCAATATATCTGATCCAAATGCACATCTGCTCTTGATGAGTACAAGTGTCACAATAATGACTGCAAGAAGTGTTTAGGAAGTAAAAAACTACAGGTCACAGCTTGTCAGTAAGTAGCCTCATAAAGGAACATATTAGAGTTTGTCAGGGTGTAGTGTACTACACTACACATTACTCTGTAGTATACATATTCTAGTGTCTGGACAGCTACTTTCCAACACTTCATAATTTAAAATACAATGCCTTCCTTTTTTGACAGGCAGAGTTAGACAGTGAGAGAGAGAGAGACAGAGAGAAAGGTCTTCCTTTACCGTTGGTTCACCCCCCAAATGGCCACTATGGCTGCATGCTGTGCCAATCTGAAGCCAGGAGCCAGGTGCTTCCTCCTGGTCTCGCATGCGGGTGCAGGGCCCAAGCACTTGGGCCATCCTCCACTGCCTTCCCAGGCCACAGCAGAGAGCTGGACTGGAAGAGGAGCAACCAGGACAGAATCTGGCACTCCAATCGGGATTAGAACCCGGGGTGCCAGCGCTGTAGGAGGAGGATTAGCCAAGTGAGCCACGGCGCTTGCCAATGCATACCATGAAATAAAATGACAACCTAACTCTAGGAAATACATTTGTGAATACATTTCTAATATATCAATTATGTACATAATCTTTTGTTCAGTTGAACATTTAGTAAATGTAAATTGTGCAATAAAGTTTATACCATTTTCACAGTGAAATATAAATATTTTCAAACACTCTAGTCATTCACCTATTACTTTTATCCAGTGAATAGAATTCTCAAAAATAGTGTCTATTCAAAAGTTATAAAAGTTAAATATTTATTGCTTAATTTAAGTATCTATAGGTATTCAATATGCAGGAAAATAGGGAACAATGGCACAAGCTCACATTTTATTTCTTCAACACTATCTTTTTTTTATTAACTCAATTTTCCCTGTTAAGAATTAACTCCCAGGGGCCTGTGCTGTAGCCTATCAGGTTAAGCTGCTGTCTGCAGCTCCAGCATCCCAAGTGGCTGTCAGTTCCAGTCCTGGCTTCTCCATTTCCAGTCTAATTCTCTGCTAATGAACCTGGGAAAGAAGAGGAGGATGGCCCAACTGCTTGGGTCTCTGCACCCATGTGGGAGACCTCAGAGTAGCCCCTGGCTTCTGAATCCTCCTGGCACGGCTTCAACTACTGCAGACATTTAGGGAATATACCAGAAGATGAAAAATCTTTCTCTCTCTCTCTGTTGCTCTCTGTCTCTCTTTCTTTCTCTCTCTCTCGTCTCCCCCGCTCTGTAATTCTGACTTATAAATAAAAAATAAATCTTAAAAAATTAACTCTTTCTTAAACAAAAGATTTCTTTGGGAATAAATAAATAAATAAATAAATAAAATAAATAAATAAATAAAATAACTCCCAGTACAACAGACTTAGTAGAGTGTGGTAGTAATGACTGGATTTAGGGTTACAGAAACCTGGAACTCAGCTTCACTTCACACTTGTTATGTAAAGTTGGGTAAGTTATTTCACTCTTTAAATTCACTTTTCTCATAAATTAGGAAGAATTATAATAAAATAGCTGCACAGTAATGTTATTCTTTGATATGAAATAATCACTTCAGTATTTGTAATGAAATGACAGTGGTGGTGGAATGTCAAAGGGTCAATTGTATTCACATTTTGACTCTATCTCTTGAATTTCTCCCTATGACAGGAACAACTTGTTCATTTTGTCATCCTCATTTATTCTTTATTTTTCCTTTATTACTTCTTCTTGGCCTATTATTTATATGATCATGTTTTCTGTATTCTCTTCTCTTTTCTGTGTGTCTAATCATTACACAAATCAGCAGAACTGAGACTCAGTAGAGCTAATTTATGCAGTGTTGCCTTAATGAATTCAACATTTTATTCAAGTAAGAAGTGCCATTCATGTCTGAAGCTATGAATGATCCACCAAGTACTAGGGTTTACAGTATTGTTTGTTGCAAGTACCATAGAAGATTAAGCACTGCATCTTACCCTAGAAATAAACCCTGATACAGGGAAGACATAGACACAGTCATGGTTTATTAGAAAATCAGTTTTCTGCATTTGTGTATATAATGTTTAGAATCATGGAAAAAACATTTCCATTCCAAGTTAAGCTTTCTGTCACACTCACACAAGCTTAGACTCCATTGCCACTTTCCTTCTGAGACTGAAATACACCCTCATCACAATGAGATTCCTTTGTAAAGTTGTGAGACAAATAAATTGTTACTTTCTGCTCCAGAATGACTATAGACTGTCAAGTAAAAAACATCTTAAGCAATTCCAGCTTCCCAAAGGGAAAAGAACTAAAACCGTAGGTTTTGTACTGACCACCTGCATTTCAAAGAATAGGGTGGATTTCATAATATTATTGCTATTGAAGGAGAAATAACACCACAAAAAATACAAAGGGAGGAAAACAGGGCTCCTTGAATTATGGCTACTTGCAATTATCTAATGAACCAGCTGCCAGCAGCTATCCTGTCCATGGAAGAAAATGCCCTAATCTCTGTATCTCTTGTAATAAATCTGCCCTTGGTTTCCCTTCTTTTTTTTTATTTCATTTTTCTTTCTTTTTTTTAACTTTTATTTAATGAATATAAATTTCCAAAGTATGACTTATGGATTACAATGGCTTCCCCCCCATACAGTCCCTCCCACCCACAACCCTCGCCTTTCCCACCCCCTCTCCCCTTCCATTCACATCCAGATTCATTTTCGATCATCTTTTTTTTAAATTTTATTTAATGAATATAAATTTCCAAAGTACGACTTATGGATTACAATGGCTTCCCCCCCCATACCGTCCCTCCCACCCACAACCCTCCCCTTTCCCACTCCCTCTCCCCTTCCATTTACATCGATTCATTTTCGATTATCTTAATATACAGAAGATCAGCTTAGTATACATTAAGTAAGGATTTCAACAGTTTGCTCCCACACAGAAACATAAAGTGAAAAATAATAGATGATTTTTTTAAATGATGATGAAATCAGATCAGACCTATTGTCATGTTTAATCCCAGTGAGAGTCAAGTTGGGAGTTGATAATTTATTTTTTTTTTTTTACAGAGTATCAGTTTAGTATGCATTAAGTAAAGATTTCAACAGTTTGCACCCCCATCGAAACACAAAGTGAAATATATTGTTTGAGTACTCGTTATAGCATTAAATCTCAATGCACAGCACATTAAGGACAGAGATCCTACATGAGGAGTAAGTGCACAGTGACTCCTGTTGTTGACTTTACCAATTGACACTCCTGTCTATGGCATCAGTAATCTCCCTATGCTCCAGTCATGAGTTTCCAAGGCTATGGAAGCCCTCTGAGTTCTCCGACTCTTATCTTGTTTAGACAAGGTCATAGTCAAAGTGGAGGTTCTCTCCTCCCTTCAGAGAAAGGTACCTCCTTCTTTGAAGACCTGTTCTTTCCACTGGGATCTCACTCACAGAGATCTTTTGCCAGAGTGTCTTGGCTTTCCATGCCTGAAATACTCTCATGGGCTTTTCAGCCAGATCCGAAAGCCTTTAGGGCTGATTCTGAGGCCAGAGTGCTATTTAGGACATCTGCCATTCTATGAGTCTGCTGAGTATCTCACTTCCCATGTTGGATCACTCTCCCCTTTATTTATTCCATCGGTCAGTGTTAGCAGGTACTAGACTTGTTTATGTGCTCCCTTTGACTCTTGGTCCTTTCATTATGATCAATTGTGAACTGAAATTGATCACTTGGACTAGTGAGATGGCATTGGTACATGCCACCTTGATGGGATTGAATTGGAATCCCCTGGTATGTTTCTAACTCTACCATTTGGGGCAAGTCAGCTTGAGCATGTCCCAAATTATACATCTCTTCCCTCTCTTATTCCCACTCTTATGTTTAACAGGGATCATATTTCAGTTAATTTTCAACACTTAAGAATAACTGTGTATTAATTACAGAATTAAACCAGTCATATTAAGTAGAACAGACAAAAAAACTACTAAGAGGGATAATGTATTAAATTGTCCATTAGCAGTCAGGGCTATGCTGATCAAGTCACCGTTTCCCATAGTGTCCATTTCACTTCAACAGGTTTCCATTTTGGTATTCAGTCAGTTGTCACCGATCAGGGAGAACATATGGTATTTGTCCCTTTGGGACTGGCTTATTTCACTCAGCATGATGTGTTCCAGATTCCTCCATTTTGTTGCAAATGACTGGATTTCGTTGTTTCTTACTGCGGTATAGTATTCTAAAGAGTACATATCCCATAATTTCTTTATCCAGTCTACCGTTGATGGGCATTTAGGTTGGTTCCATGTCTTCGCTATTGTGAATTGAGCTGCAATAAACATTAGGGTGCAGACCGCTTTTTTGTTTGCCAATTTCAATTCCTTTGGGTAAATTCCAAGGAGTGGGATGGCTGGGTCGAACGGTAGGGCTATATTCAGGTTTCTGAGGAATCTCCAGACTGACTTCCATAGTGGCTTGACCAGTTTGCATTCCCACCAACAGTGGGTTAGTGTCCCTTTTTCCCCACATCCTCGCCAGCATCTGTTGTTGGTAGATTTCTGCATGTGAGCCATTCTAACCCGGGTGAGGTGAAACCTCATTGTGCTTTTGATTTGCATTTCCCTGATTGCTAATGACCTTGAACATTTTTTCATGTGCCTGTTGGCCATTTGGATTTCCTCTTTTGAAAAATGTCTATTGAGGTCCTTGGCCCATCTCTTAAGTGGGTTGTTGGTTTTGTTTTTGTGGAGTTTCTTGATCTCTTTGTAGATTCTGGTTATTAACCCTTTATCTGTTGCATAGTTTGCAAATATTTTTTCCCATTCTGTCGGTTGTCTCTTCACTCTCCTGACTGTTTCTTTTGCAGTACAGAAACTTCTCAATTTGATGCAATCCCAATAGTTGATTTTGGCTTTGACTGCCTGTGCCTCCTGGGTCTTTTCCAGAAACTCTTTGCCTGTGCCAATATCTTGAAGGGTTTCTCCAATGTTCTCTAGTAACTTGATGGTGTCAGGTCGTAGATTTAGGTCTTTAATCCATGTTGAGTGGATTTCTGTGTAAGGTGTAAGGTAGGGGTCTTGCTTCATGCTTCTGCACGTGGAAATCCAGTTTTCCCAAGACCATTTATTGAATAGACTGTCCTTGCTCCAGGAATTGGTTTTAGATCCTTGATCAAATATAAGTTGGCTGTAGATGTTTGGGGTGATTTCTGGTGTTTCAATTCTGTTCCATTGGTCTATCCATCTGTTTCTGTACCAGTACCATGCTGTTTTGATACAACTGCCCTGTAGTATGTCCTGAAATCTGGTATTGTGATGCCTCCGGCTTTGTTTTTGTTGTACAAGATTGCTTTAGCTATTCGAGGTCTCTTGTGCCTCCATATGAATTTCAGCACCATTTTTTCCAGATCTGAGAAGAAGGTCTTCGGTATCTTGATTGGTATTGCATTGAATCTATAAATTGCTTTTGGGAGAATGGACATTTTGATGATATTGATTCTTCCAATCCATGAGCATGGAAGATTTTTCCATTTCTTGGTATCCTCTTCTATTTCTTTCTTTAAGGTTTTGTAATTTTCATCGTAGAGATCTTTAACGTCCTTGGTTAAGTTTATTCCAAGGTATTTGATTGTTTTTGTAGCTATTGTGAATGGGATTGCTCTTAGAAGTTCTTCCTCAGCCATGGCATTGTCTGTGTATACAAAGGCTGTTGATTTTTGTGCATTGTTTTTATACCCTGCTACTTTGCCAAACTCTTCTATGAGTTCCAATAGTCTCTTAGTAGAGTTCTTTGGGTCCCCTAAATAAAGAATCATGTCATCTGCGAAGAGGGATAGTTTGAGTTCTTCCTTCCCAATTTGTATCCCTTTAATTTCTTTTTCTTACCTAATAGCTCTGGCGAGAACCTCCAGAACTATATTGAATAGCAGTGGTGAGAGTGGACATCCCTGTCTGGTACTAGATCTCAGTGGAAATGCTTCCAACTTTTCCCCATTCAATAGGATGTTGGCTGTGGGTTTTTCATAGATTGCTATGATTGTATTGAGGAATGTTCCTTCCAAACCCAGTTTGCTTAGAGTTTTCATCATGAACGGGTGTTGTATTTTATCAAATGCTTTCTCTGTGTCTATTGAGATAATCATATGGTTTTTCTTCTGCAGTCTGTTAATGTGGTGTATCACATTGATTGTCTTGCGCACATTAAACCCTCCCTGCATACCAGGGATAAATCCCACTTGGTCTGGGTGGATGATCTTTCTGATGTGTTGTTGCATTCTATTGGCGAGAATTTTCTTGAGGATTTTTGCATCTATGTTCATCAGGGATATTGGTCTGTAATTCTCGTTCAGTGCTGCATCTTTTTCCGGCTTAGGAATTAAGGTGATGCTGGCTTCATTGAAAGAATTTGGGAGGATTCCCTCTTCTTCGATTGTTCTGAATAGTTTGAGAAGAATTGGAGTTAGTTCTTCTTTAAATGTCTGGTAGAATTCAGCAGTGAATCCATCTGGTCCTGGGCTTTTCTGTGTTGGGAGGGCCTTTATTACTGGTTCAATTTCTGTCTCAGTTATGGGTCTGTTTAGGTTTTCGATGCCTTCCTGGTTCAATTTAGGCAGGTTGCATGTGTCCAGGAATCTATCCATTTCTGATAGGTTTCCCTGTTTGCTGGCATACAAGTCCTTGTAGTAATTTCTAATGATTCTTTTTATTTCTGTGGTGTCTGTTGTTACATTTCCTTTTTCATCTCTGATTGTATTGATTTGGGTCTTTTCTCTTTTTAGTTAGTTGGGCCAATGGGGTGTCAATTTTGTTTATTTTGTCAAAAAACCAGCTCCTCGTTTGGCTGATTTTTTGGAATGTTTTTCTTGATTCAATCCTGTTGATTTCTTCTCTGATTTTAATTATTTCTCTTCTCCTACTAGATTTGGGTCTGGTTTGCTGTAGGTTTTCTAGATCCTTGAGGTGAATAGAGAGCTCATCTATTTGGTGCCTTTCCAATTTCTTGATGTAGGCACCTATTGATATAAACTTTCCTCTTAACACTGCTTTTGCTGTGTCCCATAAGTTTTGGTATGTTGTGCTGTTATCCTCATTTACTTTCAGAAAGTTTTTGATTTCTCTTTTGATTTCTTCCATGACCCATTGTTCATTCAGGAGCATGTTGTTCAGTCTCCATGTGTTTGCATATGCTCTAGGGATTCCTGAGTTGCTAATTTCCAACTTCATTCCTTTATGGTCTGAGAAGCTGCATGGTATGATTTTAATTCTTTTGAATTTGCTGAGACTTGCTTTATGTCCTAGTATGTGGTCAATCCTAGAGAAGGTTCCATGTACTGCTGAGAAGAATGTAAAATCTTTAGCTGTAGGATTGAAAGTTCTGTATATATCAGTTAGATCCATTTGGGCTATAGTGTCGTTTAAATCTACTGTATCCTTGTTGATCTTCTGTCCTATTGATCTGTCTATTTCTGAGAGTGGAGTATTGAAGTCCCCCAGTACTATTGTATTGGGGTCTAAGTCTCCCTTTAAGTCCGTTAACAAATCTTTTAGATAAACCAGTGCCCTGTAGTTAGGTGCATATACATTGATAATTGTTATATCTTCCTGTTGAATTGATCCCTTAATCATTATGTAGTGTCCCTCTTTGTCTCTCTTAACGGTTTTTGTGGTAAAGTTTATGTTGTCTGAAATTAAGATGGCTACGCCTGCTCTTTTTTCATTTCTGTTGGCATGGTATATCTTTTTCCAGCCTTTCACTTTTAGTCTGTATGGATCTTTGTTGGAAAGATGTGTTTCTTGTAAGCAGCAAATAGATGGGTTTTGTTCCTTAACCCAATCAGCCAATCGGTGTCTTTTAACTGGACAGTTCAGGCCATTCACGTTCAAAGTGACTAATGATAAGTGGTAACTTTGCCCTGCCATTTGCCAAAGATAAGTTCTAGTATATGCTTTGAATTCCCTGTGATCTTTTGCTGTGAGCTTTCCTTCCTTGGTTTCCTTCCTTTACCTTCTTTCATGTTGATGACCGTGTTTCTGTGTTTCTGTGTGTAACACATCTTTAAGCATCTTTTGCAGGGCTGGACGAGTGGCAACAAATTCTTTCAATTTCTGTTTGTTATGAAAAGTCTTTATTTCACCTTCATTCACAAATGATAGCTTTGCAGGATATAATATTCTGGGCTGGCAGTTGTTCTCTCTTAGTACCTGGGCTATATCTCGCCATTCCCTCCTAGCTTGTAGAGTTTCTGATGAGAAGTCAGCTGTGAGTCTGATTGGAGATCCTCTGAGAGTAATCTGACGTTTCTCTCTTGCACATTTTAGGATCTTTTCTTTATGTTTCACTGTGGAGAGTTTAATTACAACGTGTCGTGTTGAGGATCTCTTTTGGTCGTGTTTATTAGGGGTTCTGTGAGCTTCCTGTACTAGGATTTCTCTGTCCTTCTCAAAACCTGGGAAATTTTCTGCTAATATCTCACTAAAAAGGCCTTCTAATCCTTTCTCCCTCTCCATGCCTTCCGGAACTCCTAGAACCCGAATGTTGGGTTTTTTAATAGTATCCTGAAGATTCCCGACAATATGTTTTAGATTTCTAATTTCCTCTTCTTTTCTTTGGTCTGACTGTATCCTTTCCTGTTCTCTGTCTTCTAAGTCCGATATTCTCTCTTCTGCTTCTCCCATTCTGTTTGTAAGGCTCTCTATTGTGTTTTTCATTTGATCTATTGAATTCTTCACTTCAGTCACTATCCCAGTTTCCTGTTGTACTAGTTGTTTCGTTTCATTTTGATTCCTCCTTAATATTTCATTTTCATGAGAAAGATTTTCTATCTTGTCCATTAAGGATTTCTGTAGTTTAAGAATTTGTTTTTGAGAACTTCTTAATGTTCTTATCAATTTTTTGAGATCTGCTTCTTGCATTTCTTCTTTGTCATCATCCTCATAATCTTGAATTGGGGTGTCTTTTTCATTTGAGGGCTTCATGGTGACTTCCTTGTTTTTATTACCTTGGTTTTTGCGTTTGTTATTTGGCATATTGGAGATATTTGGTTTCTTCACTGTGGTGCTTTTTCTTGTTATACTATGACTCTAGCTTAAGTGGACTGTTTTTGATGGAGCCTTAGGGCATGAGATGGGTGTGGCCTGAGAGCTCTGTTTGGTGTGCCAAGGTGACACTCCCAGGTTAGGCGTGGTAAACCTCTCTCTCTCTCTCTTTTTTTTTTTGATTCAAAAGGGAAGTTATTCTGCACAGCTGAACGAAGTTGGAGGTAGTTAGCAGGCAAATGATATACCCACAGGAGCCAGAGATCGGAAGCTCTTTCCCAAGGACCACACAGGGAATCTGTTCGGCCCTCAGAGTGGGCTCAAATTCTCCTTCAGTCTCCCACTGGGTTGCCAAAGTTACGGAATTGTAGCGTCTCTGGAGAGTGCTCACGTGAAGTCCGTGAGTTCTCTCCCCCACCGTCTCTTTTTTTCACAGTCTCAGTTCAGTAGCACCACAAATTTACTAGGTCCTAATCTCCTGTTAATTCGCCCCGCCCAGAGTCAGGTTTTTCTGCTAGGCTCAGGGCCGGTGCAGACCTGAGGTTGCTCTGCTTATGACGTATGTCCAAGATGGCACCTGCTCTTTGTCTTGCTCGCCCTTGAGAGGTGAGCAGAGAGAGAGAAACCCGTGTCCGTACCAGTCACCTTTTTTTTTTCCTCTCTCTCTCTTCCAGTTAGCTTGGTGAAGTCCCCCCCCCGGGGGGTCGTTCCCTCTAGTCTCCTCTCTCCGCTTGCCTGCCGGTGTCTCGGGCTATTGAGGTTTGGCTCACCTCGCGTTCCAGCGCTGGTGTGTTGAGTCTGCTGCTGGTGTCCCGAACTGTGGGCTCCCCCGCTCTCCACGCAGGTCCGCTCCCCTTCCAGCACCGATGTGTGGACTCGGAGCCCTGGACGTCCCAAGTCTCTCCGCTGTTGTCTGTGTGGCAGGCACTCCCCTTTGAGCACTTGCCTTTTTTCTTTTTTTTTTTTTACAGGCAGAGTTAGACAGTGAGAGAGAGAGAGAGAGAGAGAGAGAGAGAGAGAAACGTCTTCCTTTTTCTGTTGGTTCACCTCCAAATTGGCCACTACAGGCGGCGCGTTGTGGCCAGTGCACTGTAACGATCCGAAGCCAGGAGCCAGGTGCTTCCTCCTGGTCTCCCATGTGGGTGCAGGGCCCAAGGACCTGGGCCACCCTCCACTGCACTCCTGGATTGAAGCAGAGAGCTGGACTGGAAGAGGAGCAAGGTGGACAGAATCCGGTGCCCTGACTGGGACTAGAACCTAGGGTGCCAGTGCTGCAGGTGGGAGATTAGCCTAGTGAGCCGTGGTGCTGGCTGGTAGAGAATATTTTATTCCCTCCTTTCATGGACTATAAAAGGTGTCATATCAAAGTTATTTTATTCATGACACATAATAGATGGCAAATACATTTTGTTGAGAATGATACATTTGATACTTTCTTCAAATATGAACATTCATTTTCTCTAAGAAATCTATAGATTAATGACTAACATACTGTGATAAACTACAGGATTAGGCTATGCATTAAAATTTTTCCTTAAAGTTTGATATTTCGGGGCTGGCATTGTGGTATAGTAGGTTAAACATCCTCCTGCTACACAGATATCACATATAGGTGTCAGTTTGAGTCCCAGCTGTTCTACATCCTATCCAGTTCCCTGCAGATGGCCTGGAATGAGAGTGGTGGATGGCCCAATGCTTGAGCCTCTGCCAAACATTGGGGACCCAGTGGAAGATTCTGACTCCTGGCTTCAAATTAGCCCAGCTCTGGCCATTGTGGCCATTTGGGCAGTGAACCAGCCAGTGAAAGATCTCTCTCTGATTCTCCCTTTTTTTTTTATCTGTAACTCTGCCTCTCAAATAAATGAATACATCTTGAAAAAGAAAGTTTGCTATTTCTTGTGGTAAAAGTTTAAATAGCTTTATAAGAACATATGAAGGAAATAAAGGAAAAAAGGAAATCAGGAGTCAACAGAAACATAACTTTACTTTGCTCAATATGAATAGCTTTTTGCCAAAGTAATCAATTTTTGTGGTAAGTTTACTGAACTAGAAAGTCATCATAAATAGATGAATATTGATCTTTGATTCTATTAATGTATTCAGATGCCATTGTAGATGTCATTGTGTAAAAGGTGGAGAAATGTGAATTGTAAACACCAAGTGTTAATAAACACGTAGCTTGTCTAACACATCTAAGCTGTTTACAGTAAAGTACATCAGCCTTAGATTACTGTAGACACATCCCTAAATACAAACTCAAACACTAATCAGCCATGCCAAATCTTCTAAAAAATCACTTCCGTGAGCCTTTGTTTACTTAACTGTAAAACAGAGAAAATGATTTATTTCAAAGAATTCTTATTGGAATTAAATAAATTGCACTCTGTAAACTCTAAAAAGTTATATAAAATTTTAACTATTATCTGTACATTGCTAATCTTTACATTGAATGCCACTTAATCTACTTAATTTACCCATCAAATGAATCTCCATCTTCCAATGTGGGACTTGGTGAATAAAAGATTTCAAAAATATTGTTAAATGAATTAGTGAGTGCATTCCTCACTCTGGCTATGTAAATATTCACGTAAAAATTCAGAAATATTTGTTTCCTATCATACATGAAAAATGGACACTTCTGTAATATTTCTTCTTCAGTGGCACAGCATTTTAATTATTCCTGTTCTATATTTTAGTAATAACGTGTATAGCAGCACATAAATATTTTAATATATTTTCAAGCAAACAAAATTAGTAAGTATAATTACACAGTAAATGTTGGTGTTTAGGTAACATTTCAAAAGTAGTATAAAGAGACAGTGCTGTTCTCTTGTGGTTGGTACCTTTTCTGTGGTGGGTCAGAAGAAAGTCACAAGGCCAGTGTTGTGGTGTAGAGGATAAAACTACCATCTGCAATGCCAGCACTTCACATAGGTTCCAGTTTGAGTACTGGCTGCTCCATTTCGCATTTAGTTCCCTACTAATGGCAAAGATTAGGGTTCGAGCACCACCACCTTGATTTGCATTCTCTTAAACATTGCCTCTGGTCTGCATATACAAAAACCAGGATGAAGAGGAAACTGGGCTGAAGACATAGTGTAAAGATAGGTGACAGGCCAATTAATGGCTACTTTACACAGTGATCTGCCATCAAGGAGACCCAACAGGCCATTGCACTTTATTGGAGAAGTAATAGATGATGGAACAAGTGCCTAACACTTGCTATCCATGTGGAAGATCTGGAAAACCACAGTTAAGTCCCATCAGCTTGGTTAATGTGCAAGGGTTGAATTAACTATTTTTTTGTTTGAACTCTGACATGCTACCCAAAATATTTGTATAGGATATATTCTCTCCTGCTGCCTACTCTTCCAAGATTTAACTTCAACAAATCACAGGATGCCTCTATCCTTTGACTCATTGCTCTGGAATGCAATTAACTTTTTTATGATTTATTTATTTCATTTGAAAGGCAAAGTTACAAAGAGGCAGATGAAGAGAGAGAGAAGGAGAGAGAGAGAAAGCCTTTCATCTGCTGGTTCACACCTCAGATGGACACAACAACCAGAGCTCTGTCAATCCAAAGCCAAGTGCCAGGAGCATCTTGCAGAGCTCTCACAAGGGTGATGGGGCCCAAGGACTTGGGTCATCCTCTACTGTTTCCAAGGCCATAGGAGAGAGCTGGATTTGAAACCGAGCAGTCAGGACTCGAACTGGTGCCCATATGGGATGCTGTCACTGCATATGGCACTGCAGGTGGCAGCTTTACACACTATGCCACGATGCTGGCCCTACAATTTACTTTGAATATCAGAACTTTTTGGAATTTTGTGATTTGAATTATGGAAACAAACTTTAAAATTATTATTATTTTATTATTATTTGTTTGTTACCATTATTTATAATGATTTTGGAAAAGGACTTTGAACTTACTTTTAGCCAACCCTCACACTTTTTTTTGCCAGGCAGAGTTAGACAGTGAGAGAGAGCAACAGAATGAGACTTACTGACAGTGAGGGAGAGAGACAGAGAGAAAGGTCTTCCTTCCATTGGTTCACCCCCCAAATGGCTGCTACAGCTGGCGCACTGCGCCCATCGAAGCAAGGAGCCAGGCGCCTCCTCCTTGTCTCCCATGCAGGTGCAGGGCTCAAGCACTTGGGCCATCCTTCACTGCCTTCCTGGGCCACAGCAGAGCTGGACTGGAAGAGGAGCAACCTGGGCAGAATCCGGCGCCCCAACTGGGACTAGAACCTGGGGTGCCGGCGCTGCAGGCAGAGGAATAGCCAAATGAGCCGTGACGCCGGTCAAATCCTCACACTTTACATATAAATTAATTCCCTATGTTACACAAATCAAGATAAAAGGATGCAAGACTTTTTTTTTATTTGCTGTGTGAGATGGCAGGGTGGGTAGATGAATAACAGAGAAAGAAATACTAGCAAAGGTAAAATAAATTCAACATTTATGCATCTCTCAAACCAGGGACACAACACAATGGAATCCAATGCTAATTTCTGAATGGATTAACTCTAATTCTGGATTTCAATTGTGAAGCCAGAGTAGCTCACCCAATCAGTACTCACCTGTAGTTAAAAGAAAGAAATCTATTGTATTTGCCTCTTTCAATTCCATTGGCTTAAAGGTGATGTGAAATCCATCAGAGGCAGATAAAATCTAGAGACACTGGGTAAAATTTGTCCTAATTTCACCTGTGAGGTGGAGTGCTTGGTCAAAGCTTCTGTCTTGGAGAACTTATAATTGTATTTGATTTCTTACTTCAGCAAAGGAGTCTGCTGAAGCTTAAAATCTAGGAAGTGGGAACATCTTTCCCATTGCCGCTCCCTTGCTTATTTTAACAAACTAAGACCAGGAAGAAGTTGGTGCATTATTAAGCCATTACTGACCCTAAAACCTAATATGCCAGTCCATCTCAGGGGGCTCTCCCAAAGCCTCTTTAAGAACAAGGAAGAAAGGATTATTTACAAGGTGGCCCTGGAGACCTTTGGGTCCCAATGCAACAATTAAAATCAACTGATCAGCTTTCCAAGATCTGTTTTGTAGTCTTCAGTTCTTTCTATTCCCCATATTCTGCGCAAACCAAACTGAGTGTCCTCAAAATATCCCTTCTCAATTGGCTCATGAGAATTTCAAGCCTATGGTTCTACATATCACCCCTCCTTTCATGCAAATCTTAACAGTCCTTCTCCAGTCAGGCCTAATTCCATATCTCACATAAAATTATATATTCTCATGTATATATGTATATATGTACATAATTGATCCAGTTATAAATTCAATTCCTCAATGATGATTTTTGATGCTATTTTTCCTTATACCTCATGTTTAATGTTATTATTTTATATACTATTTTCATTAACAATAAATAGAAAGGAACATAAATCAATGTATCAAAAAGTTTGATGAGAGCAGGCATTTAGGTTAGTGCCCACATCATACATCAGAATGCCTGGGTTCAATTCCTAGCTGTGGCTCCTGACTCTCTGCTAATGCAAAACTTTGAAGGCAGTGATAAAGTCTTGAGTTATTGAGTAATAGAGTAATCCTGCCAACTATGTGGGAGACACGGTTAAATTCCCAGCTCTCAGCTTCATTCTCTGCTTAGCCTTCACCATCACCAGCATTTGGCTAGTGAACCAGAAGACAGGAGCTGTCTCTCTATGTTTCTCTTTCTATCTTTGCCTATCTCTCAGCCTCTCAAATATATGAATATAAAATTTTATTGATAATTTAACACTTTTCTGCACACTACACAAAATCAAAAGGTTAATATACAAAGTTATCTGTACTCATTTAGGATATCACGGTATAATATAGAGAAAATCGCTTTTCTGTTACTAGCCTTGAAAAGCTTTATTCATGATGCTTCAACCTTAATTACCTCAGCTATAAGATGAAGTCAATATGACCTATTTTGTAGCATTGACTTTTTTTTTAACTTTTATTTAATGAATTTAAATTTCAAAAGTACAGCTTATGGATTACAATGGCTTCCCCCCATAACGTCCCTCCCACCCGCAACCCTCCCCTTTCCCACTCCCTCTCCCCTTCCATTCACATCAAGATTCATTTTCGATTCTCTTTATATAAAGAAGATCAGTTTAGCATACATTAAGTAAAGATTTCAACAGTTTGTACCCACACAGAAATATAAAGTGAAAAATACTGTTTTAGTACTAGTTATAGCATTAAATCTCAATGTACAGCACACTAAGGACAAAGATCCTACATGAGGAGTAAGTGCACAGTGACTCCTGTTGTTGACTTAACAAATTGACACTCTTGTTTTTGGCATCAGTAATTCCCCTAGGCTCTTGTCATAAGCTGCCAAGGCTATGGAAGTCCCCTGAGTTCACCTACTCTGATCATATTTAGACAAGGCCATGGTCAAAGTGGAAGTTCTCTCCTCCCTTCAGAGAAAGACACCTCCTTCTTTGATGACACGTTCTTTCCACTGGGATCTCACTCGCAGAGATCCTTCATTTAGGTTTTTTTTTTCCCCAGAGTGTCTTGGCTTTCCATGCCTAAAATACTCTCATGGGCTTTTCAGCCAGATCCGCATGCTTTTAGGGCTGATTCTGAGGCCAGAGTGCTATTTAGGACATCAGCCATTCTATGAATCTGCTCTGTATCCCGCTTCCCATGTTGGATTGTTCTCTCCATTTTTTATTCTATCAGCTAGTATTTGCAGACACTGTTCTTGTTTATGTGATCCCTTTGGTTCTTAGTCCTATCATTATGATCAATTGTGAACAGAAATTGATCACTTGGACTAGTGAGATGGCATTGGTACATGCCACCTTGATGGGATTGAATTGGAATCCCCTGGTATATTTCTAACTCTACCGTTTGAGGTAAGTCAGCTTGAGCATGTCCCGAATTGCACATCTCTTCCCTCTTTTATTCCCACTCTCATATTTAACAGCGATCACTTTTCAGTTAAGTTTCAGCACTTAAGAAGAATTGTGTTTTGATTACAGTATTCAACCAAAATTATTAAGTGGAATAAGCACAAAAAATACCATGTGGGATAACATATCAAGTTGTTCATCAACAGTCAGGGTGAGGGCTGATCAAGTCACCATTTCTCATAGTGTTCATTTCACTTTAACAGGTTTCCTTTTTGGTGCTCAGTTAGTTGTCACCTATCAGGGAGAACATGTGGTATTTGTCCCTTTGGGATTGGCTTATTTCACTCAGCATAATGTTTTCCAAATTCCTAACAGGGATCACTTTTCAGTTAAAATTTGAACACCTAAGAATAATTGTATATTAATTACAGAGTTCAACCAATGGTACTAGAACAAAAAAATGCTAAAATTGTTAAAGTATGACATTGTAGCATTGACTTTGAAATAATGACAGTGTAAATAAAGTATCTGCATATCTTCTACATTCATTTAATGTTAGATCAAGTTACTGTAAACCCAACATTTACTCATTTAATGTCTCTTCCTTTCCTGAAATAAAGGAAGTCCTTACCAAAAATAATTAAGATCATATGTTTAATAGCATCTTCCTTTGTTCAAAGAGCATAAAACATTTAAAGGAAACATTAAAATTTTTAAAACACTCTTATCTCATTGGTCATTATATACAATTAATTACAATGCCACAAAATACTACACACATTTGAGAGGTAGAGTACAGAGAGAGGGAGAGACAGAGAAAAAGGTCTTCCGTCTGCTGATTCACTGCCCAGATGGCCGCAATGTCCAGTGCAGAGGAATTCAGAAGCCAGGAGCCAGGAGCTTCTCCTTTGTCTCCCACACAGGAAAGGGATCCAAGCACTTGGGACATCTTCCACTGCTTTCCCAGGACCTAAGCAGAGAGCTGGATTGGAAGAGGATAGCTGGGACAGAAGTCGGTGCCCATATGGGATGCAGGTGCCACAGGCAGAGGCCCAGCCTACTGCACCACAGCACTGGCCTCACTGCACACAATTTTTTAAAAAGTAGATTTATTTATGTATTTGAGGACAGAGTGGCAGAGAGACAGGTAGACACAAAGAGAAGAGAGAGGAATTCCATCTGCTGGCCACATTAGACAAATCTATGCTGTTAGAAAACCAGAATAATCCAAAAGTACTTTCAAAATTTATATTTATTAGATAAAAGTTTTCCATTAAAAATTAATCATAATTATCTCACCAATAAAAAAAACCCAGAAACTCCACTAAGTGGCAGGGACTCAACCACATGGGCCATCATCTTTTGTGCTGTTAGGCATGTTAGAAAGAAGTTAGATAAGAAATTGAGTATCCTGGACCTGAACTAGCACTCCCATATGGGATGCCAACATCTAAAGCAGCAGTTTAACTCTATACACAATGCTGACCACAGAATGTGCAATTTTTTTTGACAGGCAGAGTTGAGTTAGACAGTGAGAGAGAGAGAGACAGAGAGAAAGGTTTTCCTTCAGTTGGTTCACCCTCAAAATGGCCACTACAGCCGGCGCGCTGCAGCCAGTGCGCTGCGCCGATCTGATGCCAGGAGCCAGGTGCTTCCTCCTGGTCTCCCATGTGGGTGCAGGGCCCAAGGACCTGGGCCATCCTCCACTGCACTCCTGGGCCACAGCAGAGAGCTGGACTGGAAGAGGAGCAACCGGGACAAAATCCGGCGCCCCAACTGGGGCTAGAACCCAGGGTGCCGGCTCTGCAGGCAGAGGATTAGCCAAGTGAGCTTTGGCGCTGGCCTAGAATGTACAATTTTGAAAGTGAGTTTTCTTTCCAAGAGAATGGGAAAGTCTTAGATGAAATAGCCTAAGAACAAAAAGTAAAAAATAAACCTTAAATAGTGCTTACTATGTGCCAGGCACTGTCCTAAGAAGTCTGACTATATGGACCACATTTATCCTCACAAGCACCTTGTATTTTACTTATTGTTAGTCATGTTCCACAGAACAGGACCCTGAGGTAAAGACAATTGATAAGTTTTTTATTGTCATGTAGCTATCCAGGGCCAGCTCCAGAAGATAAAACGAATGAAAGCATCTTCTCAGGTGCAATGTTGTTCCATTTGTATAAAAAAATTAGTAGAGGAAGAAGAACAACAACATATGGATAGGTTCTTGAAAATCCCCCCAGTGCCATGCCCTGCCTGAGCAATTCCCCAGGTACCCCAAAGGATCATGGGGAGATGGTGGCCACAGGGACATTCCAGTACCTGTGAACAGAACAAGATCTGCAGGCAAGTATTTACCAGGATGGCCATGAGCTTGTGATGGGGTAGGGACCCTTTGACCTGCTGGTGGGCCTTGGCTTATGGCCAGGATTTGGGCTAAGCAAGGGTCTGAGGTCATACCTCCAGGAACCAAGACTCCTGACCAATCATGCCTTGGACTGTCAGGATGCCCTGCACAAAAAACTCCCACTTTATTAAAAACCACAAGGACCTCAGAGACATTTTTGTGTCAGCCCTTCCTGTTATTTGTGTTTTGTGGGAGAGATATAGAAGCTTTTCCTGAGGACCCTTCTCCTGAGTCCAGCAGAGAAGTGGGCCTCATCAATAGATGTGATTAAGTTTTGATTTGTGTTTTTAAAAATGGGTTGGGACTCTATCTATTACACAAGCAAGATTCATCCCAAACTGGCCACAATGCTACTTATTGGTTTTGTATATGAGAAGGTGTAGGAAAATTTGTGGATTTTTTCTATTTGCTAATTAGTGTCATGCACAGTGTAAAGATGTTTCGGTCAATAAAATATCGTATACATGACAGTGTCCCATAATATTATAATGGAACTGAAAAATCCTTATTGCCTAGAGTAGACATAGCTGTGGTAACACGGTAGGGTAACACATTACTTACATGTTTTTGGTGATTCTTGGACAAGCAAAAATGTGCTATCAGTTGTCATACAACCACATACAGCATGTAATAGTTCATTACTGATAAGTTACTATGTTAATGGCTTATGGATTTATTGTACTATTCTTTTTTAAGATTTATCTATTTATTTATGTGAAAGGCAGAGTTACAGAGAGGAGAGAGAGAGAGAGAGAGAGAGAGAGAGAGAGAGAGAGAGATCTTCTATCTGCTGGTTCACTCCCCAATAATTGGTGGCAGTGGCTGAAAGAGCTGGGCCAATCTGAAGCCAAGAGCCAGGACCTTATTCCAAGTCTCCCATGCAGGTGTAGGGGCCCAAGGGCTTGGACCACCTTCTACACCATAGAGCTGTCTCAGTGCTGTGCTCTGTAGAATAGTAGTGATGATGGTAACTACCATGCAAATTTATTGAGAGGACAAATTGGTTTAATATTCACAGAATTCTTAGAATAGTGCCTGACATAATATATGCACTGTACCTTTTAGTAAATTATATTTCTTTCACAGACTAGTTAGTTTGGAGCTTTTCCTAGCTTCTTGGAAAGTAAGACTATCATGATTGTGATACAATATTATGCGGTACATGTCCTGGTTGCTCCACTTCCGATCTAGCCCTCTGCTATGGCCTTGGAAAGCAGTGGAAAATTGCCAAAGTCTTTTGGCCCCTGCACCCTTTTGGGAGACCCAGAAGAAGCTCCTGGCTTCTGGCTTTGGAACAGTGCAGCTCCAGCAATTGCGACCACCTGGGGAGTGAACCAGTGGAATGAAAACCTCTCTCTGTATGTCTGTCTCTCTCTCTCTGTTTCACTTTCTCTCTTTTTTCTCTCTCTGCTTCTGCCTCTCTGTAACTCCGCCTTTCAAATAAATAAATAAATCTTTAAAAAATTTCACTTAAAGGTTTTAAGCTTTCTGAAGAAAAGCAGGTGTTATAGAGATTCTTTTTTTATTTAGTAAATATAAATTTCCAAAGTACAGTTTATAGATTACAATGGCTTTCCCTCCCCCCCCATAATTTCCCTCCCACTCGCACACCTCCCATCTCCCGCTCTCGCTCCCTCTCCCATTCCATTCACATCAAGATTCATTTGCAATTCTCTTTATATACAGAAGATTGATTTAGTATATATTAAGTAAAGATTCCATCAGTTTGCACCCACACAGAAACACAAAGTATAAAATACTGTTTCAGTACTAGTTATAGCATTACTTCACATTGGACAACACATTAAGGACAGATTCCACATGAGAAGCAAGTACACAGTGACTCCTGTTGTTGACTTAACAATTTGACACTCTTGTTTATGGCATCAGTAATCTCCCTAGGCTCTAGTCATGAGTTGCCAAGGCTATGGAAGCCTTTTGAGTTTGCCAACTTCGATCTTATTCTTACAGGGTCATAGTCAAAGTGGAAGTTCTCTCCTCCCTCAGAGAAAAGTACCTCCTTCTTTGATGGCTCCATTCTTTCCACTGGGATCTCACTCACAGAAATCTTTCATTTACCTTTTTTTTTTTGCCAGAGTGTCTTGGCTTTCCATGCCTAAAATACTCTTATGGGCTCTTCAGCCAGATCCGAATGCCTTAAGGGCTGACTCTGAGGCCAGAGTGCTATTTAGGACATCAGCCATTCTATGACTCTGCTCTGTATCCCGCTTCCCATGTTGGATCGTCCTCTCCCTTTTTTGTTCTATCAGCTAGTATTCGCAGACACTAGTCTTGTTTGTGTGATCCCTTTGACTCTTAGACCTATCAGTGTGATCAATTGTGAACTGAAATTGATCACTTGGACTAGTGAGATGGCATTGGTACATGCCACCTTGATGGGATTGTTTGGAATCCCCTGGCACGATTCTAACTCCACCATTCGGGGCAAGTCCGACTAGCATGTCCCAAATTGTACATCTCCTCCCTCTCTCATTCCCACTCTTATATTTAACAGGCTCACTTTTCAGTTAAATTTAAACACCTAAGAATAATTGTGTGTTAATTACAGAGTTCAACCAATAGTACTAGACCAAAAAAATACTAACAGGGATAAAGTATTAAATTGTTCATCAACAGTCAGGACAAGGGCTGATCAGGTCACTGTTTCTCATAGAGTCCATTTCACTTCAACAGGTTTCCCCTTTGGTGCTCAGTTGGTTGTCGCTGATCAGGGAGAACATATGATATTTGTCCCTTTGGGACTGGCTTATTTCACATACCATGATGTTTTCCAGATATCTCCATCTTCTTGCAAATGACTGGATTTCATTGCTTTTGACAGCTGCATAGTATTCTATAGAGTACATGTTCCATAATTTCTTTATCCAGTCTACCGTTGATGGGCATTTGGGTTGGTTCCAGGTCTTAGCTATTGTGAATTGAGCTGAATAAACATTAATGTGCTATGTCTCACCATTCCCTTCTAGCTTGTAGGGTTTCTGATGAGAAGTCTGCTGTGAGTCTAGTTGGAGATCCTCTGAGAGTAATCTGACGTTTCTCTCTTGCACATTTTAGAATGTTTTCTTTATGTTTCACTGTGGTGAGTTTAACTACAACGTGTTGTAGTGAGGTGAGTTTGATTACAACGTGTCGTGGTGAGGATCTCTTTTGGTCATGTTTACTAGGGGTTCTATGAGATTCCTGTACTAGCATGTCTCTGTCCTTCTCCAAACCCAGGAAGTTCTCTACTAGTATCTCACTAAAAAGGCCTTCTAATCCTTTCTCCCTCTTCATGCCTTCAGGAACTCCTAGAACTCGAATGTTGGCTTTTTTAATAGTATCCTGTAGATTCCCAACAATATTTTTTAGATTTCTAATTTCCTCTTCTTTTCTTTGGTTTGACTGTATACTTTCTTGTGCTCTGTCTTCTAAGTCTGATATTCTCTCTTCCGTTTCACTGACTCTGTTTTTAAGGCTCTCTAAGGTGTTTGTCATTTGATCTATTGAGCTCTTCATTTCATTTTGATTTCTTTTCACTATCACACTTTCTTGTTCTACTAGATTCTGCATTTTATTTTGATTCCTTCTTAAGATTTCATTTTCATGAGAGAGTTTTTCTATCCTGTCTAGTAAGGATTTCTGTAGCTCAAGCATTTGTTTTTGATGACTTCTAAATGTTCTTATCATAAATATTTTGAAATCTGTATCTTGCATTTCTTCCATCTCATTATCTTCATATTCTTGGCTTGAGGTGTCTTGTTCATTTGGGGGTGTGATAATGTCTTCCTTGTTCTTGTTTCCTTGGTTTCTGTGTTTGTTCCTTGGCTTTGTGGAGATATTCTTTGGATTCTTCTTCCCTCGCTGTGGTGTTTTTTCTTGTTATACTATGACTGTATTAAGTGGACTGTCTGCCTTTGATGGAGCCTTAGAGGCTTGATATGGGTGTGGCCTGAGAGCTCTGTTTGGTTCCTCATGGTTAAGGGTGTGCCAAAGGTGACACTCCCAGGTTAGGCATGGTAAATCTCTCTCTCTTTCTTTTTTTTTTTTTTTTTGATGCAGAAGTGAAGTAATTCCACACAGCTGAGCAGAATTGAAGGTAGTTAGCAGGTGAATGATATACCCACAGGAAGCAGAGATCAGAAGCTCTTTCCCAATTCCCCACCAGGGAATCTGTCCTGCCCTCAGTGTAGGCTCAAATTCTCCTGCAGTCTCCCACTGGGTTGCTAAGGTTACCAAATTGTAGCGTCTCTGGAGAGTACTCATGTGAACTCCGTGAGTTCTCTCTCCCACCGTCTCTTTTTTCACAGTCTCAGTTCATTAGCACCACAGATTCACTAGGTCCTCATCCCTGTTATTTCACTGCCCTCAGAGTCAGGTTTTTCTGCTTGGCTGAGTGCAGGTGCAGACCTGAGGTCACCCCACTTATGACGTATGTCCAAAATGGTGCCTGCTCTTTGTCTTGCTTGCCTTTGAGAGGTGAGCGGAAAGAGAGAAAGTGTCCGTACCGGTCACTTTTTTTTTTTCCTCTCTCTTCTAGTTAGCTTGGTGAACTTTTCCCCACAGGGTTTCAAGCCTCGTTCCCTCTAGTCTCCTCTTTCCACTTTCCCACTAGGTCTCAGGCTATTGAGGTTCAGCTCACCTCCTGTTCCAGCACTGGTGCGTTGATTCTGCTGCTGGTGTCCCGAGCCTTGGGCTCCCACGCCCTCCCCGCAGGTCCACTGTGAATCACTAGTTCAGGAAGAGTTTCCTCTGCTGTTTCTTCCCCAACTCTTCCTTGAACCTGCAGTATCTCCACTTTTTTAAAACTGTCTCTTCCCTGACTATCAGTGTGCTCCCTTCCTATTCCGCCATCTTGCCGCAACTTTTCCTAATTTTAAACAAAGGAAAACAAATTAGACTAGCACTTTTCCCCAGCAGAAACCATACAGGCCAGAAGATTGAGCATTTATAAAGCCTTAGCAAATTTAAAAAGCCTGAAATCACACCATGTATCTTCACATTTTACAAAGAAAAAAAGCTAGAAATAAACAACATGGAGAACAACAGAAAATTTACAAATATATGTACAAGTTAATATCAAAAGTTAATATCAAAACTACCTTTAAACTAGTGAAAAATGAAACCACAACACACCAAAACCTATGAATACAGCAAAAGTAGTATAGCAGGGAAGTTGATAACAATAAGTGCATACATTAAAAAAAGCAAATAAATCATCATCTAATGGTGCATCTCATGACATAGGAAGTCAAAAACAAATCAAGCCCTAAATTAGCAAGGGGTGAGAAATAATAATAATAAGAAATAACAACTACGTGTTGGGCTGGCACAGTGGCTCACTTGGTTAATCCTCTGCCTATGGTGACAGCATCCCATATGGGTGCTGGGTTCTAGTCCCAGTTGCTCCTCTTCCACTCCAGCTGTCTACTGTGGCCCAGGAGGGCAGTGGAGGATGGCCCAAGTGCTTGAGCTCCTGTACCCGCTTGAGAGACCAGGAAGAAGCACCTGGCTCCTTGGCTTCCGATTGGCGCAGCAAGAGCCATAGCAGCCATTTGGGGGTGAACCAACAGAAGGAAGACCTTTCTCTCTGTTTCTCTCTCTCACTGTCTATAACTCTGTCAAATTAAAAAAAAAACTATATGCTAACAAATTGGACATACATATAGATATATATAGACATATATAATCAATAAATATATAAATATATAAACATATATGTAATCTATAAATCAAGAATATATAGATAGTATAAACAGACCCAAGGCAAGCTACAAAACTGACATAGTAATTAAAAGTGTCCCTTCATATAAAAGTCCAGGACAGTTTGACTTTACTAACAAATGTTCAAAAACAATTAAGAAGAAACTAACTTTTATAATTCTTAAATTTTTAAAAAATATTTAACATAATAGAACTCAATTAAATAATTTGTATTAATACATCATAATTATGATACCAAAATGAAAAACACAACATAAATGAAAAAATACAGACCAATGTCTTTGATGAACATAAATGCAAAACTTCTAAAATTAAAATTAAAAAATGATAACATGTTTGTATCATTGTTAAAAAGAATTCAGAAATAATTATTATGAAAAACATAATGTTGTTAACAAAAAAGAAATAGACAAAGAACTATAATAGATATATTTTTTAAAGAAGAAATGCAAAATGGCTAGCAAATACATGAAAATAATGGTCAATATCATTGGCCATCAGGGTGATGCAAATCAAGACACAATGATACACCACCACACTCCTGTAAGAATGGCTATTATCTAGAAGGCAAGCAGCAACAATTGCTGCTGAGGATCTGGAGAAAGGAGAACTCTTATAAACTGTTGGTAGGAATGTAAATTAGTACAGCCACTATGGAAATTAGTTAAGAGGTTTATTAGCAAACTAGATATAGACATGCCATATAATCCAATAACCTGACTACTAGATATATCCAAAAATGGTGAACTCATTGGATAACCAAGAGATACCTGCTTCATCATGTGGCACTATTCACAACAGCTAAAATATGGAGTCAGCCAAGGTATCCATCATCTCATGAATGTATATGTTTATATTTATATAAAATAAATATTTTAGCATTGAAAGCCTATTAACTGCAGCAAAATGATTGGAATTGAAGGACATGTATTGAGTGGAATATGCCAGACACAGAAAGGCAAACACTGCTTGTTATCCCATATATTTGGTAGTTAACATTTTAAAAGTCTTCAAAAACAAATACAAAATGTCTTTATCAGTTTTACTGCAAATGCATTTTTTGTGAAACTCTGATCTAAATCATTGTGAAATAAATTTATAGGAATTCTATATTATTTATATATCAATGGCTTTAAACTTTTGATCAAGATGCAAATTAAAAAATTATCTAAAATATAATAAATAAAACATTAAGTTATTAAAAAAACCCTTAACTTCTATGAAACCATCTCTAAAATACAACTAGAATGTGGACATCAAACTCAGGAGAAGAGTAGAGGCACGGTCAGAGTTGTTGAAGATACCAAGAAATGCTTTTTGAAGTATTTAATAGGAGAGAATCTATTATCTTTGGAGACACAGTTCTGTGTGGGGAGGCACAATTAAAAGAAGTAATTTGGGCCGGCGCCGCAGCTCAATAGGCTAATTCTCCACCTAGCGGTGCCGGCACACCGGGTTCTAGTCCCAGTCGGGGCACCGGATTCTGTCCCGGTTGCCCCTCTTCCAGGCCAGATCTCTGCTGTGGCCCGGGAGTGCAGTGGAGGATGGCCTAAGTGCCTGGGCCCTGCACCCACATGGGAGACCAGGAGAAGCACCTGGCTCCTGCCTTCAGATCAGAGCGGTGCGCCGGCTGCAGTGCGCCGGCTGTGGCGGCCATTGGAGGGTGAACCAACGGCAAAGGGAGGACCTTTCTCTCTCTCTCTCTCTCACTATCCACTCTGCCTGTCAAAAAAAAAAAAAAAGTAATTTGTCCATTCAACTTTTAGATGTCTGTTACTCTGGATTCAAACTGCAATTTTCTTATCACACATTGCAACAGTTTAGTGTGTTATTAATGGATATTTAATATAATATTCATTTATGATTTTTACACACTTGATCTTAGCCAAAAAGCTGAGAAGCGATATTTATTAATTATTATTTTTAATTACCTTTAATAGATTGAATGTGATTTATAGATACAATCCTAAGAACATAATGATATTCCCTGCCTCCCTCCCACTCTCCTTCTTATTATTTTTCTTTTTTTATTTTGAATTAAAATACTTTAAATTTACATTACAGTGAAAGTATTAATACTTTACTAAATAAGAAGTTTAACAACAAAAAGCAAAAAAATCCAAGTTTAATGAGAATATAGACAATGGCTATAAACAATTGAATGGAAAAATGATCATTTCACCCACATTCTGTGAATTTTAATGTACTCACAGATCATTAAAATGGTCAAACTATATCACTCTTAATCATTTATTTCTCAAGGGTATAAAGCAAAGTTTTACAAAACTATATTTGCAGTAATACTGATACAGACATTTCTTTCTTTCCTTTTTTAAGTTTAGTTCCCACATAAAGGGAGAACAGGCAATATTTGTCTTTCTAGGTATGGCTTATTTCACGCAACATCATGTCCTCCAGTTGCACCCATCTTATTGCAAATGGTAGAAATTCATTCTTTTTTAAAGCTGAACAATATTTCATGATATATACTACATGTTCTTTTTTTTTTTTTTTGCCAGGCAGAGTTAGACAGTGAGAGAGAGATAGACAGAGAGATAGTTATAGACAGTGAGAGAGAGACAGAGAGAAAGGTCTTCCTTCCATTGGTTCACTCCCCTAATGGCCACTACAGCCGGCACTGTGCCGATCCGAAGCCAGGAGCTGGGTACTCCCTTCCGGTCTCCCATGCGGGTGTAGGGACCCAAGCATCTGGGCCATCCTCCGCTGCCCTCCCAGGCTGCAGCAGAGAGCTGCTGGAAGAGGAGCAACTGGGACTAGTACCTGGCATCCCGACTGAGACTAGAACCTGGGGTACTGGCACCACAAGCGGAGGATTAGCCAAGTGAGCCATGGCACTGGCCAATACTACATTTTCTTTATGCATTCAACTGATGATGGACACTTTGGTTGATTCCAAATTTTGGTACTATGAACAGCGCTGTTACAATCATGGTGGTAAGTTCTCTAAATACATTTTTTTCAAAACTTTTGGGCATATATCCAGTAGTGGTATTGCTGGATGACATGGCAACTCTATTTCTAGTTTTTTAAAGAAATTTCCATACTGTTTTCTACAGTGGCTGCACTAATTTACATTTCCACCAACAGTGTATAAGTGTTTCCCTTTGTCCACATCCTTGCCAGCATTTGCTTTGAATTTTAGACACTTTGACAGTGGTGAGATAATCTTATTGTGGCTTTGAAATGTATTTCCCTGATGGCTAGTGATGTTGAATATTTTTCATATATTGTTGGCCATTTGTATTTCTTTTTTTGAGAACTGTTGTATTTAAGTTCCTTGCCCATTTCTTAATCGGATTGTTTGTTTGTTTGTTTGTTTTTGGTTGCTGAGTTTTTTAAGTTGCTGAGTTTTTTAAGTTTAATATTCTGGATTAAACCTTTGTCAGATAAGTGTCTTGTAAATATTTTTCCCATTCTGCTGAATATGTCTTCACTCTTGATCATTTCTTTGCTGTGCAAAAGCTTCTGAGTTTGATATAGTCCAATTTGTTTAGTTTTGCTTTTGTTGCTTACACTTTCGGGGTCTTTTCCAAGAAGTCATCCCCTACATCAGTGTCTTGTAATGCTTACCCTTTATTTTCTTTCAGTAATTTCATAGTCTAAAGTCTTCAGTTTAGGTCTTTGATTCATCTTGAGTTTATTTTTGCATATGGTGAGAAATGTGGATATAATTTCTTCTACATATATAAGTTCAGTTTTGACAGCACCACTTGCTGAAGAGATTATCCTTATTCTGCTGTATGGCCTGAGCACCTGTCTCAAAAATTACTGGGCTGTTATGTATGTGGATTAATTTTTGGGCCTCCCTATTTTGTTCCACTGATCTGTGTATTGTTTTTTATGCCAGTACCACACTTTTTAAACTACTATAGCTTTGTAGCATGCATTGATGTCAGGTAATGTGATGCTCCTGGTTTGATTTTTCTGGCTTAGAACTGCTTTAGCTATTCTGGGTCTTTTGTGATTTCATAAGAATTTTAAGATTGTTTTTTCTAACACTGTGAAGAATACAATTGGGGGAAGGCGCTGTGGCATAGCAGGTTAAGCCACCGCCTACAGTGCTGGCGTCCCGTATGGGCGCCAGTTCAAGTCCCGGCTGCTCCACTTCATATCTAGCTCTCTGCTATGACCTGGGAAAGCAGTAGAAGATGGCCCAAGTCCTTGGGCTTCTGTACCTGCATGGGAGGATCTGGAAGAAGCTTCTGGCTCCTGGCTTCAGATCGGCGCAGCTCTGCTGTTGCGGCCAATTGCGGAGTGAACCATTGGATGGAAGACCTCTCTCTTTGCCTCCTCTTCCCTCTCTGTGTACCTCTGACTTTCAAATAAAAATAAATAAATCTTTTTAAAAAAGAGTGCAATCAGTGTTTTGATATGGACTGCATTCAGCCGGTAGTTAATAGAATCTTCTTAAAGGTAACACCAAGAATATATAGAGTATATGGAGTTGGATGTTTATTTGATTTCTATTTTGAGAGGAATTAGTGATTCTGTATAAGTGGAATTTCCAATGGAGAGTGTTTAAAAGGCTGTTTCATGATGAGGTTTAATATGAAGTATAAAGTTTACACCCCCAAAAAATCATTTGAGAGCTTTGCATGATGACATATAAAGATGAATTGAAATTATATTCAAATTTAAGGATGGATGCACTAACAATAAACATGATTTGTAAAGAGTTCATGGAACTGCCTCCTTTCCTTGAACAGGAGATGATTTTTTCTTGCTTAAAAGTAGCTTCACTATTGTCTTATAAATATCACTAATTCATTGGATTACCATATATATATATATAGTAAAATGTATATATATATTTCAATACCATGCAGTACTCTCTCTCTCTCTCTCTATATATATATATATGCAGTACTCTCTCTCTCTCTCTCTATATATATATATATATATATGCACATATATAGAGAGAGAGTACTGCATGGTGTTGAAACATTTTCCTTGTCTTCTTTTCTATTCTTTTTTTCTTTTTAAAATTGTTATTAATTTAATGAAACAGATTTATGCATTCCATAGTTACAGTTCCAAGAAGACAACCACATTTCCCTCACTCCCCTGCTCTCCCTAAATCCCTTTTCATCCTTCCCCTCTCTGTATCAGTTTCTACAAAGATAATTTTAATCCACTTTGTGTTCACAGGCTTAATTTACCATTAACCATAGTATTCAACAAGTAAAAAGTAGGAAGACCACAGTTTCACAAGAGTATAAACAAGCACTAAAATGGCAATCATATTCCAAAACGACTATTTTATTCCTACATGTTTTAAAAATGATTTTTGATCTGAAGAAATTTTTTTTTGTAAAAATCATCCTTGTACACTCTTGGGTCTTAGCTCAGCTGTCATGACAGAGTGCCATGCAGAGCTTGAAGCTAGGAGAACACTTATGGAGCCATAGTTAGGTGGGTAATGCTGTTCTCAGCCTGCACCTTGACAACGCACATTGCAGCTTGGAAGGGCTGCAGCAACTTCAGAACCATTGAGGATTCATACATCTTTATTCCCACAGTGGTGAGTGAAAGTATGCAGGAAATACATCCACATGTTTCTGGTGGCAGACAAGCTACAAAAGAGAGGTCCACACTGAGTTCTGTCCTCAGTTTCCCATATGTTTTCCAGAGAACAGGGGTATGCAGTCAAGGAGTTACAAAATAAAACAGTATCAGCCTTCTGGGCCCACTGACTAGCAGAGAATTTGTCAGCTAATAGGCCTGTCTGGTTGTCATTACACCAGCTGCATAGAGGCTCAGATAAAGGAGTATAACAGCATGGAAACTAGCTAACTTCACCTTCTCAAGTTTACCTCCTCAACAGACACATAGATACAAACTTTCTTTTTAAAGATTTATTTATTTACTTGAAAGTTAGAGTTACACAGAGAGAGAAGGAGAGGCAGAGCGAGAGTGAAAGAGAGAATCTTCCATCCATTGGTTCACTTTCTCCAGTCATCCACAATGGCTGGAGTTGTGCCATTATGAAGCCAGGAGCCAGGAGCTTCTTCCAGGTCTCCAATACAGGTGCAGGGGCCCATTTTCTACTGCTTTCCCAGGGTATAGCAGAGAGCTGGATTCAAAGAGGAGCAGTCAGACTTGAATCTGTGCCCATATGGGATGCTGGCACTGCAGGCAGCAGCTTTTTTTGCTAGGCCACAGTACTGGCCCCACAAACTTTCATCTAAGTGATAGCCTTTGACTTCTATCACATGAGCTAAACCGCAGACTCATCCTGTGAGGCCCCCACTGTTTGGGAGAGTGGAGCAACAGTGTTCTTCCATAAGAAGCTCTGGGGACAGGCTTCAGTGAATATGTCCACTTTATTAATGATCATGTACAGTTTTCAAAAGGCAGGCAGAAGGGGCATAATTAATTTGGGGCAACACTAATTCTATAGGACAGAACCGACATTGGTGCCTATGCCTCTCCAATCAGCTTGCAGGTCATGTAGCTAGGGTATCTTTCCAAGTGGGCCTGGGCCACACCTGGGAGCAGTTTACCTAATTGGCAGAAGGCAGGGGTGGGGAGATTTATGCCTGGGACTCCCGCCGCCTGCCAGCAGCCAGGCTGTGGGGTACCTCCCAGGAGGCATGATGTGCCATGCTCTCTCAACCTTCTGCATGGACAGGGCAGGCAGCTTCACGGGATCACCCACACTAAACAACTTGCCATGTCATCCTGTGAGGCATTGTGCTTTTGCAAATACAATTTACTCCATTCAAGTTTAATGTCTAATTTACTAGCTCCCTGTCACCAAAATAAAGCTTGCAAGATGAAGAATTGTCTCCATCTTGTTCAGTTTTACAATCTTAGTTCTAAGAAAAATGACTGGCATATGAAAGCACCCATGAATTAAGACTTTAGACTTAATAACCTATACTAGCTCATTAAGAGGTCCTTATAAAGGCTCATTGTCCTGGCACATCTCCAATCTTACAGCATGAGATATAGAAGCAATCCTGATTTATTGGCATCTCACCCAGCCCTGATCTAATGTATTTTTCTATTCATAAACTATCTTATGAAATACATTCTACTCTCAATCCCTTTGGCATTTTAGAATGTTTATTTAATACTGCTTATTTTTTGCATTGCAAAGATCAGTGATTGCCTGTATAGATAGCATGTTACATGAAATGTATGTAAAATGTGAAAAGAAAAGGGTCCAGAGCAGAACCATGATGAGGAATCCCACCATTTAAAGGATGAACAGAGAAATAAGAACACACTAAAGAGATTGAAGAATGTCCAGAGAAAGAGGAACACATACAGGAAGGCAGAGGAAGATGTTTTATGTACAAACAGAAAGTAATCAACCCATAAAATGTTATAATAGAGACAAAAACTGAAAACTGTAATTATACTTTTCCATAAAATATAATTGCATCTATATTCTCATTAAACATAGATTCCATTTTTAGGACAGTGGGTTGAAGGGTGGATGAGGAGGTAAGCACTTAAGACATTGAGTACACATAACTTCCAGTAAAATTACCTGTGGAGGAAGTAAGAAGACAGTAACTAAAAGGGAATCCAGGTTCCTAAAATATATTTAAAATTTGGAAACACATGACAGCCACCAACCAATTATATTTGGTAGGAGCCAATATTGAGGAGATGCTAAAAATACATTGATTGAAGTGTGACTATTTAATTGCTTTGTGTTTATTGCTTGAATTTTTCTTTCCAGAATAATTTGCTAATCTGACATTAGTTATGGAGACTATAGGGAATTGTATATGCTTTCAGAATTGAGTGGACAGGATAGAATGCTGAAGGACATTAGCAAGAAATGGCTGACATAATAGAAAAAGGAACAAAGGATGCATAAAGGTGGAAGTTGGGAGCTAAAAGTAATAAAGGAATAAAAATGTATGAATAAGGATGGGCAATGGGCTCAGAGGAAATGGGCTTTAGATTTCCCTCCAAAATTAAGAAGCCAAAACTCAAAACCAAGATGTGCTATTATGATTGATAATTGAATTTGAGGTTGAATTTGTTCACATTCAGCAGTCAATGGACTCTATTAACTTTGTTGAGTTTTTGGTCAGTACATCATCAAGACATTTTTTTTCTTTGCACCGATAGTCCGGGAAAATTTAGTTTAATAAAAGTTACAGTAGCCTCAGAAAAAGGATCAGGAAAAAATTGCAGAGGAAACTCG
Organism: Oryctolagus cuniculus; assembly: GCF_964237555.1. NCBI lineage: Eukaryota > Metazoa > Chordata > Mammalia > Lagomorpha > Leporidae > Oryctolagus > Oryctolagus cuniculus. The sequence goes on from NC_091445.1 coordinate 34,148,201, forward strand.
TCCGGATCTAGTGGCTATGACTCAGAGGACCTACCGGGAGAGCAAGGTCGCCCACCGCATGGAAGCCGAGCCGCGGGAGCCACAGGGTCAGTGCGGGAAGGGGAGTGGATGTCACACAGACACCAGACACACCAGACACCAGTGGATGTCACACAGACACAGACACACAGACAGAGCAGGGACGCCAAGGGCTCCGAGTCCACACATTGGCACTGGAAGGGGAGGTGAGCTCAGTAACCGGAGACATTGGCGGGGAAACGGCAGACAGAATCTAGAGAGACGCGGGCTTTGAAGCGGGAAAGTTCACCAGACTGACTACAGGAGAGAAGGAAAAAAAAAAGGTGGGGGGTACTAGTACAAACAAGTTTCTCTCTCTCCGACAACCTTGCAAAGGCGAACTAGAGACAAAGAGCAGGCCCCACTCGGGATATACATAACAAAAGGGGAGAGATAAGGCTACAATTCAGTAGCCTACGCAACCCAGTGGGAGTCCACAGGAGAAACCAAACCGGCACAGACTCTTTGGGTAGAAGCCAGAGACCGGAAGCTAAATACCATCAATTCTGCTCAGCCATGCGGTATTACTTACCTCCTGAATAAAAAATAAAATAAATAAATAAATAGAGATTTACCACGCATAACCTGAGAGTGTCACCTTTGCACACCCGTAACCTGGAAGAACCAAGCAGAGCTCTCAGGCCACACCCATCTCAAGCCTCCAAGGCTCCTCCAACAGCAGGCAGTACACTCACCACAGACATAGTATAAAAAAAAAACCAACGCACAGTGAGGGAAGAAGAATTAACAATGCCAACCAACAAACACAAAAATCGAGGGAACAAGATCAACTATGACACTATGATGCCTCCAAATAAACAAAACACCCAAAGCCAAGATTATGAAGATGATGAGATAGAAGAAATGCAAGATACGGATTTCAAAAAATTTATGATAAGAACATTTAGAAGATTTCAAAAGCAAATCCTTGAACTACAGAAATCCTTATTGGACAGGATAGAAAATATCTCTCGTGAAAATGAAATTTTAAGGAAGAATCAAAATGAAACGCAGGAACTAGTAGAACAGAAAAGGGTGATAGTTAAGAGAAATCAAAATGAAATGAAGAGCTCAATAGATCAAATGACAAACACATTAGAAAGTCTGAAAAACAGAGTCAGTGAAACAGAAGAGAGAATATTGGACTTAGAAGACAGAGCACAGGAAAACATACAGTCAAACAAAAAAAAAAGAGGAGGAAATTAGAAATCTAAAAAATATTGTTGGGAATCTACAGGATACTATTAAAAAAGCCAACATTCGAGTTCTAGGAGTTCCTGAAGGCATGGAGAGAAAGGATTAGAAGGCCTTTTTAGTGAGATACTAGCAGAGAACTTTCCAGGTTCGGAGAAGGACAGAGACATGCTAGTACAGGAAGCTCATAGAACCCCCAGTAAACATGACCAAAAGAGATCCTCACCACGACACGTGGTAATTAAACTCACCACAGTGAAATATAAAGAAAAGATCCTAAAATGTGCAAGAGAGAAACGTCAGATTACTCTCAGAGGATCTCTAATTAGACTCACAGCAGACTTCTCATCAGAAACACTACAGGCTAGGAGGGAATGGCGAGACATAGCACAGGTGCCAAGAGAGAAAAATTGCCAGCCCAGAATATTATATCCTGCTAAGCTCTCATTTGTGAATGAAGGTGAAATAAAGACCTTTCATAGCAAACAGAAATTGAAAGACTTTGTGGCCACTCGTCCGGCCCTGCAAAAGTTACTTAAAGATGTGCTACACTCAGAAACACAGAAACACCGCCACCAATATGAAAGAAGGTAAAGGAAGAACACCTACCAGTAAAAGTGCATGGGAAGCTCAAAGCATATACTAGAATATATCTCTGGGAAAATGGCAGGGCAAAGTCACCATGTATCAATAGTCACATTAAACGTGAATGGCCTGAACTGTCCAGTTAAAAGACACCTATTGGCTGACTGGCTTAAGGAACAACACCCAACTATTTGTTGCCTACAAGAAACACATCTCTCTAACAAAGATGCATGCAGACTGAAAGTGAAAGGTTGGAAAAGATATTCCATGCCAACAGAAACCAAAAAAAAGCAGGTGTAGCCATATTAATATCAGACAAAATTAACTTTAATGCAAAAACTGTTGAGAGAGACAAAGAGGGGCACTATATAATGATTAAGGGTTCAATTCAACAGGAAGATGTAACTATTATAAATGTACATGCGCCTAATTACAAGGCACCGGTCTATTTAAAAGATATGTTAACGGACTTAAAGGGAGACTTAGATTCCAATACAATAGTACTGGGGGACTTCAATACTCCACTCTCAGAAATAGATAGATCATCCGGACAGAAGATCAACAAGGAAACAGCAGAATTAATCGACACTATTGCCCAAATGGATCTAATAGATATCTACAGAACTTTCAATCCTACATCTAAAGACTTCACATTCTTCTCAGCAGTGCAAGGAACCTTCTCTAGGATTGATCACATACTAGGCCATAAAGCAAGTCTCAGATTTGAAAGAATTAGAATCATACCATGCAGCTTCTCAGACCACAGCGGAATGAAACTGGAAATTAGCAACTCAGGAAACCCTAGAAAGTATGCAAACACATGGAGACTGAACAACATGCTCCTGGATGAACACTGGGTCATTCAAGAAATCAAAAGAGAAATCAAAAACTTCTGGAAGTAAATGAGGATAACAACACAACATATCAAAACTTATGGGATACAGCAAAAGCAGTATTGAGAGGCAAGTTTATAGCAATAGTGGCCTATATCAAGAAATTGGAAAGGTACCAAATAAATGAGCTTTCAGCGCACCTCAAGGACCTAGAAAAACTGCAGCAAACCCGAACCAAATCTAGTAGAATAAGAGAAATAATTAAAATCAGAGAAGAAATTAACAGGATTGAATCCAAAAAAAATTACAAAAAATAAGCCAAGCGAAGAGCTGGTTTTTTGAAAAAATAAACAAAATTGACACCCCATTGGCCTAACTAACTAAAAAGAGAAGAGAAAAGACCCAAATCAATAAAATCAGAGATGAAAAAGGAAATGTAACAACAGACACCACAAAAATAAAAAGAATCATCAGAAATTACTACAAGGACCTGTATGCCAGCAAACAGGGAAATCTATCAGAAATGGATAGATTCCTGGAACATGCAATCTACCTAAATTGAACCATGAATACATAGAAAACCTAAATAGACCCATAACTGAAACAGAAATTGAAACAGTAATAAAGGCCCTCCCAACAAAGAAAAGCCCAGGACCAGATGGATTCACTGCTGAATTCTACCAGACATTTAATGAAGAACTAATGTTTCATTTCCTAGATTAAGTTTATCCATATGTAGAGTTTTCCCTTTTGATTTTTTGGGAAATACAATTTGACTCTAGATATATTTTGTTTTAATCTACATAAATGCAATTAATTTTATTATGTTGATTTTATGTTCTATAACTTTACTGAATTTATTTACTTGTTCTGTTAATTTTGGGAGTGTCTTTAGCATTTTCTCTATATAAGATTTTTTTCATCTGCAAATCAAGATAGTTGCAGTTCCTCTTTTCATTTGTATATCTTCCATTTCTGTCTTTTGCCCCATTGCTCTGGCAACACCTTCCACATAAGTTGAATAGATGTAGCAAATGTGGACATAGTTGTCTTTTCCCTGAGATAATTGTGTGAGTTTTAATTATAGATAACACCAGTAAAATTGATAAGATTTTTATTCATTTTTACTTTGGTGCCAAAAATTTTGAAAAATCACACAGTATTTTTCTTTTTTTTTAACTTTTATTTAATGAATATAAATTTCCAAAGTACAATGGCTTTTCCCCTCATAACTTCCCTCCCACCCGCAAACAGTATTTTTCAATAAACGTTTTCATGAACTTTAAAAAAAACATTTTATTGAAATACGATATACATAGCAAAAAATGCACATAAGTATACAGATAAATGAATTTTTATTCCTCTGAGGTTTTTATTTTTAAAATGTTATGAGGGGCCAGCACTGTGGCGTAGTGGTCAAAGCTGCCGCTTTCAGTGCCAGCATCCAATATGCGGACCAATTCAAGTCTTAGCAGTTCCACTTCTGATCCAGATTTCTGTCAATGGCCTGGGAAAGCAGTAGAGGATGGCTGAAGTGCTTGGGTCTCTGCATCCAACATGAGATACCCAGAAGAAACTCCTGGCTCCTGGCTTTAGATCAGCCAGGCTCCAGCCATTGAGGCTGCTTGGGGAGTGAACTAGCTGGTGGAAGATCTCTCTCCCTCCCTGTCTCTGTAATTCTGTCTTTATAAATAAATAAATAAATCCTTTTTAAAATGTTATAAAATCCAAGAATTTTTTAAAATCTATAGTACATGTCTATAAATCCATATAAGCTTTGGATGGTTGTGGGCACACGTAGGATAATTGGCTTTATGTGGATGTATACAAATGTCTCTGTGTGTGTGTTTGTGTGTCCAACCACCACCATGGACACAGGGCAGATATCTCATGCAGCCCCACCACAATCAGAAGCTAATGGCAGTGCACTTCTAACTGCCACTGTGAGTATGGATATTTAAGCCCACAAAGAGCTCTGACCTGTCAGAATCTGGATATGCTTGTCCTAGGCCCTAAGCCCTAGGCATATAACCTGTTACTCTATACCACAGGAATCTCCTTGTTTTATTCTTCTCACTTTCTTTTAGTCTTTCTTTCTATATCATATTCTCTTTCCCACTATTTGTAAGCTCCTTCTTCCCTATTGTCTTCTCTTTTGAATTGAAAATATCTTATCCATGACAATAGGCAGCATGCCCTTCATGAAACTTAAAAAATGTTGATGCCTCCTTTTACTCAGTGCCCAAAAATAATTTCTACGTTGAAATGCTATCTGAAACTCTACATGCTGCATTAAGAACCTTTGCTTATGCTCTTATTTGCCTGCCATATGCAATAGAAGGATATCACTGTAAGAAACCTTAGAAATGGTCTCTGAGATATGAGGAGGCATGGCCAAGTTTAAAGTGAATTACAAAAACAAGGGTGAACTAATGTCCACTGTTTGGTCATGGTGCCATCTCCATGGTGCCATGTTAGGAATGATTGACTTTAGATTGTTATTAAGCTGAATTATATCTTTTACAACTGTCAGATTTTCTCAGAGCTCTTCCTTACTCTGCAGTGTGGCCAGATTACACTCTTTACCTGCTCTCATTCTTTGGAAAGTTGTGATAAAAAGCAACACATACTACTGCACAAAAGTCCTAGACACTGAGAATTCCAAAGAATCCTAATATGTTTTCACAATCAAAGAGGGCAATAAATTCCTAAGGATTACTGAGGATTGTTTTCTACTAACTGATTGACCTCTAAGAAAAAGGATGGGTTTCATAATATATTTTTTGCAGAAAAATTTATTGTTTTTCTGACTCTTCTTTCCCTACTACCTCTAGTCTCTGCCTTTTCCTAATACCTTGCTCAGAGCCTCCTTTATATCCTTGTTCCTTAAGGTATAAATCAGAGGATTGAGAATGGGAGTAATTATTGTATAAAAAAGGGCAACAAATTTGCCCTCACTTTCAGAATAACTGTGGATGGGTTGGAGGTATGTGTATATGGCTGAACCATAAAAAAATGAAACTACTAGAAGGTGAGAGCCACAAGTCCCAAAAGCCTTTTTGCGCCTAGACATTGACTTAACCTTCAGGACGGCCTGAGCAATGCATACATAGGAACCTAAAATCAGTAGTGCAGGAATAACCAAGATTATGCCACGGGCCACAAACATCTTTGCTTCTGTTCCATCTGTGTCCTCACAAGCCAACTTCAGAAATGCAGGCATCTCACAGAAGAAGTGGTTCAGTTGATGGCCACACAGAGGCAGGGCCATCATGAGTCCTGTCTGAATCAAAGAGTTTATGAAACCTCCCAACCAGGATATAATAGCCATTGTCTGACAGAGATGTGGGTGCACGATGCTTGCATATTGAAGTGGATGACAGACTGCAGCATAACGGTCAAAAGCCATCACCACTAGCAGCAAACACTCAGTTGAGGCCAAGGCAAGGAAAATGAAAAGCTGGGCCACACATCTTCCATAGCTGATAGTCTGATCAAGTTTATGAAGGTTGATTAGAAGCTGGGGCACAGTGCTGGTTATGTAACAGAGGTCCAAGAAAGAGAGATGGCAGAGGAAGAAGTACATGGGCATGTGTAATCGAATGTCCAGTTGGTAGAGAGCTATGATGGAAGTGTTGCCAATGAGGGTTAGAAAGTAGAAAATCAAAATAAAGACAAAAAGGAAAACTTCCAGTTGAGGCCAGTCTGAAAAGCCCACCAAAATGAATGCTTCCTTGAAACTGATATTGAAATTTCCCATAGCCCTGTGCCTGCCTGAAAACAACAGAAAACAATTGAATACTTATAAAAAAACATGAATTCAAGCATTATTTCACAAAAATCCACAAATATTACTAAATCATGCATTTTATTACTTATTTTGCTATCCAGTTCCATTTTGTCAATTCTTATTCTTTTACAGACTGGAAATCATTGAATTAGCAATAACGTCATCTTCGTTTAAACAATAATCCTGCTGCCCATTTTGTCTATCACTTTAGGTAGGCCACTCATTCCCTTGCATCTGACATCCCCTGCCTGAAAATAGAGATAATATATTACCTTCCTCAAAGCATTGATACCAGGAAAAAATACAGCATGGTGGAAACCACTTTTGAGACTCTTAAGAGTAAATAGCTATCATCTTATTCTTTGATTTCCTCTTTTTGTTTTATTAGGGAAATGTTTAATACATTAGTACCCATACTTACAGGATAAAATTAAAAGTTTGACCTCTGAATATCACCTGCTTCTTTCTACCCAATGAAAATTGTCAGTGTAATAATTCTAGAAGTGCTTCTTATAGCCACCACAGGATTGAAAAGAGTATAGATCAATTTCTTTGCAAAATAAAAATAATTATAAAAAATATCTTCATATGAGGAGTCATCATGCCTAGAATACCCTCCCATACTTTCACCTGATAAATATATCCTTCATCTCCCCAGAAATAATTATTCTCTCTTTTCTGGTACTTTGTGCAGTTTCTCTCTAGCACTCCTCATAGTTGCTAAAATTCTTTTTACATGTCATTATTCATCTTTAAACTATGAGCTCTCCATACTAAAAAAAAAACACATTGAATGCAAAAAATAAATAGTGTAACTTCTCTTATGATACACAAGAAGGCTATATTAATGTTAATTTCATTCAGGACACATGGAAGATGTTAAATAAATGTTATTGGGGCCAGTGCTGTGGCATAGTAGGCTAAGCTTCTGCCTACTGAGCTGGCATCCCACATGGACACCATTTCATGTTCCAGCTGCTCCTATCCCAATCAAGCTCTATGCTTATGGCTTGGGAAAGCAGTGGAGGATGGTCCAAGTGCTTAAGGTCCTACCCCCACATGGGAGTCCCAGAAGAAGCTCCTGGCTCCTGGCTTCGGATTGTCCCAGCTCCAGCCATTGCAGCCATTTGGGGGAATGAACCAGTGGATGGAAGAACTTTCTCTCTCTCTCCCTCCCTCTGTCTGTAATCTGCCTCTCAAATAAATCAATAAAATCCTTAAAAATAAATATTGAGTTACATGTTTGACTCTACTTTTAAATCTCATGAAAATTCATTTCTTCTATGAAAACTTCAGATTAGCTACTAACACAATTTGATGAATTCCAAAAGTAAGATAGTGACATAAATTTGCTATCTCTTAAGTTTGATATTTGTTATCATTAAAAGTCTGAACAGCATTTAAGAATGTAGTAAAATGAAATAAAATAGAAAAAAAGATACTAATAATGAAAATATAGTGTGCGTGCAACATGAAATTTTTTTGCCCTGTTAACACATTCTTCTTTTAGATAACTCTACAGAACTAGAACGTCACAATCCAAGGATTGATGGCCAGTGTTATGGCATAGCAGATAAAGCCACAGCTTGTAACACCGGCATCCCATATGGGAGCCAGTTCATGTACAAGTTGCTCCATTTCCAATACAGCTCCCAGATAATGGCCTGGGAATAGCATCAGAAGATGGCCCAAAGGCTGGCGCCATGGCTCAATAGGCTAATCCTCTGCCTGCAGTGCCGGCACACCGGGTTCTAGTCCCAGTTGGGGCATCGGATTCTGTCCTGGTTGCCCCTCCTCCAGTCCAGCTCTCGGCTATGTATGAGTTTTTCAGGATACAAACCAAAACACTGTATGTATTCAACATGCCTTTTTATCTTCCTATTTTGATGTTTTGACATTTGATGGATTCTCCGACACTGGAAACTGTCCAATGCAAGGGTATTACTTCCTGGTAATAGAAAAAATTGATTTTAAGTTCATCTTTCATTTGCAAATCAACAAATCCACAACCCGTATGAAAAATCCCTGCTTTTTAGTATCTAATTCTCAAAGGATTTTCATATGCTGGGTCAATATCCAGCTGGGATCCTGTGCTGTGGCATAGAAGGTTAAGTCCACCTGCAGTGCCAGCATCCCATATGGGCTCTGGTTTGAGTCCCAGCTGCTGCAATTCCAATCCATATCCCTGTTAATGTGCCTGGGAAAGGAGCATAAGATGGCACAAGTACTTGTGCCCCTGTACTCATGTGAGAGACACATAAGAAGCTCCTGGCTCCTGGCTTTGGCTTGACCCACCCCAGCCTTGCAGCCATTTGGGAGTGAATGAGCTGATGGAAGATATTCTATCTTTCTATCTTTCTCTCTCTCTGTCTCTCTCTATCTCTCTCTGTCTGTCTCTCTCTCTCTATAACTCTGCTTTTCCAATCAATAAATAAATCTTAAATTAAATAATTACAGTTTTCCTATTATCCTAGATTCAGATATCAAATAACTAGGGATAGCTCCTATGTACCAGATACTGATGACTTTATTAAAAATAGTCAACTCCAGGCCTGTTTACTGTGCCTGAAGCACTCCTCTCTGCAGAAACCACAATCAATGCTCTGGTTCATATCTCCCTGGATCCCTTTTTCTCCTAACAGCCAGTATGCTTCCCTACATGGACCAGAGTAGCATGCCTGCCTCTCCCCCTTGGGAACTATGAAAAATGATCTATAAGATGATAATCATCTACTGATTAGCTTTATTATACCTAGATAATAAGAAAATCCACTAGTTACAAATTATCTTCTACTGGTTATTTCTACTTGGATGTCCCTCTAGGATCACACACTTAGTATGTCTAGTATCAAACTCATTACCTTTAACCAACAAAGCTGCTTACCTTCCTATACTCTTTTATTTTTCAAGGATTTATTTATTTATTTGAAAGGCAGAGTTACAGAGAGACAGAGGCAGAGAGAGAGATAGAGATAGAGAGAGAGAGATCTTCCATCCATTGGTTAATTCCCCAGATGGCCACAATGGCCAGAGCTGTGCTGATCTGAAGCCAGGAGCTTATTCGAGGTCTCCCACATGGGCATAGGGGTCCAAGGACTAGGGCCAACTTCCACTGCTTTCCCAGACCATAGCAGAGAGCTAGATCAGAAGTGAGCAGCTGGGTCTCAAATTGGCACCCATATGGGATGCTCACTACAGACAGCTACAGACAGCAGCTTTACTCAGTATGCCACAGCGTTGGCTATATCTTCCTATATTCTCTTCCACGAGAGATTCCTTCCCTCAAAGAACAGTACAAAAGCTACCTAGTTTAATAAAGTGTTACTGATTATGCTACTATGTGCAGGATAACTAACCTCAACACATGTATATAAGAATTATCTGGCCCTCAAGTGTAAATATCTTTGGATTGAGAATCCCCCTATAACAGCTATTCTTTGATGCTTAATATTTTTTTTAACTTTTATTTAATGAATATAAATTTCCAAAGTACGACTTATGGATTACAATGGCTTCCCCCCCACACCGTCCCTCCCACCCACAACCCTCCCCTTTCCCACTCCCTCTCCCCTTCCATTCACATCAAGATTCATTTTTGATTATCTTAATATACAGAAGATCAGCTTAGTATACATTAAGTATGGATTTCAACAGTTTGCTCCCACACAGAAACATAAAGTGAAAAATAATAGATGATTTTTTTAAAATGATGATGAAATCAGATCAGACCTATTGTCATGTTTAATCCCAGTGAGAGTCAAGTTGGGAATTGATAATTTCTTTTTTTTTACAGAGTATCAGTTTAGTATGCATTAAGTGAAGATTTCAACAGTTTGCACCCCCATCGAAACACAAAGTGAAATATATTGTTTGAGTACTCGTTATAGCATTAAATCTCAATGCACAGCACATTAAGGACAGAGATCCTACATGAGGAGTAAGTGCACAGTGACTCCTGTTGTTGACTTTACCAATTGACACTCCTGTGTATGGCATCAGTAATCTCCCTATGCTCCAGTCATGAGTTTCCAAGTCTATGGAAGCCCTCTGAGTTCTCCGACTCTTATCTTGTTTAGACAAGGTCATAGTCAAAGTGGAGGTTCTCTCCTCCCTTCAGAGAAAGGTACCTCCCTCTTTGATGACCTGTTCTTTCCACTGGGATCTCACTCACAGAGATCTTTTGCCAGAGTGTCTTGGCTTTCCATGCCTGAAATACTCTCATGGGCTTTTCAGCCAGATCCGAAAGCCTTTAGGGCTGATTCTGAGGCCAGAGTGCTATTTAGGACATCTGCCATTCTATGAGTCTGCTGAGTATCTCACTTCCTATATAATAATATTTTAACTGATCCAACAGCTTTGTCACTTAGAGGAGCATAGTACCTTCCCATAAGCGATTTCTTAAACTAAACTTTAATTTCTGATCAACTGTTTCCTTATTTCATGAAAATAGAGCTTACAGTGAACATAACTGTGTCTACCTTCTTCATATACTTACAGTCTTTAAGCCAAAAATAATAACTGGCATACAAATGTGGTCAATAATTAAGTCTCGGCCAGTGCCGTGGCTCAATAGGCTAATCCTCCACCTGTGGCACCGGCGCACCGGGTTCTAGTCCTGGTCGAGGCGCTGGATTCTGTCCTGGTTGCCCCTCTTCCAGTTCAGCTCTCGGCTATGGCCCAGGAGTACAGTGGAGGATGGCTCAAGTCCTTGGGCCCTGCACCCGCATGGGAGACTAGGAGAAGCACTTGGCTCCTAGCTTCGGATCAGCGCGGTGCGCCGGCCACAGTGCGCTGACTGCAGCGGCCATTGGAGAGTGAACCAACGGTAAAGGAAGACCTTTCTCTCTGTCTCTCTCTCTCTCTCACTGTCCACTCTGCCTGTCAAAAAAATAATAATAATTAAGTCTCTGAGATTGCAGCTTTTACCTGCACCAGCTCATTAAGAGGTCTTAGAAAGTAATGTATTGCCTCATTTACAGTTTAATTTAGTACACAGGATGTGGAAGAGAATTAAGATTCTTTGGTATCTATCATACCTATCCATGATCTTCTTTATTTTTCTAGTTTAAACTTGTGTTTTGAAAATTTAACCTCTATTGATTATTTCCTTGTAATATAAAGCATTTTATCATTTACATATTTGGTACTCTTAATTTTATCTATTAAAGCATCAATTACATTCAGGGGGCATTCCTCTCTGTTTGGGTCTATATTGATGAAGTTATGTATGTATATATGATCACTATGAATACTAAACTTCTTGAGAACAGAAATCATGATTAATAATTTTTCAACAGATTTCAATACTATATATTTTATGCAAGTCCAATCATTTAATAATATTGTCAGATTAGTAATGAAGATATTTTCAAACAAAAAAAATTAATCTATCTGAGCAAAGAAGGAGATCTAACAAACTACTCCCAAGTCACCTCTATTTTTAAAACATCCAAGCTTAAATTTGAATTTAATTTGATTTCTTACTACATCAACATTATAGTCATTATAGTTTTTGGAGAATTAAAACCACTATTGAAACTTACCAGGCAATAAAACATCCTTCTGTCCATTCTCCTTTATAGATTCCATATACACAGAAACTCTGACTCTCTAATTCTATCCCTATTCCTCTCACACTAGAAATCACACAAAATTTCATCCAATCCCACATGTTTAAGGGTGATCTTTAGGACTCTACTATCCAATGCTAGCTCACCTAAATCCTGTAGTAAATGACCAGAGAAATGCAATCTGTGTCTAGTCAGAGTAATTGACACCTAAAATAGGAATTAACAAATATGACTCCCCACACAGGACAATGTCTTTTTTTTTTTTTTTGACAGGCAGAGTTAGACAGTGAGAGCAAGAGACAGAAAGAAGGTTCTTCCTTCTGTTGGTTCACTCCCCAAATGGCTGCTATGGCCAGTGCTGTGCCAATCTGAAGCCAGGATCCAGGTGCTTCTTCCTGGTCTCCCATATACTTGGGCCATCCTCCACTGCCTTACTAGGCTACATCAGAGAGCTGGACTGGAAGAGGAGCAACCGGGACAGAATCCAGTGCCCCGACTGGAACTAGAACCCGCGGTGCTGGTGCCCCAGGCAGAGGATTAGCCTAGTGAGCCACGGCACCGGCTGACAATGTCTTTAAGTAGAATATATTCCTTTCTGTCATCTACTCTAAGTTTTCCTGTATTTATCTTGATCTATTATTTGACTCTTGACTCTGATGTCTAAAACTTACTTAGCATTACAAGATTTGAGGTCTGAAAAGGACTTCGAAATTATTTTAACCATTATACTTTACACAAAGGTATTCAAGTTACTGCAGTTTGAGAGCAACAGTAATGGGTAAGGATATGTCTTAATATGCTGTCTAAGTTGTGTGGGTGCATGGATGGTTGAATAGAGAAGAGACAGATAAAGACACTTCTGGTAAAACATTTTCTTTTAAGAATTTAACATTTTTTTGTCCTGAAACCTAGGACTCAATAAAGTGGAATTCAGTGCTAATTGTCTAATGGAGTAATTTTAATTTTATGGATTTTAAATGTGAAGCCAGAGTAGCTCACCCAGTGAGTTCTCACCCAGAATCCAAAGAAAGAATACAACATTATTTACCTTCCTCAATTCTATTGGCTTCAAAGGTGAAGTGAGGAGACTTGGTCACAAGTAGATAAGTCTGAAAAAGACATTTCCCTTTTTGGTTCTGACTTCATCTGTAGGATGGAGGACTTAGAGTAGCAACTCTATCCTGTGGAACCCTGAGTATATCTGCTTCCCTTTTCTGAGTCTCATGACCTAGGAAGTGGCAGCATCCTCCCCAGTGCTACCAATTAGTTCACTCTTACCAACCCAATTATATAATATATAAAATCAAAACATTTATGAGCCTTAGACTGAACTTACCAACTCTGCTCTTGGGACATTGCCAAGTCTCTTTCATAGCAGTGAACAATTGTTTAAGAATTGTTTACCAAGGGTGGCCTTGGAGACCTCTGAGCCCCAATGTGTCAATTATCTATTGGCATTTTAAAATCTGCTTTGTAGGCTTCAGTTTCCTTCATTCCCTATGCTCTGTCCAAATCAAAATAATTAGCTCAGTGTCCTTACATTACACTTTCTCACTTGGCTTTATGGGACTTTCCCACCTGGGAATCATCACACTACCTCTACTTTGACCCAAAGCCTACCAGATTTTCACCAATCAAACCAAATTCCATATCCCATTTGAAATCTACTATGTTACTCACAAGTGAAAATTCTTCCTTCTCTAGACTCCTTATATAATGCTTACATATTATCGGTTATATCATTAATTCAATAAAATATAAATTTCCTTGATGACTAGCTGTTTTATCTCACACAAAACAATATATTACTAATTTTTACTTCATGTAATATTTTTCCCTACAAAACAGAAAAGTTGATTCATCTATCAATTTGATAAAAAATTAACTGAACAATGAGTTATTAAATTTACCATACATGATGTACAGGAAGGAGTTATGGCATTTTTTTTTGATATTGGAAAGCTATCAAGACATTCTTGAACTTCAATTTTCTGATCAGTAACATGTTGTTAATATGAATTATCCCATAAAATCTTTTGTAGATTAATAACTGAATTGTGCCAGAGTCTGACACATGGCAAACAATCATTTAAAAGTAGACAAGATTACTATAATAAAATCACTTTGTACCTTAAAAAATACACAAAATCTGTTATCTTCTTTTTGATAAAAATGTAAAATAAAATTTAAAGCCTATTAACTTACTGGTTCCTTTTTATTTATGGATTCACTGGGTTTTCTTGATGGTACATAACATGATACAACTCCCTATGACCCGCCCCTTCTGCAGGAGATCTGGGAAAGATCTCATTGTAGAGATTCTCATTGTATTAGGAACTGAGTTAGGTTAGAGACTCCTTAGAGACTCCCCAGTAGCTGAAGGCCTCTTTCTTCCTCTGGTTGTCTGGCTGCAGTTATTGGTCCAGGGACTCCTACTCCTTGGATGCCATGTGGACCATAATGTAGGCCACTCTGTTTGGGTAGCCAAATTCATTGTCATGCCAGGAAATGAGCTTAACATAATGCTGACCAAGGGCAGCGCCAGTCCCAGAATTTAAGGTGGAGGAGTGAGTATTACTGTTAAAGCCTCAGGAGAAAATATGTTATTCAATGTATCCCAAGATGCCTTACAGGGGGCATTTTGATGCCAGCTTAACCACCTTCTTGGTATCATCATGTTTTGTAGCTTTCTCCAGACAATAGATCAGATTCACCACTGACACATTGTGGGTGAGAACAGGGAAGACAATACTTGTGAGTTTCACTTTCAGCTCAGGGATTACTTTGCTCACAGCTTTGACAGCATCAATAGATGTGGAAATAACATTCAGGGTAACCCTATTGCCATCATATGATCTCCTAGGAAGAGCATTCAACATGATCTGGATGTCAGTGATGGAATGGATTGTGGTCATAAATTCCTCCAGGTGCGAAAATTGTCATGAATGACCTTGACATGGGCTAACCAATTAGTGATGCAGTAGGCATTCCTAACAGTCTTGAAGGAATTGCATACTTCTCATGATTTATGCCCATCACAAACATGAAGGCATCAGCAAATAAGGTAGAAATGATGACTGTTTTGGCTCAACACTTTCTAAAGTGTACCCCAGCCTTCTCAATGGTAGTGAAAAGGCCAGTGGACTCCAGAACAGATTCAGCACTACATTGGCCCATTTGATGTTAGTTGGATCTTGCTCCTGGAATGTAGAGATGAGCTTTCCATTGATGAAAAGCTTCTACTTCTCAGCTTTGAATATGCTATGGAGCTAGCTCCATGAGATATCATGCCAGACATGTAGACCATCTAGTTGAGGTCAGTAAAATGATCATTGGTGGTGACAGCATCTACTTTGCCACAGTTGAAAGCATCCTTGGAGGCCAGGTACCAAATTTAACCAAAACCTCTTGCTATGACCTCTGTCATCTTGTCTTAGGGACACAGTGGCACTGTATGAGATGTGACTGTTGGTTGAACAGGGAGGAACAGAGGTATTCCAAAAGGTTGGTGATTCAAGCCCACTCAGTTATGACCATCTTATTGATTTATCATTTGCATACAACTTAGAAAAATGTCAAAATGCAATTACAATTATAAAAGAGAGTGTTACTTTCCAAGAATAAAGGAAAAGCCTTATTAAATGAACCAGTCTGGAGAAGAAAAATAGTAGCTAAAATTTAATTCATGTTTACTATGTACCAGCCACTATTCTAGAAACTTTGCACATTATAGCCTAATTCATCCTAATAATAATTTTATGAAATTATGTTGTAACAAACATTATTAGAATCCATCTATAACCTAATTAACCCTCATATTAACCATTGCAATTCCTATCTACAAAAGAAGGAACTGAGGCACAGAAAATGTGGCAGTGTCAAATTTGAAACCAAGCATAAATGAGCAAACCAGGCTCCTGGTGACATGCATAGTACTAGTTTCCTTCAGTAAATCAGAAGAGAATAAGAAAGAAGAAGATAGGAGAGGAGGGGAGAGGTGAGGAGAGGAGAGGAGAGGAGGGGAAGTTTATGGATGCTGGTATTTAGAATTCTTCTCTAAATATTAGGCAAGAACCCTCTTGGGCTTATTAATATTGGAGATTTATTAATAAGCATATGGTGATATTGTATGGCACCCCAAATTCCGGTAGCATATGTGGCACCCCAGATAGCACTTCTGGGGAACTTCTAAAGGGCCACATTTCTGTTAGATTTTAAGGGGTGATCTCGGATATCATATGGTGACCACGAAGGAACATAAAATGTGAAATTTTTTGAAGGGATTTAAAATTTTTAAGAAGGGACTTATAACCTGTAAAATTTTTAAGAAGGGATTTAAGAAATTTTAAAACTGGGTAGCATGGTGGTAGTGGACTTCCTGTGGCTTCTGACCCTATCTCTCTGCCTGCATCTCCTCCATCTGGGTTGGTGCTTTCCATGCATGTCCAGCCATGGGTATGCAGGGCTCCAAAGTGCCCGCCCTGGTGGAGTGCACTCACAGACTTTGCTGGGGAAGGGCAAGTCTTTCTCTTTGGCCCTGGTGCTGGCTGCAAGGCAGGGATAGGATGGCCTGACAAGCAGCATAAAGTAGCCCCAGATCTGGGCACCATGGGTGCCCTAGATCTGGCCTCCCAGTTTCGGGTCCAATGGAGGGCAACCCACAGGAAGCTGCACTTCCACCCGCATCTCGAGCTAGCCCCCACCGCCCCTCTGGAGTGTAAAGGCAGCAGCCATAACATGCTCAAAGCAAGCTGAGATGGGTGTGGGGAGAGGAGCCTAGTGCGGTATTCAACCACATGGAGTGAGGCTAGAGCCACCTCGCCCTGGAGAAGAGCATCTTGCTCATGCAAAAGATAAGGAAGATTTTTTTTCTTTCTTTCTCTTTTGTTTTGCTAGTAGCTTTCAAAAAGGAAGGTATGGATTTTTTTTTTTTCATGGTTTCTGGCTTTAAGGACTTCAGTGTCATTGCTAGTACAATGTAATAAAAGAGATAAAACAGATTCACATGGAGAAAAACTCCTAAGTATTCTAGATCGGTTGTAATGTGTTTCAAAGACAATTTACGTGCTTTTCTAAGGTTAAGTTTTTAACTAGTATCAACAGCTAAAAAAATTCTAAAACATTTCTCCTTGTCCCTGGGCCTTATCATACAAGCTTTCAATTGCTAATTTTGAGCTGGAGAACTGGTCTGGTTGCTTAGAAATGTGTTAGCATCAGGGAGGAGGAGCTTCAAACATGGAAGACACTCTACTTCCTGTTGTGGAGGGTGGGACTTCCACCACAAAATGGCAGCCCCCATGGCCCACAACATGCTACATGCCTGATTAATAGAGCAATGTATATTAAATCATGTTTTTTTTTTTATTTACTATTTTTTGCCTTCAGAGTGGATCCCATTTATTTGATTGTTGTTTTTGCCTCTGGAGTGGCATTAAATATTTTTATTTTTTTTATTTTCGTCTCTAGAACAGATACCCCTCAGTTCAGTTTGTTGTTTTTGTCTCCAAAACAGGATTCTTCACAGTCTGAAATGACATTTCTCAGACTGGGTGGTTTATATTTCCTTGGTATGATATATACACATTAAGCTCTATAATAGGCATAGTAGCACTGAGATGTCAGATTATTGGTTAAGGTAGATGATCAGAGATATAACTGGGCCAAAAGCTTAGTCCTATTTACCTCCTGTCTCCCCAGGTTACAAAGTAGTTTCACTATGGGTAGTTCTACATCTGCTCCTTTGGTGACTCCCTGAAAGATCTACACTTAATAACTGGGAAACCCTTTGACTAGATGGGATTAAGGAATACAATGTATTGTAATACAATGTATCCATATAAAATCCTTAACAATAATGAAGCTGATGAAAAGCTGTGTCTGTTTTTATTTTCTCAGGTTCTACAGAGAGACTGTAAAGCTGTATAGCTCTGCATGCATTCCTACCAACTTACTTCTAAGGGTACAGTTTAAAACTTGCTATGGGATCTCAAATCCCCTTGGGCTAGATGGTAATGGTAACATCTTAAATTTTAAAGTGATCATATAGGTGGGATTAAGTGTTAAAGTGATTATGTCAATGAGATTAAGTGTTTACTACTAATAATAATAAAGTTAAAAAAGGAGTAAATGCTCCAACATGGAAAGGAGCCTGGACAGCAGACTCAGCGTGGCAATCTCTTTAATAACACTCAGTCACCTCAAAATCAGCCCTAAAGGTGTTCTTGTCTGGCTAGAAAGCCCACAAGAGTATTTCAGGCATGGAAAGCCAGGACACTTGTACAAAGGTGTTCCTACATGGAGAACCTCCCTGGGTGAAACCCCAGTGGAAAAGAGTGGCCATCAAAGAAGGATGTACTTTTCTCTGGAGGGAGGAGAGAACTTGCACTTTGTGTATGGCCCTGTCTGAATACCGATGGAGTTTGTGGAACTCAGAAGGCTTCCATGGCCTAGGCAGCCATGGAAGTGTATCGGGCCTCGGGTGATCACTGACATCACACCTGAGAGTGTTAATTGTTAAATGAACAAGAGTCACTGTGTACTAACTTCCCATGTGGGACCTCTGTTCTCAAAAGAGCTACAGTATTAACATTAATGTTAAAACTTAATCCCAAAGATTTACTTCGTTCTATTATGTGATATTATGCATCATAATTTCTAGTTATTTCTAAGTGTCAAACTCCATTGCCTGTATTCCTAGGTATTTTTTTAAAGTTTATTAAATGCCTCAAAAGTAAAATATTGGATACATGTCTCTCTGTAATATTCCTATGTTTTAACATAGGGTCAAATATTTAAAGGCAGCCGAGGAGATTCCTGAGAATGGCAAAATTCTGTGGACATTGGATTCCAAGATTTGGATTCCAAGCTTTAAAGATGCCCTGATGCAGACTCCATAATGAAAAGGGTAGCTACAAAAGTTGTTATGGATTCCTTGATTTGGATTCTAAGCCTTGTGTTTGCTTAAAAGCCTCTGAAATAGACACTGTGCTGGACAGGGGAGCTACAAAAGATGTTCCAAGGAATCAAGGAGTTTTTGACAAAAACTCCAACATTAGAAATTTCTGAGCAAGCCATTCATAAGAAGATCCTCTTCAGATTAGTTTCAACTTAATTAAAAGGGACCTTACCAGGTGCTATTAAGCACGACTACCTCTGTAAAATTAACATTAAACTTCTGCCTCTTAAGTCTTCACAGGTGAATGCAAAAGACATGCCTCACTGTTCCTATAAGCCAATCAGAAACCTTAAATACTTCAAAGCAAAAAGGATAAGTAAAGCTTTTGCCTTTGTCTCCCTAAGGCAAAAATGCTGTACCTGCCTTTCTTGATTATCTCTGGGAACTGTTATTGATGATAAAGCTACCTAATGATTTCTTCTATTAAAATTCCCTATACTCGAGCCGGCGCCGCGGCTCACTAGGCTAATCCTCTGCCTTGCGGCGCCGGCACACCGGGTTCTAGTTCCGGTCAGGGCGCCGGATTCTGTCCCGGTTGCCCCTCTTCCAGGCCAGCTCCCTGCTGTGGCCAGGGAGTGCAGTGGAGGATGGCCCAAGTGCTTGGGCCCTGCACCCCATGGGAGACCAGGAGAAGCACCTGGCTCCTGCCATCGGATCAGCGCGATGCGCCAGCCACGACGGCCATTGGAGGGTGAACCAATGGCAAAAGGAAGACCTTTCTCTCTGTCTCTCTCTCTCACTGTCCACTCTGCCTGTCAAAAAAAAATTCCCTATACTCAAACTATAATCTACATCTATAATCTACGTAAGGGTAGCCTATCACTACCCACAAGCTGGGAATCTGTAAGATATGTTGTTTTCATCTAAAATGGCACCCAACTTATAATTGCTTTTGTTCCAGTTTTGCCTTTGCTAATTAACAACTTATATGTTTTAGAATTCAGCTTCTTGGAGTAACTGGCCATGTAGGGGACACAGATGTTGGCAATAACCAAGACTGCTCCAGCTCACAAAAAAATTCTTTAGATAGGATTGGACAGAGACTTCCAGACCCTGGATAAGCAGGGCCTGCACTATGTCCCTCATAAGCAGGAAGCAGTTACAGAAGAGATGATGCAACATCCATCAACTCCCCTTAGGATTAAGGAGATTGAGTCTCTGAGAGTGGAATGAAGTAGGCAGGCATATAGGTTAACATTGATTAGATTTGTGAACTGGAAGACCACGCTTTCACCATGCCCTTGTGTGACCTCATGCCCCTACAGGACCACACTTGGGTGCCCACCAGACAATCAGGTTAATTAACCACTCCCCTTTGGAAGTGGGTTAAAAGACTGGGACTCGGTGTGTCCTGGCCTTCTCTTCTTCCCTGGCCTCTTGTCAGGAGGGGGCTTGCTGTAGCCCTGCACCTCCAGGGTGCATGGCCTTCGGGCAACGTGCCCTAGGCTTCCAGGCCTAGATGCTCCTCCATGTGGCTGATTCCTGGTGCTTGGTATGAACCCAGATTTACTTCTCTCTCTTAAATAAAGCTCTCACTCTTCTATGCATCTTTCGCACTAAATAAAAGCTTAAAATGTACCATGTTGCCTTGTTTATTTATGCCGGTATTTAGAATTCTTCTCTAAATATTGGCAAGAACCCTCTTGGGCTTATTGATATTGGGGATTTATTAATAAGCATATGGTGATATCATATGGCACCCCAAATTCCAGTAGCATATGTGGCATCCCAGGTGGCACTTCTGGGGAACTTTAAGGGGCCACATTTTGGTGCAGATTTTAGGGGGCCATTTCCAATATCATATGAATCAGTTTTTATGTGGGTACCAAGTTGTTTTAATTTTTGTAATTTTGTAGTAGGCATTGAAATCAGTATTGTCTTGTCTACAGCTTCATTTTCCTTTGCTCAGGATTGCTTTCATTATCTGGGGTCTTTTGTGATTCCATATAAATTTTAAGATTGAATTTTCTAATACTGTAAAGGATGTCATTAATATTTTGACAGAGATTGCATTGAATCTATAGATTGTTTTAGGTAGTATAGATATTTTGAATTAATCATTCTTCCAATCTAATAGCAAGGACTATCTTTCCACTGTTTTTGTGTCCTTGATGATTCCTTTCATATATATTTGATAATTTTCATTGTAAAGATCTTTTAATTCTTTGGTTAAATTTTTTAAAGATTTATTTTATTTATTTGAAAAAGTTATGGAGAGAGGTAGAGCCAGAGAGAGAGAGAGGACTTCCATTCCACTTATTCACTCTCCAAATGACCACAACGGTCAGAACTGAGCTGATCCTGTTAGGGTCGAGAAACAACCGCTGCCCAAGGAACGACTCCGAGAGATACTCTCATGCAATTATCAAGGGGTTTATTCAAACCAGTATGCTGGGGCTCTCTGAACACGCAGGAACAGAGCAGCCTCGAGAAGTCAAGGGTCAGGGTTTTTATAGGGTTTTCAGAAACATTCCACCATTTAGCGAATCATCTCATACCTCGGGAAACTCATTAGCAAATCAACCCACACCGCGGGAAACTCATTAGCACGCGCAGGGAGTTCAAAGGACATCTGGCAGGAACAATGGGTGAGGCAAGGGTTACACAGCTTTGGCCCCTCATCCCCACACAGGTGCAGCTCTAAAGATAAGGAACCGAAACTATACAACCCCTGCCCCATGGGGTTTCAGCTTTGGGGAAGGAGGTTTAGGCCTGCAATTTTAATTCTTCAATCCAAAGCCAAGAGCCAGGAGCTTATTCTGGGTCTCCTACATGGGTACAGGGGCACAGGGAGTTGGGCCATCTTCTACTGCTTTCCCAGACCATGGCAGAGAGCTAGATCAGAAGTGGAGTAGCCGGGACTTGAGCCCGTGCCCATATGGGATATCAGTGCTGCAGGCCAGACTTTAATATGCTGTGCCACAGCACAGGCCCCTCTTTGGTTAAATTTAGTTCTAAATATTTGATTATTGTTTTATAGCTACTGTGAATGTGATCTCCTTCCTGATTTCTCTTTCTGTGAGTTCATCATTATCATACAAAAAAGCTACTCTTGTATGATTATTTTGAAATGTGAAACTTTAATGAATTAGATTATCAAGTTTAACAGCCTTTTGGTAGTGTATTTAGATTTTTCCATGTACAATATCATGTCATTTGCAAACATGGATAATTTGACTTCCTCTTTCCAATTTTGATGGGCCTTTTTCTTTCTCTTCCCTAATTGCTCTCATTGTCTTCCAGTACAATATTGAATAAGAGTTGTAAAACTAGACATCTTTGTCTTGTTCCAGATCTGAAGGGAAATGCTTTCAACTTCTCCCCATTGAGTATGATATTGGCTGTTTGTTTGTTAGTATGACTTTTATTTGAGGAATGTTCCATCTATACCTTATTTGTGGAGGGTATTTATCATGAAGGGATATTGAATCTTATCAAATGCTTTCACTGCATCTGTTGAGATGACAATACGGTTTTGTAAATTATGACATTTTTGCTTTGTGATTACTGAACCATCCTTGCATTTCTGAGACAAATCATACTTGAACTTGATGAATGATCTTTTTTATTTGGCTTTGGATTCAATTTGCCAATATTTTACTGAGGATCTTTATATCTATGTTCATTAAATATATCTGCAATTTCTTTTTTTTTTTTTGACAGGCAGAGTGGACAGTGAGAGAGAGAGAGACAGAGAGAAAGGTCTTCCTTTGCCATTGGTTCACCCTCCAATGGCTGCTACAGCCAACGCGCTGCGGCTGGTGCACCGCACTGATCCAAAGCCAGGAGCCATTTAAAAAACATTGCAGCTCTATAAACAAATGGGCCATTCCAGACATTGTGGGGAGCAACTGGGAGCAACTCGGACTAGGCTAAGTTACTGGAATTAAGACTTATTCTATGCATCTGCTCTCCCACAATATGGCGCTGAGAAGGGAGAAACAGCTTCTATGCAGCTGCCTCCAGTTTAACCAATAAACTGTGGGACCTGCTCCTGATTGGAGGAGAGCAGCGTACTCGGCGTGTGGGTAGCAGAGTTGGGATTGGTGGAAGAGATAGGAGGAGAGAGACGGTATGGTGGTGTGGGTTGGTTGGAGAGTGCGTTGGAGAGTTTGCAGGGAAGTTCGTTACTTCGTTCTTTCTCATTTCTCTCTACTCATTCTTGCTTTGGGAGTTTGCTGTTTACTTATTCTTACTTTACTATAGAAAGGACTTGTAAAAAAGGGAACAACAAGCGTCTGGTCTGGTGTGGCTCCTCCGCGTGCGGAGGAGCAGCAAATGGTGCCGTGACTCGGATAGGAAACTTAGGAGGGAAGAAACGGGAAGAAGTGGAAAATACCGGAGAGAGAGACTAGCAAAGAGCCTAGGGGAAAGCTGGACGGAAAAGGTGCCGGAAGAAGCTATTGAAAGCCTAGGCATAGACTCGGATATGGACTGTGGGAAAGAAGTTAGGATTGAAAGTGAAAGTGAAAGCTTTCATAGACTCGGATGCGGACTATGGCGGGGAAGCTAGGAGATTGAAAGCGAAAGTGAAACCTGGAGGAGGCTTGGACTCGGATACGGACTGTGGGGAGAAGCCAGGAGAAATGAGAGGAATATTGTTGGAAGAAAACTTAGGGAAACATACTGGGTAGAGAAAAATGTTAGGGAGGATGAAGCTGCGAGTGCAGGCTGAGGCAGAGACGTAAGCCAGCTTGGAATTCTTCAAGTCAGCCCGGGGAGCAAGAGGCGAATATCTGGAACCAGAGGCAGAGACGTGGGCCGCCAGGTTGGAATTTGCCAGGTTAGTCCGGGGAACTTGGATTGAATACCAGTGGCGGAAACGTGAGCTACGCTGTGTGATTCGCGGAAGCCGCCGCGTGCAGAGAGAGCACGGGGCGTGAATAGATAGGGAACGCGGGGCTGGCGTGAGGCCGTGGTGCGGGCGCGAAGGGCGTGGAGACCGCGGAGTGTGTGCGCGAAGCCGAGCCTTGCAGAGCCGGGAGCCCGCCGCAGGGTGGGCGCCAGGAAGCCTCGCAGATGAGAGAAGCGCGGGCTGAAGCGGCTCAGAGCCGGGAAGCTGCCGCGGGGCGGCGAGGCACCGAGAAGCAGCCTTGGGGCGGGCACCGGAAAACCGCGGAGATAAGAGAAACAGAAGTTTAGAAGTAAAATGAGAGAAATAGGAATGCTGGCAGATAGAAGTAAAATAGGAGAAATAGGAATGCCCGGAGATACAGAAATAGAGAAAAATAAGGCCTCCCCACAACACAGCAATGAAAGAGCTTGGATTCGGTCTGCCTTATTAGTAAGACGATAAGCACCTGTAGGCGGCTGCAGGTCACCGAAGACAGGCACGTTATCAATACCAATAAGTCTCCCCACAATACGGCAATGAGAAGGCTTGGATTCGGTTTGCCTGATTGTTAGGGCTTGTAAGCACCTGCAGGCAGTTCTAGCAGAGTAGAGCATGCGCTGCAGGGCACCGAACTCAGGCACGCATCAGCGCCTAAAAACCTCACAACATGACGAAGAGAGGACCCGGATTCGGTTTGCCTGATTTATAGGGCTTGTAAGCACCTGTGGGCAACTCTAGCAAGCAGAGCAGAGTGTGTGCCGCGGGGCACCGAAGACAGGCGCGTATCAACGCCAAAAAATAAAAAGAAAGGGGGATCTGTGGGGAGCAACCCGGACTAGACTAAGTTACTGGAATTAAGACTTATTCTATGCATCTGCTCTCCCACAATATGGCGCTGAGAAGGGAGAAACAGCTTCTACGCAGCTGCCTCCAGTTTAACCAATAAACTGTGGGACCTGCTCCTGATTGGAGGAGAGCAGCGTACTCGACGTGTGGGTAGCAGAGTTGGGATTGGTGGAAGAGGACTATAAAGGAGGAGAGAGACAACATGCACCAGGAACATCTAAGGGGAACATCTAAGGGGAACACCTGTGCAGCCCCCAAGAGAGCTGGCCAGCGGTGTGCTGCTCCCCCGCGGAAGTGGGGAATGTGGCAGGGGGAACCGCCCTTCCACGGAGGTGGAAGGGTCGGTAGCCAACCCGGGAAGAACCAGCAGCAAACCCGGGGAGGGCCGAGCAGACAGAAAAACAGCGCAGGGTCCTGTGTCGTTCCTCCACGAAGAGGGGGAGCGATACTAGACCAAGTGGAAAAAAGAATTTCTGACCCTGTGGACAGGAAGTTGAAAATAATCTAATGAGGCAAAAATAAAGAGAAAGGAATTATAAAGAATGAAAAAACCTACACAAAATATGGGATCCTATTAAACATTCAAATAGTCATATGATAGGCATACCTGAAGGAGAAGAAAAGGAAAAGGCATTGAGACCTTACTAATTGAAGTAATAGCTGAAAAATTCTCAAGTCTAGTGAAAGACTTGAACATCCAGATACAAGAAGATCATAGAACCCTAAGCAGATTCAATCAAAAAAGTCTTCTCAAAGGTATATTGTCATCAGATTGTCAAAAGTTAAAGAAAAAGAGAGAACCCTAAAGACAGTAAAATAAAAGTGTCAAATTACATATAAAGCATAACAAATTAGATTAACATCAGACTCATATGTGGAAGCCCTATAGGCCAGAAGAGAGAGGAATGAAAATGTCTCAAAAGAAAAAACTTCCAATCAAGAATACTGTATCCAGTGAAGCTATCTTTTAAAAGTGAAGGAGAAATAAAGTATTTTCCAAATAAGTAAAAACAGAGAACTCATCACCACCAGACCAGCCTTACAAAAAATTCTGAAGGGTGCCCTATTTTAGAAGTGAATATGAAACACATGTCACCACCAAATACACTAACAGAACAGGGAGAATAATTATTCAATCAGCAAAATGACAGACCTTAGTTCTCATTTATCAATACTAGCCTGAAATATAAGTGGATTAAATTCACCAACTAACAGATGTAGATTGGGGTGGGAGTCACATAGTGGGTTAAGTTGCTACCTTTGATGCTGGCATCTGACATAAGCACCAATTCAAGTCTGGGCAGTTCCACTTCTGATTCAGTTCCTTACTAATGTACCTAGGAAAGCTGTGGAAGATGGCTCAGGTGCTTGGGCCTCAACCATGGACCTGGGAAACCAGGAAGAAACTCCTGGCTCCTGGCATCAGTCTGGCCCAGCCCCAGCCATTGTGGCCACCTGGGGAGTGACCCAGCAGATGGAAGTCCTCTCTATCTCTGTCTTTCCCTTTCTGTCTCTGTAACTCTGCTGTCAAATAAATAAATAAATTTTATGAAAGAAAAGACTTGGGTTGATGAATGGATAAAAAACCATGCCTGTTCCTGGTCAGGCTGAAAGGCCTGCAAAAGCATTTTAGGCATGCAAAGACAAGACTCTGTGGAAAAAAAAACTCCTACATGGAGGATCTCTGTGAGACCTCAGAGGAAAGAGTGAGTCACCAAAGGAGGAGACACTTCTCTGAAGGGAGAAGAGAAGAGAAGAGAACATCCACTTTGCGTGTGGCCATTTCCAAATACCGATTGAGTCTTCCATAGCCTTGGCAGCCCATGACAAGAGCCTCGGTTGAGCACTGACATCATAAAAAGAGTGTTAATAGTTAAAGGAACAACAGTAGTCATTGTGCATTTGCTCTCCAGGTAGGACCTCTGACCCTACTGAATTGTAATATGAGAATCGACTGCAAAATGTCTCCCAAAACTATACTCTATATGTTGTTTGTGGGTGTGGGGGCAAATTGTTGAAATCTATGATTATCATAGAGTTGGTCCTCTGGATATAAAGTCATACTAAAAATGATCCATAATGAAGAATGAGATTTGAGAGGAAATGGGAGGTGGAATGGGAGTAGGGTAGGGGGCATGGAAGAAAGGACCACTATATTCCTAAAGTTGTATCTATATAAAAATGCATTCATTAAATTAAAAAAAGAAAAAAATTGATTGTTGCCATGTGGAGGAAAATCAGGTGCTACTGGTATCCAGCAGGTAGGGGACCAGTGTATTCTCAACATCCTGCAAGCACTAGATAGGCCCCTAGAGCAAAGATTTATCTGGTTTCAAATGGAATTGTACTGAGTTCAATCCTGGTCTAAGGGTAGAAATAGAACTGTGGCTTCCTGGCTAACCTTGGATTGAACTTTCTGCTGGCCTTGAACTACTTGCCCCAACTTCTACCCTTTATTATCCAACATGGTAGCCACCAGCCACAGGTGTTCCTGAGCACTTTAAATGTGACAGTCTTAGAAAAGCTGTAGGTTTGTACCAAAAAAGCTAAAATATCTCAAAGTTTTATATGGATTTCTTGTTGACATGATAGTTTGGATGTATGAATATATAAAATACATTATCAATGTGAATATCCCCTATTTTCATTCAATGTCACTATTAGATATTTTAAATTATAAATATGACTTGAAGTCCATTCCCTCTAGACCGTGCTGCTCAAGATTGTTACATGAAAGAGAAATAAACTTCTGTCTCCTGGAAAAAAAAGGGCCTGCATTCTATGTTGCCTACAAGGAGCTTAATTCACTCAGCATGATGCTTTCCAAATTCCTCCATCTTGTTGCAAATGACCAGGTTTCATTGTTTTTGACTGCTGTATAGTATTCTATAGAGTACATGTCCCATAATTTCTTTATCCAGTCTACTGTTGATGGGCCTTTGGGTTGGTTCCAGGTCTTAGCTATTGTGAATTGAGCTGCAATAAACATTGAGATGCAGATAGCTCTTTTATTTTCCAATTTCATTTCCTTTGGGTAAATTCCAAGGAGTGGTTTGGCTGGGTTGTATGGTAGGGTTATCTTCAGGTTTATGAGGAATCTCCAAACTGACTTCCATAGTGGCTTGACCAGCTTGCATGCCCACCAATAGTTGGTTAGTGTCCCTTTTCCCCCACATCTTCACCAGCATCTATTGTTGGTAGATTTCTGAATGTGAGCCATTCTAACTGGGGTGAGGTGAAACCTCATTGTGGTTTTGATTTGCATTTCCTGATTGCTAGTGATCTTGAACATTTTTTCATGTGCTTGTTGGCCATTTGGATTTCCTCTTTTGAAAAATGTCTATTGATGTCCTTGGCCCATCTCTTAAGTGGGTTGTTCGTTTCGATGTTGTGGAGTTTCTTGATTTCTTTGTAGATTCTGGTTATCAACCCTTTATCTGTTGCATAGTTTGCAAATATATTTTCCCATTATGTCGGTTGCCTCTTCACTTTCCTGACTGTTTCTTTTTCAGTACAAAACCTTCTCAATTTAATGCAATCCCAAATGTTAATTTTGGCTTTGACTGCCTGTGCTTCTGGGGTGTTTTCCAAGAAGTCATTGCCGGTACCTATATCTTGCAGGGTTTTTCCAAAGTTTTCTAATAATTTCATGGTGTCAGGTCATAGATTTAAGTCTTTAATCCATGCTGAGTGAATTTTTGTGTAAGATGAAAGGTAGGGGTCTTGCTTCATGATTCTGCACGTGGAAATCCAGTTTTCCCAGCACCATTTATTGAATAGACTGTCCTTACTCCAGGGATTGGTTTTGGATCCTTCATCAAATATGAGTTAGCTATAGATGTTTGGGGTGATTTCTGGTGTTTCAATTCTGTTCCATTGGTCTATCCATCTGTTTCTGTACCAGTACCATGCTGTTTTGATTACAACTGCCCTGTAGTATGTCCTGAAATCTGGTATTGTGATGCCTCCGACTTTGTTTTTGTTGTACAAGATTGCTTTAACTATTCGAGGTCTCCTGTGTCTCCATATGAATTTCAGCATCATTTTTTCCAGATCTGAGAAGAAGATCTTTGGTATCTTGATTGGTATTGCATTGAATCTATAAATTGCTTTTGGGAGAATGGACATTTTGATGATATTGATTCTTCCAATCCATGAGCATGGAAGATTTTTCCATTTCTTGGTATCCTCTTCTATTTCTTTCTTTAAGGTTTTGTAATTTTCAGCGTAGAGATCCTTAACGTCCTCGGTTAAATTTATTGCAAGGTATTTGATTGTTTTTGTAGCTATTGTGAATGGGATTGATCTTAGCAGTTCTTCCTCAGCCGTGGCATTGCCTCTGTATACAAAGGCTATTGATTTTTGTGCATTAATTTTATACCCTGCTACTTTGCCAAAACCTTCTATGAGTTCCAATAGTCTCTTAGTAGAGTTCTTTGGGTCCCCTAAATAAAGAATCATATCATCTGCAAAGAGGGACAGTTTGAGTTCTTCCTTCCCAATTTGTACCCCTTGAATTTCTTTTTCTTGCCTAATAGCTCTGGCTAGAACTTCCAGAACTATATTGAATAGCAGTGGTGAGAGTAGGCATCCTGTCTGGTACCAGATCTCAGTGGAAATGCTTCCAACTTTTCCCCATTCAATAGGATGTTGGCTGTGGGTTTTTCATAGATTGCTTTGATTGTATTGAGGAATGTTCCTTCCATACCCAGTTTGCTTAGAGTCTTCATCATGAAAGGGTGTTGTATTTTATCAAATGCTTTCTCTGTGTCTATTGAGATAATCATATGGTTTTTCTTCTGCAGTCTGTTAATGTGGTGTATCACATTGATTGTTTTGTGCACATTAAACCATCCCTGCATACCATGGATAAATCCCACTTTGTCTGGGTGGATGATCTTTCTGATGTGTTGTTGCATTCTATTGGCCAGAATTTTATTTTTGATTTTTGCATCTATGTTCATCAGAGATATTGGTCTGTAATTCTCTTTCAATGCTGCATCTTTTTCCGGCTTAGGAATTAAGGTGATGCTGGCTTCATAGAAAGAATTTGGGAGGACTCCATCTTTTTCGATTGTTCTGAATAGTTTGAGAAGAATTGGAGTCAGTTCTTCTTTAAATGTCTGGTAGAATGCAGCAGTGAATCCATCTGGTCCTGGGCTTTTCTTTGTTGGGAGGGCCTTTATTACTGTTTCAATTTCTGTCTCAGTTATGGGTCTGTTTAGGTTTTCGATGCCTTCCTGGTTCAATTTAGGTAGGTTGCCTGTGTCCAGGAATCTATCCATTTCTGATAGGTTTCCCTGTTTGCTGGCATACAAGTCCTTGTAGTAATTTCTGATGATTCTTTTTATTTCTGTGGTGTCTGTTGTTACATTTCCTTTTTCATCTCTGATGTTATTGATTTGGGTCTTTTCTCTTCTTTTTTTAGTTAGTTGGGCCAATGGGGTGTGAATTTTGTTTATTTTGTCAAAAAACCAGCTCCTCCTTTGGCTGATTTTTTGTAGTTTTTTTTTTTTTTTTTGGATTCAATCCTGTTGATTTCTTCTCTGATTTTAATTATTTACCTTCTCTTACTAGATTTGGGTCTGGTTTGCTGTAGATTTTCTTAGATCTTTGAGGTGAATTGAAAGCTCATCTATTTGGTGCCTTTCCAATTTCTTGATGTAGGTACCTATTGATATAAACTTTCCTCTTAACACTGCTTTTGCTGCGTCCCATAAGTTTTGGTATGTTGTGCTGTTATCCTCATTTACTTCCAGAAAATTTTTGATTTCTCTTTTAATTTCTTCTATGACCCATTGTTCATTCAGGAGCAATCTGAATCTGAATCAATCTCCATGTGTTTGCACATGCTCTAGGGATTCCTGAGTTGCTAATTTCCAACTTCATTCCTTTATGGTCTGAGAAGCTGCATGGTATGATTCTAATTCTTTTGAATTTGCTGAGACTTGCTTTATGTCCTAGTATGTGGTCAATCCTAGAGAAGGTTCCATGCACTGCTGAGAAGAATGTAAATGCTTTCTGTGTAGGATGAAAAGTTCTGTATATATCTGTTAGATCCATTTGGGCTATAGTGTCGTTTAAATCTACTGTCTCCTTGTTGATCTTCTGTCCTGTTGATCTGTCTATTTCTGAGAGTGGAGTATTAAAGTCCCCCAGTACTATTGTATTGGGGTCTAAGTCTCCCTCTAAGTCCCTTAACAAATCTTTTAGATAAACCGGTGCCCTGTAATTAGGTGCATATACATTGATAATTGTTATATCTTCCTGTTGAATTGATCCCTTAATCATTATATAGCGTCCCTCATGTCTCTCTTAACAGTTTTTGTGGTAAAGTTTATGTTGTCCGATATTAAGATGGCTACGCCCGCTCTTTTTTCATTTCTGTTGGCATGGTATATCTTTTTCCAGCCTTTCACTTTCAGTCTGTATGGATCTTTGTTGGAAAGGTGTGTTTCTTGTAAGCAGCAAATAGATGGGTTGTTTTCCTTAAGCCAACCAGCCAATCGGTGTCTTTTAACTGGACAGTTCAGGTCATTAATGTTCGATGTGACTAATGAAAAGTGGTAACTTTGCCCTGCCATTTGCCAAAGATAAGTTCTAGTATATGCTTTGAATTCCCTGTGATCTTTTGCTGTGAGGTTTCCTTCCTTTACCTTCTTTCATGTTGATGACCGTGTTTCTGTGTTTCTGTGTGTAACACATCTTTAAGCATCTTTTGCAGGGCTGGACGAGTGGCGACAAATTCTTTCAATTTCTGTCTGCTATGAAAAGTCTTTATTTCACCTTCATTCACAAATGAGAGCTTTGCAGGATATAATATTCTGAGCTGGCAATTTTTCTTCTCTTAGTACCTGGGCTATAACTCGCCATTCCCTCCTGGATTGTCGGGTTTCTGATGAGAAGTCAGCTGTGATTCTGATTGGAGATCCTCTGAGAGTTATCTGACGTTTCTCTCTTGCACATTTTAGGATCTTTTCTTTATGTTTCACTGTGGAGAGTTTAATTACAATGTGTCGTGGTGAGGATCTCTTTTGGTCGTGTTTATTAGGGGTTCTATGAGCTTCCTGTACTAGGATGTCTCTGTCCTTCTCCAAACCTGGGAACTTTTCTGCTAATATCTCACTAAAAAGGCCTTCTAATCCTTTCTCCCTCTCCATGCCTACAGGAACTCCTAGAACCTGAATGTTGGTTTTTTTAATAGTATCCTGAAGATTCCTGACAATATGTTTTAGATTTCTAATTTCCTCGTCTTTTCTTTGGTCTGACTGTATCCTTTCCTGTTCTCTGTCTTCTAAGTCCGATATTCTCTCTTCTGCTTCACCCATTCTGTTTGTAAGGCTCTCTAGTGCGTTTTTCAGTTGATCTATTGAATTCTTCACTTCATTATGATTTCTCGTCACTGTCACAGTTTCCTGTTCTACTAGTTTCTGCGTTTCATTTGGATTCTTCCTTAATATTTCATTTTCACGAGAGAGAGTTTCTGTCTTGTCCATTAAGGATTTCTGTAGTTCAAGAATTTGTTTTTGAGAACTTCTTAATGTTCTTATCAATTTTTTGAGATCTGCTTCTTGCATTTCTTCTATCTCATCATCTTCATAATCTTGAATTGGGGTGTCTTTTTCATTTGAGGGCATCATAGTGACTTCCTTGTTTTTATTACCTCGTTTTTTGTGTTTGCTATTTGGCATATTGGAGATATTTGGTTTCTTCACTGTGCTGCTTTTTCTTGTTATACCATGACTCTAGATTAAGTGGACTGTCTGCTTTTGATAGAGCCTTTGAGGCTTGAGATAGGTGTGGCCTGAGAGATCTGTTTGGTGTGCCAATTGTGACACTCCAGTGTTAGTTGTGGTAGATCTCTCCCTCTTTCTTTCTTTTTTGATTCAAAAGGGAAGTAATTCCGCACAGCTGAGCAGAATTGGAGGTAGTTAGCAGGCAAATGATATACCCACAGGAGCCAGAGATTGGAAGTTCTTTCCCAGGGACCCCACAGGGAATCTTCTCTGCCCTCAGAGTGGGCTCAAATTCTCCTTCAGTCTCCCACTGGGTTGCCAAAGTTACAGAATTGTAGTGTCTCTGGAGAGTACTCACGTGAATTCCGTGAGTTCTCTCCCCCACTGTCTCTTTTTTCACAGTCTCAGTTCAGTAGCACCACAAATTCACTAGGTCCTAATCTCCTGTTAATTCACCCCACCCAGAGTCAGGTTTTTCTGCTAGGCTCAGGGCTGGTGCAGACCTGAGGTTGCCCTGCTTATGACGTATTCCAAGATGGCGCCTGCTCTTTGTCTTGCTCGCCTTTGAGAGGTGAGCAGAGAGAGAGAAACCCGTGTCCGTATCGGTCACTTTTTTTTTCTCTCTCTCTCTTCTAGTTAGCCTGGTGAACTTTTCCCCCTGGGGTCATTTCCTCTAGTCTCCTCTTTCCACTTGCCTGCCGGTGTCTCGGGCAATTGAGGTTTGGCTCACCTTGCGTTCCAGCGCTGGTGTGTTGAGTCTGCCGCTGGTTTCCTGAACTGTGGGCTCCCACGCTCTCCACGCAGGTCCACTGTGAATCACTAGTTCCAGAAGTTTCTTCTGCTGTTTCTTCCCCTACTCTTCCTTGAACGTGCAGTATCTCCACTTTTATTAAACTGTCTCTCCCCGGACTATCAGTGTGCTCCCTTCCTATTCCGCCATTTGAGCAATTTTCTTTGATTTCTTCAATGACCTACTGTCCATTCAGATGCATTTTGGTTCATCTCTTCACTTGTATTGTTCTAGTTTATTTTTGTTGTTTTTGATTTCTAGTTTTATTCCATGTAATCAGAAAAAATACCTGATTCAATTTCTATATTTTCAATTTGTTGAGACTTATCCTGTGGCCAAATTTATAGTCTATACTAATCAATGTTCAATGTGCTGACTAAAAATGTGTATTTTGCAGCTGTCATAATAACATGTTCTTGAAATATTTGTGAGTCAGTTGATATATAGTGTGTTTTAACTCTGCTGTTTTTTATTGTATTTTATCTGCATAAGGTATCAATTGATCAAAATGTAATGTTTGCAAAACTCACTATTATTTTATTTCAATGTATCTCTCTCTTTAGATTTTATAAAATCAGGTATTGTAAGTTTATGTGTATGTACATGTGTGATGTATTTTGCAATTTACATTTTTGGGTTGATATTACATGCTAATCTTCATTGTCTCTTTTTATAAGTTTTGTCTTACATATATTTTGTATGATATAAGCACAGCTATTCCTGTTCACATATGGTTTCCATTTACATAGTATACCTTTTCTGTCCTATAGTTTTCAGTTTGTGTGTTAATTGAATTCTTTATAAATAGTGTAACATTTGGTCTTTTTATCCAATCATCCAGCATCTGTCTTTTAATTAGGAGATTTACTCCACTTCCATTCAACATGTTATTGACAGGTAATGGCTTGTTCCTGTCATTTAAAAACAAATATTCCCCTTATGTTGAATAGCTTTTGTTATTTTTCTAGTGGCCTTTATATTTAATGTTTTTTTGATCATAGTTGTCTTTCCTTGTTTCTGTAGGTGACTCCCTTAAGCATCTTTTGTTTGGCCAATACAGTGGTAAATAATTACTTGGTTGTGGTTGTCTTGAAAAATCCTATTTCTCTTTCATTTATAAAATATAGCTGGTCTGGATTAAAAAAATCTTGGTTAATTTTTCTTTTGTGTATATATATTTTGATCCAATGGTATTTATCATTACTTGCATTTTGTCTGTAATATATCTGTTGAAAATGTATTGTGTCTAACAGAAGTTCCATTACATGTGACTTGTGCTTTTTGATGCTCATATTACAATTCTTTCATTATTTTCTAATTTTGTGAATTGTACTGCAATGTTCTACAGTGATAATCTTTTCTGGTCATATCTACTGGGATTTTATGGGCTTGCTGTAGTTGCATGTACACCTCTTTCACCAGTTTGGGAATCTTTAGTTGTTATTTCATGAAGTAGGTGGGTTTTCTATACCTTACTCTCTCCCTCAAGGAATCCCAAAACTTAAATATATATTTGGTTATTGGTACCCCAAAGTCTTGGTGATTTTCACCCTTCTTTCCATTTTTCCTACTTTCCTTTTCAATTTTCTTTCTTTCTTTTTCTCTCTTTTATTTTGCTCTGAATGATATATTTCAAAATACCTGTCTTCAAATTCAGATTTTTCTTCTGTTGGTCCTGTCTTCTGTTGAGACTTTCAACTATATTTATCAAATTATTGAATATTTCATTTATACAATTTTTGTTTTGTTCTTTATCAAAGTCTCTGTCTCTGCTGAATCTCATCTATATCCTGCATTGATTTTTTAAATTTTGATTAACTATTCACCTATACTCTCTTGTATCTCTCTGAGCATGCTTTGTCTTTCTTTTAATATTTTATTTATTTATTTGGAAGGTAGAGTTACAGGGAAGCAGAGACAAAGAGATATCTTCCATCCACTAGTTAGCTCCCCCAAATGGCCACAATAGCCAAAGCTGATTCAAGCTGATGCCAGGAGTCAGGAGCTTCTTCTCAGACTCTCACATGGGTGCATGGCCCCAGTCATGTGTACCATCTTCCACAGCATTCCCAGGCACATTATCAAGGAGCTGGATCAGAAATGAAGCAGCCAGGACTCGAGCCAGTGACCATATGGGATGCTGGCACTGCAGGTGGTGGCTTTACCTGCTATGCCACAGTGCTTACCTCTCTAAGCATCCTTATATTCATTATTTTGACACTGTATCAGGCATCTTGTGAATATCATTTTCTTTGGATTTGATATTAAAATGTTATTGTGTTCCTTAGAGTCATTATATTGCCTTGTTTCCCTTTTTAATAGATTTTAGAAAATTTGTATTAATATGAAGAGAACAGATTTCATAAGTATGGTTCTAAGAAGATAACCATACCTCCTCCTTTCTCCTCTCCCTCCATCAATCCCCCTCCTTTTTTTTCCTTTAACCTTTTGCAAAGTCACACTTGTCCACACGTTATAATTGTGTACATCATGTACCTGTTTCTAATGTTTTTGAAGGATGACTTTTGTGTGGTGAATGTTTAGCCTAACAGTTAATAAGCCAGCTAAGATTCCCACATACCATACTATGTACACAGGTTACATATCTAGCTTTAGTTGATGATCCCATCTTCTTGCTAATGCATATTCAGAACAGAAATGCTAATATTTCTGGTAATTGGGTTCCTGCCACCCATGTGGGAGATGTAGATGAGTTCCTGGCTCCTGGGTTCAGTTCCAGCTCAGCCTCTGCCATTGTGAAGATTTGAGAATGAATCAGTGGATGGGAGCTTTCTCTTTATTTCTCTATCAGTCTCTCTCTCTCTCTCTCTCTCTCTCTCTCTCTCTGTCTCTCTTTATATTGCTCTAAGTTAAAAAATAGGGGAGTGACTTTTGTGGATTAATTTTTTTTTCTAAAGATGTGTCTTTGCATTTTGGCTTGATAGGATACTTTGACTTTACTGCCAGTTGGATACTAAGCAGTAATCTCCATATATATATATATTTTAGACTGATTAGTGGCAGTGATGGTAGAAATCTTGGAGGCTTCTCTCAGTCTCAAAAGCTTTGCCTGGTGGTGGCCAGAAATGAGGAAGCACCAATGTTAAGTGCTTGTGTTAAATACACATATTTAACAATATATTAAATAATAAATTAAGTACATTTAATAATTATATGAAACATAAATATATATAATTTAATACATGCAAATATTAATATACATGTATTTACCCTAATTGGATATTAAACAATATATGCATGTGTCTAAACATTACAAAATATCCTATAAGTATATATAGTTTTACATGTCTGTTAAAAAATTAAAATATAAATGGTCTTTTCAATAAATTGTCTTGGACAAATAATATGCAGATTCAGAAGAATTTATGATTTTACCATCTATATCAGAATCAACTCTAAATATTTTAAAAGATTAAATTTAAGGCACACAACTAAGAAACTAGTAGAATAAATCACAGAGTCAGAATTTCTTAACATTTTTTATGGGTAACAATATTTTGAATATAAATCCCAAACAAATGCAAAAACACACAATTTGGATTACCTCTTTTTTAAGATTTATTTATTTTACTTGAAAGTCAGAGTTATACAGAAAGAAGGAGAGGCAGAGAGAGAGAGAGAGAGAGAGAGAGAGGTCTTCCATCCAATGGTTCTCTCTCCAGATGGCCACAATGGTAGGAGCTGAGCCAATCCAAAACCAGGAGCTAAGAGCTTCTTCTGGATCTCCCACATTGGTGCAGGGGCCCAAGGACTTGGGCCATCTTCTACTGCTTTCCCAGGCCATAGCAGAGAGCTGGATAGGAAGTAGAGCCACGGGGACTAGAACCTGGTGCCCATATGGGATTCCGGTGCCACAGGTGGATTAGCCAAGTGAGCCACGGTGCCAGCCCCTAGTAATGCACATGTTGAAAAAGCAGCATAAATGATGGGAGAAAATATTTTCAAACCATATGTGTAACAATGAACACACAGAAATTAATAGAAAGATATATGAAAAAGTAACTTTTTAAAAAATGGGCAATTTAAAATGCATTTTTCAAAAGGGGACAAATCATAGTCAAGATATTTATATAAAAGTAGAACTACTCCATGAGGCTCCAGTCCCGCTACTGGGTATATGAACAAAAGAAAAGAAATCAGTATGTGGAAAAGATATACACATTGCCATGTTCTTTATAGCTTGTGATATCAGGGTAATGCTGGTCTCAAAAAATGTGTTTGGTGAATTATTTCCCCTTCAAATTTTTGGAATAATTTGAGAATTAGTATTAGTTTTTTAAACATTTTATGGAATTCAGCACATAGAATTCTACATATTTCTCAAGAACATATAGAGGGATGGGCATTGTGACACATTGGGTTGAGTTATAACTTAGGACACTCAAATCTCATATTAGATTGCTGGTCCAAGTCTTGGCTACTGTGTGCTTCCAGTCCAACTTCCTGATAATATTACTGGGAGACAGTAGATGACGACCAAAGTTCTTGTGTTGTTCCTCTCATCCATATGACAGATCCAGATGGAATTCCTGGCTCCTGGCTGTTGTGGACATTTGGAAAGTAAGCCAGTAGATAATTTTCTTTCTCTCCCTCTCTGTGTGTCATTCTGTCTTTCAAATAAATAAATAAATCTAATGAAATAGATAAAATTGCAAACCACTTTGAAAAATAACATATGGGACATTCTCCAGAATAACTCATCTGGCATGAACAAAAAAATATTAACAGATTACAAAAATAATAAAATCATGTTGAATATGTTTTCAAAAAACACTATAAGCAGAAATAAATAAAAATAAAACTTTGAAGAATATTTTGTACTTTATACAAGGAAATTAGAATGTCTTAGAAATTAAAATGTCTTGGAAATGGATGATAATGAAAAAATACAATAATCTTATTGGATACGGCAAAATCAGTGTTATGAGTGTCTCTATCTAAACACTGAAAATTAGTCAAGTAAATGACCTGTCATTGAACCTCAAGAAATTAGAAAATCCAGAAAAACTCCACTAAGTTAGAAAAATTTAAGAAAGGATATAAATTGGAACAGAAATGAATGGAATAGACACAAAAACTATTACAAAAGTTCAATGAAATGAAAAATTGTTTTTCAAAGTACATACAAAATTAACAAACCCTTAGCTAGACTAAGAAAAAGGGAAAGGCTTGAATAAATTAAATCAGAAATAAAAGATGACATTACAATGAACACCATGAATTACAAAGAATCATTAGAGACTGATATGATTAATTGTATGGTGACAATTTTCATTTCTTATGAGAAATAAATTCATAGATACATACACTGTATCGACTGAATTATGAATGAATAAAAATAAAATCTGAACAGACCATCAAGAAGTAAGCACACTGAATCAGTACTAAAATTATCCCATTAAAGTAAAGCCTGGGGCCAGATTGCTTCATTGCTGAAGTAGAATTTATAAACTATAAATTAACTCATTTAAAGTATAGCATGTTATGAATTTTCTTTTTTAGAATATCAGTTCTACAGTATATGTAACAGATAAAGTGCTGATTAACCTGATTGACCCAATAATTATATGCAATTTTTATTCATTGGGTTAGAAAAAAAGTAAGACTTGCAATATCCTTTGTGAGGATGTGTAAGATGGGTAAAGTATTGTTTTATGATGCTTTTCTCTAAATGAGAGTAAAATATAGCAGAGTTTAGAAATCATCATTATATTTCTTTTTTTAAAAAAGATTTTTATTTATTTATTTGGCTGATAGAGTTGCAGACTGTGAGAGAGACAGAGAGAAAGCTCTTCCTTCTGTTGGTTCACTCCCCAAATGGCCACAACGGCCAGAGCTATGCCGATCCGAAGCCAGGAGCCAGGTGCCTCCTCCTGGTCTCCCATGTGGGTGCAGGGGCCCAACCACTTGGGCCATTCTCCACTGCCTTCCTAGGCCACAGCTGAGAGCTGGACTGGAAGAGGAGCAACAGGGACTAGAACCCAGCACCCATATGGGATGCCGGCACCACAGGCGGAGGATTAACCTAGTGTGCCATGGTGCTGGCCTCTATCATTATATTTCACATACACACACATTGTGATAGAGTTGTTGTTAATAAGCAGCCCAAGGCAATGATATGAAATGGGAAAGTTCTGCGAAATCCAGAAATAAAGATGTCCTTATGATCAGAAATTCCATTTTAGTGGTATTCCCCAGAGAAATTACTTCACATGTGCACAGGAATAAGTCCAAAGAGTCCATAGCCACATTATTTATGCCAACAACCATGAAAAGCAACATACACAAATAAATAGTGCTGCAGAACTACCCACCCACATATAGGAAATGAAATTAGACTCATTTCATCCATTATGAAAGCATCAACTAAAAATGGATTTAAGACATAATATAAGACAAAATATGGAAAAAAATGCTAAAAAAAGAGGAAAATCTATATGATATTCCTCTGGGTAGTGCTTTCTTGGCTATGACTCCAAAATTGCAGACAACAAAAGATAAAACATACTAATAGGATTGCTTCAAAGTAAAATGTTCCTATATGGCAAAAGAAACAAACTGGACACAACTCGCATAACAGGCAAAAATATTTGTAAATCATGTAAGAATCTTATGCCCAAAATATATAAAGAATAAAATTATTTGACAGTACAAAAGAAACAAGCAATCCTCTTTTGAAAATGGACAAATAAATTGAATGGACATATCTGAAAAGAAGACATACAAATGGTCACTAAGTATAGAGGGAAAAAGGCATCAATAACAGGGAAATGCCAAATATAATGACAATGAAATATCATTTTACACATTGTTGAATAGTTACCATAAAAAGATGAAAGGTCCTCCCTAAACACTGTTTTTCTGAGAAGCCCATCAAGAAGAAGCCTTCTCAAGATGGAATTGTCTCTTCTCATCTTTGCTCTCTGAACCATGAGAAAGGGAAAAAATCACATGACATTGTTCTCTGGCTCTGGTTTGAGAATACTGCATAAAAACATCTTTATTCCATTTATTTTTATAAATGGAACAGAGTTAATGTATTTCATGTAAACAGTTTCATGAAATTAATGATACTTCCCATCCTTACCCCCCTCCCTCCTCCTTCTTTTCTTATATTTCTTCGAATTTTTGCAATGACATGCTTTTCAATTTACTTTATAATCACAAGTGTAATCTTTTACTAAATAAAGTGTTCAACAAATAGTTAAATGAACAAGCAGTTTATACTCCTTGGGAGCATAAAAAAGATAAAAAGATCTATAAACAATAATTAAATCTCAAGATGTCAATTTCACTAATATGGATTACTTTTTGTACTGTATATATTAGTTACCACAAATCAGAGAAAATATTGTATTTGTCTTTTTTTACTGACTTGTTTCACTAAGCACAGTGGTCTCCAATTGAGTGCAAGATACCTTGTACTTGTCCTTTTTTCTAAGAATAAAATGATTTTCAAATTTAGGAAACCCTTAAGTAGCTACTGAAAATGACATCAGAGGTGAAAGTAAACATGTTTCTCCAGGAGTAACCTAGGCCACAAAGCAGAGTTCTCCTTCCCTACTTTTCTCTAATAACTTTCATCTCGTATTTGGGTTTCTCTTAAGAGAGAGTTTTTGCTTATCTTGTCCTTCATAGTATCATCCTCTATCCATCCTAACTTATCTTTTGTGTATCCCTGCCAATCTTATCCAAGTGTGAATTAAACAATAATCAAGTTGAATTATCCCAATGATGTGAAAATCAATAACATTTCTTACGCTAAAAGTAGAAAGCTATCTAAGAGTAAATCAAGTGACCATCTATATTTGGAGAAAATTAGGCTGTTGATAGATGATGTAACTCAAGGAGGCAGCCAGATGAGGAGAAGAAAGTGATACAGGGTGCTGACAAGTGCTCATTCTGTTAATCTTTGCTTTCATTATACCTCCTCAGGACATATCCTCCACATAATTGCATTGCTATTTGTTTTATACTTAAGTATGCATGAATAAAAAGTCAGTAGGATACCAATATTTGAATTTTCTTTGAATCTATACCACAAAGAAAAACAATGTTCCAATTTTATAACAGCAATTTTCATAGTGGGTGAGCAGTAGGGAAAATACTGATTTTGATGTTATTGTTAATTCATGACTCCCTACTCAAATTGTATGAAAGGTAAGGTTGAACTCTCAGATATTCCCATTTCAATGTATCCTTTTATAAGACAAATATAGCTAAAAATGTGTAGTACTTTATATTTTAGAGACTTCACATAGTGATCTTAGTCTTTTCAGTGACATACTTTTTAGACAAAAATAAATAAAGATGTGGGAAAAATATCTGGTGTCAGTACTTCTCACTTGGATGCATTACAATAATCAGGAAGCCTCGTTAAAGCTCAAATTGATTTCTTCCTCTGCACAATCTGTGATTCTGTAAGTCTCAGTGGAATCTAAGAATCCGCACTTTTAACAAGTTCCCGGGAGACATTGATGCTGCTTGTTAGGGAACATTGAGACACTGTCTTTCACTGTAAGCATTCAGAGAACCACTGCCTTACCTCATTATTCTTACAAAGTGTTCTTGTACATAGTTAGCTAAAGAAACATTATGGTGTTTTCTTAATGAAATAATCAGAAGACTGTTGAGGTAATTATAATAATGATCCTCACAATATTGGTTAGAAATTCTTGAAGCAACTGATGACAAATCTTAGCTCCCTGGACACGACCCATCTCTGATTTATATGCCTTAGATCTGTACACACTCAAGTTCTTTACACCCTCATCTCATAATTCCTACTCTGAATTAAAATTGGCATCAGTACAAACACTAAATCATTAATGAATACATACACACATGCACATATCTGTACCTATTATATACAAGTACTTATTTGCATATGATACATTCAAGGGATAAGACAGTGTGTTTGCTATCAATGACTATAGGAAACACAGATCAAGTTAATGTAGTAGTTTGGTTAAATTTTTAATCTATTAAATTATAATTTTCAAGAAAATTTCACTAAATATACTTGTATGGGTAGCAGTTTTTCTGGTTTCCTGTTTCTTTATTCAGATGTTTACAGTTGGTTCCAATGAAAGCAAAACTAAAAATTCAAATGTCATCCCAATTTAGTATATTCTTACTGCATCAATAATACTTCTGACATTTATCATTTCTGCCAAAATTTATGCCCTGTACTGTGGCTTTCCATTCCACTAAACTAGGCAAAAATTCAGAGAAGGAACTCAAAATTAAATGTAAGTGATGTAGCAATATATCTTAGAAAATGACAGCAAGGCTATTTCTAGAAAGTGAGAAACATATTCTTAGACCTAAAACCTAAAGCTCTTATTTTGGTGAAGGTATTCACATGTATGGAGGTTACAGGCTGGTGGGAAAATTTGGGTGGGGAGAGC
The DNA here is from genome assembly GCF_964237555.1 of Oryctolagus cuniculus. Lineage (NCBI taxonomy): Eukaryota > Metazoa > Chordata > Mammalia > Lagomorpha > Leporidae > Oryctolagus > Oryctolagus cuniculus. The sequence continues at coordinate 34,190,822 of NC_091445.1, forward strand.
TGAGAAATGGGCCAAATAAGTATTCACACAAATAATCTGTATTTGTAAAGAATAATGCTCTAAATCATATGAACAGAAAGAATCTTTATGTTGAATGAACTTCACAGGTTCTATTTGGAAGAGTGAAAAGGCAGATAAGCATAAATTAAACCCTAAATCATAAAAATCCAATGGGGCTGTATGGAAGTTCTGGATGTCCTTAACACAAATTTCTTCTAAAAAGTCTGCTAATAGAAAAAGCACTAGCAGAAAATCTGTACAAAAATAACACAATAAAAAAGACCACAAAAGGTAAAAATTTAAGAAACAAAGAGAGGAACTATCCCAGAAAAAATGTTGTCAACCGGAAGAGGATTTTTTTTCTGGCATCAGTGTTGTAGCAGAGTTAAGACATTGTCTATGATGCCGGCATCCCATATCAGAGTACCAACTCAAGTCCTGACTGCTCCCCTTTTGATCCAGATCCCTTCTAATGGGCCTGAGAAAGTAATAGAATATGGCCCAAGCACTTGAGCCCTTGCCACCCATGTGGGAGACCTGTATAGAGTCCAGAAATCAGCTTTGGACTTGAACTTCTACTGCCATTGCTGCCATTTGGGAAATGAAAACTCAGAGGGAAGATGGATCTATCTATCTATCTATCTATCTATCATCATCATCATCATCATCTATCATTTATCCATCCATCATCTCTCCATGTATCATCTATCAATTAATCTATCAATCTTTCTCTTAAGATTATTTATTTGAAAGACAGAGTCACAGAGAGAGGTAGAGACAGAGAGAGAGGTCTTACATTTACTGGTTCACTCCCCAGATGGCCGCAGCAGCCAGAGCTGCGCTGATCTGAAGCCAGGAGCCAGGAGCTTTTTCCAGGTCTCCCATGTGGGTGCAGGGGCCCAAGCACTTGGGTCATCTTTTACTGTTATCCCAGGCCACAGCAGAGAGCTTGATTGAAAGAGGAGCAGCCTGGACTAGAACCAGCACACATATGGGATGCCAACGCTTCAGGCCGGGGCTTTAACTCCCTGCACCACAGGGCCGGCCCCTATCTATCTGCCTTTCAAATAATTAAATCTTTATGTAAAAAAGCGAAATAATATATTTTAAAAAACATAACAAAGTCAACACCTGTGAATAAAGTAACTATAGTGAATTATGGAAATTGTGGAAATCCGAGGGGTCCGGCAAGATGGCGGAATAGGAAGGGAGCACACTGATAGTCTGGGGAGAGATAGTTTAATAAAAGTGGAGATACTGCAGGTTCAAGGAAGAGTAGGGGAGGAAACAGCAGAAGAAACTCTTCCGGAACGCGTGACTCACAGCGGACCTGCGTGGAGAGCGTGGGAGCCCACAGTTCGGGACACCAGCGGCAGACTCAACACACCAGCGCTGGAACGCGAGGTGAGCAGAACCTCAATAGCCCGAGACACCGGCAGGCAAGCGGAGAGAGGAGACTAGAGGGAACGACCCCCGGGGGGGGAAGTTCACAAGGCTAACTGGAAGAGAGAGAGAGAGAGAAAAAAAAGGGTGACTAGTACGGACACGGGTTTCTCTCTCTCTGCTCACCTCTCAAGGGCGAGCAAGACAAAGAGCAGGCGCCATCTTGGACATACGTCATAAGCAGAGCAACCTCAGGTCTGCACCGGCCCTGAGCCTAGCAGAAAAACCTGACTCTGGGCGGGGCGAATTAACAGGAGATTAGGAGCTAGTAAATTTGTGGTGCTACTGAACTGAGACTGTGAAAAAAGAGACGGTGGGGGAGAGAACTCACGGAATTCACGTGAGCACTCTCCAGAGACGCTACAATTCCGTAACTTTGGCAACCCAGTGGGAGGCTGAAGGAGAATTTGAGCCCACTCTGAGGGCCGAACAGATTCCCTGTGGGGATCTTGGGAAAGAGCTTCCGATCTCTGGCTCCTGTGGGTATATCATTTGCCTGCTAACTACCTCCAACTTTGTTCAGCTGTGCAGAATTACTTCCCTTTTGAATCAAAAAAAAAAAAAAAAGAGAGAGAGAGAGAGATTTACCACGTCTAACCTGGGAGTGTCACCTTTGGCACACCAAACAGAGCTATCAGGCCACACCCATCTCAAGCCCTAAGGCTCCATCAAAAACAGATAGTCCACTTAATCTAGAGTCATAGTATAACAAGAAAAAGCACCACAGTGAAGAAACAAAATATCTCCAATATGCCAAATAACAAATGCAAAAACCGAGGTAATAAAAACAAGGAAGTCACCATGACGGCCTCAAATGAAAAAGACACCCCAATTCAAGATTATGAAGATGATGAGATAGAAGAAATGCAAGAAGCAGATCTCAAAAAATTGATAAGAACATTAAGAAGTTCTCAAAAACAAATTCTGGAACTACACAAATCCTTACTGGACAAGATAGAAAATCTCTCTCGTGAAAATGAAATATTAAGGAGGAATCAAAATGAAACGAAACAACTAGTACAACAGGAAACTGGGATAGTGACTGAAGTGAAGAATTCAATAGATCAAATGAAAAACACAATAGAGAGCCTTACAAACAGAATGGGTGAAGCAGAAGAGAGAATATCGGACTTAGAAGACAGAGAACAGGAAAGGATACAGTCAGACCAAAGAAAAGAAGAGGAAATTAGAAATCTGAAACATATTGTCGGGAATCTTCAGGATACTATTAAAAAACCCAACATTCGGGTTCTAGGAGTTCCTGAAGGCATGGAGAGGGAGAAAGGATTAGAAGGCCTTTTTAGTGAGATATTAGCAGAAAAGTTCCCAGGTTTGGAGAAGGACAGAGAAATCCTAGTACAGGAAGCTCACAGAACCCCTAATAAACACGACCAAAAGAGATCCTCACCACGACACGTTGTAATTAAACTCTCCACAGTGAAACATAAAGAAAAGATCCTAAAATGTGCAAGAGAGAAACGTCAGATTACTCTCAGAGGATCTCCAATCAGACTCACAGCTGACTTCTCATCAGAAACTCTAAAAGCTAGGAGGGAATGGCGAGATATAGCCCAGGTACTAAGAGAGAACAACTGCCAGCCCAGAATATTATATCCCGCAAAGCTATCATTTGTGAATGAAGGTGAAATAAAGACTTTTCATTGCAAACAGAAATTGAAAGAATTTGTTGCCACTAGTCCAGCCCTGCAAAAGATGCTTAAAGATGTGTTACACACAGAAACACAGAAACACGGTCATCAATATGAAAGAAGGTAAAGGAAGGAAACCAAGGAAGGAAACCTCACAGCAAAAGATCACAGGGAATTCAAAGCATATATTAGAACTTATCTTTGGCAAATGGCAGGGCAAAGTTACCACTTATCATTAGTCACTTTGAACGTGAATGGCCTGAACTGTCCAGTTAAAAGACACCGATTGGCTGATTGGGTTAAGGAACAAAACCCACCTATTTGCTGCTTACAAGAAACACATCTTTCCAACAAAGATCCATACAGACTGAAAGTGAAAGGCTGGAAAAAGATATACCATGCCAACAGAAATGAAAAAAGAGCGGGCGTAGCCATCTTAATATCGGACAACATAAACTTTACCACAAAAACTGTTAAGAGAGACAAAGAGGGACACTATATCATGATTAAGGGATCAATTCAACAGGAAGATATAACAATTATCAACGTATATGCACCTAACTACAGGGCACCAGTTTATCTAAAAGATTTATTAACGGACTTAAAGGGAGACTTAGACCCCAGTACAGTAGTACTGGGGGACTTCAATACTCCACTCTCAGAAATAGACAGATCATCCAGTCAGAAGATCAACAAGGATACAGTAGATTTAAACGACACTATAGCCCAAATGGATCTAACAGATATATACAGAACTTTCAATCCTACAGCTAAAGATTTTACATTCTTCTCAGCAGTACATGGAAGCTTCTCTAGGATTGACCACATACTAGGCCATAAAGCAAGCCTCAGCAAATTCAAAAGAATTAGAATCATACCATGCAGCTTCTCAGACCATAAAGGAATGAAGTTGGAAATTACCAACTCAGGAATCCCTAGAGCATACGCAAACACATGGAGATTGAACAACATGCTCCTGAATGAACAATGGGTCATAGAAGAAATCAAAAGAGAAATCAAAAACTTTCTGGAAGTAAATGAGGATAACAGCACAACATACCAAAACTTATGGGACACAGCAAAAGCAGTGTTAAGAGGAAAGTTTATATCAATAGGTGCCTACATCAAGAAATTGGAAAGGCACCAAATAGATGAGCTTTCAATTCACCTCAAGGATCTAGAAAACCTACAGCAAATCAGACCCAAATCTAGTAGGAGAAGGGAAATAATTAAAATCAGAGAAGAAATTAACAGGATTGAATCAAGAAAAACATTACAAAAAATCAGCCAAACGAAGAGCTGGTTTTTTGAAAAAATAAACAAAATTGACACCCCATTGGCCCAACTAACTAAAAAAAGAAGAGAAAAGACCCAAATCAATAAAATCAGAGATGAAAAAGGAAATGTAACAACAGACACCACAGAAATAAAAAGAATCATCAGAAATTACTACAAGGACTTGTATGCCAGCAAACAGGGAAACCTATCAGAAATGGATAGATTCCTGGACACATGCAACCTGCCTAAATTGAACCAGGAAGACATCGAAAACCTAAACAGACCCATAACTGAGACAGAAATTGAAACAGTAATAAAGGCCCTCCCAACAAAGAAAAGCCCAGGACCAGATGGATTCACTGCTGAATTCTACCAGACGTTTAAAGAAGAACTAACTCCAATTCTTCTCAAACTATTCAGAACAATCGAAGAAGAGGGAGTCCTCCCAAATTCTTTCTATGAAGCCAGCATCACTTTAATTCCTAAGCCGGAAAAAGATGCAGCACTGAAAGAGAATTACAGACCAATATCCCTGATGAACATAGATGCAAAAATCCTCAATAAAATTCTCGCCAATAGAATGCAACAACACATCAGAAAGATCATCCACCCAGACCAAGTGGGATTTATCCCTGGTATGCAGGGATGGTTTAATGTGCGCAAGACAATCAATGTGATACACCACATTAACAGACTGCAGAAGAAAAACCATATGATTATCTCAATAGATGCCGAGAAAGCATTTGATAAAATACAACACCCGTTCATGATGAAAACTCTAAGCAAACTGGGTTTGGAAGGAACATTCCTCAATACAATCAAAGCAATCTATGAAAAACCCACAGCCAACATCCTATTGAATGGGGAAAAGTTGGAAGCATTTCCACTGAGATCTGGAACCAGACAGGGATGCCCACTCTCACCACTGCTATTCAATATAGTTCTGGAGGTTCTAGCCAGAGCTATTAGGCAAGAAAAAGAAATTAAAGGGATACAAATTGGGAAGGAAGAACTCAAACTATCCCTCTTTGCAGATGACATGTTTCTGTATTTAGGGGACCCAAAGAACTCTACTAAGAGACTATTGGAACTCATAGAAGAGTTTGGCAAAGTAGCAGGGTATAAAATCAATGCACAAAAATCAACAGCCTTTGTATACACAGACAATGCCATGGCTGAGGAAGAACTGCTAAGATCAATCCCATTCACAATAGCTACAAAAACAATCAAATACCTTGGAATAAACTTAACCAAAGACGTTAAAGATCTCTACGATGAAAATTACAAAACCTTAAAGAAAGAAATAGAAGAGGATACCAAGAAATGGAAAAATCTTCCATGCTCATGGATTGGAAGAATCAATATCATCAAAATGTCCATTCTCCCAAAAGCAATTTACAGATTCAATGCAATACCAATCAAGATACCGAAGACCTTCTTCTCAGATCTGGAAAAAATGGTGCTGAAATTTATATGGAGGCACAAGAGACCTCGAATAGCTAAAGCAATCTTGTACAACAAAAACAAAGCCGGAGGCATCACAATACCAGATTTCAGGACATACTACAGGGCAGTTGTAATTAAAACAACATGGTACTGGTACAGAAACAGATGGATAAACCAATGGAACAGAATTGAAACACCAGAAATCAACCCAAACATCTACAGCCAACTTATATTTGATCAAGGATCTAAAACTAATTCCTGGAGCAAGGACAGTCTATTCAATAAATGGTGCTGGGAAAATTGGATTTCCACGTGCAGAAGCATGAAGCAAGACCCCTACCTTACATCTTACACAAAAATCCACTCCACATGGATTAAAGACCTAAATCTACGACCTGACACCATCAAGTTATTAGAGAACATTGGAGAAACCCTTCAAGATATTGGCACAGGCAAAGAATTTCTGGAAAAGACCCGGGAGGCACAGGCAGTCAAAGCCAAAATCAACTATTGGGATTGCATCAAATTGAGAAGTTTCTGTACTGCAAAAGAAACAGTCAGGAGAGTGAAAAGACAACCGACAGAATGGGAAAAAATATTTGCAAACTATGCAACAGACAAAGGGTTAATAACCAGAATCTACAAAGAGATCAAGAAACTCCACAAAAACAAAATCAACAACCCACTTAAGAGATGGGCCAAGGACCTCAATAGACATTTTTCAAAAGAGGAAATCCAAATGGCCAACAGGCACATGAAAAAATGTTCAAGGTCATTGGCAATCAGGGAAATGCAAATCAAAACCACAATGAGGTTTCACCTCACCCCGGTTAGAATGGCTCACATGCAGAAATCTACCAACAACAGATGCTGGCGAGGATGTGGGGAAAAAGGGACACTAACCCACTGTTGGTAGGAATGCAAACTGGTCAAGCCACTATGGAAGTCAGTCTGGAGATTCCTCAGAAACCTGAAGATAACCCTACCGTTCGACCCAGCCATCCCACTCCTTGGAATTTACCCAAAGGAATTTAAATTGGCAAATAAAAAAGAGGTCTGCACCATAATGTTTATTGCAGCTCAATTCACAATTGCTAAGACCTGGAACCAACCTAAATGCCCATCAACGATAGACTGGATAAAGAAATTATGGGATATGTACTCTTTAGAATACTATACCGCAGTAAGAAACAACGAAATCCAGTCATTTGCAACAAAATGGAGGAATCTGGAACACATCATGCTGAGTGAAGTAAGCCAGTCCCAAAGGGACAAATACCATATGTTCTCCCTGATCGGTGACGACTGACTGAACACCAAGAGGGAAACCTGTTGGAGTGAGGTGGACACTATGGGAAATGGTGGCTTGATCAGCATAGCCCTGACTGTTAATGAACAACTAAATACATTATCCCTCTTAGTAGTTTTTTTATCTGTTCTACTTAATATGACTGGTTTAGATCTGTAATTGATGCACAGTTATTCTTAAGTGTTGAAAATTAACTGAAATGTGATCCCTGTTGAACATGGTGGTGGGAATGGGAGAGGGAAGAGATGTATAATTTGGGACATGCTCAGGCTGACTTGCCCCAAGTGGTGGAGTTGGAAGCATACCAGGGGATTCCAATTCAATCCCATCGAGGTGGCATGTACCAATGCCATCACACTGTTCCAGGTGATCAGTTTCAGTTCACAGTTGGTCATGGTGAAGGGACTGGGAGTCAAAGGGAGCACATAGACAAGTCTAGTACCTGCTAACGCTAACTGATGGAGTAAATAAAGGGGAGAGTGATCCAACATGGGAAGTGAGATACTCAGCAGACTCATAGAATGGCAGATGTCCTAAATAGCACTCTGGCCTCAGAATCAGCCCTAAAGGCATTCGGAGCTGGCTGAAAAGCTCATGAGAGTATTTCAGGCATGGAAAGCCAAGACACTCTGGCAAAAGATCTCTGCGAGTGAGATCTCAGTGGAAAGAACAGGCCATCGAAGAAGGAGGTACCTTTCTCTGAAGGGAGGAGAGAACCTCCACTTTGACTATGACCTTGTCTAAACAAGATAAGAGTCGGAGAACTCAGAGGGCTTCCATAGCCTTGGAAACTCATGACTGGAGCATAGGGAGATTACTGATGCCATAGACAGGAGTGTCAATTGGTAAAGTCAACAACAGGAGTCACTGTGCACTTACTCCTCATGTAGGATCTCTATCCTTAATGTGCTGTACATTGAGATTTAATGCTATAACGAGTACTCAAACAATATATTTCACTTTGTGTTTCTATGGGGGTGCAAACTGTTGAAATCCTTACTTAATGCATACTAAACTGATCCTCTGTAAAAAAAAAAAAAGAAAGAAAAGAAAGAAATTATCAATTCCCAACTTGACTCTCACTGGGATTAAACATGACAATAGGTCTGATCTGATTTCATCATCATTTAAAAAAATCATCTATTATTTTTCACTTTATGTTTCTGTGTGGGAGCAAACTGTTGAAATCCATACTTAATGTATACTAAGCTGATCTTCTGTATATTAAGATAATCGAAAATGAATCTTGATGTGAATGGAAGGGGAGAGGGAGTGGGAAAGGGGAGGGTTGTGGGTGGGAGGGACGGTATGGGGGGAAAGCCATTGTAATCCATAAGTCGTACTTTGGAAATTTATATGCATTAAATAAAAGTTTAAAAAAAAAAAAGAAATTGTGGAAATCCATAATTAGCTCATATTATTTTATGATCGACTAATTCCACTTCTGAATATATACAAAAAGAAAGGAATGTAGGCTGGTGCTGCGGCTCAATAGGCTAATTCTCCACCTAGTGGCACTGGCACACCAGGTTCTAGTCCCAGTCAGGGCGCCAGATTCTTTCCCAGTCGCCCCTCTTCCAGGCCAGCTCTCTGCTGTGGCCCGGGAAGGCAGTGGAGGATGGCCCAAGTGCTTGGGCCCTGCACCCCATGGGAGACCAGGAGAAGCACCTGGCTCCTGCTTTCGGATAAGCGTGGTGCGCCGGCTGCAGCGCGCCAGCCGTGGCGGCCATTGGAGGGTGAACCAAAGGCAAAAGGAAGACCTTTCTCTCTGTCTCTCTCTCTCACTATCCACTCTGCCTGTCAAAAAAAAAAAAAAGAAAGAAAGGAATGTAGAGGCTGTAAAAGATATTTTGTAAACCAATGCTTATTGTAATATTAAGAGAATTGACATAGGCCAAAGATGGAAGCATCTAAAAACTCATCAGATGAAGAGATTAAGAAATGTATGCATGGAGCTGGCACTGTGGAGCAGCAGATTAAAGCCCCAGCCTGCAGTTCTGGCATCCCATATGGGTGCCAGATGCTCCACTTCTGACCCAGCTCTCTGATGATGGCCTGGAGAAGCAGTGGAGGATGGCCTAGGTCCGAGGCTGGCATACTCACCCAGAAAGTATTATTTCCCAAAGGATCAAAATCACTGAACAAATATTCAGAAAATTTGAAGAAGACACTCCAAAACATGAGGCACCCTAAGGTGTGAGGTCACGTCAGAGACCTTATGTATGCCTGGATCCAAGGACAGCACTACAATTAAAATAAAAATGTGGTCTGAATATTTTATACCTGTCAATCTATAGCTATGCAAGAACTTTTGGAACATTGTCCCCATGAATGCAGAGGTGATCTAACATTTGATATGTAAGAGATTAGATACACTGAATTTTAATACAAGCTTGAACAAAAACAAGAATGATGAATAGGGTGAAAGAAGAGAATGTTAATGCTATGCACATATAAAATGCTGAAATACCATATTCAACACATTTTGGAAATGCAAAATGGAAAAAGATTGTTTGATAGGATAGATAAAATGATATTTCTACTTTTTAGGTTTTATTTTTATTTATTTGAAAACAAAGTGACATAATAGAGTGAGAGAGACCAAAAAAAAAAAAAAAAGGGAGAACAGGAGCATACATAGATGGATCCTCCATCCACTGTTTAATTCTCCGAATGCCCACAGTAGCTGGGGGTAGGCCAATCTGAATCCAAGTGCCAGAAACTCTATCTATTTTCCCAAATGAGTGGCAGGGGCCAACTACTTTGGCCATTACCTGCCACCTTTCTAGGCACATTATCAAGAAGCTCAGTTGAAAGTAGAGGAGCTAGGGCTTGAGCCAGCACATTTATATACAATGTTGGTATCATAAGAGGTGGCTTAACCCACCACACCACAGGCTCTAAGTTTTAAATCCATGTTGTTCTGACATTTGCATATACTCTAAGGATCCAATTTCATTTTTGCATGTATAAAACCTTTTTCACAAACACCATTTTGCGTTTACCCATTCAGCCATGCACATCATAAAAATGATTCAGTCAGCAACAGCCTACATGTATGCTAGTATCTATGCTACAAATATTGCCTAATGATGCTATACTGAAATTATGTAAGTAAACCCCAATAATGTTCATATTATGATGAAATTCTATACGGTATTAGTCAGAACTTAATATTATTTCCTGTATAACTGTGCTTGATTCCTTAGTATAAAATGAATTACTTGGGAGGAGTTTTATTTGTGAATTCACTATTATGTTGTCTTTACATTTTATGCTAATATCACTCAGTTTTGAAAATTATAACATTGTATTATAGCTTGAAATCAGGAAGTGTGATGCCTTTAGGGCTGTTCCTCTCAAAATTGTTTAGATGATGTGGAGTCTTTTGTAGTTCCATATGTTTGTTAGCATTTTTCTATTGATGTGAAAAATTACATTGGTAATATGTTAGGATTTCCATTGAATCTAGAGACCACATTCAGTAGTATGAACATTTTCAAAACATTAATGCTCCCAATCTCAAAACTACAATTTAGTTCCATTTATTTTTGTCTTCTAAAAATTTCTTTTATTAATATTTTATGGTTTCACTATAGATACCTATCATTTATTGATTAGATTTATTTATGGGTGTTTAAGCCTTTTGTTATTCTTCAGTAGGAATTAGGCCTTTATTTCTTTTAGTATACTTTGTTGAAAGTGAATAGAAAATCAACTGATTTTTTTCTTTGACTGAATTTGATTTTAGTTATACAAGTTTCAAGTATTTTATATATACAGATTTAGGAACATAGTGATTTATCCTATACCCTCCCTCCCACCAACACTCTAACCCTTCTTCATCCTCCCTATCCCAATCCCACTCTGAATTTTTACAAAGATCTATTTTCAGTTTATTTATGATTGTAAGGTTAACCCTACACTAAGTAAAATAGCTCAACAAATAGTATTAAGAAAAAAAAAACACTGTTCCTCAGAGGGCTGTAAACAATCAATGAATATCAAAATGTCTATTTCACTACAATATATTACATTTTAGGTACTCTATTTGTATTTCAGATCAAGGAAAGAGATGATATCTGTTTTTTTAGAACAGGCTTATTTCAATAAGTATAATGATTTCCAGTTGCATCAATTTTGTTGTGAAAGACAGGATTTCATATTATTTTACATGGGAAAGGTATTCCATATATATATACACACACACACACATATACACACACACACATACACATACACACACACACACACACACACATATATATACACCATAATCTCTTTATCAAGTCTTCAGTTTATGGACATATTGATAGATTTCGTATCTTAGCTATTGTGAATTGAGCTGCAATGAACAAAGGGGAACAGATAACTCTTTCATATACCAATTTCTTTTGTTTTGTGTAAATTTCCAGAAGTTGGAATGCTAGGTCATATGGTACATCTATATTCAGATTTCTGAGGTATCTCTGTATGTCTTACACAATGGCTGTACCAGTTAACATTCCCACCAACAATGGATTACGATACTTTTTACCCACATTCTTCCCAGCATTTGTTGATTTTTGATTTCTATATATGAGCCATTCTAACTGTAGAGAGGTGAAACCTCATGGCGGTTTTGATTTGCATTTCCATGATGGCTACTGATCCTGAGCATTCTTTCAAGTGTCTGTTCACCATTAAATTTTTTCTGTTGGAAGCTGCCTGTTCAGTCATTTGCCCTTTTCTTAACTGGATTGTGTGTTTTGTTGTTGTTGAGTTTCATAAGCTCGTTATAGATTCTGAATTTTAATCCTTAATCAGTTGTGTAGTTTGCAAATATTTTCTCCCATTCTGTCAATTGCCTCTTCACTTTGCTGAGTGTTTCTTTTGCAGTGCATAAGCTTCTTCTCTTGATGTAATCCCATTTGTCATTTTTTGTTTTGATTGCTTGTGCTTCTGTGTTCTTTTCCAAGTCTTTGCTTATGCCTCCAGAAAGTCTTACAGACTTTCCCCAAAGTTCTCTAGTAATTTAATAGCATCAGGTCATAGATTTAGGTCTTTGCTTAATTTGGAATGGTTTTATGTAAGGTAGAGATTTAGTTTCATGCTTCTGCATGCATGTGGAACTCCCACAGGAGTCCCAAAAATAGAGTCACAGATCACCACTTACCTGGCCAGCAGAAGGAAGTGAATTGTGGAAACTCCACAGGAAAACCCAGAGTCAGAAATTACCACTATCCACAAAGTGAAAGTAAAATGGAGTCACTCATGATAAGCCAGGAACTGATGTTATGCTCAGCGCCTGCCAGGAAGACACTCCCCATCAGGCTGAACAGACACCCTTGGGCAACCCGATAACGGTGTGTTATGGACAATAACCTTGAGTTGCCCTCATATACACACTGATTGGACTGTTCAAACTTTGGTAAAGTGGGAGCTGCGCTGACTGGAATATTTGAAATATGCATAGACAGGAACAGAACCGATTGGACTATTCGGAATCACCCTATTAGCATGGACAGATAGGGAACCGGCCAGAAACTAGGATAAGAGGGGGGCTTTTGCACTGCTCTCCATCCTTTTGAGGATCATGGCTCAATATATGTGACCTCCACACATTGGGAGTGGAAGACAACTGAGCTATCACTAAGATGTCATTGAGCTGTCACTGAGCTGAAAGAGCTGACCTCCTGAGCCACAGCTTCCTGAGCTGCAGCGGTTCCTGAGCTGTCCCAGCTGCATGAGCTGTGCCTGTCCAGTTCTTGAGCTGTAACCAGTCCAGTCGATAGACAAAGGGCCTGGTGTGTGTGAACCTCTGGATTTCCACACATCTGGAGCTGAAGAGGAACCCTGTTACCCTGCACGGAGCAGGTAACAGCACAAGCTGACAACGGGATCAAGAGGCCAGCAGAGCTGCCATTTCACAGCCTCACCATTCCGCCACCTTGCCTGGACCCATTGTCAGCCCACTGCTGGTCCGGTTCTGAGGTCAGGTCTGGCAGCATACTGATAAGGTGACCTCTCCAACTCCTCACTGTGCCATCCACCTAGGAACTTGGAGCCTACTTCCCAGAGTGACAGCCTTCCCACAACTTCCTGCCTGTAAGTGACTGACCTGAGATCTATCTCTGCTGAGATGTTGAGCTCTGGACTTTGAACACTGACTCTTTTTCGTGACCATGATATGAGCCTAGAAACGCAGCAAGTTAATATCATGTATAATTGATGTTGATCGTGTGTTATTATTATTTTTTTGACAGGCAGAGTGGACAGTGAGAGAGAGAGACAGAGAGAAAGGTCTTCCTTTGCCGTTGGTTCACCCTCCAATGGCCGCCACGGCTGGTATGCTGCGGCTGGTGCACCGCACTGATCTGATGGCAGGAGCCAGGTGCTTCTCCTGGTCTCCCATGGGGTGCAGGGCCCAAGGACTTGGGCCATCCTCCACTGCACTCCCTGGCCACAGCAGAGAGTTGGCCTGGAAGAGGGGGAACCGGGACAGAATCCGGTGCCCTGACTGGGACTAGAACCTGGTGTGCCGGCGCCGCAAGGCGGAGGATTAGCCTAGTGAGCTGAGGCACCGGCTGATGTTGATCATGTGTAACATAATATAATTATGCTTTCACCCTATTGTGGTGATATATGTACAGCAAGGTATCTGAAAATAATATTGGGTGCCTCGATGTACATACACTATTATAATTGAATAGCATTTGAAGCCACCTTGATGCTGTATATTGTCATCTGTGGATTGATAGACACGATTGAGGAATAACAAGAAATAGTATTATTGTTAGGAGTTGATTTAGTAGTTCTTTAGTATTGATTGCTGTGGAGTTAAGTAGTAGTAAAGTTAAGTGTTATTAGAATAAGTAAGTTAAGTAGTATTTAAGCTAGATTGGAATGTTAAGCGTGTTGATAAATATGTTAATAAGTTAAGCATAGTAATAAATGTGTTAATAAGTAGGACTTGATAAGAATATTGATACTAATAAGTGTGTTGACCTCAATGAGCATGCTGATGAGTAGTGTGGTAAAACCCCTGGTATGTAAGCAATAAAATCTTTCATTGGAAAGGCAGTCTTGTTTCCTTGTGTTCCTTTCTTCCCCATGCTCTGACATGTCGCTCTTAAGCCCTGTCGAGCTGTGTGACAGCAGGCCCTTGCAACAATGCAGACATCCAATTTTCCCAGCACCATTTGTTGAAGAGACTATCCTTTTTCCAGGGATTGAGTTTCGCTCCTTCATCAAACGTAAGTTGCTTGTAGAGGTGTCGACTGATTTCTTGAGTTTCTGTTCAGTTCCATTGGTCTACATGTCTGTTTTTGTGACAGTACCAGTCTGTTTTGATTATAACTGCCCTATACCAAGTCTTGAAATAAGATATTGTGGTGCCTCCAGCTTCATTTTGGATGTATAAGGTTGCTTTTGCTATTTGAGGTCTCTTGGGTTTCAATATAAATTTCAGCATCATCTTGTCTAGATCTGAGAAGAATATCTTTGGTATTTTGACTTGTACCACTCTGCCTGTCAAAAAAAAAAAAAAAGAAGAAGAAAAAGAATAAAAGAGAAGATTCAAATACATAGACTCACATTAAATGAAGACATTACAAGGGACACCATAAAAATATAAATGGTTGCTAGAAATTACTATGAATGAGCATATGGCAAAAATTCTGATAACCTTGAACAGACTATATATAGCACATGAAATGGTCTGATTTGATGCTGCCAATGCAACTACAGGTGAGAGTATCTTACAACATATTTTCATGATGAAAACCTTAAGCAAATTAGGTACAGAAGGATACATCATGACATCAAGGCAATTTATTACAAATCCAAAGCCTGCATCTTATTGAATGGCAAAAATTGGAAACATTTCTATTAAGATCTGGAACCAGACAAGACTTTCCACTTTCAATATTGCTACTCCATATAGTCCTGGAAGATTTACGAAAGCCATTATGCAAGAAAAAGAAATCAAATGCACACAAATTGTGAGGATGTCAAACTATCCCTATTTCAAGATGACATAATTCTATATGTAGGAGAACCAAAATACTCCACTAAGAGAATATTGTAATTCATAAAAGGGTTTGGAAAAGTGGTAGGATATAAAATTAATACAGAAAAATCAATAACCTGTATATACCCAGACAATGCCACTGCTGAAAAAGAACTAAAAT
This sequence comes from Oryctolagus cuniculus, assembly GCF_964237555.1. Classification (NCBI taxonomy): domain Eukaryota; kingdom Metazoa; phylum Chordata; class Mammalia; order Lagomorpha; family Leporidae; genus Oryctolagus; species Oryctolagus cuniculus. The sequence continues at coordinate 34,206,118 of NC_091445.1, forward strand.
CAATCCCACTCACAATATCTACAGAAAAAAAAATCAATGCATAGGAATACATTTAACCAAGTTTTTAAAAATATCTATGATTAAAATTAGAAAACATTAAAGAAAGAAATAGAAGACACAAAAAGGATGGTGCTGCGGCTCACTAGGATAATCCTCCACCTTGCGGCGCCGGCACACCGGGTTCTAGTCCCGGTCAGGGTGCCAGATTCTGTCCCGGTTCCCCCTCTTCCAGGCCAGCTCTATGCTATGGCCTGGGAGTGCAGTGGAGGATGGCCCAAGTACTTGGGCCCTGCACCCCATGGGAGACCAGGAGAAGCACCTGGCTCTTGCCTTCGTATCAGCATGGTGCACCGGCTGCAACGCACCGGCCGTGGTGGCCATTGGAGAGTGAACCAATGGCAAAAGGAAGACCTTTCTCTCTGTCTCTCTCTCTCACTGTCTACTCTGTCTGTCAAAAAAAGAGAAGACACAAAAAAGGAGAAATCGCCTATGTCCCTGTTGAAGAGTGAATATCATAAAAAATGTCTATACTACCAAAAGCAATTTACAAATTCAATATTATCTCAATCAAAATACCAATGGCCTTTTTCTGCTATCTAGGAAAAAGTTATGCTAAAATGCACATGGAACCCAAGAAACCTGAATAGCAAAATTAATCCTGTACAACAAAAGCAAAACCAGAGGTTTCACAATTCCAGATGTCAAGACATACTATAGGGTAGTCGTAATCAAAACAGCCTGCTACTGACACAAAAATAGATACGTGGACAAATGGAACAGAATAGAAACTCCAGAAATCAATGTATGCATCCACAGCCAACTAATCTTAGACAAAGGAGCTAAAATCAATCCCTGGAGAAAGGGTAGTGTCTTCAACAAATGGTACTAGCAAAATTTAATCTATTCATACAGTAGTGTGAAACAAATCCTACTTTATATCATATGCAAAAATCAACTCATAATGAATAATCTACAACCCAATACCATCAAATTACTATAGGAGAACATTAGAGAGACTCTGGAAGACATTGGAATAGGAAAAGACTCCTTGGAAAAGAACCCAGAAGCACAGACAATCAAAGTCAAAATAGACAAATTGGATGATATCAAGCTGAAAAGCTTCTGCACTGCAAAGGAAACATTCAGCAAATGTTTCCAGAATATATAGCTTGGGAAATTCAACATCAACAAAACTTGCAATTCAGTTAAGATATGTTCAAAGGAGTTGAACAGGCATATTTCAGGAAAGGAAGTTCAAATGTCCAACAGACACTTGAAAAAATTCTCAGGAACCCTAGCCACCAAGGAAAGGCAATTTAAAACTGCAATAAGATTTCACCTCACACCGGTTAAATTGGCTCTTGACAGATATCAATAAACAATGCTAGTAAGAATATGGATAAAAAGGCACCCAAATCCACTGTTGTTGGGAATTTAAACTCGTCGAGCCACTGTGGAAGACGGTATGGAGATGCCTCAGAAAGCTGAAAAAAGATCTACCACATGACTCAGGATACCACTCCAAGAAATTTACATGAAGGAAAAGATACCATCATATGAAAGAGTTATCTTCACCCCCATGATTATTGCATCACAATTTAAGATATGTAATCAACCCTGATGTCCATAAATTGAAGACTGAATAAAGAAATTTTGTAGTATGGAACACTACCCAGTGGTAAAAAATATGAATTTCTGTGTTTTTCAACATAATCAATGCACCTGGAAACTATTATACTTAGTGAAATAAACAGTCCCACAAAGAGAAATACCATGGGCTTTCCCTGATGTCTAGTAACTGATAGAGTACCTGTAAGGTTGGGTATAGGAGAGAAATTGACATTTCTAGATTCAATGATTATTTACAACCCTTGTCTCAACTGTTGAGGAACAGTGTTGTTTTCTTTTTTACTATTCGTTTAATTTTTTACTTAGTGTAGTGTTAATCTTATGAGTATATAGTAAACTGAAAGGTGATCATTGTAAAAATTAAGAGAGGGAATTGGAGAGGGAGGAGGAGTAATGTTGGGAGCATAGGTAGGAGAGGGTTAGGTTAGGAAGTATCTCTATGTTTCTCAATCTTTATAAATGAAATAACTGATGTAGATGATAGAGTCAGAATCATCCAAGTAATGCAAGGATGGTTCAACATACATAAATCAGTTTGATATACCACTACTCAGAATGAAGGTTAAAAATTATATGATCATCTGAATAAATGTAGAATATATTTGATAAAATTCAAAACCCACCCATGATAAAAGCTGGCCAAATTTGCTAGAAAAAGAATATACCCTGGGCCGACAGTGCAGTGTAGTTGGTGAAGCCACTGCCTGCAGTGCCAGCATCTCATATGGGAACCGGTTTGAATCCTGGCTGCTCCATTTCTGATCCATCTCTCTGCTGTGGACTGGGAAAGCAGGGGAAGATGGCCCAAATTCTTGGGCCCCTGTACTCACATGGGAAGGAAGCTCCTGGCTCCTGGTGCACCTCTGGCCGTTGAAGCTATTTGGGGGGTGAACCAGCAGATGGAGGACCTCTCTCTCTCTCTGCATGTGTGTGTGTGTGTGTGTGTGCGCACGCGCCTCTCTGTAACTCTGCCTTTCAAATAAATTTTTTAAAAAGGAATATACCTAAGTATAATAAAGGCCATATGTAATGAGCCAATTGTTAACATCATTATGGATAGGGAAAAATTAAAGATTTTTTTCTCTCTGACCTGGAACAAGACAAGGATTTACCACTTTCATCATAGTATTGGAAGAGAAATAAAGTACAATGAAATTGGAAAGAAGAAAGTCAAATTTTCATTGTATGCAGAGGACATTATCTTATATAGAGAAAACCCAAAATATTCTACCAAAATCTCTTGAAGTCTATTTTTAAAACTCCCTAAATTACAAATTGTTGTGTACCTTAAATGGTACAATATTTTTATTCAAGTCTCAATTAAAATAATATACTACCTATAAGTATAAAGAAGAAACACTTAAATGTATATATGCCCACCATCTGGCTCAGATCTGTCATCTTATAGAAGGAAACCAAATCTTCCACCAGCAAATCAACTTACTATTATTTACCTGATCAGGGAAGTATACTACAAGACCGTTTCAACATGATGTCAGACAGTGTACAAGTGACAGAGATTCCTTCCTGTCTCCCAAACACAGTCAGCTAGATCATGTTTTATGTTGAGTTGATCCCTCAATCATTACATAGTGCCCTTTGTCATCTTTTTAAACAGTTTTTGTATTAAAGTCTATTTTGTATGATATTTGGATGGCTACAGCTGCCATTTTTTACTTTCTGTGACTATGTTTTTTTTTTTTTTTTCAATTCTTTCACTTTCAGTCTGTGGGTATCTTTGTTGGTGAGATGTGTTTGTTTGTAGTCAACAAAGAGATGGGTCTTGTTTTTTAATACACTCAGCCAGTCTATTTCTTTTAACTAGAGAGTTAAGGTCATTTACATTCAAGGTTACTATTGATAAGTATTGGCCGGCGCTGTGGCTCACTAGGCTAATCCTCCGCCTTGCGGCGCTGGCACACCAGGTTCTAGTCCTGGTCGGGGTGCCAGATTCTGTCCCGGTTGCCCCTCTTCCAGGCCAGCCCTCTTCTGTGGCCAGGGAGTGCAGTGGAGGATGGCCCAAGTCCTTGGGCCCTGCACCCCATGGGAGACCAGGAGAAGTACCTGGCTCCTGCCTTCGGATAAGCGCAGTGCGCTGGCTGCAGCACACCAGCCATGGCGGCCATTGGAGGGTGAACCAACGGCAAAGGAAGACCTTTCTTCCTGTCTCTCTCTCTCACTGTCCACTCTATCAAAAAATAAAATAAAAATAATAGATAAGTATCGACTTTTTCATGCCATTGTTCCATAAATATTCCTATTGTTCCATAAATATTCTTATTGGATTTCCTTTGTACTTTTACTGGGAGAATTTCTGCCTTCACATTCTTTCATAATGTTGGCTATTTTCTGTGTTCTTGTGTGTAGTACATTCTTAAGCATTTTTCGTAAGGCTCTACAAGGGGGACAAATTCAATTTCCGTTTGTTATAAAAGATCTTTATTTCAGCTTCATTGTTAAACTGGAGATTTGCAAAGTGTATTATTCTGGGTTGACAGGTTTTTTTTCTCTTCAGGTTTGTATAATGTCTCTCCATTTTCTCTCAGACTATGAGGTTCCTGATGAGAAATCAGCTGTGGGTCTAATTGGAAATCCTGTGAAAATAATCTGGTGTTTCTCTCATGCACATTTTAGAATATTTTCATTCTGTTTTACTGTTGAAAGTTTGACCACAATGTGTCATGATGAAGATGTTTTCTAGTCATGTCTATTAGGAGTTCTATGTGCTTCTTGTACTTGTATGTCCCTTTCTTTCTCTAAATTGGGGAAATTTTCTGTAATCATTTCAATAAATAGGCCTTCTAGTCCATTCTTTTCCACACCTCAGGAACTCCTGAGATTCGTAGCTTGGGTCATTTGATAGTATTCCATAAATCTCCAACACTGTTTTTAAGATTTCTAATTTCTTTTTGTTTTTCTTTAGCCCTCAGATGAGTGGGTTCAACATTCATCTGTGCCACTGTATGAACCACACAAATGATATGCACTCTGAGCACAGTACCTATTGCAATAACCTGCCCCAGGCAACCAAGGATCTCCAAGCAGGTAGAACCACATCCAGTTATTGCCTAGAGAACCAGCTACACCCTGCACCCTCTCATGCATGGAATAAGTCCCCAAAATCTCAGCACACAAGGCTCCCACAGTCACTGGGTGTAGAGGTTCTGCTCTTCCCTGCCAGGTTGCCCAGTCCACAGAGAGGCAGATGTTCCCCAAACCAGATCCACCAAGGTGGCTTTAGCCCCAGAGCCTGTGGTATGTTGGGAGGCTGGGGGTATCTCACAGTCTTCAAGGGTGCTCAGCCAGCTGTCAATCCTCCTAGCCTGGCTCAAAGTCAATGGGGACTGTGGATTTTTTCCCTCTGCTAGTACTACTAAAATGGCATCCTGTCTCAGCCAGTTGCTGCACACACGCACAAAGGCTTCTGCAGCTGCCACCCACACCCCAGATGGTACCTGCCTTCTCTCAGCAAGACAGTGGCACCATTGTGGGAAGGATGGGGTGAGAGAAATGTGTCCTTTTTGCTTCCACGAGGTCTGCAAGTAACTGGTAGCCTCTAGGGCTCTACATGAGACTCATGCCATGCTCTTCCTTTGGTTATATCACCACAGGTTGCTGCAGTCTTGTCTCATCTGCATCTCCAAGCTGTCACCCACTCCAGCTCAGCTGCTGCAGTAGCATGTTTTGTCCATGTTTGTGCTACACATCTGCACCTTCCTCACAGGTCTACGGCATTGCTCTGCCTTCTATGGAATTTCCACAGCAATTTTCTAATTCTCCCGAGAGTGCACTTCCTACAATTTGTTTTACTATTTATTTCTAGCCTAATGCTATACATTCTTTCCTATTCCGACATCTCAGAATCCTCAACTGATTTTTGTAAGTTGATTTTGTGTCTTGCAACATTATTAAACAGTTTTTCAAACCACTTTTTGTGGAATCTCTACAGATTTTGGCATATCCCAATCAAAATACTCAAATTAGAGAGATGTTTGCTCTGGAAATTCTACAGAAAGAAGAGACACTGTGCAGCAGCAGAGATGCTAGAATCACATAGCCGTAAGTGTGACACTGCCAGCTACTCCCACAACCAGTATCATGAAGAGACACATCTTCTTGGAGCAAGGTGAGAAGAGCCTGTGGCAGCCAATTTCACTAAATTTCTTGTGGAAGAACCTCACAGAGCACACTGATTTTGAGGCTAGCCAGGAGTGCTAGAAGCGGATACAGTACCTACTTAGTCCTATGAAAGGAGAAAACATTGCTTTCTTCCAATCCTCCCTCAAGGACACCTAGTGACCAGTAGGGAAGGAGGACCCTTTTAATAAGGTAAGTAGAGGCTGCTGCAGCCTGCGCATGATTGGGGGATTTTTTTTTTGAGAGATAAATCCATGATTATGACTTACTTTGAGTCTGGCCTGGAGGGTTCAGAAGATGTGAGTGCCTATCAGGCAGGCAGCCTGCTCTGGAAAGACCTCAACTCTCTCCATAGATGGGTGAGGCTCATGGGGCTCAGAGTGTCCCTTGATCCTTGTGACTACGGTATCTGTGCATTCTATGACTGTGGGAATTCTGTGACTGCACAACAGGGTAGGGTGTGGCTGAATCTCTGAACACTGTGTCTGGCTTCAGAACTTTAGTGCTCCCTGAGTGCCTGGAGTGGGTCATCAAAGATGATTCCTTGCTCACACTTAAGAATGCACAGATCATTTGTGTGGTTCATGTGCCTGGGTGAGTGGGGTGTAGCCACTATGGGGTCATCCTGGAGGGTTGGTTCAGTTTGTTAGAGAGGGAGTGAATCTGTGATCACACCAACCAATGCAATCACACCCTCCCCACCTGTTGATGATAAAGGAGATTTACTGTATCTAACATGGGTGTCACCCTGGACTACAGCACCATATTTGAGCACTGCCCAAAGCTCCTTGGCCTCACCTAGCATACACCTCTGGATATCCACTGAAGGAGTAGAGAGTGCACTAAGCTGTAGAGACATATTTCAAAGATAAAAGTCATCACAGGAGAAAACCAACAGGCATTTTAAAAATGCCTAAGATAATCATACAAATACAAGAAAAATGAAAAAGGAAGACAATATGATTCCTCAAAAGGAGCACAATGTTTCACTATTATAATGTGAAGATGGAGAGACTGGTGAAATTCAAAAGAAGATTATAAGATTACTTAAAATCACACAGAAGCAAACATATGAGTTAAAGAAATCCATATATGACTGGAATGAAAAATTCTGCCAAGAGATAGAGATATCAAAGTTAAATCAAACTGAATTATTAGAATTGAAGAACTCAATATAGTAAATAAAAGTTACAGTGGAAAGCCTTAACAATAGAGTCAGTGAGGCAGAAGAAATAATATCTATGCTAGAAGACAAATCCTTGGAAATAGAGCAAAAAAAGAGAAAGTAGTGTTTGGAATTTATGAGATACTATCAATTGCCCAAACATAAATGTCTTATGAGTTCCTGGAGGTGTGCCAGGAGATAATGGAATAGAAGTTCTATTTAGTGAAATAATAGCAGAAAACTTCCATAATTTAGTGAAAGATAAGGGGCAAGAAGCACATAGAACTAATAATAGATATGATCAGAAATGATATTTACCACAATACATTATAGTCAAACTTTCAAAAGCAAAGCATAAAGAAAAGATCCTAAAGTGTGCACAAGAGAAATGACAGATTACATTCAAAGGATTTCCAATTTGATTGACAACTGATTTCTCATCAGAAACCCAATAAGTGGGGAGAGAATGAAGAAACATAGTCCAAATGCTAAAAGAAAAACACTAACAACCCAGAATACTTTAACTAGCAAATCTCTCATTTGTAAATGAAAGTGAAATAAGACCTTTCAAAACAAATAGAAGTTGAAAGAATTTGATACTACTCATCTAGCCTTACAAATGATTCTTAAGGATGTGCTACACATGGAAACACAGACAGATACTCATCCTGAAAGAATGTGAAGGCAGAAAATCTCCTAGTAAAATTACAAAGAAAATCCAAATAAAACAATATGAATACTTATGGAACACTCAACAAACTCAAAAGGCAACTCACAGAATGGGTGAAAACATAAAGGATTAGTAGCCAGAATATATAAGGAGTCGAGAAACTCAACAACAGTAAAGCAAGCAATCCAGTTAAGAAATGGGCAAAATGAAATCAGCATGAGAAAGAATTAGCTATACACCATGTTTATAACTGCTCAACTCAAAATAGCTAAGATGTGGATTCAACATATTTGTCCATCAACTAATGACTGGATAAAGAAATTTCAATATATCTACAATGATAGAATAATACTCAGCCATAAGAAAGAATGAAATCCTGTCTTTCACATCAAAATGTATGCAACTGGAGACCATTATGCTTAGGATAAACCAGTTCCAAATAGACAAATGTCAGATTTTTTCCAGAATTTTTGTAACTATATACAGACTACAAAAGAATTTATGCATATAAGCAAAATTTACATTTTGAGATTTGATTATTGTTTATAGCCCCACTCTATACTCTTTAGTAGCAGTGATTTTCTAGTTACTAATTATTGAATTCTTTATTTAGTTGAGGATTAACCTTATGATTATAAAGAAAGTTGAAAATATGGCATTGTATAAATTAACAGAAAAATAAGAAAAGAAGGAGGGAGGCCATGACTGAGGGGATGAGGGAGGGTAGGATAAGAAGTGCTAGTATGCCATTATGCTCTTAAAATTGTGTATGTGAATTTGTTCTTTTTTGATAAACAAAAAAAATTAAAGAAATATATCTGAGCAGATGTTTCATCTTTTCTAGTAAACCATCCCATTATTTTTCACTCATAAGTGACGATCCTTAAAAAATCTCCCTTTATCTCTGTGTCTCCCTCTTTTTTTTCCCCATTTTACTTTATTTTATTTCTCATGCATGGGAAAACTGAGGCACAGAGAGGTAAAGTGACATGTTCAGGTCACGCAGCAAGTTAGTGACAGATCCAGGGAGAGAATCTAGGCTCCTTGACCCCCAACCACCCTGTGCTTACTGACAAATACCAATCCCTCTCCACACAGCCAGAGCAGCCCCACAGAGCTGCAACTACAGATCCAGATGACTCTCTTGTGGGTTTCATCCATTTTCATCTGCTGTAACATTAGCAGTATGGGCTCCAAATTAAGGTACTGAAATTCAATCACTTCATTGATACCTCAAAGAACAGCCTACAGGCAAATCTCTCGAGAATAATGAGCTGACGCATTAAGAAGACTGCTCACAATTAGTCTAAATCATGGATAATGGGCAGAGGCACTAAACTGTCACCAGTTCTTGTCATATAATTCTGGTCAAACATAACAGCATATAATAACTCTAGTGATTATATTAGAAGTAGTTATATACAAAGACAGACAAGTTAAAGCAGCTTTTAAAATAGCTGAACAAGGAAACAACTAACTATTGCACGATGCCCTTGTAAAGTTACTGCTATGAATGGACGTGGTAAAATCTACAATGCTCCATAATTTATAGGTGCATTCTGATTACTTGATTTCTGATACAGGCAGCTCATAGTGTTAAAATCATAAGAAATACAGATCATTAAAACATTTTAGATTAAAGTACACATTTTGATTTAAATGAGCTAAACAGAGTTAAATAACTGGGTGACAATATGTTGTTTCAGCCTTATCTGAGTGAACACATCTTCTGTATGTTGTTGTGTGGCAATACTCTGACAACACTGGAATCCTAGCCCTGTAACTACACACACTGTGATTTATTCATGGTTACAGATATAGATGGTCAAGACATAAGAAGTGATTTGTGAATATAAATTACTAAACTGTAATGTAAAAGAAAAAAAAACAACTGAAGGCTTGCAAAAGACATCAGTGAAAACAAAATGAAGGCAGATCTGAAAATTTAAAAGAAAACATATGAAAGCTAGCTTTTGGTATCTGGTTTGCTTTTCTTCTTTTTTCTTTTTTTTCTTTTTTCTTTTTTCTTTTTTCTTTTTTTTTTTAAATCCAGTTTAACCTCTTCCTAGTTTTGTATTTCAAAAAGGTGCACCAAAACACTGACATTGTTTTTCCTAGCTAAATCTGTAAAACAAGAGAAGTATATAAATCAAAGAAAAAAGGGCTTAAAAAGGGGACTATCTGAATAAATGTGTGTATTAAAATGTGTAGCATTAATGAAATTCATACCTTTAGTTTTTTTGGGCTTGTTTAGTTCATTAAGAAGTACTGTAATATAAAGGCAAATAAAATGGATAAAGTTGCAAAGCCAAGAACAATGAGGGCTGCAAACTGTTCATCAGTAGGCATCATGCTCTTCATTTTGGGGTCATCTAAGCTCCCCATGTCCCCTGTAAGTATGACCTCGTTTTGTTGCAATACAAAAGCTGCAGATGGGCTGAAAGCTCCACTTAGCTCCTGAGAGGTGTCTAGACAGCGACGACACGCACACACGTGGAACCTGTAGTCCGTGTTGGTCTGGAGGCCTGAGATTTGGAATGTGGCTTCTTCTCCCTTGTACACCTGTTTGTACTCAGATTCTCTTCCAACCAATACCTGCAGAATGTAGTTAACAGGGTTGCCTTTCATTGGTGGGACTGTCTCCCATAAAATCTCACATGAATTTCCTTCCAACTGTGTTACTTGAGGTGCTTTGTTGGTGGGGGGAATACTTTTGGTGTGTCTCCCTCTTATTATCATGGGTAATATCCTACTTTCAGTCTTACCTGTGCCATTGTTTCAAATAAATCTTCAGCAAGGGCAAATAGCTTCAGCTTTCATCTACAAAAAGCTGGGTTCTAAAAGACAAAGGAAGCAACTGCCAAATTGTTAATAGTTAGCTCAATTCTAGAAGTCATTTCTGACTTCCTTTCTCAAATGGACAACTGACAGATTTTTGTATCACTCACTGATTCTAGAAGACTCAAATGTACTCACATGTCTTGTGATTAATTAGCCACTGCTATGCATGAGAAGGAGCCCAAGGATTATTTGTTCTTATGGAGATGGAATAGAATGTTTCTTGCAAAAAGAAATGACTGTGTATGACACTCTGCACCAGTGGTTTCTTAAAATATGTTGGTTATGAAATATGCTATCTTTAATATAATAGGCTTGGTCCAACATAACCATAACACATTAAACACAAAATAATTTTATTTAGTTATTTCCTGATAATTCAAGTAATTATCATTTATCTATTTAAATAATGTGTGTCCTTGACTTGTTCAGAATGAAAAAAAAAATGTTTTTCCAATGCAGGCAGTTGGTTAGTTACTTGAACTAAAGAATATAATCTCATAATAACTTTGCATAGGTTGAGGGTATTAGCTACCAATCACACAAAAAAAGAACATTAATCTCTTGATCACTAAAGCTAACAAGAGGAAAGTTTGATAATTTCATAACTTGTAGAGAATGGTGCTTGAACTATAGCCAAAGTTGAATAAATAAATTTATTTAAAGATATATTTTTAAGAAAAAAAATATACCACCTGAAGAAAACTACATAACTTAGAGAGTCCTGAACCCTGGCCAAAATCAACTAAAGTAAAATCTGCAAAGTACATAAGATTACATTTGATTACTTTTCAAACTACTTTTTTTTTTTAAAACTCAATCTCTCTCTTTTCAAAATTCATTCTCAGAAAAAGATAGAAGTGGAAAAGTTTAGTAGCAAATGTTGAATTTAGGAATATAGAAATTTATATCTTAGCTTCATCCTCATATATTCTCGAGGATTACTGAGAAGCTTTCTACTGACCAGATGACCTCTAAGGAAAAGTATAGGTTTCCTGACATGAGGACAACTGAAGAAAATTTTTACTGGCCTTCTTTAACCTACTACCCTACTTCTCTGCTTCCCTGTACTACTTTCCACACAGCCCTCTTCACATCTTTGTTCCTTAGGGTATAAATCAGAGGATTAAGAATAGGTGTAATTATAGTATAAAAGAGGGCAACAAATTTCCCATCATTCTCAGAATAACTTTGCATAGGTTGAAGGTATGTGTAGATGCCTGAGCCATAAAAAAGGGAGACCACTAGCAGATGTGAGCCGCAAGTTCCAAAAGCCTTTCTGCGTCCAGCCATTGACTTAACCTTCAGCACTGCTCTGACAATGTGTACATAAGAAACTAGAAGTAGTGTTGCAGGAATAACTAAAATTATGGTTCGGGCCACAAACATCTTGACCTCTGTTCCCCCTGTGTCTTCACAAGCCAATTTTACAAATGCAGGCAGAAGAAGTGGTTCAGTCGATGACTACAGAGAGGCATGGCCATCATAAGACCTGTCTGAATCATAGAGTTTATGAAGCCTATTGCCCAGGATGATATAGCCATTGCCTGGCAGAGATGGGAATTCATAATGGTTGTGTAGTGTAGTGGTCGACAGACAGCAGTGTAGCGGTCAAAAGCCATCACCACCAACAGCAAACACTCGGTGGAGACCAGGGTGAGGAAAATGAAAAGCTGGGCCACACATCCCCCATAAGTGATGGTCTGGTCAAGTCCATGAAGGTTGATCAAAAGCTGGGGCACAGTGCTGGTGGTATAGCAGAGGTCCAAGAAGGAGAGGTGACAGAGGAAGAAGTACATGGGTGTGTTCAGTCGGAGGTCCAGTCTTGAGAGAGCAATTATAGCAGTATTCCCAAAGAGAGTTAGAGAATAAGAAATTGAAATAAAGACAAAAAGGAAGACTTCCAGTTGAGGCCAATCTGAGAAGCCCACCAAAATGAATCGATCTCCAAAACTCATGTTGAAACTTCCCATAGCCTTTCACCTGTCCATATGTCAAAAGACAATGTAATATTTTTAAGAATATGTATTAAAATAATATTTCGCAGTATTCCCTAAATATTCCTCAATTATCTATGTTGCTATTCACTTCCTTTCTGTTCAGTCTTTATTCTTATTAGTCTCTTCATTAGACTTGAAATCATTGGATAAGGAATGATTTCACCTTTACTTGAACCAGAGTTCTTTCTCCCATTTTTCCATGATTTGAACCTCAATATTCACCACTTGGTATGTGATATTTCCTGATATGAAAGTAGAGGTCGTGTCCAGCCGTCTTGGCAGAATTCTGATTAGCACAATATTAAGTAATGTGAAAACTATATATTTTAAAAAATCTAAGGTTTAAATAGGTAAATACATTTCTATGTTATTTCTCATTGCTCCTTTTCATTTTCTTTGGGCAGTCATTTCATATTACTATCGATATCTAAAGAGTAAGATCAAAGATTTGAACTCTTAGTACTTATCTCCTTCCTTCTTCTTGATGAATATTGCCAGTGTACAAATTCTGGAAGCCCACATCATGACAACATCTGTCACTTTGCAAAATAAAAACAAATATCAACATTTTCTCACATGATAAATCCAATCCTCCACTACTGGGGAAGTTGTTCTCTCCTCTTTATGATCTTTGAAAAGTTTCACTGTAGCCTTGTCCCACTTAATGAGCTTTTTGAATATGTCCTCTCTCAACTTGAGCTCCAGAGTTGTAGAAAATACATAAGATTTTGAACTAATTAGGTCAATGAAACATTTGGCTCTCTGCAGCTTATTTTTACAAAAATGCTTTGATAAACATGGCAACTGGGATAAGAAGAAGTTGTTCTCCTCTAAGCTGATATTTATTTTGATTAAAATCTAAACAGGATTGTAAGAAAGCTGCACTTTGGAAATTTATATTTATTAAATAAAAGTTAAAAAATAGAATGTTTCAGAAAGCAAAAAGAAAAAAGAAGCTAGTTTAAAAAAGGAAATCAATGATCAACAGAAGCCTAGCATGTGTTCAGTCTTTTGACTAATTAACTCTTCCATTTTTTTTCAAAAGAAATTTTTTTTAAGATTTTATTTTTTTTTAAACTTTTATTTAATGAATATAAATTTCCAAAGTTCAGCTTATGGATTACAATGGCTTCCCTCCCATAACGTCCCTCCCACCCGCAACCTTCCCCTTTCCCACTCCCTCTCCCCTTCCATTCACATCAAGATTCATTTTTGATTCTCTTTCTATACAGAAGATCAGTTTAGCATACATTATGTAAAGATTTCAACAGTTTGCTCCCACACAGAAACATAAAGTGAAAAATACTGTTTGAGTACTAGTTATAGCATTAAATCTCAATGTACAGCACACTAAGGACAAAGATCCTACATGAGGAGTAAGTGCACAGTGACTCCTGTTGTTGACTTAACAAATTGACACTCTTGTTCATGGCATCAGTAATCCCCCTAGGCTCTTGTCATGAGCTGCCAAGGCTATGGAAGCCCCCTGAGTTCACTGACTATGATCATATTTAGACAAGGCCATGGTCAAAATGGAAGTTCTCTCCTCCCTTCAGAGAAAGGTACCTCCTTCTTTGATGACCCATTCTTTCCACTGGGATCTCACTCGCAGAGATCTTTCATGTAGGTTTTTTTTTTCCCCCAGAGTGTCTTGGCTTTCCATGCCTGAAATACTCTCATGGGCTTTTCAGCCAGATCTGCATGCCTTAAGGGCTGATTCTGAGGCCAGAGTGCTGTTTAGGACATCTGCCATTCTATGGGTCTGCTGTGTATCTCACTTCCCATGTTGGATCGTTCTCTCCCTTTTTATTCTATCAGCTAGTATTTGCAGACACTGTTCTTTTTATGTGATCCCTTTGGTTCTTAGTCCTATCATTATGATCAATTGTGAACAGAAATTGATCACTTGGACTAGTGAGATGGCATTGGTACATGCCACCTTGATGGGATTGAATTGGAATCCCCTGGTATGTTTCTAACTCTACCATTTGAGGTAAGTCAGCTTGAGTCTGTCCCGAATTGCACATCTCTTCCCTCTCTTATTCCCACTCTCATATTTAACAGCGATCACTTTTCAGTTAAGTTTCAGCACTTAAGAAGAATTGTGTATTGATTACAGTATTCAACCAAAAGTATTAAGTAGAACAAACAAAAAAAATACTAAGAGGGATAACATATTAAGTTGCTCATCAACAGTCAGGGTGAGGGCTGATCAAGTCACCGTTTCTCCTAGTGTTCATTTCACTTTAACAGGTTTCCTTTTTGGTGCTCAGTTATTTGTCACCTATCAAGGAGAACAAGTGATATTTGTCCCTTTGGGATTGGCTTATTTCACTCAGCCTAATGTTTTCCTAACAGGGATCACTTTTCAGTGAAAATTTAAACACCTAAGAATAATTGTTTGTTAATTACAGAGTTCAACCAACGGTACTAGAACAAAAAAAAATACTAAAATGGATAAAGTATTACATTGTACATCAACCGTTAGGACAAGAGCTGATCAAGTAGTTAAGTATACTGAACTGAAAAATCACAATGATTCGATAAATACTGTATCAAAGATTCCAGTAATGTACTTAGATGCCACCATTGATGCCTTTGTGGAAAGATGCAGAAAATGTGAATTAATAAGTATGTGTTAATTCACATATACTTTATCCAATATATCAAATTTATTTTTAGAGTGACCACTATAGTAGAGTCAATATCAGATAACCACTGTTACTGCTATATCAAAAATGTATAGCCCATTAACACAGAATATAATTTATTTCACAAAATTTTGATTATGATTAAAAATCTTACATATTCTGTCAGCTGCAAAAAAAAACATGCTATACACACTTTTTTATCTCCATCATTAATTTTTAAGTTCTGTGCAATGGGGTCTGTCTTTGTCCTCAAATGTATCATTATCAAACACTGCAATGATTTTAGAATAAAAAGCTCTTAAGAAATATTGTTGAATGAATTAATGAATGTATTATTAAAGTTGTCACCATGCCTGGTAAACACAGTGATACAGAAATGTTTGTTTCTTGTAACATATGAAAGAACTAACACATCTGCAATATTTCTCATTTAATGATACTAGATTCTTAACTATTCTTGCTCTATATTTTTAATAGTTATGTCTATATTGACTTGAATATTGCTTAATACATTCACAATTGAACAAAAGTTTAAAAATATAATTAATACAATGACAGATCAATAATCCTAAAGAATTTCAAAATACTAAATACAAGGAGACTTAAACAAATAACGAGCTACCATATTAGAAAAAATGGAATAACTTTCAACAAAGAAAATTGATCTTACCTTGAAAACCTCAGTTTGATAAGTATGTAATGGAAGTGACCAAGTATGCAAACTTGACAGTCATTCAATAAAAATAGAAGACAAAGATGAGTTGAGGATGTCCCTACCAAAACATAAACCCAAGTCAACAACCCACTGACAGCTGAATTTTAACAAGTGTAAGCTGAGACTACATAAAAATTATAATAGAGGCTATTGAGCTCTCAAGTTTGCAGAGAAATATAAGGGTCATTTTCCAAAGCCCTTTATACCAACTGATGAATGACTCTCCTACACAGACTCTCAAATCAAGAGCTTATTTATTGAAGTCTGTCTCAATTTATCATCTGTAGTCTTTTGCTCCTCTCTCTACTCCATATTTATGTCTTTTATTCCTCAATTCATCATGTCAAACATTTTCTTTTCAATATCCTTCAGTAATAGCCACTCTGTCACCTTGCACCAAATTCTGAAGAATGCAATTGTTTATAGCCTTCCTGATTAAAATCAAGTTAATAAATTCTGAGAACAATACAAATGTCCAACACAACACTATTAAGTATTCTCAGTTTTGCTAAATTTCCTTTAACATCCTTCTCAATGAGTCTGATTCACCAGAAGTGACTATGGTCAAGACTTTACATTTTAAAAAATCTCCTTTCACCCTATGTTCCTTTTTAGTTACTGCATTATTTCTTCCTTTTCATAAGTAGAAAGCATTGCATGTGCTCAGCCTTTACCTCTCTGTCAACTCACTCTTCAATGTATCACAGTATGGATGGTTTCTTATCTATATTTTATGAAAAAATACAAGTAATATTTCTACTGTCATATTTGTCAGAACATTTGATGTTTTGACTATGTTAATTTTATCAAAAACACTTCCTTTGCCTTCCTGAATGTTTCCACCTTCTCTGGCCATCTCTCATTCTCTTTTATGTGCCCCTCTTTCTCTGTGCATTAATAACATGGTGGGGTTTCCCATCACAGTTATACCCCATACCATCTTCTGTTAGTATTCTATATGTTTCCTGAAAATCCTGTCCTTCCTAGGGCTAGAATTTCTCTTCACTCCCACTATCTCTTCTGAATTCCACACTCCTATAATCCACCTGTTTTATTCCATTTTATGCCACTAATATACAATGTCATACCCTGGGTCATTCATAAAAAAGAAAAGTTGGGGGACTGGCATTTTGATGTAGTGGGTAAAGCCACCTGCTGCTATACTGGGATCCCATAGGGGCACCTTTTGAGTTCCTGCTGCTCCACTTCCAATTCCCTGCTGGTGGCCTGGGAAAAGCAGCTGAAGAGATAGCCAGAGTGTCTGGGACTCTATCACCCTTGTGGGAGACAAGGCTTAAGCCTGGCCCAGCCCTCCCTGTTGTGGCCATCTGGAGAGTGAACTAGTGGATGGAAAATTCTCTCTCTCTCTAACTCTGGCTTTCAAATTAATATTTTTTAAAAAAGAAGAAAAAGAAGAAGAAACATTGGAGCTGGTATTCAGTCTTCTAACTAAATGCTGGTTAAAATGTCAGCATCCCATATTTGAGTGCCTGTATTCAAATTGCAGCTCTGTTCCTGATTCCAGCTTCCTACAAATGTGAACACTAGAAGGTTCCCTGCAAAGTACTTGGGAGGCCTAAAATATGTTTCCAGCTCCTGGCTTTGAGCCTGGATCACCCCAACCCAGGCACTTGAGGATTGAACCATGAACAGATGGAAACTCTGTCTTTTCTCTTTAATTCTCTCTCTTCCTCTATCCTCTTAAAAAAAACAAACATTTAAAAACAGAGAAAAAAGTTCAATTTTGATGATGATTCTGGTCCATGATCGGGGGGCATATCTGGTGATGGCCTCCTTGCTGACACAGTCCTAAAGCAGTAGGTATTACATGGTAAGAGACTGGAAGTGTGGGAGATATCTGTCTAAACTGAATTTTATAACACTCTCCTTAGGCTGTTCCACAAACTCAATACTCCATTAATCCAGTAATCACATGAATGTATCAACTCTTGTAGATCCTACCTACTCCCATCCTATAACATCTCTTAATGGGAATTAAATTTTAACATGTGTTCTTAAAGGGATAAATCATATTATAAGCATAACTTTGTCTGTATTAAACTCACCTTTTTTCAACTTTCATTTAATAAATATAAATTTCCAAACTAAAACTTTTGAATTATAGCGGCTTTTCCCTCCATAACTTCCCTCCCACCTGCAACCATCCCATCTCCCAATCCCGCTCCCATCCCATTCTTCATCACGATTCATTTTCAATTATCTTTATATACAGAAGATCAACTTAGCATATACTATGTAAAAATTTCAACAGACTGCATCCTCAAAGACACACAAAGTATAGTGTACTGTTTTAGTAGTAGTTTTACCATTAATTCGCATAGTACAACACATGAAGGACAGAGGTCCTACATGGGGAGCAGGTGCACAGTGACTCCCATTGTTGGTTTAACAATTGACACTCTTATTTATGACATCAGTAATCACCCGAGGCTCTTGTCATGCGCTGACAAGGCTATGGGAGCCTCTTGAGTTCACCAACTCCGATGTTATTTAGACAAGGCCATAGTCAAAGTGGAAGTCAATTACCAGATAACTAATGATAGTTCTTTCAGCTCTAGATCCTGCTGAAAGTATTCAAATCCACCAATTCTAAGATTAGTTATACTACTTCACCAGCTACTTCCGAAAAAAAAAAAATGAAAGATATTTCCTACAATTTCTCTTGTTCTCCTGCCTCCTAACCAACTTGGAGCTTCCCCATGTGTCCTTGTGTGGCATTCCATGACCCCTTCTCCATAAATGTGAGTAGTCATATATTAGAGGGTCTATGAGCCTCGCCTCACAATACCTTCATAATAATATATACCAGTTAAAGAAAAATCTTCTTACTGATCATCCCCAAATGGATATCTCCTGGGAGCACAAACTCAGTATGTATGTTTTGCTGCTATAAAACTTCTTCCTTTCCTGTGTGCCATTCTGTTCCAGGAACATTATAAAAGTGACACAGTTTAATAAAGCAGAAAATGGGCTGTCAACCTCTACATTGTCATAATTCATAGCTTATTACTTCATCAAAGACAATAGTTCTCAATACCCTCAACAGCAGGCAAGTCCCCTTAAGAGGCACTTGGCTATATTTGGGGATTTTTTGGTGATTCAAATAGGATCTAGTTGGTTTAAGCTACACATCCTAAAATCAGAATATATCCAACCCCTGAGATACACAGAATTATCTGGCCTCAAAAAACCAATAGTACTGAAGTTGAGACATTTTCCTCTAATAGTTTCCTTTGAGTTCTCTAGTGTGAGCTAAACCATTTGCTATATTATTCTATGGAACATTGTACTTTCCACATACAATGTACTATATTCAACATTAATTTCGGATCTATTTCCATATCCCACCAAATTAGAACTTAAAGAGTTTAGAGCTGTATCTTTCTTGTTCATATTTGCAGTTTTAGTGCCATGAACAATGATTGGATATCAGTATGATCAATAATTAAATCATTGAGATTGTAGCTCATTAACAGGTCCTTAGAAATGTACTATGTATTGCCAGTTTTAGTTTTATTTAGAAAGTGAGATGCAGAGCTTGTTCTGTTTCCTTAGCATCCCACCCAATCCTGATATTCTGTATTTTTACAATCTTATTATTATTCTTTGAAAATTTAACCTCCATTGCTAATCTCTTGGACACACAGGAAGTATTTTGATGTTTGTATGTATAATGGTGTTCATTTTTCAAATTAAAAACAACAATGATTTTCTGCTTTCAACTATTTGTGTTGCTGTATATGTGAATGTATACATAATAATTACAAATAATAAATCTGAGGTCACAAATCATATTTAAAAATCTTTTCAATAACATGCTGTACTATAACATGCCAATCCATTAATTTAATATTTTCAGACTATGTAATAAAGCTACTGTTGAGTCATAAAACTTAATCTCCAATCTGAGCAAAGGAGGAGATTTGACAAATTTTACAAATCATTATTTCATGGTTAAAATTTCATCTTTAATTTGAATTCAATTTAAGTTCCTTCTTATCTATATCAGTAAGTGTAGGTGTTAAATTAGTTTTTGGAAGATTAAACTTACTATCAAACCTTAACAGGAAACAACATAGCTTTCTACTCATTCTCCTTCAGATACTCCACTTATGCATAATCACTCATTCTTTTATTTTGATCCAGTATCCTTATATTAGAACTTACAAATATCTTATTCAATGTTAAGTCTTTAGGCTGATCCTTAAGACGCTATCCCCAAATATCCAGTAAAAACTCACCAAAATTTTTCAGTATATGACAGGATAACTACAAGTTGAGTCCAGTCAGAGTGATTGACATTGAAAGTCTGAGTTAACAAACTGTTTGGTGTAACTCTGACTCTCCACGCAGAACATTGAAACCAGTTAGGATGAATTAAATCCTGGTGTCTACTCTGGTAAGACTTCCTTAATTATCTTCAACAGCTTTGACCATGCCCCTATCCTGGATCTGATTCATATCATTTAATTTGTATATTACAGACTTAGCATCATAAGATTTGATATCTTGAGTTTATTTCATAATTATTTTAACCCTCACATTTTACATAAAAATCATTTCTGTATATATTTGAAGTTGAAAGAAAAGACATGCTAGTGATTATTATTTTTTGACATTCTTTTTGCAGTTGAATGGGTAGATGTACGGTTGGGTGGAGAAGAGAGAAACACTCTTCCAATGCTAAAACATGTTCTTGCATGAATTTAACATATCTATGTGCTCATACAGAGGTCTCAGTACATTAGAATCCAATGTTAATCTCCAAATGGAATGTTTCTGTTTTTCTCGATCTTAATTGTTCTGTTCAAAAAAAAAAGCAAAAAGAAAATTACTGAATTTACCTTCCTCAAATCTAATGGCCTTAAAGTGATGGGGGACTCACTGTAGATTAGTGCCATGTGGAAGCCTGAAAAGACACACTTCTCTTTGGTCCTGATTTGATCTGTTAGATGGAGGACTTGCACAAGTACTCTAGTCATGGAGAACACATGATTGCATCTGGTTCTCTTCCTTGGCAGATGAAACTTTTGAGTCTCATAACCTAAGATGTGGAAGCATCCTCTTGCTCATTATAATGATCTCACAGCAAAGTAACTCTGACAGTAAGACTGAGCATACTAATTCTGCCCAGAGGACATTGCCAAGGGCCCTTCCAAGGAGTGGAGGGAGATTTGTTTACCAGTTGATGCCTTGGAGAGTTCTGGTCCCAAAAGTGATAATTAAAATAAACTAGCACTTTAAGGTCTAGCTAATAATAAACTAGCTAGTGACTAGCACTTTAAGATCTGTCTAGCAAGTCAAAATTCTCTATATCCCCCATATTCTATATTCTGCCCAACCAAGGTTGTCTACTGAGTGTCCTCAGAATATGCTTTCTCATTTGGTTCATGGAACTCTCCAACCCAAGATTCATGAATTCATTATATTTCCCCTTACTTTGACCTAAATCCTACCAACTCTTCACCAATCAAATTCTATGATTCTCTTGAAAACTACCATGTTCAGTTTCCGGGACTCTATATATTCTTATTTATTTGTATCAATGATCCAACAAAAGGTTAATTTTCTTTATGATAATCTTGTTCTTTTACATTTCCCTCTCACACAGAATCTTTGTGTTAGTATTTCTTATTTTATATGTTTTATCCACAGCAAAATGTAAAAAGATAATGTCTAAATTTATCAATTATTTGAACAATAAATACCATTCTGTGCACCATGTGAAATAAAAAAATTAACATTTGAAATGATTTATATTTATAGAAAGTTGATAATTATGTACAGGAAATAGCTCTGCTATTACTAGTTTTGCAGTCTTGAAAGGTTTCTCAAGATGCTTGAGCTTCAGTTTATCTGCCAGGAAGATGATTTTTATATGATGTATCCCATACAACATTTTGCAGATTAATAATTTGGTGGATATAAAAAGTGTGTAGGGGCTGGAGCTGTGACATAGCTGTGACATAGGCCTCTGCTTGCAGTGCCAGCATCACATTTGGGCGCTGGTTCAAGTCCTGGCTGTTAATCTTCGGATCTACCTCTCTGCTAATGACCTGGAAAAGCAGAAGCAGATGTCCTAAGTGCTAGTCCCCTTGTACACATATGAGGAACCCGGAGAAGGCTCATGGCTTTTGGCTTCAGATCAACTCAGCTCCAGCCATTGTGGTCATTTGGGGAATGAACCAGTGGATGGAAGACCTTTCTCTGTATCTCCCTCTCTTTGTAATTCTACCCCTGAAATAAATAAAAGTGTGCATGTGGTAGGCATTCTTCACTTAAAGTAATCAGTGTTAAAATAATGCAAACATCTTTTCAGTGCTTGCTCTTTGCCTGAAACAAATACAGAAAATATAAGCTGTTAATTGAATTAAGTCCACTGGATAAAGAGGAAAATATATCTGAAATAATTACAATCATATTTGTAAATTTAATAGTCTTCCCCTCCACTCAGAGAACTTAAAACCCTAAAAATATTTGAAAAACTCTCACCTCACTGGATCTTACTTTACATATAACAAAAGCATATGCCACTAAATGCTGTTACAAATCATAAATAATGTCACTTTCCTGAGATGACTGGGTAAAAAAACTTCATAGATTAATTGGACCATGAAAAAAATTGCTAACACATATGTAGTACTTACTATCTGCCAGGCACTACTCTAAGAACTTAGTGCATATTAGCTAAATTAATTTTCACAGTAGATGTGTGTTGTGGTAGCTATCATTTTTATTCCTATTCTATACAAGAGGACACAGAGACATTCACTTATTAATGGACATTTAGGTTGTTTTCTCTCCTTTGGTTATTATAAATAAAAATGTCATTTGCCATGTATTAATGAATTTTCATACATTGTACACATTGATGTTTATAACTTCAAAGAATGGAAAATAATGAAAATAACGATGTGGACCATACATTTTGAAAATGTGGAGAGGGCCGGCGCTGTGGCGCAGTGGGTTAACGCCCTAGCCTGAAGTGCCAGCATCCCATATGGGCACCAGTTCAAGACCCGGCTGCTCCTCTTCTGATCCAGCTCTCTGATGTGGCCTGGGAAGGCAGTAGAGGATGGCCCAAGTCCTTGGGTCCTGCACCCATGTGGGAGACCCGGAAGAAGCTCCAGACTCCTGGCTTCGGACTGGCGCAGTTCTGGCTGTTGCGGTCAGCTGGGGAGTGAACCATTGGAAAGAAATCTCTCTCTGTATCTGCCTCTCCTCTCTCTGTGTAACTCTGACTTTTGAATAAATAAAATCTTCAAAAAAAGAAAATGTGGAAAAGAGCTATTTTCTATAGATGTCATTCCTCTACAGAGTTAAAAAAAAAAACAAGTCTGACTCAGTGTACAAAGATCTCAGTGGCTGGTAGGCAGTCAACTGAAAATGTATTTGTTCATTATTCCAGTCATGCTTTTACTGAAAAGTTTGCTTATCAGCAAAAATCATTAGAATTTACATGAAAGGTTGGACTTTCATTTTTTCTGATAGTTGAAAAGATCTTTCAGCACTACATTCAAATTACCTTAAATAAAATCAGTGAAAGCCATGGAGTGTGCTTAGGAGTGTGCAGGTGCTCCACATAACCAGTGCTATTTTAAAAGATATATTTATTTACTTATTTATTTACTTATGAGGGAGAGCAAGATAATCTTCTATCCACTGGAACAGTCAAAGTCAGGAACCAGGAACTTCATCTGTGTCTCCCATGTATGTTACAAGTAATTGAACCATTACCCACAGCTTTCTAGGCTGGATGGGAATTAGAGTAGCCTAGTCTTGAGCCAGCACTACAAAATGGGATGCAAATGTTTCAGGTATGTCTTAACGTGCTGTGCAAAAAAACCATATCCTTCAAAAAATTTCTCTTTTTGCATATTAGCTATGCATAGTGTAGGAATTAAATTAGGCAACTCTAGGTTCTTAAGAGATGGACGTGGGCCAGCATTGAGGTTTAGTGTATTAAGTCACCACTTACAACAGCAGCATCCCATACTACAGTGCTGGTACAAGAACAGCTCTCTGCTTTCATAAAAGATCAATGTCCAGTGCAGCTCCATGATATTGTGCCTGGAAAAGCAGCAGAATAGGACCCAAGCATTTGGGCTTCTGCCAGCCATGTGGAAGACCCAGATGGAGATCTGATCCCTGACTTTCACCTCTACCAGCCCTGGCTATTGCAGCAATTTGGGAAGTAAACCAGCAGATGTAAAATCTCTTTCTTATTCCTTCTGTCACTCTGTTTTTCAAATAAATAAAAAATATTTCCTTAAAAAGAAGCATACAATGGTCCAGCATTATGCCATAGTAGGTAAAGCCACCACTTGCAATGCCGGCATCCTATATGGGCACCAGTTTGTGTCACAACTGCTCTACATCTGGCCAAGTTGCAAAATAATACAAATTTTTGGGCCCCTGCCACACAGAAGAGAAATCCGCATGAAGCTCCTGAATCCTAGCTTCAACCTAATTCTGACTGTTGTGGCCATTTGGGAAGTGAAACAGAATGAGAAAGCATGCTCTTTGAATTTCTCTCTCTCTCTCTCTGACTCTGAATTTTAAATAAATAAACAAATCTTTTTTTTAATTTGGTGGTCAAAAGAAAGAATCTAGGAAATCAGATTTGGAAGCAATTATGATTCCATTACAAAAATCATGTGCCTTTCCTACACCAGCAGCCTAGCATGACAGGAAACTTCACTTTGAAGGTTTCAGGACTATTTTCTGTTCTTTAAGATTATCTAACCCACCGTTGGTGGGAATGCAAACTGGTAAATCCACCATGGAAGTCAATTTGGATAATGCTCAGAAACCTGAATATAACCCTACCATACAACCCAGCCATCCCACTCCTCGGAATTTACCCAAAGGAAATTAAATTGGCAAATAAAAGAGCTGTATGCACCTCAATGTTTATTGCAGCTCAATTCACAATAGCTAAGATGTGAAATCAACCCAAATGCCCATCAGCAGAAGACTGGATAAAGAAATTATGGGATATGTACTCTATAGAATACTACACAGCAGTAAAAAAAAAATGGAATGTGGTCATTTGCAACAAAATGGAGGACTCTGGAAAACATCATGGTATGTGAATTAAGTCAGTCTCAAAGAGACAAATATCATATGTTCTCCCTGATTGGTGACAACTGTGAACCTAAAAGTGAAGTGATATGGACACTATGAGACACAATGACTTGATCGGCCCTTCTCCTGACTGTCGAGGAACAACTAATTGTTTTATTCTTTTTAATATTTTCTTGTTCTACTTAATACCATTGGTTGAACACTTTAATTAACACACAATTATTCCTAGGTGTTTAAATTTAACTGAAAAGTGATCCCTGTTATATATAAGAGTGGGAATAGAGGAGGAAATGTACAGTTGGGCACATGCTCAATGGGACTTACCTCTAATGGTAGAGTTAGAAACATGCCAGGGGATGCCAATTCAATCCCATCAAGGTGGCATGTACCAATGCCATCTCATAGTCCAAGTAATCAGTTTCAGTTCACAATTGATCATAATGATAGGATTAAGAGTCAAGGGGATCACATAAACAAGACTAGTGTCTGCTAATACTAACTGATAGAATTAAAAAGGAGAGAATGATTCAACATGGGAAGCCGGATACACAGCAGATTCACAAAATGGCAAAAACCCTAAACAGCACTCTGGCCTCAGAATCAGCCCTTAAGGCATGCAGATCTGGCTTAAAGCCCATGAGAGTATTTTAGGCATGGAAAACCAAGACACTCTGGCAAAAAAAAAAATGATCTAAATGAAAGATCTCTGTGAGTGAGATCCCAGTGGAAAGAATGGGCCATAAAAAAAGGAGGTAGCTTTCTCTGAAGGGAGGAGAGAACTTCCACTTTGAATATGGCCTTGTCTAAATAATATCAGAGTTGGTGAACTCAAGAGGCTTCCATAGCCTTGTCAGCAGATGACAAGAGCCTCGGGTGATTACTGACTTCATAAATAAGAGTGTCAATAGTTAAATCAACAACAGGAGTCACTGTGCACTTACTCCCCATGTAGGATCTCTGTCCTTCATGTGTTGTACTATGTGAATTAACAGTATAACTAGTACTCAAACAGTACTTTATACTTTGTGTTTCTGTGAGGGTGCAAACTGTTGAAATCTTTTCTTAGTATATACTAAATTGATCTTCTGTATATGAAGTTAATTAAAAATGAATCTTGATGAAGAATGGGATGGAAGAGGGAGTGGGAGATGGCATGTTTGCAGGTGGGAGGGTGGTTATGGGGGGGAAAATGCTGCTATAATCCTAAAGTTGTACTTTGGAAATTTCTATTTATTCAATAAAAGTTTAAAAAAGGTAATCTCTGCTGTACTATGCTATGTCCTTCTTATCATCATATGAACTAGAAAAATGTTGAAACTTTGAAAAATATTGCTTTGAATTTGTAGATTAATTCAGGTGAACTTAAACATTATCAATATTAAGTCTTCTGATCCATGAATAATGTTTACCTACACATATATGTGGGTTTTAAAATGTTTTATTTAATATATTTCTAGTGCCCAGAGGAAAGATGACATAGCTTTGCCGTATTTGCTATTTACACTATTTTGAATTGTTTGTCACTAGTATATAGAAAAGTAATTAATTTTTTCAATTAATTTTATTCTGCAAAACTATCACCTCATTTAATAATTGTAAAAAAAATTCCCAACAATATGTTTTAGATTACTAATTTCCTCTTCTTTTCTTTGGTTTGACTGTAAACTTTCTCATGTTCTGTCTTCTAAGTCCAATATTCTCTCATCTTTTTCACTGACTCTGTTTTTAAGGCTCTCTAATGTGTTTTTCATTTGATCTATTGAGTTCTTCATTTCATTTTGATTTCTCTTCACTATCACACTTTCCTGTTATACAAGTTTCTGCATTTCATTTTGATTTTCCTTAAGATTTCATTTTCATGAGAGAGTTTTTCTATCTTGTCCATTAAGGATTTCTGTAGCTCAAGCATTTGTTTTTGAAAACTTCTAAATGTTCTTATCATAAATTTTTTGAAATCCGTATCTTGCATTTCTTCCATCTCATCATCTTCATATTCTTGGCTTGGGGTGTCTTGTTCATTTGGGGGTGTGATAATGTCTTCCTTGCTCTTGTTTCCTCGGTTTCTGCGTATGTTGCTTGGCCTTGTGGAGATATTCTTTGGATTCTTCTTCCCTCGCTGTGGTGTTTTTTCTTGTTATACTATGACTGTATTAAGTGGACTGTCTGCTTTTGATGGATCCTTAGAGGCTTGAGATGGGTGTGGCCTGAGAGCTCTGTTTGGTGTGCCAAAGGTGACACTTCCTGGTTAGGCATGGTAAATCTCTCTCTCTCTTTCTTTTTTTTTTTTTGATGCAGAAATGAAGTAATTCCACACAGCTGACCAGAATTGAAGGTAGTTAGCAGGTGAATGATATACCCACAGGAAGCAGAGATCAGAAGCTCTTTCCCAATTCCCCACCAGGGAATCTGTCCTGCCCTCAGTGTAGGCTCAAATTCTCCTGCAGTCTCCTACTGGGTTGCCAACATTACTGAATTGTAGCATCTCTGGAGAGTACTCATGTGAACTCCGTGAGTTCTCTCTCCCACCGTCTCTTTTTTCACAGTCTCAGTTCATTAGCACCACAGATTCACTAGGTCCTCATCTCCTGTTATTTCACTGCCCTCAGAATCAGGTTTTTCTGCTTGGCTGAGTGCAGGTGCAGACCTGAGGTCACCCCACTTATGACGTATGTCCAAAATGGTGCCTGCTTTTTGTCTTGCTTGCCTTTGAGAGGTGAGCGGAAAGAGAGAAAGTGTCCGTACCAGTCACTTTTTTTTTCCTCTCTCTTCTAGTTAGCTTGGTGAACTTTTCCCCACAGGGTTTCAAGCCTCGTTCCCTCTAGTCTCCTCTTTCCACTTTCCCACTAGGTCTCAGGCTATTGAGGTTCAGCTCACCTCCTGTTCCAGCACTGGTGCGTTGATTCTGCTGCTGGTGTCCCGAGCCTTGGGCTCCCACGCCCTCCCCGCACGTCCACTGTGAATCACTAGTTCCGGAAGAGTTTCCTCTGCTGTTTCTTCCCCAACTCTTCCTTGAACCTGCAGTATCTCCACTTTTTTAAAACTGTCTCTTCCCTATCAGTGTGCTCCCTTCCTATTCCGCCATCTTGCCGCAACTTTTCCTCAAATTTTAAACAAAGGAAAACAAATTAGACTAGCACTTTTCCCCAGCAGAAACCATACAGGCCAGAAGATTGAGCATTTATAAAGCCTTAGCAAATTTAAAAAGCCTGAAATCACACCATGTATCTTCACATTCACAAAGAAAAAAAGCTAGAAATAAACAACATGGAGAACAACAGAAAATTTACAAATATATGTACAAGTTAATATCAAAAGTTAATATCAAAACTTCCTTTAAACTAGTGAAAATGAAACCACAACACACCAAAACCTATGAATACAGCAAAACTAGTATAGCAGGGAAGTTGATAACAGTAAGTACATACATTAAAAAAAGATCAAATAAATCATCATCTAATGGTGCATCTCAGGGACATAGGAAGTCAAAAACAAATCAAGCCCTAAATTAGCAAGGGGTGAGAAATAAGAAGAAGAAGAAATAACAACTATATGTTGTGCTGGCACAGTGGCTCACTTGGTTAATCCTCTGCCTGTGGTGACAGCATCCCATATGGGTGCTGGGTTCTAGTCCCAGGTTTTTTTTTTTTTTTTTTTTTTGCCAGAGTGTCTTGGCTTTCCATGCCTACAATACTCTCATGGGCTCTTCAGGCAGATCCGATGGCTGATTCTGAGGCCAGATTGCTATTTAGGACATCTGCAATTCTATGAGTCTGCTGTGTAAAAAACACCACAGCGCGGGAAGAAGAATCCAAAGAATATCTCCACAAGGCCAAGCAACAAACACAGAAACCGAGGAAACTAGAACAAGGAAGACATTATAGCACCCCCGAATGAACAAGGCACCCCAAGCCAAGAATATGAAAATAATGAGATGGAAGAAATGCAAGATACGGATTTCAAAAAATTTATGATAAGAACATTTAGAAGTTTTCAAAAACAAATGCTTGAGCTATGGAAATCCTTACTGGACAGGATAGAAAATCTCCTTCATGAAAATGAAATATTTTTTTAAACTTTTATTTAATGAATATAAATTTCCAAAGGTCAGCTTATGGATTACAATGGCTTCCCCCCATAACGTCCCTCCCACCCGCAACCCTCCCCTTTCCCACTCCCTTTCCCCTTCCATTCACATCAAGATTCATTTTCATTTCTCTTTATATACAGAAGATCAGTTTAGCATACATTACGTAAAGATTTCAACAGTTTGCTCCCACACAGAAACATAAAGTGAAAAATACTGTTTGAGTACTAGTTATAGCATTAAATCTCAATGTACAGCACACTAAGGACAGATATCCTACATGAGGAGTAAGTGCACAGTGACTCCTGTTGTTGACTTA
Source organism: Oryctolagus cuniculus (assembly GCF_964237555.1). Classification (NCBI taxonomy): domain Eukaryota; kingdom Metazoa; phylum Chordata; class Mammalia; order Lagomorpha; family Leporidae; genus Oryctolagus; species Oryctolagus cuniculus. Next base: position 34,235,434 of record NC_091445.1, read on the forward strand.
ACAAATTGACAATCTTGTTTTTGGCATCAGTAATCCCCCTAGGCTCTTGTCATGAGCTGCCAAGGCTATGGAAGCCCCCTGAGTTCACCGACTCTGATAATTTTTACACAAGGCCATGGTTAAAGTGGAAGTTCTCTCCTCCCCTCAGAGAAAGGTACTTCCTTCTTTGATGACCTGTTCTTCCACTGGGATCTCACTCGCAGAGATCTTTCATATAGGTTTTTTTTTTCCCCCAGAGTGTCTTGGCTTTCCATGCCTGAAATACTCTCATGGGCATTTCAGCCAGATCCGCATGCCTTAAGGGTTGATTCTGAGGCCAGAGTGCTGTTTAGGACATCTGCCATTCTATGGGTCTGCTGTGTATCTCACTTCCCATGTTGGATCATTCTCTCCCTTTTTGATTCTATCAGCTAGTATTTGCAGACACTAGTCTTGTTTGTGTGATCCCTTTGGTTCTTAGTCCTATCATTATGATCAATTGTGAACAGAAATTGATCACTGGGACTAGTGAGATGGCATTGGTAAATGCCAACTTGATGGGATTGAATTGGAATCCCCTGGTATGTTTCTAACTCTACCATTTGAGGTAAGTCAGCTTGAGCATGAGGAATCAAAATGAAATGCAGAAACTAGTAGAACAGGAAAGTGTGATAGTGAAGAGAAATCAAGAGTCGGAGAACTCAGAGGGCTTCCATAGCTTTGGAAACTCATGACTGGAGCATAGGGAGATTACTGATGCCATAGACAGGAGTGTCAACTCGTAAAGTCAACAACAGGAGTCACTGTGCACTTACTCCTCATGTAGGATATCTGTCCTTAATGTGCTGTACATTGAGATTTAATGCTATAACGAGTACTCAAACAATATATTTCACTTTGTGTTTCTATGGGGGTGCAAACTGTTGAAATCTTTACTTAATGCATACTAAACTGATCTTCTGTAAAAAAAAAAGAAATTATCAATTCCCAACTTGACTCTCACTGGGATTAAACATGACAATATGTCTGATCTGATTTCATAATCATTTAAAAAAATCATCTATTATTTTTTCACTTTATGTTTCTGTGTGGGAGCAAACTGTTGAAATCCTTACTTAATGTATACTAAGATGATCTTCTGTATATTAAGATAATCGAAAATGAATCTTGATATGAATGGAAGGGGAGAGGGAGTGGGAAAGGGGAGGGTTGTGGGTGGGAGGGACGGTATGTGGGGGAAGCCATTGTAATCCATACGTCGTACTTTGGAAATTTATATTCATTAAATAAAAGTTAAAAAAAAAGGAATGAAATCCAGTCATTTGCAACAAGATGGAGAAATCTGGAAAACATCATGCTGAGTGAAATAAGCCAGGCCCAAAGGGACAAATATCATATGTTCTCCCTGATCAGCGACAACTAACTGAGCACCAAAGGGGAAACCTGTTGAAGTGAAATGGACACTATGAGAAACAGTGACTTGATCAAGCCCTTGTCCTGATGTTGATGTACAATTTAGTATTTTTTTGCTCTAGTACTATTGGTTGAACTCTGTAATTAACACACAATTATTCTTAGGGGTTTAAATTTTAACTGAAAAGTGATCCCTGTTAAATATAAGAGTGGGAATGAGAGAGTGAAGAGATGTGCAATTCGGGACATGCTCAAGCTGACTTGCCCCAAATGGTGCAGTTAGAAATGTGCCAGGGGATTCCAATACAATCCCATCAAGGTGGCATGTACCAATGCCATCTCACTAGTCCCAGTGATCAATTTCTGTTCACAATTGATCATAATGATAGGTCTAAGAGTCAAAGGGATAACACAAGCAAGACTAATGTCTGCAAATACTAACTGATAGAATCAAAAAGGGAGAGAACGATTCAACATGGGAAGTAGATACCCAGCAGACTCATAGAATGGCAGATGTGCTAAACAGCACTCTGGCCTCAGAATCAGCCCTTAAGGCATTCAGATCTGGCTGAAAAGCCCATGAGAGTATTTTAGGCATGGAAAGCCAAGACACTCTGGCAAACAAACAAACAAACAAAAACCTAAATGAAAGATCTCTGTGAGTGAGATCCAAGTGGAAAGAACGGGACCATCAAAGACGGAGGTACTTTTCTCTGAGGGAGGAGAGAACTTCCACTTTGACTATGACCCTGTCAGAATAAGATAGAAGTCGTCGAACTCAAAAGGCTTCCATAGCCTTGGCTACTCCTGACTAGAGCCTAGGGAGATTACTGATGCCATAAACAAGAGTGTCAAATTGTTAAGTCAACAACAGGAGTCACTGTGCACTTACTCCTCATGTGGGATCTGTCCTTAATGTGTTGTCCAATGTGAAGTAATGCTATAACTAGTACTGAAACAATATTTATACTTTGTGTTTCTGTGTGAGTGCAAACTGATGAAATTTTTACTTAATATATACTAAATCGATATCTGTATATAAAATAATTAAAAATGAATCGATGTGAATGGAATGGGGAGGGAGCATGAGATGTGAGGGGTGCGAGTGGGAGGGAAGTTATGGGTGGGAAGCCATTTTAATCCATAAATTGTATTTTGGAAATTTATATTTACTAAATAAAGGTTAAAAAAAAGAATTCAGAAAAGGAAACTCACTACTTCCCAGATAGTTACTTGTAATTTGGGTTTTCCTTACTTTTATAGTTTTTTCATATCCTCAGCTAAATCAAGTCTCCCACAAATTTCAATGTATTTTTTATTCTTATTCTTTAAAATCACAAGAATAATTAAATTCTCTCTGCTTTGTAGTTTGCTTAAATAATGAGGACACAACCTTTTAAAAATTATTTAGTTCAATTTATTTATTTTTTAAAGATTTTATTCATTTATTTATTTAAAAGTCAGAGTTACAGAGAGGCAGAGGCAGAGAGAGAAACATCTTCTATCTGCTGGTTCACTCCTCAGATTGCTGCAAAGGCCAGAGCTGTGCCTGTCTGAAGCCAGAAACCAGGAGCCAGGAGCTTCTTCCAGGTCTCCCACTCGGATGCAGGGGCCCAAGGACTTGGGCCATCTTCTACTGCTTTCCCAGGCCACAGCAGAGAGCTGGATCAGAAGTAGAGCATCCGGTACTCAAACTAGTGCCCATATGTTATACCAGCACTGTTGCTGGGGAGTTTAACCCACTGCACCTCAGTGCTGGCCTGAGATTTATTTATTTTTAAGTCTGAGAGATAGTATCACAGAGAGAAAGATCTTTCCAACCATTGTTTCATCACTCAAATGTCCACAACATGGGCTGGGCCAGACTGAGGCCAGCAGCCAGGAACTCAATTGGAGTTTCCCACAGGGAAAGAGGCTGAAAGGAACCAAATACTTGAAACATCACTTGCTGCCTCCTTAGTGCACAGTAGTGGGAAAATGGACTTGAAAGCAGAGAAAGGAACACAGGCAGTATGAGATTCAGACATCCTAAGAGTTGTGCCAAATGTTCATAATACAACAATTAAAAAAGTATCATGGTATAATTTATATAAAAATGAAATGTATATTTTTTAGGTATAGCTCTATGAATTTTTTCAGTTTTAATTGAAATTTAAAAAGTAAAATTTACCATCAAACCAATTTTAAGTTTACCACTGTTAAGTAAATTACCATTATTGTTCATAGTCCCTTCTTAATAGCAGTACAGCAACTTCCTAAAATTTGTGCATAGGACAAGAAAAAATTTTAAAAGAAAATTTGTAGGGCTTCAAAGATGGCAGAATAAGGAACATCATACTGCACTATTCTAGGGATATGTAGTTAAAAAAAAGAGTGTAGAATATGACTTCTCAGGGGAGAATTAGAGAGAAAACTGCAGTGGAAATTCTATGGAAGGAAGAACACCATGACCTATATGCAAGGTACCTACATGCAGCATGAACACAGATACAACACAGGATTCCAGCACCCAGGAACCAGAGATAGGCAGAAGGAGAGCATGGCATGAGTCTGGCCTAAAGCAAAACCCTAGGGGCTAGAGGTTATTCACAGACCCAGTGGAAGAAAAAGGGGCATGTTTCTTACCCCATCCTCCCCACAATGGCAAACGGCACCCAGATGAGAGACAGTGGACACCATTTTGGACATGAGCAGTAGCTGCAGAAGCCCTTGTGCATGCTCATAGCAACTGGCTGAGGCAGAACTCCTTCTCAGAGTACTAGCTGCAGCAGTAGGGAGAGAGGAACATTTGACCTGTGGCTCTGGTGTATGTGATCCTGAGATTCTAAGAGAGGGAAAAATCTGTGACTTGGAGCATGGCTGGGAGGATTGGCAGGGGGCTGAGTACCCACATAAGATCTTAAGGACCCCCCCAGCCTCCCAACATACCACAGGTTCCAGGTCTCAAGCCACCTAAGCAAAGTACCCACTGATAGCTGATTCTGGGAACATCTGCCTCTCTGTGGATTGGACAGGCTGGCAGGGCAGAGCAGACCCTATGCACCCAGAAACTGTGGGAGCCTTACATGCTGAGACTGTGGAGATTCTTTTGTTGCATGATAGGATGCAGGGTGTAATTGAGAAACACTGTCTGCAGCTCCACATGCTCAGAACTTCCTGATCACCTGGGCCAGGTCATTGCAGTGGGGTCCATGCTCAGAGTGAGGACTATGTAAATCATTAGAGAAGTTCATATGGCAGAGTGGATGAGTGAAGCACATACTGGGGGCTAGCACTCAGACATCAACCACCTTGAAGAAGAGGTGAGAATGTGACCACATGAACCGAGGTGACCATTCTCCCCTTTCTGTAAACAAGAGATCTAATAGACCTGAATTGGGTGTTACACTGGATACCTGCCCCATCCAGGAGCACTGACCAGATCTCCCTGTCCACACCCAGCACCCACCTTGGGGTATTCAGTAAAAGCACAGACATTCCACTAAGCCACAGAGGCATAGGTAAAAGATAAAAGTGCTCAGAGAAAAAAACAAGTGTATCAACAAATGCCTAAAAATAAATGCAGAAATTAAAGAAACAAGAAAAAAGACGACAATATAACCTTGCTGCTCCAAAGGAACACTACAGTTTCTTGCTTACAGGAAGAAATTGAAGTATGAAACTAGACCCCTAGCTTACACCTAACACAAAGATCTACTCAAAGTGGATCCACAAAATATCTATGACTTGATACCCAAATTAGTACAGAACATTTGGGGAAACTGCAAGACCACTGGCATAGGCAAAGACTTCTTGGAAAAGACCCAAGAAGAATGGGCAATCAAAACCAAAATTGACAAATGGGATTATGACAAGCAGAGAAGTTTATGCACTGCAAAAAAAAAAACAAAAACAAACAAAAAAAACACTCAGCAAAGTGAAGAGGCAAACAACAGAAATGGAGAAAATTTTTCCAAACAACTCTATTGATAAACATTTAAATCTAGAATCTATAAAGGGCTCAAGAAATTCAACAAATAGCAAACACTCCAGTTAAGAAATTAGCAAAGGACTTGAACAGGCATTTTTCAAGATAGAAAATTCAAACGGCCAATGCCAATAAACATTCATAAAATATGCTCAGGATCACTATCCATCGTGTAAATTCAAATCAAAACCACAATGAGGATTACCTCACACATTAGATGGCTCTCATAGAGAAATCAACAAACAAATGTTGGCAAGGATGTGAGGAAAAAGGTACTCTTATTCACTGTTGGTGGGAATGTAAACTGGTGTAGCCACTGTGGATGACAATATGGAGATACTCCAGAAATCTGAATATAGACCTACTATATGATACAGCAATCCCAATTCTGGGAATTTTCCAAACCGAAAGGAATCAGCATATTATTTTTTTAACTTTTATTTAATGAATATAAATTTCCAAAGGTCAGCTTATGGATTACAATGGCTTCCCCCCATAACGTCCCTCCCACCCGCAACCCTCCCCTTTCCCACTCCCTTTCCCCTTCCATTCACATCAAGATTCATTTTCATTTCTCTTTATATACAGAAGATCAGTTTAGCATACATTACGTAAAGATTTCAACAGTTTGCTCCCACACAGAAACATAAAGTGAAAAATACTGTTTGAGTACTAGTTATAGCATTAAATCTCAATGTACAGCACACTAAGGACAGATATCCTACATGAGGAGTAAGTGCACAGTGACTCCTGTTGTTGACTTAACAAATTGACACTCTTGTTCATGGCATCAGTAATCCCCCTAGGCTCTTGTCATGAGCTGCCAAGGCTATGGAAGCCCCCTGAGTTCACCGACTCTGATAATTTTTACACAAGGCCATGGTCAAAGTGGAAGTTCTCTCCTCCCTTCAGAGAAAGGTACCTCCTTCTTTGATGACCCATTCTTTCCACTGGGATCTCACTCACAGAGATCTTTCATATAGGTTTTTTTTTTCCCAGAGTGTCTTGGCTTTCCATGCCTGAAATACTCTCATGGGCATTTCAGCCAGATCCGCATGCCTTAAGGGCTGATTCTGAGGCCAGAGTGCTGTTTAGGACATCTGCCATTCTATGGGTCTGCTGTGTATCTCACTTCCCATGTTGGATCATTCTCTCCCTTTTTGATTCTATCAGCTAGTATTTGCAGACACTAGTCTTGTTTATGTGATCCCTTTGGCTCTTAGTCCTATCATTATGATCAATTGTGAACAGAAATTGATCACTGGGACTAGTGAGATGGCATTGGTACATGCCACCTTGATGGGATTGAATTGGAATCCCCTGGTATGTTTCTAACTCTACCGTTTGAGGTAAGTCAGCTTGAGCCTGTCCCGAATTGCACATCTCTTCCCTCTCTTATTCCCACTCTCATATTTAACAGTGATCACTTTTCAGTTAAGTTTCAGCACTTAAGAAGAATTGTGTATTGATTACAGTATTCAACCAAAAGTATTAAGTAGAACAAACAAAAAAATACTAAGAGGGATAACATATTAAGTTGCTCATCAACAGTCAGGGTGAGGGCTGATCAAGTCACCGTTTCTCCTAGTGTTCATTTCACTTTAACAGGTTTCCTTTTTGGTGCTCAGTTATTTGTCACCTATCAAGGAGAACAAGTGATATTTGTCCCTTTGGGATTGGCTTATTTCACTCAGCATAATGTTTTCCTAACAGGGATCACTATTCAGTGAAAATTTAAACACCTAAGAATAATTGTTTGTTAATTACAGAGTTCAACCAACGGTACTAGAACAAAAAAAAAATACTAAAATGGATAAAGTATTACATTGTACATCAACTGTCAGGACAAGAGCTGATCAAGTCACTGTTTCTCATAGTGTCCATTTCACTTCAACATGTTTCCCCTTTGGTGCTCAGTTAGTTGTCCCTGATCAGGGAGAACATATGATATTTGTCCCTTTGGGACTGGCTTAATTCACTCAACATGATGTTTTCCAGATTCCGCCATATTGTTGCAAATGACTGGGTTTCGTTGTTTTTGACTGCTGTATAGTATTCGATAGAGTACATGTCCCATAATTTCTTTATCCAGTCTACTGTTGATGGGCATTTAGGTTGGTTCCAGGTCTTAGCTATTGTGAATTGAGCTGCAATAAACATTAATGTGCAGACAGCTTGTTTGTTTTCCAATTTCATTTCCTTTGGGTAAATTCCAAGGAGTGGGATGGCTGGGTTGAATGGTAGCGTTATAGTCAGGTTTCTGAGGAATCTCCAGACTGACTTCCATAGTGGATTAACCAATTTGCATTCCCACCAACAATGGGTTAGTGTCCCTTTTTCCCCACATCCTTGCCAGCATCTATTGTTGGTAGATTTCTGAATGTGAGCCATTCTAACTGGGGTGAGGTGAAACCTCATTGTGGTTTTGATTTGCATTTCCCTGATTGCCAATGATCTTGAACATTTTCTCATGTGTCTGTTGGCCATTTGGATTTCCTCTTTTGAAAAATGTCTATTGAGGTCCTTGGCCCATCTCTTAAGTGGGTTGTTTGTTTTGATGTTGTGGAGTCTCTTGATTTCTTTGTAGATTCTGGTTATCAACCCTTTATCTGTTGCATAGTTTGCAAATATATTTTCCCATTCTGTTGGTTGCCTCTTCACTTTCCTGACTGTTTCTTTTGCGGTACAGAAACTTCTCAATTTAATGCCATCCCAAATGTTAATTTTGGCTTTGACTGCCTGTGCTTCTGGGGTGTTTTCCAAGAATTCATTGCCAGTACCTATATCTTGCAGGGTTTTTCCAATGCTCTCTAATAATTTGATTGTGTCAGGTCATAGATTTAAGTCTTAAATCCATGTTGAGTGAATTTTTGTGTAAGGTGAAAGGCAGGGGTCTTGCTTCATGATTCTGCACGTGGATATCCAGTTTTCCCAGCACCATTTATTGAATAGACTGTCCTTGCTCCAGGAATTAGTTTTAGATCCTTGATCACATATAAGTTGGCTGTAGATGTTTGGGTTGATTTCTGGTGTTTCTATTCTGTTCCATTGGTCTATCCATCTGTTTCTGTACCAGTACCATGCTGTTTTGATTACAACTGCCCTGTAGTATGTCCTGAAATCTGGTATTGTGATGATCCAGCTTTGTTTTTGTTGTACAAGATTGCTTTAGCTATTAGAGGTCTCCTGTGTCTCCATATGAATTTCAGCATCATTTTCTCCAGATCTGAGAAGAAGGTCTTCGGTATCTTGATTGGTATTGCATTGAATCTATAAAATGCTTTTGGGAGAATGGACATTTTGATGATATTGATTCTTCCAATCCATGAGCATGGAAGATTTTTCCATTTCTTGGTATCCTCTTCTATTTCTTTCTATAAGGTTTTGTAATTTTCATCATAGAGATCCTAACGTCCTTGGTTAAGTTTATTCCAAGGTATTTGATTGTTTTTGTAGCTATTGTGAATGGAATTGAGGAAGTTCTTCCTCAGCCATGGCATTGCCTGTGTATACAAAGGCTGTTGATTTTTGTGCATTGATTTTATACCCTGCTACTTTGCCAAAATCTTCTATGAGTTCCAATAATCTCTTAGTAGAGTTCTTTGGGTCCCCTAAATAAAGAATCATATCATCTGCAAAGAGGGACAGTTTGAGTTCTTCCTTCCCAATTTGTACCCCTTGAATTTCTTTTTCTTGCCTAATAGCTCTGGCTAGAACTTCCAGAACTATACTGCATAGCAGTGGTGAGAGTGGGCATCCCTGTCTGGTACCAGATCTCAGTGGAAATGCTTCCAACTTTTCCCCATTCAATAGGATGTTGGCCGTGGGTTTTTCATAGATTGCTTTGATTGTATTGAGGAATGTTCCTTCCATACCCAGTTTGCTTAGAGTTTTCATCATGAACGGGTGTTGTATTTTATCAAATGCTTTCTCTGTGTCTATTGAGATAATCATATGGTTTTTCTTCTGCAGTCTGTTAATGTGGTGTATCACATTGATTGTCTTGCGCACATTAAACCCTCCCTGCATACCAGGATAAATCCCACTTGGTCTGGGTGGATGATCTTTCTGATGTGTTGTTGCATTCTATTGGCCAGAATTTTATTGAGGATTTCTGCATCTATGTTCATCAGGGATATTGGTCTGTAATTCTCTTTCAGTGCTGCATCTTTTTCCGGCTTAGGAATTAAGGTGATGCTGGCTTCATAGAAAGAATCTGGGAGGATTCCCTCTTCTTTGATTGTTCTGAATAGTTTGAGAAGAATTGGAGTCATTTCTTCTTTAAATGTCTGGTAGAATTCAGCAGTGAATCCATCTGGTCCTGGGCTTTTCTTTGTTGGGAGGGCCTTTATTACTGTTTTAATTTCTGTCTCAGTTATGGGTCTGTTGAGGTTTTTGATGTCTTCCTGGTTCAATTTAGGTAGTAGGTTGCATGTGTCAAGGAATCTATCCATTTCTGATAGGTTTATCTGTTTGCTGGCATACAAGACCTTGTAGTAATTTCTGATGATTCTTTTTATTTCTGTGGTGTCTGTTGTTATGTTTCCTTTTTCATCTCTGATTTTATTGATTTGGGTCTTTTCTTTTTTTAGTTAGTTGGGCCAATGGGGTGTCAATTTTGTTTATTTTGTCAAAAACCCAGCTCCTCGTTTGGTTGATTTTTTGGAATGTTTTTCTTGATTCAATCCTGTTGATTTCTTCTCTGATTTTAATTATCTCTCTTCTCCTACTAGATTTGGGTCTGGTTTGCTGTAGATTTTCTAGATCCTTGAGGTGAATTGAAAGCTCATCTATTTGGTGCCTTTCCAATTTCTTGATGTAGGCACCTATTGATATAAACTTTCCTCTTAACACTGCTTTTGCTGCGTCCCATAAGTTTTGGTATGTTGTGCTGTTATCCTCATTTACTTCCAGAAAATTTTTGATTTCTCCTTTAATTTCTTCTATGACCCATTGCTCATTCAGGAGCATTTTGTTCAATCTCCATGTATTTGTGTATACTCTAGGGATTCCTGAGTTGCTAATTTCTAACTTCATTCCTTTATTGTCTGAGAAGCTGCATGGTATGATTCTAATTCTTTTGAATTTGCTGAGACTTGCTTTATGGCCTAGTATGTGGTCAATCCTAGAGAAGGTTCCATGTACTGCTGAGAAGAATGTAAATGCTTTCTGTGTAGGATGAAAAGTTCTGTATATATCTGTTAGATCCATTTGGGCTATAGTGTCGTTTAAATCTACTGTCTCCTTGTTGATCTTCTGTCCGGATGATCTGTCTATTTCTGAGAGTGGAGTATTGAAGTCCCCCAGTACTATTATATTGGGGTCTAAGTATTGCGGTTCAGCTCATCTCACGTTCCAGCGCTGGTGTGTTGAGTCTGCCGCTGGTGTCCCGAACTGTGGGCTCCCACACTCTCCACGCAGGTCCGCTGTGAAACACTAGTTGAGGAAGAGTTTCTTCTGCTGTTTCTTCCCCTGCTCTTCCTTGAACCTGCAGTATCTCCACTTTTATTAAGCTGTTTCTCCCCATACTATCAGTGTGCTCCCTTCCTATTCCACCATCTTGCCCTTGACCGAAATCAGCATATTAAAAAGTTATCTATACCCCCATGTTCAATGAAGCTCAATTTATAATAGTTAAGACATGAAATCAACCCAGATGTCCATCAATTGATGACTAGATAAAGAAATTGTGGTATGTATACACAATGGAGTACTACTCAACTGTCAAAAGATTATGTGAAATATCATCTTCTGCATCAAAATGGATCCAATTAGAAATGATTATACTTTATGAAATATGATAGTTCCAAAAAGACAGCATGTTTTCCTTGATCTGGGAAAACTAATGTAGTACCTAAAAATATAATGTATTGGAGTGAAAAGAACATTTTGAGATACAATTATTGTTTTCAGCCCTTGTCTCTTCTGTTGAGGAACAGTGTTTTTTTTTTTTTTCTTTATACTATTTGTTGAAACCTTTACTTAGTGTAGGGTTAACATTATCAGTATTAAATAAACTGACAGTAGATTTTTGTAAACATTAAGAGTGGTAATAGAAGGAAGAGGAAGCTTTGTAGCATGGGCAGGAGGAATGGTGGGTGGAGATATTACTATGTTCCTAAATCTGTATATGTGAAATACATAAAACTTGCACAACTTAAATAAAATTTTAAAAACTTGAAAGGTTGAAAAAAGATAATTAGTGTAGTATTAGTCTTCAGAACTTTCATAAAAGTTTAATTAAAATGTTCTGCTGGTGAGGGCATTGATTAAATGGTACATACAACCTTTAGTTATTAAACAAATTAATATTTTTTCTATCTCTATTCTTTAATTTCAATGGAAAAAGTCCATTTTCATGACCAGAATAAAACTTGAGCAGGTTTCACAATTTTTTGACACTTATGAATATCAATGAGGCCGGTGGACACTTTAAAGCCATGAACACTGAATAGTTTAGTAAATATGGGGGCCTCCATTGTGGCATAGCAGGTAATGCCTATAATATTGGCATTCCATATGTGCCTGTTCAAGTCTTGGATACTCCAATTCTAATTCATCTCCTTGCTAATGGCCAGGTAAAGCAGCAGAAGATGGCCCAAGCTCTTGAGTAGCTGCTATACATATAGGAGACCTGAAAAAGTTCCTGGCTCCTAGCTTCAACCTGACACCCCTGGCTGTTGAGGCTATCTGAGGAGTGAACCAGAGATGGAAAATCCCTCTCTCTCTCTCTCTCTCTCTCTCTCTCTCTGTAACTCTGACTTTTAAAATAAATAAATCTTACCAAATAATAAGTAAATAAATTGCCTGTGATCAAAAAACTAGCAGCACTAGCAAGCCAGAATTAAAATGATATTCCTTTGATTCTACTTATGAAAGTGCACATTACATATTTTGCTGAAGATATATTTATGTATATGATAATATATGAAATCATATCAATATACAAAATAACAATACATAATGTGTGTGTGTGTGTATAGTTGATAGGTGGAGAGTCAGACAGATAAAAATAAAGAAATGAAAATGTAGCTATTAGCAGTGCTCTGGGGGTGGTTTTTCCTTTAATGTGAGGAGTTTGAGGAGCTTATTAATTTTAATTCCTGCATGGTATTCCATAGTATCAATATACCACTCTTTAATCATTATATTTATTTAAGATTTTTATTTTAAATGCAGAGAGACAAAGGGAGAAGGAGAGACAGAGAGAGTGAGATATCTCCCATCTACTGATTCACTCCCTAAATGGCACCAATGGCCAGGCTGGGCCAGCTCAAAGCCAGGAGTCAGGAACTTCATCCAGGTCTCCCACTTAGGTGGCTCCAGCACTTGCACCATCATCTACTGCTTTCTCAGGTGCATTAGCAGAAAGCTAGATGAGATGAAGAGCACCCAGGAGTTGAACCAACTTCCCAACACAGGATGCTGGCATCACAAGCACACAATGCCAGGACCTCAATCTTGAATTCTAAAGAACAAACTACTGTATTGCTTCTAACATTAGCCACTGCAAAACAGTGTAAGTGAACATATTCACACATAGTTCATGTGGCTCTTTTGCAGCAGTTTCTCTAGACAGTATCATGAAGTAAAATCCTGAATCATAAGGCATGAGGATCTTCCACATTAAAAGATATTACAAACACTAGAGTTCAACCTATTCTGATCACTGTTCAAAAATTTCTTGTATGGAAGGGAGGAGGCAAGATGGTGGAATAGGAAGGGAGCACACTGATAGTCCAGGGAGAGATAGTTTAATAAAAGTGGAGATACTGCAGGTTCAAGGAAGAGTAGGGGAGGAAACAGCAGAGGAAACTCTTCCGGAATGCGTGATTCACAGCGGACTTGTGTGGAGAGCATGGGAGCCCACAGTTCAGGAAACCAGCAGCAGACTCAACACACCAGCGCTGGAATGTGAGGTGAGCCGAACCTCAATAGCCTGAGACACCGGCAGGCAAGCGGAGAGAGGAGACTAGAGGGAACGACCCCCGGGGGGGGGAAAAGTTCACCAGGCTAACTGGAAGAGAGAGAGAGAAAAAAAAAAAGAAAAAAGGTGACTGGTATGGACACGGGTTTCTCTCTCTCCGCTCACCTCTCAAGGGCGAGCAAGACAAAGAGCAGGCGCCATCTTGGACATACGTCATAAGCAGAGTGACCCCAGGTCTGCACCGGCCCTGAGCCTAGCAGAAAAACCTGACTCTGGACAGGGCAAATTAACAGGAGATTAGGACCTAGTAAATCTGTGGTGCTACTGAACTGAGACTGAGAAAAAAGAGACGGTGGGGGAGAGAACTCACGGAATTCACGTGAGCACTCTCCAGAGATGCTACAATTCTGTAACTCTGGCAACCCAGTGGGAGACTGAAGGAGAATTTGAGCCCACTCTGAGGGCAGAGCAGATTCCCTGTGTGGTCCTTGGGAAAGAGCTTCTGATCTCTGGCTCCTGTGGGTATATTATTTGCCTGCTAACTACCTCCAACTTCGTTCAGCTGTGTGGAATTACTTCCCTTTTGAATCAAAAAAAGAAAGAGAGAGAGAGAGAGAGAGAGAGAGAGAGAGAGATTTACCACGCCTAACCTGGGAGTGTCACCTTTGGCACACCAAACAGAGCTCTCAGGCCACACACATCTCAAGCCCTAAGGCTCCATCAAAAACAGATAGTCCACTTAATCTAGAGTCATAGTATAACAAGAAAAAGCACCACAGTGAAGAAACCAAATATCTCCAATATGCCAAATAACAAACGCAAAAACTGAGGTAATGAAAACAAGGAAGTCACCATGACGCCCTCAAATGAAAAAGACACCCCAATTCAAGATTATGAAGATGATGACAAAGAAGAAATGCAGAAGCAGATCTCAAAAAATTGATAAGAACATTAAGAAGTTCTCAAAAAAAAAATTCTTGAACTACAGAAATCCTTAATGGACAAGATAGAAACTCTCTCTCATGAAAATGAAATGTGAAGGAGGAATCAAAATGAAATGCAACAACTAGTACAACAGGAAACTGTGATAGTGACTGAAGTGAAGAATTCAATAGATCAAATGAAAAACACAATAGAGAGCCTTACAAACAGAATGGGTGAAGCAGAAGAGTGAATAATGGACTTAGAAGACAGAGAACAGGAAAGGATACAGTCAGACCAAAGAAAAGAAGAGGAAATTAGAAATCTAAAACATATTGTCAGGAATCTTCAGGATACTATTAAAAAACCCAACATTCGGGTTCTAGGAGTTCCTGAAGGCCTGGAGAGGGAGAAAGGATTAGAAGGCCTTTTCAGTGAGATAATAGCAGAAAATTTCCCAGGTTTGGAGAAGGACAGAGATATCCTAGCACAGGAAGCTCATAGAACCCCTAATAAACACGACCAAAAGAGATCCTCACCATGACACGTTGTAATTAAATTCTCCACAGTGAAACATAAAGAAAAGATCCTAAAATGTGCAAGAGAGAAACGACAGATTGCACTCAGAGGATCTCCAATCAGACTCAAAGCTGACTTCTCATCAGAAACTCTACAAGCTAGGAGGGAATGGCGAGATATAGCTCAGGTACTAAGAGAGAACAACTGCCAGCCCAGAATATTATATCCTGCAAAGCTCTCATTTGTGAATGAAGGTGAAATAAAGACTTTTCATAGCAAACAGAAAGTGAAAGAATTTGTTGCCACTCGTCCAGCCCTGCAAAAGATGCTTAATGATGTGTTACACACAGAAACACAGAAACACGGTCATCAATATGAAAGAAGGTAAAGGAAGGAAACCAAGGAAGGAAACCTCACAGCAAAAGATCACAGGGAATTCAAAGCATATACTAGAACTTATCTTTGGCAAATGGCAGGGCAAAGTTACCACTTTTCATTAGTCACATTGAACGTTAATGGCCTGAACTGTCCAGTTAAAGGACACCGATTGGCTGATTGGGTTAAGGAACAAAACCCATCTATTTGCTGCTTACAAGAAACACATCTTTCCAACAAAGATCCATACAGACTGAAAGTGAAAGGCTGGAAAAAGATATAGCATGCCAACAGAAATGAAAAAAGAGCGGGTGTAGCCATCTTAATATCGGACAACATAAACTTTACCACAAAAACTGTTAAGAGAGACATGAGGGATGCTATATAATGATTAAGGGATCAATACAAGAAGAAGATATAACAATTATCAATGTATATGCACCTAACTACAGGGCACCGGTTTATCTAAAAGATTTGTTAACGGACTTAAAGGGAGACTTAGACCCCAATACAATAGTACTGGGGGACTTCAATACTCCACTCTCAGAAATAGACAGATCAACAGGACAGAAGATCAACAAGGAGACAGTAGATTTAAACGACACTATAGCCCAAATGGATCTAACAGATATATACAGAACTTTTCATCCTACACAGAAAGCATTTACTTTCTTCTCAGCAGTACATGGAACCTTCTCTAGGATTGACCACATACTAGGCCATAAAGCAAGTCTCAGCAAATTCAAAAGAATTAGAATCATACCATGCAGCTTCTCAGACCATAAAGGAATGAAGTTAGAAATTAGCAACTCAGGAATCCCTAGAGCATATGCAAACACATGGAGATTGAACAACATGCTCCTGAATGAGCAATGGGTCATAGAAGAAATCAAAAGAGAAATGAAAAACTTTCTGGAAATAATTGAGGATAACAGCACAACATACCAAAACTTATGGGATGCAGCAAAAGCAGTGTTAAGAGGAAAGTTTATATCAATAGGTGCCTACATCAAGAAATTGGAAAGGCACCAAATAGATGAGCTTTCAATTCACCTCAAAGATCTAGAAAACCTACAGCAAACCAGACCCAAATCTAGTAGGAGAAGAGAAATAATTAAAATCAGAGAAGAAATCAACAGGATTGAATCAAGAAAAACATTCCAAAAAATCAACCAAACGAGGAGCTGGGTTTTTGACAAAATAAACAAAATTCACACCCCATTGGCCCAACTAACTAAAAAAGGAAAAGACCCAAATCAATAAAATCAGAGATGAAAAAGGAAACATAACAGACACCACAGAAATAAAAAGAATCATCAGAAATTACTACAAGGACTTGTATGCCAGCAAACAGGGAAACCTATCAGAAATGGATAGATTCCTGGACACATGCAACCTACCTAAATTGAACCAGGAAGACATCGAAAACCTAAACAGACCCATAACTGAGACAGAAATTGAAACAGTAATAAAGGCCCTCCCAACAAAGAAAAGCCCAGGACCAGATGGATTCACTGCTGAATTCTACCAGACATTTAAAGAAGAAATGACTCCAATTCTTCTCAAACTATTCAGAACAATCGAAGAAGAGGGAATCCTCCCAAATTCTTTCTATGAAGCCAGCATCACCTTAATCCTAATCCGGAAAAAGATGCAGCACTGAAAGAGAATTACAGACCAATATCCCTGATGAACATAGATGCAAAAATCCTCAATAAAATTCTGGCCAATAGAATGCAACAACACATCAGAAAGATCATCCACCCAGACCAAGTGGGATTTATCCTGGTATGCAGGGAGGGTTTAATGTGCGCAAGACAATCAATGTGATACACCACATTAACAGACTGCAGAAGAAAAACCATATGATTATCTCAATAGACACAGAGAAAGCATTTGATAAAATACAACACCCGTTCATGATGAAAACTCTAAGCAAACTGGGTATGGAAGGAACATTCCTCAATACAATCAAAGCAATCTATGAAAATCCCACAGCCAACATCCTATTGAATGGGGAAAAGTTGGAAGCATTTCCACT
Source organism: Oryctolagus cuniculus (assembly GCF_964237555.1). Classification (NCBI taxonomy): domain Eukaryota; kingdom Metazoa; phylum Chordata; class Mammalia; order Lagomorpha; family Leporidae; genus Oryctolagus; species Oryctolagus cuniculus. Next base: position 34,252,576 of record NC_091445.1, read on the forward strand.
GAGATCTGGTACCAGACAGGGATGCCCACTCTCACCACTGCTATTCAATATAGTGCTGGAGGTTCTAGCCAGAGCTATTAGGCAAGAAAAAGAAATTCAAGGGATACAAATTGGGAAGGAAGAACTCAAACTGTCCCTCTTTGCAGATGATATGATTCTTTATTTAGGGGACCGAAAGAACTCTACTAAAAGACTATTGGAACTCATAGAAGATTTTGGCAAAGTAGCAGGGTATAAAATCAATGCACAAAAATCAACAGCCTTTGTATACACAGGCAATGCCATGGCTGAGGAAGAACTTCTAAGATCAATCCCATTCACAATAGCTACAAAAACAATCAAATACCTTGGAATAAACTTAACCAAGGACGTTAAAGATCTCTATGATGAAATTTACAAAACCTTAAAGAAAGAAATAGAAGAAGATACCAAGAAATGGAAAAATCTTCCATGCTCATGGATTGGAAGAATCAATATCATCAAAATGTCCATTCTCCCAAAAGCATTTTATAGATTCAATGCAATACCAATCAAGATACCGAAGACCTTCTTCTCAGATCTGGATAAAATGGTGCTGAAATTTATATGGAGGCACAAGAGACCTCGAATAGCTAAAGCAATCTTGTACTACAAAAACAAAGTCGGAGGCATCACAATACCAGATTTCAGGACATACTACAGGGCAGTTGTAATCAAAACAGCATGGTACTGGTACAGAAACGGATGGATAGACCAATGGAACAGAATAGAAACACCAGAAATCAACCCAAACATCTACAGCCAACTTATATGTGATCAAGGATCTAAAACTAATTCCTGGAGCAAGGACAGTCTATTCAATAAATGGTGCTGGGAAAACTGGATTTCCACGTGCAGAAGCATGAAGCAAGACCACTACCTTACACCTTACACAAAAATCCACTCAACATGGATTAAAGACCTAAATCTATGACCTGACACCATCAAGGTATTAGAGAACATTGGAGAAACCCTTCAAGATATTGGCAGAGGCAAAGAGTTTCTGGAAAAGACCCAGGAGGCACAGGCAGTCAAAGCCAAAATCAACTATTGGGATTGCATCAAATTGAGAAGTTTCTGTACTGCAAAAGAATCAGTCAGGAGAGTGAAGAGACAACCGACAGAATGGGAAAAAATATTTGCAAACTATGCAACAGATAAAGGGTTAATAACCAGAATCTACAAAGAGATCAAGAAACTCCACCAAAACAAAACCAACAACCCACTTAAGAGATGGGCCAAGGACCTCAATAGACATTTTTCAAAAGAGGAAATCCAAATGGCCAACAGGCACATGAAAAAATGTTCAAGGTCATTAGCAATCAGGGAAATGCAAATCAAAACCACAATGAGGTTTCACCTCACCCCGGTTAGAATGGCTCATATACAGAAATCTACCAAGAACAGATGCTGGTGAGGATGTGGGGAAAAAGGGACACTAACCCACTGTTGGTAGGAATGCAAACTGGTCAAGCCACTATGGAAGTCAGTCTGGAGATTCCTCAGAAACCTGAAGATAACCCTACCGTTCGACCCAGCCATCCCACTCCTTAGAATTTACCCAAAGGAATTGAAATTGGCAAACAAAAAAGTGGTCTGCACACTAATGTTTATTGCAGCTCAATTCACAATAGCTAAGACCTGGAACCAGCCTAAATGCCCATCAACGGTAGACTGGATAACGAAATTATGGGATATGTACTCTTTAGAATACTATACCGCAGTAAGAAACAACGAAATTCAGTGATTTGCAACAACATGGAGGAATCTGGAACACATCATGCTGAGCGAAATAAGCCAGTCCCAAAGGGACAAATACCATATGTTCTCCCTGTTCGGTGACAACTGACTGAACACCAAAAAGGAAACCTGTTGAAGTGAAATGGACACTATGGGAAACGGTGACTTGATCAGCATAGCCCTGACTGTTAATGAACAACTTAATACATTATCCCTCTTAGTATTTTTTTGTCTGTTCTACTTAATATGACTGGTTTAATTCTGTAATTAATACACAGTTATTCTTAAGTGTTGAAATTTAACTGAAATGTGATCCCTGTTAAACATAAGAGTAGGAATAAGAGAGGGAAGAGATGTATAATTTGGGACATGCTCAAGCTGACTTGCCCCAAATGGTAGAGTTAGAAACATACCAGGGGACTCCAATTCAATCCCATCAAGGTGGCATGTGCCAATGCCATCTCACCAGTCCAGTGATCAATTTCAGTTCACAATTGATCATAATGAAAGGACTAAGAGTCAAAGGAAGCACATAAGCAAGTCTAGAACCTGCTAATACTAACTGATAGAATAAATAAAGGGGAGAGTGATCCAACATGGGAAGTGAGATACTCAGCATACTCAAAGAATGGCGGATGTCCTAAGTAGCACTCTGGCCTCAGAATCAGCCCTAAAGGCATTCCGATCTGGCTGAAAAGCCCATGAGAGTATTTCAGGCATGGAAAGCCAAGACATTCTGGCAACAACAACAACAACAACAAACCCTAAATGAAAGATCTCTGTGAGATCCCAGTGGAAAGAACAGGTCTTCAAAGAAGGAGGTACCTTTCTCTGAAGGGAGGAGAGAACCTCCACTTTGACTATGACCTTGTCTAAACAAGATAAGAATTGGAGAACTCAAGAGGCTTCCATAGCCTTGGAAACTCATGACTGGAGCATAGGGAGATTACTGATGCCATAAACAAGAGTGTCAATTTGTTAAGTCAACAACAGGAGTCACTGTGCACTTACTCCTCATGTAGGATCTCTGTCCTTAATGTGTTGTACATTGAGACTTAATGCTATAATGAGTACTCAAACAGTATGTTTCGCTTTGTGTTTCTATGGTGGTGCAAACTGTTGAAATCTTTATTTAATGTATACTAAACTGATCTTCTGTAAAAAAAAAAGAAATTATCAATTCCCAACTTGACTCTCACTGGGATTAAACATGTCAATATGTCTGATCTGATTTCATCATCATTTAAAAAATCATCTATTATTTTTCACTTTATGTTTCTGTGTGGGAGTAAACTGTTGAAATCTTTACTTAATGTATGCTAAACTGATCTTCTGTATATTAAGATAATTGAAAATGAATCTTGATGTGAATGGAAGGGGAGAGGGAGTGGGAAAGGGGAGGGTTGTGGGTGGGAGGGATGGTATGGGGGGGAAGCCACTGTAATCCATAAGCCGTACTTTGGAAATTTATATTCATTAAATAAAAGTTAAAAAAAATTTCTTGTATGTTTGCTAGTCAGATTGTTATGTAATCATATCCCATTGTCACTATAATTATGAATATTTTTCTGTATTTCTGTGTGTAGCATATCCTTATGCATCATTTGAAAGGCTGGCTGAGTGGGGAAAAGTTCTTTAAAATTTCAGTTTGTAGTGAGAGGTCTTTATTTCACCTTAAATTCATAAATTACTCTGAGGTGATAGATTTTTTTTTTCCTTTAAGGCTTAGACTATGTCTCTCTATTCTCTTTTAGCCTATAGGATTTCTGATGTGAAAACAGTTGTTAGTCCAATTGGAGATCCTGTGAAAGTAACCTGGTGTTACTCTTGTGCACATTTTAGAATCTTTTATTTATGTTTTACTATTGAAAGTTTGACTACAATATGGAAGTTCTTTTTTTTTACATGCAGAGTGGACAGTGAGAGAGACAGAAAGAAAGGTCTTCCTTTTGCTGTTGGTTCACCCTCCAATGGCTGCCGCGGCCAGTGCGCTGCAGCCAGCACATCGCGCTGATCCAAAGCCAGGCACTAGGTGCTTCTCCTGGACTTCCATGTGGGTGCAGAGCCCAAGGACTTGGGCCATCCTCCACTGCACTCCTGGGCCACAGCAGAGAGCTGGCCTGGAGGGGGAGCAACCAGGACAGAATCCGGCACCCTAAGTGGGACTAGAACCCGGTGTGCCAGCACCACAAGTGGAGGATTAGCCTATTGAGCCGCGGTGCTGGCCATGAAGTTCTTTTCTTGTCATGTCTGATAGAAGTTCTATGTGCTTCCTGTACTCAGAGGTCCCTTCCTTTCTCCACATTGGGGAAGTTTTCTGTTATTATTTCAGTGAATAAGCCTTCTAATCCATTCCTGCTTATCACACCTTCAGGAACTCCTAAGACACATTGTTGTCATTTGTTGTACCCATAAATCTCTAACTTTTTAAAAATAATTTTTCTAATTTCTTTTCCTCATTTGTCTGAGATATTTCCAAAGATTTCTCTTCTAGCTCATATATTCTTTCTTCTCCCTCACCAGGTCTGCTGTTAAAGCTTTCCATTGTATTTTTTATTTGACATACTAAACTGAAATATTAGAAATGAAGAATTTAATTTCTATTCAAAATCTCAAAGTCCTGGGGAACTTTTCATACATGTCATCTGCAAATTTCTTTAAATCATGGGTTTGCTTCTCATTACTACTGAATAATCCTATGATTATTCTTCTGAATTATATTTTTAGGCATTTCATCAATCTCTTAGTCTTCACATTCTAATATTGAAATGTTGGTGTGTTCCTTTGGGAGAGTCATGTTGTCTTCCTTAGTCTTGCTTCTTGAATTTATGCATTTATTTTTTAGGCATTTGTAGAAATAATTGTTGTTTTTTTCTTCTGATGGATTTAATCTTTGAACTATTCCTCTATGGCTTATTGGAGTGAATGCTCTTTCACTGAATACTCAGAGGTGTGCCCTGGGTATGGCCAGGGTGCTCACATCACCCTTCAAAACTGGTGTTTTGTCCATCTTATGGCTGTAGGAGTCTTGTGTGATGTCAATGCTTATTGATGCCCATCTGCACCTTCCACAGCATCTCTCTTCCTTCTGTAAAATTTCCACTACAAACACCTCTTTAACTTCCCCCTGCGAATGCACTTCCTCCACTTTACTTCTGCAATTTACCCTGCTCAAAAGCAAAACATAGTTTTCCTATTCAAACATCTTGGAATTCCATTTCAAGTATTCTAAAAGATATTTCTTAACACAGCCTTTGTGAAGGACTTTCTTTCCTTCAAATTTGTCTCCCCCTAAATACTCAACTTGAGCATATTTTTATCCTTGCACTACGCTGTAATTATTCTCATCCTAGTTTTTCTTCAACTGTCAGTCAGGTTAACCTTTACCAAGAGTCTTATCTCATCTGGCTTGCTCTTCCATTATTCTCCAAGTGCTGCATTCTTTAACATCACCACTATTATCCCCCAATTTTATGATTTGGTATTAAATATAAGGTCTCCTGCCAATACTTGGTGAGTCATCACTTTGATGATTGTCTACACCCCACATCCTCATCCAAAGCAGTCCTAGCCACCTCCAGTCAGCAGTCTGGAATCTGCTTTAAAGTATATAATATCTTTTTATTAATTATAGTTATGATGTTATAAAACAAACCTCTTAAAGTTATCTCTCCTGTATAACTCTAATTTTGTATCCTTTGATCAACATAACATTTTAGGGTTTAAACAATTGCATGAGGATGAGGAAATTCTATTCATACCACAAGAGGCACATATATGCAGATTCCCACACTTTCACACAATTGCACCTCAAAAATAAAATGGAAAATCAAAATGGAGATTTGAAAATATTTGAAATTCACAAATACAACAGAAGAGTAATATGAAGAAAATAAAATATATCTTAAAAGTCTTTTAGAAAAGTATAAATAGAAAACTGTATCAGCAGATAATTCCAGAAGAAAACTTAATGTACAATAAATGGTGTGAAAACATGTTAAATTCTCATAGTGAAGCAGGAATTTAAATGAAAGAATGTGAATGTGAAAAACTCTGAATAAATATACAAAGGAATTTGAAAGCAAACAATCAGAATATTTATCAAAAAATGTCAGGGCCAAGTCATTACTTACCAATAGTAACCTTGAATATAAATGGCTTAAATTCTCCAATTAGAAGATATGCAGTGGCTGACTGGATCAAAACCAAGACCCATCTATATGCTGCCTACAAGAAATACATCTCATGAACAAAGACACATGCAGACTGAGTGTGAACAGATGGGAAAAGATATTCTATGCTAATAGAAAGCAAAAACAAGCAGGTATAGCCATAATAATATCAGACAAAATAGACTTTGATACAAAAACTGTTAAAAGACACAAAAAAGAGCATTACATAATGATCAGAGATCAATTCAACAGGAAGATATGACTATAATAAATGTATATGCACCCAATGCTAGAGTGCCATCAATGAATAGACAGTAAGACAGAAAATAAACAAAGAAATAACAATCTACATTATAGACAAAATGGACCTAACTGATATCTACAGAACGTTTCATCTCACAGGTGCAGAATACACATTCTTTCTATCAGTAAATTAAACTTTCTGAAGGATTGACCATCTGCTAGGCCATAAAGCAAGTCTCAGAAAATTATAAAAAATTGAAATACTACCATATATCTTTTCTGACCACAAAGAAATAAACTTAAGAAACTCTAGAAATCATACAAACACATGGAGAATGAGCAACATGCTCCTTTATGAAAAGTATGTCATAGAAGAAAGCAATTGGGAAATCAAAAAATTATTAGAAACAAAAACAATGACAACATAACAAACTATTGGATACAGCAAAATCAGTGTTAAGATGGAGTTTTGTATTAGTGCTTACATCAAGAAATTGGAAAGGCAGCAAAAAATTGAGCTATCAATTGCATCTCAAAGATATAGAAAAACAACAAAATTCAAAATTTCTAGGAGCAAAGAAATTACTAGAATTTGAGAAGAAATAACCATAGTTGAACTGAAAAAATGCACAATATTAATGAAGAGTTGGTTGTTTGAAAAAATAAACAAAAATCACACACTATTGGCCAAACTAATCAAAAGAGGGAGAAGACCAAAATTAATGACATTAGTGATGAAAAAGAAGACATAATAATGGATACCACATCAATGAAAAAGAATCATCAGGAATTAATATGAAAAGCTGTATGCCAACAAATTGGAAAATTTAGAAGAAATAGATTCCTATATGCATATACCAAAATTGAGTCATGAGAACACAGGAAGCTTAAACAAACCAATGATCAAGACAGAGACTGAATCAGTAATAAATATCCTCCCCTCATAGAAAAGCCCAGGACCAAAAGACTTTACTGTTGAATTCTACGAAATTTTTACTGACAAGCTAATTCCAATTATTCTCAAGCTATTCAAGACAATTGGAAGAGAGGGAATGTTCCAAAATTCCTACTATGCGGCCAGCATCACCTTAATTCCAAAACCAGAACAATACAAGATACAACAAAGAAAGAGAACTATAGACCAATGTCACTGATGAACATAGATGCAAAGTCCCCAACAAAATACTAGTTAATCAAATCCAACAACATATCAAAAAGATCATTTACCTGAACCAAGTGGGATTTATCCATGGTATGGAGGGAGATTTCAACATCATTTCTTGATATTAGTCAGTTGAAGTTTTTAGTTAAATATACCTTAAGTGATGACCAAAGGAGGACATTTCTTAAAACAAGTAAATCAAATGACCAATAAACATCAGAAAAATCCTCAATATCTAGCCATCAGAGAAATGCAAATTAAATTAAAACCACAATGAGACGTCACTTTAGTTCTGTCAGAATGGCTATTACCCAAAAGACAGAGAGCAACAAATGTTGGCAAGGATGTGGAAAGAAGGAAACTATCACACACTGTGGGAGTATAAATTAGTGCAGTCATTATGCAAAACAGTATGGAGACTTCTTAAAAACTACAAATGGACTTGACATAAGATTCAGCAATCTCACTTCTTGGTATATTCCTAACAGGCACGAAGACTATGTATGAAAGAAATCACTACACCACTGTGTTTACAGCAACAATGCTCACAATAGACAAACTATGCAACCAACCAAAGTGTCCATAATCAGATGAACATAATCAATAGAACAGAATAGAAACCCAAGAAAAATAATCCATGCAGCTACAAACAACTAATCTTTGACAAAGGAGCTAATATCAATCCCTGGAGGAAGAACAGTCTCTTTAATAAAGGATGTTAGAGAAATTGAATCTATGCATGCAGAATTGTTAGCTATTCTCCTACCTTACACATTATGCAAAAATAAACTCACAATGGATCAAGGATCTGAATCTGAATCTACCACCAGATATATCAAATCACTAAGGGGAAACTCTGATACATATTGGCAAAGGAAAAGACTTGTTGGAAAAGAACCCAGAAGCACATGTAATAAAAACCAAAATAGAAAAATGGGATTACATTAACCTGAGAAGCTTCTACATTGCAAAAGAAACACTCAGGAAAGTGAAGAGGCAAATGACAGAATGGTAAAAAATATTTGCAAACTATGCAACATATAAAAGATTAATATCCAGAATCTATAAAGAACTCAAGAAACTCAACAACACCAAAACAAACAATCCAGTTAAGGAATTGAGCAAAGCACTTGAACAGGCATGTTTCCAGATCAGAAATTCAAATGGCTAACAGATACATCAAAAAAAAAGGTCAGGATCACTAGCCATCCGAGAAACACCAATCAAAACTACAATGAGGTTTCATCTCACACCAGGTAGAATGGCTCTTGTACAGAAATCAACAAAGGACAAATGATGAGAAGGATATAGGGGAAGAGGTACCCTAATCTAACTGTTGGTGGGAATGTAAACCAGAATGCCATTGTGGAAGACAGTAGGGAGATACCTCAGAAATCTGAAAATACACTGTGGCAAAAAATGCCCTGCATGAAAGATCTCTGTGAGTGAGATCCCAGTGGAAAGAATGAACCATCAAAGAAGGTACCTTTCTCTGAAGGGAAGAGAGAACTTCCACTTTGCTTATGGCCCTGTCTAAAAAATGACAGAGTTTGTGGACCCAAAAGACTTCCATAGCTTTGGCAAATTATGACAAGAGCCTTGGTGATCACTGACATCATAAATAAGAGTGTCCACCGCTGTGCCACTCTGTTGCAGCCACCACGCCATTCCCACTGCACTCTTGTAGTAACAGGGGAGACACAAGCACAGATGAATGGGTAAACAAAGCAAACCAAAGTGAATAGTGCTTGCTGCTATAGTGGGGAAGAGGGCACGATCCTGGGAGATGAACTGAGATTGAACATGCCACAATCCCTTAGTGTCTTCCACCCCCAATACCCAGAGCTGAAGTGGGCAGAGAGCACCCATCTTTTTTGTTTACATTCGGGAGTGAAATAGAGCAGGCTCTGCTTTTGCCTCCCAAATGTGAACTTCAGTGATGGGGACCACCCCACCTGGGGAACAAGGACCATAGTGCTTCAGAGTGACTCCCCACTAGACTTGCAGGGGGCACAGTGATGGGGGGGCTGAGCAGTGGAGGTCCAGGTGCTCTCAGATGAACAAAGGAACAGGGAGACTGGTGCCAGGAGGAGGAGCTTAGTACCTTAAAGCCCAGGTACCAACCTACTCAAGTACCCTCCTCCCTCAGTTACCAGAAATAAACAAGCTCTAGAAGCTGGAGCTGCCTGCTTATACTGGCAACTGGCACAGAAGCATAGGAGCAGATAGCAGAGGGAAATCAACTTAAAAATTAAACAAAACAGAAACCAAACAGAAATGCCAAAGAACAACGGAAAAAGCCTGAATAAGAATATAGAATACTATATGAACTCGCCAATGGAGCAGACTAAACTGTCCTTAATAGAGGCTAAAGAAGAAGAATTTGAAGTCATGCCAGAAAAGGAATTCAGAAAATTAAAATCAGATTACTTAGAAGCAATGAGAAACAGATTCAACATATGAATAAAAAGCATGCCCATGGATTAGAGATCCTAAAGAGAAGCCACAATAAAATAATGGAAATGAAAAACTCAAATGACCAAATAAAAAAATACCATGGAATCCCTCAGAAATTGAACAGATGAAATAAAAGAGCAAATAACAGAACTTGAAAAACTTCTGAAATAATACAGTCAGATCAAACACAGAAAGAAGAAATTAGAAAATTATAAAACATGGTTGGAAACTTACAAGATTCAATCAAAAGTTGCAATGTCCAGATAATAGGAGTCCCTGAGGGTGTGGAAAGAGAGAACAGATTAGAAGGAATTTTTAATGAAATGATATCAAAAAAACTTCCAATATAGGCAGGTTGAAAGAAACAACCAAATTCAACAAATACACAGGAGTCATCACAAATATGACCAGAAAAGGAATTCACCAGACAAATTGTGGCAACACTCAGCTCAGTGAAACACAAAGAACAAATCCTAAAATGTGCCAGAGAGATGAAAAATCACATTCAGAGGTAATTCAATTAGACTCACCTTGGAATTCTCATCGCAAACCCTACAGGCAAAGAGACAATGGCATAATATATTCCAAGTTTTAAAAGATAAAGAATACCAACCGAGAATAATGTGCCCTGCAAAGTTTTCATTTATAAATGAAGGTGAAATAAAGATTTTCCACGACAAACAGAAACTGAAAGAATTTGTATCTTCACATCCAGCCCTGCAAAACTGGCTCAAGGACATGCTACACACAGAAATACAAAAACAAGAACCTCACTACAAAAGAAGACGAATGTAGAAAATGACCCAACTAAAATACAAACAAATACAAAAATACATAAACAGCCCTTCTTAAGGAAACATGACAGGAAAATACAGTATTTAACAATAGTCACACTGAATGTAAATGGTCTCAACTCTACAATCAAGACACAGAATAGCTGAATGGATTAAAAAAGAAAACCCATCTAACTGTTGCCTTCAGGAATCACACCTCACCAGCAAAGATGCATGCAGACTGAAAGTGAAAAAATAGAAAAAGATATTCCAAGCCAACAGAAATAAAAAAGAGCTGGTGTGGCCATCCTAATGTCAGACAAAATAGACTTTAACACAAAAGCTATTAAAAAGAGACAAAGAAGTGTGGGGAGCAACTCGGACTAGACTAAGTTACTGGAATTAAGACTTATTCTATGCATCTGCTCTCCCACAATATGGCGCTGAGAAGGGAGAAACAGCTTCTACACAGCTGCCTCCAGTTCAACCAATAAACTGTAGGACCTGCTCCTGATTGGAGGAGAGCAGCATACTCGGTGTGTGGGTAGCAGAGTTGGGATTGGCGGAAGAGGACTATAAAGGAGGAGAGAGACAACATGCACGAGGAACATCTAAGGGGAACATCTATCTGAAGGAACACCTGTGCAGTCCCCAAGAGAGCTGGCCAGCGGTGTGCTGCTCCCCCGCGGAAGTGGGGAAAGTGGCAGGGGGAACCGCCCTTCCACGGAGGTGGAAGGGACGGTAGCCAACCCGGGAAGAACCAGCAGCAAACCCGGGGAGAGCCAAGCAGACAAAAGAACAGCGCAGGGTCCTGTGTCGTTCCTCCACGAAGACGGGGAGCGACATAATGGTGCCGTGACTCGGATAGGAAACCTAGGAAGGAAGAAACAGGAAGAAGTGGGAAAATACCGGAGAGAGAGACTAGCAAAGAGCCTAGGGAAAAGCCGGACAGAAAAGGTGCCGGAAGAAGCTATCGAAAGACTAGGCTTAGACTCGGATACAGACTGTGGGAAAGAAGTTAGGATTGGACGTTAGGATTGAAAGCGAAAGTGAAAGTTGGGAGAAATCTCTAAGATTGAAACCGAAAGTGAAACCTAGAAGAAACTTAGACTTGGATACAGACTGTGGGGAGAGGCCAGGAGAAATGAGAGGGGAATATTGTTGTTGGAAGAAAAGTTAGGGAAACATACCGGGTAGAGAAAAATATGTTAGGGAGGATGAAGCCGCGAGTGCAGGCTGAAGCAGAGACGTAAGCTATCTTGGGATTCTTCAAGTCAGCCCGGGGAGCAAAAGGTGAAAATCTGGAACCAAAGGCAGAGACGTGGGCCGCCAGGTTGGAATCCGTCAGATTAGCCCGGGGAGCAAAGGACAGGAAGCCAAGCCGAAGGGCGCAGACGTGAGCTGGGTTGAATTCGCCAGGTTAGCCTGGAGAACTTGGACTGAATACCGGTGGCGGAAACGTGAGCTGTGCTGTGTGACTCGTGGAAGCCGCCGCACGGAGAGAGAGCGCAGGGCACAAGTAGATAGGGAACCCGGGGCTAGTGCAAGGCCGTGGTGCGCGCGCAAAGCCGGGAAGCTGCGCAGATGAGAGAAGCGCGGGCTGAAGCGGCTCAGAGCCGGGAAGCCACCGAGAAGCAGCCTTGGGGTGGGCGCCGGGAAGCCGCAGGGATAAGAGAAACAGAAGATTAGAAGTAAAATGAGAGAAATAGGAATGCTGGTAGATAGAAGTAAAATGGGAGAGATAGGAATGCCCGGAGGTAGAGAAATAGAGAAAAATAAGGCCTCCCCTCAACATGGCAATGAGAGAGCTTGGATTTGGTCTGCCTGATTAGGGAGGTGGTGTGCACCTGCGGGCGGCTAGCAGCTTATGCGCCGCAGGTCACCGAAGACAGGCACGAATTAACACCAATAAGTCTCCCCACAATACCACAATGAGAAGGCTTGGATTCGGTCTGCCTGATTAGTAAGGCGGTAAGCACCAGCAGGCAGCTCAACCAGAGTATGAGCTGCAGGTCACCGAAGATAGGCATGAATTAACATCAATAAGTCTCCCCACAATACGGCAATAAGAAGGCTTGGGTTTGGTTTGCCTGATTGCTAGGGCTTGTAAGCACCTGCAGGCAGTTCTAGCAGAGTAGAGCATGCGCTGCAGGGCACCGAACACAGGCACGCATCAGCGCCTAAAAACCTCCTCACAACATGGCAAAGAGAGGACCCGGACTCAGTTTGCCTTATTGGTAGGGCTTATAAGCACCTGTGGGCAACTCTAGCAAGCAGAGCAGAGTGTGTGCCACGGAGCACCGAAGACAGGTGTGTATCAATGCCAAAAATAAAAAGAAAGGGGGATCTGTGGGGAGCAACTCAGACTAGACTAAGTTACTGGAATTAAGACTTATTCTATGCATCTGCTCTCCCACAATATGGCGCTGAGAAGGGAGAAACAGCTTCTACACAGCTGCCTCCAGTTCAACCAATAAACTGTAGGACCTGCTCCTGATTGGAGGAGAGCAGCGTACTCGGCGTGTGGGTAGCAGAGTTGGGATTGGCGGAAGAGGACTATAAAGGAGGAGAGAGACAACATGCACGAGGAACATCTAAGGGGAACATCTATCTGAAGGAACACCTGTGCAGTCCCCAAGAGAGCTGGCCAGCGGTGTGCTGCTCCCCCGCGGAAGTGGGGAAAGTGGCAGGGGGAACCGCCCTTCCACGGAGGTGGAAGGGACGGTAGCCAACCCGGGAAGAACCAGCAGCAAACCCGGGGAGGGCCAAGCAGACAAAAGAACAGCGCAGGGTCCTGTGTCGTTCCTCCACGAAGACGGGGAGAGACATAATGGTGCCGTGACTCGGATATGAAGCCTAGGCAGGGTTTAGTGTCATTCCTCCACAAAGAGGGGGAGCGACAAAGAAGGAGATTATATACTGATTAAAGGATTGATCCAACAGAAAGACATTACTATTATAAACATATATGCATCTAATTATAGGGCACCTGGTTATTTGAAAGAATTACTAAAGGATTTAAAGGGAGATATAGACTAAAACACAATAGTAACAGGGGATTTCAACACCCTATTTTCAACAATGGACAGATCAACCAGACAGAAAACCAAGGAAACAGAGCTAATTGACACTATAGACCAAATAGACCTAGTAGGTATCTAAAGAGCATTCCAACCCACAGCCACAGAATACACATATTTCTACCTAGAACATGGAACTTACTATAGGTGTGACCATATGCTAGGCCATAAAGGGAGCCTCAGCAAATCCAAAAAATTGAAAATTATACTCTGTATCTTCTCAGACCACAAAGCAATGAAACTCAAAATCAACAACTCAAGAATCTCTGCATCATATGTATACACATGGAGATTGAACAACATGATTCTGAATGAACAGTGGGTCATAGAAGAAATCAAAAGAGAAATCAAAAAATTTCTAGAAACAAAGAAAAATGATAATACAACTTATCAGAACTTGTGGGATGCAGCAAAAGCAGTGCTAAGAGGAAAGTTTATAGCAATTGGTGCCTACATCAAGAAACTGGAAAGGTACCAAATAAATGACCTCTGTATGCACCTCAAGGATCTAGAAAAACTGCAACAAACCAAATCCAAATCCAGCAGAAGAAAAGAAATATTAAAGATTAGAGAAGAAATAAACAGAATTGAAACAAAAAATAATAATAAAAAAGATCAGCAAAACCAAGAGCTGCTTCTTTGAAAAAATAAGCAAAATAGACACACCATTGGCCCAACTAACCAAAAAAAGGAGAGAGAAGATTCAAATCAGTAAAATTAAAGATGGTAATGGAAATTTAACAACAGACACAACAGAAATAAAAAGAATCATCAGAAACCACTATAAAGAGCTGTATGCCAACAAATTGTGAAACCGGGAAGAAATGGATAGATTCCTGGATACATACAACTTTCCAAAACTGGGCCATGAAGACATAGAAAACCTAAACAGACACATAACTGAGACAGAAATTGAATCAGTAATAAACATGCTACCAAAAAGAAGAGCCAGAACCAGACGGCTTCACCACTGAATTATACCAGACATTTAAAGAAAAACTAATCCCAGTTCTTTTCAAATTATTCAAAAAAATTGAAAGTGAGGGAATCCTCCCAAATTCTTTCTATGAAGCCAATATCACCTTAATTCCTATATCTGGAAAAGATGCAACAGAGAAAGAAAACTATAGACCTATCTCCCTGATGAACATAGATGCAAAATACACAACAAAATCCTACTGAATCCAACTACACATCAGAAAGATAATTCACCTGGACCAATTGGGATTTATCCCTGGTATGCAGGGATGCTTCAACATTTGAAAATCAATCAATGTAGTACATCACATTAACAAACTGAGAAACAAAAATCATGATTATCTCAATAGGTACAGAGAAAGCATTTGACAAAATACAACACCCTTTCATGATGAAAACTCTAAGCAAAACTGGTTTAGAAGGAACATTTCTCAATACAATCAAAGCAATTTATGACAAACCCATGGCCAACATTATATTTAATGAGGAAAAGTTGGAGGCATCTCTATTGAAGACTGGCATCAGACAGGGATGCCCACTATCACCACTGCTATTCAATATATTCCTAGAATTTTTAGACAGAGCCATCAGGCTAGAAAAAGAAATTAAAGGGATAAAATGGGGAAGGAGGAAGGAAGTCAAACTATTGCTATTTGCAGATGACATGATTCTATATATAGGGGATCCAAAAGATTCTTCTAAGAGACTACTGGAACTCATAGAAGAGTTTGGTAAAGTAGCATAATACAAAATCAATGCAAAGAAATCAACAGCCTTTGTATACACAGATAATACCATGGCCAAGAAAGAACTTCTAAGATCAATCCATTAACAATAGCCACAAAAACAATCAAGTACCTTGGAATAAATTTAACCAAGATTGTCAAAGATCTCTACAATGACAATAACAAAACATTAAAGAAAGAAATAGAAGAAGACACAAAAAATGGAAAAAATCTGCCACGTTCATAGATTGGAAGAATTAATATCATCAAGATGTCCATTCTTCTGAAAGAAATTTACAGGTTCAATGCCATACCAATCAAAATACCAAAAACATTCTTCAAAGATGTAGAAAAAATGACGCTGAAATTCATATGGAGGAACAGGAGACCACGAACAGCTAAAGCAATCCTATACAATAAAAACAAAACCAGAGGCATCACAATTCCAGGCTTCAAGACATACTACAGGGCAGTTAAAATCAAAACAGCCTGGTACTGCTACAAAAACAGATGGGTAGATCAATAGAACAGAATAGAAACACCAGAAATCAATCCAAACATCTATAACTGACATATATTTGACAAATGAGTTAAAACCAACCCCTGGAACAGGGACAGCCTCTTCAACAAATGGTGCTGGGAAAACTGGTTGTCCATATATTGAAATATGATACAAGACCTCTATCTTACACCACATACAAAAATCCACTCAACATGGGTTAAAGATCTAAATCTACTACCTGAAACCACCAAATTAATCAAGTGTATAGAGGAAATCCTTCAAGACATTGGAACAGGCAAAAAATTCCTGGGAAAAAACCCCAGAGGAATGGGTAGTCAAAGCCAAAATGAACAATTGGGATTACCTCAAATTGAGAAGCTTCTTTACAGCAAAAGAAACAGTCAGGAAAGTGAAGAGGCAACCGACAGAAAGGGAGAAATTATTTGCAAACTATACTACTTATAAAAGATTAACAACCTGAATCTATAAAATGATCAAGAAACTCCACAGAAACAAAACAAACAACCCAATAAAAAGATGGGCCAAGGACCTTAACAGACATTTTTTAAAAGAGGACATCCAGGTGGAAGCTGAGCCGCAGGAGCCGCCAGGGATGTCAGAGCAGCCGGACCCGCCGGACCCGCCTGAGCCCCAGAGTCTGCACGCCAGCGCTGGAAGGGGAGGTGAGCTAAAAACCTCTTGGTAACTCGAGAATTTGGTGGGGAAAGGCAGAAAGAGCCTGCAGAGAACTAGGCCTGAAACCCCATTGGGGAAAGTTCACCAGGCTGGCTGGAGGAGAGAAAAAATCGAATAAATAAGGGGAACCTGCACGGACATTTAGCCTCTCTCTCCACTCACCTTACAAAGCCGAGCAAGACAAAGGGCAGGCACCATTTTACATAAGTAAAGCGGTATGCGCCATTTTGCATACATAAAGCAGGTGTCTCTCATTAGCCAAGCAGAAACACCTGACTCTGGTAAGCAAACGAATACCCACAGGGGCCAGATTTCATACATCAACTACTCTCAATTCCACTCAGCTGTGTGGAATTACTTCCCAACTGAGTCAAAAAAAAAAAAAAAAAAAAAGAGAGCGAGCCAGAGCGAGCAAGAGAACAATCAGGGTGAATTACCTTTGGGACACCCTTAACGCTGTAGAACCAGAGCTCTCTGGCCACACCCATCACAGCCTCTAAGGATCCATCAAAAGCAGACAGATCTCTTAATCTAGAGTCACAGTATAATGAGAAAAAAAAAACAAAGAATATCTCCAATATGACAAACAAACGCAAAAGCCGAGGTAACAAGAACAAGGAAGACACTGACACCCCCAAATGAAACAGACACCCCAATTCAAGATTATGAAGATGATGAGATAGAAGAAATGCAAGAAGCAGATCTCAAAAAATTGATAAGAACATTAAGAAGTTCTCAAAAACAAATTCTGGAACTACAGAAATCTTTAATGGACAAGATAGAAACTCTCTCTCGTGAAAATGAAATGTGAAGGAGGAATCAAAATGAAATGAAACAACTAGTAGAAAATGAAACTGTGATAGTGACGAGAAATCATAATGAAGTGAAATTCAATAGATCAAATGACAAACACATTAGAGAGCCTTACAAACAGAATGGGTGAAGCAGAAGAGAGAATATCGGACTTAGAAGACAGAGAACAGGAGAGTATACAATCAAACAAAAGAAAACAAGAGGGAATTAGAAATCTAAAACATATTATCAGGAATCTTCAGGATACTATTAAAAAACCCAACATTCGAGTTCTAGGAGTTCCTGAAGGCCTGGAGAGGGACAAAGGATTAGAAGGTCGTTTTAGTGAGATATTAGCAGAAAATTTCCCAGTTTAGGAGAAGGGCAGAGACATCCTAGTACAGGAAGCTCATAGAACCCCCAATAAACATGACCAAAAGAGATCCTCACCATGACACGTTGTAATTAAACTCTCCACAGTGAAACATAAAGAAAAGATCCTAAAATGTGCAAGAGAGAAAAGTCAGATTACTCTCAGAGGATTTCCAATCAGACTCACAGCTGACTTCTCATCAGAAACTCTACAAGCTAGGAGGGAATGGCAAGATATAGCCCAGGTACTAAGAGAGAAAAACTGCCAGCCCAGAATATTATATCCTGCAAAGCTCTCATTTGTGAATGAAGGTGAAATAAAGACCTTTCACAACAAACAGAAATTGAAAGAATTTGTCGCCACTCGTCCAGCCCTGCAAAAGATGCTTAAAAATTGTGTTACACACAGAAACACAGAAACATGGTCATCAATATGAAAGAAGGTAAATGAAAGAAATCTCACACCAAAAGAACACAGGAAGTTCAAAACATATATCAGAAAATATCTTTGGCAAGGGCAGGGCAAACTACTCCTTATCAATAGTCACATTGAACGTTAATGGCCTGAACCGTCCAGTTAAAAGACACTAATAGGCTGATTGGCTTAAGGAACAAAACGCATCTATTTGCTGCCTACAAGAAACACATATTTCCAATAAAGATCCATACAGACTGAAAGTGAAAGGCTGGAAAAAGATATACCATGCCAACAGAAATGAAAAAAGAGTGGGCGTACCAATCTTAATATCAGAAAACATAAACTTTACCACAAAAACTGTTAGGAGAGACAAAGAGGGCACTATATAATGATTAAGGGATCAATTCAACAGGAAGATACAACGATTATCAATGTATATGCACCTAATTACAGGGCACCGGATTATTTAAAAGATTTGTTAAGGGACTTAAAGGGAGACTTAGACCCCAATACACTAGTACTGGGGGACTTCAATACCTCACTCTCAGAGATAGATAGATCAACAGGACAGAAGATCAACAAGGAGACAGTAGATTTAAACGACACTATAGCCCAAATGGATCTAACTGATATATACAGAACTTTCAATCCTACAGCTAAAGATTTTACATTCTTCTCAGCAGTACATGGAACCTTCTCTAGGATTGACCACATACTAGGACATAAAGCAAGTCTCAGCAAATTCAGAAGAATTAGAATCATACCATGCAGCTTCTCAGACCATAAAGGAATGAAGTTGGAAATTAGCAACTCAGGAATCCCTAGAGCATATGCAAACACATGGAGATTGAACAACATGCTCCTGAATGAGCAATGGGTCATGGAAGAAATCAAAAGAGAAATCAAAAACTTTCTGGAAGTAAATGAGGATAACAGCACAACATACCAAAACTTATGGGACGCAGCAAAAGCAGTGTTAAGAGGAAAGTTTATATCAATAGGTTCCTACATCAAGAAATTGGAAAGGCAGCATATAGATGAGCTTTCAATTCACCTCAAGGATCTAGAAAATCTGCAGCAAACCAGACCCAAATCTAGTAGGAGAAGAGAAATAATTAAAATCAGATAAGAAATCAACAGGATTGAATCCAAGAAAAAAACATTCCAAAAAATCAGCCAAAAGAGGAGCTGGTTTTTTGAAAAAAATAAACAAAATTGACACCCCATTGGCCCAACGAACTAAAAAAAGAAGAGACATCGAATAGCTAAAGCAATCTTGTACAACAAAACAAAGCCGGAGGCATCACAATACCAGATTTCAGGACACACTACAGGGCAGTTGTAATCAAAACAGCATGGTACTGGTACAGAAACAGATGGATAGACCAATGGAACAGAATTGAAACACCAGAAATCAACCCAAACATCTACAGCAAACTCATATTTGATCAAGGATACAAAATCAATCCCTGGAGTAAGGATAGTCTATTCAATAAATGGTGCTGGGAAAACTGGATTTCCACGTGCAGAATCATGAAGCAAGACCCCTACCTTTCACCTTACACAAAAATTCACTCAATATGGATTAAAGACTAAAATCTACGACCTGACACCATCAAATTACTAGAGAGCATTGGAAAAACCCTGCAAGATATAGATACGGGCAAAGACTTCTGGAAAATACCCCCGAAGCACAGGCAGTCAAAACCAAAATTAACATTTGGGATTGCATCAAATTGAGAAGTTTCTGTACTTCAAAAGAAACAGTGAGGAAACTGAAGAGGCATCCAACAAAATGGGAAAAAATATTTGCAAACTATGCAACAGATAAAGGGTTGATAACCAGAATCTACAAAGAGATCAAGAAACTCCACAACATCAAAACCAACAACCCACTTAAGAGATGGGCCAAGGACCTCAATCGACATTTTTTTTAACTTTTATTTAATGAATATAAATTTCCAAAGTACGGCTTATGGATTACAATGGCTTCCCCCCCATACCATCCCTCCCACCCACAACCCTCCCCTTTCCCACTCTCTCTCCTTCCATTCACATCAAGATTCATTTTCGATTATCTTAATATACAGAAGATCAGCTTAGTATACATTAAGTAAGGATTTCAGCAGTTTGCTCCCACACAGAAACATATAGTGAAAAATAATAGATGATTTTTTTAAATGATTATGAAATCAGATCAGACCTATTGTCATGTTTAATCCCAGTGAGAGTCAAGTTGGGAGTTGATAATTTCTATTTTTTAACAGAGGATCAGTTTAGTATGCATTAAGTAAAGATTTCAACAGTTTGCACCCCCATAGAAACACAAAGTGAAATATATTGTTAGAGTACTCGTTATAGCATTAAATCTAAATGCACAGCACATTAAGGACAGAGATCCTACATGAGGAAGGAGTAAGTGCACAGTGACTCCTGTTGTTGACTTTACCAATTGACACTCCTGTGTATGGCATCAGTAATCTCCCTATGCTCCAGTCATGAGTTCCCAAGGCTATGGAAGCCCTCTGAGTTCTCCGATTCTTATCTTGTTTAGAGAAGGTCATATTCAAAGTGGAGGTTCTCTCCTCCCTTCAGAGAAAGGTACCTCCTTCTTTGAAGACCTGTTCTTTCCACTGGGATCTCACTCACAGTGATCTTTTGCCAGAGTGTTTTCGCTTTCCATGCCTGAAATACTCTCATGGGCTTTTCAGCCAGATCCGAGTGCCTTTAGGG
Organism: Oryctolagus cuniculus; assembly: GCF_964237555.1. Taxonomy (NCBI): domain Eukaryota; kingdom Metazoa; phylum Chordata; class Mammalia; order Lagomorpha; family Leporidae; genus Oryctolagus; species Oryctolagus cuniculus. The sequence goes on from NC_091445.1 coordinate 34,273,437, forward strand.
CTGATTCTGAGGCCAGAGTGCTATTTAGGACATCAGCCATTCTGAGTCTGCTGAGTATCTCACTTCCCATGTTGGATCACTCTCCCCTTTATTTATTCTATCGGTTAGTATTAGCAGGTACTAGACTTGTTTATGTGCTCCCTTTGACTCTTAGTCCTTTCATTATGATCAATTGTGAACTGAAATTGATCACTTGGAATAGTGAGATGGCATTGGTACATGCCACCTTGATGGGATTGAATTGGAATCCCCTGGTATGTTTTTAACTCTACCATTTGGGGCAAGTCAGCTTGAGCATGTCCCAAATTATACATCTCTTCCTTCTCTTATTCCAACTCTTATGTTTAACAGGGATCACATTTCAGTTAATTTTCAACACTTAAGAATAACTGTGTGATAATTACAGAATTAAACCAGTCATATTAAGTAGAACAGACAAAAAAATACTAAGAGGGATAATGTATTAAGTTGTCCATTAACAGTCAGGGCTATGCTGATCAAGTCACCGTTTCCCATAGTGTCCATTTCACTTCAGGAGGTTTCCTTTTTGGTGTTCAGTCAGTTGTAACCAATCAGGGAGAACATATGGTATTTGTCCCTTTGGGACTGGCTTATTTCGCTCAGCATGATGTGTTCCAGATTCCTCCATGTTGTTGCAAATCACTGAATTTCGTTGTTTCTTACTGCGGTATAGTATTTTAAAGAGTACATATCCCATAATTTCGTTATCCAGTCTACCGTTGATGGGCATTTAGGTTGGTTCCATGTCTTGGCTATTGTGAATTGAGCTGCAATAAACATTAGGGTGCAGACCGCTTTTTTGTTTGCCAATATCAATTCCTTTGGGTAAATTCTAAGGAGTGGGATGGCTGGGTCGAATGGTAGGGTTATCTTCAGGTTTCTGAGGAATCTCCAGACTGACTTCCATAGTGGCTTGACCAGTTTGCATTCCCACCAACAGTGGGTTAGTGTCCCTTTGTCCCCACATCCTCGCCAGCATCTGTTGTTGGTAGATTTCTGCATGTGAGCCATTCTAACCGGGGTGAGGTGAAACCTCATTGTGGTTTTGATTTGCATTTGCCTGATTGCTAATGACCTTGAACATTTTTTCATGTGCCTGTTGGCCATTTGGATTTCCTCTTTTGAAAAATGTCTATTGAGGTCCTTGGCCCATCTCTTAAGTGGGTTGTTGGTTTTGTTTTGGTGGAGTTTCTTGATCTCTTTGTAGATTCTGGTTATTAATCCTTTATCTGTTGCATAGTTTGCAAATATTTTTTCCCATTCTGTCGGTTGTCTCTTCACTCTCCTGACTGATTCTTTTGCAGTACAGAAACTTCTCAATTTGATGCAATCCCAATAGTTGATTTTGGCTTTGACTGCCTGTGCCTCCTGGGTCTTTTCCAGAAACTCTTTGCCTCTGCCAATATCTTGAAGGGTTTCTCCAATGTTCTCTAAAAATTTGATGGTGTCAGGTCATAAATTTAGGTCTTTAATCCATGTTGAGTGTATTTTTGTGTAAGGTGTAAGGTAGTGGTCTTGCTTCATGCTTCTGCACGTGGAAATCCAGTTTTCCCAGCACCATTTATTGAATAGACTGTCCTTGCTCCAGGAATTGGTTTTAGATCCTTGATCACATATAAGTTGGCTGTAGATGTTTGGGTTGATTTCTGGTGTTTCTATTCTGTTCCATTGGTCTATCCATCTGTTTCTGTACCAGTACCATGCTGTTTTGATTACAACTGCCCTGTAGTATGTCCTGAAATCTGGTATTGTGATGCCTCCGGCTTTGTTTTGTTGTACAAGATTGCTTTAGCTATTCGAGGTCTCTTGTGCCTCCATATAAATTTAAGCATCATTTTTTTCCAGATCTGAGAAGAAGGTCTTCGGTATCTTGATTGGTATTGCATTGAATTTATAAATTGCTTTTGGGAGAATGGACATTTTGATGATATTGATTCTTCCAATCCATGAGCATGGAAGATTTTTCCAGTTCTTGGTATCCTCTTCTAATTCTTTCTTTAAGGTTTTGTAATTTTCATCATAGAGATCTTTAACGTCCTCGGTTAAGTTTATTCCAAGGTATTTGATTGTTTTTTTTTAGCTATTGTGAATGGGATTGATCTTAGAAGTTCTTCCTCAGCCATGGCATTGCCTGTGTATACAAAGGCTGTTGATTTTTGTGCATTGATTTTATACCCTGCTACTTTGCCAAAATCTTCTATGAGTTCCAATAGTCTCTTAGTAGAGTTCTTTGGGTCCCCTAAATAAAGAATCATGTTATCTGCAAAGAGGGATAGTTTGAGTTCTTCCTTCCCAATTTGTATCCCTTTAATTTCTTTGTCTTGCCTAATAGCTCTGGCTAGAACCTCCAGAACAATATTGAATAGCAGTGGTGAGAGTGGACATCCCTGTCTGGTACCAGATCTCAGTGGCAATGCTTCCAACTTTTCCCCATTCAATAGGATGTTGGCTGTGGGTTTTTCATAGATTGCTTTGATTGTATTGAGGAAAGTTCCTTCCAAACCCAGTTTGCTTAGAGTTTGCATCATGAACGGGTGTTGTATTTTATCAAATGCTTTCTCGGCATCTATTGAGATAATCATATGGTTTTTCTTCTGCAGTCTGTTAATGTGGTGTATCACATTGATTGTCTTGTGCACATTAAACCATCCCTGCATACCAGGGATAAATCCCCCTTTTCTGGGTGGATGATCTTTCTGATGTGTTGCTGCATTCTATTGGTGAGAATTTTATTGAGGATTTTTGCATCTATGTTCATCAGGGATATTGGTCTGTAATTCTCGTTCAGTGCTGCATCTTTTTCCGGCTTAGGAATTAAGGTGATGCTGGCTTCATAGAAAGAATTTGGGAAGATTCCCTCTTCTTTGATTGTTCTGAATAGTTTGAGAAGAATTGGAGTTAGTTCTTCTTTAAATGTCTGGTAGAATTCAGCAGTGAATCCATCTGGTCCTGGGCTTTTCTTTGTTGGGAGGGCCTTTATTACTGTTTCAATTTCTGTCTCAGTTATGGGTCTGTTGAGGTTTTCGATGTCTTCCTGGTTCAATTTAGGTAGGTTGCATGTGTCCAGGAATCTATCCATTTCTGATAGGTTTCCCTGTTTGCTGGCATACAAGTCCTTGTAGTAATTTCTGATGATTCTTTTTATTTCTGTGGTGTCTGCTGTTACATTTCCTTTTTCATCTCTGATTTTATTGATTTGGGTCTTTTCTCTTCTTTTTTTAGTTAGTTGGGCCAATGGGGTGTCAATTTTGTTTATTTTGTCAAAAACCCAGCTCCTCGTTTGGCTGATTTTTTGTAATTTTTTTTTTGATTCAATCCTGTTGATTTCTTCTCTGATTTTAATTATTTCTCTTCTCCTACTAGATTTGGGTCTGGTTTGCTGTAGGTTTTCTAGATCCTTGAGGTGAATTGAAAGCTCATCTATTTGGTGCCTTTCCAATTTCTTGATGTAGGCACCTATTGATATAAACTTGCCTCTTAACACTGCTTTTGCTGCGTCCCATAAGTTTTGGTATGTTGTGCTGTTATCCTCATTTACTTCCAGAAAGTTTTTGATTTCTCTTTTGATTTCTTCCATGACCCATTGCTCATTCAGGAGCATGTTGTTCAATCTCCATGTGTTTGCGTATGCTCTGGGGATTCCTGAGTTGCTAATTTCCAACTTCATTCCTTTATGGTCTGAGAAGCTGCATGGTATGATTCTAATTCTTCTGAATTTGCTGAGACTTGCTTTATGTCCTAGTATGTGGTCAATCCTAGAGAAGGTTCCATGTACTGCTGAGAAGAATGTAAAATCTTTAGCTGTAGGATTGAAAGTTCTGTATATATCAGTTAGATCCATTTGGGCTATAGTGTCATTTAAATCTACTGTCTCCTTGTTGATCTTCTGTCCTGTTGATCTATCTATCTCTGAGAGTGGAGTATTGAAGTCCCCCAGTACTAGTGTATTGGGGTCTAAGTGTCCCTTTAAGTCCGTTAACAAATCTTTTAGATAAACCAGTGCCCTGTAGTTAGGTGCATATACATTGATAATTGTTATATCTTCCTGTTGAATAAATCCCTTCATCATTATATTGTGCCCCTCTTTGTCTCTCTTAACAGTTTTTGTGGTAAAGTTTATGTTTCCGATATTAAGATGGCTACACCCGCTCTTTTTTCATTTCTGTTGGCATGCTATATCTTTTTCCAGCCTTTCACTTTCAGTCTGTATGGATCTTTGTTGGAAAGATGTGTTTCTTGTAAGCAGCAAATAGATGGGTTTTGTTCCTTAACCCAATCAGCCAATCGGTGTCTTTTCACTAGACAGTTCAGGCCATTCACGTTCAATGTGACTAATGATAAGTGGTAACTTTGCCCTGCCATTTGCCAAAGATAAGTTCTAATATATGCTTTGAATTCCCTGTGATCTTTTGCTGTGAGCTTTCCTTCCTTGGTTTCCTTCCTTTACCTTCTTTCATATTGATGACCGTGTTTCTGTGTTTCTGTGTGTAACACAATTTTTAAGCATCTTTTGCAGGGCTGGACAAGTGGCAACAAATTCTTTCAATTTCTGTTTGCTATGAAAAGTCTTTATTTCACCTTCATTCACAAATGATAGCTTTGCAGGATATAATATTCTGGGCTGGCAGTTGTTCTCTCTTAGTACCTGGGCTATATCTCGCCATTCCCTCCTAGCTTGTAGAGTTCCTGATGAGAAGTCAGCTGTGAGTGTGATTGGAGACCCTCTGAGAGTAATCTGACGTTTCTCTCTTGCACATTTTAGGATCTTTTCTTTATGTTTCACTGTGGAGAGTTTAATTACAACGTGTTGTGGTGAGGATCTCTTTTGGTCGTGTTTATTAGGGGTTCTGTGAGCTTCCTATACTAGGATTTCTCTGTCCTTCTCCAAACTTGGGAACTTTTCTGCTAATATCTCACTAAAAAGGCCTTCTAATCCTTTCTCCCTCTCCATGCCTACAGGAACTCCTAGAACCCGAATGTTGGGTTTTTTAATAGTATCCTGAAGATTCCCGACAATATGTTTTAGATTTCTAATTTCCTCTTCTTTTCTTTGGTCTGACTGTATCCTTTCCTGTTCTCTGTCTTCTAAGTCCGTTATTCTCTCTTCTGCTTCACCCATTCTGTTTGTAAGGCTCTCTATTGTGTTTTTCATTTGATCTATTGAATTCTTCACTTCAGTCACTATCCCAGTTTCCTGTTGTACTAGTTGTTGCGTTTCATTTTGATTCCTCCTTAATATTTCATTTTCATGAGAGAGAGTTTCTATCTTGTCCATTAAGGATTTCTGTAGTTCCAGAATTTTTTTTTGAGAACTTCTTAATGTTCTTATCAATTTTTTGAGATCTGCTTCTGCATTTCTTCTATGTCATCATCTTCATAATCTTGAATTGGGGTGTCTTTTTCATTTGAGGGCGTCATGGTGACTTCCTTGTTTTCATTACCTCGGTTTTTGCGTTTGTTATTTGGCATATTGGAGATATTTGGTTTCTTCATGTGGTGCTTTTTCTTGTTATACTATGACTCTAGATTAAGTGGACTATCTGTTTTTGATGGAGCCTTAGGGCTTGAGATGTGTGTGGCCTGAGAGCTCTATTGGTTGCCAAAGGTGACACTCCCAGGTTAGGCGGGGTAAACCTCTCTCTCTCTCTTTCTTTTTTTTTGATTCAAAAGGGAAGTAATTCTGCACAGCTGAACGAAGTTGGAGGTAGTTAGCAGGCAAATGATATACCCACAGGAGCCAGAGATCAGAAGCTCTTTCCCAAGGACCACACAGGGAATCTGTTCAGCCCTCAGAGTGGGCTCAAATTCTCCTTCAGTCTCCCACTGGGTTGCCAGAGTTACGGAATTGTAGCATCTCTGGAGAGTGCTCACGTGAATTCCGTGAGTTCTCTCCCCCACCATCTCTTTTTTCACAGTCTCAGTTCAGTAGCACCACAAATTTACTATGTCCTAATCTCCTGTTAATTCGCCCTGTCCAGAGTCAGGTTTTTCTGCTAGGCTCAGGGCCGGTGCAGACCTGAGGTCGCTCTGCTTATGACGTATGTCCAAGATGGCGCCTGCTCTTTGTCTTGCTCGCCCTTGAGAGGTGAGCGGAGAGAGAACCCCTTGTCCGTACCAGTCACCTTTTTTTTTTCTCTCTCTGTCTTCCAGTTAGCCTGGTGAAATTTCCCTCCCCCGGGGGTCGTTCCCTCTAGCCTCCTGTCTCCGCTTGCCTGCCGGTTTCTCGGGCTATTGAGGTTCGGCTCACCTCGCGTTCCAGCGCTGGTGTGTTGAGTCTGCTGCTGGTGTCCCAAACTGTGGGCTCCCACGCTCTCCACTCACGTCTGCTGTGAATCACGCATTCTGGAAGAGTTTCCTCTGCTGTTTCTTCCCCTATTCTTCCTTGAACCTGCAGTATCTCCACTTTTATTAAACTATCTCTCCCCAGATTATCAGTGTGCTCCCTTCCTATTCCGCCATCTTGCCTCCTCCCCCCTGTTTCTCAATCGACATTTTTTAAAAGAGGAAATCCAAATGGCCAACAGGCACATGAAAACATGTTCAAGATCACTAGCAATCAGGGAAATGCAAATCAAAACCACAATGAGGTTTCACCTCACCCAGGTTAGAATGACTCACATTCAGAAATCTACCAACAATAGTTGTTGGCAAGGATATGTGGAGAAAGGCACACTAACCCACTGTTGGTTGGAAAGCAAACTGGTCAAGCCACTATGGAAGTCAGTCTGGAGATTCCTCAGAAACCTTAAAATAACACTGCCATTCAACCCAGCCATCCCACTCCTTGGAATTTACCCAAAGGAAATGAAATTGGAAAACAAACAAGCTGTCTGCACATTAATGTTTATTGCAGCTCAATTCACAATAGCTAAGACCTTTAACCAACCTAAATGCCCATCAACAGTAGACTGGATAAAGAAATTATGGGACATGTACTCTATCGAATACTATACAGCAGTCAAAAACAATGAAACCTGGTCATTTGTAACAAGATGGAGGAAATTGGAAAACATCATGCTGAGTGAATTAAGCCAGTCCCAAAGGGACAAATACCATATGTTCTCCCTGATGGGTGGCAACTAACTGAGCAACAAAGGGGAAACTTGTTGAAGTGAAATTGACACTATGAGAAACAGTGACCTGATCAGCTCTTGTCCTGACTGTTGATGTGCAATGTAATACTTTATCCATTTTAGTATTTTTTTGTTCTAGTACCATTGGTTGAACTCTGTAATTAACACACAATTATTCTTAGGTGTTTAAATTTTAAATGAAAATTGATCCCTGTTAGGAATCTGGAAAGCATTATGCTGAGTGAAATAAGCCAGTCCCAAAGGGACAAATACCATATGTTCTCCCTGATCGGTGACAACTGAGCACCAAAAAGGAAACCTGTTAAAGTGAAATGAACACTATGAAAAACGGTGACTTGATCAGCCCTTGCCCTGACTGTTGATGAACAACTTAATATGTTATCCCTCTTAGTATTTTTTTGTTTGTTCTACTTAATACTTTTGGTTGAATAATGTAATCAATACACAGCAGATGTCCTAAACAGCACTCTGGCCTCATAATCAGCCCTTAAGGCATGCGGATCTGACTGAAAACCCATGAGAGTATTTCAGGCATGGAAAGCCAAGGCACTCTGGCAAAACAAAACAAAACAAAACAAAACAAACAAAAAAAAAACCCTACATGAAAGATCTCCGCGAGTGAGATCCCAGTGAAAAGAACAGGTCATCAAAGAAGGAGGTACCTTTCTGTGAAGGGAGAACTTCCACTTTGACTACGACCTTGTCTAAATATGATCAGAGTTGGTGAACTCAAAAGGCTTCCATAGCCTTGGCAACTCATGACAAGAGCCTAGGGTCATTACTGATGCCATAAACAAGAGTGTCAATTTGTTAAGTCAACAATAGGAGTCACTGTGCACTTACTCCTCATGTAGGATCTCTGTCCTTAATGTGCTGTACATTGTGATTTAATGCTATAACTAGTACTCAAACAGTATTTTTCACTTTGTGTTTGTATGTGGGTGCAAACTGTTGAAATCTTTACTTAATATAAGCTACACTGATCTTCTGTATATAAAGAGAATCAAAAATGAATCTTGATGTTAATGGAAGGGGGGAGGGAGAGGGAAAGGTTGCGGGTTTGAGGGAAGTTATGGGGGGGAAGCCATTGTAATCCATAAGCTGTACTTTGGAAATTTATATTCATTAAATAAAAGTTAAAAAAAAGGAAATCCAAATGGCCAACAGACACATGAAAAAATTCTCAGGATCTCTAGCCATCAGGGAACTATAAATCTAAACTACAATGAGGTTTCACCTCACCCCAGTTAGAGTGGCCCTCATACATTAATCAACAAACAACAAATGCTGGTAGGATGTGGCGAAATGGGCACCATAACCCACTGCTGGTGGGAATGTAAACTGGTAAAGCCACTGTGGAAAACAGTATGGAGATACCTCAAAAATATGAATATATATCTACCATATGACCCAGCCATTTCACTAATGGTAGTTTACCCAAGGAAAATTAGATCTGTAAACAAAAGAACTATGTGCACCTCCATGTTTATCGCAGCTCAATTCACAGTAGCTAAGATGTAGAAGCAACCTAAATGTCCATCAACCGAAGACTGGAAAAAGAATTTGGGGGATATGTACACTATGGAATACTACACAGCAGTAAAAAAGGATGGAATCTGGTTCTTTGCAACAAAATGGAGCAAGCTGGAAAACCTTATTCTTAGTGAAATAACCCATCCCTAAGAGACAAACACCATTTGTTCTCACTGATATGGGAGAATTAACAGTACAGCTAAAATGAAAGCTATAGAAGCAAAATAGTCACTTTTACAGATAATGTTCTCAAGAACGCTTTACCTGGTTGTCGAGAGACAGTTAACTATTGTTACTTTTACTGTGTATATCCTTTTGGTTTCGTTTTGTCAGTTGTTTTTTTTTTTCTTTCTTTTTTCTCTTTTTTTCTCTCTCTCATCTCTTTACCTCACACTATATGCTGAACTCTCCATGAAACATAGAGTTAATTATATGTACTTTAAAGCAATTGGAAAAAGATCCCAGTTAAAAACAAGGGAGGGAATAAGAGATGGAGAAGGTGTCTAAAACTGTAAAACAGTCTAGTTCTGCATACAAGCATATGGACTTAGCTCTCAGGGTACAGCCTAAGAACTAATCACAGGGATCCAAACCCATAAGAATCAGTGATATAAACACCATCTTCACTGTTACAATGATCATATTAAATATTAAAGGCAACAAATAGACTGGTCTAAGTTTCAAAGGGATGACATAAATAACATCAAGTATCCAGTAAAAATAATAGAATTAAAAAAAGGAAGCAAGGACCAACATGGGAAGCAGTCCACTCAGCAGACTCCTATAATGACTTTCACAGTAAATAGCACTCTGACCTCAGAATCTACCCATAAGGCTTCCTGGTCTGCCTGAAAGGCCTTCAGGAGCATCTAAGACATGGAAAGAAAAGACTCTGTGGGAAAAAAATCCTATATGTAGAATCTCTGTGAGACCTCAGAAGAAAGGAAGGGTAATTAAAGGAGACACTCTTATCTGCAGGGAGAGGAGAACATCCTCTTTACTTATGGCTGTGTCCAAATACCGACGAAGTCTATGGTCACAAAAGGCCTCCATAGCCCTGGAATCCCATGACAAGAACCTCGGATGAATGCATTAAATTAAAAAAGAAAATAATAAGAGTGTTAATTGTTAAATCATGAGTCATTGTATACATGCTCCACTTGCAGGACCTCAGTCCTTAATAGTTGTAGTATGAGAATTAACAATAAAACTAGTCTTCAAACAGTACTTTATACTTTGGGTGTCTGTATGGGTGCAAACTGTTGAAATCTTTACTTAGTATAGAGTTGATCTTCTTTATATAAAGATAATTAAAATGAATCTTTATGAAGAATGGGATGGGAGATGGAGCAGGAGGTGGGATGGGAGTGAGGGTGGGAGGGTTGGTATGGGGGAACTGCTATATTCTAAAAACTGTATCTATGAAATTTATATTTATTAAATAAAAGCTTTCAACAAAAAGAAACCTGAAAATAGATCTACCCTAAGACCAAGCCATACCACTCTTTGGAATCTTACCAAATGAAATGAAATCAGCATATGAAAGAATAATATGTAACCCCATGTTTATTGCATCCCAATTCAAAATAGCCAAGATACAGAATCAACCCAGGTGTCCATCAACTCATGACTTGATAAAGAAATTGTGATGCATATACACAATTGTATAGTACTCAGCCACAAAAAAAAATGAAATCCTGTCTTTTGCAGCAAAGTAGATACAAGTAGAAACCAGTATGCTTATTGAAATAAGCCAGTTCCAAAAGGACAAATATTATATATATATATATATAATCTGATGTGTGGTAATTAATAATGTATACAAAACAAAAAAAGAAAGAAAAACAAAAAATATAGTATACAAAAATGTACAGGAACAAAAGGGACATTTCCTGATTTAATTGTTGTTTCTAGCTCTTGCTTATAGTCCTGTAGAACTGTGGCTTTCTACTTCTCACTTATTGAATACCATGCTCAGTTTGCATTATACCAGTGATTATTGACTGGAATTGTGTATTTGAAAAAATTAAATAAAAGGAAAGGAAGAAAGAAAATAAAGGGATTCAAGCAGAGTGAAGGGAAGGGAGGGCATTATGGTTAGAGTCTCAGATTTGTACTGAGGAAATACATGAGGTCTGTTCTCTTTTTGTTAATATAATTTTTTTTAAAAAAGAAAAGATATTCCCTAAAAAGAAATTGAAGAAAGCAGAAGTAGTCATAACTCTATCAGATAAAATAGATTTTAAATCAAAACTTTTTCTCTCTATGATCTGAAGTTAAGGATATCAACTGTCACAATTTTTTTCAACATGTTATAGGAAGTCCTAGCTAGAGCAATTGTGCAAGAGAAAGAAACAAAGGATGTGGGAAAAGAGGAAGTCAAATTGTCATTTTTTACAGATGACAAGATCTTATACAGACAGAAAACAAATGGCTCTTGAGATTATTAAAATTATTAAAATTAATAAGCAATTTCAGTGAAGTTGGAAGTTACAAAGTCAACATGTAAAATCTGTTTTATTATAACACCAATAGTGACTCATCTGAAAAGGCATTCAGACACCATTTCCAGTGACTCCAAAGAAAACCTGGGAACAAATTTAACTAGAGAGTGAAATATTTCCACAATGGAATCTATACAGCATTGGTGAAATAAATTAAAGAGGACATAAAGAAATTCAAAGTGATCCTGTGTCCATGCATTTAAAGAATCAGAAGTGTTAAAATATGCATATTGCCCAAAGCAATGCAATACTTCTCAAAACCCCAAAGACATTTTTACAAAGCTACATAAATATTTGTAAAACTTGTATGTTCTAAACAAATTCAGAGTTGGTGAACTCAAGGGGCTTCCATAGCCTAGACAGCTCATAGCAAGAGTCTCGGGTGATTGCTGACGTCATAAATAAGAGTGCCAATTGTTAAATCAACAATGGGAGTCACTGGGTTCATGCTCCCCATGCAGGATCTCTGTCCTTAATATGTTTATCTATGAAACTCAAAAACAACACTACTAGTCGAACAATACCCTTTACCTGGTTCGGTTGTGTGAGTGCAACCTGTTGAAATCCCTGCTTAGTACATACTAAATTGATCTTTGGTATATGAAGGTAACTGAAAATGAAACGTGATGAAGGGCGGGATGGGAGAGGAAGTGGGCGAGGGGAGGGCCACGGGAGGGAGGGAGGTCGGGGGGAAGCCACAACAATACAAAAGATGCATTTTATATTCTACTTAAAACTATTGGTTGAGCTCTGTAATTAATACACAATTACTCTTAGGTGTTTAATCAATGCTATAACTAGTACTCAAATAGTATTTTACACTTTGTGTTTCTGTGTGGGAGCAAAATGTGGTAATCTTTACTTAACATACACTAAATTGATCTTCTGTATATAAAGATAATTGAAAATTAATCGTGATGTGAAGGGGAAGGGGAGAGGGAGCGGGAGAGGGGAGCGTTGTGGATGGGAGGGAAGACACGGTGGGGTGGGGGGAGGAGGCTATTGTGGTCCATAAGCTGTACTTTGGAAATTTATGCTCATTAAATAAATTTAAAAAAACTTGTATGTAATGAAAAAATACCTCAGAGCCAAAAAATTTTGATAAAATAAAACAAATCGGGAGGCATTATACACTCAAATTAAAATATTTTTAAAAGATACAGTAATTAAACAGTATTGTACTGGCAAGAAAATAGATCCCTAGATGAATATAACAGATTAGAGCTTTAATAAGTAAACCAAAGGTGCTATAGACAGCTGATGTTTGAAAAAGGTGCTAAGAACATACATTGAAAGGAGTCTTTAAGACCCCACAGGCACAGGCAGCTAAACACAAAATTAACAATTGGGATTACACCAAACTGAGAAGTCTCTGTACTACAAAAGAAACAGTCATGAAAGTGAAGAGGCATCCAACAAAATGGGAAAAAAATATTTGCAAGCTATGCAACAGATAAAGGATTAATAACCAGAATCTACAAAGAGATCAAGAAACTCCACAAAAACAAAACCAACAACCCACTTAAGAGATGGGCCAAGGACCTCAATAGACATTTTTCAAAAGAGGAAATCCAAATGGCCAACAGGCACATGAAAACATGTTTAGGATCACTAGCAATCAGGGAAATGCAAATCAAAACCACAATGAGATTTCATCTCACCCCAGTGAGAATGGCTCACATACAGAAATCAACAACAACAGATGCTGGCGAGGATGTGGGGAGAAAGGCACACTAACCCACCGTTGGTGGGAATGCAAACTGGTAAAGACACTATGGAAGTCAGTCTGGAGATTCCTCAGAAACCTGAATATAACCCTACCATTCAACCCAGCCATCCCACTCCTTGGAATTTACCCAAAGGAAATGAAATTGGCAAACAAAAAAGTGGTCTGCACCTTAATGTTTATTGCAGCTCAATTCACAATAGCTAAGACCTGGAACCAACCTAAATGCCCATCAACGGTAGACTGGATAAATAAATTCTGGGACATGTACTCTATAGAATACTATGTAGCAGTAAAAAAACAATGAAATCTGGTCATTTGGAACAAAATGGAGGAATCTGGAAAACATCATGTTGAGTGAAATAAGCCAGTCGCAAAGGGACAAGTATCATATGTTCTGCCTTCACCTGAGTGTCGAGGAACAGCTTGCTTCTTTTAGTGTTTTTTTTTTGATCTACTTAATACTATTGGTTGAACTCTTTAATTAACACACAATTATTCTTTTTTTAACTTTTATTTAATGAATATAAATTTCCAAAGTACAGCTTATGGATTACAATGGCTTCCCCCCATAACGTCCCTCCCACCTGCAACCTTCCCCTCTCCCACTCCCTCTCCCCTTCCATTCACATCAAGATTCATTTTCGATTCTCTTTATATACAGAAGATAAGTTTAGCATATATTAAGTAAAGATTTCAACAGTTTGCTCCCACACAGAAACATAAAGTGAAAAATGCTGTTTGAGTACTAGTTATAGCATTAAATCACAATGTACAGCACACTAAGGACAGAGATCCTACATGAGGAGTAAGTGCACAGTGACTCCTGTTGTTGACTTAACAAATTGACACTCTTGTTTATGGCATCAGTAATGACCCTAGGCTCTTGTCATGAGTTGCCAAGGCTATGGAAGCCTTTGAGTTCACCGACTCTGATCATATTTAGACAAGGTCGTAGTCAAAGTGGAAGTTCTCTCCTCCCTTCAGAGAAAGGTACCTCCTTCTTTGATGACCTGTTCTTTCCACTGGGATCTCACTCGCGGAGATCTTTCATGTAGGTTTTTTTTTCCCCAGAGTGCCTTGGCTTTCCGTGCCTGAAATATTCTCATGGGCTTTTCAGCCAGATCCGCATGCCTTAAGGGCTGATTCTGAGGCCAGAGTGCTGTTTAGGACATCTGCTGTGTATCTCACTTCCCCATGTTGGGATCTTTCTCTCCCTTTTTTATTCTATCCCCTAGTATTTGCAGACACTAGTCTTGTTTATGTGATCCCTTTGGCTCTTAGTCCTATCATTATGATCAATTGTGATCAGAAATTGATCACTGGGACTAGTGAGATGGCATTAGTACATGCCACCCTGATGGGATTGAATTGGAATCCCCTGGTATGTTTCTAACTCTACCATTTGAGGTAAGTCAGCTTGTGCATGTCCCGAATTGCACATCTCTTCACTCTCTTATTCCAACTCTTATATTTAACAGTGATCACTTTTCAGTTAAGTTTCAGCACTTAAGAAGAATTGTGTATTGATTACAGTATTCAACCAAAAGTATTAAGTAGAACAAACAAAAAAATACTAAGAGGGATAACATATTAAGTTGTTCATCAACAGTCAGGGTGAGGGCTGATCAAGTCACCATTTCTCATAGTGTTCGTTTCACTTTAACAGGTTTCCTTTTTGGTGCTCAGTTGTCACCTATCAGGTAGAACATGTGGTATTTGTTCCTTTGGGATTGGCTTATTTCACTCAGCATAATGTTTTCCAAATTCCTAACAGGGATCACTTTTCAGTTAAATTTAAACACCTAAGAATAATTGTGAATTAACACACAACTATTCTTAGTCATTTTTATTTAACTGAAAAGTGATGCATATTAAATATAAGAGTAAGAATAAGAGAGGGAGGAGATGTACAGTTCAGCACAGCTCAATGGGACTTACCCCTAATGGTAGAGTTAGAAATGTAACAGGGGATTCCAATTCAATCCCATCAAGGTGGCATGCACCAATGCCACCTTACTTGTTAAAGTGATGAGTTTAAGTTCATAATTGACCAAAAAGATAGGATTAAGTGTCAAATGGATTACATAAATAAGACCAGTGCCTGCAAAGAATTGATAGAATTAAAAGGAGAGAATGATCCTACATGGGAAGCAGTCTGTACAGCAGATTCATAGAATGACAATAGCTTTAAGTAGCACTCTGATCTCAGAATCAGCCCTTAAGGAATCCTGTGTGGCTGAAAAGCCCATGAGAGTATTTCATGCATGGAAAGCCAAGACACTCTGGGGAAAAAATTACCTAAATGAGATATCTCTGTGAGTGAGATCCCAGCAGAGAGAATGGGCCATCAAAGAAGTCAGTACCTTTCTCTGTAGGGATGAGAGAACTTTCACTTTGAATATGGCCTTATCTAAATAAGGTTGGAGTTGGTGAGTTCAAGAGGCTTCCATAGCCTTGGCAGCTCATGACAAGAGCCTTGGGTTATTACTGCCATCATAAATAAGAGTGTCAATTGTTAAATCAACAACGGGAGTCACTGTGCACCTGTTCCCCATGTAGGACCTCTGCCCTTAATGTGTTGTACTATGAGAATTATTGGTAAAACTACTACTCAAACAGTACTATATACTTTGTGTGTCTTTTTGGGTGCAGACTGTTGAAATCTTTACTTAATATATATTAAGTCGATCTTCTGTATATAAAGATAATTGAAAATTAATCATGATGAAGAATGGGATGGGAAAGGGAGTAGGAGAAGGGATGGTTGCGGGTGGGAGGAGGTTATGGAGGGAAAAGCCATTATAATTCAAAACTTGTACTTGGGAATTTATATTTATTAAATAAAAGTTGAAAAGAATAAAAAAAGAAAGGAGAGTCTTTTAAACAATGTGTTGAAAAAATTAGATATCCACATGTGGAAAAATGAATCTAGATTCCCCTTGAATCAAATTAACTCAAAATGGACTAAAAACCTAAATGTGAATCTAAAACTTTAAAAGATTCTGTGGCATTGAAACATGCAATAATTTTCTGAATAAAACAGCAAAATCACAATTAATAAAAGTAAACCAGGACAAATGGAACTTCATCAAACTAAAAAACCTTTGCATAGCAAAGAAGCAACAGAGTGAAGAGACAACCTATAGAAGAGGAAAAAAATATTTGCAAGCTTTATACCTTGTAAGTGGTTAATATCAAATAACTCAATAGCAAAAGTATGATAATAATCTTATTTAAAATGTGCATTATATAAACAGAAATTTTCAATGAAAGACGTGCAAATGACCAATAGATACATGAAAAAATATTCAATATCACTAAATATGAAAATCAAAATCATGTTGAAATATCACCTCACACCATTAAGACTGAATAGTATAAAAAGACAAAAAATAACAAATATTGACAAAGATGCACAGAATAGGAAACACTTATGCATTGTTTGTAGAATGTAAATTAGTAAATCCACCATGGAAAATGTTATGGAGTTTCCTCAAGAAGCTGGAAATGCAACTACTGTATATCCAGCAATCTCAATCTAGGCTATATCCAAGAGAAATGAAGTTCATCTGTATAATAGACATTTGCACTTCCATGTTTACTGCAGCACCATTAACAAAATGAAAACAATCTGTGTTCATCCATCAATGAATAGACTGTAGTACACAAATCTTAAAAGGGGATGAAATCATGTCATATATAACAACATGGATAGATTGGAGTTAATTATGGTAAGTAAAATAAGCAAAGCACTGAAAGACAAATACTACATGTTTTCAAATCTAAAGAACAACTGCTCTCATAGAAGAAAAAAATACAATGGTGGTTAACAATGGCTGAGGAGGCAAGTGGAGAGGGAAGGCTGTAAAAGTTTTATTGATAGATTCCAGGTTATTTCTAGATAACAGGAAGATGTTCTGGGATTATGTTGCAAAGTAAGATGATTGTAAGTAATGTTAATGTACTGTACATCTTTCTCTTTAAAAAAACTTAGAAGGTAGGACTTAGAATATTTTTACTACAAAGAATTGCAAAATATTTGAAATAATATTTTATCCTGATGGACACTACACAATGTATACCTGTGATGAAACAACACAGCATACCATTGTGCACAATTTTTGTATGTCTACTAATTTTAAGTAGAAAATGTGTTATATGCATATAATGGAATATTACTAGGCCACAAAAATGAAATCCTGCCATTTGCCACAGGAGAAAGCAACTGGAGATATTTATGCTGAGTGAAACAAGCCAGACCCAAAAAGAAAAAAATATCATTGTTTCTCTTATTTGTGGTAGTTAATCTATACAGGGAGGATAAAAATTGTATGGATGTCAGATCATTTGACACATGATTATAAATTTTGCTTCACTGAATCATACCATGTAAATCACAATATACTCTTGTTTCACATGTTAAGAAAAAAGAAATGGTTTGTTAAGTCAACAACAGGAGTCACGGTGCGCTTAAGCCTCATGTAGGATCTTTGTCCTTAATGTGCTGTACATTGTGATTTGATGCTATAACTAGTACTCAAACAGTATTTTTCACTTTGTGTTTGTATGTGGGTGCAAACTGTTGAAATCTTTATTTAATATATGCTAAACTGATCTTCTGTATATAAAGAGAATTGAAAATGAATCTTGATGTGAATGGAAGGGGGGAGAGAGAGGGAAAGGGGGGGTTTGCGGGTGGAATGGAAGTTATGGTGGGGGGGAAGCCATTGTAATCCATAAGCTGTACTTTGGAAATTTATATTCATTAAATAAAAGTAAAAAAAAGAAAAAAGAAATGGGAGGATAACGAGGGTACTTGAGGTAGCAGTAATGCTTTGTTCTTTGGTGTTGGTTAGGAGGGTGATCATATGACAAACTCATTGATCAAACATTTAATCACATTTCTTGATATGCATAAAAATTTTAATAAAGTATTGAAAATACATAGAAATTTCAAAATTTAAAAAAAGCAATGACAAAAAAACAAAATACAGATATCTCTGGAAATGATAATTATTACAAGATTCATTAGTTTAATGAAAGGAAATAAATAATCCTCTGGTGAAAAAATGTGAAACATAAAATTCACATCTGAGTCCTT
Organism: Oryctolagus cuniculus; assembly: GCF_964237555.1. NCBI lineage: Eukaryota > Metazoa > Chordata > Mammalia > Lagomorpha > Leporidae > Oryctolagus > Oryctolagus cuniculus. The sequence continues at coordinate 34,291,419 of NC_091445.1, forward strand.
CCTTCTTCAGCAACTTTCGTGTTCAATCTGTCTTTTTTATAAAAGTTGACTCTCAAGAAACGAGAATTGGCAGAGTGTAGTGGAACAGTGTAAATTTAGTGTAACAAAGCCAGATTCAGCTTCACTTCATATGTGACAGTGAATTTGGAAAAGTGAGTTAAACTCTTTGAGCCTCAGTTTCATGGTGAAGAAATAGTAAATACAAAAGAACTGATTATCATAATGTATTTATAAGGATTGATGAATATATGAAATAATATTTTCAAATATTAAATAAATACTAGTTATTATTACTGGATTACAATATGATTCATTCAACATGAATTCTTCCAAGACAGTAAAAGGTCATTAATAAAGACACCTGCACATTAAGGTGAAATTGTCATTTAAATTCATGGAATAAAATGACAGTGGTAGAATTTTAGATATTCATTGTCTTCACAATTTTGCTGAGTGCCTCTAGAGTCTCCCACCAATCTTGAACACTGGAATCCTTTTTGCTGTTTTTATAGCTGTTATTCTTTCTACTTCCCAACATACTTCATTTTATATTGATACTTGTCAGGTTTTTTTTCCTTTCGTATTCTCTTCTCTCTTGCATGAAAACTATATTGTTCATGACACCCAACAGCATGCCTGAAACAGTGCGGCTGATGAAACGTTGATGTATCCTTTTACTCAATGCCACCCTAATATTTTTTCCTTTTTCTTCAAGTGGTAAATTATATTCATATCTAAAACTCTGTCTGCTTCATAAAGTAACTTTGTTCATGATCTTATTTTCTCCAAGTATCATAGAATAATATTACATATGATACACCTGAGAAATGGACCCTTGATATGTGAGAGGACAGGGGATCATATCCTATACTCTGTTTTGGGTTCAGTGCCATCTACATGTTACTTTATTGGAAATCATTGACTGGCAAAGTAGTTGTCAGTTTGCATTAGGTCTTTTGTCACTTCCCCCCTTACTTAGGATCCATCTCCAGTCTCCACATGTTATAATAATACATTCATTACTCAAGTTCATTCCCAAGGAAATACTCTTTGCTGCACAATGTTCTTAGGTGCTGAAATAGAAGGGGCCCTGAGACATATCTGCATCCAAATCCCAATCATGGAAGACACTAAAACTCCAAAAACTACTGAAAGCTGTTAATGACTAACTCCTCCAAGGAACAGAATGAGCTAATACAGAAACTTTTACTGGCCCTGGTTTTCCCTCCTACCCTGAGTCTCTGCCTCTCATTACTATTTTCCATAGAGCTCCTTTCACATCCTTATTCCTTAAGGTATAAATCAGAGGATTGAGGATGGGAGTAATTATAGTATAGAAAAGAGCAACAAATTTTCCCTCACTTTCAGAATAACTGTGGATAGGTTGAAGATATGTGTAGATGGCTGAGCCATAAAAAAGGAAAACCACCAGCAGGTGAGACCCACAAGTTCCAAATGCCTTTCTACGTCCAGCCATTGATTTGACCCTCAGAACTGCCCTAACAATGTGTACATAGGACACTAGAATTAGAGCTGCAGGAACAACCAATATTATGACTCGGGCTACAAACATCTTTGCTTCTGTTCCTTCTGTGTCCTCACATGCCAACTTCAGGAATACAGGCATCTCACAAAAGAAGTGGTTCAGTCTATAGCCACAGAGAGGCATGGCCATCACCAGTCCTGTCTGAATCAGAGAGTTCACAAAGCCTCCCAACCAAGAAGCAATAGCCATTGTCTGGCACAGACAGGGGTGCATTATGGTTGTGTAATGGAGTGGACGACACACAGCTGCATAGCGGTCAATGGCCATTACCACCAGGAGCACACACTCAGTGGAACCCAGTGCAAGGTAGATAAACAGCTGTGCTACACACCCTCCATAGCCGATGGTCCTGTCAAGTCCACGAAGGTTGATCAGAAGCTGAGGCACAGTGCTGGTGGTAAAGCAGAGGTCCAGGAATGAGAGGTGGGACAGAAAGAAGTACATGGGTGTGTGCAACCGAAGGTCCAGTCGAGAGAGGATAATAATCGTGGTGTTGCCCAAGATCGTTAGGGAGTAGAAAATTAAAATGAACACGAAAAAGAAGAGTTCCAGTTGAGGCCAATCTGAAAAGCCCACCAATATGAACCCGTCACTGAAACTGGTGTTGAAACTTACCATAGCTTCTTACGTATACAAATAACAGACAACAACTTAATGCCTCCTATGGAGAATGTGGGTGAAAACATGGCTTCAAGTATACCTTACATAGCCTCTAATCATGCATTATATTTATATATTTTGCGATTCCATTCTATTATGTAATTTTACCATACTCTTACTATTCTCTGTTAGACTGGAAATCACTGAATTTGAAATGATACCATCCTCAATTGAATCTTCTATCCATTTATTTCATGACTTTATCCAGGCCACTCATACCCTCCAATCTGAGGTTTAATTGTCTGAAAGTATATCTGCTGTATTTCTTCTCTTACAGAATAGATAATGTGAAATCTGCTTTTTCAAACCTAATGTTAAAAAAGGTAACATTAGTACTCTATATTGTTCCATTTTCCTCCTTTTCTTGGCTTATTATGCAGCTATTTCAGTAGATGATTATGCAGACAAACAGGTTGAAATAATAAGTTTGACATCTGGGTGTGTATTCATCATCCTCCTTTTGTTCAATGAATATTGTTAGTGCACTAATCAATCAGATGACTAAAAAGAATGTAGATCCATCCATCCCTTTGAGGGAAAATAGCAACAAATAGTTTGTTATGAGAAGTCATTGTGCCCATAATACCCTCCATACATTTCTTCTACTGGTAAGTCCATACCCCAGCTCTAAAAGAAGAGTTGCTCCCTACAACCCAGCCCAACCATGCTCATAACACTTCATTTAAACTGAAACTCTTTATTTTTGCTTATTTATTTCATTTTAAAGGAAAATAGACAGATGGAAAGTGACAGAGTGACAGGGTGAGATCTCACATCTACTGATTCCCTCCCCAAGTTTCTGCAAAGCTAGGACTGAGTGAGAAAAAGTCAAGAGTCAGTAACTCAATCCAGGTCTCCTCTATGGGTGACAAAGACTCAGAGTATAAATTAGTAAGAAAATGAAACAGAGATCAGAGCCAGGATTCAAACCTACTTTCCAATATGCTACACAGGCATCTCAAGTAATGACTTAACTATAGTATCAAATGCCTGCCACCACCTCAGCTGTGAATTCTTAGCAATAGAAAATACAGTGAAAGTAAAATAAATACTAGTGCTACACAAAAGGTGCCAAATGAATATCAATTTTATTAAAGATCCATAGGTCCTTAACATCCCACATGGGATGTTAAATATTTTTGTTGAAGAAAATTTCATATAAAAGTATTACTTGCAAGAAAACTGCACTATGCAAATTAACGGTAAAACTACTACTCAAACAGTACTCTATACTCTGTGTGCCTTTGTGGGTGCAGTCTATTGAAATCCTTACTTAGTGTATAATAAGCTGATTTTCTTTTTTTTAACTTTTATTTAATGAATATAAATTTCCAAAGTACAGCTTATGGATTACAATGGCTTCCCCCCCATGATGGCCCTCCCACCCGCAACCCTCCCCTTTCCCACTCACTCTCCCCTTCCATTCACATCAAGATTCATTTCGATTCTCTTTATATACAGAAGATCAGTTTAGCATATATTAAGTAAAGATTTCAACAGTTTGCACCCACATACAAACACAAAGTGAAAAATACTGTTTGAGTACTAGTTATAGCATTAAATCACAATGTACAGTACAATAAGGACAGAGATCCTACATGAGGAGTAAGTGCACAGTGACTCCTGTTGTTGACTTAACAAATTGACACTCTTGTTTATGGCATCAGTAATCACCCTAGGCTCTTGTCATGAGTTGCCAAGGCTATGGAAGCCTTTTGAGTTCACCAACTCTGATCATATTTAGACAAGGTCGTAGTCAAAGTGGAAGTTCTCTCCTCCCTTCAGAGAAAGGTACCTCCTTCTTTGATGACCTGTTCTTTTCACTGGGATCTTACTCGCGGAGATCTTTCCTTTAGGTTTTATTTTTTTTTTCGCCAGAGTGTCTTGGCTTTCCGTGCCTGTAATACTCTCATGGGCTTTTCAGCCAGATCCACATGCCTTAAGGGCTGATTCTGAGGCCAGAGTTCTGTTTAGGACATCTGCCATTCTATGGGTCTGTTGTGTATCTCACTTCCCATGTTGGATCATTCTCTCCCTTTTTTATTCTATCAGCTAGTATTTGCAGACACTAGTCTTGTTTATGTGCTCCCTTTGGCTCTTTGTCCTATCATTATGATCAATTGTGAACAGAAATTGATCACTGGGACTAGTGAGATGGCATTGGTACATGCCACCCTGATGGGATTGATTTGTAATCCCCTGGTATGTTTCTAACTCTACCATTTGAGGTAAGTCATAATAAGCTGATTTTCTGTATGTAAAGATAATTAAAAATGAATCATGATGAAGAATGAGATGGGAGAGGGAGTGGGAGAAGGGATGGTTGCAAGTGGGAGGGAAGTTATGTGGGGAAAAGCTGTTATAATTCAAAATTTATACTTTCGAAATTTATATTTATTAAATAAAAGTTGAAAAGAATTTAAAAAACTGCAAAATAACTAATACCACATTTCTTTGATAAATTGTGTTGATGGACTAAGCATAATAACTCATTTCTCTTTAAGGATGATATTTGCTTCAGTTAAAATCTAAGCAGTATTAAGAGAAATAGAAATTTTTTTAAGATCTAATAATCAGTAGAAGGCTGGACTCAAGATAAACTTTTTTGTCAAAATTAATTAAAAATGATTGTATTCAGGTCTCTGTGCATTTTTGTCTGTGCTGATGTATCTATTGTTTATGCAGGGTCTTTAAAAATAATGGATTGCTTCATATCAGAAATCATGTTTACAGAATTTTTCACCATAATGAATTAAATCCTTCACACCAGTTCACTAACTTAATGGTATCATCTGAAAATAATAGTTAAATTCATACCAGAAAATTAATCACCTGCCTGAATAAGGAAGATATTCCACAGGCTCCTTAATTACCCTCATTGTTAGAATATCCAACAATGAATTTGAATCTAATTTCACTTTCTCCTAGTATAATCACATGTGTATCTCTCAGAGTAGCTTTAGTAGATTTAAATATCAACCCTTACCAGGAAACAAATCCTCTTCCTACCTATTATGCATCTTGGTCTTATTTTCTGCAGTCTCCATCATTCTCTCAATCCTATCCTACCAATATGACATTGACAATCATACAACATTCCATCCTTTTCTATACATCAATAGGGTGATCTTCTCAAATTTTTTGTAAAGTATCTCTTATAGCTTAATGCTATGAGAATAATCGATGTCCCAAAGATGAATTAATAAATTTGTTTTAACTTGAAGTGCTCCCAAAGAATGTCATCTCCAAAGATTTCTCTGCCTATTGTCTACTCTTTCAAAAAAAGTTCCTTGATTTAGCTTCAAAAACTTTAACCATGCTTTCATTATCTCCTGGCTATAATGTGTACCACTTGCTTTATATGTTAGTGCCTTGGCATCATAGGATTTGAGCTTTGTAGGGGACATCAAAATGATCTTAAACCAACTCTCACACTTTACATTGGAAATTGAAAGTTCTTCAATTATTTAATATTGTCCCTAAGTTATGAAATTGGAGAAAAAGAAATGGAGGTTAGAATTATTTTTAACATGCTGTACATAGTTACATAGGTCTATGGGTAGGTAAGTAGCAGAAAAAGAAAGATTACCAGTGATAAAATATATTCTTGCATGAGCTTACTTTTCTACATCATCAATACAGGTTCTTTACATAATGCAACCCATTTTTAACCGCCTAATGGAATATTACTAGCTTTGGATTTTAACTATGAAGTCAGAGTAACACCCCCAGTCAGTTCTCACCAAGAGCTTCAGGAAAGAAAACTATTGCATTTACCTCTCTCAATTCTATGGGTTCCAAAAGTGATGTGAGACCCACTGAAGTTTGGTTGCATGCAGAGAATGCTGCACGTTTCACTTTAGCCACATTTCTCTTTAGTTTTCACTTCATCTGTAGAGCAAAATATCGTTATCAGAGCTCTTGTCCTGCATAAATCACAATTACATCTGGTTCTTTCCCTCAGCAGAAGAGACTATTGCTTATAACCTAGGAGGTGGAAACTCCTTCACCCACTGCACTCCTTTCACTCACCCTAACCAGTTCAGATCAGGAAGGAGCAAGTACATTATCAAACCATCACTGACCCTAAAGTTGGACTCACCAACTCTGCTCTGGGGACATTGCCAAGGCAGCCTTAAAAACAGTGGAGGGAGAATTGTTTACCATGAGATGCCCTAGAGACTTCTGGGCCCCAACGTGGCAATTATCAACTGATCGGCATTCAAGTCTCCCTTGGAGTCCCCAGTTCTCTCTATTCCCCATACTCTATACAAACCAAACTGACCTCTTCATTGTCCCCAGAATATAACTTGGTTTATGCAACTCAGAAACCTGGAAGTACTCACAGTTCCCCTACTTTGACCCAAATCCTAATAGCTCTTCACAATAAGACCAGATTCCATTTTTCTCAAGTCACCATATCTCCAATATCTTCCTTTTTGTGGGACACTTCATATAATGTCTATATATTATTACTATTATATGTTTCACTGATCTGACTAAATATTAATTTTCTTGATGAATTGACATTTTATATTTCTCATACACACAATATTAATATACTAATATTTCTTATTTCTTTGTGCCTGTTTTTATTCATAAAAAATTAAAAGAAAATACATTATTTTATCAATTCATTCAAGAATTTCTTACTGGGGCCCATATTTTGAGGCAACACAGTAATTTATGCCTATGAAGACAGTATCCCCTATTGGAGAGCTGGTTCTAGTCTTGTTTGTAGTGCTTCTGGTACAGTTTCCTGCAAATTTTCCTGGGAAATCAAGTATTTGTATCCTTACCACCTGCATAGGAGACAGGGATTGAGTTCCTAACTCCTGGCTTCAACCTGGCCCAGATCTGGCTATTGTAGCTATTTGAGGAATGAGCCAGCTAGAGGAAGATTCCCTCTCTCTCTCTCTCTCTCTCTCCCTCTCTCTCTCTCTCTCTCTCTCTCACCAATTCTTGCTCTGTTTTTCACATAAACAAATAAATCATTTTAAAACTTATTTGTTGACTGATAAACACTGTTTGAAGAATAATCAGAAATTTTAAAAGTATCTTCACATTTATATGACCCACTTAAGGCTTCATTATATGATGTAGAGAAAGTTGCTCTGACATTACTATCTTTGTAACTTTGAAGAGTTTTCTTGACATGCTTAAACCTGATGTCACTTTGACCTATTCTGTGCCATTGTTTTGTGGAATAATGACAGTGTATGTAAAGTGCCTACCATATGGCAGATATTCCCTTCAACAGTATTTGGTAGTACAATAATACAAACAATCATTCATGTCTTCTCTTTGAAGAAACAAATGAAAGACAGATGATTTTTGGTCTCCAAGGAAGTTCACAGTCTGCAGAAATGTGCAGAGTATATAAAATAATTATAATCAAAGTAATAAGTGTATGCAACTAATAAAATGCCACAAAAATGCTATGTAACATTGTTAAAGAGACTGTCACTTTTAAATTGGTTATGAAAAATCTTAGATGAACCTAAGCATAAAAGAGCAATAATAGGGCCAGCACCGCGGCTCAACAGGCTAATCCTCCACCTTGCGGCACCGGCACACCAGGTTCTAGTCCTGGTCGGGGCACCGGATTCTGTCCCGGTTGCCCCTCTTCCAGGCCAGCCCTCTGCTATGGCCCGGGAGTGCAGTGGAGGATGGCCCAAGTGCATGGGCCCTGCACCCCATGGCTCCTGCCTTCAGATCAGCGCGGTGCACTGGCTGCAGCACACCGGCCGCAGTGGCCATTGGAGGGTGAACCAACGGCAAAAGGAAGACCTTTCTCTCTGTCTCTCTCACTGTCCACTCTGCCTGTCAAAAAAATAAAAAATAAAAAAGAGCAATAATAGCAAAAGCTTACATGATGTTTAGTATGTCCCAGAAAGGCTCCCAACAAACCCTGCATTTTAACCCAATTAATCCTCTCTATAACTTTACATGTCAGTTACCCTTGTAATTATATATAGTACAGAAAAGGCAAGAGTCACAAAGGATTTGTAAATTTTCCGCAGTTACACAGCTATCCAATACCAGTATATGCAAGAGCAAAGCATGTTTCAGTGATGCAAAGCTATTTTATTTCTTTAAAGAAAATAGAGACAGGGCAGCATTGTTGCAGAGTGGATTAAGCCACCACATGTTACAGTGGCAGCCCATGTTAGAGTACTAGATTGAATTGCAGCTACAATGCTTGCAATACAGTTTCCTGTTAATGTGCCTGATAAAGCAGCATAATATGTCCCAAGTGTTTGGGCCTTTGCCATATACATACAAGATAAAGATTGAGTGGGAGCGGAGCCAAGATGGCGGAATAGTGAGGGCGCGCACCGATAGTCCGGGAAAATTTAGTTTAATAAAAGGGGAGTTACGGTAGCCTCAGAAAAAAGAACCAGGAAAATATTGCAGAGGAAAACCTTTTGGATTGAGTGGTCATGAATCGGAGGACCTACTGGGAGAACAAGGTCGCCCACCACGCGGAAGCCGAGCCGTGGGACCGAGCTGCGCAAGCCGAGCCGCGGGACCGAGCCACTGGAACGCGAGGTGAGCCGAAACTCAATAGCCCGAGACACCAGCAGGCAAGTGGAGAGAGGAGACTAGAGGGAACGACCCCCGGGGGGGGGGGGGACTTCACCAGGCAAACTGGAAGAGAGAGAGAGGAAAAAAAAAAAAGGTGACTGGTACGGACACTGGTTTCTCTCTCTCCGCTCACCTCTCAAGGGCGAGCAAGACAAAGAGCAGGTGCCATCTTGGACATACGTCATAAGCAGAGCGACCTCAGGTCTGCACCGGCCCTGAGCCTAGCAGAAAAACCTGACTCTGGACAGGGCGAATTAACAGGAGATTAGGACATAGTAAATTTGTGGTGCTACTGAACTGAGACTGTGAAAAAAGAGATGGTGGGGGAGAGAACTCACGGAATTCACGTGAGTACTCTCCAGAGACGCTACAATTCTGTAACTCTGGCAACCCAGTGGGAGACTGAAGGAGAATTTGAGCCCACTCCGAGGGCCGAACAGATTCCCTGTGTGGTCCTTGGGAAAGAGCTTCTGATCTCTGGCTCCTGTGGGTATATCATTTGCCTGCTAACTACCTCCAACTTCGTTCAGCTGTGCAGAATAACTTCCCTTTTGAATCAAAAAAAAGAAAGAGAGAGAGAGAGAGAAGTTTACCCCGCCTAACCTGGGAGTGTCACCTTTGACACACCAAACAGAGCTCTCAAGCCACAACCATCTCAAGCCCTAAGGCTCCATCAAAAACAGATAGTCCACTTAATCTAGAGTCATAGTATAACAAGAAAAAGCACCACAGTGAAGAAACCATGTATCTCCAATATGCCAAATAACAAACGCAAAAACCGAGGTAATAAAAACAAGGAAGTCACCATGAAGACCTCAAATGAAAAAGACACCCCAATTCAAGATTATGAGGATGATGACATAGAAGAAATGCAAGAAGCAGATCTCAAAAAATTGATAAGAACATTAAGAAGTTCTCAAAAACAAATTCTTGAACTACAGAAATCCTTAATGGACAAGATAGAAAATCTCTCTCGTGAAAATGAAATGTGAAGGAGGAATCAAAATGAAACGAAACAACTAGTACAACAGGAAACTGGGATAGTGACTGAAGAGAAGAATTCAATAGATCAAAGGAAAAACACAATAGAGAGCCTTACAAACAGAATGGGTGAAGCAGAAGAGAGAATAACGGACTTAGAAGACAGAGAACAGGAAAGGATACAGTCAGACCAAAGAAAAGAAGAGGAAATTAGGAATCTAAAACATATTGTCGGGAATCTTCAGGATACTATGAAAAAACCCAACATTCGGGTTCTAGGAGTTCCTGAAGGCATGGAGAGGGAGAAAGGATTAGAAGGCCCTTTTAGTGAGATATGAGCAGAAAATTTCCCAGGTTTGGAGATGGACAGAGAAATCCTAGTACAGGAAGCTCATAGAACCCCTAATAAACACGACCAAAAGAGATCCTCACCACAACACGTTGTAATTAAACTCTCCACAGTGAAACATAAAGAAAAGATCCTAAAATGTGCAAGAGAGAAACATCAGATTACTCTCAGAGGATCTCCAATCAGACTCACAGCTGACTTCTCATCAGAAACTCTACAAGCTAGGAGAGAATGGCGAGATATAGCCCAGGTACTAAGAGAGAACAACTGCCAGCCCAGAATATTATATCCTGCAAAGCTATCATTTGTGAATGAAGGTGAAATAAAGACTTTTCATAGCAAACAGAAATTGAAAGAATTTGTTGCCACTTGTCCAGCCCTGCAAAAGATGCTTAAAGATGTGTTACACACAGAAACACAGAAACACGGTCATCAATATGAAAGAAGGTAAAGGAAGGAAACCAAGGAAGGAAACCTCACAGCAAAAGATCACAGGGAATTCAAAGCATATACTAGAACTTATCTTTGGCAAATGGCAGGGCAAAGTTACCACTTATCATTAGTCACATTGAACGTGAATGGCCTGAACTGTCCAGTTAAAAGACACAGATTGGCTGATTGGGTTAAGGAACAAAACCCATCTATTTGCTGCTTACAAGAAACTCATCTTTCCAACTAAGATCCATACAGACTGAAAGTGAAAGGCTGGAAAAAGATATAGCATGCCAACAGAAATGAAAAAAAAAGAGCAGGCGTAGCCATCTTAATTTCAGACAACATAAACTTTACCACAAAAACCGTTAAGAGAGACAAAGAGGGACACTACATAATGATTAACGGATCAATTCAACAGGAAGATATAACAATTATCAATGTATATGCACCTAACTACAGGACACCGGTTTATCTAAAAGATTTGTTAACGGACTTAAAGGGAGACTTAGACCCCAATACAATAGTACTGGGGGACTTCAATACTCCACTCTCAGAAATAGACAGATCAACAGGACAGAAGATCAACAAGGAGACAGTAGATTTAAACGACACTATAGCCCAAATGGATCTAACAGATATATACAGAACTTTCAATCCTACAGCTAAAGATTTTACATTCTTCTCAGCAGTACATGGAACCTTCTCTAGGATTGACCACATACTAGGACATAAAGCAAGTCTCAGCAAATTCAGAAGAATTAGAATCATACCATGCAGCTTCTCAGACCATAAAGGAATGAAGTTGGAAATTAGCAACTCAGGAATCCCTAGAGCATGTGCAAACACATGGAGATTGAACAACATGCTCCTGAATGAGCGATGGGTCATGGAAGAAATTAAAAGAGAAATCAAAAACTTTCTGGAAGTAAATGAGGATAACAGCACAACATACCAAAACTTATGGGATGCAGCAAAAGCAGTGTTAAGAGGCAAGTTTATATCAATAGGTGCCTACATCAAGAAATTGGAAAGGCACCAAATAGATGAGCTTTCAATTCACCTCAAGGATCTAGAAAACCTACAGCAAACCAGACCCAAATCTAGTAGGAGAAGAGAAATAATTAAAATCAGAGAAGAAATCAACAGGATTGAATCAAGAAAAACATTACAAAAAATCATCCAAACGAGGAGCTGGGTTTTTGACAAAATAAACAAAATTGACACCCCATTGGCCCAACTAACTAAAAAAAAAGAGAAAAGACGCAAATCAATACAATCAGAGATGAAAAAGGAAATGTAACAACAGACACCACAGAAATAAAAAGAATCATCAGAAATTACTACAAGGACTTGTATGCCAGCAAACAGGGAAACCTATCAGAAATGGATAGATTCCTGGACACATGCAACCTACCTAAATTGAACCAGGAAGACATCGAAAACCTAAACAGACCCATAACTGAGACAGAAATTGAAACAGTAATAAAGGCCCTCCCAACAAAGAAAAGCCCAGGACCAGATGGATTAACAGCTCAATTCTACCAGACGTTTAAAGAAGAACTAACTCCAATTCTTCTCAAACTATTCAGAACAATTGAAAAAGAGGGAATCCTCCCAAATTCTTTCTATGAAGCCAGCATCACCTTAATTCCTAAGCCGGAAAAAGATGCAGCACTGAAAGAGAATTACAGACCACTATCCCTGATGAACATAGATGCAAAAATCCTCAATAAAATTCTCGCCAATAGAATGCAGCAACACATCAGAAAGATCATCCACCCAGACCAAGTGGGATTTATCCCTGGTATGCAGGGATAGTTTAATGTGCACAAGACAATCAATGTGATACACCACATTAACAGACTGCAGAAGAAAAACCATATGATTATCTCAATAGATGCAGAGAAAGCATTTGATAAAATACAACACCCGTTCATGATGAAAACTCTAAGCAAACTGGGTTTGGAAGGAACATTCCTCAATACAATCAAAGCAATCTATGAAAAACCCACAGCCAACATCCTATTGAATGGGGAAAAGTTGGAAGCATTGCCACTGAGATCTGGTACCAGACAGGGATGCCCATTCTCACCACTGCTATTCAATATAGTTCTGGAGGTTCTAGCCAGAGCTATTAGGCAAGACAAAGAAATTAAAGGGATACAAATTGGGAAGGAAGAAGTCAAACTATCCCTCTTTGCAGATGACGTGATTCTTTATTTAGGGGACCCAAAGAGCTCTACTAAGAGACTATTGGAACTCATAGAAGAGTTTGGCAAAGTAGCAGGGTATAAAATCAATGCACAAAAATCAACAGCCTTTGTATACACAGGCAATGCCATGGCTGAGGAAGAACTTCTAAGATCAATCCCATTCACAATAGCTACAAAACAATCAAATACCTTGGAATAATCTTAACCAAGGATGTTAAAGTTCTCTACGATGAAATTTACAAAACCTTAAAGAAAGAAATAGAAGAGGATACCAAGAAATGGAAAAATCTTCCATGCTCATGGATTGGAAGAATCAATATCATCAAAATGTCCATTCTCCCAAAAGCAATTTATAAATTCAATGCAATACCAATCAAGATACCGAAGACCTTCTTCTCAGATCTGGAAAAATTGGTGCTGAAATTTATATGGAGGCACAAGAGACCTCGAATAGCTAAAGCAATCTTGTACAACAAAAACAAAGCTGGAGGCATCACAATACCAGATTTCAGGACATACTACAGGGCAGTTGTAATCAAAACAGCATGGTACTGGTACAGAAACAGATGGATAGACCAATGGAACAGAATAGAAACACCAGAAATCAACCCAAACATCTACAGCCAACTTATATGTGATCAAGGATCTAAAACTAATTCCTGGAGCAAGGACAGTCTATTCAATAAATGGTGCTGGGAAAACTGGATTTCCACGTGCAGAAGCATGAAGCAAGACCACTACCTTACACCTTACACAAAAATACACTCAACATGGATTAAAGACCTAAATCTACGACCTGACACCATCAAGTTACTAGAGAACATTGGAGAAACCCTTCAAGATATTGGCACAGGCAAAGAGTTTCTAAAAAAGACCCAGGAGGCACAGGCAGTCAAAGCCAAAATCAACTATTGGGATTGCATCAAATTGAGAAGTTTCTGTACTGCAAAAGAAACAGTCAGGAGAGTGAAGAGACAACCGACAGAATGGGAAAAAATATTTGCAAACTATGCAACAGATAAAGGGTTAATAACCAGAATCTACAAAGAGATCAAGAAACTCCACAAAAACAAAACCAACAACCCAATTAAGAGATGGGTCAAGGACCTCAATAGACATTTTTCAAAAGAGGAAATCCAAATGGCCAACAGGCACATGAAAAAATGTTCAAGGTCATTAGTAATCAGGCAAATGCAAATCAAAACCACAATGAGGTTTCACCTCACCCCGGTTAGAATGCTCACATGCAGAAATCTACCAACAACAGATGCTGGCGAGGATGTGGGGAAAAAGGGACACTAACCCACTGTTGGTGGGAATGCAAACTGGTCAAGCCACTATGGAAGTCAGTCTGGAGATTCCTCAGAAACCTGAAGATAACCCTACCATTCGACCCAGCCATCCCACTCCTTGGAATTTACCCAAAGGAATTTAAATTGGCAAACAAAAAAGCGGGCTGCACCCTAATGTTTATTGCAGCTCAATTCACAATAGCTAAGACCTGGAACCAACCTAAATGCCCATCAACGGTAGACTGGATAAAGAAATTATGGGATATGTACTCTTTAGAATACTATACCGCAGTAAGAAACAACGAAATCCAGTCATTTGCAACAAAATGGAGGAATCTGGAACACATCATGCTGAGTGAAATAAGCCAGTCCCAAAGGGACAAATACCATATGTTCTCCCTGATCGGTGACAACTGACTGAACACCAAAAAGGAAACCTCCTGAAGTGAAACGGACACTATGGGAAACGGTGACTTGATCAGCATAGCCCTGACTGTTAATGAACAACTTAATACATTATCCCTCTTAGTATTTTTTTGTCTGTTCTACTTAATATGACTGGTTTAATTCTGTAATTAATACACAGTTATTCTTAAGTGTTGAAATTTAACTGAAATGTGATCCCTGTTAAACATAAGAGTGGGAATAAGAGAGGGAAGAGATGTATAATGTGGGACATGCTCAAGCTGACTTGCCCCAAATGGTAGAATTAAAAACATACCAGGGGATTCCAATTCAATCCCATCAAGGTGGCATGTACCAATGCCATCTCACTATTCCAAGTGATCAATTTCAGTTCACAATTGATCATAATGAAAGGACTAAGAGTCAAAGGGAGCACATAAACAAGTCTAGTACCTGCTAACACTAACCGATGGAATAAAGGGGAGAGTGATCCAACATGGGAAGTGAGATACTCAGGAGACTCATAGAATGGCAGATGTCCTAAATAGCACTCTGGCCTCAGAAGCAGCCCTAAAGGCACTCGGATCTGGCTGAAAAGCCCATGAGAGTATTTCAGGCATGGAAAGCCAAGACACTCTGGCAAAAGATTCTGTGAGTGAGATCCCAGTGGAAAGAACAGGCCTTCAAAGAAGGAGGTACCTTTCTCTGAAGGGAGGAGAGAACCTCCACTTTGACTATGACCTTGTCTAAACAAGAGAAGAATCGGAGTACTCAGAGGGCTTCCATAGCCTTGGAAACTCATGACTGGAGCATAGGGAGATTACTGATGCCATAGACAGGAGTGTCAATTGGTATAGTCAACAACAGGAGTCACTGTGCACTTACTCCTCATGTAGGATCTCTGTCCTTAATGTGCTGTACATTAAGACTTAATGCTCTAACGGGTACTCAAACAGTATATTTCACTTTGTGTTTCTATGGGGGTGCAAACTGTTGAAATCTTTACTTAATGTATACTAAACTGATCCTCTGTAAAAAAAAAAAAAAAAGAAATTATCAACTCCCAACTTGACTCTCACTGGGATTAAACATGACAATAGGTCTGATCTGATTTCATCATCATTTAAAAAATATCATCTATTATTTTTCACTTTATGTTTCTGTGTGAGAGCAAACTGTTGAAATCCTTACTTAATGTATACTAAGCTGATCTTCTGTATATTAAGATAATCGAAAATGAATCTTGATGTGAATGGAAGGGGAGAGGGAGTGGGAAAGGGGAGGGTAGTGGGTGGGAGGGGCGGTATGTGGGGGAAGCCATTGTAATCCATAAATCGTACTTTGGAAATTTATATTCATTAAATAAAAGTTAAAATAAAAAGATAAAGATCGAGTTCCTGGATCTGGCTATTGCAAGTGTTTGTGAAGAGAATCAGTAAATAGAAGATCTGTCTTCTCTATCCATCTTGATCTCTATCTCCCTCCCTCCATTCCTCTCCTCTCTGTGTTGTTCTTCCTTTACATAAGTAAATATATTTTTACTAACCAGAGTGTCCTGCTTTCCAGATAAAAGCTCATGGATGATAGAAGAAAAGGAAAAAGCAGAAGAGAGAAGCTCCATTCTTACCCCTTCCCAGCCTCCAGCCCAAGACTACCTCTTATTTTTTCACTCATATACAATACGTTTTTAAATTTTGTTAAAATTTACTTTGCACATATAAGGGAGAACACACAGGCCTTTCTGTGTCTGGTGTACTTCACTCAACATGATGTCCCCCAGTTGCATCCGTTTTGGCACAAATGGTACAATTTCATTCTTTATTATAATTGCATAATTATAATGTACACCATATTTTTCTTTATCCACTCATCTGATAATAGGTACTTTCCTTGATTTCATATTTTGGCCATTGTGAAGAGAGTTTCTATAAACATAGAGATACAGATATATCTTTGATGCCACATGCTCATGACTTACATAAGTATATACCCGGTAGTGGAATTTCTGGATCATATGGCAGATGTATATATAGATTTTTTAATTAATATAAACAGAACAGGTTTCATATGAAAGAGCTACCTGTACCCCCATGTTTAGAGCAGTGTAATTCTTAATAACTAACATATAGAATAAAAAAGATATGGAATAAATCCATATGTCCATAAACTAACTATGTGTGGGGAGCAACTCGGACTAGACTAAGTTACTGGAATTAAGACTTATTCTATGCATCTGCTCTCCCACAATATGGCGCTGAGAAGGGAGCAAACAGCTTCTACACAGCTGCCTCTCGCCAATTTGATTGACTGAGCTGCAGGAGCTGATCCTGCTCCTGATTGGAGGAGAGCAGCGTACTCGGCATGTGGGTAGCAGAGTTGGGATTGGTGGAAGAGGACTATAAAGGAGGAGAGAGACAACATGCACCTGGAACATCTATCTGAAGGAACACCTGAGCAGCCCCCGAGAGAGCCAGCCGGCGGTGTGCCACTCCCCCGCGGAAGTGGGGAAAGTGGCAGGGGGAACCGCCCTTCCACGGAGGTGGAAGGGACGGTAGCCAACCCGGGAAGAACCAGCAGCAAACCCGGGGAGGGCTGAGCAGACAAAAGAACAGCGCAGGGTCCTGTGTCGTTCCTCTACGAAGACGGGGAGCGACACTATGGACATGATGAAATGCTACTCATCCATAAAAAATAAAATCCTATGTTTTACAAGAAAATGAATGCAACTGGATACCATTATGCTTAATGAAATATTTCTAGTTTTCTAGAAATCTCCATCATTTTCCACAGTGGCTGCATTAATTTACATTCCCACCAACAATATGAAATAGTTTACTTTCCTCCACATCCTTGCAAGCATTTGTGACTCTCTGTCTTTTGGATAATAGCAGTTCTGACAGGAGTGAAGTGATATCTCATTGTGGTTTTCATTGCATTTCCCCAATAGTTAGTAATGCTGAGAATTTTTTATGGTGACACAGATGAGTGTTGAAATCACTAGGGGCTAACTCCTGAGCATTGTTCAACTTGGTAAAGAGGAGGTGAGGGGAAGATCACATCAACAGAGGTGACCATTTCTCCATTCTGTTAACAAGAGGAGATCCACCACATCCAACTTGGGCATTGCCCTGGACACTTGCCAAACCCTGGAGAACTGGCCAGAGCTCTCCCATCACACCTACCATATACTGCTTGGTATTCACTGAAAGGGCAGATATTCCACTAAGCCACAGAGGCATAGCTCACATAAAAGCCATCAGAGGAAACAACCAACACGTAATTCCAAAAATGCCTAAAAATAAATACAGAAATTAAAGAAAAGAAATAAAATAGATACCATGAGCCCATAAAGGAACACAACATTTAGATATTAGGATGTGAAAATTAAGAGATTGAGGAAAACCTGAAAATGGATTTTAAAAGATTAACCATAGGATTACTCAAAAGTAATCAGAGGCAAAACCAAAAACTAAGGAAATCAATGTCATTCCATGAATGAAAATTTTTCCAAGGAAATTGACATTTTAATGAGAAATAAAAATATTAAAAATGAAGAATTAAATAGACAAAATAAAAACTGTGGTGGAAAACATTAACAAGAGACTTGATGAGGCAGAAAAAAAGAATATCAGAGCTGGAAGATAAATGTTTGGAAGTCTTTCAGCCAGACCCATAGAAACAAGAAAAATTTAGAAAATTTAAAAACATTGTTGGAGATTTATAGGACACTATCAATTGATAAACATATAAGTATTAGGAGTTTCTGAAGGTGTGCAAAGACACGATAGATTAGAAGGCCTATTTTGTGAAATAATTACTTCCCAATTTGAAGAAGTAAAGGGACATCCAAATGCAGGAATCACATAGAAATCTTAATGGAAATGACCAGGAAACATCCTCACCATGACACATTATAATCAAACTTCCAACAGTAAAATAAACAAGCAAATTCTAAAATTTACAAAAAAGAAATGCCAAATTATTGCCAGAGGATCTCAAATTAGAATCATAGCTGACTTTTCATAAGAAGCCTTACAGACTAGGAGAGAATAGAAAGACATAGCCCAAGTCCTAAGAGAAAGAAACTGTTGACCCAGAACACCATAATATACAAAGCTCTCATTTATGAATGAAGGTGAAACAAAGACCTTCCATAACAAATAGAAATTTTAAAAAATCGTCAACTCTCATCCAGCTTTACAAAAGATGTTTAAGGATGTTCTACACGCAGAAGCACAGAAACATAGCCATCATTATGAAACAATAAGAAGGCAGAAACCACCCCAGGAGAAGTACAAAGGAAATCCAAAGTAAAAAATAGGAATATGTATGGAAAAATGGCAGGGCCAAGTCATTAATTATCAATAGTAACCTTGAATGCAAATGGGCTCAACAAACCAGTTAAGAGACACAAACTTACTGAATGGATTAAAAAATAAGACCCATCTATTTGCTGTCTACAAGAAGCATATCTCACTAACAAAGATGCATGCAGACTGAAAGTGCAAAGATGGAAAATGATATTTCATATCAATGGAAAACAAAAATGGGCAGGTGTAGCCTTCCTAATATCACACAAAATAGACTTTAAAACAAAAACTGCTAAAAGAGACAAAGAAGGGCACTACATAATGATTAAGGGATCAATTCAACAGGAAGATGTGACTATAATAAATATAAAGGCACCAAATTAAAGGACATCTGGATACTTAAATAAATGTTACCATTAACAAAAAGGAGACATAGACTACAATAGAATAGTTGGGGAGATTTCAATACAATAGATGAGGGAATGCAACAACCACATTCATTAATGGACAGATCACCTGGACAGAAAATCAACAAAGCTAATTGGCACTAAGAACAAAATGAACCTAACATGTCTAATAGACTTTTCACCCCACAGTTGCAGAATATACATTATTCTCATCAGTGCATGGAAAGTTCCCTACGATAGATCATATGCTTGGCCATAAAGCAAGTCTCAGCAAATTCAAAAAGATCAAAATCATATTGTGAGTCACAATGGAATGAAACTGGAAATCAATGGTTCAAGAATTCTAGATCATATACAAACACATGGAGACTGAACAACGTGGACCTGAATGAACAGAAGGTCATACAAAAAAAATCAAAAGAGAAATAAAAAACTCTGAAAACAAATGAAGATGATAATACAGCATATCAAAACTTATGGAATATAGCAAAAGCTATGTTAAGAGGGAGGTTTAAGCGATCATTGACTATATGAAGTAATTCTAAAGTTACCAAATTGTGACCTATCAATGCATCTGAAGGACATACAAAAACAATAGCAAAGCAAACCCAATATTAGAAGGAAAAAGAAATTATTTAAATTAGAGAAGAAATAAACAAAATTTAAAGCAAAGAAAATACAAAATATTAGTAAAATTAAGAGCTGTTTAAAAAAAGAACAAAATTGGGGGTCCTTCAAGATGGCAGAATAGGGAGGGAATGCACTAATAGTACAGGAAAAGACAGTTTAATAAAAGTGGAGATACTGTAGTTTCAGGGAAGAGTTAGGGAAAAAGCTGCAGAGGAAACTCTTCCAGAATTAGTGGGACATGGTGGACCTACGTGGAGGGCACGGGTGCCCATGGCTAGGGACCCTAGCTGCCGAGTCTATGCACCAGCGCTGGAAAGGGAGGTGAGGCAAAACCTCAGTAGCCTGAGACACTGATGAAAAAGTGCACCAGGCTAACTAGAGGAGAGAAAATAAATAAATAAAGGGACCGGTACAGACATGACTCTCTCTCTCCACTCACCTTACAAAGGTGAGCAAGACAAAGAGCACGCACCATTGTGGACATACATAACAGCTGCGTCACCTCAGTGCTGTGCCCACCCTCAGCCAAGCAGAAAAACCTGACTCTGGGGGGAGAAATAACAGGAGGTTAAGACCTAGTAAATGTGTTGAGCTTATGAACTGAGACTGAAAAAAATGAGGGTTTGTGAGAGAATTCATGGAGTGTCTGAGACATGAGTACTCGGTGGGAAGCGCCACAAACTCGGTAACCTTGGCAACACTGTGGGAGATTGCAGGCCAATCTGAGCTTACACTGAGGACTGAACAGATCCTTTGTGTGGTCCTTGGGACAGAGATGAAGAATATTATACACACAGGGGTCAGTGCTCAACACTGATTGCCTTCAAGGAGAATAGCTCAGCTAGGTGGAATTACTTCCCTTCTAATTAAAAAGAGAGAGACAGAGAGAGAAGATTTACCAAGACAAACCTAGATGCGTAACCTTTGTCACACCGTTAACCCTGAGAACTGCATAGAGCTCTCTGCCCACACCCATCACAAGCCTCTAAAGATCCACCAAAATCAGTCCACTTAATCTAGAGTCATAGTATAATGAGAAAAGCCACCACAGCAAGGGGAAAAAAAGAAGAAACCAAAGAATATCTACACAATGCCAAACAACAAACACAGAAACCAAGGAAACAAGAACAAGGAAGACATTATGATGCCCCCAAATGAACATGACACTCCAATTCAAGATTGTGAAGATGATGAGATAGAAGAAATGCAAGATACGGATTTCAAAAAATTTATGATAAGAACATCTAGAAGTTCTCAAAAACAAATTCTTGAGCTAAAGAAATCCTTACTGGACAGGATAGAAAATCTCTCTCATGAAAATGAAATCTTAAGGAGGAATCAAAATGAAATGAAGAATCTAGTAGAACATGAAATTGTGATAATGAAGAGAAATCAAAATGAAATGAAGAATTTAATAGATCAAATGACAAACTCATTAGAGAGCCTTAAAAACAGAATAAGTGAGGCATAAGAGAGAACAACTTAGAAGACAGAGAACAGGAAAGTATACAATCAAACCAAAGAAAAGAGGAAATTAGAAATCTAAAAAATATTTTTGTGAATCTACAGGATACTATTAAAAAAAAACAACAACATTTGGGTTCTAGGAGTTCCTGAAGACATGGAGAGAAAGGATTAGAAGGCATTTTTAGTGAGATACTAAAGAAAACTTCCTGGGTTTGGAGAAGGAAAGAGACATCCAAGTACAGGAATCTCAAAGAACCCCCAATAAACATGACCGAAAGAAATCCTCACCACGACATGTTGTAATCAAACTCACCGCAATGAAACGTAAAGAAAGGATTCTAAAATGTGCAAGAGAGAAACGTCAGATTACTCTCAGAGGATCTCCAATTAGACTTACAGCAGACTTCTCATAAGAAACCCTACAGGATCTAAAAAACTGCAGCAAACCAGACCCAAAAGTAATGGAATGAGAAATAATTAAATTAAAGAAGAAATCAACAGAATTGAATCCAAAAAAATTACAAAAGATCAGCCAAAGAGTTGGTTTTTTAAAAAAATAAAGAGAAACGACACACCAATGGCCCAACTAATTAAAAAAGAAAAGAAAAGACCCAAATCAATAAAATCAGAGATGAAAAAGGGAATGTAACAACAGACACCACAGAAATAAAAAGAATCATCAGAAATTACTACAGTATTGTATCCCTCAAATAGGAAAATCTATCAGAAATGGATGGATTCCCGGACATATGCAACATACCAAAATTGAACCCTGAAGGCATAGAAAACCTAAATAGATCCATAACTGAGACAGAAATTGAAACAGTAATAAAGGCCCTCCCAACAAAGAAAAGCCCAGGAACAGATGGATTCACTGCTGAATTCTCCCAGACATTTAAAGAAGAACTAACTCCAATTCTTCTAAAACTATTCAGAAAATCGAAAAGGAGGGAATCCTCCCAAATTCTTTCTATTAAGACAGCATCACCTTAATCCTTAAGCCTGAAAAAGATGCAGCATTGAAAGAAAATTACAGACCAATATTCTTGATGAACATAGATGGAAAAATCCTCAATAAAATTCTGGCCAATAGAATACAACAACACATCAGTAAAATCATCCACACAGACCAAGTGGGATTTATCCCTGGTATGCAGGGATGGTTCAATGTGCACAAATCAATCAATGTGATACACCACATTGCCAAACTACAAAAGAAAAACCATATGATTATCTCTATAGATACAGAGAAAGTAGTCGATAAAATACAACATGCTTTCATCATGAAAACTCTAAGCAAACTGGGTTTGGAAGGAACATTCCTCAATACAATCAAAGCAATCTATGAAAAACCCACAGCCAACATCCTATTGAATGGGGAAAAGTTGGAAGCATTGCCACTGAGATCTGGTACCAGACAGGGATGCCCATTCTCACCACTGCTATTCAATATAATTCTGGAAGTTCTAGCCAGAGCTGTTAGGCAAGAAAAAGAAATAGAATGGATACAAATTGGGAAGGAAGAAGTCAAGCTACCCCTCTTTGCAGATGATATGAGAGTTTATTTAGGGGACCCAAAGAACTCTACTAAGAGACTATTGGAACTCATAGAAGAGTTTGGCAAAGTAGCAGAATATAAAATCAATGCACAAAAATAAATGGCCTTTGTATACACAGGAAACTCCTCAGCTGAGAAAGAACTGCTGACATCAATCCCATTCGAAATAGCTACAAAATCAATCAAATACCTTGGAATAAACTTAACCAAGGACGTCAAAGATCTCTACAATGAGAATTACAAAATCTTACAGAAAGAAATAGAAGAGGACACCAAATGGAAAATTCTTCCATGCACATGGATTGGAAGAATGAACATCATCAAAATGTCCATTCTCCCAAAAGCAATTTATAGATTCAATGCAATCCCAATCAAAATACCAAAGACATTCTCTCACTTCTGGAAAAAATGATGCTGACATTCATATGGAGGCAGAAGTGACCTAGAATGGCTAAAGCAATCTTGTACAATAAAAACAAAGTTGGAGTCATTACAATACCAGATTTCAGGACATACTCCAGGGCAGATGTAATTGAACAGCATGGTGCTGATACATAAACAGATGGATAGACCAATGGAACAGAATAGAAATACCAGAAATCAACCCAAACATCCACAGCCAACTTATATTTGATCAAGGATCTAAAACCAATTCCGGGAGTAAGGATAGCCTCTTCAACAAGTTTTGCTGGGAAAACTGTATTTCCACATGCAGAAGCATGAAGCAAGACCCCTACCTTACACCTTACACAAAAATCCACTCAACGTGGATTAAAGATTAAAGCACAGGTAAAGACTTCTTGGAAAAGACCCTGGAGGCACAGGCACTCAAAGCCAAAATTAATGAATGGGATTGCATCTCTGTACCACAAAAGAAATAGGAAAGTTAAGAGGCATCCAACAAATGGGAAAAAATATTTGCAAGCTATGCAACAGATAAATGATTAATAAGCAGAATCTACAAAGAGATTAAGAAACTCCACAACAACAAAATAAACAACCCACTAAAGAGATGGGCCAAGGACCCCAATAGACATTTTTCAGAAAAGGAAATCCAAATGGCCAACAGACACATGAAAAAATGTTCAGGATCACTAGCAATCAGGGAAATTCACATCAAAACCATAGTGAGGTTTCATCTCACCCTGGTGAGAATGGCTCATATACAGAAATCAACAACAACAGATGCTGGCGAGGATGTGGGGAGAAAGCGACACTAACCCACTGTTGGTGGGAATGCAAACTGGTTAAGCCACTATGGAAGTTAGTCTGGAGATTCCTCAGAAACCTGAATGCAGCCCTATAATACAACCCAGCCATCCCACTCCTTGGAATTTACCCAAAGGAAATGAAATTGGCAAACAAAAAAGCAGTCTGCACCTTAATGTTTATTGCAACTCAATTCACAATAGCTATGACATGGAATCAACCCAAATGCTCATCAGCAGTAGACTGGATAAAGAAATTATGGGACATGTACTCTATAGAATACTACACAGCAGTTAAAAACAATGAAATCTGGTCATTTGCAACAAAATGGAGGAATCTGGAACACATCATGCTGAGTGAAATAAGCCAGTCCCAAAGGGACAAATACCATATGTTCTCCCTGATCGGTGACAACTGATGGAGCACCAAAAAAGAAACCTGTTGAAGTGAAATGGACACTATGAGAAACAGTAACTTGATCAGCATTTGTCCTGACTCTGGATGAACAACTTAATTCTTTATCCCTTTTAGTATTTTTTGTTCTACTTAATACTATTGGTTGAACTCTGTAATTAACACACAATTATTCTTATTGTTTAAATTTAACTGAAAAGTCATCGTGGTTAAATATAAGAGTTGTAATAGAGAGGGAGGAGATGTACAGTTTGGCACATGCTCAGTCGGACTTGCCCCAAACAGTAGAGTTAGTAACATGCAAGGGGATTCCAATTCAATCCCATTAAGGTGGCATATACCAATGCCATCTCACTAGTCCAACTGATCAGTTTCAGTTCACAATTGATCATAATGAAAGGATTAAGAGGCAAAGTGATCACACAAACAAGACTAGTGTCTGCTAATACTAACTGTAAGAATTAAAAAAGGAGTGAATTATCCAACATGGGTAGCAGGATACACAGCAGACTCATAGAATGGCAGATGTCCTAAACAGCACTCTGGCCTCAAATCCATCCTTAAAGCATTCGCATCTGGCTGAAGAGCCCATGAGAGTTTCTCAGGCATGGAAAGACAAGACACTCTGGCAAAAAAAAAAAAATTAATGAAAGATCTCTGCCAGTGAGGTCCCAATGGAAAGAACGGGCCTTCAAAGAAGGAGGTACCTTTCTCTGAAGGGAGGAGAGAACTTCCACTTTGACTACGGCCTTGTCTAAATATGATCAGAGTTGGCAAACTGAAAAGGCTTCCATAGCCTTGGCAACCCATGACAAGAGCTTCAAGTGATTACTGACACCATAGACAAGAATTAAGTCAACAACTGGAGTCACTGTGCACTTACTCCCCATGTAGGTTCTCTGTCCTTAATGTGCTATACATTGTAAATTAATGCTATAACTAGTATTCTTTTTTTTATACATGCAGAGTGGACAGTGAGAGAGAGACAGAGAGAAAGGTCTTCCTTTGCCGTTGGTTCACCCTCCAATGGCCGCCGTGGCCAGCGTGCTGCGGCCAGCGTACTGCGCTTATCTGATGGCAGGAGCCAGGTACTTATCCTGGTCTCCCATGGGGTGCAGGGCCCAAGCACTTGGGCCATCCTCCACTGTACTCCCTGCCCACAGCAGAGAGCAGGCCTGGAAGAGAGGCAACTGGGACAGAATCCGGTGCCCCGACCGGGACTAGAACCCGGTGTGCCGGCGCCGCAAGGTGGAGGATTAGCCTAGTGAGCCACGGCACCAGCCTATAACTAGTATTCAAACAGTACTTTACACTTTGTGCTTCTGTGTGGCAGCAAACTGTTGAAATATTTACTTAGTATATACTAAATTGATCTTCTGTATATAAAGAGAATTGAAAATAAATCTTGATGTGAATGGAATGGGCAAGGGTGCAAGAGATGAGAGGGTTTCTGGTGGGAAGGAAATTATGGGGGGAAAAGCCATTGGAATTCATATGCTGTACTTTGGAAATTTATTAACTAAAAGTTTAAAAAAGAATAAAATTGATACACCATTCACCAAATATTCCAAATAAAGGAAGAAGTCCCAAAATAAGAAAATCAGAGATTAAAAAGGAAATGTAACAACAGATACACAACAACAAAAATAGAAACATCAGTTACTATACAAAGATTGTATGCCAACATATTGGGAAATTTAGAATGAAATGGTAGTTTCTTGGACACATACAATCTACCAAAAATGTGTCACGAAGACAGAGAAAACCTAAAAAGACCAATACACGATATGGAAATGTAATGAATAATAAAGACCCTCCCAACAAAAAAAATAGCCCAGGACCAGACATTATGACTGTTTAATTCTGCCAGACATTTAACAAACTAACTTCAATTCTTCTCAAGCTAATTAAAACAAAGGGATGGAATCCTCCCAAGCTCCTTCTATGAATCCTGCATTAACTTAAACCAATAAAAGATGCAACAGAGAAAAAGAGCTATAGGCCAACATCCCTGATGAATATAGATGCTACCACTATTAGCCAGTGGAATCCAACACACACCAGAAAGGTCATTCACCTAGACTAAAGGATATTTATCCCTGGTATGAAGGGTTGGTTCAACACTCACAAGGGAATAAATGTGATATATTACATTAACATATTGAAGAATAAAAACCATGTGATTATCTCAATAGATGCAGAGAAAGCATTTCATGAAATATAAATCTTTTCATGATGAAAATCTTTTTTTAACTTTTATTTAATGAATATAAATTTCCAAAGTACGGCTTATGGATTACAATGGCTTCCCCCTCATAACGTCCCTCCCACCTGCAACCCCCCCCTTCCCACGCCCTCTCCCCTTCCATTCACATGAGGATTCATTTTCGATTCTCTTTATATACAGAAGATCAGTTTAGCATACATTAAGTAAAGAATTCAACAGTTTTCTCCCACACAGAAACATAAAGTGAAAAATAATAGATGATTTTTTAAATGATGATGAAATAAGATCAGACCTATTGTCATGTTTAATCCCAGTGAGAGTCAAGTTGGGAATTGATAATTTCTTCTTTTTTTTTTTTTACAGATCAGTTTAGTATACATTAAGTAAAGATTTCAACAGTTTGCACCCACATACAAACACAAAGTGAAATCCACTGTTTGAGTACTCGTTAGAGCATTAAGTCTTAATGTACAGCACATTAAGGACAGAGATCCTACATGAGGAGTAAGTGCACAGTGACTCCTGTTGTTGACTTTACAAATTGACACTCTTGTTTATGGCATCAGTAATCTCCCTATGCTCCAGTCATGAGTTTCCAAGGCTATGGAAGCCTCTTGAGTTATCCAATTCTTATCTTGTTTAGACAAGGTCATATTCAAAGTGGAGGTTCTCTCCTCCCTTCAGAGAAAGGTACCTCCTTCTTTGAAGACCTGTTCTTTCCACTGGGATCTCACTCACAGAGATCTTTCATTTAGGTCTTTTTTTTGCCAGAGTGTCTTGGCTTTCCATGCCTGAAATACTCTCTTGGGCTTTTCAGCCAGATCGGAATGCCTCTAGGGCTGATTCTGAGGCCAGAGTGCTGTTTAGGACATCTGCCATTCTATGAGTCTGCTGAGTATCTCGCTTCCCATGTTGGATCACTCTCCCCTTTCTTCTGTAATTAATACACAGTTATTCTTATGTGTTGAAAGTTAACTGAAATGTGATCCCTGTTAAACATAAGAGTGGGAATAAGAGAGGGAAGACATGTACAATTTGGGACATGCTCAAGCTGACTTGCCCCAAATGGTAGAGTTAGAAACATACCAGGGGACTCCAATTCAATCCCATCAAGGTGGCATGTACCAATGCCATCTCACTAGTCCAAGTGATCAATTTCAGTTCACAATTGATTATAATGAAAGGACTAAGAGTCAAAGGGAGCACATAAACAAGTCTAGTACCTGCTAATACTAACCGATAGAGTAAATAAAGGGGAGAGTGATCCAACATGGGAAGCGAGATACTCAGGAGACTCATAGAATGGCAGATGTCCTAAACAGCAGTCTGATGAAAATCTTAAGCAAATTGGGTATAGAAGTTACATTCCTTGTGGCTGGCTCTGTGACTCTGGGTTCAGGCCCTGGGATTGCAGGCATCCTACGTGGGCACCGGTTCTAGTCCCAGTTTCTACACTTCCAATCCAGCTCTCTACTATGGCCTGAGAAAGAAGTGGAAGATGGCCCAGGTCCTCAGGCCTCTGCACCCACCTTGTAGTCCTGGAGGAAGTTCCTGGCTCCTGGGTTTAGATAGGTGTAGTTCCAGCCATTGTGGCCATCTGGGGAGTGAACCAGTAGATGGAAGACCTCTCTCTCTGACTCTACCTTTCTCTGTAACTCTGTCTTTCAAACAAATAAATGAATCTTAAAAAAAATAAGTTATGGTCTGAGGAGGCAGGATGGCGGAATAGGAAGGGAGCACACTGATAGTCCGGGGAGAGACAGTTTAATAAAAGTGGAGATACTGCAGGTTCAAGAAAGAGTAGGGGAGGAAACAGCAGAAGAAACTCTTCCGGAATGCGAGATTCACAGTGGACCTGCGTGGAGAGCGTGGGAGCCCACAGTTCGGGACACCAGCGGTAGACTCAACACACCAGCGCTGTAACTCGACGTGAGCCGAACCTCAATAGCCCGAGACACCAGCAGGCAAGCGGAGAGAGGAGACTAGAGGGAACGACCCCCGGGGAGGAAAAGTTCTCCAGGCTAACTGGAAGACAGAGAGAGAGAAAAAAAAAAGGTGACTGGTATGGACACGGGTTTCTCTCTCTCCGCTCACCTCTCAAGGGCGAGCAAGACAAAGAGCAGGCGCCATCTTGGACATACGTCATAAGCAGAGCGACCTCAGGTCTGCACCGGCCCTGAGCCTAGCAGAAAAACCTGACTCTGGGCGGGGCGAATTAACAGGAGATTAGGACTTAGTAAATTTGTGGTGCTACTGAACTGAGACTGAGAAAAAAGAGACGGTGGGGGAGAGAACTCACGGAATTCACATGAGTACTCTCCAGAGACACTACAATTCCGTAACTTTGGCAACCTTGTGGGAGACTGAAGGAGAATTTGAGCCCACTCTGAGGGCCGAACAGATTCCCTGTGTGGTCCTTGGGAAAGAGCTTCTGATCTCTGGCTCCTGTGGGTATATTATTTGCCTGCTAACTACCTCCAACTTCGTTCAGCTGTGTGGAATTACTTCCCTTTTGAATCAAAAAAAGAAAGAAAGAGAGAGAGGTTTACCACGCCTAACCTGGGAGTGTCACCTTTGGCACACCAAACAGAGCTCTCAGGCCACACCCATCTCAAGCCTCAAAGGCTCCATCAAAAGCAGACAGTCCACTTAATACAATCGTAGCATAACAAGTAAAAGCACCACATGAAGAAAACAAATATCTCCAATATGCCAAATAACAAATGCAAAACCGAGGTAATAAAAACAAGGAAGTCACCATGACGCCCTCAAATGAAAAAGACACCCCAATTCAAGATTATGAGGATGATGATATAGAAGAAATGCAAGAAGCAGATCTCAAAAAATTGATAAGAACATTAAGAAGTTCTTAAAAACAAATTCTTGAACTACAGAAATCCTTAATGGACAAGATAGAAAATCTCTCTCATGAAAATGAAATATTAAGGAGGAATCAAAATGAAATGAAACAACTAGTACAACAGGAAACTATGATAGTGACGAGAAATCATAATGAACTGAAGAATTCAATAGATCAAATCAAAAACACAACAGAGAGCTTTACAAACAGAATGGGTGAAGCAGAAGAGAGAATATCGGACTTAGAAGACAGAGAACAGGAAAGGATACAGTCAGACCAAAGAAAAGAAGAGGAAATTAGAAATCTAAAACATATTGTCAGGAATCTGCAGGATACTATTAAAAAACCCAACATTCGGGTTCTAGGAGTTCCGGAAGGCATGGAGAGGGAGAAAGGATTAGAAGGCCTTTTTAGTGAGATATTAGCAGAAAAGTTCCCAAGTTTGGAGAAGGACAGAGACATCCTAGTACAGGAAGTTCACAGAACCCCTAATAAACACAACCAAAAGAGATCCTCACCACGACACGTTGTAATTAAACTCTCCACAGTGAAACATAAAGAAAAGATCCTAAAATGTGCAAGAGAGAAACATCAGATTACTCTCAGAGGATCTCCAATCAGACTCATAGCTGACTTCTCATCAGAAACCCTACAAGCTAGGAGGGAATGGCGAGATATAGGCCAGGTAATAAGAGAGAAAAACTGCCAGCCCAGAATATTATATCCTGCCAAGCTCTCATTTGTGAATGAAGGTGAAATAAAGACTTTTCATAGCAAACAGAAATTGAAAGAATTTGTTGCCACTCATCCAGCCCTGCAAAAGATGCTTAAAGATGTGTTGCACACAGTAACACAGAAACACAGTCATCGATATGAAAGAAGGTAAAGGAAGGAAACCTCACAGCAAAAGATCACAGGGAATTCAAAGCATATATTAGAACTTATCTTTGGCAAATGGCAGGGCAAAGTTACCACTTATCATTAGTCACATTGAACGTGAATGGCCTGTACTGTCCAGTTAAAAGACACCGGTTGGCTGATTGGGTTAAGGAACAAACCCATCTATTTGCTGCTTTCAAGAAACACATCTTTCCAAATAAGATGCATACAGACTGAAAGTGAAAGGCTGGAAAAAGATATACCATGCCAACAGAAATGAAAAAAGAGCGGACGTTCCCATCTTAATATCGGAAAACATAAACTTTACGACAAAAACTGTTAAGAGAGACAAAGAGGGACATTATGTAATGATTAAGGGATCAATACAACAAGAAGATATAACAATTATCAATGTATATGCACCTAATTACAGCACACCGGTTTATCTAAAAGATTTGCTAATGGACTTTAAGGGAGACTTAGACCCCAATACAATAGTACTGGGGGACTTCAATACTCCACTCTCAGAAATAGACAGATCAACAGGACAGAAGATCAACAAGGAGACAGTAGATTTAAACGACACTATAGCCCAAATGGATCTAACTGATATATACAGAACTTTCAATCCTACAGCTAAAGATTTTACATTCTTCTCAGCAGTACATGGAACCTTCTCTAGGATTGACCACATACTAGGACATAAAGCAAGTCTCAGCAAATTCAAAAGAATTAGAATCATACCATGCAGCTTCTCAGACCATAAAGGAATGAAGTTGGAAATTAGCAACTCAGGAATCCCTAGAGCATATGCAAACACATGGAGATTGAACAACATGCTCCTGAATGAACAATGGGTCATAGAAGAAATTAAAAGAGAAATCAAAAACTTTCTGGAAGTAAATGAGGATAACAGCACAACGTACCAAAACTTATGGGATGCAGCAAAAGCAGTGTTAAGAGGCAAGTTTATATCAATAGGTGCCTACATCAAGAAATTGGAAAGGCACCAAATAGATGAGCTTTCAATTCACCTCAAGGATCTAGAAAACCTACAGCAAACCAGACCCAAATCTAGTAGGAGAAGAGAAATAATTAAAATCAGAGAAGAAATCAACAGGATTGAATCAAGAAAAACATTACAAAAAATCAGCCAAACGAGGAGCTGGTTTTTTGAAAAAATAAACAAAATTGACACCCCATTGGCCCAACTAACTAAAAAAAGAAGAGAAAAGACCCAAATCAATATAATCAGAGTTAGATGAATAAGGAAACTTAACAACAGACACCACAGAAATCAAATGAATCATCAGAAATTACTACAAGGACTTGTATGCCAGTAAACAGGCAAACCTATCAGAAATGGATAGATTCCTGGACACATGCAACCTACCTAAATTGAACCAGGAAGACATCAAAAACCTCAACAGACCCATAACTGAGACAGAAATTGAAACAGTAATAAAGGCCCTCCCAACAAAGAAAAGCCCAGGACCAGATGGATTCACTGCTGAATTCTACCAGACATTTAAAGAAGAACTAACTCCAATTCTTCTCAAACTATTCAGAACAATCGAAAAAGAGGGAGTCCTCCCAAATTCATTCTATGAAGCCAGCATCACCTTCATTCCTAAGCCGGAAAAAGATGCAGCATTGAAAGAGAATTACAGACCAATATCCCTGATGAACATAGATGCAAAAATCAAAAATAAAATTCTCGCTAATAGAATGCAACAACACATCAGAAAGATCATCCACCCAGACCAAGTGGAATTTATCCCTGGTATGCAGGGAGGGTTTAATGTGCGCAAGACAATCAATGTGATACACCACATTAACAGACTGCAGAAGAAAAACCATATGATTATCTCAATAGATGCCAAGAAAGCATTTGATAAAATACAACACCCTTTCATGATGAAAACTCTAAGCAAACTGGGTTTGGAAGGAACATTCCTCAATATAATCAAAGCAATCTATGAAAAACCCACAGCCAACATCCTGTTGAATGGGGAAAAGTTGGAAGCATTTCCACTGAGATCTGGTACCAGACAGGGATGTCCACTCTCACCACTGCTATTCAATATAGTTCTGGAGGTTCTAGCCAGAGCTATTAGGCAAGACAAAGAAATTAAAGGGATACAAATTGGGAAGGAAGAAGTCAAACTATCCCTCTTTGCAGATGACATGATTCTTTATTTAGAGGACCCAAAGAACTCTGCTAAGAGACTATTGGAACTCATAGAAGAGTTTGGCAAAGTAGCAGGGTATAAAATCAATGCACAAAAATCAACAGCCTTTGTTTACACAGACAATGCCATGGCTGAGGAAGAACTTCTAAGATCAATCCCATTCACAATAGCTACAAAACAAATAAAATACCTTGGAATAAACTTAACCAAGGACGTTAAGGATCTCTATGATGAAAGTTGCAAAACCTTAAAGAAAGAAATAGAAGAGGATACCAAGAAATGGAAAAATCTTCCATGCTCATGGATTGGAAGAATCAATATCATCAAAATGTCCATTCTCCCAAAAGCAATTTATAGATTCAATGCAATACCAATCAAGATACCGAAGACCTTCTTCTCAGATCTGGTAAAAAATGATGCTGAAATTCCTATGGAGGCACAGGAGTCCTCAAATAGCTAAAGCAATCTTGTACAACAAAAACAAAGCCGGAGGCATCACAATACCAAATTTCAGGACATACTACAGGGCAGTTGTAATCAAAACAGCATGGTACTGGTACAGAAACAGATGGATAGACCAATGGAACAGAATAGAAACACCAGAAATCAATCAAAACATCTACATCCAACCTGTATTTGATCTTGGATCTTAAACCAATTCCTGGAGCAAGGACATTCTATTCAATAAATGGTGCTGGGAAAACTGGATTTCCCTACCTTACACATTACACAAAAATCCACTCAACATGGATTAAAGACCTAAATCTATGACCTGACACCATCAAATTATTAGAGAACATTGGAGAAACCCTTCAAGATATTGGCACAGGCAAAGAATTTCTGGAAAAGACCCGGGAGGCACAGGCAGTCAAAGCCAAAATCAACTATTGGGATTGCATCAATTTGAGAAGTTTCTGTACTGCAAAAGAAACAGTCAGGAGAGTGAAGAGACAACCGACAGAATGGGAAAAAATATTTGCAAACTATGCAACAGATAAAGGGTTAATAACCAGAATCTACAAAGAGATCAAGAATCTCCACAAAAACAAAACCAACAACCCAATTAAGAGATGGGCCAAGGACCTCAATAGACATTTTTCAAAAGAGGAAATCCAAATGGCCAACAGGCACATGAAAAAATGTTCATGGTCACTAGCAATCAGGGAAATGCAAATCAAAACCACAATGAGGTTTCACCTCACCCAGGTTAGAATGACTCACATTCAGAAATCTACCAACAACAGATGCCTGTGAGGATGTGGGGAAAAAGGGACACTAACCCACTGTTGGTGGGAATGCAAACTGGTCAAGCCACTATGGAAGTCAGTCTGGAGATTCCTCAGAAACCTGAAGATAACCCTACCATTCGACCCAGCCATCCCACTCCTTGGAATTTACCCAAAGGAATTGAAATTGGCAAACAAAAAAGCGGTCTGCACCCTAATGTTTATTGCAGCACAATTCACAATAGCCAAGACATGGAACCAACCTAAATGCCCATCAACGGTAGACTGGATAAAGAAATTATGGGAAATGTACTCTTTAGAATACTATACCGCAGTAAGAAACAACGAAATCCAGTCATTTGCAACAAAATGGAGGAATCTGGAACACATCATGCTGAGTGAAATAAGCCAGTCCCAAAGGGACAAATACCATATGTTCTCCCTGATCGGTGACAACTGACTGAACACCAAAAAGGAAACCTGTTGAAGTGAAATGGACACTATGGGAAACGGTGACTTGATTAGCATAGCCCTGACTGTTAATGAACAACTTAATACATTTCCCTCTTAGTAATTTTTTTTTCTGTTCTACTTAATATGACTGGTTTAATTCTGTAATTAATACACAGTTATTCTTAAGTGTTGAAATTTAACTGAAATGTGATCCCTGTTAAACATAAGAGTGGGAATAAGAGAGGGAAGAGATGTATAATTTGGGACATGCTCAAGCTGACTTGCCCCAAATGGTAGAGTTAGAAACATACCAGGGGACTCCAATTTAATCCCATCAAGGTGGCATGTACCAATGCCATCTCACCAGTCCAAGTGATCAATTTCAGTTCACAATTGATCATAATGAAAGGACTAAGAGTCAAAGGGAGCACATAAGCAAGAATAGTACCTGCTAATACTAACCAATAGAATAAATAAAGGGGACAGTGATCCAACATGGGAAGCGAGATACTCAGCAGACTCATAGAATGGCAGATGTCCTAAACAGCACTCTGGCCTCAGAATCAGCCCTAAAGGCATTCAGATCTGGCTGAAAAGCCCATGAGAGTATTTCAGGCATGGAAAGCCAAGACACTCTGGCAAAAAAAAAAAAATTAAATGAAAGATCTCTGTGAGTGAGATCCCAGTGGAAAGAACAGGTCTTCTAAGAAGGAGGTACCTTTCTCTGAAGGGAGGAGAGAACCTCCACTTTGAATATGACCTTGTCTAAACAAGATAAGAGTCGGAGAACTTAGAGGGCTTCCATAGCCTTGGAAACTCATGACTGGTGCACAGGGAGATTACTGATGCCATAAACAGGAGTGTCAATTTGTAAAGTCAACAACAGGAGTCACTGTGCACTTACTCCTCATGTAGGATCTCTGTCCTTAATGTGCTGTACATTAAGACTTAATGCTCTAACGAGTACTCAAACAGTATATTTCACTTTGTGTTTCTATGGGGGTGCAAACTGTTGAAATCTTTACTTAATGTATACTAAACTGATCTTCTGTAAAAAAAAAAAAAGAAATTATCAATTCCCAACTTGACTCTCACTGGGATTAAACATGACAATAGGTCTGATCTTATTTCATCATCATTTAAAAAATCATCTATTATTTTTCACTTTATGTTTCTGTGTGGGAGAAAACTTTTGATATCTTTACTTAATGTATGCTATACTGATCTTCTGTATATAAAGAGAATTGAAAATGAATCCTCACGTGAATGGAAGGGGAGAGGGAGTGGGAAAGGGGAGGGATGCGGGTGGGAGAGACGATATGGGGGGGGAAGCCATTGTAATCCATAAGCCGTACTTTGGAAATTTATATTCATTAAATAAAAGTTAAAAAAAGTTCCATTCCTCAACACAATCAATCCAATTTATGATAAATTTAGGCAAGCATCTTATTGAATGGGGAAAACCTGGAAGCAGTCCCCATAAGACCCAAAACCAGACAAATATGCCTACTCTAATCATTACTATTCAATATAGTTCTGGAAGATTTAGCCAGAACTATTAGGCAAGAAAAAGATATCAAAGGGGTACAAATTGGAAAGGAGGAAGTCAAATTATCACTATTTATAGTGATATTTATAGATGACAAGAGTCTATATATAAGGAAATCAAAACACTCCACTGAGAGACTATAAGAACTCACAAAAATGTTTGAGAAAATGGCAGAATATAAAATCAACACAAAAATCAATTGCCTTTGTATACACAGAAAATGTCATTGCTAAGAGAGATTTCTAAGATCAATCCCATTCACAAAGGCTGCAAAAAGAATTGAACACCTTGGAATAAATATAAACAAGAATGACAAGGATCTCTATTATGGTGTGAACTCATGCAGGCTGTTGGCTGTTCAACTGACTGACTGGAGTTAGTGGGGTATAAAGCAGTAGTGGATATGGCTGTGGGCAGTTCCTCAGGGCATGATGAGAGGGCAGCAGCTTGACAATCATTAGAATCTTCATCCACTAACAAGGCAGTCTTTCAGTCTTGTTCAGCTGATTCTGGTTGACTGCCAGTTGCAGGCTTGATGCTTCTGTCTGGTACCCAAATGGACTGTCTAGCATTCTTTGGAAAGACACAAGCATATCCTTGGCCCTTGGTTAGCAGAATAAGGTCATTTAGGGTGTTGAAATCCAGGGCCTGAATTATTCATCTGCTCCAACATTAATTGGAATCATGCAGGTGGGATGGGGTCTATCAGCTGCCCTGAGAGCCTGAGGTACCTGGGGACTGACACAAATGTGGGGATCCTCACTGGGTGTGGATGGGATGACCTCACATGGGTTATCACCTTGAGGTCATCTAAGTTTATCCCATGGATATTTGGGGGGTGGCTGACTAGCACTGCTGCATTGTCTGCTGTCATGGCATTTTCACTGTCGGAGCTCTCTCCCTAAGTCATCATCTGTTTCCTGTGAGGCAGCAGCCTGGAGTGACAGGCTCTTATCACTCACAGATTCACTATGTTTGGTAATCTGTGAGGCTTCTGAGAGGAGGGTATGTTTCCCATGTTTGAGTGCTTAAGAGCAGCATGCCAAGTCAACTCTGGCCAAAAGAAAGACACCCACAGCACTGCTGCCATAACAAAACAAATTCCTAGCACCTCAGCAGATGATGGCATTATGCAGGGGTTCCCTATGTTAGATGAACAGACAGTGGTATATCAGATCATAAGTATGCCCAATGCTTAGTGGGGGACTTCCTTGATTTGTTAGGTCAAAGCCATATCATGTCTCCAGAGCGTCACCTCTCTTGAGTGAAGGAAGATAACTTGGTTCCAAATTCTGGGATGATCAGTCCCTTATGTGAATTTGTCGGGTGAACTGAAAGTAAATGGAGGGGCTGAGAAGCAGCGTTATGCTTCTGGGCGGTGTGTGCCTAACATTGGGTCACTTCAACTGAGGACAAAGACCAGGAAAGGGGAGTAAGAGGGGGTTCTGTGCTCACCCTCACAGAACCGAACAGCACACAAAACACTGAAGGGCCTACTATCCAAAATTGGGGAGGGAGAGTCCTCACCAAGTGCATCACATTGTCTTTTTCTCAGTCATGTTGGGTGCCAGATGTTACTGTGGATTCATTCTGAGAGGAGCATGATGGGGGCAAGAGATGCAAAGTCATCACACAGACACTGGGAGTTGGGTGAAAGTGGGCTAGAGGCAAGTAGCTCACAGACTTGTTTATTTCAGTTGGTGCAGCAGCTTATATAGCTGAGGCAGCCAATCTGGTCAAAGGGTGGTTTATGCCATAACCAGTAACTGCCTGTAGCTAGGCAGGCTCCTTTGCCAAGTGAGTTCTGCCACCATTTCCTGAGTAACTGATGCTCACTTGCTAGTGGCAGCTTGGCATAGCCTTCTCATTCCACCACAGATATTGAGATACCTCAGAAATCTGAATATAGACCTACCATATGACTCAACCATTCTACTCCTGGGAATTTACCCAAGGGAAATGAAATCAGCATATGAAAAAGTTCTCAGAGCCCCCATGTTCATTGCAGCTCAAATCACAATAGTTCACATATGGAATCAACCTGAATGCCCATCAATTGAAGACTGGATAAAGAAATTATGTAATGTGCACACTATGGTATACTACATAGTTAAAAAAAAACCATGAAATCCATGAGATTCTTGAGTTGTTAGTTTCCAACTCAGCTTCATTCCATTTTGGTAACAGAAAATGCAAGTATGATTAAGTCTTTTTTTAATCCACCCAGTCTGTATCTTTTAACTGGAGATTTTAGGCCACTGACATTCAAGGTTTATATTGTTAAGTAATGACTTAGCTCTGCCATTTTTTCAGTAAATATTCCTATTGTTTGCTTTGAATTTCTTTCATTTGCCTTCACATTCTTTCGTAATGATGACTATCTTTCTGTTTCAGTGTGTAGCACATCCATAAGGGTCTTTTGTAAGGCTGGACAAATGGTGACAAATTCTTTAAATTTTTGTTTGTTATGGGAGATTTTTATTTCATCTTTATTCATAAATGAGAGCTTTGCAGGATACAGTATTCTGGGCTGACAGTTTTTTCTCCTAAGACCTGGACTATGTCTCTCCATTGTCTCCTAGCCTAGAGAGTTTCTGATGAGAAATCAACTGAGATTCTAATTGGAGATCCTCTTAAAGTGATCTGGCATTTCTTTCATGCCATGTACATTTTAGAATCTTTTCTTTCTGTTTTACTTTTGAAAGTTTCACTACAATGTATCAGGGTGAAGATCTTTTCTGGTCATGCCTAATGTTCTATGTGCTTCCTGTACTCGGACATTCCATTCTTTCTCCAAATTGGGAAAGGTTATGTAATCATTAGAAAGATAAATAAGTCTTCTAATCTGTTCTAATCTGTCCTAAACTGTTCCCTGTTTCATGCCTTCAGGAACTCCTAAGACTCATATATTTGTTCATTTGATAGTATCCCATAAACTCCAACACTGTTTTTAATTGTTCTGATTTCTTTTTTTTTTTTTTGTCCTGCCTGAAAATTTTCCAAAATTTGTCTTCCAGCTTGGATATTTTTCTTTAGCCTCACCAAGACTGTTGTTAAGGCTTTCCATGGTGTTTTTATTCTATCTAAATTCCTGGTTTCTAAAATTTTATTTTGATTTCTTTTGAAAATCTCAATTTCAAGGGAAAAATATTCATTCATATTGTGTATGAATTTTTTATTCATATATTTGCTTGTCATTG
Source organism: Oryctolagus cuniculus (assembly GCF_964237555.1). Lineage (NCBI taxonomy): Eukaryota > Metazoa > Chordata > Mammalia > Lagomorpha > Leporidae > Oryctolagus > Oryctolagus cuniculus. Next base: position 34,330,469 of record NC_091445.1, read on the forward strand.
CTTCTGAATAATCTTACAATTAATCCTTTGAATTTCTTTTCAAGCATTTCATCAATCTCTTTTTCATCACATTCTAGTATTTAAATATTTTTGCATCATGTTTTCTACCTGATTCTTGTTTCTTGAATTTCTGCATTTATTTCTAGGCATTTATGGAGATACTTATTGGTTTTTCCTCTGATGGCTTTTGTATTTGAACTATTCCTCTGTGACTTAGTGGAGTGTCCACTCTTTCAGTGAATACCCAGATGAGTGTACTGGGTGTGGCCTGAGCGCTAGTCCATGCTCCAGGGTGTGGTGAATATCCAGGGTAATACCCAAAATGCATGTGGTATATCTATCTATTTATGCGAAGGGAGTGGTTGATCTCTGTTGGCATAATCACACCCACATGTCCCCTCTTCAACCCAAGGGGTTATCTCTCATTGGGTGCAATACTAATCCACTCTCCAAAAGGACAACACAAACGTTCTGTGCAGTCCTCAGTTTGAGTACAATTCTGTGGCAATGACTCACCTCAGATAATCAGAGAGCTCTAAGACTGTGGAGCTGCTCACAGTGATTATCTAGAGACTCAGCTACACCTTGACTGCTCTCATGCAGTCAGAATTCCCACAGTCTTAGCACACAAAGCTTCTATAGTGAAGGGGTGCAGAGGGCAGGCTCTATTCCATCAGACTGTCCTATCCACAGAGTGGCAGAGATGATCCCAGATCCAGCTGCCTGTGGGTTTTCTGCCTAGCTGGTTTGATCCCCAGAGCTTCTGATATGTTGAGAGGCTGGTGTCAAGTCACAGTCATATGTGGGTTCCCATCTCCCTGTCAATCCTTCCAGCCAAATTTAAAGTCAATGGGGAACACTGATTTATTTCCTTCTGGTAAAATTCTTGGATCACACACATAGACAAGAGCTGTGGGTCAGGTGCCATTTTTGACATATGTAACAGCTGTGCCAGCTCATGTGCATGCACCTAGCAAATCACACAGCAGAGAAGGATGCCATCTTTCCAGTAGCTATGGCAGTAGCTTGGGTCCAGGCACCTGGCAACTGGTGGTGAGAAAGCACCACTGTGAGATGAGAATACACAATCTTCTCAAAAGTACATGGAGCCTACTCTAGGATTAACCACGTACTAGGCAATAAAATGATTCTCTGCAATTCAAAAGAATTGAAATCATACCATGCATCTTATCAGTACACAATGGAATGAAGCTGGAAATTAGCAACTCAGGAATCTCTTGAGCATATGTAAACACATGGAGACTGAATGACATGCTCCTGAATGAACACTGGGTCACAGAAGAAATCAAAAGAGAAATCAAAAACTTTCTGGAAGTAAATGAGGATAACAACACAACATATCAAAACTTATGGGATACAGCAAAAGCAGTGTTAAGAGGAAAGGTTATAGCAATAAATGCCTACATCAAAAAATTGGAAGTACACCAAACAAATGAGCTATCAATGTATCTCAAGGATTTATAAAAACTGCAGCAAACCACACCCAAAACTAGTAGGAGAAGAGAAATAATTAAAATCAGAGAAGAAATCAACAGAACTGAATCCAAAAAACATTAAAAAGATAAGCAAAAAGAAGGGCTGGTTTTCTGAAACAATAAAAAATGGACACACCATTGGCCCAACCAACTAAAAAAAAGAAAAGACCAAAATCAATAAAATCAGAGAAGAAAAAGGATTGTAACAACAGACACCACAGAAATAAAGAGTCACCACAATTTACTACCAAGAGTTCTATGACAGCAAACAGGACAATCTATCAGAAATGGATAGATTCCTGGACACATGCAACCTATCTAAATTGAATCATGAAGGCATAGAAAAATTAAACAGACCAATAACCGAGTCAGAAATTGAATCAGTCATAAAGGCCCTCACAACAAAGAAAAGCCCAGGACCAGATGGATTCACTGCTGAATACTACCAGACATTTAATGAGGAACTAACTCCAATGCTTCTCAAACTATTCAGAATAATTAAAAAAGAGGGAAGGCTCCCAAATTCTTTCTAGGAAGCCAAGAGAACATTAATTCTTAAACCTAAAAAAGATGTAGCATTGAAAGAGAATTACATAACAACCTCTATGATGAACATAGACACAAAAATACTCAATAAAATTCTGGCCAATAAAATGCAACAACACATCAGAAAGAAAATCCATCCAAACCAAGTGTGATATATCCCTGGTATGCAGGGATGGTTCAATGTTCACAAATCAATCAATGTGATACACCAAATTAACAGACTCCAGAAGAAAAACCATATGATTTTCTCAATAGATACAGAGAAAGCATTCAAAAAAATACAACAACATTTCATGATGAAAACTCTACGCAAACTAGGTATAGAAGGAACATTCCTCAATACAATCAAAGCAATTTATAAAAAACCCACAGCCAACATTCCTATTATTATTATTGAATGGGGAAAAGTTGGAAGCATTTCCACTGAGGTCTGGTACCAAACAAGAATGCCCACTATCACCAATGCTATTCAATATAGTACTGGAAGTTTGAGCAAGAGCTGTTAGGCAAGAAAAAGAAATTAAACAGATACAAATTGGGAAAGAAGGAGTGAAACTATCCCTCTTTGCAGATGACATGATTCTTTATTTAGGGGACCCAAAGAACTCTACTAAGAGACTATTGGAACTCATAGAAGAGTTTGGCAAAGTAGCAGGATAGAAAATCAATGCACAAAAATCAAAAATCAACAGCCTTTTATACACAGGCAATAATATGGCTGAGAAAGAACTGCTAACATCAATCCATTCACAATAGCTACAAAAACAATCAAATATATTGGAATAAACTTAACCAAGGACTTTAAAGATCTCTACAATGAAAATTACAAAACCTTAGAGAAAGAAATAGAAGAGGATACCAAAAAATACCTTGCATGCTCATGGATTGGAAGAATGAACATCATCAAAATGTCCATTCTCCCAAAAGCAATTTATAGACTCAATGTGATACCAATCAAATACCAAAGAAATTCTTCTCAGATCTGGAAAAAATGATGCTGAAATTCACATGGAGGCATAGGAGACCTCGAATAGCTAAAGCAATCTTATACAACACAAACAAAGCCAGAGACATCAAAAACCAGATTACAAGAAATACTACAAGGCAGTTATAATCGAAACAGCATGGTACTAGTACAGAAACACATGGATAGACCAAGGAAAAGAATAGACACACCAGAAATCAATCCAAACATCTACAGCCAACTTATATTTGAACAGGATCTAAAACCAATTCCTGGAGCAAGGAAAATATATTCAAGAAATGGTGCAGGGAAAACTGGATTTCTACATGCAGAAGCATGAAGCAAGACCCCTACCTTACACTTTACATAAAAATCCACTCAACATGGATTAAAGATCTAAATCTATGACCTGACAGCATCATATTATCAGGAACATCAGAGAAACTCTGCAAGATATAGACACAGGCAAAGACTTCTTGGAAAAGACCCTGGAGGCACAGGCAGTCAAAGCCAATATTAACAATTGGGATTACATCAAACTGAGAAGTTTCTGTACTACAAAAGAAATAGTCAGGAAAGTTAAGAGGCATTCAACAGAATGGGAAAAAATATTTGCAAGCTATGCAACAGATAAATGATTAATAATGAGAATCTACAAAGAGATCAAGAAACTCCACAACATCAAAACAAACAACCCACTTAAGAGATGGGCCAAGGACATCAATAGATATTTTTTAAAAGAGGAAATCCAAATGGCCAACAGGCACATGAAAAAATGTTCAGGATAACTAGTCATCAGGGATATTCACATCAAAACCACAGTGAGGTTTCATCTCACCCTGGTGAGAATGGCTCACATACAGAAATCAACAACAACAGATGCTGGCGAGGATGTGGGGAGGAAGGCACACTAACCCACTGTTGGTGGGAATGCAAACTGGTAAAGCCACTATGGAAGTCAGTCTGGAGATTCCTAAGAAACCTGAATGTAGCCCTATAATACAACCCAGCCTACACACTCCTTAGAATTTACACAAGGAAATTAAATTTGTAAATAAAAGAGCTATCTGCACCTCAATGTTTATTGCAGCCCAATTCAAAACAGCTAGACCTGGAATCAACCTAAATTCCCAACACAGAAGACTGGATAAAGAATATATGGGATATGTACTCTTTAGAATACTACAGAGCAGTAAAAAAAATGGAATCCAGTCATTTGCAACAAAATGGAGGAATTTAGTTGAGTGAATTAAGCTGAATTAAGTTGAATCAGGTTGAGGGAATTAAGCCAGTCCCAAAGGGACAAATACCATATGTTCTCCCGATTGGTGACAACTAACCGAGCACCAAAAAGGAAAACTGTTGAAGTGAAATGGACACTATGAGAAACAATGTCTTGATCAGCTCTTGTCCTGACTCTCGAGGAACAACTTACTACTTCATTCCTTTTAGTATTTTTTGTTCTACTTAATACCATTGGTTTAACTCTTTAATTAAGACACAATTATTCTTAGTCATTTTAATTTAACTGAAAAGTGATCCCTGTTAAATCTAAGAGAGGGAATAAGAGGGATGTGATGTACACTTCAGCATATGCTCAGACTTACCCCTAATGTTAGAGCTAGAGTGTCTTGGCTTTCCATGCCTGAAATACTCTCATGGGCTTTTCAGCCAGATCCACATGCCTTAAGGGCTGATTCTGAGGCCAGAGTGCTGTTTAGGACATCTGCCATTCTATGAGTCTGCTGTGTATCTCACTTCCCATGTTGGATCGTTCTCTCCCTTTTTTATTCTATCAGCTAGTATTTGCAGACACTATTCTTGTTTATGTGATCCCTTTGGCTCTTAGTCCTATCATTATGATCAATTGTGAACAGAAATTGATCACTGGGACTATTGAGATGGCATTGGTATATGCCACCCTGATGGGATTGAATTGGAATCCCCTGGTATGTTTCTAACTCTACCGTTTGAGGTAAGTCAGCTTGAGCATGTCCCGAATTGCACATCTCTTCCCTCTCTTACTCCCACTCTTACATTTAACAGCGATCACTTTTCAGTTAAGTTTCAGCACTTAACAAGAATTGTGTATTGATTACAGTATTCAACCAAAAGTATTAAGTAGAACAAACAAAAAAAATACTAAGAGGGATAACATATTAAGTTGTTCATCAACAGTCAGTGTGAGGGCTGATCAAGTCACCATTTCTCATAGTGTTCATTTCACTTTAACAGGTTTCCTTTTTGGTGCTCAGTTGTCACCTATCAGGTAGGACATGTGGTATTTGTCCCTTTGGGACTGGCTTATTTCACTCAGCATAATGTTTTCCAAATTCCTAACAGGTATCACTTTTCAGTTAAATTTAAACACCTAAGAATAATTGTGAATTAACACACAACTATTCTTAGTCATTTTTATTTAACTGAAAAGTGAGGCATATTAAATATAAGAGTAAGAATAAGAGAGGGAGGAGATGTACAGTTCAGCACAGCTCAATGGGACTTACCCCTAATGGTAGAGCTGGAATGTAACAGGGGATTCCAATTTAATCTCATCAAGGTGGCATGTACCAATGCCATCTTGCTTTTTAAAGTGATCAGTTTAACTGGGAAAACTGGATTTCCACGTGCAGAATCATGAAGCAAGACCCCTACCTTACACCTTACACAAAAATCCACTCAATGTGGATTAAAGACCTAAATCTACGACCTGACACCATCAAGTTACTAGAGAACATTGGAGAAACCCTTCAAGATATTGGCACAGGCAAAGAATTTCTGGAAAAGACCCGGGAGGCACAGGCAGTCAAAGCCAAAATCAACTATTGGGATTGCATCAAATTGAGAAGTTTCTGTACTGCAAAAGAAACAGTCAGGAGAGTGAAGAGACAACCGACAGAATGGGAAAAAATATTTGCAAACTATGCAACAGATAAAGGGTTAATAACCAGAATCTACAAAGAGATCAAGAAACTCCACAAAAACAAAACCAACAACCCACTTAAGAGATGGGCCAAGGACTTCAATAGACATTTTTCAAAAGAGGAAATCCAAATGGCCAACAGGCACATGAAAAAATGTTCAAGGTCTCTAGCAATCAGGGAAATGCAAATCAAAACCACAATGAGGTTTCACCTCACCCCAGTTAGAATGGCTCACATGCAGAAATCTACCAACAACAGATGCTGGCGAGGATGTGGGGACAAAGGGACACTAACCCACTGTTGGTGGGAATGCAAACTGGTCAAGCCACTATGGAAATCAGTCTGGAGATTCCTCAGAAACCTGAATATAACCCTACCATTCGACCCAGCCATCCCACTCCTTGGAATTTACCCAAAGGAGTTTAAATTGATACACAAAAAAGCGGTCTGCACCCTAATGTTTATTGCAGCACAATTCACAATAGCCAAGACCTGGAACCAACCTAAATGCCCATCAACGGTAGACTGGATAAAGAAATTATGGGATATGTATTCTTCAGAGTACTATACCACAGTAAGAAACAACGAAATCCAGTCATTTGCAACAAAATGGAGGAATCTGGAACACATCATGCTGAGTGAAATAAGCCAGTCCCAAAGGGACAAATACCATATGTTCTCCCTGATCAGTGACAACTGACTCAACACCAAAATGGAAACCTCCTGAAGTGAAATGGACACTATGAGAAACGGTGACTTGATCAGCATAGCCCTGACTGCTAATGGACAACTTAATACATTATCCCTCATAGTATTTTTTTTTGTCTGTTCTACTTAATATGACTGGTTTAATTCTGTAATTATCACACAGTTATTCTTAAGTGTTGAAAATTAACTGAAATGTGATCCCTGTTAAACATAAGAGTTGGAATAAGAGAGGGAAGAGATGTATAATTTGGGGCATGCTCGGGCTGACTTGCTCCAATTGGTAGAGTTGGAAACATACCAGGGTATTCCAACTCAATCCCATCAAGGTGGCATGTGCCAATGCCATCTCACTACTCCAAGTGATCAATTTCAGTTCACAATTGATCATAATGAAAGGACTAAGAGTCAAAGGGAGCACATAAACAAGTCTAGTATCTGCTAACACCAACCGATAGAATAAATAAAGGGGAGAGTGATCCAACATGGGAAGTGAGATACTCAGCAGACTCATAGAACGGCGGATGTCCTAAATAGCACTCTGGCCTCAGAATCAGCCCTAAAGGCACTCGGATCTGGCTGAAAAGCCCATGAGAGTATTTCAGGCATGGAAAGCCAAGACACTCTGGCAAAAAGATCTCTGTGAGTGAGATCCCAGTGGAAAGAACAGGTCTTCAAAGAGGGAGGTGCCTTTCTCTGAAGGGAGGAGAGAACCTCCACTTTGACTATGACCATGTCTAAACAAGATAAGAGTCGGAGAACTCAAGGGGCTTCCATAGCCTTGGAAACTCATAACTGGTGCATAGGGAGATTACTGATGCCATAAACAGGAGTGTCAATTGGTAAAGTCAACAACAGGAGTCACTGTGCACTTATTCCTCATGTAGGATCTCTGTCCTTAACGTGCTGTACACTGAGGCTTAATGCTATAACGAGTACTCAAACAGTATATTTCACTTTGTGTTTCTATGGGGGTGCAAACGACTGAAATCTTTACTTAATGTACACTAAACTGATCTTCTGTAAAAAAAAAAAAAAGAAAGAAAGAAATTATCAATTCCCAACTTGACTCTCACTGGGATTAAACATGACAATAGGTCAGATCTGATTTCATCATCATTTAAAAAAAATCATCTATTATTTTTCACTTTATGTTTCTGTGTGGGAGCAAACTGTTGAAATACTTACTTAAGGTATACTAAGCTGATCTTCTGTATATTAAGATAATCGAAAATGAATCTTGATGTGAATGGAAGGGGAGAGGGAGTGGGAAAGGGGAGGGTTGTGGGTGGGAGGGACGGTATGGGGGGGGAAGCCATTGTAATCCATAAATCGTACTTTGGAAATTTATATTCATTAAATAAAAGATAAAAAAAAGTGATCAGTTTAAGTTCATAATTGATCATAATGATAGGATTAAGTGTCAAAGGGATTACATAAATAAGACCAGTGTCTGCAAGTAATAATTGATAGAACTGAAGAAGAGAGAACGATCCAACATGGGAAGCAGGATACACAGCAGACTCATAGAATGGCAAATGCCCTAAACAGCACTCTGGCCTCAGAATCAGCCCTTAAGGCATTTGGATCTGGCTAAAAAGCCCATGTGAGATTCTCAGGCATAGAAAGGCAAGACACTGGAAAAAATGAGCTAAATGAGATATCTCTGTGAGTCAGATCCCAGCAGAGAGAATGGGCCATCAAAGAAGTCAGTACCTTTCTCTGAATGGAGGAGAGAACTTCCACTTTGAATATGGCCTAGTCTAAATTGGATTGGTGTAGGTGAACTCAAGAGGCTTCCATAGCCTTGGCAGCTCATGACAAGAGCCTTGGGTTATTACTGCCATCATAAATAAGAGTGTCAATTGTTAAATCAACAATGAGAGTCATTGTGCACCTGCTCCCCATGTGGGACATCTGTCCTTAATGTGTTGTACTATGTGAATAAAGGTGAACTACTACCCAAAGAGTACTCTTTATTTTGTTTGTCTTTTTTGGTGCAGTCTGTTGAAATCTTCCCTTAGTATATACTGAGTTGATCTTCTGTATACAAAGATAATTGAAAATGATGAAGAATGGGATGGGAGAGGGAGTGGGAGAAGGGATGGTTGCAGGTGGGAGGGAGGTTATGGGGGAAAAGCTGCTATAATTCAGAAGTTGTACTTTGGAAATTTATATTTATTAAATAACAGTTGAAAAATATATATATAACCTCCAGACATTAAAGCATCAAAGTACATAGAAAAAAGATTAATAGATCAAATGGAGACTAAACTACAATGTGACAATAGCATGAGACTTCAACACATCACTTCCTGAAATGGACAAATTATCCAGACAGAAATCCAACATAGAAAAACTGGATTTAAACTGCATGTCATACAAAACAAACCTAAGAAACATTATAGAGAAGTCCATTGAACAGCTGCAGAATATTTTTTCAAGTGTATCTGGAGTCTTCCAGGTAACTCATGTGTTAGGCCACAAAACAAAACTTAGAAAATTCAAAAAACTATATTTTCTATACTTCTATGATAACAACAAAACTTAGAAAATTCAAAAAACTATATTTTCTATACTTCTATGATAACAATGGAGTTAAACTAGTATACAATAATAGGAGTAACTTCAGAAAGCCCACAAACACATGGAAACTAAATAATTGGTATTCAACCAGTACGTCTATCATTATTTTAAAATGTGATCTTTAAAATATCTTAAGTTAAGTGAAAATGGAAGCACAATAATAAATGGGTATACTTGTACAGCAGTAAAAGCAGTTCTAAGAGAAATGTTTATAATAATTTGCCTGTATTTAAGAAAAAGAAATATCTCAGCTAAACAACCTAATATTGCATCTCAAGATTGTAGTACAATAACAACAAATTAAACTCAGCATTAACAAAAGAGAATGAATATTATAATTTTTTGGAACATAAAATAAATAGAAAGAGCCTCAAAAACAGAAAAGAAAGACAGATTGAAGTTCTCAGGTTTTGAAAAGATAAACAAAATTTGATTAAACATTATCCAGCATAAGAGGAAAAGAGAGAATCTCCAAATAAAATTAGAGATGAAAATGGAGACAAATTAACTGATACCACAGAAAACAAAAGATCAAAGTTGTCACCTATCAAGGAGAACAAGTGGTATTTGTCCCTTTGGGATTGGCTTATTTCACTCAGCATAATGTTTTCCAAATTCCTAACAGGGATCACTTTTCAGTTAAAATTTAAACACCTAAGAATAATTGTGTGTTAATTACAGAGTTCAACCAATGGTACTAGAACAAAAAAAAAATACTAAAATGGATAAAGTATTACATTGTACATCAACAGTCAGGACAAGAGCTGATCAGGTCACTGTTTCTCATAGTGTCCCTTTCACTTCAACAAGTTTCCCCTTTGGTGCTCAGTTAGTTGCGACCAATCAGGGAGAACATATGATATTTGTCCGTTTGGGACTGGCTTAATTCACTCAGCATGATGTTTTCCAAATTCCTCCATCTTGTTGCAAATGACTGGATTTCGTTGTTTTTGACTGCTGTATAGTATTCGATAGAGTACATGTCCCATAATTTCTTTATCCAGTCTACTGTTGATGGGCATTTGGGTTGGTTCCAGGTCTTAGCTATTGTGAATTGAGCTGCAATAAACATTAAGGTGCAGACAGCTTTTTTGTTTGCCAATTTCGTTTCCTTTGGGTAAATTCCAAGGAGTGGGATGGCTGGGTTGAATGGTAGGGTTATAGTCAGGTTTCTGAGGAATCTCCAGACTGACTTCCATAGTGGATTAACCAATTTGCATTCCCACCAACAGTGGGTTAGTGTCCCTTTTTCCCCACATCCTCTCCAGCATCTACTGTTGGTAGATTTCTGAATGTGAGCCATTCTAACTGGGGTGAGGTGAAACCTCATTGTGGTTTTGATTTGCATTTCCCTGATTGCTAGTGATCTTGAACATTTTCTCATGTGTCTGTTGGCCATTTGGATTTCCTCTTTTGTAAAATGTCTATTTTTTTGTTTGTTCTACTTAATACTTTTGGTTAAATACTGTAATCAATACACAATTCTTCTTAAGTGCTGAAACTTAACTGAAAAGTGATCGCTGTTAAATATAAGAGTAGGAGTAAGAGAGGGAAGAGATGTGCAATTCGGGACATGTTCAAGCTGACTTACCTCAAACGGTAGAGTTAGAAACATACCAGGGGATTCCAATTCAATCCTATCAAGGTGGCATGTACCAATGCCATCTCACTAGTCCCAGTGATCAATTTCTGTTCACAATTGATCATAATGATAGGACTAAGAGCCAAAGGGATCACATAAACAAGAATAGTGTCTGCAAATACTAGCTGATAGAATAAAAAAGGGAGAGAATGATCCAACATGGGAAGTGAGATACACAGCAGACCCATAGAATGGCAGATGTCCTAAACAGCACTCTGGCCTCAGAATCAGCCCTTAAGGCATGTGGATCTGGCTGAAAAGCCCATGAGAGTATTTCAGGCATGGAAAGCCAAGACACTCTGGGGAAAAAAAAAAAAACCTAAATGAAAGATCTCCGCGAGTGAGATCCCAGTGGAAAGAATGGGTCATCAAAGAAGGAGGTACCTTTCTCTGAAGGGAGGAGAGAACTTCCACTTTGACCATGGCCTTGTCTAAAAATTATCATAGTCGGTGAACCCAGGGGGCTTCCATAGCTTTGGCAGCTCATGACAAGAGCCTAGGGTCATTACTGATGCCATAAACAAGAGTGTCAAATTGTTAAGTCAACAACAGGAGTCACTGTGCACTTACTCCTCATGTAGGATCTTTGTCCTTAGTTGCTGTACATTGAGATTTAATGCTATAACTAGTTCTCAAACAGTATTTTTCACTTTATGTTCTGTGTTGGAGCAAACTGTTGAAATCTTTACTTAATGTATGCTAAACTGATCCTCTGTATATAAAGAGAATCGAAAATGAATCTTGATGTGAATGAAAGGGGAGAGGGAGTGGATAAGAGGAGGGTTGCGGGTTGGAGGGACTTTATGGGGGGGAAGCCATTGTAATCCATTAGCTGTACTTTGGAAATTTATATTCTTTAAATTAAAGTTAAAAAAATTAGATCAGGAAGAAATAGAAAACATAAACAGATCAGAAGAAATGAAGGAGTAGAGTGGCAAGATGGCGGAATAGGCAAGGAGCACACTGATAGTCGGGAAAGATAGCTTAATAAAAGTGGAGATACTGCAGTTCAAGGAAGAGTAGGGGAAGAAACAGCAGAGGAAACTCTTCCAGAACTAGTGATTTGCAGTGGACCTGTGTGGAGAGCATGGGAGACCATGGTTCGGGACACCAGCGGCAGATCAACATGCCAGCACTGGAACGTGAGGTGAGCCGAACCTCAATAACCCAAGACACTGGTGGGAATCTGGAAAGAGGAGACTAGAAGGAACGAGGCTTGAAACCACATGGGGAAAAGTTCACCAGGCTAACTAGAAGAGAGAGGAAAAAAAAGTGACCGATATGGACACGAGTTTGTCTCTCTCCGCTCACCTCTCAAAGGCAATCAAGACAAAGAGCAGATGCCATTTTGGACATAAGTCATAAGGGGGGTGACCTCAGGTCTGCACCCGCCCTCAGCCAAGCAGAAAAACCTGACTCTGGGGGGGGGGGTGAAATAACAGGAGATTAGGACCTAGTGAATGTGTGGTGCTACTGAACTGAGACTGTGAAAAAAGAGACGGTGGGGGAGAGAACTCACAGAATATACATGAGTACTCTCCAGAGACGCTACAATTTGGTAACCTTGGCAACCCAGTGGGAGACTGCAGGAGATTTTGAGCTCACACTGAGGGCAGTACAGATTCCCTGTGATCCTGTGATCCTTGGGATAGAGCTTCTGATCTCTGCTTCCTGTGGGTATATCATTCACCTGCTAACTACCTTCAATTCTGGTCAGCTGTGTGGAATTACTTCATTTCTGCTTCAAAAAAAAAAAAAAGAAAGAGAGAGAGAGAGATTTACCATGCCTAACCTGGGAGTGTGACCTTTGGCACACCCTTAACCCTGAGGAACCATACAGAGCTCTCAGGCCACACCCATCTCAAGCCTCTAAGGCTCCATCAAAAGCAGACAGTCCACTTAATACAGTCATAGTATAACAAGAAAAAACACCACAGCGAGGGAAGAAGAATCCAAAGAATATCTCCACAAGGCCAAGCAACAAATGCAGAAACCAAGGAAACAAGAACAAGAAAGACATTATGACACCCCCAAATGAACAAGACGCCCCAAGCCAAGAATATGAATATGATGAGATGGAAGAAATACAAGATACGGATTTCAAAAAATTTATCATAAGAACATTTAGAAGTCTTCAAAAACAAATGCTTGAGCTACAGAAATCCTTACTGGACAGGATAGAAAAACTCTCTCATGAAAATGAAATATTAAGTAAAATCAAAATGAAATGCAGAAACTAGTAGAACAGGAAAGTGTGATAGTGAAGAGAAATCAAAATGAAATGAAGAGCTCAATAGATCAAATGACAAACACATTAGAGAGCCTTAAAAACAGAGTCAGTAAAACAGAAGAGAGAATATCGGACTTAGAAGACAGAGCACAAGAAAGTATACAGGCAAACCAAAGAAAAGAAGAGGAAATTAGAAATATAAAAAATATTGTTGGGAATCTACAGGATACTAAACAACCATCCCACTCCTTGGAATTTATCCAAAGGAAACGAAATTGGCAAACAAAAAAGCTGTCTGCACATTAATGTTTATTGTGGCTCAATTCACAATAGCTAAGACCTGGAACCAACCCAAAGGCCCATCAACAGTAGACTGGACAAAGAAATTATGGGATATGTACTCTAAGAATACTATACAGCAGTCAAAAACAACGAAATCCAGTCATTTGCAACAAAATGGAGGAATCTGGAAAACATGCTGAGTGAAATAAGCCAGCCCCAAAGGGACAAATATCATATGTTCTCCCTGATCGGTGACAACTAACAGAGCACCAAAGGGGAAACTTGTTGAAGTGAAAGGGACACTATGAGAAACAGTGACCTGATCAGCCCTTGTCCTGACTGTTGGTGTACACCTTAATACTTTATCCCTTTTAGTATTTTTTTTGTTCTAGTACCATTGGTTGAACTCTGTAATTAACACACAATTATTCTTAGGTGTTTAAATTTTAACTGAAAAGTGATCCCTGTTAAATTTAAGTGTGGGAAAAAGAGAGGGAGGAGATGTACAACTTGGGACATGTTCAAGCTGACTTGCCCCAAATGGTGGAGTTAGAATCATGCCAGGGGATTCCAATACAATGCCATCAAGGTGGCATGTACCAATGCCATCCCACTAGTCCAACTGATCAATTTCAGTTCACAATTGATCACACTGATAGGTCTAAGAGTCAAAGGGATCACACAAACAAGACTAGTGTCTGAAAATACTAACTGATAGAATCAAAAAGGGAGAGAACTATCCATCATGGGAAGCGGGATACACAGCAGACTCATAGAATGGCAGATGTCCTAAACAGCACTCTGACCTCAGAATCAGCCCTTAAGGTTTTCGGATCCGGCTGAAGAGCCCATGAAAGTATTTTAGGCATGGAAAGCCAAGACACTCTGGCAAAAAAAAAAGAAGAAGACCTAAATCAAAGATCTCTGAGAGTGAGATCCCAATGGAAAGAATGGGGCCATCCAAGAAGGAGGTACCTTTCTCTGAAGGGAGGAGAGAACTTCCACTTTGACTATGACCCTGTCAGAATAAGATCGAAGTTGGCAAACCCAAAAGGCTTCCATAGTCTTGGCAACTCATGACTAGAGCCTAGGGAGATTACTGACACCATAAACAAGAGTGTCAAATTGTTAAGTCAACAACAGGTATCACTGTGTACTTACTCTGTCCTTAATGTGTTGTCCAATGTGAAGTAACGCTATAACTAGTTCTGAAACAGTATTTTACACTTTGTGTTTCTGTGTGGGTGCAAACTGATGAAATTTTACTTAATGTATACTAAATCGATATCTGTATATAAAGATAATTAAAAATGAATCGATGTGAATGGAATGGGAGAGGTAGCGGGAGTTGGGAGGGAAATTATGGGGGGAAGCCATTGTAATCCATAAACTGTACTTTGGAAATTTATATTTACTGAATAAAATTTTAAAAAAGAGAAAAAAAAAGAACAAATGAAAATGTTAAATCAATAATAAATGCTTCCCATCAAGGAAATTCCAAGGACTCCCTATTGGGTCACTAAACATTCGAAAAAGAACTAACATCACTTATTCTTAAACTATTCACAAAACTATTGAAGAATAAATTCTTTTAAGTTCTTTTATGTTTCAATTGATTTCTCAACACTGTTGCAGTTGATTCATTTCTGAGAGGAGGAGCGTGGTGGGGGCAAGTGGTGTGGAGTCACCACACAGACCCCGAGAGTCGGGTTAAAGTGGGCTTGAGTCAAGCAGCCCACAGACTCATTAATTTCAGCTAGTACAACAGCTCATATAGTCAAGACCAGCCAATCCAGTCAAGGGGCAGTCTATGCTGCAACCAATCACAGCCTGTTGCCAGGCAGGCTCTGTTTGCCATGTGGGTTTCAAAGCCATCCAATCACAGCCTGTTGCCAGGCAGGCTCCATTGCCAGGTGGGTTTCAAAGCCATTCCTGAGTAACTGACACTCACTTGCCAGCGGCCATCTTGGCATGGCCTTCTCATTCCACCACACTTTTACAACATCAAAAACAGATATCAAATTGAAAAAATGCTGATCAATATCTTTGATGAACATAAATGAAAAAACTATCAAAACATTGATAAAATGCTATCAACATTTCAGGCTGAAAAGCCAAGACACTGTGGCAAAAAAATGACCTAAATGAAAGATCTCTATGAGTGAGATCCCAGCGGAAAAAATGGGCCATCAAAGCAGGAGGCACCTGGCCGGTGCCGTGACTCACTTGGCTATTCCTCCAACTGCGATGACGGCACCCCAGGTTCTAGTTCCGGTTGAGGCACTGGATTATGTCCCGGTTGCTCTTCTTCCAGTCCAGCTCTCTGCTGTGGCCCCGGAAGGCAGTGGAGGATGGCCCAAGTGGTTGGGCCCTGCACCTACATGGGAGACCAGGAGGAAGAGCCTGGCTCCTGGCTTCAGATGGATGCAGTGTGCCAGCCTATGTGGCCATTTGTGGGGTGAACCAACAGAAGGAAGAACTTTCTCTCTGTCTCTCTCTCTCTTTCTCTCTCACTGTCTAACTCTGCCTCTCAAAAAAAAAGAAGGAGGAGGAGGAGGCACCTTTCTCTGAAGGGAGGAGAGAATCTCCACTTTGATTATGACCCTGTCTAAATAATGTCAAAGTTTGTGGACTCAAGAGGCTTCCATAGCCTTGGAAGCTCTTGACAAGAGCCTCAGGTGATGACTGGCATCATAAATAAAGAGTGTCAATTGTTAAATCAACAAGAGGAGTCACTGTGCAATTGCTCCCCATGTGGGATATCTGTCTTTAATGTGTTGTACTATGAGAATTAACAGTAAAACTAGTCTTCCAACAGTACTTTATACTTTGTTTTTCTGTGTGGGTGCAAACTTTTAAAATCTTTACTTAGTGTAGAGTTGATCTTCTGTATATAAAGATAATTGAAAGTAAATCTTAATGAATAATGGGATAGGAGAAGGAGTAGGAGGTGGGATGGTTTGGGGGTGTATGAGTATGTATGGGGAGAACTGTTACAATCCAAAAATTGTACTTATGAAATTTCTATTTATTAAATAAAAGCTTTCTATAAAAATGCTCTCAAAATGAATACAACAGAATATTAAAGGATCAACCCCTAATTTGATAGGATTCATCCTACAATGAATGTTTGCTCAACATACACAAATCAATGACGTTGATACATCCATGTCATTATTTGATTTGAAAAATCAAATAAACATAATCATTTTAGTAAATGCAGATTTTTTAAAATGTAATGTTTCTTTCTAATAAAACTCTCAAAAATTAGGTATTGATGGAACACACCTCAAAACACAACCCCAGCCGCAACAGCACATTGAACAGGGAAAAAGTTGGAAAATTGTTCTATGGTCAGTAGCAAGACACAGGTGCCTACTTTTATCACTTCAATTAACAAAAAACTGGAAGACCTAGACAAGGAAACAATCTTAGAATAAATAATAAAAGGAATTCAAATTTTAAATGATGAAATAAAACATTTTCTCTTTGAAAATGACATAATATATATATTCATATAAGATTGCACCAAATAATTTTTACAATTTTTATTTACTTTTGTTCTTCAAAAATCAGAGAGATAGACTGACAGAGATCTTCTATCTGATAATTCACCATACAAATGCCCTTCTGATTTAGAAATGTTAATTTGTTTATCCTGTCCCTGTCATATTGCATCTTGAAGGCATAAAATTTAGTTTTTTGAATTTTAGAGAATTACCCTTGGAATATTTTGCCCTAGTCTCAGATGAGACTTCAGACTTGAACTTTTGAGTGATGCCATAATAAGACTTTGGGACTCTTTAAAATGGGATGGATGTATTTTGCTTTGTGAGATGGACATGAATTTTGGGGCTGGGTACCAAACACTATAGGTTTACATGTTTTTAGTGTTTCCACCAAGGGGATCAAAACTTGGAATGTTTATGCCTTGTGTGGCATGTTAAGACATGGTGGGTTCTTTAAAAGATAGTGTGGGGAGCAACTCGGACTAGACTAAGTTACTCGAATTAAGACTTATTCTATGCATCTGCTCTCCCACAATATGGCGGTGAGAAGGGAGTAAACAGCTTCTACACAGCTGCCTCTCGCCAATTTGATTGAGCTGCAGGAGCTGATCCTTCTCCTGATTGGAGGAGAGCAGCGTGCTCGGCATGTGGGTAGCAGAGTTGGGATTGGTGGAGGAGGACTATAAAGGAGGAGAGAGACAACATGCACCAGGAATATCTAAGGGGAACACCTAAGGAACATCTGAGCAGCCCCCAAGAGAGCCGGCCGGCGGTGTGCTGCTCCCCTGCGGAAGTGAGGAAAGTGGCAAGGGGAACCGCCCTTCCACGGAGGTGAAAGGGATGGTAGCCAACCCGGGAAGAACCAGCAGCAAACCCGGGGAGGGCCAAGCAGACAAAAGAACAGCGCAGGGTCCTGTGTCGTTCCTCTGCGAAGAGGGGGAGCGACAGATAGGACCAAATGGGAATTGATTTAAAATTACTAGATATATAATCTACCAAGATTGAATTAGGGAGAAATAAAAACATGAAAAGACAAGAAAAAATAAAGATGTTGAAGAAATAATAAAAATAAATAAGGAAAAAAAGCCCAACACTAGATGGCTTCAAGTTTGAATTTCAGCAAATATTCAAAAGGAATTACTGTCAATACTTTTAAGGCATTTTCAAAAATAGAGCTAGGGGACGCATTTCCAAACACTCTTTGTGAGGTAAGTATATCACATCACCTATGCAGTACACAAATATCACATGAAAACTACAGGCAAAATTCTCTGGTGAACATTGATGCAGAACTCCTCAATTAAAGAAAACCAAACCAAATTCAATACATCATAAACATTATATGTCATGAGCAAGTTGGATTTGTCCCTGGCACACAAGGCTGTTTGAATATATGCAAATCAGTCAATGCCATATATCATACTAACTAAAAACCACATAATGATCTCAACACAGAAAAAGCATTTGACAATATTCAACGTCCTTTCTTAATAAATGCTTTTAACAGTTTCAAACATGAAATTTAAGTTCTTCAGCATAATAAAATCCATTTATGAAAAATTGATAGCTAACATTATAATCAATAAGGTAAAAATGAAATTTTGTGTACCAAGATCCCATACAAGGAAAGAATGCCTATTCTTGCCAATTATATTTAGCATAGTACTAGAAGTACTAGCAAGAACAGTCAGACAAGGAAAAAAATGAAAATCATTCATATCAGACTGGAAGAAGTAAAACTATCTCTACATGCAGATATCATTATAATATGTATCCCAAATATTTTATGGAAAGCAATTAGAACTAATGAATAAGCTCATAAAACTTGCAATAAATAAACTCAAAACATAAGTCAGTAGTCTTTCAAAGAATTAATGAGAAGCATTAAAAAAAAGAAAACAATACCATTTATAGCATCAGAAAACAAAATACTTAGTAATATATTCAACCAAATAAGTTAAATTTTCTATACTAAAATTATTAACTATTGATTAAAGAAATTGAAGAAGACACAAATAGAAAAACACCTCTTATGGACTGGAAGAAATAATAATGTCGGAAACAGTACTGTGGTGCAGCAAGTTAAGCCATAGTGTTAGCATCCCATATGGGTGCTGGTCCAAATCCCAGTTGCTCCACTTCTGAAACAGCTCCTTGCTAATGTACTGGGAAAGCCAGAGGAAGATGTCCCAAGTGATTGAGCCTCTGTCACCCACATGGAAGACTGCAAGAAGTTCCTGGCTTCAGCCTGGCACAGCCCTGTTCATGTAGCCAATTGGGGAGTGAGCCAGTAGATGGATCTCTCTCTCTGCCTCTCCCTAACTCTTCCTTTCAAAAAATAAGTAAAGATTTTTTTAAAAGAAAGAACTAATATTTATAAAATATCCCTAAAACCCAAAGGTGTATACAGATTTAATTCGATCCCAGAAACATAAAAAGTAATCCTAAAACTCATATAGTATCACAAAATGCTTAAGTAATCACAGTAACTCAAAAGAAAAGTAAGTTGGAGATACTACATTTCCTGACCTAAAGTCATATTAGAAAGTTACAAGGGGGCCGGCACTGTGGTGCAGTGGGTTAAAGCCCTGGCCTGAAATGCCGGCATCCCATATGGGCTCCAGCTCAAGTCCCAGCTGCTCCTCTTCCAATCCAGCTGTCTGCTATTGCCTGGGAAAGCAGTAGAAGATGGCCCAAGTGCTTGGGCTCCTGCACCCACATGGGAGACCCTGAAGAAGCTCCTGGCTCCTGGCTTCAGATTGGCTCATAACCAGCCATTGCAGCCATCTGGGGATTGAACCAGTGGATGGAAAACCTCTCTGTCTCCACCTCTCTCTGTAACTCTGTCTTTCAAATAAACAAAATAAATCTTAAGAAAAATAAATATACTAAAAAAGTTATTGAAATCAGAATGTGAGCTAATAAAGCAACAGAGCATAAAAATAACATGTAGATCACATTTCCATATCTCAAATTGTTACAAACTATATTAGTCAAAAAAGTATGGGCAGAAATATAGACCAAGGAAACAGAATATACAAGTCAGAGATAACTAGAAATCTTTTTTATTTGACTTTTTAAAAATTTTTATCTAAGATATACAAATTTTAAGTATTTCAGATACAAAGACTTAGGAACATAGTGATACCTCCTACTTCTGTCTCACCTGCCCAAGCTCCCATTCTTCCACCTCTTGCCCCTATTATTCCATTGCAAAATGCTTATAGTAATCTACTTTTAGCTTACTTTATACTCATAAAATTAACCTTATACATAATAAAGAGTTCAACAAATAGAAAGAAGAAAAAAACCACTGTTACTCAAGAGAAAAGACAAGGACTGTAACCAATCATCAAATCTCAAAATGTCAATTGCACTCTATACATAACATTTTTGTTACTCTATTATTTATTCCAGATCAGTGAAAAGATTTTATCTGTCTTTTTGAGACTATCTTATTTTACTAAGTATAATGGTTTCCAGTTACATCTATTTTGATGCAAATGACAGCATTTCACTTTTTTATGGATGAGTATTATTCCATAATGTATATATTCCATAATTTTAATCCAGTCATCAGTGATGCTGATTCCATATCTTAGCTATTGTGAACTGAGCTGCAATAAACATGGTGGTACAGATCATACTTTCATATGCTGATTTAATTTCCCTTGGGTAAATTCCCAGGAGTGGGATTGCTGGGTATTATGGTATATCCATTTTCAACTGTCTGAGGTACCTATATTTCTTCTACAACAACTATTCATCTTTGCATTACCACTAACACTGGATTGGGATATATTTTTTGCTACATAGAATTTATTGGTTGTTGATTTCTACATGAGAACCACTCTAACTGGGGTGAGGTGAAACCTCACTGCAGTTTTGATTAGCATGTTCCTGATGGCTAGTGAGCCTGACTATTTTTTCAAGTGTCTGTTGGCCATTTGAATTTCATTTCTTAAAAAAATGCCTGCTTAAATTTACAGATTCGATGTGATACCAAACAAAATGCCATATACATTCTTCTAAAACCTAGAAAAAATGCTGCTGAAATTCATATGGAAGCACAAGAGACGTCAAATAGCTAAAGCAATCTTGTACAACAAAAACAAAACTAAAGGTATTACAGTACCATATTTCAAACAGCCTGGTACCGATAGAAAAACAGATGGATAGATCAGTGGAACAGAATAGAAGCATCAGAAATCAATCCAAACATCTACAGCCAGCTTACATTTGATCAACAAGTGAAAACCAATTCCTGGAGCAAGGACAATCTATTCAACAAATGGTGCTGCGAAAACTGGATTTCCACGTGCAGAAGCATGAAGCAAGACCCCTACCTTATACCTTACACAAAAATCCACTCAACATGGATTAAAGATCTAAATCTACGATCTGGCACCATCAAATTATTAGAGAACATTGAAGAAACCTTGAAAAAATTTGGCACAGGCAAAGACTTCTTGGAAAAGACCCCAAAGGCACAGGTAGCCAAGGCAAAAATTAACAACTGGGATTACATCAAATTGAAAAGATTCTGTATAGCAAAATAAACAGTTATGAAAGTGAGGAAGCAACTGAAAGAATGGGAGAAATTATTTGCAAACTCTGCAACAGATAAAGGATTAATAACCAGAATCTACAAAGAGCTCAAGAAACTCCACAACATCAAAACCAACATCCTACTTAAGTGCTGGACCAAGGACTTAAACAGATATTTTTCAAAAGAGGAAACCCAAATGGCAAACAGACACATGAAAAAATATTTAAGGTCACTAACTGATCATAAAGATGGGAATAAGTGCAAAAGGGATCACATAAATAAGACTAAGTGTCTGCTAATAGCAATAGATAGAATTAAAAAGTACAGAATGATCCAACATGTGAAGCAGGCCACACTGACTCATAGAAAGACAAATATCCTAAACAGAACTCTGCTCTCAGAATCAGCCCTTAAGTCATTTGGATCTGGCTAAATGGCCCATGAGAAGATTTCAGGTATGGAAAGCCAAGACAACGTGGCTAAAAAAGGCCTACATGAAAGATCTCTGGGAGTGAGATCCCAGTGGAAGGAAGGGACCATCAAAGAAGGAGGCACCTTTCTGTACAGGGGGGAGAGAACTTCCACTTTGATTATGGCCTTGTCTAAATAAAGTCAGAATTTGTGAATCCAAGAGGCTCCCATAGCCTTGGCAACTCATGACAAGAGCCTTGGGTAATCAATGACATCATAAATAAGAGTGTCAATTATTAACCCAACAATGAGAGTCACTGTGCACTTACTCCCCATGTAGGATCTCTGTACTTAATGTATTGTACTATGCAAATTAAAGGTAAAACTAGTATTCCAACAGTATTTTATACTTAGTGTGTCTGTGTAGATGCACACTGCTGAAATCTTTACTTAGTATATACTAAGTTGATCTTCTGTACATAAATATAATTAAAAATGAAACTTAATGAAGAATGGGATTGGAGATGGAGTAGGATATGGGATGGTTTGTGGGTGGGAGGCAGGTTATGGGGGAAAAATTGCTATAACCCAAAAGTTGTACTTTCAAAATTTATATTTATTAAATAAAAGAAAAAATAATTGAGTGTCAATCATTAAGTCAATAACAGGAGTCACTGTGCACTTGCTCCCCATGTAGGACCTCTGTCCTTAGTGAGTTGTACTGAGAAATAATGGTGAAACTTGTCTTCAAACAGTACAACAGTACTTTATACTTTGTCTGTGTGGGTGCAAACTGTTGAAATCTTTCCTTATCATAGACTTGATATTCTGTATATAAAGATAATTAAAATGAATCTTAATGAAGAATGGGATGGAAGAAGCAGTAGGAGGTGGAATGGGAGTGTGGGTGGGAGGGCAGGTATGGAAGAAGAACTGCTATATTCCAAAAACCGTACCTATGAAATTTCTTTTTATTAAATAAAAGCTTTCTAAAAAATGGTTGCTCATGTCCTTTGACCAGTTCTTAACTTGATTGTTTACTTTATTGAATATTTTTCTTGAGCTCTTGATAAATTCTGGATATTAAATTTGTCAAAAGCACACTCCCAAATATGTTCTCCCATTCTGTCAGTTGCCTCTTTACTTTACTCTTTGTTTTTTGCAATGCAGAAGCTTCTCAGCTTGATATAATCCCATTTCTCTATTTGAGCTTTTATTGTCTTGCCTTTGGTTCTTTGACAAGAAGTTTTGCCTATGCCAAAGTCTTTTTTTAAGAATATTTTATTTATTATAATGGCGCAGACCGCTTTTTTATTTGCCAATTTAAATTCCTTTGGGTAAATTCCAAGGAGAGGGATGGCTGGGTCGAATGGTAGGGTTATCTTCAGGTTTCTGAGGAATCTCCAGACTGACTTCCATAGTGGCTTGACCAGTTTGCATTCCCACCAACAGTGGGTTAGTGTCCCTTTTTCCCCACATCCTCGCCAGCATCTGTTGTTGGTAGATTTCTGCATGTGAGCATTCTAACCGGGGTGAGGTGAAACCTCATTGTGGTTTTGATTTGCATTTCTCTAATTGCTAGTGATCTTCAACATTTTTTCATATGTCTGTTGCCCATTTGGATTTCTTCTTTTGAAAAATGTCTATTGAGGTCCTTGGCCCATCTCTTAAGTGGGTTGTTGGTTTTGTTTTTGTGGAGTTTCTTGATTTCTTTGTAGATTCTGGTTATTAACCCTTTATCTGTTGCATAGTTTGCAAATATTTTTTCCCATTCTGTCGGTTGTCTCTTCACTCTCCTGACTGTTTCTTTTGCAGTACAGAAACTTCTCAATTTGATGCAATCCCAATAGTTGATTTTGGCTTTGACTGCCTGTGCCTCCTGGGTCTTTTCCAGAAACTCTTTGCCTGTGCCAATATCTTGAAGGGTTTCTCCAATGTTCTCTAGTAACTTGATGGTGTCAGGTCGTAGATTTAGGTCTTTAATCCATGTTGAGTGGATTTTTGTGTAAGGTGTAAGGTAGGGGTCTTGCTTCATGCTTCTGCACGTGGAAATCCAGTTTTCCCAGCACCATTTATTGAATAGACTGTCCTTGCTCCAGGAATTAGTTTTAGATCCTTGATCACATATAAGTTGGCTGTAGATGTTTGGGTTGATTTCTGGTGTTTCAATTCTGTTCCATTGGTCTATCCATCTGTTTCTGTACCAGTACCATGCTGTTTTGATTACAACTGCCCTGTAGTATGTCCTGAAATCAGGTATTGTGATGCCTCCAGCTTTGTTTCTGTTGTACAGGATTGCTTTAGCTATTCGAGGTCTCTTGTGCCTCCATATAAATTTCAGCACCATTTTTTCCAGATCTGAGAAGAAGATCTTCGGTATCTTGATTGGTATTGCATTGAATTTATAAATTGCTTTTGGGAGAATGGACATTTTGATGATATTGATTCTTCCAATCCATGAGCATGGAAGATTTTTCCATTTCTTGGTATCCTCTTCTATTTCTTTCTTTAAGGTTTTGTAATTTTCATCGTAGAGATCTTTAACGTCCTTGGTTAAGTTTATTCCAAGGTATTTGATTGTTTTTGTAGCTATTGTGAATGGGATTGATCTTAGAAGTTCTTCCTCAGCCATGGCATTGTCTGTGTATACAAAGGCTGTTGATTTTTGTGCATTAATTTATACCTTGCTACTTTGCCAAACTCTTCTATGAGTTCCAATAGTCTCTTAGTAGAGTTCTTTGGGTCCCCTAAATAAAGAATCATGTCATCTGCAAAGAGGGATAGTTTGAGTTCTTCCTTCCCAATTTGTATCCCTTTAATTTCTTTGTCTTGCCTAATAGCTCTGGCTAGAACCTCCAGAACTATATTGAATAGCAGTGGTGACAGTGGGCATCCCTGTCTGGTACCAGATCTCAGTGGAAACGCTTCCAACTTTTCCCCATTCAATAGGATGTTGGCCGTGGATTTTTCTTAGATTGCTTTGATTGTATTGAGGAATGTTCCTTCCAAACCCAGTTTGCTTAGAGTCTTCATCATGAACGGATGTTGTATTTTATCAAATGCTTTCTCCGTGTCTATTGAGATAATCATATGGTTTTTCTTCTGCAGTCTGTTAATGTGGTGTATCACATTGATTGTCTTGCGCACATTAAACCCTCCCTGCATACTAGGGATAAATCCCACTTGGTCTGGGTGGATGATCTTTCTGATGTGTTGTTGCATTCTATTGGCGAGAATTTTATTTTTGATTTTTGCATCTATGTTCATCAGGGATATTGGTCTGTAATTCTCTTTCAGTGCTGCATCTTTTTCCGGCTTAGGAATTAAGGTGATGCTGGCTTCATAGAATGAATTTGGGAGGACTCCCTCTTTTTCGATTGTTCTGAATAGTTTGAGAAGAATTGGAGTTAGTTCTTCTTTAAATGTCTGGTAGAATTCAGCAGTGAATCCATCTGGTCCTGGGCTTTTCTTTGTTGGGAGGGCCTTTATTACTGTTTCAATTTCTGTCTCAGTTATGGGTCTGTTTAGGTTTTCGATGTCTTCCTGGTTCAATTTAGGTAGGTTGCATGTGTCCAGGAATCTATCCATTTCTGATAGGTTTCCCTGTTTGCTGGCATACAAGTCCTTGTAGTAATTTCTGATGATTCTTTTTATTTCTGTGGTGTCTCTTGTTAAGTTTCCTTTTTCATCTAACTGTGATTTTATTGATTTGGGTCTTTTCTCTTCTTTTTTTAGTTAGTTGGGCCAATGGGGTGTCAATTTTGTTTATTTTTTCAAAAAACCAGCTCCTCGTTTGGCTGATTTTTTGTAATGTTTTTCTTGATTCAATCCTGTTGATTTCTTCTCTGATTTTAATTATTTCTCTTCTCCTACTAGATTTGGGTCTGGTTTGCTGTAGGTTTTCTAGATCCTTGAGGTGAATTGAAAGCTCATCTATTTGGTGCCTTTCCAATTTCTTGATGTAGGCACCTATTGATATAAACTTGCCTCTTAACACTGCTTTTGCTGTGTCCCATAAGTTTTGGTATATTGTGCTGTTATCATCATTTACTTCCAGAAAGTTTTTGATTTCTCTTTTAATTTCTTCTATGACCCATTGTTCATACAGGAGCATGTTGTTCAATCTCCATGTGTTTGCGTATGCTCTAGGGATTCCTGAGTTGCTAATTTCCAACTTCATTCCTTTATGGTCTGAGAAGCTGCATGGTATGATTCTAATTCTTTTGAATTTGCTGAGACTTGCTTTATGGCCTAGTATGTGGTCAATCCTAGAGAAGGTTCCATGTACTGCTGAGAAGAATGTAAAATCTTTAGCTGTAGGATTGAAAGTTCTGTAGATATCTGTTAGATCCATTTGGGCTATAGTGTCATTTAAATCTACTGTCTCCTTGTTGATCTTCTGTCCGGATGATCTGTCTATTTCTGAGAGTGGAGTATTGAAGTCCCCCAGTACTATTGTATTGGGGTCTATGTCTCCCTTTAAGTCCCTTAACAAATCTTTTAGATAAACTGGTGCCCTGTAGTTAGGTGCATATACATTAATAATTGTTATATCTTCTTGTTGTATTGATCCCTTAATCATTATTTAGTGTCCCTCTTTGTCTCTCTTAACAGTTTTTGTGGTAAAGTTTATGTTGTCTGATATTAAGATGGCTACGCCCGCTCTTTTTTCATTTCTGTTGGCATGCTATATCTTTTTCCAGCCTTTCACTTTCAGTCTGTATGCATCTTATTTGGAAAGATGTGTTTCTTGTAAGCAGCAAATAGATGGGTTTTGTTCCTTAACCCAATCAGCCAACCGGTGTCTTTCCACTGGACAGTTCAGGCCATTAACGTTCAATGTGACTAATGAAAAGTGGTAACTTTGCCCTGCCATTTGCCAAAGATAAGTTCTAATATATGCTTTGAATTCCCTGTGATCTTTTGCTGTGAGGTTTCCTTCCTTTACCTTCTTTCATATCGATGACTGTGTTCCCACTCTTATGTAATACACAGTTATTCTTAAGTGTTGAAATTTAACTGAAATGTGATCCCTGTTAAACATAAGAGTAGGAATAAGAGAGGGAAGAGATGTATAATTTGGTACATGCTCAAGCTGACTTGCCCCAAATGGTAGAGTTAGAAACATACCAGGGGACTCCAATTTAATCCTATCAAGGTGGCATGTACCAATGCCATGTCACCAGTCCAAGTGATCAATTTCAGTTCACAATTGATCATAATGAAAGGACTAAGAGTCAAAGGAAGCACATAAACAAGTCTAGTACCTGCTAATACTAACTGATAAATAAAGGGGAGAGTGATCCAACATGGGAAGCAAGATACTCAGCAGATTCATAGAATGGTGGATGTCCTAAACAGCACTCTGGCCTCAGAATCAGCCCTAGAGGCATTCAGATCTGGCTGAAAAGCCCATGAGAGTATTTCAGGCATGGAAAGCCAAGACACTCTGGAAAAAAAAACCCTAATTGAAAGATCTCTGTGAGTGAGATCCCAGTGGAAAGAACAGGTCATCAAAGAAGGAGTTACCTTTCTCTGAAGGGAGGAGAGAACCTCCACTTTGACTATGACCTTGTCTAAACAAGATAAGAGTCGGTGAACTCAGAGGGCTTCCATAGCCTTGGAAACTCAGGACTGGAGCATATGGAGATTACTGATGCCATAAACAGGAGTGTCAATTGGTAAAGTCAACAACAGGAGTCACAGTGGTGCACTTACTCCTCATGTAGGATCTCTGTCCTTAATGTGCTGTACATTGAGACTTAATGCTATAATGAGTACTCATACAGTATATTTCGCTTTGTGTTTCTATGGGGGTGCAAACTGTTGAAATCTTTACTTAATGTATACTAAACTGATCTTCTGTAAAAAAAAAAAAAGAAGAAATTATCAATTCCCAACTTGACTCTCACTGGGATTAAACATGACAATAGGTCTGATCTTATTTCATCATCATTTAAAAAATCATCTATTATTTTTCACTTTATGTTTGTGTGGGAGCAAACTGCTGAAATCTTTACTTAATGTATGCTAAACTTATCTTCTGTATATAAAGAGAATTGAAAATGAATCCTCACGTGAATGGAAGGGGAGAGGGAGTGGGAAAGGGGAGGGATGTGGGTGGGAGAGACGATATGGGGGGGGGAGCCATTGTAATCCATAAGCCGTACTTTGGAAATTTATATTCATTAAATAAAAGTTAAAAAAAAAACAACAGAATGCCTATCAAAGAAAAAAAGAATATTTTATTTATTATAATGGCGAGAGTTGAGCCAATCCAAAGCCAGGAGCCAGGAACCTCCTCCAGGTCTCTCAAATGGGTACAGGGGCACAAGCACTTGTGCTATCATCTACTTCTTTCCCAGGCATAGCAGAGAGCTGGATCAGAAGAGCAGCATGGACTCAAACAAATGCCCATATGGCATACTGGAACCGTGGGCCAATGCTTAACCACAATTATGCCAAAGTCTTGCAGTTTACCCAATGTTCTCTTCCAGCAATGTGATAGTATCTGGTTGTAGATTTGGATCTCGGATCCATTTTGAATTGATTTTTGTATAAGGTGTAAGGAAGGCATTTTGTTTGATATCTTCTGCACATGGAGATCCAATTTTCCCAGCACCATTTGTTGAAGAGACTGTCCTTTCCCCAGGAATTGGTTTTAACTCCTTCCTCAAAGATTAGATGTTTATGGATGCATGGGTTAATTACTGTGGTTTCTATTCTATTCCATTGGTCTACATATCAATTTAGTATCAGTACCAAGCTGTTTTGATTCTGATTGTTCTGTAGAATGTCTTGGAATCTAGTATGGTGATGCCTTCAGCTTTGTTTGTTATGTAAGATTGTTTTAGGAGCCAGCACTGTGGCTCTTGGTTAATCCTCCACCTGTGGTGCTGGCATCCCATATGGGTGCCAGGTTCTAGTCCCTGTTGGTTCTCTTCCAGTCCAGCTCTCTGCTGTGTCCTGGGAAGGCAGTGGAGGATGGCCCAAGTGCTTGGGCCCTGCACCCACATGGGAGACCAGGAAGAAGCACCTGGCTCCTGGCTTCGTAATGGCACAGATCCAGCCGTTGTGGCCATTTGGGGGTTTAACCAATAGTATGAAGACCTTTCTCTCTGTCTCTCTCTCACACTAACTCTATCTGTCAAATAAATAATAAAAAAAGATTGTTTTAGCTATTCAAGGTCTTTTGTGTTCCATATGAATTTTAGCATCATTTTCTCTAGATGTGATCAGAATATCATTGGTATTTTTATTAATATCTTATTGAATCTGTAAATTGCTTTGGTAGTATGGACATTTTGATAATACTAATTCTTCTAGTTCCTGAACATGGAAGATTTTTTCCATTTTTTCAGTCTTCTATTTCTTTCTTTATTACTTTGTAATTTAGATCATACGAACCTTTCACCTCTTTATTAAATATATTCCAAGGTATTCAGTTTTTTCATAGCTGTTGTGAATGGGAATTAGTAGTTTTTCTCAATCATGGCATTGTATGTGTATGCAGACTATTGATTTTTGCATTAATTTTATATCCTGCCACTATATTAAACCCTTTTATGAGTTCCAATAGGTTCTTAGTGGAATCTTTTTATTCCTTTATATATGTAATTATGTCATCTGAAAAAAAGAATACTTCTGACTTTCCAATTTGTATTCCTTTGATTCCTTTTTCTTTTCTAATGACTCTGGCCCAAAAACCCAGGACTATATTGAATAGCAATGGTGAAAGTAGGCATCCTTATCTGGTTTTGGATCTTAGTAGGAATGCTTTCATTAAGAGGCTGGCTATAGGTTTGTCATAAGTTGCATGGATTGTGTTGAAGAATGTCCTTTTTATATTCAGTCTACATAAAACTTTCATCATGAAAGTATGCTGTATTTTATCGGCATTTATTGAGTTAACCACATGGCTTGTATTCTTCAGTTTGTTTATGTGATGGATCACATTTATAGGCTTGTTAATGTTGAATCATCTTTACATAAGATGCAAAGATCCAGGTGAATGATGTTTCTAATGTGTTGTTGGATTCAATTAGCTACTGTTTAGTTGAGGATTATTACATCTATATTCATCATGGATTTTGGTTCTCTTTCTCTGTTGTATCTTCTTCTGGTTTAGGAATTAAGGTGATTCTGACCTCATAGAAATAGTTTGGCAGGATTCCCTCCATTTCAATTATTTTGAATAATTAGGGAAGAATTTGAATCAGCTATTCTTTAAATGCTTGCTACAGATTTCAAGATGGCAGAATAGGGAATGATGTATTGCACCAGGCTAGGGTTAAAGAGTTTTTAAAAAGTGTAGGAAGTGCATTTTCAGAAGAGAATTAGGAAGAAAACTGCAGTTAAAAATTTGGGAAGGCAGAGGAACACTGTGGACCTATTTAGAAGGTGCAAACATGCAGCATGATCAGGGACACAATACATGACTCCAGTGGCCTAGAGTTGGAGCAGGTAGCATCATGGAGATGGAGGTGAGACAAGACTGCAGCAACCTGTGGAGATAGAGCTGGAAGGAGAGCATGGGTTTAGTTTAGCCTGGAGCCCTAGCAGCTACTGGGCACCCCAGAACCAAGAGAAGGAAAAGAAGCACATTCCTGTCACCTCATCTTACCCATAATGGCACCTGATGCCCAGATAGGAAGGTTGGCACCATTTTGGCTTGGGCAACAGCTGTGGAAGACTTTGTACACCGACATAGCAACTGTATAAGAAGAATGTCATATAAACTGTACTAGCCACAGCAGCAGGTAAAAGGCAACATTTGACAGAGGCGCTTGTGTACACATGTGATCCAGAGATTCCAGCAGAGAGAAATATCTGTTGTCCTCACTGACTATGAGCCTTGATGGGAGGACTGACAAGGGACTGGGTTTCTAGGACTGAGAGACACCCCAAACCTCTCAACATATAACATGCTCCAGGGCTCAAGCCATGTAGGCAGAGCACCCATGGAAAGCCAGCTCAGGAAGTGTCTGCCTCTCTGTGGACTAGGCAGGCTGTTGGGATAGAGTAGACTCTCTGCACCCAGTGACTGTTCAGCAGCCTTGTGTGCTAAGACAGTGGGGACACAGTGGTATAAATGAGATATGAATGAATCTCAAGAACTTGATAAACATAGATGCAAAAATCTTCAACAAAGTATCAGCTAATCAAATTCTACAGGGTGCAGCTTATAGCTGGGTCTCTGGGCAATCACTGCATGTGGCTCCACATGCTCAGAGCTCCCTGGTTACCTGATGCAAGTCATTTCAGCTTGGTCCATATTCAGAGTGATGACTGTGCAGATTTTTGCTCGGTTCATATGGCAGTGCAGATGAGTGTTGCATCCACTGGGGGCTAATACCTAGGCATTTATCACAGTGGAGGAGAGGAGGCAAGGGTGTGATAACACCAACAAAGGTGACCATTATCCCAATATTATTAATAAGAGATCTGCCACACTCAACATGGGTATTATCCTGGAAACTAGCCTCATCCTGTAGCACTGACCAGAGATCCTTGGCCACACCAAGCACACAACTCTTGGTATTCACTGAAAGTGCAGACATTCCACTAAGCCAAAGAGGCATAGATCAAAGATAAAATATATTAGAGGAAAAGACCAACGAGTATCTTCACAAATGCCTGAAAATAAATACAGAAATTCAAGAAACAAGAATAGAGAATTCATCATGACCCCCAAAGGAACACAAAAACATTTCAATATTAGAATGTTAAAAAAATACATTAAGGAAATCACAGAAATAGAATTCAAAAGATTAATCATAAGATTACTCAGAAGCAATCAGAAATCAATCCACAAATAAAAGAAGTCCATAAATGAAATGAACAAAATTTTCCAATGAAATTGAGATTTTAAAGAAAAATCAAAATGAAACATTAGAATTGAAAAATTCAATAGATCAAATAAAAATGTGATGAAAAGCCTGAACAACAGACTTTGAGGCAGAAGAAGAACATCCAAGCTAGAAAACAAATCTTTGAAATTTTATAATCAGACTAAAAAATAAATTAGAAAAATTAAAAACAGTGTTAAGATCTTCACCATGACACACTGTAGCCAAATTCTCCACAGTAAAACAAAGAAAAGATTCTAAAAAGTGCATGAGAGAAACACCAGATTACTTTCAGAGGCTATCCAATTAGACTCACAGCTAACTTCTCATCTGAAATTCTACAGGCTGGAACAGAATAGATATAGTCCAAATAAGAGAAAAAAAAACTCAACCCAGAACATCGTACCCTAAAAAACTCATTAATGAATGAAGGTGAAATAAAGACCTTCCATAGCAAACAGAAATTGAAAAAAATTGTCACTATTCATCCAACCTTAAAAAAGATCCTAAGTATGCACTACACAAGGAAACACAGAAAGACGCCCATCATCATGAAAGAATGTAAGGCAGAAAATCTCCCAGTAAGAAAAAAAGAAACCCAAAGTAAACAATAGGAATATTTATAGAAAAGTGGCAGGACCAAGTCGTTACTTATCAACAGTCACCTTGAAGGTAAATAGCCTC
Source organism: Oryctolagus cuniculus (assembly GCF_964237555.1). NCBI lineage: Eukaryota > Metazoa > Chordata > Mammalia > Lagomorpha > Leporidae > Oryctolagus > Oryctolagus cuniculus. Next base: position 34,362,845 of record NC_091445.1, read on the forward strand.
AACTCTCCAGTTAAAAGACACAGATTGGCTGAATTGATTCAAAAATAAAACCCATCTATTTGCTGTCTACAAGAAACACATCTCACCAACAAAGATACATGTAGACAAAGTGAAAGATGGAAAAAGATATTCCATGCTAATGGAAAGCAAAAAAAAAAGGTATGGCCATCCTAATATCAGACAAAACACACTTGAACACAAAAACTGTTAAAGAAAAAGAAGGGCACTATGTAATGAGTAAGGGATCAATTAAACAGAAAGTATGACTGTAATAAAAGTATATGCACCAAAATAAAGGCTGCCTAGCTATTTAAAAGAAATTTTAATGGATCTAAAGGGAGACATGGACTCTAACACAATAGTAACAGGGGATTTCTACACCCCAGTTTCATCAATGCATAGATCAAATAGACAGAAAATCAACAAAGCAGCAGAGCTAATGAAACTATGGACCAAATGGACCTGATAGCTACAGAACTTTATATCCCACAGTTACAGGAAAAAAAAATTTGTCATCAGAGCATGGAACTTTCTCTAGGATAGACCATATGTTAGGCCATAAAGGAAGTCTCAGAAAATTAAAAACAATTGAAATCATACCATGCATCTTCTCTAACCAAAATGGAATGAAGCTGGAAATCAACAACTCAAGAATCTCTAGGACATATGAAATCACATGGAAACTGAACAACATGGTTGTGAATGAGCAGTGGATTATAGAAGAAATCAAGTGAGAAATCAGAAAATTTGGGGAAAGGAATGACAATGACAATACATATCAAAACTTATGGGTACAGCAAAAGCACTGTTAATAAGGACAATTATAGTAATTGATGCCTTTTTCAAAAAATTGGAAAGACACCAAATAATGATATGAATGAGAATGAATGCATCTCAAGAACCTGGTAAACATAGATGCAAAAATCCTCAACAAAATATTAGCTAATCAAATTCAACAGCACATCACAAAGTTCATTTGCCAGACCAAGTGGAATTTAACCCTGGTATGGAGAGATGGTTCAACATTTGCAAATGAATAAATGTGATATCATGTTTACAAATTAAAGAACATAACTAGTTGTGTTGTTCTGTCTGGTAAAATCCCTGGATCACATGCATTCATAAGAGCCACCACAGTTGCTATTGGTGTCAATATGGTACCTTGGCCCCTGCCAGTTGCTGGCCATGCACACAAGAGTCACCACAGCCACTATCTGTGTCAAGAAAGCACCTTCTCCCAGCCAGTGGCCAGGCAGCATTGTGGGGAATGGGGACTGGGAAACATGTCCTTTTTTCACTGGGTTAGTGGGTACTCTGTCCCACTATTGCTCCACTCCAGACTCAAAGACGGTATAGTCCACCATAGTCCCCCTCTGGCAATATCACCAGTGGCACAGGCTACAGCAGTCTGCTCTTGCCTCACTCTTCAAAGCTGGTGTTTCTTCTGGCTCTCAGCTGCAGGGATCAAGTGTTGTGTCTGTACTCAATGCTGTACATCCTCACCTTCCATGCTGGTCCACTGTGTCCCTCTTCTTTCTGTAGAATTTCCACTGCAAACTTCTCCAACTCTCTCCTGGGAATTCACTTCCCTGCATTTTTTACTACTCTTTTCCCCTAGCATAAAGTAGTACATCCTTTCCCTATTCCACCATCTTGGAATCCTCCCCAAATTAATGATAAATTACTTTTCAACCATGATACCAAGAGAATAACAGTAAAAATAATAGTGTCTTCCATAAATACCATTTGGTATATGAATTTCTACATGCAAAATCAAATAAAATTGGACCTTTATCTAATACCATACACTAAAGTCAATGCAAAATAAATAAAAGACCAAAATCTAAATAAACTTCAAGATTCTTAGATGAGACCATTGCTGGACGCTCGCCAGCGAGAGTCCAGCGTAGTAAAGACACAATCGCTGCTTGCTCGGTTCTCATGGAACTTTATTCATCCAGATGCAAGGCGAAAGAAAAGAAGCCAAGCTCCCCCACTGCACAATACTATCCCCATTATATACCCAAGGTTCCCCTAGCACGCCACCCTCAGCCAATGGCAAGTCTGTTCACATGCAGTCCATGCAAGCACAGTCCAATCAAGTTGAAGGGCACATAGTGCCTCAGGTCGAAAGTTCATCTTGCTCCATCGGGGTTGTTTGTGTGTCTTCAGGCACATCCTGTGGTTAGCACTTCCTTGACTTGTTTTGCACAAGCTGTTACAACAGGCCATGCAAACAGCAAAGTGAGGAAGTTCCCACAGGTGGCCAGCCTGCAGTTCCCCACAACCATAAGAGAAAATCTCCACACATTATCTTTGGCAATGATTACTTAAATATCAAACCAAAAACTCAGATAGTAAAAAGCAAAAATAAATAAGTGAAATCACCTCAGGCAGCATCCTTAGGACAAAAAAAATCAACAAAATGAAATTACAGCTTATATATTGAGGCAAATATATTCATAAACAACCTATCTATAAAGGGATAATATTCAAAATTTATAAAGAATTTTAAAAATTTGAGGGCATAGAACACACCCAATTAAAAGACAGGTAGAGTGGTTGTTTGCTGCAGTGGTGGAGATGCATTTTGGGACATTCAAGTTCTCTACTGGGGTACCTATATACCTGGCTTTGGTTACAAATCCAGCTTCTTGAGAGAGCAGTGATGGATCAAATGGTTAGATCCCTGGCACTCACATGAGTGATGAGGTGAGCTCCCAGATTCTATCTCTTGATCCGGCCCTGGCTATTATGTACATATGGAAAGGGGGACCATTAGAGGGTAAAACTTTCTTTCTGACACTTCTAACCCAACGCCCTTCCTGCTTTCCTCTTTTCCTCTTTCATCTTGCATTTCAAATAAAATAATTAACTATTTAAAAATAGGAAGAAAATAGTTTACACAAAAAACAAAAAATGGCCAACATGTATATGAAATGTGCTAAGCATCACTATCATCATGGATGTGAAAACTGAACACCATAAGATATCACATCATATCTGTTTTTTTTTAACTTTTATTTAGTAAATATAAATTTCCAAAGTACAGTTTATGGATTACAATGGCTTCCCCCCCCCATAACATCCCTCTCACCCACAACCCTCCCATCTCCCACTAACTCTCCAATTCCATTCACATCGAGATTCATTTTCAATTCTCTTTATATACAGAAGATCAATTTAGTATATATTAAGTAAAGATTTCATCAGTTTGCACCCACACAGAACATAAAGTATAAAATACTGCTTGAATACTAGTTATATCATTAATTCACATTGTACAACAAATTAAGGACAGAGATCCTACATGAGGAGTAAGTGCACAGTGACTACTGTTGTTGACTTCAGAAATTGACACTCTTATTTATGGAGTCAGTAATCTCCCTAGGATCTAGTCATGAGTTTCCAAGGCTATGGAAGCATTTTGAGTTCGTGGACATCGATGTTATTCATACAAGGTCACAGTCAAAGTGGAAGTTCATTCCTCCCTTCAGAGAAAGGTACACTTCTTCTTTGATGGCCCGTTCTTTCTACTTGGATCTCACTCACAGATCTTTCATTTAGGTTTTTTTTGCCAGAGTGTTTAGGCTTTCCATAACTAAAATACTCTCATGGGCTCTTCAGCCAGATCCGAATGCCTTAAGGGCTAAGTCTGAGGCCAGAGTGCTGTTTAGGACATCTGCCATTCTATGAGTCTACTGTGTATCACACTTCCCATGTTGGGTCATTCTCTTCCTTTTTTATTCTATCAGTTAGTATTAGCAGACACTGGTCTTGTTTATGTGATCCCTTTGACTCTTAGATCTATCAGTATGATCAATTGTGAACTGAAATTGATCATGTTGACTAGTGAGATGGCGTTGGTATACGCCACCTTGATGGGATTGAATTGGAATCCCTCTACCATTTGAGGCAAGTCAGCTTGAGAATGTCCCAAGTTGTACATCTCCTCCCTCTCTTATTCTCAATCTTTTATTTAACAGAGATCACTTTTTAGTTAAAATTAAACACCTAAGAATAATTGTGTATTACAGAGTTCAACCATAGTATTAAGTAGAACAAAAAAATACTAAAAGGGATAAAGTATTAAGGTGTACACGAACAGTCAGGACAAGGGCTGATCAAGTCACTGTTTCTCATAGTGTCCATTTCACTTCAAGAGGTTTCCTTTTTGGTGCTCGGTTAGTTGTCACCGATCAGGGAGAATATATGATATTTGTCCCTCTGAGACTGGCTTATTTCATTCAGCATGATGTGTTCCAGATTCCTCCATTTTGTTGCAAATGACAAGATTTCATTGTTATTGACTGCTGTATAGTATTCTATAGAGTACATGTCCCATAATTTCTTTATCCAGTCTACTGTTGAGCATTTAGGTAGCTTCCAGGTCTTAGCTATTGTGAATTGAGCTGCAATAAACATTAATGTGCAGACAGCATTTTTGTTTGCCAATTTAATTCCTTTGGGTAAATTCCAAGGAGTGGGGGAGCCCACAGTTCGGGACACCAGCGGCAGACTCAACACACCAGCGCTGGAACGTGAGGTGAGCCGAACCTCAATAGCCCGAGACACCGGCAGGCAAGCGAAGAGAGGAGACTAGAGGGAACGACCCCCGGGGGGCGAAAGTTCACCAGGCTAACTGGAAGAGAGAGAGAGAGAGAAAAAAAAAAAGGTGACTGGTACGGACACGGGTTTCTCTCTCTCCACTCACCTCTCAAGGGTGAGCAAGACAAAGAGCAGGCGCCATCTTGGACATACGTCATAAGCAGAGCGACCTCAGGTCTGAACCGGCCCTGAGCCTAGCAGAAAAACCTGACTCTGGGTGGGGCGAATTAACAGGAGATTACGACCTAGTAAATTTGTGGTGCTACTGAACTGAGACTGTGAAAAAAGAGACAGTGGGGGAGAGAACTCACGGAATTCACGTGAGCACTCTCCAGAGACGCTACAATTCCGTAACTTTGGAAACCCAGTGGGAGACTGAAGGAGAATTTGAGCCCACTCTGAGGGCTGAACAGATTCCCTGTGTGGTCCTTGGGAAAGAGCTTCCGATCTCTGGCTCCTGTGGGTATATCATTTGCCTGCTAACTACCTCCAACTTCGTTCAGCTGTGCGGAATTACTTCCCTTTTGAATCAACAAAACAGAAAGAGAGAGAGAGAGGTTTACCACGCCTAACCTAGGAGTGTCACCTTTGGCACACCAAACAGAGCTCTCAGGCCACACCCATCTCAAACCCTAAGGCTCCATCAAAAACAGATAGTCCACTTAATCTAGAGTCATAGTATAACAAGAAAAAGCACCACAGTGAAGAAACAAAATATCTCCAATATGCCAAATAACAAACGCAAAAACCGAGGTAATAAAAACAAGGAAGTCACCATGACACCCTCAAATGAAAAAGACACCCCAATTCAGAAGCAGATCTCAAAAAATTGATAAGAACATTAAGAAGTTCTCAAAAACAAATTCTTGAGCTACAGAAATCCTTAATGGACAAGATAGAAAATCTCACTCATGAAAATGAAATATTAAGGAGGAATCAAAATGAAACGAAACAACTAGTATAACAGGAAACTGTGATAGTGACTGAAGTGAAGAATTCAATAGATCAAATAAAAAACACAATAGAGAGCCTTACAAACAGAATGGGTGAAGCAGAAGAGAGAATATCGGACTTAGAAGACAGAGAACAGGAAAGGATACAGTCAGACCAAAGAAAAGAAGAGGAAATTAGAAATCTAAAACATATTGTCAGGAATCTTCAGGATACTATGAAAAAACCCAACATACTAGGCCATAAAGCAAGTCTCAGCAAATTCAAAAGAATTAGAATCATACCATGCAGCTTCTCAGACCATAAAGGAATGAAGTTGGAAATTAGCAACTCAGGAATCCCTAGAGCATACGCAAACACATGGAGATTGAACAACATGCTACTGAATGAACAATGGGTCATAGAAGAAATTAAAAGAGAAATCAAAAACTTTCTGGAAGTAAATGAGGATAACAGCACAACATACCAAAACTTATGGGACACAGCAAAAGCAGTGTTAAGAGGCAAGTTTATATCAATAGGTGCCTACATCAAGAAATTGGAAAGGCACCAAATAGATGAGCTTTCAATTCACCTCAAGGATCTAGAAAACCTACAGCAAACCAGACCCATATCTAGTAGGAGAAGAGAAATAATTAAAATCAGAGAAGAAATCAACAGGATTGAATCAAGAAAAACATTACAAAAAATCAGCCAAACGAGGAGCTGGTTTTTTGAAAAAATAAACAAAATTGACACCCCATTGGCCCAACTAACTAAAAAAAGAAGAGAAAAGACCCAAATCAATAAAATCACAGTTAGATGAAAAAGGAAACTTAACAAGAGACACCACAGAAATAAAAAGAATCATCAGAAATTACTACAAGGACTTGTATGCCAGCAAACAGGGAAACCTATCAGAAATGGATAGATTCCTGGACACATGCAACCTACCTAAATTGAACCAGGAAGACATCGAAAACCTAAACAGACCCATAACTGAGACAGAAATTGAAACAGTAATAAAGGCCCTCCCAACAAAGAAAAGCCCAGGACCAGATGGATTCACTGCTGAATTCTACCAGACATTTAAAGAAGAACTAACTCCAATTCTTCTCAAACTATTCAGAACAAACGTAGAAGAGGGAGTCCTCCCAAATTCATTCTATGAAGCCAGCATCACCTTAATTCCTAAGCCAGAAAAAGATGCAGCACTGAAAGAGAATTACAGACCAATATCCCTGATGAACATAGATGCAAAAATCAAAAATAAAATTCTCGCCAATAGAATGCAACAACACATCAGAAAGATCATCCACCCAGACCAAGTGGGATTTATCCCTGGTGTGCAGGGAGGGTTTAATGTGCGCAAGACAATCAATGTGATACACCACATTAACAGACTGCAGAAGAAAAACCATATGATTATCTCAATAGATGCCGAGAAAGCATTTGATAAAATACAACATCCGTTCATAATGAAGACTCTAAGCAAACTGGGTTTGGAAGGAACATTCCTCAATACAATCAAAGCAATCTATGAAAAACCCACAGCCAACATCCTATTGAATGGGGAAAAGTTGGAAGCATTTCCACTGAGATCTGGTACCAGACAGGGATGCCCACTCTCACCACTGCTATTCAATATAATTCTGGAGGTTCTAGCCAGAGGTATTAGGCAAGACAAAGAAATTAAAGGGATACAAATTGGGAAGGAAGAACTCAAACTATCCCTCTTTGCAGATGACATGATTCTTTATTTAGGGGACCCAAAGAACTCTACTAAGAGACTATTGGAACTCATAGAAGAGTTTGGCAAAGTAGCAGGGTATAAAATCAATGCACAAAAATCAACGGCCTTTGTATACACAGACAATGCCATGGCTGAGGAAGAACTTCTAAGATCAATCCCATTCACAATAGCTACAAAAACAATCAAATACCTTGGAATAAACTTAACCAAGGATGTAAAAGATCTCTACGATGAAAATTACAAATCCTTAAGGAAAGAAATAGAAGAGGATACCAAGAAATGCAAAAATCTTCCATGCTCATGGATTGGAAGAATCAATATCATCAAAATGTCCATTCTCCCAAAAGCAATTTATAGATTCAATGCAATACCAATCAAGATACTGAAGATCTTCTTCTCAGATCTGGAAAAAATGGTGCTGAAATTTATATGGAGGCACAAGAGACCTCGAATAGCTAAAGCAATCTTGTACAACAAAAACAAAGCCAGAGGCATCACAATACCAGATTTCAGGACATACTACAGGGCAGTTGTAATCAAAACAGCATGGTACTGGTACAGAAACAGATGGATAGACCAATGGAACAGAATTGAAACACCAGAAATCAACCCAAACATCTACAGCCAACTGATATTTGATCAAGGATCTAAAACCAATTCCTGGAGCAAGGACAGTCTATTCAATAAATGGTGCTGGGAAAACTGGATTTCCACGTGCAGAAGCATGAAGCAAGACCCTTACCTTACACCTTACACAATAATCCACTCAACATGGATTAAAGACCTAAATCTATGACCTGACACCATCAAGTTACTAGAGAACATTGGAGAAACCCTTCAAGATATTGGCACAGGCAAAGAATTTCTGGAAAAGACCCGGGAGGCACAGGCAGTCAAAGCCAAAATCAACTATTGGGATTGCATCAATTTGAGAAGTTTCTGTACTGCAAAAGAAACAGTCAGGAGAGTGAAGAGACAACCGACAGAATGGGAAAAAATATTTGCAAACTATGCAACAGATAAAGGGTTAATAACCAGAATCTACAAAGAGATCAAGAAACTCCACAAAAACAAAACCAACAACCCGCTTAAGAGATGGGCCAAGGACCTCAATAGATATTTTTCAAAAGAGGAAATCCAAATGGCCAACAGGCACATGAAAAAATGTTCAAGGTCATTAGCAATCAGGGAAATGCAAATCAAAACCACAATGAGGTTTCACCTCACCCCGGTTAGAATGCTCACATCCAGAAATCTACCAACAACAGATGCTGGCGAGGATGTGGGGAAAAAGGGACACTAACCCACTGTTGGTGGGAATGCAAACTGGTCAAGCCACTATGGAAGTCAGTCTGGAGATTCCTCAGAAACCTGAAGATAACCCTACCGTTCGACCCAGCCATCCCACTCCTTGGAATTTACCCAAAGGAATTTAAATTGGCAAACAAAAAAGCTGTCTGCACCCTAATGTTTATTGCAGCTCAATTCACAATAGCCAAGACATGGAACCAACCTAAATGCCCATCAACGGTAGACTGGATAAAGAAATTATGGGATATGTACTCTTTAGAATACTATACCGCAGTAAGAAACAACAAAATCCAGTCATTTGCAACAAAATGGAGGAATCTGGAACACATCATGCTGAGTGAAATAAGCCAGTCCCAAAGGGACAAATACCATATGTTCTCCCTGATCGGTGACAGCTGACTGAACACCAAAAAGGAAAACTGTTGAAGTGAAATGGACACTATGGGAAACGGTGACTTGATCAGCATAGCCCTGACTGTTAATGAACAACTTAATACATTACCCTCTTAGTAGTTTTTTTTGTCTATTCTACTTAATATGACTGGTTTAATTCTGTAATTAATACACAGTTATTCTTAAGTGTTGAAATTTAACTGAAATGTGATTCCTGTTAAACATAAGAGTGGGTATAAGAGAGGGAAGAGATGTATAATTTGGGACATGCTCAGGCTGACTTGCCCCAAATGGTAGAGTTAGAAACATACCAGGGGATTCCAATTCAATCCCATCAAGGTGGCATGTACCAATGCCATCTTACTATTCCAAGTGATCAATTTCAGTTCACAATTGATCATAATGAAAGGACTAAGAGTCAAAGGGAGCACATAAACAAGTCTAGTACCTGCTAACACTAACCGATGGAATAAATAAAGGGGAGAGTGATCCAACATGGGAAGTGAGATACTCAGCAGACTCATAGAATGGCAGATGTCCTAAATAGCACTCTGGCCTCAGAATCAGCCCTAAAGGCATTCCGATCTGGCTGAAAAGCCCATGAGAGTATTTCAGGCATAGAAAGCCAAGACACTCTGGCAAAAGAATTCTGTGAGTGAGATCCCAGTGGAAAGAACAGGTCATCAAAGAAGGAGGTACCTTTCTCTGAAGGGAGGAGAGAACCTCCACTTTGACTTGACCTTGTCTAAACAAGATAAGAGTCGGAGAACTCAGAGGGCTTCCATAGCCTTGGAAACTCATGACTTGAGCATAGGGAGATTACTGATGCCATAAACAGGAGTGTCAATTGGTAAAGTCAACAACAGGAGTCACTGTGCACTTACTCCTCATGTAGGATCTCTGTCCTTAATGTGCTGTGTATTGAGATTTAATGCTATAACGAGTACTCAAACAATATATTTCACTTTGTGTTTCTATGGGGGTGCAAACGACTGAAATCTTTACTTAATGTACACTAAACTGATCTTCTGTAAAAAAAAAAAATTATCAATTCCCAACTTGACTCTCACTGGGATTAAACATGACAATAGGTCTGATCTGATTGCATCATCATTTAAAAAAAAATCATCTATTATTTTTCACTTTATGTTTCTGTGTGGGAGCAAACTGTTGAAATCCTTACTTAATGTATACTAAGCTGATCTTCTGTATATTAAGATAATTGAAAATGAATCTTATGTGAATGGAAGGGGAGAGGGAGTGGGAAAGGGGAAGGTTGTGGGTGGGACGGACGGTATGGGGGGAAGCCATTGTAATCCATAAGTCGTACTTTGGAAATTTATATTCATTAAATAAAAGTTTAAAAAAATTCCAAGGAGTGGAATGGCTAGGTTGTATGGTAGGGTTATATTCAGGTTTCTGAGGAATCTAAGACTGTCTTCCATAGTGGGTTTACCAGTTTGCATTCCCACCAACAGTGGGTTAGTGTGTCTTCCTCCCCACATCCTCGCCAGCATCTGTTGTTGTTGATTTCTGTATGTCAGCCATTCTCACTGGGGTAAGATGAAACCTCATTGTGGTTTTGATGTGAATTTCCCAGATGGCTAGTGATCCTGAACATTTTTCATATGTCTGTTGGCCATTTGGATTTCTTCTTTTGAAAAATATCTATTGAGGTCCTTGGCCCATCTCTTAAGTGGGTTGATTATTTTGATGTTGTGGAGCTTCTTGATCTCTTTGTAGATTCTGGTTATTAACCCTTTATCTGTTGCATAGTTTGCAAATATTTTTCCCATTCTGTTGGTTGCATCTTCACTTTCATGACTGTTTCCTTTGCAGTACAGAAACTTCTCAATTTGATGCAATCCCAAATGTTAATTTTGGCTTTGACTGCCTGTGCCTCTGGGGTCTTTTCTAGGAAGTCTTTGCCTGTGCCTATATCTTGCAGGGTTTCTCCAATGTTCTCTAATAATTTGATGGAGTTGGGTCATAGATTTAGGTCTTTAATCCATGTTGAGTGGATTTTTGTGTAAGGTGTAAGGTAGGGGTCTTGCTTCATGCTTCTGCACCATTTATTGAATAGACTGTCCTTGCTCCAGGAATTAGTTTTAGATCCTTGATCAAATATCAGTTGGCTGTAGATGTTTGGGTTGATTTCTGGTGTTTCAATTCTGTTCCATTGGTCTATCCATCTGTTTCTGTACCAGTACCATGCTGTTTTGATTACAACTGCCCTGTAGTATGTCCTGAAATCTGGTATTGTGATGCCTCCAGCTTTGTTTCTGTTGTACAGGATTGCTTTAGCTATTCAAAGTCTCCTGTGTCTCCATATGAATTTCAGCACCATTTTTTTCCAGATCTGAGAAGAAGGTCTTCGGTATCTTGATTGGTATTGCATTGAATCTATAAATTGCTTTTGGGAGAATGGACATTTTGATGATATTGATTCTTCCAATCCATGAGCATGGAAGAGTTTCCATTTGGTGTCCTCTTCTATTTCTTTTGTAAGGTTTTGTAATTCTCATCATAGAGATCTTTGATGTCATTGGTTAAGTTTATTCTAAGGTATTTATTTTTTTGGCTATTGTGATTGGAATTGATCTTAGAAATTCTTTCTAAGCCGTGGTGTTTCCTGTGTATACAAAGGCTGTTGATTTTTGTGCATTAATTTATATCCTGCTACTTTGCCAAACTCCTCTATGAGTTCCAATAGTCTCTTAGTAGAGTTCTTTGGGTCCCCTAAATAAAGAATCATGTCATCTGCAAAGAGGGATAGTTTGAGTTCTTCCTTCCCAATTTGTATCCTTTTAATTTGTTTTTCTTGCCTAACGGCTCTGGCTAAAACTTCCAGAACTACATTGAATAGCAGTGGTGAGAGGGGGAATCCCTGTCTTGTACCAGATTTCAGTGGAGAATGCTAGTTACCATATTAGCAAGTTATTAAAAAATGTTGGCAAGAACATGGGAAATAAGCAGATCATAATGTGGATGAAATGTTGATTAGTAAACCATTATGGAATACAATATGAAATTTCTGAAAGGAATTGAAAACAGAACTACCATATAATGCAATAATCATTCTTCTGGGTATATTTTCAAAGCAGATGAAGTCACCACCTCAGACCAATATAAACGCCCTAAATTCATTATGTCCTTATTCAAAGCAGGCACGATAAGAAAATAACCCTGGTGTCCACTGACAGACAAATGGACAAAGAAATAGTGGTAAATATGCGTACACTGGAACATTTTTCATCATTAAAAAAGAAAGAGACCTTGCCCTTTTTTACAACATAGATTGTTCCAGAGGACATTATGTTAAAAAATAAGCTAAATAGAAAAGAAAAATTATTACATTCTCTCATTTACATGTGAAATATTTTCTTTTTAAAAGGGGGTCTAAGTTATAGAGCTATAGAATAAAATAATGGGTAGCAAGAGTAGGGAGGGGCAGGAAATAGAGAATTTTTTGTCAAAGTATACAAAGTATAAGATACGAAGGATGAATAAATCTAAAGATGTAATTATAACATGATGACTACAGTTAATAAAATAGAATTGTATTACATATTCTTGTAATGTATATATATTATGTCAATTTTATGTACAATATCTAAATTTTATGTATTTTTGTCACAGAAGAAAATTGAAATGTGAGCTGTAAATATCATGTGAAATGATACATGTCTGCATCACTATAACAACCATTTTACTATCCATATGCATCGTATCATGCTTTAAGCCTCAAATATACTTAATTTTTTTATTTTTAAAAAGTATTTATTTATTTATCCATTTATTTATATATTTAAAATGTAGAGTGACAGAGAGAGGTAGAGACATGGAAAGAGACACATAACACTAAAATTTTTTAACTAAATATTTTTAAAATCAAGAAAGGAAAATAAAGAACAGTGAAAATAAGTGACAAGATATTAACGTTCTTCTTCATACATGGAAGTCATCTTTGACCTCTTCTCTCAGACTGACAACTAAGGGAAACTAGGAAACACCAACTGGTTCTAGCATTATTACATGGACTACAATTTCTGATGATCAATTAGCCACTGTCCTGGATGAGAAAGTCCAACTGGACTCAATGGTGTATGTCCCCATGGACATATCATCTGCTTTCCACAAAGTCAGATTTGCAAAAAGTAAAGTCTCTATGTTTAACTATACCAACAGCACAAAAATAGACATGTAGACCAATGAACAGAATAGAAACACCAGAAAGTAATCCAAACATATACAACCAATGAATCTTTAACAAATGAGCTGAAATCGATTCCTGGAGAAAGGAAAGTCTCTTCAACAAGTGGTTGCAAACTGGATCTACACATACCAAAGAATGAAATAAGACCCTTACTTTATACCTTATGCAAAAAATCAACTCAAACTGGATAAGAATCTAAATCTATGACCTGATACTATCAAGTTACAGAGGAAAACATTGAGGAAACTCTGCAATACATTGGTGCAGGCAAAGACTTCTTGAAAAAGATGCTAGAAACACAGGCAATAAAGACAAAAATATAAAAATGGGATTGCATCAAGCAAAGAAGTTTCTGCATTGCAGAGGAAACAGCAAAGTGAAGGGACAACCAACAGAATGAGAGAAGATATTTGCAAACTATGTAACTTATAAAGGATTAATATTACAATCTATAAAAGGTTCAAGAAACTCAACAACAACAAATAATCCAGTTAGAAATGCATCAGGGAAATACAAATAAAAGCCACAATGTGATATCACCTCATCCCAGTTAGAATGGCTGTTATCCAAAACTCAAAAAAACAATTATTGGTGACAAGGATATGGGGAAAAAGTTAACCTAATCCACTATTGTTCGGAATGTAAATTAATGCATACATTATGGAGGACAATATGGAGATCCCACAAAGACATGAAAATAGATCTACCATATGACCCAGCCATCCCACTCCTGAGAATTTACCCAAACAAATGAAATAAGCATATGAAACAGTGATCTGAACCTCCATGTTTATTGCAGCTCAATTCACAACAGCTAAGATATGGAATCAACCCAGAAGCCTATCAACTGATAACTGGATAAAGAAAATGTGGTATATATACACAATGGAATACTACTCAGCCATAAAAATATAAGGTCTTGTTTTTTGTAACAAACTGGATGTAACTGAAAATGATTATTCTTAGTGAAATAAGCCAGCCTCAAAAAGACAAATACTATAGTATACAATACGAATACTATAGTCTACAATACAAAAAATAGGAATGAAATGAACATTTTGGGATATAATTTTTTTAGCCCTTGTTTATACTCCTGTGGAACTGTGGCCTTCCTACTTTTTATTTGTTGAGTATATGATTAGTAGTGAATTAAGCTTGTGGATATAGAGTAGATTAAGATTATGGCCTTACAAAAACTGATGAAGAGAGAGGAAGAGAGGGAGGGATGGAGACTAGGGGGAGCAGGGAGTGAGGGAAGTGTAGTTGTCTTCTTGGAACTGTACCTATGGAATGCATAAAATCTGTTCTGTTTATATTAATAAAAAATGTTAAATGTGAGACACTAATGACTTAGTAAAAACAGATGATTCACTCAATGAAAAATTTACTAACTATAAAATGGGTTCCATTGTCTGAGGGCTACTTCAGAAAACCATTGGTCCTCTCTTCCTCTCCTACACTTAGTATCTGCCTCTCCCTAGTAGCTTTTTCAGAGCCCCCTTCACATCTTTGTTCCTTAAGGTATAAATCAGAGGATTGAGCATAGGGGTAACAATAGTATAAAAAAGAGCAACAAACTTTCCCCCATTCTCAGAATAACTGTCAATGGGTTGGAGATAGGTGTAGATGGCTGAGCCATAAAAAAGGGAAACCACAAGCAGGTGAGACCCACAAGTCCCAAAAGCCTTTCTCTTTGCAGCCATTGACTTGACCTTCAGCACTGCCTTAGTTATGTGTAAATAGGAGACAAGAATTAGTGCTGCAGGAAAGATCAAGATTATGGCTCGGGCCACAAACATCTTTGCCTCTGTTCCTTCTGTGTCTTCACAAGCTAACTTCAGGA
This sequence comes from Oryctolagus cuniculus, assembly GCF_964237555.1. Classification (NCBI taxonomy): domain Eukaryota; kingdom Metazoa; phylum Chordata; class Mammalia; order Lagomorpha; family Leporidae; genus Oryctolagus; species Oryctolagus cuniculus. The sequence continues at coordinate 34,377,899 of NC_091445.1, forward strand.
ATACAGGCATCTCACAGAAAAAGTGATTTAAGTGAAGGCCACAGAGAGGTAGGGCCATCATAAGACCTGTCTGAATCAAAGAGTTTATGAAACCTCCCAACCAGGAGACAACAGCCAATGCCTGGCAGAGATGGGGGTACATAATGGCCATGTAGTGGAGTGGACGACAGATGGCAGCATAGCGATCAAAAGCCATCACCACCAAGAGAACACTCTCCGTTGAGCCTAAGGCAAGGACAATGAAAAGCTGGGCCACACACCCTCCATAGCTGATGGTCCGGTCAGGTCCTTGAAGATTGATCAGCAGTTGAGGCACAGTGCTGGTAGTGTAGCAGAGGTCCAAGAAAGAGAGGTGGCAGAGAAAGAAGTACATGGGTGTTTGCAGTCGAATATCCAGCTGGGAGAGAGCAATGATAGTGGTGTTGCCACAAAGAGTTAGAGAGTAGAAAATAAAAATAAAGACAAAAAGGAAAACTTCCAGTTGAGGCCAATCTGAGAAGCCCACCAAAATGAAGCCCTCTCTGAAAGTGGTATTGAGACTCCCCATAGCCTTTCACCCAACCAAACAGCAGAAGACAATTTAATGCCTCTTATAAAGAATATAGATTAAAATTTTATCCATAGTATACTCCTTAAATCATTCATTTTATTATCTATGAGTATTTTGGTATTCACAACATTTTTTCACACTGTCTCTTATTCTTAATCTTCTCTTATTTAGGTAGAAAGATCACTGAATTAGTCCTTCTACCCATTTGTCTCATGATTTTAGTCAGGAAAGTCAGTCCTTTGACCTGATGTTTCCTTGTCTGAAAGTAACAAACACAGTCATGTGAAAACTATTTCTAAAAGTATAAAGTGTTACAATGTAGCATTGGTATTCTATATAGTTCCCATTTGCTCCTTTTCTTGATCTGTTAGGAAATCTGCTTCAGTACATTAGCATCCAGTAATAACAAGGTTTAGATCATAATATTAACCTCTAGGTGTTCATCTACCTCCTTCTCAATGAGTATGTTCAGTGTACCATTCTTGGAATTCCCACCTAGAATCAGCAAAGGAATCAGAAGAACATATATCCATACCTTTGGGGGGAGAAAAAGACAATTAGTAACAAATATATTTATTATGATGAATCATAAGTTGGCTTTGTCAAGTGATAAAGTAATTCTTCAAATACCCAGAAGCTGTTCCCTCTTCTATACATCAACTCTCTTTCTGAAGTTTCTGTCTAGAATTTGTCACATTCGTTGAAATTAGTTTACATGTTTGTCCTTCTTTTTTTTTTTTTTTTGACAGACAGAGTGGAAAGTGAGAGAGAGAGAGAGACAGGGAGAAAAGTCTTCCTTTACCATTGGTTCACCCTCCAATGGCCACTGTGGCCGGTGCACCACACTGATCTGAAGCCAGGAGCCAGGTGCTTCTCCTAGTCTCCCATGCAGGTGGAGGGACCCAAACACTTGGGCCATCCTTCACTTCACTCTTGGGCCACAGCAGAGAGCTGAACTGGAAGAGGGGCAACTGGGACAGAATCCAGCGCCCCGACCAGGACTAGAACCCAGTGTGCCGGCGCCACAGGCAGAGGATTAGCCTATTAAGCCACGGCACCAGCCAATGTTTGTCCTTCTTTGTGAGTTTCTCTAGTATAAAATACAATGAATATAAAAATAAATGCTGGTGTCTTTCTTTATGGCATGCAAAAGATATTAAATTGATGTTACTTTGGGGGTTGGCATTGTGGCATAGTGGTTAAGCCACTGCCTGTGACTCTATCATCCTATATGTGATGACAAGTCCCAGTTGCTCCACTTACAATCCAGCTCCCTGTTAATGCTCATGAGAAAGCAGTGAAAGATGGCACAAGTACTTGGGCCTCTGCACCCACATGAGAGACCTGGAAGAAACTCCTGACTCCTAGCTCCTAGATTTGGCCTGGCCCAGCCCCAACCATTGCAGCAATTTGAGGAGGTAACCAGCAGATGGAAGATTCTCTCTCTCTCTCTCTCTCTCTCTCTCTCTCTCTCTCTCTCTCTCCCCATCACTCTGTGTATCTCTCTGGCTTTCAAATAAAATCTTTTGAAAAGAAATCTAAATAAAATAATTAATATAAATGTTAGAACCCTAATCCCAATGGAATTCAACATGATGAAATAAGAAATCATAAAAATGAATGTTTTAAGACTAGTGTCTGCTAATACTAACTAATAGAATGAAAAAGGGAGAGAACGATCCAACATGGGAAGCGAGATACTCAGCAGACTCATAGAATGGCAGATGTCCTAAACAGCACTCTGGCCTCAGAATCAGCCCTTAAGGCTTTCGGATCCGGCTGAAGAGCCCATGAGAGTACTTTAGGCATGGAAAGCCAAGAGACTCTGGAAAAAAAAAGACCTAAATGAAAGATCTCCACTAGTGAGATCCAAGTGGAAAGAACGGGTCATCAAAGAAGGAGGTACCTTTCTCTGAAGGGAGGAGAGAACTTCCACTTTGACTATGACCCTGTCAGAATAAGATCGAAGTTGGCGAACCCAAAAGGCTTCCATAGCCTTGGCAACTCATGACTAGAGCCTAGGGAGATTACTGACACCATAAACAAGAGTGTCAAATTGTTAAGTCGACAACAGGAGTCACTGTGTACTTACTTCTCATGTGGGATCTGTCCTTAATGTGTTGTCCAATGTGAAGTAATGCTATAACTAGTACTGAAACAGTATTTTTACACTGTGTTTCTGTGTGGGTGCAAACTGATGAACTCTTTACTTAATGTATACTGAATCGATCTTCTGTATATAAAGATAATTGAAAATGAATCTTGATGTGAATGGAATGGGAGAGGGAGTGGGAGATGGGAGGGGTGCGAGTGGGAGGGAAATTATGGGGGGGAGCCAATGTAATCCATAAACTGCTTTGGAAACTTATATTTACTAAATAAAAAAAGGAAAAAAATGAATGTTTTCCACATAGATAAAACAAACACAAAAAGGAAAACCTGAACTTAGTTTCAAAACATCAGTTTGACAAATATAGAATGGAGGACACCAAACTAACAACCTGACAGCCATTTGCTGTAAAACAAGAAGAGAAAATGATCTGGAGATGCAATGACCAAACACTCAACATGAGAAAACAGAGCTTATATGTCTGCTAAATGTTAATAGGTTCAAGCTCAGAGAACATAAAATTCAATACAGTATCTGTCCTGTGTAGTTTGGGGGAAAAATCTAAAACTAATTTCCTCTTAACTCTGCACTATCCAATTCATGACTCCTCTATACAGAATATCAATCTTTAATTGAACTTTAATGAAACCTTAGACTCATTTCCTAATCCATAGTTTTTGACCTCTTATTTTCCTCATCTCTCAGTTCTCTATTTCCATCTTTATGTGATCTTTTTCTTCTTGAATTCCTTGAGCTATAATGTCAATAATTTTCTTACTGGTATCCTTAACTTATTGTTCTGTTCCCTGCGTCCAGTTCTTGGAGAATCCAATGCTTTGTCCCCATAAATAATAAAGATCAATACGGAACTATCTTCTTCACATTTACAATTTTAGTGCCTAGAAGAATTAATGACACAAAAATTTTTTAATAATTAAGACACTGTTGCTTGTAGGCACTCACCTGCATCAACTTTTTAACAGATCTTTATAAAGGTGTGGTATGTCACTGCAGTTTCAGGCCATTTAGAAAATAAAATATGGATGTATTTCTGATTCTGTGGAGTCTGGTGCCTTTTATCTGGATTTTAGTGTTTCAGGAAAGTTCCAATATGTATACAGACTCTGTGAAATTGTTTTTTATTCCTGTTGCATAATATTAATTTTCTTCTGCCTAACCAAGACCTTGACACCTGTCTTCCCACTTGTGAATCTTTTCTTGAGGAATATATCCCACTTTTTAATGCTGGTCTTGTTGAGAATGGGCTGATCTCCAGAATTATAATATCTGTATCCACCTGAAGTATCACATAAAACTCCACTGAGATTGGTGCCAGTGACTGCATTTGTTCAACACAGCTTGCCTGGCTCTCACTACATTAGTCACATCCCTTTCCACTCAGAAATAAGCTGCTACAATTATGACAGTTCAAAAATCTAGTAGATCTGTATTTTCTCTACTGCTCATGTGGATACCATTTTTGGAGTTTGCTTCATACCCAAAACAAACAGGAAAAGAAAAATTCATACTCACCAATTTTTAGGAAACCTTTTTTTTCTGCCAAAAGCAGGTAAAATACATTCTTCAAATTACCCCAACATTGGGTTTCTGTTAGATCCTATTATTTCCAGTCCTACAGCAAATAATCCAGGTAGGGCTTGACTCTGGTCAAACTTGCTAAAGGCTAAGACAGCATTGAGCTTTCATGTGGAAAGTCCCAATGTATACATGTGGCAGAATGGTGAAAGTTTCTTTAGTGAAACACACAGAAAAAGCACAAACTTCCTTCCAAATAGCATTCTTCCAAATGTTGAAGAAAATAATCATAAAATACAAGAATATCCAGATTCCATATTGTTTGAGTGAATATGGAAGCCTGAAAATGTCCATTTTACTTCATATTTCCAAGATCTAATAATCAAGTAAAAGAAAATTATGTTAGTCTGATATAAATTGTTCCTAAGAAAACATTTTTTTGACAGGCAGAGTTAGACAGTGAGAGAGAGAGACAGAGAGAAAGGTTTTCCTTCTGTTAGCTCACCCCTCAAATGGCTGTTATGGCCGGCACACTGCGCCAATCCGAAGCCAGGAGCCAGGTGCTTCCTCCTGGTCTCCCATGCGGGTTTAGGGCCCAAGCATGTGGGCCATCCTCCACTGCCTTCCCGGGCCACAGCAGAGAGCTGGACTGGAAGAGGAGCAACTGGGACAGAATCTGGCACCCCGACCAGGACTAGAACCCGGGGTGCCGGCGCTGCAGGCAGAGGATTAGCCTAGTAAGCCACGGCGCCAGCAAGAACACATGTTTTTAACCCAACTATCTCTAGGTGTTCACAAATTATCCTTATATTGAACTGTATTTAGAAAAATATGAAGTACAAAAGTCTATACTGGCCAGATAGAATTTAAAATATTTTGCAATTTTTTTCTTGGCAAAAGGCTTGGATAAGCATGTTGATAAAATATGCAGAAATAGGGGCTGGTGCTATGATGCAGCAGGTTAAAGCCCTGGCCTGAAGCACCAGCATCCCATTTAGGTGCTGGTTCTAGTCCCGGCTGATCCTCTTCTGATCCAGCGGTCTGTTATCGCCCAGGAAAGCAGCAGAAGCTTGCCCAAGTCCTTAGGCCCCTGCACCTATATGGGAGATCTGTCAGAAGATGCTGGTTCCTGACTTTGGGTAGGCTCATCTGCAGCTATTATGGCCATCTGGGGCTTGTACCAGTGGATGGAAGACCTCTCTCTCTCTCTCTCTCCCTCTCCCTCTTCCTCTCTCTACCTCTCCCTCTCTCTACCTCTCTCTGTAATTCTATGTTTTCAAATAAATAAAAATAAATCTCTTGAGTGTCAATTTGTTAAGTCAACAACAGGAGTCACTGTGCACTTACTCCTAATGTAGGATCTTGTCCTTGGTGTACTGTACATTGTGATTTAATGCTATAACTAGTACTCAAACAGTATTTTTCACTTTATGTTTCTGTGTGGGAGCAAACTGTTGAAATCTTTACTTAATGTATGCTAAACTGATCTTCTGTAAATAAAGAGAATTGAAAATAAATCCTCATGTGAATGGAAGGGGAGAGGGAGTGGGAAAGGGGAGGGTTGCAGGTGGGAGGGACGTTATGGGGGGGAAGCCATTGTAATCCATAAGCTGTACTTTGGAAATCTATATTCATTAAATAAAGTTTAAAAAAATCTAGAAATAAAGAACAATAAAACCAATAAGCCATATGAAAGCATCCTGCTGAGAAATAGATATTATAATTGTATTTTCTATTGAATTGTATATTCTTGCTTAAAGAGAAACATGACAATTTGCCTACATAGTTAATAATCTGTCATACGGAAAATGTGGCTCACCTGCTTAGTTCTTCACCAAAGAGAAAAATTAGAACCATCTGGTGGGCCATACAAAAGGACAAATTGTGGTTCAACATAAATTCAACAGAAAAACAAAGCAATTTGAAAATAGACATCCTGGAAATAGGGTAATATTCTGGCCACTTGCAAGTTTCCTGCTCATTCAAAGGCTGAACCTTCAGTATGTTGTGAGAAAGTTTCCACATTAATTGGAACACTGTACTAGATGGTTTCTAGTATTCCACCAAACCCTGATTTTGTTCATTTTCCCTAAAAATCTTAATTTTAAAAAATTTAGCCTATACTATTGATTCCCTTGGCATGTATGAAACCTTTGGACATTTGCATGTTTGATAATATTGATTTCTTGTATTACACAGACCATTGATTTCCTGTGTTCGTGCCTTGGATGTTTATGTCTGCGTATATATCTGCATCTTTGTGTCTATGCATATATTTACAAATAATAAAATTATTATTTACATTCTTTCCTCAACAGCATGTTGCCCTACATCCTTCATCCACTCCACCAACTTACTGATTTTTTTCTGATTATAATGGAGCCAGATCCCAGGCAGAAAATTTAAGATTCTGCCTAAGCAAAGAAGGAGGTTCTACCAATTCCATCCTAGTCATTTTAGATTAAAATGTGCATAAATATTGTATGGTTATAATACAGTAATGTTACAACATTATTGTAACAATGTATTTTTTGAAAATATATACAAAATTTGAATCTAATTTCATTTCCTCCTATGATACCTGCTTATGTAGTTCTCACATTGGTTTTTATTAAGCTATCCAATCTGAGGCAACAGAACTACTTTCTACAATGTATTCATCACAGTGTTGTCTTTTACAGGCTCATTCTTTCACCCTGACTGCATTACTCTGACAATAGAAATAACACAATATCCATCCTATGCCGCAAGTTTTGGTTGATCTTCATGAAACTTCTATCAAATATTTAATAATAATCTATGAATATTTCCTAGTATAATACTACAAAATCACAGCCTGAGCCTAGTCAGAGTAATTTGCATCCAAATGCTGAATGAATTAACAAACAGCTTCTTTTAACTTTGAGTCCCCAGACAGAACATCGTCTCTAAAGACTGTCCTTCGTATTGTCTAATCCTCTTAAAAATGTTCCTTGGTTTATCTTCATTAACTCTGATGATATTTCTATTCTTTTACTCCTGATTCTCATGTTTACCAATTACTTTGCTTTATCAATACTGCTTTTACTTCACAGGATTTGACTTTTAAAAGGGACTGCAAAATGATTTTGAACCAATCCCAGAATTTACAGAGGAACAGTCCTACAACTGTTAAATGATGTCCCTAAGTCTATGTAACTATGGAGAAAGAACTGCAGTTAAGTGTATTTTTATAACTGGATGGATGTATGTATGGATGGGTGGGTAGAAAAAAGAAAACTGTATCAGCAATGAAACATACTCTTGCATGAATTTTACTTTTCTACATTCCCAATTCAGGCTCTCAGCATAATGAAGCTAATTCTAATTGCCTAACAGAATATTTTTAGCTTTCTGGATTTTAACTGTGAAGCCAGAGTATTGTGCCCAGTCAGTACTCACCAGAGCTCCATGAAAAGAAACCACTGCATTTACCTTTCTCAATTCTACTGGCATCAAAGGAAATGTGAAACCAACTGGAGAAGATTGACATTTAGAGTTATTGGCAAAAGATTCTTTCCTGAACTACTGAACTACTGAAGTGATTATGCAAGATTTCCTTCCTCAGCTAGGGAGAATACTGAATCTCATTTTTCATAAGATTGGAGCATCTTCCCTACTGAAACCTAACCAACTCAAGTGAGGGAGAAGCCAGTATATTATGAAACTGCCTCCTGATCCTAAGGATGAGGATAGCAACTCTGGGGATATTGCCAAGGCCTCCTTAAGAGCCATGAATGAATTGATTCCCAGATGACCTTAGAGACTTCTGGGGCCCAATGTGATAATTATATTGGCACTATAACTCTGCCTTGCATTCTGCAATACTCACTATTCCCTATACTCTGTCATAAACAAGTTGATCAATTTGGTAATTTCATAATAAATCTTGTCACTTGGCTCATACAGTCTCCAGTCTGGAATTATTCATGATTTGTCTACTTTTACTTAAATCCTACCAGATTCTCACTAATCAAAACAAATTCCATTTCTTTCTTGAAGCCTACTATGGTTACCCAACATCAAATCTTCCTTCTCTTTACTCCTCATGCAATGCTTATATAGTTGTATGTATATGTGTCATATATTGAACTAAATATTAATTTCTTTGACAATTCCCATGATCTATCATTCTATTACAATATTTTATGTATTAATATTTGTTTTATACCTTGATCATGTACACAACTTTTTGCTTTTTATGTTAAATATTTCAAATAATATAGAAAAATATAAAGCATAGTTCAATGACCACGCATAGATTTAATAATTTTTAACATTTTTCCATATCACCTAATATATACATGTAAATATGGAAACAGGATCAAGATAGCGGAATAGAAAGAAAGCTTACTTACTCTAGACTAGGGGAAGACAGTTAAAAAAAATGGAGAGGGGGCCAGCACTGTGGCATAGCAGGTAAAGCTGCCACCTGCAGTGCTGGCATCCCATATGGGTAGCAGTTCCAGTACGAGCTGCTCCACTTCTGATCCAGCTTTCTACTATGGCCTGGGAAAGCAGTAGAAGATGAACCAAGTCCTTATGCCCAATCACCTGCATGGGATACCTGGAAGAAGCTCTTGGCTCCTGGCTTTGGATGGGCTCAGCTCCAGCCATTGTAGCCATTTGGGGAGTAAATCAGCATATGGAAGACACCCACCCAATCTGCCTTTGATTTTCTGTAATTCTGCCTTTCAAACCAATAAATAAATCTTAAAAAAAATAACATGGAGAGAGTGCAATCTCAGGGAAGAATTGGGGAGAAAACAGCAGAGAAACCTCCACACAAATTAGAAGGACACTGTGGATCTATATAGAGTGTGTGAGTGTGCACAACTCAGGACCCCAGCAGCCCAGAGCCTCAGGACCAGCTTTGGAGAGTGAGGTGAGACCAGATTACAGCAGTGCAAGCCACTGGTGACAAAGCTAGGAGAAGAGCTAGGTAAGAGTCTGGATTTGAACCATGTATACCTCCCAACCTAGAGAAAAAAGGAGGGCACATTTCTCTCTCCCTGACTATCCACCATCATCCTGCTACTAGCCGAGAGGGGGAGGGTGCCATTTTGGATACATGTAACAGCTGTTCCAGCTCATATCTTCATGCTCAAAAACCAGCTGAGAGGAGAGGCCTGAGTCTGGCTCAGAGAACTGAAAAGAGGCTGGATGCTCATGACTGTGGGAGCCAGGTGTGTTTGGACTGTGAAAACACAGGGGCTGCATGTGATGACACTGGATTTGGCTGGGTCTTTAGGTAGTCACTATGGAAGGCCCCACACATGCTCAGAACTCCCTGATTAAATGGTGAGAGTTATTGCTATTGGAATAGGTGCTCACAGCGAGGACTGCATGGGTCCTTTGTGTGGTTCTTGTGGCAGCACAAATATTATACCCACTAGGGCTAGCAAACAGGTCTTGGTCTCCTTGGAGCATTAGACTACACCAACAGAACAGATCAAACTTCCCCTCTGATTAAAAAAAATGTACTGTGCCCAATTTGGCTATCACCTTAGACATTCCTCTCACCCTGGAGCACCAAACAGAGCTCCCTGGCCATGCTCAACACACACCTCATGGTATTCACTGAAAAAGCAGATACTCCACTAATCCAAAGAGACATAGTCCAAAGATAAAAGCCATCATAAGAAAAAAATAAGTATCTCTACAAATGCCTAAAAATAAATGCATAATTCAAGAAAAAAGAATAAGTAAGAAAACGTGATGCCTCCAAAAGAAAACAACAGCACTTCAATACTAGAATGTGAAAATGAAGGAATTAAAGAAATGCTGGAAATGGAATTCAAAAAATTTATCATAGAATTACTTAGAAGTAATCAGAAGCAAACCCGGAATTAAATAAATCCATACATGACATGAATGAGTGTTTTTCCCATGAAATTGAGATTTTAAAAAGAAATCAAAATGAAATAATGTAAGTGAAAAAATAAGTAGATCAAACAAAAAATGCAGTGGGAAGCCCTAAGAACAGACTCAGTGAGGCAGAAGAAAGAATATCCGAGTTCAAAGACAAATCTCTAAACATTTTACAGTCCAATCAAAAAAAAAAAAAAAGGAAAAAGAAGAAGAAGAAGAAATTAGAAAACTAAAAAACCGTGTTGGACATTTATGGGATACTATCAAGTGATACAACATATGGGTCTTAGGAGATCCTGAAGGTGTGGAAAGAGAGGATGGATTAGAAGGCCTTTTTAGTGAAATAATTACAGAAAACTTCCACAATTGGGAGAAAGAAAAGTAAATCCAAGTATAGGAAGCATATAGAATTCATAATAGACATGACCAGTAAAGATCTTCACCATGACACATTGTAGTCAAACTTTCCACAGTAAAAGATAAAGAAAAGATTCTTTGTGAACAAGAGAAATGCCAGATTGCATTCGGAGGATCTCCAAATAGATTCACAGCTGACTTCTCATCCAAAATCCTACAGACTAAGAGAGAATAGTGAGATATATTCCAAGTCTTAAGAGAAAAAACTGTCAATCCTGCAAAGCTCTCATTGATGAAAGAAGGTAAAATAAAGACCTTCTATAACAGAAATTGAAAGAATTTGTCATCACTCATCCAGCTTTACAAAAGATGCTTAAGGATGTGTTACGCACAGAAACAGAAACATGCATCACTGTGAAAATGAGGTGAAGACAGAAAAATCTCCCATTAAAATTACAAAGGAAATTCAAAGTAAACGATAGGAATATTTACGGAAAAACAGTAGGGTCAAGTAGTTGCTTATCAATAGTCACCTTGAATGTAAATGGTCTCAACTTTCCAGCTAAGAGGCACAGACCAGCTTAATGGATTAGAAAGCAAAATCCATCCATTTGTTGCCTATAAGAAACACATCTCACCAACAGAGACATCCACAGACTATCCAAAGTGGAAGGATGGAAAAAGATATTCTATGCTAACAGAAACCAAGAGACCTGGTGTAGCCATCCTATACCTATATCAGAGAAAATAGACTTCAACACAAAAACTAAAAAGAGACAAAGAAGGACACTATATGATTAAAGGATCAATTCAACAGGAAGATATAACTATAATAAATACATTGTCACCTAATTACAGGCCACCTGACTATTTCAAAGAAATGTTAATGGATCTAAAGGGAGACATAGAATCAAATGCAATAGCAATGGAGACTTCAATACCCCACTTTCAGCAATGGACATATCAATCAGACAGAAAATCATCAGGGAAACAATAGAGTTAATTGACACTATAGACCAAATGAATCTAACATATATCTACAGAACTTTTGCTCCTACACTTGCAGAATATGCATTCTCCTCACCAGTGCATGGAACTTTCTCTAGGATAGACCACAGGCTAGGCAAGTCTCAGAAAATTCAAAAACAAATTGAAATTATACCATACATCTTCTCTGACCACAGTGGAATGAGCCAGAAGTCAACAACTCAAGAATCTCTAGAACATGTGCAAACACATGGAGACATAATGACATGTTCCTGAATGAACAGTGGGTCATAGAAGAAACCAAAAGAGAAATCAAAAAACTACTGAGGAACAGTCCTTTTGTCATATTAGTATGATCTTCTGTGTGTAAAGTTAATTAAAAATAGATTTTAGTAATGCAAATAGGAGACAGAAGAGGAACAACAATGGGAGAGTGGATGGTGGGGTGGGTACAGTGGGATACCTTAAATAAAATATTTCAAAGGAAAAATACAAAAATAAAAAAGAAGAGAAAAACTAAAGTAGTGATAACAATATCAATATCAATACATTATTCATGAAAAAGGTAATAAAGTGGGGAAAGAATATGTGTAATTATTTATAAATAATGATTATATGAAAACTTCCACATATGACAGAAAATGTGGTATTTGTCTTTTTGTTTTTGGCTTATTTCACTTAGCATAATGATATCCAGTTCTATCCATTTTTGTAAATGTCAGGATTTCATTATTTTATGGCTGAGTAATATTATATCAAATACATATACCACACTTTCATTATCCAGTCATCCATTGATGGACATCTCAGTTGATTGCACATCTTTGCTACTGTGAATTGAGATATGGTAAACATTGGAATTCAGGTATCTCTTCATATGCTTACATAATTTTTGATGTAGCCAATTTATCTTTCATTCAAAAATTACTTATTGAATAATGAACACTGTCTTTTACACCATGATATATATTTTAAAAATCAACACTGAAAATTATCAGTATCCACTTCAGACATCACAATATAATATAGAGAAAATAGCTGGGCTATTCCCATCTTTGGGTACATTAAAAGCTTTCTTGACAAGTTTGAGTGTCTTTTTCCTTACCAGTAACACAAGGTCAATATTGTGGGGAGCAACCCAGACTAGACTAAGTTACTGGAATTAAGACTTATTCTATGCATCTGCTCTCCCACAATATGGCGCTGGGAGAGGAGAAAACAGCTTCTACGCAGCTGCCTCTTGCCAACTTGAGTGATGACCTCCAGGAGCTGATCCTGCTCCTGATTGGAGGAGAGCAGCGTACTCGGCGTGTGGGCAGCCGAGTTGGGATTGGCGGAAGAGGACTATAAGGGAGGAGAGAGACAGCATGCACCAGGAACATCTAAGGGGAACATCTATTTGAAGGAACACCTGTGCAGTCCCCGAGAGAGCCGGCCGGCGGTGTGCTGCTCCCCTGCGGAAGTGGGGAAAGTGGCCAGGGGGAACCGCCCTTCCACGGAGGTGGAAGGGACGGTAGCCAACCCGGGAAGAACCAGCAGCAAACCCGGGGAGGGCCGAGCAGACGAAAGAACAACGCAGGGTCCTGTGTCGTTCCTCCACGAAGACGGGGAGCGACATAATGGTGCCGTGACTCGGATAGGAAACCTAGGAGGGAAGAAACGGGAAGAAGTGGGAAAATACTGGAGAGAGAGATTAGCAAAGAGCCTAGGGGAAAGCCGGACGGAAAAGGTGCCGGAAGAAGCTATCAAAAGCCTAGGCATAGACTCAGATACGGACTACGGGGGGAAGCTGGGAGAAATCTCTAAGGTCGAAAGCGAAAGTGAAAGCTAGAACAAACAGACTTGGATATGGACTATGGGGAGAAGCCAGGAGAAATGAGGGAGGAATATTGTTGGAAGAAAACTTAGGGAAACACACCGGGTAGAGAAAAATGTTAGGGAAATTGAAGCTGCGGGGGCAGGCCGAGGCGGAAACATAAGCCAGGTTGGAATTCTTCAAGTCAGCCCAGGGAACAAAAGGCGAAAAGCTAAAACCAAAGGCGGAGATGTAAGCCAGGTTGGAATCCGTCAGATTAGCCCGGGGAGCAAAAGACGGGAAGCCAAACTGGGAGCGGACACGTAAGCTATAGGTTGCATTTCGTCAGGTTAGCCCAGGGAACTTAGACTGAAAAGTAAACCAACCAGTGGCGGAAACGTGAGCTGGGGCTATGTGACTCACGGAGGCTGCCGTACGCAGAGAGAGCATGCGGGGCACAAGTAGATAGGGAACGATGGGCTAGTGCGAGGCCGTGGTGCGGGCGCGAAGCCAGGAAGCCGCGCAGATGAGAGAAGCGCTGGCTGAAGCGGCTCAGAGCCGGGAAGCCACCGAGAAGCAGCCTCGGGGCGGGCGCCAGGAAGACGCAGGGATAAGAGAAACAGAAGTTTTAGAAGTAAAATGAGAGAAATAGGAATGCTGGCAAATAGAAGTAAAATAGGAGAAATAGGAATGTCCGGAGATAGAGAAATAGAGAAAAATAAGGCCTCCCCACACCACAGCAATGAGAAGGCTTGGATTCGGTCTGCCTGATTAGGCGATAAGCACCAGCAGGCAGCTCGACCAGAGTATGAGCTGCAGGTCACCGAAGATAGGCACGTTATCAACATCAATAAGTCTCCCCACAAGACGGCAATGAGAGGGCTTGGATTCGGTTTGCCTGATTGCTAGGGCTTGTAAGCACCTGAAGGCAGTTCTAGCAGAGCAGAGCATGCGCTGCAGGGCACCAAACACAGGCACGCATCAGCACCTAAAAACCTCCTCACAGCATGGCGAAGAGAGGACCCGGATTTGGTTTGCCTTATTGGTAGGGCTTGTAAGCACCTGTGGGCAACTCCAGCAAGCAGAGCAGAGTGTGTGCTGCGGGGCACCAAAGACAGGTGTGTATCAATGCCAAAAATAAAAAGAAAGGGGGATCTGTGGGGAGCAACCCGGACTAGACTAAGTTACTGGAATTAAGACTTATTCTATGCATCTGCTCTCCCACAATATGGCGCTGGGAGAGGAGAAAACAGCTTCTACGCAGCTGCCTCTTGCCAACTTGAGTGATGACCTCCAGGAGCTGATCCTGCTCCTGATTGGAGGAGAGCAGCGTACTCGGCGTGTGGGCAGCCGAGTTGGGATTGGCGGAAGAGGACTATAAGGGAGGAGAGAGACAGCATGCACCAGGAACATCTAAGGGGAACATCTATTTGAAGGAACACCTGTGCAGTCCCCGAGAGAGCCGGCCGGCGGTGTGCTGCTCCCCTGCGGAAGTGGGGAAAGTGGCCAGGGGGAACCGCCCTTCCACGGAGGTGGAAGGGACGGTAGCCAACCCGGGAAGAACCAGCAGCAAACCCGGGGAGGGCCGAGCAGACGAAAGAACAACGCAGGGTCCTGTGTCGTTCCTCCACGAAGATGGGGAGCGACAAATATGACCAGTCTTATACCATTTTCTGTGAAGTAATGACACATTGTTTTTAAGGTGCCTGTAATATGGTAGACATTAATTCAATGACAGTTAATATTACAGTATATTGATTTATATTTTTATTTATTTATTATGTTATTTATATTATAATATAAATATTGTAATTACTTATATTTACAATATTTGTAAATATTGCAAATATTTACTCAGTGCCCTATCTTTCCTAAACTAATGCAGAAAATACTATGGGTTGTTATTTCAAAAAGCTTATGAAATTATCAAACTGAAAGGTGAGTTTATTTAGGTATAAAATATGTTGAAAACCATGAATAATTTTTCCTGATGTGCTTTTACATAATCTAATTTTTAACACTTTTAATGTACACGGAAAAATCATACATATTTATGAGGTACCATACTGTTTCCATACATGTATAAATTGTATAATGACTAATCAGGGTAAATGTATCCATCCCCTCAAACACTTCACATTTCTTTATGCTGAATGCATTCAAAATTCTTTTTTCTATCCTTTTTTAGATAAAAATAAATTATATTTATCTATATTCACCCTGATGTACACTAGAACACCAGAAATTCTTACTAGTATCTAACTGTAAGTTAGTACTCTTTAAGCAAGATTTCACCATCACTGCTTTCCCCTATTCTTCCAAGCCTCTGGTAACTGTCATTATACTCCTAAATTATTTTTTTTAATTTTATTTAAGGTATACAAATTTCATGTATTTCAGGTATACAGATTTAGGACAATAGCAATACTGCCCATCTAGCCTCCTTTTTGCCAATGCTTCCACACTTCCTCCTTCATCTCCTATTCTGACTCTTAATGTTTACAATGATTTACTTTCAGGCTACTTTTGATACTCATAAGATTAACCCTACATGAAGTAAAGAGTTCAACAAATAGTAAAAAAAAAAAGTTACTCAACAGTGGAGACAAGGGCTGTAAACGATCACTGAATCTCAAAATGTCAATTTCACCTCTATATATTACATTCTTGGTACTCTACTAGTTACCACAGATCAAGGAAAACATATGGTATTTCTTTTGGGGACTGGATTATTCCATTAAGTATAATGGATTCCAGTTGCATTTATTTAGTTTCAAAAGACAGGATTTCAGCATGTTTTATGGCTGAGTAGTTGAGTAATATAACACAGTGTCCATAATTTCTTTATCCAGTCATTAGTTGATGGACAATTGGGTTGATCCTATATCTTTGGTATTGTGAATTGAGCTGCAGTGAACATCGGGGTACTCTTCCATATGCTGATTTAATTTCTCTTTGATAAATTCGCAGGAGTGAGATTGCTTAGTCATATGGTACATGTATTTTCAACTTCCTAAGGTATCTCTATACCATCTTCCACAATGGCTGTACTAGATTACATTCTCAACAAAAGTGGATTAGGGTACTTTTTTCCCTACATACTCACCAGCATTTATCATTTGTTGATTTCTGTCTGAGAACCATTCTGAGGTGAGATGAAACGTCATTGTGGTTTGATTTTCATTTACTTGGTGGCTAGTGATTCTGAGAATTTTTTCAATTGTCCATGGGCCATTTGACTTTCGGCTCCTGAAAAATGCCTATTCAAATTCTTCACCCATTTCTCTTTTTTTTAACTTTTATTTAATGAATATAGATTTCCAAAGTACAGCTTATGGATTACAATGGCTTCCCCCCCATAACGTCCCTCCCACCTGCAACCCTTCCCTTTCCCTCTCCCTCTCCCCTTCCATTCACATCAAGATTCATTTTCAATTCTCTTTATATACAGAAGATCAGTTTAGCATACATTAAGTAAAGATTTCAACAGTTTGCTCCCACACAGAAACATAAAGTGAAAAATACTGTTTGAGTACTAGTTATAGCATTAAATCTCAATGTACAGCACACTAAGGACAAAGATCCTACATGAGGAGTAAGTGCACAGTGACTCCTGTTGTTGACTTAACAAATTGACACTCCTGTTTATGGCCTCAGTAATCACCCTAGCCTCTTGTCATGAGCTGCCAAGGCTATGGAAGCCACCAGAGTTCACTGACTATGATCATATTTAGAAAAGGCCATGGTCAAAGTGGAAGTTCTCTCCTCCCTTCAGAGAAAGGTACCTCCTTCTTTGATGACCTGTTCTTTCCACTGGGATCTCACTCGCAGAGATCTTATTTAGGTTTTATTTTTTTCCCCAGAGTGTCTTGGCTTTCCATGCCTGAAATACTCTCATGGGCATTTCAGCCAGATCCGCATGCCTTAAGGGCTGATTCTCAGGCCAGAGTGCTGTTTAGGACATCTGCCATTCTATGGGTCTGCTTTGTATCTCACTTCCCATGTTGGATCATTCTCTCCCTTTTTTATGCTATCAGCTAGTATTTGCAGACACTATTCTTGTTTATGTGATCCCTTTGGTTCTTAGTCCTATCATTATGATCAATTGTGAACAGAAATTGATCACTGGGACTAGTGAGATGGCATTGGTACATGCCACCTTGATGGGAGTGAATTGGAATCCCCTGGTATATTTCTAACTCTACCATTTGAGGTAAGTCAGCTTGAGCATGTCTCGCATTGCTCATCTCTTCCCTCTCTTATTCCCACTCTTATATTTAACAGTGATCACTTTTCAGTTAAGTTTCAGCACTTAAGAAGAATTGTGTATTGATTACAGTATTCAACCAAAAGTATTAAGTAGAACAAACAAAAAAAAATACTAAGAGGGATAACATATCAAGTTGCTCATCAACAGTCAGGGTGAGGGCTGATCAAGTCACCGTTTCTCATAGTGTTCATTTCACTTTAACAGGTTTCCTTTTTGGTGCTCAGTTAGTGGTCACCTATCAAGGAGAACATATGGTATTTGTCCCTTTGGGATTGGCTTATTTCACTCAGCATAATGTTTTCCAAATTCCTAACAGGGATCACTTTTCAGTTAAAATTTAAACACCTAAGAATAATTGTGTGTTAATTACAGAGTTCAACCAATGGTACTAAAATGGAAAAAAATACTAAAATGGATAAAGTATTACATTGTACATCAACCGTCAGGACAAGAGCTGATCAAGTCACCGTTTCTCATAGTGTCCATTTCACTTCAACAAGTTTCCCCGTTGGTGCTCAGTTAGTTGTCACCAATCAGGGAGAACATATGGTATTTGTCCCTTTGTGACTGGCTTAATTCACTCAGCATGATGTTTTCCAAATTCTTCCATCTTGTTGCAAATGACCGGGTTTCATTGTTTTTGACTGCTGTATAGTATTCTATAGAGTACATGTCCCATAATTTCTTTATCCAGTCTACCGTTGATGGGCCTTTGGGTTGGTTCCAAGTCTTAGCTATTGTGAGTTGAGCTGCAATAAACATTAATGTGCAGACAGCTTGTTTGTTTTCCAATTTCATTTCCTTTGGGTAAATTCCAAGGAGTGGGATGGCTGGGTTGAATGGTAGGGTTATCTTCAGGTTTCTGAGAAATCTCCAGACTTACTTCCATAGTGGATTAACCAGTTTGCATTCCCACCAACAGTGGGTTAGTGTCCCTTTTTCCCCACATCCTCTCCAGCATCTATTGTTGGTAGATTTTTGAATGTGAGCCATTCTAACTGATCCTTCACCCATTTCTTAACTGGATTGTTTTGTTGTTGTGGAGTTCTTGAGCTCTTTATAGATTCTGGATGTTAATCCTTCATCAGTTACATAGTTTATAAATATTTTCTCCCATTCTGTCAGTCACCTCTTCACTTTGCTGAGTGCTTCTTTTGTAGTGCAGAAACTTCTCCACTTGATGTAATCCCATTTGTCTATTTTGGCCTTGATTGCCTGCACTTCTGGGGTCTTTTCCAAAAAGTCTTTGCCTATGTCAATGTTTTGCAAAGTTTCCTCAGTGTCCTTTTCCTGTCATTTAAATCCTTGATTACTTTTTGAGTTGAGTTTTTATAAGGTGTAAGGTAGAGGTCTTGTTTCATACTTCCATAAGCAGAGATCCAATTTTGCCAGCACCATTTGTTGAAGAGACTGCCCTTTCTCCAGGGATTGATTTTAGCTCCTTTATCAAAGATTAGTTGATTGTAGATATATGGATTGATTTCTGGAGTTTCTATTTTGTTCTGTTGGTCTACTACCTGTTTGTTTTTGTGCCAGTACCAAGCTGTTTTAATTATAACTGCCTTCTAGTATGTCTTGAAATCTGAGATTGTGATGCTTCTGGCTTTGTTTTCATTTATAAGATTTTTTAGCTACTCAAGGTCTCTTGTATTCCTTATGAAATTTCAGCATCATTTTTTCTAGACCTCAGCAGAATGTCATTGGCATTTTGATTGGAACGTATTGAATCTGTGAAGTGCTTTTGGTAGTATGGGAATTTTTATGATATTAATTCGTGAAATATAAACCTGGACTATTTTTCCATTTTTTATCTTTTCCTGTTCCTTTCTTTAATGTTTTATAATTTTCATCATAGATATATTTCACTTTCTTGATTAACTATTCCAACGTATTTATTCTTTTCTGTACATCTTGTGTGTGGAATTTATCTTAGAAGTTCTTTCTTCACCATGGCATTGTATATGTTTATAAAGGCTATTGATTTTTGTGTATTAATTTTACATCCTTCCACTTTACCAAACTCTTATGAGTTCCAATAGTCTCTTTGTGGCGTCTTTTTGTTCCTTTATATATAGAATCATGTCATCTGCATATAGGGATAATTTGACTTCCTCTTTTCCAATTTGTATTCCTTTGATTACTTTGCTCTTGCTTAATGACTCTGGCTAAAATGCCCATAACTATATTGAATTGCATTGCAATGGTGAAAGTGGGTATCCTTGTCTGGTTCTGGGTGTTAGTGGAACTTCTCCCCATTCAATAAGATGCTGGCTGTGGATTTGTCATAGATTGTTTTGATTGTGTTGAGGAACATTCCTTCTAACCCAATTTGCTTAAGGTTTTCATCAGGAAATTATGTTGTATCACATGATTTCTCTGCATCTATCCTAACTTTTATGTCATCAACTTCTTTGAAGAATCCAAATGTAGGGGGCCGAGGCTTTAGTATCCCATATGGGCACCGGTTTGAGTCCCAGCTGCTCCACTCCAATACAGTTCCTTGCTAATATGCCTGGGAAAACAGAAGATGGCCTAAGTGCTTGGAGACCTGGAAGAAGCTCCTGACTTCTGGGCTTTGGGTTTGTCCAGCTCCAGCTGTAGTGGCCATTTGGGAAGTGAACCAGGGGTTGGAATATATCTCTCTCTCCTTCTTTCTCTCTGTAACTGTGCATTTCAAAAAATAAATAATATTTTAAAAATTCCACATATGAGTGAGTGCTTGTAATACTTTTCTTTCTGGTCTTGGGCCTATCTCACTTAACATAATGATCTTGAGTTCCATGATGATGTTGCAATGACAAAATTATACAAAGTTTATGGCTGAATGGTATTCTATTGTATGCATGTATTGTATGTTGGTATGTATATATGTATATATGTTATTTTTATTGTTTTAAATTCATTTTATTTTTTAAATTTAAATTAATTTAAATTTAATTTATTTTTAGGGCACAGCATTGTGGTGCAGTAGGTCAAGCCATCACTTCTGACTTTGGAATCCCATATCTGAGTGCTAGTTTAAGTCCCAACTCCTCTGCTCCTGATCTAGACTTCTGGTAATATGCCTAGGAAGATAGCATAAGATGCCCCAGGACTTGGAACACTGCCATCCATATGGGAGACCAGTATGAAGTTTCTGACTCCTAGCTTCAGCTTAGCCCAGAACAAGTTGTTACAGCCATTTGGATAGTAAATCAGCATATAGGCGATTTATCTCTGTGTGTGTCTCTCTCTCTTTCTATGTTCTCTGCTTTTTAAATAAATTAATTAATATTTTAATTTTTTTAAATGGTGAATTACCACAAAATACTTGAATATATTAATGAAATGCAGTGTAACATTGCAACATACATAGAAAGCAAAAATTGACCATATCAGGAAATTAGCATTTTCATTTCATTATATTTCTCTGTGTATAACCTATCACCTCCTCTATTCCAGCTCTTTCAAAAAACATTCATTTTCTTTACTTGAAATGCAGAATTATGGGGGAGGATACAAAGAGAGAGATATTCCATCCACTGGTTCACTCCACAAAAGGTACAATAGATGGTGCTGAGCCAGGCTGAAGCCAGGAGCAAGGAGCCAGGACATTCCTCCAGATCCTTCACAAGGGTAAAGGAGCCCAATAGTCTTTGATGCCTTCAATTGCTTTCCCAGGCATATCAGCAGGGATCTGGATTGGAAGTGGAACAGCCAGGACTCAAACCAGCACCTAAATGGCATGCCAGTGTTGCAGGCAGCATCATAATCCATTACACCACAATTTTGCCCCTTGTTCTGTTTTTTTTTTTATAAAAATGTAATAAAATATTTTGAGCTATAATCACTCAACTGTGCTATAAAACTCTGAATCAACTATGTCCAAACTCCCAACACAACCTTTCTTCCCAATTTCATAGTTTCCATCATCACTATCTAAGTGAGGATATAAAACAGTTATTATTACATTTTAAAGAGTTTATTTACTTATTTGAGAGGTAGAGTTACAGAGAGTGAGAGGGAGAGACAGAGAAAAGTCTTCCATCCAATAGTTCACTCTCCAAATGGCTGCAACAGCTGGTGCCCTGCCGATCAGAAGCCAGGAGCCAGGTGCTTCTTCCTGATCTCCCATGTGGGTGCAGGGGCCCAAGGACTTGGGCCATCTTCTACTGATTTCCCAGGCCACAGCAGAGAGCTGGATTGAAAGAGGAGCAGCCAGGACTAGAAACGGTGCCCATATGGGATGCCAGTGCCACAAGCAGAGGATTAACCCACTGCGCCACAGCACCAACCCATTATTATTATTGTTGTTATCCTTATTATTGAGGTTAATAAATGAAAGAAAGTGTGTGATATTTGTCTTTCTGTGTCTGGCTTACTTCAGTTAATATAACGATCTCCAATTTCATATATTGCTACAAATGTCAGGATTTCAATTTTTATGGTGGAATACCACCTCACATTTTCCTTATCTATTCATCCATAAATGGACAACTTTGTTGATTCTACCTCTAGATATTATAAATAGTTCTTCAGTGAAAGCAGCATTGCAGGTATCTCTTTGATATTTTGATTCCATTTCCTTTGGATATTGTATCCAGAAGAGGAAAAACGATTTCATTTGGTAGATACATCTCTCGAGGAACTGTTATATTTTCTCCATGCAAGTTATAGTAATTTTCATTCACAAGAGTATATAAAGAGGGACCAATGCTATGGCACAGCAGGTAAAGCTGCTGGCTGCAGTGCCAGCATCATATATGGGCAACAGTTCATGTCCTGGCTGCTCGATTCCTGATCCAGCTCTCTGCTATGGCCTGGGAAAGCCACAGATGGCCCAAGTTCTTGGGCCCCTGCATCTGTATGAGAGACCTAGAAGAAGCTCCTGGCTCCTGGCTTCAGATCAGAACAGCTTCTGCTGTTGTAGCCATCTGGGGAATGAACCAGTGGATGGAAGACCTCTCTCTCTCTCTCTCTCTCTCTCTCTCTCTCTCTGCCTCTGCTTCTGCCTCTCTGTAACTATGCCTTTCAAATAAATAAATAAATCTTTAAAGAAAAAAAAGAGTATATAAGGATTCCCTTTTCTCCACATCTTTGCCAGAACTTTTTATTTCTTTTCTTTATGAGAATATGTATCATATGTTGGGAGAGATGCCTTATTGTGTTTTTTTAAAAACATTTATTTATTTATTTATTTATTTATTATTTAAAAGGCAGAGTTAGAGAGAAGTAAAGGCAGAGAGAGAGAGAGAGAGGTCTTCCATCCTCTGGTTTACTCCCCCAAATGGCCACAACAGCTAGATCTGGGCCAATCTAAAGCCAGGAACTTGGAGCGTCTTCCTGTTCTCCCATGCAACTGCAGGGGCCCAAGGACTTTGGCCATCTTCTGTTTCTTTCCCAGGCCATAGCTGAGAGCTGGATCAGAAGTGCAGCAGCCAGGACATGAATGGGCACCTATATGGGATGCTGGCACTGCAGGAGGTGGCTTTACCCACTATGCCACAGCACCAGCTCATTGTGTTTTGATTTGCATTTTCTGTGGGATATTAATTAGGTGTGTTTTTATTTTTATTTTTATTGGCCATTTGTATTTTTTCTTAGAAATGTCTCTCCAGATTCATTGCCTATTTTTAAAAACTGGATTCACTTTACTTAATGTATGCTAAACTGATCTTCTGTATATAAAGAGAATCGAAAATGAATCTTGATGTGAATGGAAGGGGAGAGGGCGTGGGAAAGGGGAGGGTTGCGGGTGGGAGGGACATTATAGGGAGGAAGCCATTGTAATCCATAAGCTGTACTTTGGAACTTTATATTCATTAAATAAAAGTTAATAAATAAATAAATATAAAAAAACTGGATTCATTGTTATTTGTTGCTGAGATTTTTCAGTTCCTTCTGAATATCAGTCTATCACGAGTGCCAACTGTCACCCAGCTCAACAGGGCTTAAGCACGACGTGCTGGAGAATGGGGAAGAAGGAACACATGGAGACAAGGCTCTCTTGCCAGTGAAAGGTTTTTGTTGTTCAAGCCAATTCACACTAGGACTTCACTATTTTGCATACTAATCTATATAGTTATATTCATAGCACACACTTAGCATCAAAGCAGTCTCAAATGCAAGCCAACTATATTAATATAAGCACAGCAAATCATATGGCATTATTCTTAATCATAGGACCAAGGCACATTCCTTCATATTACACATAGCTAATATCATAAATGCTGTGTTCTCAAGGTTCTTATCACAGTCACAAAAATTCAAAGTCCAAAGTCTAGAGTCTGAAGTCTCCATTACCACTTGGAGAGACAGATCTCAGAACAGTCACAGGCAGGAAGTCATGGGATGACTGTCACTCTGGGCAGTAGGCTCAGAGTTCCCAGGTGGACAGCAAGGTGAGGAGATGGAGAGCTCCCCTGCTGAGAAAGTTTGGTCCAGTTCTGCTGTCGGGTCTGGTGGCAGGCTGACAAGAGGTGTCAAGGTGTCAGTTCTGATGGAGTTTGATCCCATAGTAGCCTTGTGCTGCTACAGAGTAACAGGATGGCTTTTCAGCTCCAAATACGTGGAGATCCAGAGGTTCACAAGTACTGGGTTATGATCCCCAAAGGGATGGAAAGTGGTGAAAAGAGCTCTCCTTTTATCCTTGCCACTCCAGGGACAGAGGCCCCTGGTGGGGGTCTGGGTGTCAATCAGTTGTGTTCTGGAATTTCTTGGGGTGCCACCAATCAGCTGTCTAGAACAGGGCATATCAGCTGTGTCTAGTGCTGCCAATCACTGTGCTATTATTAAGGGGACTTGAAGTTATCATCCTTAACACACACATTATCAGAGGCATCTGTTCAGTCTGATGAGGAGATGTTTTTCTTGGCAGACACTAAACTTAGCATAAGTGATGTCATCAGCTCCTGGCTTAGCATAAATAACTCTGTTCTTATTTTAGCTGCTTTGTGGTTAGCGGTGCTCTGTAACTCATTTGGGATTACCATGAATTTCTCCATGGTCCATCTCCTATTAGTTATTGGGTAAGCTGTGATCCATGACCTGTCTTTGGGACTCCTGTGGGATTCCCCACACAATCCTTTTATACAAATAGTTTACAAATACTTTTCCCAATCTGTTAATTGCTTCTTCACTGTGTTATTTCCTATGCTATTTAGAAACTTCATACTTTCACATAGTCCCACTTGTCTAATTTTTGTCAAATGTTTTTGTTGCCTGTACTTTTGATCTTTTCCAAAATGTTGTTGCCTTTGACAAGCTCTTGAAGCATTTCCTCTGTTTTCTTCTAGTAGTTTTGTAGTTTTAGGTCTTGCATTTATATATTTGATCTATTTTATGTGTGTTAGTAAAATGACACACTCTTAACCCTGGAACCATCTATGCCCCAGACAGCATCCTAGGCTCTAGCCCCCACCACCATTGCTGGAAGCCAGCTGACCAGATGGCCCATTGGTGTCATCAGCTCCACCCCCATCCTAATGGAATTTGCTGCTCCTACTTACCTGCCCACACCCCCACCCCAGCAAAGGTTTAACGGGACCTGTTCCCAAACACATATTCTCTCTTACACTCTCTTACTCTCTCCTACTCCCTCACCCTCTTCCCCAGCCCATTGTTCCCTCACCTTCTTTCCTGGCCCATCAGGCTTCCCCCACATGACAATAAACCTTTCCTCTAACTCAGGTGTGTAGTGTGTTTTGTGGTGGCCTTACATTGGTGCTGTGACTCAGATCCAGGCTCTCCCATCGACCTTGCTCTCCCTTTGGAGGTTTGAGCTGCTTTAGGGTCCTGTATTTCTGCCAACCACAAAATACACCCCAAGAACTCCTTCCACATCACCAAAAGTTCTGTGATCTCCATGTACACAACTGCCTTTCAAAATCCTGAGGTAAGATGGGGAACGGGTAATTCTCTCATGGTGACCTCTACCACAGGTTGTGGCTCCACTCTGCTTCATCTTGAAGTCCTGGTACCAGGCGCCACAATCTCTCATGGGCTTAACACCTTCCACACCCCTTCTGCTTTCCATGGGCTATATGCCTTACCATGGGCTGTATGCCTTGCCATCGTCCATATGCCTTACCATGGGTTGTACACCTTCCATAAGCTCTAGACCTCGGGGTCCAGTGGGTGTGTGGGTGACGACCCCCACTCTCTGTCCCTGTACCCTCCCTGTTGGATGGCTGTGACTTTGGGGATGCCCAATATCTGCCAGTACAATTCCATGGGTTGCCATGGGAACTTCTCCATCCCGCATACCAGCCAACCCTCATCTTAGTTGTCTCCTACCTCAACAACCAGTCCAAGTTTGACCCTGGCACTATTCAAGATTTTTATCACTTCTGTGAGTGTTCAGGAAAGTGGAAAAAAATCTGTCTAAGCTTTCTCCTATCTCAGCTCTAAACTTTCTCTGGCTCAAGTTCTCTTAACTTCCTAAGCTCTTTATAAAAAGCCAAAACCGTTTTCTTCTACATTCTTGGCCCGGGCTCTCACTGTCTCAGCTCACTGTACCTCCCCAGGAGGAGGAATTCTGACCTTACCTCAGAACCAGCCCTTGTCCAAAGTCTACTCCCCTTCTCTAACACCCTCTTCCTGGAGAAGCAAAGGCAAGTTTGGGAATGGTTGTCTACAGGCCTTCACCCTCCAGCCTTTCCAACTGGTCTTTCCCCTATCAATCCTGTTCCAATTTTACCATAAGAATAGCAAGGGAGTGGTGATCCCATCCTTCTGAGCTCCCAGCTTACTGCAAAACAAATTAGGTATCCCCCCCCTTTGATGGCTCTTTTATTCTAGCATGAGAAAGCCAGACAGTATAATCAGGTCTTTTGATGAGTTTTGTCTCCACCTTGTAACAGAATGTCAAAGTTGACCTTTCCAGGTCTCCTCAATTCCTACAGATTCAATTCCCTGGTCCCATTAGTGAGCATTTCCTAGATATTTCATCGTTATCTCTGAGTTAACAGCCAAAGCTAAAACTGCCTCTCTCTTCCTAAATCTCCTCCTAACCTAGGCAATCTGGCATCTCCCACCCTGCACCAAGAGGGCCATAAAGCCCTCTATCCAACAGTGTTCACATTACCCTGAGAGGTATCTCTTCCAACCTATGCGAAATAATGATGAAGAATACTGACCCTTCAAACCAGCAGGCCTACCAGGTTAATTACTACTTCCAGACACAACTCCTTTTCCCTAATTGCCCTAATTTCCCTAAATACTCTGTCACCTATCAGATTCTCCTCCTTAAAAGTCTCTCTCTCCAACCATCTACTCTGATGGATGCTGTCCCCCATTAAACCTAACAATGGTGAATAATCTCCAGTGGGCTTCTTGCACGTTGGCTCCTAGCCCACAGTCACCTTTGGGACCTGTCTGGGAGCTGCCTAAACTTCTGTTTCAGAGGTAGTCCCAAGTACCTGACTGTTGACTAGGGCATCATTGGCCTAAGGTGTTCTTTGGGTAAAAAGAAAAGTAGACTTAAATTCAATTAAAATCCAAAAAATGTCTTTGGCAAATAACAATTTCATGCATGAAAATTTGGTTCAATTTACTAGACACTAAGTTTTAAGGAATTTCTCTTTTAAATCTAGGACAACCACTGCTTTTAAAAATATTGTTTTCTAACTTAACAAATTTGTTTTGCAATTTGTTTTAGCAGGTTTCTGATGATAAAGCCATGGGTAATCAGTAGTTGATGAAACAGCAATGACAATCAGTTTGCATTATAGCCCCTAAGGTGGATTTTGCAATCTCTGGTTTAATGTCACTGATTTATAGCTAACTTTATAAAAGGAGTATAATTCCTTGGGAATGCAATTTTGACCTTAATTCAGATAGCGCATGATATAATACCAGCATCCTCAGTCATTCAAGTGTAATTGCTAAATTTAACTTGAGTCAAAGCAAATGAAATCAATGTGTCTAATTTAAACACTGGTACTCCTTATATTCTATAGAAAAACTATTAGATTTGCTAATGTTTTCATAAATTGTTCATATGAAAATACTTCAACACTGCTTGAAAGTAATTAAGGTTGAAATTTGATACGTTATCTTACTTAGAAACTGTTGTCTAAATAGAAAAATATGAAATAAAAAGTATTTTAAATTACAAAAAAAAGAAAAAATATATTTGAAATCATCTTAAATACTGTTTAAAACCTGCAGCATCTTCTTTTAATAGTTCTGTTTAGTGAATGACTCTGGCAGTGTTCTAACCAGCTTCAGTAACTATCTCTCTTCCTTAGTTTTCACTCTATTGAAACTGTTCCAATGTATGGGATATGATTTCATGAAATAGCTCTTGAATTTAATTTTTGATTTTTGGAAAAACAAGAGACACAGATTTTGTGTTCTGTTAAAGTAATCTATTCTCTTAACATCTCTGTTAGTTTCGAATTGTTTAAAAACAACTGAGCTTTAAAGGAGTTATAACTTGTTGGAATATATACTCATTCCAAAGCATTTGAGTAATCACTTTGTAACAATGATCAAATCTGGTCTATATTATGTCATGATGTTAAGGGAAATTATTTCAATCAGATATTTTAAGCCTTCCTGGCATCCTTGACAGGCCTTCAGAAAAAAAATTATCAAGGTTTCAAAGAATTTAGACTTTGATATTTCCAGTTGGGCCCCTGGAAGTGTCAAAGAACATGTCTTTCATCTTGTAGAAGCACCAACTAATCAGACTATTTGTATTATATTACAGGTAACGTCAAGATGTGAAGTGGTGCATAATTTTAGTTTTGATAATGTGCAGTACTACTTATACAAACATTTAAAAGTTAAAAAAAAGATATTGTGTTACCAGACATGATGGTTATCTTAGTGAGAAAGGCCTAGAGGCCTAAAAGACTTCAATGTTTTGTAAAATCCTACAGATGATTTAAAAAATAATGTATAGAGTAACCAAGTGCTTCTTGTTGGTTAATGAGTTTATAACTTTAAATGTGGTTATTTAAAGTCTTTCATCATCCAAATATTTGTATATCAGATTTGCTGCTCATAAAACTAAAACATTGTTGGTTCTGTGTTTAATTGTCCTCCTATAGGTTCTGAGGGATTGTTTCCAACCACTTCTATTGTATTCAGTATTTTGGGATCCGTAGTAAGCAGATGAAGCCAATAATGCACTACAGATTCCAACTGAGAGAAAGTGTGATTAATTGAGGTTACTAAGAGCAGAAAGTAATTCGAATCAATTGGTAATTTTCCTGAAACTGCTTTATTGGGGTCCTCCAAGATGGCAGAATAGGGAGGGAGCACACTGATAGTCCAGGAAAAGACAGTTTAATAAAAGTGGAGATACTGTAGTTTCAGGGAAGAGTTAGAGAAAAAACTGCAGAGGAAACTCTTCCAGAACTAGTGGGACATGGTGGGCCTATGAGGAGGGCAAGGTCACCCATGGCTCAAGACCCCAGCTGCTGAGTCTATGAAACAGTGCTGGAAAGGGAGGTGAGGCAAAACCTCATTAGCCAAAGACATTGGTGGGGAAATGGCAGGAAGATCCTAGAGGGAATGAGGCTTGAAGACCCATGGGGGAAAGTTCATCAGGGTAACTAGAGGAGATAAAAAAACAAATAAAAGGGACTGGTATGGACACGATTCTCTCTCTCCACTCACCTTACAAAGGTGAGCAAGACAAAGAGCAGGCGCCATTTTGGACATACGTAAAAGCTGTGCTGGCCATCAGCCAAGCAGAAAAACCCGACTCTGATGGGGAGAAGTAACAGGAGGTAGGACCTAGTGAATGTGTGGAGCTAATGAATTGATACTGTGAAAAAAAAAACTGAGGTTGTGTGAGAGAACTAACAGAGTAACCGAGACATGAGTACTCTTGGGAGAGTACACAAACTTGGTAGCCTTGGCAAACTTCTGGGAGATTGCAGGGAAATTTGAGCTTACACTGAGGACTACACAAATCCTTTCAGATCCTTTGTGTGGTCCTTTGGACAGAGCATAGTATTATACCCACAGGGACCAATGCTCAGAAATTGACTAACTTCAATTCTGCTCAGCTGTGGGGAATTACTTCCCTTCTGAATCAAGAGAGAGAGAGAGAGAGAGAGAGAGAGAGAGAGAGAGAGAGATTTACCATGCCAAACCTGGGTGTCTTACCTCTGGCACACTCTTAACCCTGAAGAACCAAACAGAGCTCTCTGGCCACACCTATCACAGACTCTAAGGATCCAACAAAAGCAGAGAGTGCACTTAATCTAGAATCATAGTATACTAAGAAAAACCACAACAGCGAGGGCAAAAAAAAAAAAAAAAAGCAGAAACCAAAGAATATCTCCACAATGCCAAACAACAAATGCAGAAACTGAGAAAACAAGAACAAGGAAGACACTATGATGCCCCCAAATGAACAAGATTCAAGATTATGAGGATGATGAGATAGAAGAAATGCAAGATACGGATTTCAAAAAATTTATAAGAACATTAAGAGGTTTTCAAAAAAATTATTGAACTACAGAAATCATTACTGGATAGGATAGGAAATTTCTCTTCGGAAAATGAAATACTAAGGGGGAATCAAAATAAAATGAAGATTCTAGTAGAACATGAAATGGTGACACTGAAGAGAAATCAAATGGAAATGAAGAATTCAATAGATCAAATGACAAATGCATTAGAGAGCCTTAAAAACAGAGTCAGCAAAGCAGAAGAGAGAATATTGGACTTAGAAGACAGAGCACAGGAAAGGATACAGTCAAACCAAAGAAAAGAAGAGGAAATCAGAAATCTAAAAAATATTGTCGGGAATCTACAGGATACTATTAAAAAAACCAACATTCCAGTTCTAGGAGTTCCTGAAGACACGGAGAGAGAGAAAGGATTAGAAGGCCTTTTTAGTGACATACTAGCAGAAAATTTCCCAGGTTTGGAGAAGGACAGAGACATCCTAGTACAAGAAGCTCATAGAACCCCTAGTAAACATGACCAAGAGATCCTCACCATGACACGTTGTAATCAAACTCACCGCAATGAAACATAAAGAAAAGATTCTAAAATGTGCAAGAGAAAAAAGTCAGATTACTCTCAGAGGATCTCCAATTAGATTAACAGCAGACTTCTCATCAGAAACCCTATAGAGGGAATGGCGAGATATAGCCCAGGTACTAAGAGAGAAAAACTGCCAGCCCAGAATATTATATCCTGCAAAGCTTTCATTTGTGAATGAAGGTGAAATAAAGACCTTTTATAGCAAACAGAAATTGAAAGAATTTGTTGCCACTCATCAAGCCCTGCAAAAGATGCTTAAAGATGTATTACACACAGAAACACAGAAACACAGTCATCAATATGAAAGAAGGTAAAGGAAGAAAACCTCACAGTAAAAGATCACAGGAAGCTCAAAGCGTATATTGGAAAATAACTTTGGGAAAATGGCAGGGCAAAGTTACTACTTATAAAATGGATAGCTAACATTTTCTGTAATAATAGCATAGTCAAAATGAGAGCTTAAATTACAATTTTATGCCTAGATTTACTTCTCCATGGGCACAGTAAACAGGCAAAACCTCCCTTTCAGACAAAACAAAGGGAGAGAAAGTTTTAAAGTGAGGACATAGTTTTCCTCATGGGCATTGTCTACCTCACAGAAAAATCACTACCAGGACATGCTTGTGACTACAGAATTCTAGTTTAGGCCACCAAAGATTAGAAATGGGACTTGAGCACCCCCTGACTTGCATACTCTGGTCTGCTTTAACAAAAATCAGGAGGAAAAGAAAGCTAGGCATCAGAAGCAATGTAAAAATAGGTGGCAGGCCAATTAATGGCTGCTTTGCACGGTGATCTACCATCAAGGAAACCTAACAGGCCAGTCCGCTGCATTGGTTTATATGGAAAGCCATTGTTTCAGCAGAAGTCAGCTTATGAAGAGCCCTGGCAGCTCTGCCAGCCAAGAGTTGGTTCACTGGAAATGGGAACTTCCCTGGAGTCTAAGGACTTCAGGTCAGAGCCACAGACCTTGCTGGCTCTAAGCTGAAAAGCCCTTCACTGGGCCCACCTTCCAAAATAACCACTGCGGGTGAGGGGATGCCAAGTAGGGCTAGTAACATTGCAGGCAGAACTATAAATTTCCTGTTAGAGATGCCACCTGCTTTTACCTGGACAGCTCTCCTCCCAGGCCAGCTAGGTATTAGAAGTCAACAGGGTTCACACCTTCCTTAGGATGTACTCCATGTGAAGAGATGGATAGGTGTGGGTCTCATAACTGGCAAGGCCTTAAAGTCTACCTGATTATTATCAGACCCCTTCTGTCAGTTTCTATTTGCCTCTCAATCTGAAAACTTATAGTTTAGACAGCACTTTTCTTAAGTTCTCCAATAATGAGTCTGTCCTTCATTCTAGACCCTGTCTAGCCCACTTGGGGCCTCATTTCTCTGTAATCATACCCTCTACTTTTACATCAATGGCTCAACCCCTGACCTTTGTATTTTGATAGTCCTCTCTCCGACTTAATGTTGTACAATTGTTCGGAATTTTTCTACAGACAAACCCCTCTACCTGCAAGAGATGAGCAGCCTTTCCCCCAGTCTTGGTTGAGATCAGCTTTGCAGCTTCTCTCTCCTCAATAGGGATCTCAGGAACAGCTTTGGACCGCAACATTATTTCAACCAACTGACCCCAACTCCAACAGTTACTAGAAGAAGTCACTATGTCCATTGAGACTTCAGCTGATGCTATCTGAGGTTTCCAAAGCCATATAACCTCACTAACAGGCATGGTACTACAGAACAGAATTTTTCTATGTACAAAATTATATCATCTGAAAACATGGATATTTTGACTTCCTCCTTTCTGTTTTTGATGTGCTTTATTTCTTTCTTTTCCCTTATTGTTGTTTCTAATACTTCCAGTACTATATTGAAGAAAAGCAGTGAAAGTCAACATTCCTGTCATGTTTCAGATCTGAGGATTAAAGCTTTCAGCTTTTTCCCATTCAGTACAATATTGGCTATAGATTTGCCACATATAGCCTTTATAATTTTGAGATATGTTCCCTCCACACCTAAATTGTGGAGGGTTTTTATTATGAAGAGGTGTTGCATCTTACCAAATACCTCTTCTACATCTATTGAGATGATCATATGTTTTTAATTCTTCATCCAGTCAATGTGATTGCTGACAGTTGTTGATTGGCAAACATTTAAGCACCTTAGCATCTCTGGAAAAACCCCATTTGATCATGATATAGGATTTTTAAATGCAGTGTTGGATTCAGTTTGTCAGTATTTGTTGTGAATTTCTGCAACTGTGTTAATCAAGGATATTGATCTGTAACTTTCTTTTGTGTTGTGCATTTAGTTTTGATTTCAGAAGGGTGCTGGCCTCCATCTGAAAAGTCTTGTGGAGTTCTATCCTGTACAATATTATGGAATAGTTTGAAAAGTACTAGAATTAGTTCTTTAAATGTTTTCTAAAATTCAGTAGTGAATCCGTCAAGTCCTGGGCTTTTCTTTGATGCTTTAATCTCATTGCTTGTTATAAGTTGGCTTAGATATCCTATATCTTCCTGACTTAACCTTAGTAAATTATACATATTTAGGAATTTATCTACTTCTTCAAGGTGTTCCAATTTGTTAGCATATAGTTGTTCATAAGCCTTATTTAATTATTTGAGAGTCAGAGTTACACAGAGAGAGGAAAGGCAGAGAGAGAGAAAGGTCTTCCATCTGCTGTTCCACTCCCCAATTGGGCACAATGGCTGGAGCTGTGTCAATCCAAAGCCAGGAGCCAGGAGCTTCCTGTGAGTCTCACATGTGCCTGCAGGGGCCCAAGGAGTTGGGCCACCTCCTATTGCTTTTCCAGGTCATAACAGAGAGCTGGATCAGAAATGGAGCAGCCAGGAGTTGTACCAGCCCCCATGTGGGATGTTGGCACTGCAGGCAGCAGCTTTACCCACTACACCACAGCGCAGGTGTGTTATCAGTTCTAATGTCTCTTTTTCCATCTTTAATTTTATTCATTTTTCCTTTTTTCTTTTTTAGTCTAAAGATATGTCTATTTTATTATTTAAAAAACAGCTCCTTCTGTGCTGATCTTTTGTAATCTTTTTAGTTTCAAATTTATTTATTTATGCTCTGATCTTTGCTCTTTCTCACCTCCTACTAATTTTGTTCTTTTTTTCTTAAATATTTATTTGAAGACAGATTATTGGGGACTAGGGAAAGTGGACAGAGAGAGAATAATTTCCATCAGTTGGTTCATTCCCCAAATTGTCACAATAGCTGGGGTGGGCCAGGTGAAAGCCAGCAATTCCTTCAGGTCTCTCATGTGCACGGCAGGGGCCAAAGTACTTAGAGCATCATCTGCTGACTTCCCAGAAACATGAGCAGTAAGATGGATTGGAAGTAGAGTAGCTGAGACTTGAACCAGCAATCTGAAATGCAATATCAGCATCAAAATTAGTGGCTCAAACTGCCATGGCATGATGCTGGCCCCTGTTCTTATTTTTCTGAGTCCTTGAGATGGTTAGATAATTGTTTGAGATCTTTCTTTTATAATGTGAGCACTTATTGCTATATAATACCCTCTCTTTTTTTGACAGGCAGAGTGGACACTGAGAGAGAGAGAGAGACAGAGAGAAAGGTCTATCTTTGCCGTTGGTTCACCCTCCAATGGCCGCCGCGGCCAGCGCGCTGCGGCTGGCGCACCACGCGGATCCGATGGCAGGAGCCAGGTGCTTCTCCTGGTCTCCCATGGGGTGCAGGGCCCAAGCACTTGGGCCATCCTCCATTGCACTCCCTGGCCACAACAGAGAGCTGGCCTGGAAGAGGGGCAACCGGGACACAATCCGGTGCCCCAACCGGGACTAGAACCTGGTATGCTGGTGCCACAAGGTGGAGGATTAGCATATTGAGCCGTGGCGTCAGCTGCTATATAATACCCTCTTAATATTGCTTTTGCTATATCCTAAAAGTTTTGATGATGTGTTTTCATTTTTACCTGTTTCAAGAAAGTTTTTAATTTCTTTTTGAATGTCTCCAATGACCCATTGCTGATTCAGTACATGCTTCTTACTTTCCATTCATTTGTAAATGTTCTCTAGTTTTACTCCTTTGTGGTAGGTCTAAGGAGACACATGGTATGATTTTAGTCAATAAAATATGCTGAGACTTGGGACCATCATTGTGGTGTAGTGGGTATAGTCACCACTACGATGCTGGGATCCTATATATGCACTAGATCGTGTCCCAGATTCTCCACTTCTGGTCCTGCTCCCTGCTAATGGCCTGGGAAATCAGTGGAAGAGGGCCCAAATGCTTGGGTTTCTGCCACACACATGGGAGGCCCAGATGAAACTCCTGCTCCTGGGTTCAGCCTGGTCCAGCACTGGTCATTGTGGCCATCTGGGGAGTAAACCAACAGATGGAAGACTGATATTCTCTCTTGCTCTCGCTCTCACTCTCCCTCTTCCTCTATCTGTGACTCTGATTTGCAAAGTAATGTATTATTTAAAAGAAAAAATGTACTGAGACTGTATTTCTGGTCTAGTAGATGCTCTATTTCAGAAAATGTTCCATGTGCTAATGAGAAGAATGTGTAGCTGCTAGTTCAAATGTTCTGTAAATGTTGGTTAGATCTATTTTCTTAGTAGTATGGCTCAACTCAGACGGTATCTATTGATTTTCTATCTGGATGATCTTTCCATTGATGATAATATGGTGTTGAAGGCCCCCACTATCATTATATTGGAGTCTACCTCTCCCTATATGTCTAACAATATGTAGGTCTGGGTGTTCTCTTGTTGGGTGAATATATATTTAAGATTGTTGTATACACTCACTAAGTCAATCCTTTTATTCATAAATGTTCTTCTTTTCCTCCTTTTAGAGGTTTTTTAAGTCTGTTTTAACTGGTAAGAGGATGGCTACTCCCACTAATTTTCAATTTCAATTTGCCTGTTATATCTTTCTTCAGCCTTTTACTTTCAATCTATCTGTATGTTTAATTGTGAACTGGGTTATCTAACTATTCATCTATTTATGGACACTCGGTTTGATTCCATGTCATGGCTATTGTCAATAGTATTTTAGATTTTAGTAATCACAACAATGACAAATATCTCATTGGCATGCTGATTTCACTTCTTTTGGATATACACCAAATACTTAAATTATTGGATCAGATGGCAGTTCCACTTTTAATTTTTTAATGAAGTGAATAGAATTGTTTCTGAATGAGGAAGTGAGGGAGACACTCAGTAACCACATGTTTTACCTGGACTTTTATGCAAGGGTTCATGCTACATGGCTTTATTCAGAAAATTATACAAATGGAATCACATCTTGACTTTCAGCCTCGTGGACATGTAGGTAGTTAGAGATTTAAGCAAGTGCCTTGTGTTTCCTGGAAACTTCTGAAACTCATTTGGGTGAAAGCTTCTCAGATGGTGATAACCCATTACACCTCTGCCTTTTCCTTGGGATAACTTGGAGTCACATAGTAAAGTCCAACATGTCCTTGATTTACCTTTTTTTTCACTTGTGTGGAACTATTTATATTTGATTTTGTTCCCACATTACATATGATGGAAAAACCAGTTACCTGGAAGAATTTAATTCTTCCTTTAATCTAGTTCCATATTTAATGTTCGATTCCCTTCTCAAATCTGATTACTCTAGCTCTAGCTCTCTAGTAACTTAAAACATTCTAAGTCGTTGATCACAAAATCTCAAAAGAATTATAATATCTTCTTAAGATGCTCAACAGATCACCTTTATTTTGAGATGACAGTCTTTCAAGTGGATGTTACTTACAACCCTTCTCAGTGATGATAAAGTACTGAGTTACCATCATAGGGCACTGATCTGAACCTCTTATGTTATATTTCAATAAGTTATATTCTTAGTCTTAGAGAACATGGACATTTCAGACTTGGAATACCCCAAACTTTAAAGGGTTTTCTTTGTTTTAGGTTAGCTTCTTCTCTACTCTACCAGATGCCATAGAATACAACACTTTCTGTATCTTAGCTACATCCCTCTAATGTTTTTCACTGGTTTTAAATCATATAATGATCAGTAGATTCATCCAGTGGCATACAATTGACAAGTGCTATGGATATTTAAGATGAAAGTAAACAATTTTAATTACTTTTGATATAATTTTATAGGATAAATTGGCTGTGAAAGAAAGCTCTATACACCGTAGAGAACATTTAAGAAACTTTATATTTGATAGAGGTCATTAATGTGCCATTAATTCAAGATATAAGATATGCAGTTGGGGCCAGTGCCATGGCTCCCTTGCTTAATCCTCTGGCTGCGGTGCCAGCATCCCATATGGCCACTGGTTCTAGCCCCGGTTGCTCCTCTTCCAGTCTAGCTCTCTGCTGTGGCCCTGGAGGGCAGTGGAGGATGGCCCAAGTGCTTGGGCCCCTGCACCCACATGGGAGACCAGGAAGAGGCACCTGGTTCCTGGCTTCAGATTGGTGCAGCGCTGGCTGTGGTGGCCATTTGGGGAGTGAACCAAAGGAAGACCTTTCTCTCTGTCTCTCTCCCTCTCACTATCTATAACTCTACCTGTCAAATAAATTTTTAAAAAAAAGATATGTAGCTCACACAACCTTTGTTCTCCTGATACAAAGTTTCCATTCATTTTCCTATAGGTCAGCGCTTTTATTGTTCCTTGTACTGCTTATACAGACTTGTTTTCAATTTGCTTTATTTGCACTTTTTAGAGATTTGTCATACACATGGCAGTTGTATTTGTGAATTCATGAGAAACTTAACAAATAATTCTCTCAGTATTATTTCCCTTCAAATTGGGATGCTGACACAATAACCAGATAAATTGGATGGCTTTTTTGAAGGCCATGTATATGTTTCATAACTTATGGCCATAATGTATTGCTTTAAGGGCACAGAAAAGTATTCTATTTTACTTGTTTTATGTGACCATAAATCTTTGTTGTGCAGAGGAGAGCTTATTTTTATACTATTTTGCATAATGAAAGTAAGTCACATTCTTAGAAGAGGAAACCTGGAAATTTTCTTTTATTTCTTTTTGAGAAAATCTTATGTAAAAATCAGAGCTACTCACTACCTTATGCTCTTGATTATCCAAGAGGATTATTTATAGTCCCTTTTTATCCCATGCTGGGATCACCCTCTTCTTCCAGATTGTCTCTCCTTCATGATAATTGAGATACCAAGACAGTAAATGTGTAACATCAAATGTGGTGAGGTACAGGATGGACACAATATCTCTATGGTTATTGAATTATCTATGGCTGAATTATTAGCATGGGTTGTCAGAAGACTGCCAGATTTGAGAAAGGAGGAGAAAAAGAAATGATATAAAAGTTAGAGGGATGAGAGGAAGAAAACAACTCCCTTATTCATATTAGTAATCTTCCATGTAGTTAATGGTCTAAAAACTATATTTTCTTTTTTAAATCAATGGTTTGTACTGTTAGCAAAGAAATATTGACTTTTCTGTACATTATTGTTTCCCCAGAAAATTATTATTAAGAGTTTATGAAGGGGAAGGTGCTGTGGCGTAGCAGGCAATGCTGCCGCCTGCTATGCTGGCATCCCATAAGGGCACCGGTTCGAGTCTCGGCTGTTTCACTTCTGGTCCAGCTCTCTGCAATGGCCTGGGAAAGTAGTAGAAGACAGCCCAAGTCCTTGGGCCCCTGCACCTGCATGGGAGACCCAGAAGAAGCTCCTGGCCCTGGCTTTGAATCAGTGTAGCTCCGGCCATTGTGGCCAATTGGGGAGTGAACCATTGGGAAAAGGAAGACCTCTCTCTCTCCTCTCTCTCTCTCTACCTCTCCTTCTCTCTCTCTGTAACTCTTGACTTTCAAGTAAAATAAATAAATCTTTAAAAAGAGAGTTTATGAAACCAGATTAAATACCCATATTCACTTTAGCCTTTTTGTTTGTTTGTTTTTTGACAGGTAGAGTTAGACAGTGAGAGAGAGAGAGAGAGAGAGAGAGAGAGAAAGGTCTTCCTTTTTCCGTTGGTTCACTCCCCAAGTGGCTGCTAAGCTACAGCCGGCACATTGCGCCAATCCGAAGCCAGGATCCAGGTGCTTCCTGCTGGTTTTCCATGCGGGTGCAGGGCCCAAGGACCTGGGCCATCCTCCACTGCCCTCCCGGGCCACAGCAGAGAGCTGGACTGGAAGAGGAGCAACCAGGACAGAATCTGGCACCCCAACCAGGACTAGAACCTGGGGTGCCAGCGCCACAGGCAGAGTGTTAGCCTATTGAGCCACGGCGCTGGCCACTTTAGTCTTATTGTTTCAAAAAATAATTTGAATTTCAGCTTTCGTGTATTTGGTGTTCATCACTGTTCATGAAATTAAGGATCAGAAACGAAGTGGAAATGAGACATCTCTGTGTTCCCCTTTGCATTCTGGGTACAGTGAGAGGCGCAGTGTGCACTAGCTGCAAATTTACAGCATCTTATGGAACTAATTAGTGCTTATTTATTATAATAGAAAAATTAAGCTGCACTTTTCTGTAGATAATTGACTGTAGAGTGTAATGCTATCATTTCTTTTCCAACAGGATTTACTCTTTCATTCTTAATTGTTTTTGAAAAATCTTAAATAATTCAACATTCCTTTATATCCTTTAAACAGTTTTGAATCCGGAGCAGAAGGGACTCATTGTTGCTATATTTTAATCATGCTTAGGAATTCAGTTATAATCAATAAACCTTAACAGTTAATGGCTTCCTATATCAGCACTGCAGTGATTGGTTGTGAATATTACATTGATTACTATTTTCCCTCTGTAACATGTTATTGCTTCGTTTTTGGTAAGAAGGTGTGACTAGAAAAAATAATCTGAAAGATAACTTAAACCAAAGATAGTTTTAAGGAGTATTCTTTCCTGTTGGTTTACCTTCATCTCAGAACTACAAGAATATTACAATCATAGTGGATAACTGTTTATAACATTTCTACCAGTTTCAATTACATATTGGTCTTGTCATTTCTTGGCATTGTGGTTCTCTGTTCTCTGTGATGTCTTACTATTTGTGAGGGTTTTTGTCTTTTTTTAATTTTTTAACTTTTATTTAATAAATATACATTTCTTAAGTACAACTTTTGGATTATAGTGGCTTTTCCCCCATAACCACCCTCCCACCCACAACCATCATATCTCCCACACCCTCTCCCACTCCATTCTTCATCAAGATTCATTTTCTTTCTTTCTTTTTTTTTTTTTTTTGACAGGCAGAATGGACAGTGAGAGAGAGAGACAGAGAGAAAGTCTTCCTTTTGCCGTTGGCCCTCCAATGGCCGCTGTGGCCGGCGCACTGCGGCCGGCGCACCGCGCTGACCCAATGGCAGGAGCCAGGTGCTTCTCCTAGTCTCCCATGGGGTGCAGGGCCCAAGCACTTGGACCATCCTCCACTGCACTCCCAGGCCACAGCAGAGAGCTGGCCTGGAAGAAGGGCAACCGGAACAGAATCCGGTGCCCCGACCGGGAGTAGAACCCAGTGTACTGGCGCCACAAGGCGGAGGATTAGCCTAGTGAGCCATGAAGCCAGCCAAGATTCATTTTCAATTATCTTCATATATAGATGATCAATTTAGTTTATACTAAGTAAAGACCGGATGAACTGGATGGATTCACTGCTGAATTCTACCAGACATTTAAAGAAGAACTAACTCCAATTCTTCTCAAACTATTCAGAACAATCGAAAAAGAGGGAATCCTCCCAAATTCAGCATCACCTTAATCCCTAAGCCTGAAAAAAATGCAGCAGAGAAAGAGAAATACAGACCAATTTCCCTGATGAACGTAGATGCAAAAATCCTCAATAAAATTCTGGCCAATAAAATGCAACAACAAATCAGAAAGATCATCCACCCAGACCAAGTGGGATTTATCCCTGGTATGCAGGATGGTTCATTGTTCGCAAATCGATCAATGTGATACACCACATTAACAGAC
The DNA here is from genome assembly GCF_964237555.1 of Oryctolagus cuniculus. NCBI lineage: Eukaryota > Metazoa > Chordata > Mammalia > Lagomorpha > Leporidae > Oryctolagus > Oryctolagus cuniculus. The sequence goes on from NC_091445.1 coordinate 34,418,303, forward strand.
TGCAGAAGAAAAACCATATGATTATCTCAATAGATGCCGAGAAAGCATTCGATAAAAAACAACACCCTTTCATGATGAAAACTCTAAGCAAATTGGGTATGGAAGGAACATTCCTCAATACAATCAAAGCAATTTATGAAAAACCCACGGCAAACATCCTATTGAATGGGGAAAAGTTGGAAGCATTTCCACTGAGATCTGGTACCAGACAGGGATCCCCACTCTCACCACTGCTATTCAATATAGTACTGGAAGTTTTAGCCAGAGTCACTAGGCAAGAAAAAGAAATTAAAGGGATACAAATTGGGAAGGAAGAACTCAAACTATCCCTCTTTGCAGATGATATGAGTCTTTATTTAGAGGATCCAATGAACTCTACTAAGAGACTATTGGAACTCATAGAGGAGTTTGGCAAAGTAGCAGGATAGAAAATCAATGCACAAAACTCAACAGCCTTTGTATACACAGGCAATGCCACAGCTGAGAAAGAACTGTTAACATCAATCCCATTCACAATAGCCATAAAAACAATCAAATACCTTGGCATAAACTTAACCAAGGACGTTAAAGATCTCTACGATGAGAATTACAAAATCTTTTTTTTTTTTAACTTTTATTTAATGAATATACGTTTCCAAAGTACGAATAATGGATTACTATGGCTTCCCCCCCATACCGTCCCTCCCACCCACAACCCTCCCCTTTCCCACTCCCTCTCCCCTTCCATTCACATCAAGATTCATTTTCGATTATCTTAATATACAGAAGATCAGCTTAGTATACATTAAGTAAGGATTTCAACAGTTTGCTCCCACACAGAAACATAAAGTGAAAAATAATAGATGATTTTTTTTAATGATGATGAAATCAGATCAGACCTATTGTCATGTTTAATCCCAGTGAGAGTCAAGTTGGGAGTTGATAGTTTCTATTCTTTTCTTTTTTTTTTTTTTTTTTTTTTTTTTTTTTTTTTTTTACAGAGGATCAGTTTAGTATGCATTAAGTAAAGATTTCAACAGTTTGCACCCCCATAGAAACACAAAGTGAAATATATTATTTGAGTACTCGTTATAGCATTAAATCTCAATGCACAGCACATTAAGGACAGAGATCCTACATGAGGAGTAAGTGCACAGTGACTCCTGTTGTTGACTTTACCAATTGACACTCCTGTCTATGGCATCAGTAATCTCCCTATGCTCCAGTCATGAGTTTCCAAGGCTATGGAAGCCCCTTGAGTTCTCCGACTCTTATCTTGTTTAGACAAGGTCATAGTCAAAGTGGAGGTTCTCTCCTCCCTTCAGAGAAAGGTACCTCCTTCTTTGAAGACCTGTTCTTTTCACTGAGATCTCACTCACAGAGATCTTTTGCCAGAGTGTCTTGGCTTTCCATGCCTGAAATACTCTCATGGGCTTTTCAGCCAGATCCGAGTGCCTTTAGGGCTGATTCTGAGGCCAGAGTGCTATTTAGGGCATCTGCCATTCTATGAGTCTGCTGAGTATCTCACTTCCCATGTTGGATCACTCTCCCCTTTATTTATTCTATCGGTTAGTGTTAGCAGGTACTAGACTTGCTTATGTGCTCCCTTTGACTCTTAGTCCTTTCATTATGATCAATTGCGAACTGAAATTGATCACTTGGACTAGTGAGATGGCATTGGTACATGCCACCTTGATGGGATTAAATTGGAGTCCCCTGGTATGTTTCTAACTCTACCATTTGGGGCAAGTCAGCTTGAGCATGTCCCAAATTATATATCTCTTCCCTCTCTTATTCCTACTCTTATGTTTAACAGGGATCACATTTCAGTTAAATTTCAACACTTAAGAATAACTGTGTATTAATTACAGAATTAAATCAGTCATATTAAGTAGAACAGACAAAAAAACTACTAAGAGGGATAATGTATTAAGTTGTTCATTAACAGTCAGGGCTATGCTGATCAAGTCACCGTTTCCCATAGTGTCCCTTTCACTTCAACAAGTTTCCTTTTTGGTGTTCAGTCAGTTGTCACCGATCAGGGAGAACATATGGTATTTGTCCCTTTGGGACTGGCTTATTTCACTCAGCATGATGTGTTCCAGATTCCTCCATTTTGTTGCAAATGACTGGATTTTGTTGTTTCTTACTGCGGTATAGTATTCTAAAGAGTACATATCCCATAATTTCTTTATCCAGTCTACCGTTGATGGGCATTTAGGTTGGTTCCAGGTCTTAGCTATTGTGAATTGAGCTGCAATAAACATTAGGCTGCAGACCGCTTTTTTGTTTGCCAATTTAAATTCCTTTGGGTAAATTCCTTGGAGAATTACAAAATCTTAAAGAAAGAAATAGAAGAGGATACCAAAAAATGGAAAACTTTTCCATGCTCACGGATTGGAAGAATCAATATCATCAAAATGTCCATTCTCCCAAAAGCAATTTATAGACTCAATGTGATACCAATCAAAATACCAAAGACCTTCTTCTCAGATCTGGAAAAAATGATGCTGAAATTCCTATGGAGGCACAGGAGACCTCGAATAGCTAAAGCAATCTTGTACAATAAAAACAAAGCTTGAGGCATCACAATACTAGATTTTGTTTTATTTTTAATAACTAAGTGGAACTATAAATGTAGATGTGTATCAGTACTGAGTTTTTTTTTCTCAAATCATCGAATTTCTGTTCCATTCAAGTCTTTTACTCTATTTTTTTTCTTGCTGAGTAAACAAAGGACTTTTATTTTCCACTCTTCTTATATACCTACAAAGTATGGACATTGCATCTCAATTGACTGTATTGCATACTTCTTTGCTGAAAACCTTTTCTGTAAACACAAGTGCCTTCTTCAGTTTTGTTGTAAACTGATTTATCATAAGATGCACTACTGATATGCTTTCTGATGTCTGTTTAATAAGAGTGATAAAATAAAGCTTAGAATAAAGAGATTGCTCTTTTCCCGTTTCTACACTTATTATAAATAAGTTCAGATAAAAGGTAAATACATTTATTTTGTTATTTAATTCTATTAAAAGCTACCATTAAAAATTTGTAATGAATTTTAATAGTGCTTTCCACAATGCCTATATTAATGTACATTCCCATAAATAATGTAAAAGAGTTCACATCTTCTATGCTGATTATTATAATTTTTTTTGACAGGCAGAGTGGACAGTGAGAGAGACAGAGAAAGGTCTTCCTTTGCCGTTGGTTCACCCTCCAATGGCCACCGCAGCCGAGTGCTGTGGCCGGCGCACCATGCTGATCCGAAGCCGGGAGCCAGGTGCTTCTCCTGGTCTCCCATGTGGGTGCAGGGCCCAAGGACTTGGGCCATCCTCCACTGCACTCCCTGGCCACAACAGAGAGCTGGCCTGTAAGGGGTGCAACCGGGACAGAATCCGGCGCCCCGACCGGAACTAGAACCCAGTGTGCCGGCACCACTAGATGGAGGATTAGCCTATTGAGCCACAGCGCCAGCCTGATTATTATATTTTCTTCTTCTTATAAAATCATTCTGACTGGAGTATTGTAGCATCTTGTGATTTTCCGATTCCCAGCCCATGCACAAAGATGTAATAGGTGAGCTGAACTGTGGGAACTTGCTCTATCTGTGATGAACTATGAGTTAGATGAACAAAGAGAAGGTGATATTAGCAAAGAAGTTTATTGAAAAATAAAGATAAGAATTCTTGTAAAGGAAAGAGAATTCCACTGCTTTATTGTGCTAGAGGTTTATATACATAAACATCAAACATTTTTCATAAAACAAAGAAATTCTATCTTGGGGCCTATGGGGAGAGTTGTTTATTGTCACCATATTCCCATGACAGACAACTCCAGCCACCTGGCTTTCTGTGTAGCCTTGGCTCCAAAACCTGCTAGTCAACAAAATTCTTTATGTCTTCTTCATTATCAAACTTACTTCTGGTTAGGTTAAAAAATTTTCCACATTACCAGAGGGGCTCTTTGTCCTCTCTACCTTCCTATCATTCCTGTTCTGACTCCTTTCTGACTATAAGACAGGTATGACCAACCTGAGACCAGTCTGAATGGCCAGAGAGCTGCCTTTATTACTCATCTCCAACTCTGGACAGACAGCAGAGGGCTACAGAAGTGTGTATTGGGACTCAGTGCAGGGCATGGTAAAACCCAGAACTGGGCAAGACCAATCATAATGACTGCTATTCAGAAGCAAGTGCCTATAGAATCTCTGGACTTGGCCCAATACCAGCAGAGAAGTTCATCTTGGTGACATAGATATGTCTGTGAACGTATCACTACCAGCTTCTTGCAGGTCTGCTACGTATGTGCAAGATTGTACAAGTCCTGGTGACTGTGAGACCCAGGTGTGACCTATCTAGGGCTTACCTGTGTAGCTGAGGGACTGCCTCTACTAATCATCCTACAAGCTTCATCAGACAGCAAGAAATCACAGAATTGTTTTGGGCTTTAGTGCCAGGCTAATAAAACCCAGCATAAAGCAGATGTTAACGATCCCTGTCCCTAGGCCAGTGCCTGCTGATAGCACCTCTGGGCCTACTTTGGGGCCCAGGAGAGTTCTGTGTCCATGGTAGAGTAGTCTTAAATTCTAGTCAACATCAATAGATGCTGACAGGTATGGCATCAGTCAGTGAGACCATCTCAGCAATAGAAGACCATAGACTGTTCTGACCCAGAATGCATGGATCTTGGTGGGCTGGGAGCTCCAGCTGTAATTCAGCAGTGTGGAATTCATGTACACAGGGCAAGGAGTCTGATCCTACAATAGCCTGAAAAAACAGCTTATAGTAATGGACTACTTCAATACATACTGAGCAAGAAGTAAGTTGCTGCTTATTGAAAATTTTGAATTTGGGGAGTATTGTAAGACTAAACTAATAAACCCATATCAACAGCAGAAATAGAGCAAAATGTGACTTAGGGTGCTATCTAGTGCTTAAATAGAAGTACACACAGGCTTAGAGAAAATAAGCAGACTAATGGGCCAGCGCCGTGGCTCAATAGTCTAATCCTCCGCCTGCGGCACTGGCACCCTGGGTTCTAGTCCCGGTTGGGGTGCCAGATTCTGTCCCGGTTGCTCCTCTTCCAGTCTAGCTCTCTGCTGTGGCCCAGGAGTGCAGTGGAGGATAGCACAAGTGCTTGGGTCCTGCACCCGCATGGGAGACCAGGAGGAAGCACCTGGCTTCTGGCTTCAGATTGACGCAGCGTGCCGGCTGTAATGGCCATTAGGAGAGTGAACCAACGGAAAAAGGAAGACCTTTCTCTCTCTCTCTCTCTCTCTCTCTCTCTCACTGTCTAACTCTGCCTGTCAAAAAAGAAAAAGAAAAAGAAGAAGACTGCTTAGAATTTTGAGGACAGCCACAAATAAAAGCTAATTATTAAAAATGTTCAGATACAAGCTAGCATCATGAACTTCCAGAGAATTATCTCAACTAAGAAACAAAATAAGGTGTCAAACACCAACCATTTATGAATTTTTATATTTCCAAATGCTTGGATAAGGATTTCAAAATTGAGTTTTAAGGAAACTCAATGAAATTCAAGAGAACAAAGAAAAATAATTCAATATTCCAACAGAGATTTGAAACAGAAGTGGAAGCAATCAAACAAAACCAATGAGAAATCCTTCAGCTGAAAATTACACAATAGAAGACATCTATAGCAGAATAGATCAAACAAAAAATGAATCATTGTGTTCAAACACAGTCTATTTGAAAATACATAGTTGGGGGTCAGGTGCTGTGGTATAGCGGGTAAAAGCCACCGCCTGTAGTACCAGTATCCCGTATAGACCCCAGGTCGAGTCCCGTCTGCTCCATTTTTGATTGAGCTCCCTGCTATGGCCTGGGAAAGCAGAAGAAGATGGCCAAAGTCCTTGTGGTCCTACACCCATGTGGGAGACCTGGAAGAAATCCTAGGCTCCTAGCTTTGGATTGGCACATCTCCAGCTGTTGCAGCCATCTAGGGAGTGAACTAGCAGATGGAAGACCTCTCTCTCTCTCTCCCTCTCTCTCTCTCTTTCTCTCTCTCTTTCTCTCTTTCTGCCTCTCTGTAACTCAGCCTTTCAAATAAATAATAAATAAATGTGTTAAAAAATAAAATACATAGTTGGAGGAGAAAACAGAAGAAAGAAGATAGCATATGGGAAATATGGAATAGCCTGGAAAGAGCAAATATTCAAGTTATTGGGATTAAAGAGGGACTTGAGAAGGGTGGAACACATATTCAAAGAGATAATATAAACAGAAAACTTCCTAAAGCTAGAGAAGAGTATAACTATCCATACAAGTACAGGAAAATTAAATGGTACCAGTCAAATTCAATACAATCAAGACTACCCCAAAACCTACTATAGGCAAATCTCCAAGCTTAAAAATAAAGCAGATTCTCAAAGCTGCAAGAGAAAAGAAGCAAATAACATGTAAAGGAATCAAATTGGACTCCAAACTTATCAGCAAAAATCTTATAGGCCAAAAAAAATGAGATGTAATTTTTGCAGTACTAAAGGAAAAACATTGCCAGCCTAGAATACATATCCAGCAAAGCAACCTTTCAAATATGAGGGAAAGATAAATACATTTCCAAGCAAAAGCTGAGAGTGTTCATCACCACTAGACCTGTGTTATAAGAAATGCTAAAGGGAGTTGATACATTGGTAAGAGTAACTATACAAATTCAGAATGCTTTAATATTGCGAACATCATGTATAAGTAATTTACATATTTACCATAAAAAAACTAATCTTAAAATTTTAAGTGATAGGAAATATTGACAGAGGTCGAATGTAACATCAAAAGCTAAAAATGCATGGAGGAATAAAGCAGAAATGTAGTTTTTTCATTAAGATTGCTTATCTCTTTGTCTTTTGTTTCCCTCTCCTTGTCTTTATACTCACTGTTATAATTTCAAGATAGCTTGTTATAGATAAAAGAAATTTTATAAGCCTCAAGATAACCACAAAGAAGCTATAACAGACTTACCAAAAATAATAAGCAAGAAGTGAAAGTGCACTACTAGAAAAACACTTAACCACAAATGAACACTGTAATAGAGGGTGAAAGAAGCTACAATAAAATACAAGGCAAGTATCAAAATGGCATTAGTAAGATCTTATCTATCAAAAATTGCATTAAATGTGCAGAGACTAAATTCTACAATTAAAATACATACAATGATTAAATGTATTAAAAAGAAAAAATTAATTTCCCTGGAAAAGAAAGATGATGTTGTTTTTGTTCTTTGTGTAAGTTTTATTTTCATATATGAGGGGAGAAAAGATGAATAAATGAGTTGAAAATCATCAAAGTAAATTTGACTAAAGCATGAAGGATGGACCAACTACAAACATCTGAGTATTGCACTAAATGACCCTTCATGGTTCCCAAATACTATAGTAGGTCAGTTGTGTTTCAGCATTTTCACAGATGCCCAGTTTTAAACATTAAAAGTATACAAGTTGCTTTGTTACAATACACCTAATTTTATACATAAAAAAGAAAGAAAAACCAGTGCCCAACTATCTGCTGCTTCCAGAAACTCACCTGATTGCTACAGACAAATATACTGAAACTTATAGGATGGAACAACCTATTTATTCCAGGAAAATGGAAACCAAAAGAAAGAAGTAGTCAAAATTCTACCAGATGAAACAGATCTTAAATCAAAAGCAGAAGAGGCCAGTGAGGTCATTCTATAATGATAAAGGACTCAATTCACCAAGGAGATATAACAAATAGGTATATACATGCACCAAGTTTTAGAGCAAATACATAAGGCAACTATTAATGGACATAAAGAGAGAGAGACTCTAATATAATCATAGCAGATGATTTACCATTCTATTTTCAGAAATGGACTGATCAACTAGACAGGAAATCAAATATCAATGTTAAATTGAACCCTGATCCATAGGACCTAACAGGTATTTACAGAACTTTCCATCAAACAGCTTCAGAAAACTGATTCTTCTCAACACTCCATGGAATGTTTTCCAGAATAGAGCAAATAGTAAGTCACAAGATAAGTATCAAATTTAAAATACTAGAAATCATAATGAGGGTATTTTTTACTACAATGCAACAAAACTAGAAATCAGTGACATAAAAACATTGGAAAGTATACAAATACATGGTAACTCAACAACTCACTCCTGAACAGTCAATGAACCAAGTAAGATTTCAAGGAAGAAATTTTAAAATTTTTTGAAATGAATAAAAATTGAAACATAATATTATCAAAACTTATGGGATACAGCAAAAACAGTATTAAGAGCAAAGTTTACAATAAATCAACACAGGAAGGGAGAAGGAAGGAAGGAAGGAGGGAAGGAAGGACAAGGAAGGAAGGGAAGAAGAAAGGAAGGAATGGAGGGAGGAAGAGAAGGGAGGGAGGGAGAAAAGAACAAAGAAGGAAGGGAGAGAGGGAGGGAGGAAGGGAAGGAGAAAGAAAGACAAAAAGAAGAGGGACAAACAACTTATCCCTAAGTAACCCTCAGCTATATTAACCAAGAAAAAAAGAAAGAAGATTCAAATACATGGAATCATAGGTGAAAATTGATTTTCATAAAATGATTTACAACTGATACCACAGAAATATAAAAGATTATTAAAGATTATGATGAATTATCATATGGCAACAAATTTGATAGCCTAGCAGTAACAGATATATCTTACCAAGATTGAATTATGAGGAAATAGAATACCTAAATAGATCAAAAATGAGTTGCAAGATTGATTCAGTAAAAAAAATAAAATAAAAAAACTCCCTTAGGGCCAGCACCATGGAGCAGTAGGTTAATCCTCCACCTGAGGTGCCAGCATCCCAAATTGGGTGCCAGTTCTAGTCCCAGTTGCTCCTCTTCCAATCCAACTCTCTGCTATGGCCTTGGAAAGCAGTAGAAGAAGGCCCAAGTCCTTGGGCCCCTGCACCTGTGTGGGAGACCAGGAAGAAGCTCCTAGCTCCTGGCTTCAGATCGGTGCAGCACTGGCCGTTGTGGCCATTTGGGGAGTGAACCAATGGAAGGAAGACATTTCTGTTTCTTCCTCTCACTATCTGTAACTCTACCTCTCAAATAAGTAAATAAAATCTTTTAAAAAATTTTTTTAATGAAATAAAATTTTAAAAAATCTCCCATCAAAGAATAGCCCAGGACTGGATGGCTTTACTATTGGATTTTACCAAGGTTTCAAAGAAGAATTAACACCAATCTTCCTTAAAATATCTCAAAAAACAAAGAGAGAATTCTTTCAAATTCATTCTGTGAGGCCAGGACTACCAAACCAGACAAGAGACCAACCAAAAAAAAAAAAAATGCTATAGACCAATGTCCCTGAGGAACATAAATGCAAAACTCCTTAAGAAAATACTAGCAAAGCAAATCCAACATGTTTTTAAAAAAATCACTCACCAGGATCATCTGTAATTCATCCCAGGAATGCAAGGATGGTAAACTTAATTCAATAAATGTGATATATCACACCAAGAGAATAAAGGAGAAATATTATATGATCATCTCAACATTCAACAACACATTAAAAAGATGACTCACAGGACCAGCACTGTGGCATAGTGGATAAAGCCACTACCTGTGACTATGGCATTCCATATAGACACCAATTAGTGTCCTGGCTGCTCCACTTCCAATCCAGCTCTATTCTGGTGGCCTGGGAAAGCATTAGAAGATGGACCAAGTATTTGGGCCTTTGCCACCCATGTGCAAGACCTGGATGAAGCTCCTGGATCTTGGCCCAGTGCTGCCTGCCCATTGCAGCCATCTGTGGAGTAAACCAGCAGATGGAAGATCTCTCTTCCCCTCTCTATACTTCTTCCTTTCAAGTAAAATAAATAATTTTTACAATAAAAGGAGTATATTTCTATATAATAAAAGCCAGATGTAACCAGCCATCATATTGAATGGAAAATATTTGAATTCTTTCTCTCAGAGATAAAGAACTTGACAAAAATGCTCATTATCATCACTTTTATTCAATACAGTACTGGAAGTCCTAGTAAGGGCAATCAGGCAAGATAAAAAAGGCATCAAAATTGGAAAGGAGGAAGTCAAATTGTCACTTTGTGATATGATCCTATACCAAGAAAACCCCCAAAGACTCCACAAACAACACTGTCAGTAATATCAGTAGCATTCTAATACATCAAAAGTAAATGGCCCAGGGTAAAAAGTTGATTAATCAAAAGAAAATACCTGAGAACAAATTTAATCAAAGAGATGGAAGATCTCTACAATAAAAATTATATACAATTGATGGAAGAAATTTGAAGAGGAAACAAAGAAATTGTAAGACATACCATGTTCATGGATTAAAAGAATCAACATCATTAATACATTCATACTACCTAAAGCAATCTTCAGGTTCAAAGTAATCCCTATCAAATCTCAATGACAATTTTTACAGAGCACAAAAGACAAAATTTAAAGATTTGTATGGATTCATAAAACAACCCCAAATAACCAAATTTATCTTGAGCAAAAAGAACAATGCAGGATGCATTACACCAATGAACTTCAAAATATATTACATAGCTATAGAAATTAAAACTGTATGATATTGACATGAAAATAATTCCATAGACCAGTGGAACAGAAAAGAGACCCTAAAAGTAAACCCAAAAACCTACAGTTGATTAATCAACTGATTTTTGACAAAGATGTTAAGAATATGCTTCAGAAAAAGGACAGTGTGTTTAGTGAAAGGTTCTGGAAAAATTTTATTTCCCCACACAGAAGAATGAAATTAGACCCTTGTCCCTCATTATGTACAAAAATCAAAGCAAAATTGATTAAAGCCACAAATGTGAGACCTGAAACTTTGAAACTACTATAAATATGCATATGGAAACAACTTCAGGACTTTGGAATGCACAAGGATTTTCTGGATAGCCCAAAAAGCACAGGAAATAAAAGCAAAAATAGACAAATGGGATTTCATCAATCTAACCATTTTTGCACTACAAAAGAAACAATCAACAAAGTGAAGAGACAACCTATAGAGCGGGAGAAAATACTGTCAAGCTATACATTTGATAAGGGGTCAATATTCAATTTGACAACAAAACACCAAATAATCCAAGTTAGCAATGGGCAGTAGGTCTAAACAGATATTTCTCAAAGGAAGGCATACAAATGGCCAACAAGTACATGAAAAAAATGCTTAACATCACTAACCAGGGAAATGTAAGTCAAAACCATGATACTGGGGCTAGCAGTGTGGCATAGTGAGTTAAGCTGCCACCTGTGAAGCCTGAATTCCATATGGGAGCTGTTTGGATTCCCCACTGCTCCACTTCCAGTCCAGCTCCCTGTTAATGCACCTGGGGAAGCAGTGGAAAATGGCTCAAATGCTTGGGTCCCTGTACTGTGGAACATTCAGAAGAAGCTCCTAGCTCCTAGATTCAATCTGGACCAGTCAGGCCATTGTGGACATTTGGGGAGTCAAAAAGTGGATGGAAGATGTCTCTCTCAGTTTCTCCCTCTACTCTCACTCTCTTTCTCTCTCCCTCTCTCTTTCTGCCTTTCAAATAAAATAAATATTTTTTTTAAAAAATGATATCACCTCACTTCAGTAACATGGGCTATTATGAAAAAGGTAAAAGATAATAAGTATGGATGAGGATGTGTAGAAAAGGGAACCCTTGCATACTATTTTTGAAAATATAAATTCAGGCCGGTGCCACAGCTCAATAGGCTAATCCTCTGCCTTGCGGCGCCAGCACACCGGTTTCTAGTCCCGGTCGGGGCGCCGGATTCTGTCCCGGTTGCCCCTCTTCCAGGCCAGCTCTCTGCTATGGCCCGGGAGTGCAGTGGAGGATGGCCCAAGTCCTTGGGCCCTGCACCCACATGGGAGACCAGGAGAAGCAACTGGCTCCTGGCTTCGGATCAGCGCGGTGCGCCGGCCGCAGCGCGCCGGCCACGGTGGCCATTGGAGGGTGAACCAATGGCAAAGGAAGACCTTTCTCTCTCTGTCTCTCTCTCTCACTGTCCACTCTGCCTGTCAAAAAAAAAATATAAATTCAATTCCATCTTTATTGAAGCACTATTATATGTAATATAATAGATTGTAGAAGTTATATAAATCATATATTAGGCAAAAAAAGGAAAAATCTATCAAATGATAAAGAAAATGTAGCACATATACATGATGGAATATTAACTTAGCCTTAAAAAGGATGAAATATTGCCATTTGCAATGACCTGAATTGAACAGGAGGTCATTAAGTGAAATAAGCCAAACACAGAAAGACATAAATCATATTATTTCATGCATTTGTAGAACCTAAACAGTAAGTGATCTCATAGAAGTTAAAAATATAATATTGTTTACAAGAGCCTGAGGAGGAAAATGGTGAGGGAAGACTGGAGAAAGATTGATTGACAGGTACAAGGTTACAGCTAGATAGCAGTATGAACTTCTGGGTTCTCTTACACAGTAGGGTGACTATAGATAATGTCAATATACTATATATTTCTCTGTTAAGAAAAATCTGTAAGGTAGAATTTTGGATGTTTTCAGTATAAATTTTAAATTCTTGAAAGGATAAATATAATTACCCTGATCATTGTATAATGAAACATCACATAGTGCCCCATAAATATGTAATCTTTGTCTTTTAAAATATTTTACATAAAAATGTAAAAGGTATCTAGAGGAGATCAGGATCATAAGTTCAGTTGGGGAAGAGAGGTGTTAGAACCACGAGTGTGCCAGAGAATAGATTGGTGATGGGCATCCGTTCCCAGAGGCTCCACTTGGCAAGAACAAGGAAGTCAGTCTAGCTGTTTTAGGTGAGGCCTCACTCAAGATAAAAAACAATCTCTAGGAACAAGGCCATCAGGTTCTAGTTTGCAGAAATTCAGCTTTTTTGATTCATCCATGAGTAAGGGATCTGAAAAGTCAATTCAACAAAAACACACTAGACTACCTGATACCTGGTAATTCACTCAGCCATCAATAGAGGGCACCCCTGCCTAATGAAAAGCAAACTCAGATTGAAAACTTGCTAGGCAAGGCTAGATTAAAGCAGTTCATCTGAGTAGTGGGATTATGGTTAATTTTTTCTTTTCATTCTACTTTCTGCATTTTACAATAGTTATAAATGAATATATATTTACCTACATGATTTTGAAAGTTATTATTCAGTCTGTAATTTTCTATTAAATGATATAAAAAATTGTACCTGTATGTAGTATATGGCAAAATACTGTTATACCATTTTAGTGAAAGACCTCTGTGTGTGTGTCTCTCCCTCTCTCTGTCTCTAACTCTGCCTCTCACATAAATAATAAACAAATCTTTAAAAATATTACTATGGATTTGAAAATCTTCTTACTAAAAATTTGGAGAATATTTAGAATAAACCTGAAAAACGTTTTTGGCAGAAAAGTAAACAAATTCACATTTTTCAGTTCAAGGACAACTTTTAACTAGAAAACATAATTATCCCCTTGGATAAAAATATCCTCACTCCCAGGTATTGAGCAAACATTTGATATACTCTTAATACATTTGTGCAAACATTCCATTCTGGTTATATAAGTTCTTCCAGCATCTCAATGATGGAACACGGTATCTAAGAATTCTTGTTAGTATTTTCACTTATCAAATTACCTCAATAAGTAGCAGTTTAAAATATTACATCTTTTGCCCACTAACTATGGATCAGAAATTCAGGAAGTGCTTGGATGGGAAGTTGTTGCTGGGGGTGTCCTCTGCAGTGGCAGTCAGATGTTAGCCAGGGCTGTGTACATTCAAGACAGTTCACTTATGTGACTGCAGATGAGGCAGCCAACCATACTATCTGACTTCTCCAGCAAAGCTGCAAACATGAATGTTCCCCAAAACTAATCAGCAGTTACAGTACCTTATTTGACCTAATGCAGAATTCACACAGCCTTACTTGGACACACGGCTTCATGTAGGACCCGTAGTAGGAGCTCTTGATGCCTACTTCAGGAAAGGCACTGAGGATCTTTGGTGAGACCTGATCACCATTCACCAGCCTGAAATCCTAATGAGTTTTTCCTTTCCTCAACAGGTACTTTGAAAAGTAAGCAAATATTTCCAGAGAGGAATTCTGGGTAAATTTTGTTAGATGGCCATATCCAGAGAATGTTGCCTTCCACTGACCATCCTCATCATTTTATACAATTGGTAAGAGAAGCTTTAGTTGAAAACAACAGCTGCAAAGCTGAGACTCCATTTCTCACTTCTTCGGCAACTAGGGAAACTATACGAAGTTTTGATGAATATTTGAGAGTGGGACCTAGGACATTGGTTTATTCTGTAAAGAATAAGTCTTGCATTCCCTTTGCTTTTCACCTTCCCGGTGGCTGGAACCAAGGCACCATCTTGGACTGTGAGCTGGGGGTCATATGTCAAAAGACGGTAAAGTGATAAAATAGAGGACCAAGTCCCTGGTGCACTGGACAGTCATCAGCTTTCTGGAGATGTGTGTGGACTTCAGGAGTTTTGATTGTCATGTATCACACTGGGAAAGCCTAGCCCCTTTCAGCATAGGTACAACTTCTCACACAATCCATTGGGGTTAAGGACTTCCAGGAGTTTTAGCTCTCTCTAGATCAGAGTTCCTAATGCACACCCCTAATCTTCCCCCATCATTGTTTCCTCTCCAAGTCTCCCTGCACTGTCAATAGTTTGGTCTCTCGGGCACAGCAGTGTGGAAGAAATCCCTGTAATTGTTCACACAGTCATTCCCTTCTTTGTTACTGGAATCTCAATTTCCTGATTAATAATCAAGCTGAAAAATGGTTTCTTTCCAGCCTATGGCTGGAAGGTTGGTCTATGTGATCTGGTTCTGGCCAGGGATCTATGGTCAGGTACTGTCTGTGGGCTTTTTGGAAAGGAGAATGGCACCTGGCACCCACATTTTGCCCTTCATCTTTCCTGTTTCTTCCTACCGTGAGCGTGATGACTGATGCTCTTGAACCCAAGAAGTGACACCCAGAATGCAAGCCTCATGCTAAATAAAGTGAAACAGAGATTAAAATGACTGGGGTCCTGAAGATGTCAGGAACCACCAAGCCAACCCTGCCCTGCCAACCTCTTTTTTTCATAATCTACTGGATCTGGATTTCCTACTATCTACTGCTAAATCTAATTCAGGCACACTGTCTTAACAAGGGAGCTATGTAAGCCAAAGGAGCTGATACAGGAAAGTTATAACAAGCCCATACTTACTGCGCAGACCCCTGCACTTGCTCCCATCTGGACAAGCATGGAGGGGCTGTAAGTGTTGGGGAAGCAAAGGTAAAGACAAGGAAAAGGAAAACAAAGGAGAGATTTCCACAGGCATTGTTAATATTGCGTTGACACAGAGGCACTGTTGTCCCTGCCTCCACAGGAAGAGACTCTGGCAGGACAAATGCCTGGTGCAAGTCCCTGTGACTTGTCCATACTAGACAGAAAATGGGTGGGAGAATAAATGGAAGCTCAACAGCTCTGCTGGTAGCAAACCACTGACCTATAAAGAATTAGCGGTCTTGGCTTCCTGGGGAAAGGCGGTGTGATAGGGAGAAGTTTGTATGGTGGGAGCAGGAGTGAGGAGAAAGGAAGACAGAGGGGGAGGAGGCCCGGCAGAGCAAGGTGGGGACTGCTGGCTGGGTCCCGGAAGTGGTGGCCACCAACGGAACCTGCCACTTTCTTGCAACTGCTTCGGCTTGCTAATAACCCTTGCCTTCCCGCTCCAACTCCCTCCCCCCAGGCAGAGAGGGCCGCCTGGCTGTGGATGGGCAGATAGTTCCCCTCTCCTGCCGCCAATCCCTGGCTCCAATCAGCACGGAGTTGATGACAGCAGCGGAGGCAGCAGGCGAGGAGGAAGATGGCAAGGGGGCTGCCAGCCTGCATGGTGGACTGTGGCATGGAGTATTGCTATTAGAGAGTCAGCAAAAGTGGATGATCAAGCTCAAAGGATGGTGATGAAAGATGTTGATGACTTAGACTTCTTCATTGCTGATGAGGCAATAGAAAAGCCTACATATGCAACAAAGTGGCTGATTCATCATGTTATAGTTGAAGATTGGGATTTCATGGAAAGGTTTATAGAACAAGTGATCTTTAAATATTTAAGGGCAGAACCTGAAGGCCATTATTGTCTTTTAACTGATCCTCCACTGAACACTCCAGAAAATAGGGAATATACTACTGAAATAATGTTTGAGTCTTTTAATGTTCCAGGCTTGTACATTGCTGTGCAGGCTGTTCTTGCCTTAGCTGCATCCTAGACCTCAAAACAAGTAGAGTGGACATTGACTGGTACGGTAATGGGCAGTGAAGATGATGTCACTCATGTTATTCCTGTGACTGAAGGATATATGATTGGCAGTCTATTAAACACATTCCAATTTCAGGACGAGATAGAACATATTTTATTCAGCAACTGCTGAGACAAAGAAGTAGGAATCCCTCTAGAACAATCCCTGGAAAGTGTTAAGGCAATAAAGGAGCACTATAGTTATGTCTGCCCAGATTTAGTAAAGGAATTTAACAAGTATGAACACAGATTGGTCAAAGAGGATTAAGCAGTACACTGGCATCAATGCTTTCTCTAACAAAGAACTTTCCATTGATGTTGGTTATGAGAGATTTCTGGGACCTGAAATCTTTTTTCACCCAGAGTTTGCTAATCTGGATTTTGCACAACCTATCTCATAAGTTGTAGATGAAGTAATTCAGAATTGCCCTATTTATGTCAGACATCCTCTCTACAAGAATATTGTCCTCTCTGGAGGTTCAATGATGTTCAGGGACTTCGGACATTGTTTGCAAAGAGATTTAAAAAGAACCGTAGATGCCAAGCTGAAATTAAGTGAAGAATTGAG
The DNA here is from genome assembly GCF_964237555.1 of Oryctolagus cuniculus. Lineage (NCBI taxonomy): Eukaryota > Metazoa > Chordata > Mammalia > Lagomorpha > Leporidae > Oryctolagus > Oryctolagus cuniculus. The sequence continues at coordinate 34,435,140 of NC_091445.1, forward strand.
TGGCGGTAGATTGGACCAAATCTTATTGATGTACAAGTCATTACACACCACGTGCAATGATATGCAGTTTAGTTTGGAGGATCAATGCTGGCTTCCACAACTGAGTTCTACCAAGTATGCCACACCAAGAAGGATTATGAAGAAACTGAACATAGCATTTGTCATCACAATCCAATGCTTGGAGTCATGTCTTAAAACCCAACCCTCGCAGGGCTCTTATTCATTAGGGAGTCTACAAAAGAAAGTTCTGGCCAGACTCTACCTAACACATTTGTCTACACTGGAGGTGACTCACTCTACAAGTGACATGCCACCACAATGATGCAGGTAAGAAAGGAAAGAAGAGTTAGTAGTCCTGAAGCCCTCAAGACCAAGAATGAGCAGGAGGTGGAGGAAGAAAGGGTATTTGTCACAGGTGTAAATCAAAGCAGAAATGCAGAAAGATCAAAGTAGATGACTGCAATGGTTTGGCTATGGATTTGTGTATATCCAAGGGCTCAAAAGTTGAAGGCTCTGCCCCCTGTGATATGGGAGGTAGGAGGACCTTTAAGAGATGAGTCTACCAGGAGGTCCTTACCCTTAAAAGGGTAATAGGTCTTGTGAGACCTTAAGTTGGTTCTTCAGAGAGAATTGTTACAGAAGCCAGCACTATGGAATAGTATGTTCCGCCTGTGGTGCCGGCATCTTATATGCATGCTGGCTTGAGTCCTGGCTGTTCCTCTTCCAATACAGCTCCCTGTTAATGCTCCTGGGAAAGCAGCAGAGGATAGCCCAAGTGCTTGAGCCCTTGCACCCATGTTGGAGACCCAGAAGAAGCTCCTGGCTCTGGATTGGCCAAGCTCCAGCCATTGCAGCCACTTGGCAAGTGAACCAGCTGACAGAAGACCCCTCTGTTTGTCTCTCCCTCTGTCTGTAGCTCTGCCTCTCAAGTAAATTTTTTTTTTTTTTAAGAGAGTTGCTACAAATGGAGGAAGTCTGCCCACTCCCACCTCTTTGGCTTCCTGTTTTACAATGTGATGTCTCACTTTCACACCTGCTCCCATAACCTCCAGCTAATAATTAGGCCCTTACCAGTAGAGGCCAAATCAATAGAACCACTCAATCTCTTAGACTCTCAGCCTGTAAACCTGTGAATTAAATAATCTATTTTTTCCCCAAGTAGTCTTCCTCAGGTATTTTGTTTAAGCAATGAGAAACATTAATATAGTGATCTTTATGGAATTATCTTTTAAGTTTCCAAAATCAAGGTTAGAAGAATTCTACAGCACTTACTGACTGGATGCTTTTCCATTTGATGTTTCCACGGGAACATGGTGTTCCTAAGAGGCAGCAACAATGAACATATGATTGACACCTAAGGCTATCTTGACAAAATGATGGCAGCCTGACAACATGTATCAGAAGGGATAGAAATAATATAAATGGACCCTAAAAGTGTCCCTTGTCATCAGGAGAAACCAAGCTATCTTATAAAAGTATTCTTCTGGACCCCACAAGCCTCAGGCTCTCCTCCATGTCTCCTGTGCCTTCCTCCAACTCAAGCACCACCCTCAGCAGGGGACACCTGCTTGAGACGGAACTTCTGAGGTAGACAGTAAGGGCTAGAATGGAAGAGTTCAGCATCACACAGTTGGAGTACCACAGCTTTCATTCAAATCCTAAATCCAATCTGTCTTTGTGACACTGGACAAATTAACTCTAAGTACCTGTTTCCTTAGTGATGAAACTTAAGCAAAAAAGTACTTACCACTCAGGATTGCTTTGAGGGCAAAATAAGCTGATAGAGCAGCCTTCTTTTACTCATGGGGGCTACATTCCAAGATCCCCAGTGGATGCTCAAAACCCTGTAGTACCAAACCCTATATAGACTTTTTCCTAGACATACATACCCAGGATAAAGTTTAATTTATAAATTAGACACATAACCACACACTGTAATAACACTGAATATGATTTCTCTCTCAAAAATGTTGTAACATAATCACCCTTCTTTATGATCATGATGTGATACAAAGCTTACATGATGAGGTAAAATGAGGTGAATGACAGACATTAGGCTACTACAGATCTTCTGACAACACATCAGGAGGATCATTTGCTTGTAATATGTATTTCCATTTAATATTTGAAACCACAGTTGACCACAGGTAACTGAAACCATGGAAAGCAAACCCATGAATAAAAGGGGAATACCATATTAATTATGGGCCACTTAGAACAGTACACTTGGTTAGCAATTATTGCTAAATTAAGTGTGAACAGTATTGAGTGTAGAAGCCAAACTATTTCAGCTCAATTGTGTTAGGCAAGATAAAGCTCCAATCTGGGCCTATTTCTCTATCTGGAAATAATGGATAATAACTATCTCCCTTATTTAATCAAAACTAAGGTTAAATCATGTCTAAAAACAACATATGAAGGCAAAAACTAACACCACACAAACCTAAAAGGTTAAAATGAACACATGATGTCGGTTTCCTTTCTATAATTCCTATTCCTGAATCCAGAAGGGAGGTAGTCACAAATATCTCCCCCACCCTCATTGCCCTGAGCACTCAGGGACTGCCACCATCTGGTGTGAAAGTTCCTGGTTTCTGTGAACAAAGTCACTTAGCCTGGGGTTTCCAAACCCACGAATGAAATCAAGTCAGTGAGTCAAAAGCAGCACTTCAAAAAAAAAAAAATATATATATATAGTGCAAAAGAGAAACTCAGAATGTGTTGGATATAATAGAGGCATATAAAATCTCAAGAAACATTTATTTCCTGTGTATCTGTGTCCAGATTGTTGGTGTCCAAGTCATTCTTACTGAGATCACAGTCAGGAGTTTAAATGTTCCTCCTGTAGCAAATCCTGGCATAAGCAATGCATCCTGGGACTCCCTGGTAGATATATATGCAGCCTGAGCCAACAGAAAGCACTCAGCATGAAGCATCTACTCTGAGGGAGGAGCTGAGTTTAAAAAAACGGGTTGTCTCCCAGACCAGGCCCACTGAGCTCCCTAGAAGCAGGAAGGGATTCACCATGACACTGAGGGTTTCACAGCTAAGATGTACAGATTACCAGTAGGAGTGGAGCTTCAGGGAACCCCCCAACACTCCACCATCAATCCATCCCAGTCCTCTCTTCAACTGTTCCATGGTTTTTCTCCCTCCTTTCTCTTCCAGTCACTTGCTTTCCTTCCTTCAACTTACCCTCTTCTTCGCTTTTTTCCTTTCTTTCAGCACCCTTTACCTCCTTTTCCAGGATATATAAACACAGGCACAAATATTTTTCAGACAATTCAGCCTTTATTTTTGAAAATAATTCTGTAGCTTCCACTTTTCATCCATGAAACTGAGGTCAGGCAAGAAAACACACACACACACACACACACACACAAATTCCTCTCCAACCAACATCTGCATCCTAGCCTGTGAGGACATGGGAATGTTTTGGAGAAGGTAGGCAGGACTTAGCTCATGGCCGGAGTTGTCCTGGTCTTGGCCACTGTAACTTATGTCAGGAGGGCCACCAGAAGCCACAGCCTTAGGGAGGAGCCTGTGTATAAAACTCAGGGAAGAAGGATCACACAGAACTGACCAGCACAGCATTCTCCTGAAGCAACAGGGAGGGGACTAATTTTTAGAAAGGAAGAGGTCAAGAGTGTCTCTTTGAAGTGGTACAATGAAGTTTTTTTCCCACTACCTTTCTCCCAATAGCTGGGTGCGAATATTTCTTTTCCTCTTCATTTTTCATCTTAGAACCAAAAATTGCTAGGCTGCAAAGAAAGAAGAGCTGACAGAAGTCAGGAATAAGGAAAGAAGAACAGAAGGCATTAACTCTGACAACCCAATAACTGCACCTAGACTCTGACAATGAGGCCCCTCTGGTTAGTATTATTCTGGCCACAATATGTTCACTTCTCCTGTAGCCCAGACCCTTATTAGGGGAAGGTAAAAAGGAGCATGAACAAGAAGTCTCATGCCCTGGCTCTCAGGTCAGAAAGAAAAGGCCTGGTTAAGAAAGCTAAAGTTGCCAACTCCTCTGCAGATGACCTAAGAGAAAAACTCAGAACATGGATATTTCTGGCCCCAAAAAGCCCATTCTTCCCCTATCACACAGTGGTTTGCTGCTTGATACCCAACAGACAGCAGAATGCTTTCCCTGATCTAACTCCTTTAACAAAAGAACCCTCACCTTGTCATCTGTGTATTCAAATGCCACTCAAAAAAGAAAAAAAAAAAAAATGGACCCAAGAGGGAAAGACAGAAAAGACAATGCAGCCCAGGGACTACGGTCCCATCTTAGATCATGAAATTGCAAGGAAGGAGCCCAGAAGGGACAGGCAGGAGCTGTTAAGTCCAACTAGGATCATAGCCATCCCAAGTCTGAGGGGGCGCCAGGTGGACACGGCGGCCCCGGAATAAGAAGGTGACAATGCCCCGGTATCCAGCCCTGGGTACACCTGATTTGAGGTCATCCATGACACCCAGGGCCTTGGCGAAAGCCTTGAAGCTGTCCCTGCCTGTGTACTGTACGCGCACCTCTCCTAGCTCCTTCCGGTCATTGGTCCTCACTTTCTCCACCTGTAACTGGGGAGCACCATAAACACGAGCAAGGAAATCCCGGTCATAGGCCTCCTGCTGAAGGTACGACAGGTCCAGCTGGGTGAAGGGTACAAACTGCTGGTTCAGCTTGATGAACTTGAGATGCTGGTCAAAGAACTGCCCATGGCTCACACCCTTCCGGCCAAATGTCATTGTTCTTGAGATTTCTGGACGCACACAGGCCCTCCCCTTTCGCTGCTCAGGCCGGCGCATCCAGTCATCCCAGAAGGCTTTGGGCCACTTGGGCTCCAGTTCAGCCCAGAGTTCAGCCAACAGTAACCAGCCTAAGCCAGGAAAGAAATCTGTGCGGTAGAGTAACTCTGGCTTACTCGAGTCTACCATCTGTTCTTTGCCATTGTCATTCCAGGCAGACACACACCAGAGGGAGGGGTCTGCTTTCAACAGTGGGTAAGTGGCCTGGAAGTACTCAAAGAAGTCTGGTGCCACCTCGAGATCATCTTCCACCACCACAGCTGCTGGGTAGTTGAAATTGTGGAAGATTTGGCCCAATGCCCAGCGGTAATGCCGTGCGATCTTGTAGTAGCCCTGGAACTTGCGGTGGTCGGGCTGCACAGCAATGTTGCTCAGGTCAGGTTGCCGGATGTGTGTGACTGCGCTGCCATAGGAAGCAATGACCTGGGCTGTCTCCTCATGCCCACAGTCCTGGCTGACAATGATGGGGAACAGCTCAGCTGAAGGCCGATAATGCAGTAGCTTGTCCAAACAGCGGCGGACGGTGCTGCGGTCACAGGCAATTACCAGGATGGGGATCACAGCTGGCGGTGGGGTCACAGGCACATGCGGCTGAGCAGGAGGGGCTGCAGTAGGCACCTTCCACCGCTGGCTCCAAAGAGCATGGTGCTCCCTAATCTGCTGCAACAGTCCCCGCTGACGTTCCAACTCTACCTCGGCATCCTGAGCTAAGCGGATCACCTCACGGGTGAGGCTGGCAGGGTCATCATCGAGAGCATTGTCTGACGGCAGCCTGCTAGGCACTGGACGTGTCCAGAAGAAGAGGAGCAGCAGGGCATTCCAGGCCACAAAGAGGATAGCACCCCACAGCACAAGCCCAGCAGACTGCTTCTTCAGCATCCTGGCCCCCACAGGGGAGGGCAGGCAAAGGTATGACTTGAGGCTGCCGTTGGCTTACCTGGTGCACTCTCCCACAATTCTAGAGATGCTTCCTCTATGCTACAGGATCAGAAAGCAGCCATACACCTAGAGAGGAGAGAAAGATAAAAACAACATTCACCAAAAAGGAATGAGGCCCCATACCCATATGGAGTAAAGGAATGTTAGCAGTAGGAAACAGGTAAAAACATGAGGGAAAGGGAAAGTAGGAGGCTGACTTAGAGATCTCATAAAGAAAAGCTACCTTTTCCCTTATTAAGACAGTCAACCTGCACTGGAAAATAGGATTAGGAAGATACTCTGCTCCACCAACCCAAAATGAGCTGATGAGTCTCAGAAAAGCAATTGAGGTTTGAGGGAAAGTAGAGGATGATGTTGGTGGAAGGAAAATATAAAAGAACTCTAGCTCCCCTTTTCCCTTTTATTTCCTATCTTCCATCTGGAGTTTAGGGAGAGGAATACGGGGTGAGATAATCTGCCTCCCATTCATCAAATCAATCTGCCCTAAAATTACTGATTTGAAAAAAAAACCTTAGGACTAAAGTCAGCACCTTACCTAATAAGAAAGCACAAGGCATTCCCATGAATGTCAGGAGCAAATCCAAGCTGCGCAAGATCTCCAAGGGTATTTAATACTGTGTTGGAGGTATCGGCCAATGCAACTGAACTACAGAAAACAATTAAAGATAGAAATGAAAAAGAAGCAAAACTATATCCAATTGCTGATACTAAAAATACACCTAGAGGACTCTAGAAGAATCCATGATAGACCTACACCAAAGAACTGAGAAAGGCAAAAAAATTTGCATACAAAAATCAGTCCTCATATCCACAAATAACTAGAAGAAATAATGGATAAGATAAACCTGCATGCCAAAGCTATGAAAATGATAAAACATTTAGAAATAAGCTTAACAACATTTAAAACTTACATGAACTAAGCTACATATTCTGAAAGACACAAGGATTTGAACACCCTTTGTTCTTGGTTAGGACATCTAAACATCATCAAAAATATCAATAAAAATACTTTTTCATGGAGCTACCAAAACTGACAATGAAAAATGAAACACATAAGAACGACTAGGAAAATAAATGAAATAATGAGCTATGAAGAGAGACTATCCCTGTCATGTATTAAAATATCACATTTACAAAGCCTCCATAACTAAAACTATGGTGCAGGTACATAAACAAACAGATCATCCAATGGGATAAAATTTAACTCCAGAAATAGATCCTCCATACATGGAAATCTAGTGTATGATAAAGGTGCTATTTAGAATTAATGGGGCCAAGATGGTCTAATTAGCAGTCTTATAGTACTATTTAGCCATTTTGAAACAAATTAAAATTAAAATTATTATAGAGAAGATCAAGTTTATCAGATATACATATATAAAAAATAAAAACTACAGAAGTGCTAGAAAAAAAAAACACAGGCAAACTTCCCTATAAACTGGGTGTAGACAAAGACTTTCTAGGTGCTATTCAAAATCCAAACACAATTTAAAAAAGACTTCTACATTTCTGTACATGAAACACTTTTGTATGAATAAAAATATTATAAGCAAGTCAAAAGACAAATGACAAACTGGGAGAGAATTGTTACTTTGTACATCACAAATAAAGAGTCAAAACCCTAACAGATGAAGAATGTTTAAAAACGGAGGAGAAATGACCAAAAATTCTACAGAAAATGGGCCAAACACAGATAAGCTACAAGAAATACATATTAAAATGGTTCTAAGACATGAAAAAATATTCAACTTCACTCAAAATAAGAAAAAAATATAGATTAAAACTATCCTGAGATATTTCTCATTCATCAGACTGGCAAAAATTCAAAAAACGTGTCCTTTTCTCTTAATATCAAGTGAAGAACAAAAATTCTTAATATTTATTATGTTCAATTATCAGGGATTTATTTTTCTTTAATGGATCATATTTTTGGTATTATATCTAAGAAATCTTTGCCTAACCTCAAATCACAGATTGTTCCCTATGTTTTGTTCTATAAGATTTATAGTTTCAGCTTTTATATTTAGATTTATGATTCATTTTGAGTGAATTGTTATATATGGTATATGGTATAGATCTAATGTCCTTTTGTAACAATTGGACAGTTTGTCAAACATATGACCTAGAAAGCACACTTCTAAGTATACAACCAAGAGAAATGAAAATGCACAGTCACACAAAAATTTATATTGGAATGTTTACAGCAATATTCTTCATAATCACCCCAAACTGGAAATAATAAAAAAAACCTTTTCAGAGGAATATGGATTGTGGCTTACCCATGGGACAGAATAATAATCAGCAATAAAATGGACAAACTACTGATACGTACAACATAGGAATAAATCTCAAAATAATTACACTAAACATAAACAACAAAATATTTTCAAAGGAATAATTATATTTATATAAAACTCTGGAAAATAGAAACTCATATATAGTGAGAGAAAGCAGATTGGTGGTTACATGGGGATAGTGGAAGAGAGAGCCACTGGGGAAGTTTTTCAAAGGGGCACTAGGAAATCTGGGGGAGGGTGGGTATGTTGATTACCTTGACAGTCTCATAAGTGTATACATATGCGAAAACATACCAAATTGTACATTTTAAATATGTATGAGTCATTGTTCATCAATTACACCTCACTGAAACTTCTTTTGAAAAAAAAGGATTGAGTTAAATGATAAAATTAGACTACAGATAGTAGCTCAAAGCATCAGTGCTGAATGATAACTATTATAATTATATAGGAGACATCCCAATTCTTACTGAACACACACTGCCTCTGCCATGAAAGATGCAACTAGTTCAGAACAAAAATATCATGCATACTTATATGGAGAGAGTGAGCGAGTGTGTACAAAGTGAGCAAAATGTTACCAATAGGCAAATCTGAGTAAAAGGGAATATGAATGCCTTATGCCATTATTATTCTTCATTTTTTATAAGCTTGAAACTATTTCAAAATAAAGTTTCTTAAATCAAACATGGAGACAACCCATACCTCTGTAGAGTTTCATCCATCAATAGGGCCCCAGCTGGGCACATAAGTAAACAAATTGAAATAATTCACTGAAATTCTTCACTCAGTGACATATATCACAAACCTGTTCTTTGCCAGGCTCCAGGAAGGAACCAGAACAAAACCTGCAAAAAAAAAGGCATAGTCTCACCAACCTTCCACAATACTATACCCCTGTTACTTGAAAGGATCTGAAACACCCTCCAATTCCCAGAGATCTGTCATTCCAGATCTTGTTACTACCTGGCCTTCTTGCTTCTGGTCTCAACCCTTTAGACCTCAAAGCTTCATGTATCCACTCTCTTCTGCCAGTTACATTCTGCCTTACAGTACAGTTCTCTATTTCCAGGCAAAACTTTGGGTCCCAGATATCTGGGGCCCTGGGTTCTCAAGCCCAATCTCAAAGATTGATCCTCAAGAGTCACCAAAGAGTCCTAAGAAATTTTCCCCACATCCCCAGTCCCTGCCAGCATCTACTACCATCCACAGCTCCAGAACACCAGTCTTCTCAGAAACCTTAAGTCCATTTCCACTTAACTACTAATAAATCCCTTTTTATCAGGGCTCTCATACTAATTAGTTTTCAGTTTCTTCTTCACTCCCCATTAGGATGTGATCAATTAGAACTTTCTCTCCAGTTTCATGGTAAGGATTCCCTATTCCAACTTCCCCCTTCCTAAGTAATCAAAAGGAGAAAGTCATTAGGAAAAGTGACTGGGAAAAAAAAAAAGAGACAACTCCATTAACTGATCTGCTGTCCTCAGGGCGAGAGGAGCAATCTGTCCCATTCAGAAGTGCAAACTCTCTGGCTAGAGGCAAAATCCCAAGGAACCATATCTGCTCTACAGATGACTTTTCACTCTTTAGACAATGGAATTAGATAGCCACACTGCAGGCATTACCTAAGGCACAGGAAGGAGACCACTTCCACAACCCTTCTAAACTATGCAATAGCAATTCTGCAAACTAGAGTGGACAGACTGCCTACCAGAAAAGCTATCCAGACTAGCCTTGGCTTCCAATATAGCCCTTATGCCAGGGTGAAGAACTTTTTTTCCTGCCAAGGCCATACATATTTATAATATAATTTGTAGACCATATAAAATTATCAACTTAAAAATTAGCCTGTTACACCGATGCTGTGGCACAGTGGGTTAACACCCTGGCCTGAAGCGCCGGCATCCCATATGGGCGCCGGTTTGAGACTGGCTGCTCCACTTTTTTTTTTTTTTTTTGTCAGGCAGAGTTAGACAGTGAGAGAGAGACAGAGAGAAAGGTCTTCCTTCAGTTGGTTCACTCCCCTAATGGCCACCACAGCCGGCGCTGGGCCAATCCAAAACCAGGAGCCATGTACTTCCTCCCAGTCTCTCATGAGGGTACAGGGACCAAGCACTCGGGCCATCCTCCTCTGCCCTCCCAGGCCACAGCAGAGAGCTTGACTGGAAGAGGAGCAACCAGTACTAGCACCCGGCGCCTCAACGGGGACTAGAACCCACAGTGCCGGCACCGCAGGCGAAGGATTAGCCAAGTGAGCCCACGGCGCCGGCCGCAGCTGCTCCACTTCTGATCCAGCTCTCTGCTATGGTCTGGGAAAGCAGTAGAAGATGGCCCAAGACCTTGGGCCCTTGCACCCACGTGGGAGACCCGCAGGAAGCTGTTGGCTCCTGGCTTCTGATCGGCAAAGCTCCAGCTGTTGCGGCTAACTGGGGAGTGAACCAGTAGATAGAAGATCTCTCTCTGTCTCTCCTCTCTCTGTGTAACTCTGACTTTCAAATAAATAAATAAATCTCTAAAAAAAAAAAAAACTTAGCCTGTTACAGATGTATTGAAAGTCCTGCCTGCAGTTGCCTTGTCAGGGCCAGACCAAATGATTTTGCAGGCCTTGTAAGCCCTGGAGGCAGGCTATTCCCCATCCCTGCCTCAGATCGCCATCCAAGGGTCTTTTTCTGTAAGTTTGCAACCAAAACCTATTTCTTTTTTTTTTTAACTTTTATTTAATGAATATAAATTTCCAAAGTACGGCTTATGGATTACAATGGCTTCCCCCCCATATCGTCTCTCCCACCCGCATCCCTCCCCTTTCCCACTCCCTCTCCCCTTCCATTCACATGAGGATTCATTTTCGATTCTCTTTATATACAGAAGATCAGTTTAGCATACATTAAGTAAAGATTTCAGCAGTTTGCTCCCACACAAACATAAAGTGAAAAATAATAGATGATTTTTAAAATGATGATGAAATCAGATCAGACCTATTGTCATGTTTAATCCCAGTGAGAGTCAAGTTGGGAATTGATAATTTCTTCTTCTTTTTTTTTTTTTACAGAAGATCAGTTTAGTATACATTAAGTAAAGATTTCAACAGTTTGCACCCCCATAGAAACACAAAGCGAAATATACTGTTTGAGTACTCATTATAGCATTAAGTCTCAATGTACAGCACATTAAGGACAGAGATCCTACATGAGGAGTAAGTGCACAGTGACTCCTGTTGTTGACTTTACAAATTGACACTCCTGTTTATGGCATCAGTAATCTCCCTATGCACCAGTCCTGAGTTTCCAAGGCTATGGAAGCCTTTTGAGTTCACCGACTCTTATCTTGCAAAACCTATTTCTAAACATGACATCTTTATACCCAGGTCCTACCTGTTCCTCCATATAGTCTCAGTGCTATATTCCTCCTGTTTATCCATATATTTTCCAGGGCAGAATTATTAGCTCTGTCTCTAAGTTACTGGTATGTGCATATATGCAAACCAATGACTGCATGTACTCTCCAGGAACTGACTGTATCCAGAGGGATGACCAAACCCAGCAAAGCTGATCCACTCCTCCAAGAAACACTACTCTGAGTCTTGCTTAGGCCACCAACAGGAGGGTATGGCAGTAACAAAGTCAAACGAGAAGACACAGAGGCAATGCTTGACATCACATTTTTTATTTTCCATATCTTAGAAAATCAATTTAATCACCTCTAAGATAGAAACCATAATAGATAGAAACCTTGGATTGCTGTAAGGACTGGATGAGATAATCCACGTCAGATGTTTAGAACAGTGCCCAGCACATGACAACATAATTGCTACCCAGTCATTTGTTTTGCTCCACTCTTTGTGCTGCTCTACTAGACTTCCTTCTAGTCTCTCAACACCTAACCCTACCCTTAGGGCCCTTAAATGTGCCTGTATGCCTGGTCTGTTCTTCCCTGTCTTCTTCACCTGGCACACCCTCATTCTTATCTTGGCCAGTACTTACTGGATGCCTTTGGACCACCTAACCACTTGTTCAACAGCTGTCAAACCCTCTCAGTTGCAAGCTGCATGAAGACAAGGAACACCAGTACTGCCATGGTGTGGTGCTAAGATGCTCAATGAAGATTTGCCTGTGACCTAAAAACATGACTTACTTGTGGATGCCACACACATCTACAATCCCTCAGTTATAAATCTCAAATCCCAAGAGCTCTGAAAACCAAGTTTTATTAATTCCTTTGGCAGAAAAATTCACCCAATCTCATTTGCAAAAATCTGAACTGACCTAATGAGAGGCTATTTACTTGGTGGATTATGATGTGTTGCTTCCAGTAATATATTACATAGTAAATGTACCATATCATCTTTTTTTTTTTAACATTTACTTATTTACTTATAAGGCAGTGTTTACAGAAAGAGACAGAGACAGAGAGAGATAGAGATAGACCACAACAGCCAGAGCTGGGCCAGACCGAAACCAGGAGCCAAGAGCTTTTTTCAGGTCTCCCATATGGGTACAGGGGTACAAGGCCTTGGGCCATCTTCTGCTGTTTTCGTAGGCACGTTAGCAGAGAGCTGGATGAGAAGTGGAATATGTGGGACTTGAATCAGCACCCATATGTGATGCTGACATTATAGGCAGTGCCTTTACTGCCTATGCCACAACACTGGTTCCCCCATATCATCTTTTTAAAGTCCCAAATATTAAGATTTTGAAACACATCTCACCCCAAGAACTTCAGATTTATGAAAAAGGAAAAAATGAAGTCACTCACACACTGTTTGTGTCCCATTTCAAGCTCTCAAATCCTTTAACCTGAGGTCTCTTTCCTTATTATTAAATTAGTTTAATCTTAAACTTCTGACATGGTTTTCCAGCTGGTCTACCTGTCACTAATCTCACTTCCCACTAAGAATGCTTCCTAAAGTATACACCTTCTACCTTAAAAATTATCAGAGGGGCCAGCGTTGTGGCACAGCAGGTTAAGGCACCACCTGCATCCCATATGGGTGCCAAATTGTATCCCAGCTGCCTCATTTCCAATCAAGCTCTCTGCTGGAAAAGCAGCAGAAAATGGCCCAAGTGTCTGGGCCCATATCACTCACACTGGGTGAGGCTCCTGGTTTCTTGCTTTGGGCTGGCTCAGCCCTGGCCATTGCCACCATCTGGGGAGTGAACTAGCGAATGCAAGGTCTCTTTGTAACTCAAATAAATAAAATCTTTAAAAAACAAAACAAACCTATCAGAAACCACCACAGCCCACAGAATAAAGTTCAAACTCATGACGATAACATGCAGGAGCCTTCCCAGAAAACTGACTGAAACATCCTTTTCTAACTTCACCTCCAACCACTAACCCCAGAGACTCCCTACTCTGGATTCAGCTGGCTATTTCCTCAGTAAGTACATTCACTGCTATGCCTTTGCTCTAGCCAATACCTCAGCCTAAAATGGTACTCAAAGCTCTATCGACAATCCACCCACACATTCTTCAAGGCTCCAATCAGGCAACTTCTTCTGTAACATTCCAGAGCCAGGCCTCCCAATAACTGCACTCCCACAGTACTCTCTCCACATTGTAACATAATCTGTAGCTGTATTTTACCTGGCTCTCATCTTACTCTTATGGAAAAAGATTCCATGTCCTACCACATTGTTTGGCACATTGGGAAATTCACGTGGCTAAATGACAAACTGCTTCCATTACTAACAAAATCAAGAAGAAAAAATATCAAACCAGCACCAAGTTGAATGAAATATTACATTTTCCCAAAGATGACCACCACACATCCCATTTCCCATGCTCTTGTTACAAAATGGCAATGGTATCCCTCTCTCTATAGCTAAGGGTCTATGTTCCCTCCTTTTGATTCTGGGAAGACCTGTGCTCTGGAAATGATACCATGTGGCTTGTGAGACAAGTTTCCAGTAAAGACGCTTGCTTTTGGAATCCTTTCACATGGACAGGAGATTCACAGGTACCCAAGCAACAGTTTCCTGCTGACAGCTAGCACTCACCACTAAGCAAGGGAGGAAGACTATGATTCCAGCTCCAGTCACATCTGACTGTATCACATGACAGACCACAAAGTGATTCATTATGTAGGTATATAAATTAATAAGTATTTTAGAGTAATCTAGAATCTTAAGTATTCCTCTCTGCCCTCCACATTCAAGCGCCAAGTCACAATTCTTAGGTTCTGCCTCCACTACATCCCCTTCCTTATCAGGTAATTATAGCTGAATAATGTATTACCTCAAAATTTACTGGCTTAAAATGACAATTTCTAGGTTTCAAATTTGAACAGTGAGCCAGAGAGGATGACCTATCTGCTCAATTATGTCTAGAACCTCAAGTGGAGGATTCAAAAATTCAGGGCTAGACTCCCTTGGAGGGTCATTTTTTCACGCATCAGTAGGTTGATGTTGACATCACCTGGGGCATTAGCCAGGGTGCTAGAACACCTCCACATTGTCTCTCCACATGGTCAAAGACTTCTATAAAGATGATAGCTGAGTTCCAAAGGTGAGTATCCCAAGAAATTAAAATAGGTAAGTTGCATCATTTTCCTGATCCAGCCTTGGATCACTTCTGCCTTATACACTGGGTCAAGGAAATCACCACTCCTTTCCCACAACCAAGGGCAAGACCCACAAAGCTCACTTCTAGGTAAAAGGAAGACAACATCAAATTTTAACATATGAAATGGAATACTTATGGGTGAGACCATTTTGTGAAAATACAACCTGTCACATCTTTTTAAAAACAGAATTCTCCTTAATCCTAACCTGAGTTTCTAATGTTGTTGTTTATGAGATCTGCCTATAGGGACAGATTCCAAACTGGCTTTGATTTTCTAGCGTTTTCACAACTCCTTTAGAGAAATGACATAGTGGATCTATAACAAGCACAAAGACACTGCAATATGGTGGGATACAAGAAGTCTTCAGTGCAACACCTTCAACCAAGCCCCAAGTAGCTCAGGGTAGGTACTATGGGGCTCACTCAGTTTCTTATTTGAAGGACTGCCTAAAAGCTGTGATCCCTTTCTCCCTCTGATTCCAAGGTAATTCTCCAGCCTGTCCTGTCTCTCTGGCAAAAATGGTTCTTAAACAGCAAATAAACACCAGATAGTCAACTTCTTATTATAAGCACAAAGTCATTTGAGCTTAAAATTAAGTGTAGGTGTGGAAGAAGGAATGTTGACAGACTTTCTCTTCTAATTCTGCCTTGCTTAGTATGTTAAAAAGCTCTGTTTTTTAAAAAAATCCGAACTACAGTACACAACACAGATAATGAAAATCTAACTCAATTACTTTCTTGTTCATTATTAGACCTCTGTTAGACTCTTGTGTCATGTACCAGGCTCCACAATTTCAGAAGAAAGGACTGAAAGGGAGTCAGAGAAAATATACTACATAATTCATGAACTTAGAGAATAAGACCTAGGAGGAAAGAGGCACAGGTTATTCATGGCGGGGAAGGGGGGACCTCCCCCACACATAGACACACATGGAGGGGAAATACAATGCTAGTATAGCAAAAAGCCTGAAGGCCTGAATACCAGCAATCCAGCACCAACCAGCAAGTCAGCTAACTCTGGGGAAGTTAACTGATCCCCCTTGCGCCTCAGTTCCCTCATATGTAGAGTAATAGGGTTGACCTGGATCAACTCCAAGGTTTTTGGTGTCAGGATGAAAAGACTGACAATTTTCCCAGGGCCCCAAACAAGAAAAAGTTAACCTGCACCATCACTTAAGTCAGACACACTGCAGTGCCTTGTAACTACACTGTGAGAATAAGTCACAAAAGCAGCAGGAGCACAGATGAGCTCAATGGTCTTCAGTAACCGACAGGTTCAGGCAGCTGTGATTCACTATGGGCAGCAGATCCTGGAGAACCTAGGCATCTAACAGCAAAGGCTGCACGATCTGCAAAGTATTATAAATGCAGAAAATACAACAGGACAACATCTCAGCTAATTTTCCAAAGCAAAAACTGTAAATACACTACAGCAGCAAGGGTTAACCAAAGTGCAGTTAAACCCTTGGGCTCACTCTTGTGGAGACACAGACATGAGCTGGCCACAATCCCTTTCTCTACCTCAGAATTATAAGATGGGGGCCTGCACGTCATAGGCGCCCTCTACTCCACACACATTAACAAACAGGTAGGAAAAAAGTTAATTCTTGACAATCTACATATTTCACAATTGAGTCAATTATTCCCTAGGGCTGGGCAGAAACTCCCTGTAACTTCTGGAAAAGACGCCAGGATGAGGTCTGGGGCAGAGGCCACTTTCCATTCCCATTCCCTAAACCCGCTGGGCAGATCCCACCTCCTGCCTGCCCCGCACCCACAGGCGTTCGGCGCCCAAGTTTCACAACAGCCACTTCAACCCGCGGGGCCCACCCTTCCTCCAACAGCTGGAGGCAGGGATTCTGAAATTAGAACCGGAGTTCCGACTTCCTGGCTAAAGAAGGGGAACACGCAGAGGGGACCAAGGTCGGCCAGGGCTGCTCTCGAAGAAAATCCCTCTTGCTGGGGCTCTCAAAGGGACAGGGGGCTTCCGGGTGACAAGACGGAGGCAGACCTGGCGCCTCTGAAGCGCCCTCTCCGCGTTCGCTAGGCCTCCCTAAATCGGTCTTCCAAATCCTCCCTGGGACAAACCCCAGAACTGAGGGACAGCGAAGTCCCCGGCTCCTACTCACCCGGTCCTCCCAACTTCTCGGCCCCGAACTTGGCCCGCCCAAGGGACTCGGAGCGAGCCCGAAGCCCCGTGGTTCCCTGGTGCTTGCTAGGCGCCACCCCCTTTCACCCGGCCGGCCTTTCCTGCTGCGCGTCGGGGCCAGGCGGCCGGCTGGCAACGTGGCCCTTCCCCGGAGAGGGCGGGCCGGCCGAGGGGCGGGGCGGAATGCACAGCTTCACCTCGCGCCACTGGAGGCCCGGGGCCAGCTCCGCCCCATCTTCCTGGCCCGCCTCTAGCCCACTTTTCACTAACGGAAGTTTTCCTGGAACCCCAACTTCAGGAGGCAGCTAGTACTTTTGAGCTCCCCTTGCTTCCAGTCTCAATTCTAAGGGGGGATGCACGATCCCACCCACACCTTTGGACCCTCCAGTCCAGACTTCCCCAGCCATGGAGCCCAGATGAAATGAAATACTGGATAGGCATGGTAGCCTGAGTGGGGCTTTGGGGCCAAACTAGATATCAAGGATCTGCGAACCAGTCCCACCTCTACCCCAGGACCCAACGGAGGCTGTGGCGTCTCAGCTGGGGGAAGCAGAGGAAGCAACTGGAACAGAAACCAGGGTGCAAAAAGGGAAGTCAGAGAGGAAACACCTGCTGCTAAAGGCCGAGACCCAACTGTTACACTCTTGTTCTTCTGTTGGAGGTGGGTATAAGAGCTGGTTAGATCTGAACCTAATGGCCTAAGGAGGGGAAGAATCAGTCACAGGCTTTTGCGGTAGCCCTGTGAAAGGGGATAGGATAACATCCCAGAAAAGCATGGATGTCTGAATATATATATTTGGTATTCTAGAGGATAAGAGAGCAAGAAACCAAAGAAATAGAGAAGAGATTCAAAACTCACAGCCACCGAGGGAGGAAACAGTCCCTTAGTTATCTGTAACCCAACTTAAAAGCAAAGTCAGAGAGGAGGTAAAAAAGCTGAAGACAAGCTGAAGGGCCTGACTCCAAAAAACAAAGCAATTTCCCTAGACAGCCAGGTCTGAGGTCTGAGGCCTGGATGCTATGACAAGCCTTTCCAGAACTCACAGAGGTACCTGCAAGTACATGCTTTGCCTACTTTGGCTCTTCATGAACAGGTCTGCTCCCTCCCATCAAAATCCTCCACTCTGCAAAAGCCACGACTGTCAACACCCACTGGTCTCATCATCTGACTCGAAGTGACAGTGGAGGGCTGAGAAATACTGCTGCCATGTGAAACATTCTACTGACATGAGACTCTCCTCAATCTACCGCCCTCCCCAGTGTTTCGCATCACAGAGTAGCCAGGAAACCTGTAGTTGTGGTTAATGAACGACTTTGCTTACTAATTTATTTCCACATGAATCCAAGAATAGTGTAGGTTCTAAAGACACAGAAGGTCAGCAAGTCCTAAAGGCCCCTATATGAAGGCAAAGAGCTAAAACAATTGTAAAAGGCCACAAGGCATATAGGCCTCCACAGGCCAGACCTGTTCCTCAGCCTCTCTTTTAACCTGCTCTTCAGGGTGTGTATTATCATACTCTTTTTACAGACAAGGAGTGTGAGGCTCAGAATAAATATCAACTTGCCAAAAGTCATAATCCTTAGGTGTTAGACATAAGCATTCTTGAATGCTACTGTTCTGTAAGATAGCCATGTATCCAGCATGACAGGCATATAGTGGGAAATCTTGGTAGGAGCAGCTAAAACCTCACCCTAAAGAAATACAAAAACTGACACATCACTGAGGCTGAACTGTGTCTGTGCCTGAGGTCTCCATTTAATAGATTGTGTCTCCAGCCCATGAACCTGTGCCAGCCATGCACCAAGGTCTCAGCATCTTTGCTCTTTACAATTTTCTTGTGAAGGGAGTTGGGAGGTGTGGGTCTCAGCGCACTCAAACTCAGTATAAAGGCGTGAAGAAAAATGATTGCTTTCTGAAAGTATAAAAAGTTGAGCAGCACTAATTTTTAGATATGAGATGTAAGAAGCTAAAATCATCCTCCAGGAGAAAGTATGGACATTGTGGGATGCTGAAGGTGGGGGAAGACTGACCAGCCCATGAGATGAGATTTTCACTAACCATGATACTTTTCCATCCAAGGCAAAGCAGTGGGAAATACAACTCACTCACACCCCTTATCTCTACAGTCCTTTGCTAAATTCTAAGGTAGACAGGAGGATCTACAAGTAGAAATTCTGTTTACAAGAGGACTATTCCAAGAAGAAAAGTACTGAAATGAGAATTGAGATAGGCTTAACTGTGGGATGGGGCAAAATATTTGGTCTTAGAGAAAAGAAGTCAGGGAGATAAATACCAAACTGATCTAGGGAAAGGAGACTCTTGATTCTTCACAGAAGTTTCATGGGGAAGGGTGATAGGAGAATAAGTGTAAAAACAGAAGCCAGATGCCTAGGTTCTGGGATGAGCCTGGGATTGGCTCATAAAACAGAAAAAAACAGGAATATCTACTCACAGGCTAAGAGAAATTAGAAGGGGCAATATTTCTCCTGCCTACCCCACCACCACCAAAAGAGAAAAAGAAAGAAAACAAAGTGAAAACTGTTTCAGGAAACTGCCTTCACAAAAACCACATCCAAATCTTAATCCTTTTTTTATAATTTTAAAAGAATTCATACTCTAAATTTAAGACAGATCTTGGCTCAAAATCACAAGCAGAAATAAAAGCAACATTTAAAGTCAGTATTTCAGTTCCCTTTCTTCCTGCTGTCAACATCTCTGTCCCTTCCCACTCCCATGGAGACCCAGAAACTCAGCTCATCAAGGTCAAAGAAAGAAGAGATTGACACGTAACCACCAAACAATGTCTTCAAAATGCAACTTTTGGAATAAATAATTCCCTTTGGAATAATAAAGAGTACAAATATATTCAATTAAAATCAAATACAATGTTGAGTTAAGTCTGTCACTGGTCCTGGTTAAGTGGGCTGTCACCTGGTAACTGCCATTATCCTGGCATCCTGGTGCTTCTACGAGAAAGCTGATGGCTGTATTGAGGCAGACTGTCTCTCAGAACAGTCAGGCAAAGGGCAAAACTAGTTATTTCAGTAGAAATGACAGGGGACAGGAATTCTGGCATACTCTAAGGCTGAAGGGTCTTAGCACAGAGGCTATCTGGCAGAGTTTCTCTCTGAAGGTTTGCAGCAGAAGCCAGGTGACCCCTTGTATCAACTGCTGAAGAAGCAGCACAGCACTGTACAGGTGATTTCAGTGTCTATCTTTCTACTCTTAATGCAAAATGCTCCTTCTAGTGCTTCTCCAATACAGGGAAAATAATCCCTCCTCTGTATTCTTCACAAATGATGCAACAGGCTGAATACTTCAGGTAGTACAGTAAATAATTAACAACACAACTCCTTGGTACTTCAAGGAATTGGAAGCACTAACAGGACAGTTCAGTCTCCTGAGTAGAATGAAGAAAGGCTTCTGATATAGTGGGATCCCAGGAAGCATCATGGAATCACATGGTCCTGAGGGATAACTGGGATATCTGTTCCTAGGCAAAGACTGGCACATAGAATTTGCTGGGCAAAGGTAGTGAAAATTACATGCCTAACCTGAGAACCACATCTTCTGAAGTGTCAGCAGAGCACCAAAGCAGCTATCCCAGGCATCAGACCATAGGAGAAAAAATGGCTCAGAGCTAGTGGCCTCACCCAGGCCTCTCTGCCTAGCCCTAGGCTGGTGAGTTAGGGAGGAAGGTTGGGGCTGCTTGACAAGGAAAGAAAGAAGAGAGGAGAGAATGCAATTCAGCAAAGGAGTAAGGCATAAATACAGGATTTTCAGATTGCAAATGATGTTCATCATTATTGTCAGTTCCTCAATCAATGTATGACCCAGGTGTTGCTCAACTAGCGAAAAGCAGAGATGCCAGAAGCCAAGATTCCCTGCCCTTCACCCAATCGTGCATACTCTACTGTCTCTCAAAAGTTCCCAACACTATGCTCCACCTCTTTATTGTTGTTTGCTGTCACTGAGAAAAGCAAGCACCTTAGCATAGGTAAACTGGAATTTAAGGAGCAGTCAGTAAGAAGACAACCTTGAATAGGTATGCTTGAAGTGGGAAAATAGCCTGCAAAACCACAAAGAGCTAAGAGATCTCGGCTTCAAAAAAACAAAAACAAAAACAAAACAAAACAAAAAAAAAACCATGTCATCTTAAAAGAGAAGACTAGGCTATGGCAGAGGAAGGAAAGGCACAGAACTCACTCAACAAAATGGAATCTGATGTCTTAACTAAGATATTTGGCCTTTGAGACTTAAACTTCCCTCTACTCTTTTTTAATTTGCTACCCCAAAAAAGGCACACTGCCAAGCTGACTGAAGAGTCTTAAGGGTCAGTGGAGTATCTGGCAGAATCCCTCATTTTAAGTTCTCCTCGAGTCTGTTCACCTTTCCTACAACATGACAATCCCAGGTATTAAGAGCAACAAGTGACACAAATCCAAGATAGGTTTTTAATTAAGGACATTGTCTAAGGCTTTTGCCAGCAAACTACCTCAATATAAGAAGTCCTAATTTAGAACTTTTCTCTGTGTACTAATCAAAGGCATATCAGGTAATGTCAACATTACTATTTGGCCCCGGGTACTTTTCAAAATGCACTATTATTTCTTCTCCTCATTATAACAACCTGTGAGGCATATACAAAGTAAGTTATCTCCATTTTACAAGCAAAGAAAACACAGCAGAGATAAATCAACATATCTAGGGTTGTACACTGACTTAAGAAAGTTAGAGGTGGAACACAAATACTACTGATCTTCATATTTGTGCTGTTTTATCTTTCCATGAGGTAACATGGCCTAAATTCCCTTACAGAAGGACAGACCACCATTCACAGGGTTATCAAGACCATGATGTGCCCTTCATCCTCCTGCAGTTCTATTTAGTTAGCTCCCCAGAGCAGGCTACCCCTACCTAGATAATCCATCCCACAGTCTTAGCTCAGACTGACTTGGAATCCTATTATCTCACTGGTGAAAAAGGCTTTGAAAATAATCTAATCCAATGACCTTATAGAAGCCTGAATTCTTTTTCTGTTCTCTTTGGCCAAACCTCACAATTGCCATTGCTTATAGACCCTTCAAGGTAATCCTGTCGTCTCAATAAGGAGAGGTTGGGAACAAGTCTACACCCTGAAGGAGTGAAGCGGAGGTGAAGCTTCCTGTGTACCCATTAGGTTAAGGGCTCTCAACAGGCTACAAGAGGTACCCTGACTTCCTGAATGGCAGCATCCCCAGATTTACTCCATTCAATAATTTCTGTACAGGAGCAGCAAGACCCACATAAGTAGGAAATGACATAAGAATCTTACCTTTCTTCTCTTATCTGAGTTGCTCCCCCAAGATCATCAAACTGCATCAGCACTCCATTTCCAAAACAGGGTATTCCAAATTAAATCCAGGAAAGTGCAGTTTCTCTCCTCTTATCCGGGTCCAAAGTCCATGGCTGAGTGGACCTTGATAGGGAAAGTCTGGGGGGGAAGGGGTGCGTCCAGGCCCCTCCCCCCCACTGCAGGCTTCAGCGTCCCTCTCAGAGGTCCACTACATCCCTTCATTCAGCTGGCTTATTAAACTCTTCCACTGGTGATGGACAGATCCCAGGTACTATCCCATCTCTTGCTCAGGCATGGGAAGTCATCCACTGTGAGGACTGGCCCATCTGTCTTCTGCTGGGGCTCACAAGAAGAAATAGGCCTTAGAACTGGCATGGCCCAGGAAGCTGATTCCTGTGTTGTCCTGCAGAATATTTAAAGATTACGACACCCTCTAATCTAGTATACAGGAAATGGATTCCTAAGACTTTCTAGTTCTCTTTCTCTAGCTAAATTACATTCCTTTCTTATGCTTTATCATAACAAAAAACTTTCATTAAACACTCCACAAAGTTATGGAAACTATTTCATTCACATATCGTACCACATAGCAGTTACCTCATCAATATACACACATAGATATGGTTCAGAATAAAACAAAAGTTGTTCCTATTTTCACTGGAGAAAATTAACCAAAAGCATTTATGTATGTGGAGACCGTCTTCTATAAAACAGATAAAAGAATGTCTTTCAGTTGTCTAAAGCACCACATACTAACTGAATCTCCCAAGCTTCTTAAAAGTGTTATGTGTTTTAATCCACCAGCTCTCTTGCACTGAACTCAATCTCTTCCAGAGCGAAACGCTAACACTTTCGAAATGCTGACACTTTACACATGCATTTCATGCTCCTTATCCTTCATTCCTCACCTCCCACTCTGTTTCGAAAACTGTTCCAGGTATATAATTCCCAATTTCTGTCAAACTCCTTCCCGGGCTACTCCCTACAGCACTCTGGAATGTTTGAGGCCTCCTGCTTACAGTAGCCTCACAGTGTTCCAATTTCTCATTCCGGGAAACCAAACCCTGTCCCTGTTGCCCCCTCCCATCTAAGTTTATTCTCTCTCTGGCTCGCTCGCGCATTCTCTCTCTCTCTCTCTCTCTCTCTCTCTCACACACACACACACACACACACACACTTCCTTCTTTCCTGTAGGGGCGTGGCGTCCACATGAACCCCCCCCCATGTCCCCCGCCCAGAATTTAACTCCTCCCACCCTTTTCCTCCGAACCTTGCGCTCACGGTTCTCCAGGAGTGACACTGCGATCCTCCTGGTACTCACAACTCCAACTCACAGCTGCCCGAACCACCTTCTCCCTAACCGCGCTGGGTCCTTACCTGGATCCCGCTCACCCTGTCTCCGCTGGGAGCCGCAGACTGCCCCGGATCGCAGTCCAGGCCCCAGGCCGGATCCCCACCGCCGGCCCAGGCCCCACCCCCTCGACCCCCAGCGTCCTGGCCCTCCCCTCGCGCTTCTTTCCCCCTCCCACCAACCACCGCAACCACTTCCGCCCGTCCTCCGGAAGTGGGCCCACGGCAACAGCCACCTCCCCATATCCCGCATATTTCTCTACCCCACTCCCCCGCCCATCACCACCGGCACCACAGGAGCAGGGGAGGTGGAGCTGCAGGGTTTGAGGTTGTTCTACAGTCACTGTTCACGGGGCTGACGACGAAGTGTGGGTAGAACCAGGTCAGTGTGGAAACGGGAGATGGGGATGCTGAAAAGCGGCCGAACAAAGAGGGCGGGGCAGACTACGGCCGAGAGCGCGTTCGTCACGTGGGACACAGAGAAGAAGAACGCATGCGTCGCAGTGCCTCAGTTTGTCGCGAGCCCGGACGTTCGGACTGCTGGCTGGGTGGGACTTGAGCGTTAGCGGGGCGGGGCGAGGCGAGAAGCGCGGAAGTAAGCGGAAGGTGTGCGGGCCGCCTGTCCCGCAGTCCGAGGGTCGCCTAGCAACGGCTCGGTTAACCAGGCTTCTGGAAAAGGCGGCGGCTTCCCGTTGCCAATCTCGAGAATCAATTTAGAAAGCCTGGAGGTCTGTGCCTGTGCGATTAGGTCCTGAGCACTTTGTGTAGCAGATACCAGAAGAAAGTTGCTTGGTTTTGTTCATCCCTTTTTCTCGCATCTTTAAATGAAGCAGGATCTTTCTGGTGTCTAAAAATAAAAATTAAAGAAACAAATATTGCACGCCCCTCCCACCCAGCATAACGCACCGCAGTACAGAGCGCTGAGGGTTTTACAGGTATTAACTGCGCACCTACAGGTTGACCACAGTGATCTTATGAGTGACAGAGGCTTGACTGCCTTGACAAGTCCGGAGAGTCCCTTCTGTCGCAGCAACCAGTAGTCTGCCGTGTCGCCACTGTCTCAAACTTTCCACTCCTGCAAACACTAGAATTCAAAACCCCGCGGTTACTTTTTTTCTAAATATGTTGCTCTTTCTCTTAATCTCAAACTGGATCCACGGGGAGCTACTGTTTTTTGCCATTCATATGCCTGTAACTAGATTATTGCCTGGATGGTAGATGGATTGGCAGTGTCTGTGATTTTCTCATGTTGAAAACGGAAACCTAGGTTCCAGTCTTCTGGGATATATTCTGTCAATTCTAGAAATGTAATAATTGCTGGCTCAGGGGTCTTAAGATATTTTTCTTTTTACTTTGCAATGATATCTTAATATTAGAAACAGCCTTAAAATATATTGCTACTACTCTCAAGTGTTAACAATACAGTCACAGATACTTCCTCATCTTCCTCCATCCCCAAACTTGTGCTACCCGGTTGTCTTTCTTTTCTGAATTAATGGGAACCAGAACACCAGAGCCATTTTCTACCCAGTCTGTCAGGAGATCTTGTTGACTCTACCTTCACACGGTGTGTTACCATCAGCACCTCAGCATGTGGGCAGTGCCTTCATCCCTCTCCTTCCTCATAGTACCTTGATCAATACATAGCAGCCACAAAGGTCCTGACATTTCTCTGCTCAAAATCCTGCAGTGACCCCTAATTTCACTTGAAATTAAAATACCCAAGTCCTTACAATAGCCAACAGACCCCAACACCAACTGGCTTGCTTACCAGACTGTTCTCCCCTTTGTCTCAGTGATACTGGGCTTACTGCTGTTTGTGAGCCCACCTCGGGGCCTTAGCACTGGCTATCTTCTGCTTATAAAACACTTCTGACTCCCTCCCCTCCTTCAGATATTTTCTCAGATGTCACTTCTGGTCTCAAACTACTAAACCGACCTCTTACACTCCATTCTTTCCATAATACTCAAGTATCCTCTCCTAACATACTTATTGTATTCATGTTTATAACTTATTTGTCTGTGCCTACTAGAATTTAAGTCCCATGAAGGGAGGCATGATTTTCTGCCATATCCCAAGTGCCTAGAATAGTTGCATGGACCATATTAACTGCGGAACAAACAAATGAATGAATGAATTTCAACAACTACTTTCACTATAAAACATTCTTATCTAGGCCACTCTTACCTGCAATTACATAAACTTTAATTATAATACCTAAAGTTTTACCTTGTGATTTTTAATCATGCTATAACTACTGTTCATGTTTCTAAGTATTTTCATAAGTATAACCATATTTACTTTTTAGGTTTTAAATGCATATAACGAAACTAAACAATTGTGTGAAAAAAAGATTTTATGTCCTCTCCTCCTCTAATTGTGTCCTTCTGAAGGAAACCACTGTTTTCTATTTTATGAATTTGTTTTAAAGATTTATTTATAAAGAAAAAAAGATTATTTATTTGAAAGTTAGAGTTACAGAGAGGAAGGGAGAGAGAGAGATCTTCCATCTGCTAGTTTGTTCTTCAGATGGTCACAACAGAGAGTGCTGGGCCAGGCTGGAGCCAGGAGCTTCTTCCGGGTGTCCCACATGGGTAGCAGGGGCCCAAGCAGTTGGGCCATCTTCCTCTTCTTTTCCCAGGCCATTAGCAGGGACCTGGATAGGAAGTGGATCAGCCAGGATATGAACCAGCATCCATATGGGATCCATATGGGATGCTGGTGGTGTTGCAGGTGTCAGCTTTACCTGCTATACCACAACACCAGCCCTGGAACCACTTCTTTTAAATTTAATGAGTATTCTTCCAAATATTGTTCAGTACACACACATATACATATGTAACAAGTACAGAATTCATAATTCAAAGACAGGTATACCTGAATTTTAACTTTGTTTTTTGTAACTCAATTCTATTCTTATTGTAGGTCTTATTCCCTTTGAAGGCAGAAAAATCTAATAAAGTAGATGCTAGTATCTAATTGTTTATGTAATAATGATTAGTTACTGATTAATTTCAGACATGCTCTCCTCTGCTTTTTGTTTTCACACAAGTCAGTTTTGTAAAAAATTTATAAAAATGTACCTTTATTGCAGAAAAATAATATCCACAAAAAGTGAAGTAAAGGGGCCGGAGCCATGGTTCACTTGGTTAATTGGTGCCAGCATCCCATATGGGCACGGGGTTCTAGTCCCGGTTGCTCCTCTTCCAGTCCAGCTCTCTTCTGTGGCCCAGGAGGGCAGTGGAGGGTGACCCAAGTGCTTGGGCCCCTGCACCTGCATGGGAGACCAGGAAGAAGCACCTGGTTCCTGGCTTTGGATTGGCGCAGCACCAGCCGTAGTGGCCATTTGGGGAATGAACCAATGGAAGGAAGACCTTTCTCTCTGTCTCTCTCTCTATCTACAATTCTATCTGTCAAATAAAAAATAAAAAAATTTAAAAAGTGAAGTAAAAACAAAAACTATTGTATATCCAGTAGGCAAAATAATCAAGGCTTCCAGATTTGTTCTGTTCATATATGCATACTTGACATCATATTATAACTGGCTTTTATGTTGTAAAAACATAATTCTCACTTGTTTTTATATATTTCAGTTATTTCCATGTTTTCACCTTTGCAAAATTACTTACAGCTAAATCTCTGTACTTAACTATTTCCTCTCCATAAACTCCTGGAACTGGTATCAGCAGGTGCACTCATTGTGGAAGACTTGGTGCATTTTATAGAGAGATCTATAAACAGGTGACATTGCTTTGATACCATTTTTTTTCATATCCTTCCAGCACCATTTCAGTGTTTTTTTGTCATATTTGCTGATCTCATGGGAGTAAGATTATGTATTGCTGTTTTAAATATATTTTGTTGATTAGTAAAGATGAGTCTGTTTTTTAGGTGTCATCTCTGTGAATTGTCTATTTTAATTCATCTTATTTATTTGCAAGGACTCTATAGAATGTAAGCCTTCATTGAAACTGCTTTCCCCATTTGTCATTTGCCCTCTAAGTCAAACTTTTTTGACATTACAGGAATCAACACCAGCTGAGATGGAAGTGTGATCTTGCTGATCATGCTCTGCCTTCACAATAAATACTAAGAGTAGGCTAGAGATTTTTGTATCAATCACTCCATCTAAGGACCAGCAGGTAGAATCTCATGGACAGTCATTTGGGTGGAGGGACCAGACATCAGGAGAGTGTGGCTGTGCATTTTATAACAGTTGGATTCTTCTCCTCATGAAAGCCTCATGTTTACATCAGAACAGCAGGAAAATGGCCCACCTCACTTTTGTCTTCCAAATCTAGCTCAAGGATTCCTAATTGGCCAAACCAAACTGCAGTTGGGAGTTACATTTCCAGCCTTTCCAACTAGGGGAGGAAAAAAGTCCCAGAGATCTACTAGCTAGTCCACAGTCTCCCACAAAACTAATGTATTAGAGCTTGTGATTCCAATTTGTTGGGTTATCTATTCTGGCTCCTATTCTATTCAGTGCAACTGGTAGTTAAGTAATTTTTTAAACTTACATATTTATGCAATACCATATGATGTTTTAATATATGTATACTTTGCATATGTTCAAATTGGAGTAGGTATATCAGACTTCCCAAATGTTTATCATTTATTTGTGGTGAAAACATTCAATATCCTCTCTCCTAGCTTTTCTGAAATATATATTACATTATTGCTACCTATATTTACTGTGCAATAGAACACCAGAATTTATTTCACCTGTCTAACTGCAAGTTAGTACCTGTTGACCAACATTTCCTTTTCTTTCCCTTCCCACTATTTTCCTTTGCCCTAACAATTACTATTCTCTCAACTTCTATAAGATCAGATACTTTTAGATTGCACAAATGAGTAAGATCACCAATACTTGGCTTTTGTACCTGGCTTATTTCATTTCACATAATGTCTTCTGGTTCATGCATGTTGTCTCAAATGACAGGATCCCATCCCTTTATATGGCTGAATAGCATGCTGTGGTATATGTATACCACATTTTCTTCATTCATTCATCAATTGGTAAACACTTAGCTTGTTCCATTTCTTAGCTATTATGAATAGTTCTGCAGTAAACATGGGTGTGCATGTGTTCATTATATTGGTTTCATTTCTTCTGCATATGTTCCTAGTAATATGGGATTGCTGGATCATATTTTAATTCAATTTTTTGTTCTTTGAGGCCCCTCCATACCATTTTCCACAATGACACTCTTAGTTTATTTCCTGCCAACAGTGTGTAAGGCCTCCCTTTCCTCTATATTTGCCTCAGCACTTGCTGTTTTTTTGGTTTTTTGATTATAGCAATTCTAACTAGAGTAAGGTGATATCTTATTGTAGGTTTGATTTGCATTTCCTTGATGGTTAGTTATGTTGAACATTTTTCTTATACCTGATGACCATTTGTATGTCCATTTAAAAAATGGCAAATTCAGATCTATTGCCAATCTATTGTAATCAAATCTTTTGTGTTTTTTTGTTGTTATTATTTGTGTTCCTTATATCATCTGGATATTAACCATTATCAGATGGATAGCTTGCAGATATTTTCTCCCATTCTGTAGATTTTTTCTTTACTCTGTTCTTTCCTTATGGCACAGGAGCTTTTTCATTTGATAAAATCCCCTTTGTTTATTGTTGCTTTTGTTTCCTGTGCATTGGGGATCTTATCAAAATATCCTTACCCATTCCAAAGTCCTAAAAATGTCCCCTTTGTTTTCTTCTGGTAGTTCCATGAAATTTTCATATATTTTAAGTATAATCCATTTTGACTTCAGTTTTGTATATGTTGAGAGATAGGGTTCTGGTTTTATTCTTGTGCATGTGAGTAAGCTGATAGTTTTAATAAACTGGACATAAGAGTTATTTAGCTTTACTTTGGAGGTCTTGGCCATTTTCCCACAATTTTTGAGACATATTTTTCAGATAACTATTTTAAATTTATTTCAGAAACTAGTATCTTGGTGGCTTCTTCCTACCTTAGCAAGTGTCCGTTCTACAAATTGTAGTCTGAAGCCTGATAGGTACAAAGGTCAATTTGTATATGTACTATTTTTTATATCCTCTTTTACCCTGGAAAATCTTTTTAAAATTCTGACCCAAAAGAAAATGAGGCACACTCATTTCCTTTCTTCATCTTGAGCCTTTTAGCTTTTTTTCTTTTTTTAAGATATATGTATTTGAAAGGTATAGTTACAGAAGGAGAGAAAGGAAAGAGACAGAGAGAATCTTCCATCTGCTGGTTCACTCCCCACGCTCCTAGCCAGGACAGAGCCAGGAGCATGGAACCCCATTTGGGTCTCCCACAATGAGTGGCAGCAGTCCAAGTACTTGGACCATCTCTCACTGCTTTGCTAGTTGCATTAGCAGGGAACTAGAGCTGACATGCAGCAGCAGAAAGGGCTCAACCCAGCTCTCATCAGGGATTGCAAGCCATGGCTTAACCTACTGTGCCACATTGCCAGCCCCACCTTTTAGCAACTTATTTTACATTCAGCCATTCACTTTTTTTCCCCAGCTTTCTTCTCCCCAACTCCCACACCACCATATTCTCTTGGGTTCCTCCTTACTCTCTGGCTGCTCCTTCTCAGACTTCCTGACTTTTCCTCTGCAAAATTTATATATTAGGCTCCCTAGAACAGTAACTTTTCCAAGCACTCAATTTTAATTCAGGTAACTCCATAGAAATCCCTTGGCTTTCATTAATAATTTTACGTCAAACAGCCAAATACGCATCTCTAAGCTCCTTTTCTGTTTACAGGCTGATATGTCCAACTACGTGCTTGACATTTCATCTTGGTCTCTTTGAAGATATCTCTAATTAAAGTGTCTTAAGCTTCATCAATATAGTCCATTTCCTCTCCCAGCATCCTCTTTATCAGCAAATACTTCTGTCACCCAACCAGTTACTGTGTCAAAAGCCCAAAAGTTTTCCCACAGGTCATCTACCAATTATTTCATGACTGTACCCATTCTCTCTATCCCATTGCAAGCTGAGATAGTCAGAGCATCTCGTACCTGGGTCATAAATAGGTGGCACAAGAACCAAATCTAGCCAACCAGCTCCTTCCTGGGACCTTATGAACTCAGGGAAAGTTTCTTGCAGTTGGTAAACCCCAACTACCAACCAGCCCATTCAGCTGTTCTCCTTGAAGAACACCTGGACAAACTATAAAAGTCTTGTATAACATTTCCCTTGAGATTTTTTGGCCTTCCTCAAACCTTTTGACACTCTAACGCCATCACCAGAAACATTTATCAACCTTAAAAGAAACCTCATTTCTGTTAATAATTACTTCCCATCCTCTTTCTTTCAACCCCTTTTGCTATCATTTGGTCTAATCTGAACATTTTGCGTGAATGGAATCATATATTATGTATCTGGCTTTTACTTAGAATAATTTTACTTACTTATTTTGAAAGGCAGAGTTACCGAGAGGGTAGAAAGACAGATGTATCTTCCATTTGCTGATTTCACTCCCTAAATGACTACTATGGCCAGAGCTGGTCCAGACTGAAGCCAGGAGCTAAGAACTCTATTCAGATCTCCTACAAGGGTGGCAAGAACTTTTATACTTGGGCCATTATCTGCTGCTTCCCAGATGTATTAGCAGAGAGCTGGATGGGAAGCAAAGCAGCCAAAACTCAACTGGCATTTCACTATGGGATGCCAACATCACAAGAAGCTGCAAGTTGGAGCTTAACCTGCTACAACACAACACTGACCACAGCATAATTTTCAAGGTCCATCCATATGCTTGAATAAACATTTCATTCTTTTTGATGACTGAAATATATTTCATTCTGGGTATGCCACTTTTCATTCATCAATTAATGGACATTTAAGGTTTTGTTTTTTTTTTTCTATTGTGCATATGTTTTTGCAAATGTATCTGCCCTGGTTGAAGGGAATAGAGTGACAGGATCAATCTACATGGGAAAGGACACATAATCCCCTAGATGGTGTAGGGTGTATTTAAGGGAATTGTGTTCTCTAAAGGGCAGTAGGTAGGGGCCAGTCCCATCCTAGATTTTAGGAAATGCCATTTTATGTGGTCCAGTTTCATATAAAATGTTTATTTGAAAGGCAGAGTGGCCAACAGAGGGAAAGAGAAGAAGAGGAGAAACACAGAGAGGGAGATACAGAGAGTAGTCTTCCATCTGCTGATTTACTTCACAAATGCTGCAACAGCCAGGTCAAGGCCAGGCCACAGCCAAGTACCAAGAATTCCATCTAAGTCTCCCACATATATGGCAGGGGCCCAAGTACTTGGACCATCTTCTACTGTTTTACCAGGTGTATTAGCAAAGAACTGGGTCATGAAGCATGGTTTCTGGAGATTCAGTGTCCCTTTATAAAATGAGGATGATGAAACCTGTCCTTTACCCCTGGCAGGGTATTCATGAGGATTCAAATGAAGTAATGGGTGTGGGCACCCTTTGGAAACTAGAAAGAGCTATATAAATTTCTGTAATGTTTTGAAGTTCACAGATAGCAATCAGCAGTGCTAGGGTGCTGGTATGTATTGAGCTTTCAAGAGGTAACGCTCAGTGCCCCTTTCCATTTGAGAATGAGAAAGCTCTGAGCATCCCCTCCCTCTGGAAGCTGCTCCTGTTTCTTGTTTGGCCTCTTTTTGCAAGGCTTCTAAAGTGTAATTACTTCATAGAGAAAGTATTTTTATTTATTTTTTATTTTTTTATTTGACAGGTAGAGTTATAGACAGTGAGAGAGAGAAAGGTGTTCTTTCCATTGGTTCACTCCCCAAATGGCTGCTACGGCCGGTGCTGCGCCAATCCGAAGCCAGGAACTAGGTGCTTCTTCCTGGTCTCCCGTGCTGGTGCAGGGGCCCAAGCACTTGAGCCATCCTCCACTGCCCTCCTGGGCCACAGCAGAGAGCTGGACTGGAAGAGGAGTGTCGCTCCCCCTCTTCGTGGAGGAATGACACTAAACCCTGCCTAGGCTTCCTATCTGAGTCACGGCACCATTATGTCGCTCCCCCTCTTCGTGGAGGAACGACACAGGACCCTGCGCTGTTCTTTTGTCTGCTCGGCCCTTCCCGGGTTTGCTACTGGTTCTTCCCGGGTTGGCTACCTCCGTGGAAGGGCGGTTCCCCCTAGCCACTTTCCCCCCTTCCGCGGGGGAGCGGCACACCGCCGGCCGGCTCTCTCGGGGGCTGCACAGGTGTTCCTTCAGATAGATGTTCCCCTTAGATGTTCCTGGTGCATGTTGTCTCTCTCCTCCTTTATAGTCCTCTTCCACCAATCCCAACTCTGCTACCCACACGCCGAGTACACTGCTCTCCTCCAATCAGGAGCAAGATCAGCTCCTGCAGCTCAGTCAATCAAATTGGCGAGAGGCAGCTGCGTAGAAGTTGTTACTCCCTTCTCAGCGCCATATTGTGGGAAAGCAGATAGTCTAGTCCAAGTTGCTCCCCACAAGGAGCAACCGGGACTAGAACCGGTGCCAATATGGGATGCTGGCACCGCAGGCAGAGGATTAACCAAGTGAGCCATGTCGCTGGCCTCCATAGAGGAAAGTATTTTTAAACAGCTTTCTTGAACACTGTAAGTTCCGAGTATTACAGGTTGGCTTGTTTTTAGGTCTGAGTCTGCATTTAAACCATATGTATTTCCTGATATACAGTGAGTATTTGCAGCCTTGAATCCTGATGCTAAGAGGCTGAAGTTTTCCTCTACTGGGTTCCCACTTGGAAAGCAGCAGCAGATGACCTAAGTACTTGCACCCCTACCACACAGGTGGGAGACCCAGATAAGAGTTTCTGGCTCCTAGCTTTGGCCTGGCCCAGTCCTAACCATTGCAGCCATTTGAGGAGTGAATCCGTGTATAGAAGACCTATCTCTGTCTCTCCCTCTCTCTGTGGAACTCTGCCTTTTAAATAAATAATTTTTTAAAAGATTTATTTATTTGAAAGAGTTCCACAGAGAGAGGAGAGGCAGAGAGAGAACCAGCATCTGCTAGTTCACTCCTCAGATGGCTGTGATGGCTGGAGCTGTGCAGATTCGAAACCAGGAGCTTCTTCCAAGTCTCTAATATGGGTACCGGGGCCCAAGGACTTGGGGGATCTTTTACTGCTTTCCCAGGTCATTCCAGAGAGCTGGATGGGAAGTGGAACAGCTGGGACTCAAACTGGCGCCCATATGAGATGCCAGCACCGCAGGCGGCAGCTTTACCCATTACACCACAGTGCCAGCCCCCCAAATAAATAAATCTTTAAAAAGATAGTGGGCTGTGTGTGGAGGGAGTGGTGATGGGAACACAGAAACAGAAGTGTCCATATTCAGGATATCCCAGGTCACATGGAGAGAGGAAACTCATTCTCAGGAAATAACAAGCGCAAAATTGAAGTCGATTCAGAAGTTCTATGGTAGTGTTTAGAAGTATGTAAAAATAATCAGGATTAACTCCTGGAAATACCCTCAGCCAGGTCTCAAAGCAAAGCAGAGACAGGAACTTCTTGTTTGGGGGACACAAATCCTTCAAGTACAATCAAGCTCAAGTGGATGCTTTGCAATCTTAAGTTTGTTGCTGAGAACTTGGATTTTGATCCTGATTCCCACTCATCACATACCCCAACCAAATCCTTTACTTCTGCTTTTCTAAAGCATCTTCACCTCATGTAGGAATGGTTGGAAGGTACTTAGAGGAAAAAACTGTAACTGTTAAGGTTTGGAAGGTAACAACTGTAATTCATTTTTTTTAAAATGGGGTTTAAACCAGAATAACCATATTCAATTACTAGAAACATCTTAAATATCAATAGCTAATCACAAAAAGGGAAACACATGTTAGTCTTTCAAAATATAATTTTCTGACCTGTTGTTAAGTGTGTGGTTCCTGTTTTCTACATTATTTTGAGACAAAGGTGTGGCCCACAGATGGCCCTAACTCAGAATCAACACTAGGCTTCTTTAAAACAGTGGAAGAATGAAAGTTAAAAGCAGTTCAGCACTTTCAGGAAACACTCTTTAGGTAGCATCTGGAAGCTGTTCACAGCAAGTATTTAAAAAAAAAAAAAGTTACAGGCTTCTGAGAGTTAATTGACTACTGCCTCCACCTCACAGTTGTCCTACTGATTGATGTCAGTAACGTCTAGTTTGTGTCACACCACTGATTAATTCCTAGCAACTGTTAAGACTTGCCTTTTCAGATACTTGACCTTTCTAAATAAAACAAACCATTTGAGGTCATGTCTGAGAGCATATCAAGTTTACTTGCTTGTATTCTGACATGCCTTCTCGAGTGGGTGAAAAACAATTTGGAAGCCCACCAGAGAATGAATGTATAAAGTAGGTCAGAGCCACAACCCAGAGTGAAGAGTTTATTTCAATTAAAAAATCTTACTTTATATTTTTCTGGGCTTTGTCAGTCTCTGGAAAACCAAGCAGTTGGTTTCAGGCACACGGAAATACCATACTCTTCCTCCCCTCCTTCAACCTGTTGACTCAATTTGCCACTCTGCTTGAAACTTCAGTGTGTTGTCAGCACTGCTGTTTCTTTGCCTTGTGTAAAGCTGTCCCTGGTCTTATCTCTTCCCTCATTACTCAGTCCCACATCACTATCAATAGTACCTTGAGGAGTTTGAGTGAAATTATGAGCAGGTGCAGGCCTGTAGTAGATAGGAACAGCCATGGAAGAAACTAGAGTTTTAGTGAATCATCATGTGGAAATCCTGAGGAAGCTGTGGAATCAAAATTAAGAGGGGTATAAGGGGCAGCATTATGGCACAGTAGATTAAGCTACCACCTGCAATGCCGGTATGTTACATGGGTGCCAGTTTGAGTTCTGGCTGCTAAACTCTGCTATGATCCAGCTCCCTACTTATGTACGTGGGAAAGAAGCAAAAGATGGCCCAAGTATAGAGTTCCATGCTTCTGGCTTCAGCCTGGCCCAACCTCAATCTTTACGGCCATTTGGAGAGTGAACCAGTGGATGGAAGATCTCTCACTCTCTAACTCCAGTAAATTTAGTAAAACTAAATCCCCAAAGAACAGAAGTCTTGATGGGAAGTCTACAAGTTTGAACCAAGAAGGCTAAGTTTGTGAGGCACAGAGGTTAGGAGCACAAATGAGAACTGTAGCCTTGGATTCACATGCCACCCTATGTGCCCATGGCAACTCTTCAACTCTGTGCTTAAGTTTCCTCACCTACCAAGTAGGAAATTAATGGCCACCACATTGTGTTGTGAAAATTGGAGGAGTTGCCAGGGATGGTGCCTGGCACATAATACCATCTCATGCTATTTTTTATAAAATTTCAAAGATCATGGTGATTTATTTAGAATAAATAAGAGGACTGTCAGGATAACCTGATAAAATTCTCTGATTTTAGAAATGAGGAAACACTTGGTCATTAGATGACCTTTTTCAGTTGTTGTGAATTTTTTATATTTACTAGTGTCTTTGGATCATTCTAAAAACTTTGATATATTTAAATCTGGTATAATTCTTGAAGGCAGGAACTTGTGTCATAACAATATTAGGCACACATAGCAGGGTTTAGTTACCACTTGCTGATTTTTTAAGATACAAATTTTCAGGGCTTTTATTGTGCTACAGTGGGTTAAACTGCCACTTGTGATGCAGGCACCCCATATCAGAGAGTTGAGTCCCAGCTGCTCTGCTTGTGATCCAGCTCCCTGCTAATGTACCTGGGAAGGTGGCAAAAGATGGCCCAAGTGCTTGGACCCCTGCCACCCACATAGAATACCAGGACAAAGTTCTCTACCTTTCAAATAAAATGAAATTTTTTTTCAATTCATCAAAAGGAGGTGGGGTCTGGATAAATGAGTGTTAATAAAGAGAGGAATGGCCCCCGAAGAAATTGTAGCTGAGACTTTTTGGTTCTTGACAGTCAGAGAAGGTATGTTAATGGAAAAGTTTGATGAAAGTGAAAGGAATGAACACCAAGGACCATGGCCTACACTTTACCACTCTACCCCAACCCTCCACTGTTCAGCCGCAAATGAGCTGTGCTTCATTCATGTGCTGATTCCACAAACAAGTAGCTCTACATATGCTGGACATTGGGCAGTGTGTACAAAGGCAACGAGTAAAAGGCAAGAGAAAGGGACTAGCTCCTATCGTGCTACTCAGTCCATTGAAAAAACAGACTTATCAGCAGCCTTACAACACTACTGAAGCCACAGAGGCCCTATGAGGCCCTGGATCTTAGAACCTGTATCAAGCCTGGACCAGAGGTGACATGTATCCTTGTTGTTAGCCATTGCTTAAGGAAACAACCTGAACAAAGGCAGGGTAAAGCAGTTTACTAAATCATCCATTTGTGGGCAGTTTCAGACAGCAGCCAATTTTCTCCTGGGATGTGAGTGGGTGGACAAGCAGGGAGAGAAAGGAAAAATCCAGTCCAAATTCCTGATTCTGAGGAAATAGGGTAGAGCTAGCAATGCTGTCCTGTGGTGGAATGAGAAGGTGAAAAGGTCATGCCAAGATTGCCGCTGAGATGAGGTCATGCCAAGATGGCCACTGACAACATAAATTTCGTGGCAACAGGCCGTGATTGGATGGCTTTGGAAACCACATGACAACAGAGCCTGACTGACAACAGGCTGTGATTGGATGGTTTCAGAAACTGCCTGGCAACAGAGACTGACTGGCAACAGGCTGTGACTGGATGGCTTTGGAAACTGCCTGGCAACAGGCTGTGATTGGTTAGGGCATAGACCACCCCTTTACCGGATTGGCTGCCTTGGCTATATAAGTAGCTGTAGCAACTGAAATAAACGAGTCTGCGGGCTGCCTGCCTCTGGCCTGCTTTCACCGGACTCTTGGGGTCTGTGTGGTGACTCCACGCCTCTTGCCCCCACCATGCTCCTCCTCTCAGAACGAATCCTCTCAGAAGAAATCAACCGCAATACTGTTCATTTGGCCCTAGTTAGCTAGCCTCAGACTTTAATTAAAAATTTGTCTTTACCTAGATAATTTTTTTTTAAAGTTTTTATAGTGCATGAGAAATTCAAACCGTCACCATAAATAAAGACATTGCAGAATCTTTACACCTTTGGATTTTTAGCAGCAGTAATGTTAGCCTCAGACTCTTCAAGTCATTCATGAATCAAAACCACATGGAAGATAAGGTGGGGGGGGGGAGATTTACACATAAACCTCCAAATAGAATCCATACATCTTGATCAGATTGGAGATGAGATTACACAAAAACTTATGGGGACAACTGGGAAGACTTGGACATTTGTTGTGATTATGAAGTAACTGTTTCTTAGGCATCGTCATGATATTATGGCTATATGGGAGGCTATATATTCTCAGGAGAGTCATTAAGGCTTTAGGAATCATGATGTCATATTGACAATTGTGTGTATCCATGTATTTGTAGGAAGGGAAAGCAATTATTAACCAAGTAATCTAGATGTAAGGTATGTGTGGGTTTTTTATTTGCTTGTTTGTTTAAGAGGCAGGAAGAGAAAGGGTTCCCACCTACTGGTTCATATATCCAATACCCACAGCAGCCAGAGGACCAAAAGCTGGGAGCCAGGAACTCAATCCAAGTCTCCCTGTGGGAAGAAAAAACCCACCCTCTTGAGCCATCACTGCCAACCAAAGTCTGCATTAATAGGATGTCAGAATCAGGAGCCAAAACCAGGATGTTCTAATGTCAGATGGAGACATATGAACTGATAACTTAAGTCCTAGACTGCCTACCATGTGTTGTTGTTGTTGTTGTTTTTACATTTTTTAAGTACTTGAAAATTGTCATAAAAAAATGTAGGGAGGTACATACATAGAAAACCTTAGGTAGAATTTGGGCTATCTTATATTTGAAGAAATGTTAGACTTTTATTTTCCTCAGCCAGTTTCAACTAAGCAGCCAGTACTTCACAAGGAATAATTAATTCACCCCCAAAATGCATATCCACATGTAAATTGATGTGCTTTTAAGTGTTTTACCTCTTGCACGTCTCCAGCAATTTCTCCAGTAGATAAAATTCTGTATCATTTCTGCATGCCCAAATCACTCCGCAGATTAATCAGCAAGTAATACAGAAAGATGTTTATTAGAAAACTGCATTCAACTTGCAGAAAACTGAGGTTCCAGGGCACTATGAAGAAATTAGAGGTAAATTTCTGTTCATTTGGTAGAGACATCAGTTCTCTTTTGCATTCATTCCAAATCTTGTACAGCGTCTAAATTAGAAAGGCATCATTCTCTGTAGCTATACTAGTAACAGACACAGACTGTTTATTATGGTAAAATGCAGTTATTGCAGGTTTCTATTGTTAGCACAACCATTTTCCTGAGAAACCTCTCCCTGACTTGTTTGGTTAGTTAAAATTTTGTTGTTAAAATTAGCCTAGCTTATAACAGAGAAAATTAACATTTGTTGAGAATTACAGTTGCAATCTGGAAAAAGATTGAAGCAACCTTGAAAACATGTTCCAAGGTTTAACAAAATACTGGTTATACACATAGTTAAAAGCTTAAATACACAAAGGGTGTGTTGGTTATGTAATCTACTTATCAAGAATTGTGATTAGTGTTGAGAAGTCAAGCTGTCTTGGCCAGCGTTTCACCCAGTGGCTAAGATGCCCACATACCATATTAGAGTGGGCTGGGTTTGACTCCCTGTTCCAGTTTGACTCCAGCTTTCTGCTGATGTGGACCCTAGAATGCAGCAGTGATTGCTCAACTAGTTGAGGTTCTGAGTTGAGTTCCTGTCTCTTGGTTTCCCCCAACCCTGCATCCAGTTGTTGTGAGCATTTGGGTAGTGAACCAGCAAATAGAAACTCTGCCTCAAGTTACAAAGGTAGTGAATTAGTTTTTCCCAAAAACATTAGCATGCATGGGGTGGGGGATGTCTGCAAACCAGTTCTAAGGATCAGTTAACAGACATATCTGAAACCTGATTTAACATGATCTCTCGACTCCCTACTACTACAAATGAATGCTACTCCATTTTCTTCACTTTCTCCCCTTTTGATCAAAACCCACAGCAAAGCATTGAAGATCAGTCTAAGAATTAGAAATGTCACTGCTGACATGGGTCTGTCTCAGGAAATTATGTCCATCATTAGGGGGTGTATTTGGTAGCTGTAATAGTAAAATAAATTAATAGAAATAATAAAACAGGCATTTGAGCGACAAGGAGGCAGCTGAAGCACCAGAGCTTCAGGTAGGCCAAGTGACTTGTATTCTCTGAGGTCAACAAGAAGTAGCTTGGTAATTACTTTCTGATTGTTAAGATACCATTATTTTTACTTTAGTAGTAGTCCTGACACATTGAGATACACAAAAGACAAGCAATTTAAAGAAGGAACAGACAATAAGCAATGATAATTAGCAAAGAAACAATTTGTAATCCTGACTTCAGGAGTGCCCCTTCTCCTGAAGGTAACTTCTATGTTAAAGAACTTTAAACCTGTTAAGAGAACTAGATGTAAACCTAAAATATCCCATTAGGGATTTAGCAAGTTTATGGAGCCTTGTGGCTTCATATTTAATCTATGAGTATATATTAATTCAAGTATAGAATTAGTATTTTAAAATGCAAGGGG
The DNA here is from genome assembly GCF_964237555.1 of Oryctolagus cuniculus. Lineage (NCBI taxonomy): Eukaryota > Metazoa > Chordata > Mammalia > Lagomorpha > Leporidae > Oryctolagus > Oryctolagus cuniculus. The sequence goes on from NC_091445.1 coordinate 34,475,124, forward strand.
GTAGGTGTTTGGCATATCATTTAAACTTCCTCTTAGGATACTTCATCACAATTAAAATTTCTCTGGGGAACTCCACCTACTACAGGGAAGCTGAAGGAACTATAATAGAGAAGAAAACAATGTTGTTACAGGTAAGGCGTGGCAGAATTTAACCCAGAAGAAACACAAAGTGGTATGTTAATTCACCATTATGTGCTGCTCTGAACTGCTTTCCAGGAACTTCTCCACACACCCTTATGGTGTAGGTGAGCCAATGTAAAGAGGAAGGATAAAACAGTATTTCTCCATTTGCCATATCTGTGGTAGAATTCCTTTCCCTGACTTGTGACCAATCACTTCTTTCAAACTCCTTTGCATAAGGGGCCTAATCAGTGGGATGGCATTAGGATGTGGGACCTTTGCAGGGTGGGGAGGAGGGGGTCATTAAGTCATGAGAGCAGAGCAGAGAATGAATTAGTGCCCTTACAAGAAATTCAAGAGACCTCTGTCATCACTGGAGGATGCAGCAAGGTGCCACCTATGAACTTGAAAATGAACCCTTACCAGACATACAACCTGAGGTGCCTTGTTTATACTTCCAAGTCTCCAAAGTTTGAGAATTAAATTTGTTTATAGGCTACTCAGTTTGACATTTTATTAGATAAACCTGCAGATTAAGACACAAACCATTACTGTTTACACTGTACATCCTTTTTCATTGTTTTCCATGGGAAATTGACATAATAACCAAAGTTACCTTTACCAGAAAGTGAAAGGATTTAACCTTCTGTTTGTTGAGGTTTTTCATTCTAGATATTTATATTTTTATCCTTCTCATGCTTATGACATTTTCCCATACATATTTAGTGAATAAAATCTGGTGTTAAAAGATCTTGACCAGGGCCGGCACTGTGGCACAGCGGGTTAACACCCTGGCCTGAAGTGCCAGCATCCCACATGGGCACCAGTTTGAGACCCAGTTGCTCCACTTCCGATCCAGTTCTCTGCTATGGCCTGGGAAAGCAGTACAAGATGGCCCAAGTACTTGGGCCCCTGCACCAGTGTGGGAGACCCAGAAGAAGCTTCTGCTCCTAGCTTCAGATCGGCACAGCTCCAGCCATTGCGGCCATTTGGGGAGTGAACCAGGGGATGGAAGACCTCTCTCTCTGCCTCTCCTCTCTTTGTGTAACTCTTTTAAATAAATAAATAAATCTTAAAGGGGGGGGGGGTCTTGACTATCTCCCAGGTAATAGAAGTATTTTAGGCTGATTCAAAGTAGATCTGCTTCCAATTTACCTGCTCTTGTTCACCATTTCAATTCCATCTTCAGTGCTGCTAATTTGACACTTTTTAGTGTTGGTTTTCCTAAGTTAGTGATTTTTTTTTTCTTCTTGCATCTCAGTCTTTGGAAGAGGATGGGGTGGTCTCAAAACCACCTCACATCCCCAGCTGGCCTGAGTAGGCTCATCTGCACCAATTCATTGGACCTGCCATAGAGTGTATACCTAGAGCATAGAGACCAAGAGAAATCACATCTGGGATCAGTCTGGAGAGCACAAATTTAGCCCTATGTATACTTGAGGCCCATGTCTAGGGATTCCAGATCATCCAAATAGATGGCAACCACACTAGAAGTGTTCTTGTGGCTGGGATGCTCAGAATCCTCATACAAACCTGGTTATCCCCTCTTTTGTTATTTCACCTGTATCTCCCCTTAAGGAAAAAGTGCGTTAGGTCCACTTGGAGATTTTTCTAAGTGTAGGTATGTGGGTGAGGGTGGCATGGGTCTAGAGCCATAGGCACAGGGCACATGGAATGCTCAGGTGTCTCAGTCATCTCAGAGCTGGACTGACCTATAGCAAATAGAAGACCAGCCCATTTCATGGCATCCTCCACCACAGGCCAGCCCTATCACAGTAGCCACTTTAGAAGATGCTAGAGTGCTTCAATGCTGCCTTCGATCAAGCTGTTCTATTGTTCAACTTTCTCAAAACACTCCAATACAATGTCCTGCCCAGATACCACTACTTCCCTCTTCTTGGTCAGTCATAGTCATTTTCCTCTGAACACCTAGAGTTTAGTTCAGATATTAAATAGGGTGATTTTGCCTGTGATCTTCCATTTAATAATCTGCCAGAAACTAGTTCCTACCATCTTTTCCTCACCCAGTGGCAGTGAATTGCACCAGGAAGACCCTCAGTAAGAATTTGCTGAATAAATTAGTCCATTTGATAAGGTCCAGTTTGCCAGTGTCACTTGTGAAGGACATCAAGCAAGTGTAGTCACAAAATTCCAAAATGGAGTTTTTCAAAAATACTCTGTCTCTGTCTTCACTCCATCCTACCCTTCTCTTCCACTACATTCCTCAATATTTACTGATAGAGGTTGGAGACAGTGGAAGAATTATACTCTTAGACAGAGGCATTGAAATACCTGGATAGATAGGAATTCTAGAAACAAAATTGTGGCTAGACATTGTTCTTTTTTTTTTTTTTTTTTTGGATTTTCATAGTTTTAATTCAGAAATGAAAAGCTACTCAGATCAACTTATTTGAACTCACATCCAATAGGAAACATTCAACTTTAGGATAAAAAATAAAACTGGAAAGAGTCTACTTGTTTTGGGTAAGGGTGTAGGTCTACAAGCCTGATTGGTAAGTCATAGCTTTGTACAGTTAATAAACTGTGTATTCAAGTATGTATCATTCATACTTGGCATATACAGAATTTATCCAATTCTAGCAAGGTCAGCACAATTTGAGAAAATTTTCAATTCTACACCATGGATCTCCAGTATGAAAACTCAGAGTTGATGATAACCACAGCAAAAGTGGTTATCTCATTTCCTGCACATATAATCAACTTTTAAGATATCAACTTTACAGACTTTACAATTTGTAGGAAAAAATGGCAGTTGTTCCTGTAGTTGCAGACACTATGCCATCAAAGTGTACTGATTTTAGAGATTGTTCTTTCAGAAAGATTGTGGACTGTGAGGCCAAAGACCAGACTTAAAATTCAGCCTGTACTGAGAGGTCCCACCCACAGGATTCTTCGACAAGTTACTTACCTTGCAGAAGAGTCTACCCTTACCTTTTGAGTAACAGCTAACAGTTTCATGCAGCTAAAAATATTTCAGGGGCAGGCATTAGACCTAGGAGTTGAGACAGTTACAAAGTCTATACACCACGTCAGAGTGGTTTCAATTTCCAACTTGCTCCCAATTCATTTCCTGCTAGTGCAGACTCTGGGAGGCAGCATGTGATAGCTCAAGTGGTTGGGTCCCTTGCTACTCATAGAGAAAACCTAGATTGGGGACTGGCACTGTGGTACTGTAGGCTAAGCCTCCACCTGTGGTGCAAGCATCCCAAATGACCACCAGTTCCTGTCCTGGCTGATTCTCTTCTGCTCCAACTCTCTGCTTATGGCCTGGGAAAGCAGTGGAAGATAGCCTAAGTCCTTGGGCCCCTACACCCACATGGGAGACCCCAAAGAAGTTCCTGGCTTTGGATCAGCTCAATTCCAGCTGTTGCGGCCATTTGGGGAGTGAACCATCAGGTGGAAGACCTTTTCTCTGCCCCTCTCTCTGTAACTCCACCTCTCAAATACATAAATAAATTTTTTAAAATTTATTTATTTCAGAGGTAGAGTTATAAGAGGGAGAGACCAGGAGAAAGGTCTTCCATCCACTGGTTCACTCTCCAATTGGCCGCAATGTCCAGAGCTTTGCTGACTGGAAGCCAGGAGAAAAGGAGCTTATTCTGGGTCTGCTACGCAGGTGCAGGAACTCAAGCACTTGGACCATCTTCTGCTGCTTTCTTAGGCTATAGCAGAGAGCTAGAACAAAAGAGAAGCAGCCAGAACACAAACAGGTGCCCGTATGGGATGCCGGTGCTGTAGACAGAGGCTTAACCCACTATACTACAGCACCAGCCCCAAATAAATAAAATCTTTAAAAGAAAACCTAAATCAAATTGCTGGCTTCAGCCCAGCCCAATCCTAGCTACTATGGGCATTTAAGGAATGAACCTGGGTGTGTCGAGGGGGACCTGTCTCCCCAATTTTTTTTTTCATGTCAAATTCTGTTAAACAGAATTGTTTGTGTGTGAATAATACCAACAAGTTATGGTCCAGCTCCAGTATGAGAATCATATTGCTTACCTGCAGTCCCCTGAAAACCCATTCTGTGCTTCCAGTTCAGGTTCCACATAATTTCTGATAAGACCTAAGCTACTAGCCCCTTAGAATGAGCCCTGTGCTACCCTCCTGGTTTTGGATCTGGTATAATGTACTCCACAAAAATCTGATTTACAAATGGGTGTAATATTGCTCCATCTAAATTAAGTCACCACATCTTTATATTTGAGGAATTTTTTTATTGTAGTTTGACCTTACCTTGGCACAACTATCTAGCCTTCATGGCAAAAGAGTGAAGCCTGAACAAATATTCATAACTGTTTACAGCAGACAATATACACATGTACTGCATGGAATCTTTACAATAACACATTCCAAAACAATAAAATAATTAAAAAGATTAAGAAACATTAATTTCCACTTCTCTCTTGATTACCATTAACTAGCCTTTTAGCTCCTGCAATAAAATTCCCTCCTTCCCAACATTCTTATTCACTGGAATCCCTGAATCAATTCTTACTGTCATGTAAGGTGCAAATTAATGCTGAAAATGTGTTAACATTATTCAGTGTGCCAAAATCCTCTCCATGGAAGAACCTTATTATTGTAGTATAATATGTGAATACTACCTTCTAGGTTTTCACTTAGACACACATTTGTCATTCGAGAAAGTTCATTTCAAAACTTTAAAATATTTTACCCACTCGTGTATTACAATATTATATTCCAATCAATTTACACTTTTATGAGTGACCTTTCTCCTATCTCCTGTTAGCTAAGTTTATACTTTGTACATTCACTACAAAGAAATACAAATTTTGTTTCAAAAGTTGCCATCTGCCCCCACCGAACCATTCAATTATATCAAGTTTATACTTCATGATCACAGTTGATAAATACATTTATATTCCATGAAGTCTCTCTCTCCTGAATTTGCTATTAGAGGCTTTTCTTGTATTTTTCTCCCACTGACCAATTTACAAGTGAGATTCAAAGCAATACCTAATTTTTTATATTAAGTTTTTTCACTAAAATATGAACTTAGGGCGTCTGTATGTTTAATTGATGTCCTTACCTCATTTGTGTGTTTCTATGTCCAGCTATATCTGCTTATTTTGAATTATTTTGTGTTCCATCACTTTAATAGTTTTATCTCCAGTATGAATTATGCTATATTCCAAAAGAGCTCAACTATCTTGACAGTGGAGCCTTTCTTGCTGGTTTTGATTGAAAACCAGATAGAAAACATTAGTCAAAATCATCTGGAATGGTTTTAACTTCAAAAATTAGAAACCATGAATATAGACCACAGACATTCTTACATTCATAAGGGTCCCCTCTCCCCACCTGGAGTTCTTTGAGACTTGTTAGTCTTCTACAGAGGCATCCTCATCCTAGTCCCATCCAGAACATTCCCTCCCTCATAAGTTCTCTTCTGTAATGTGCCACCATGATATCCCATATTTGTCACATTCAAGGACTCCTCTCCACTATGAATTCTTTTATGTTTGGTGAGATTTGATCTGATATTAAATGCCTTCCCACACTCATTGCATCGGTATGGCTTCTTTCCAGTGTGAATCCTTTTGTGTTGGTCAAGGACTGATCTATAGTTGAAGGATTTCCCACACTCACAATTATAGGGCTGCTTTCCACGGTGTATGCTTTTATGGTTTATAAGACTTGAGTGTGAGATATATGCCTTTCCACATTCATCACATTCATAGGGCTTCTCACCTGTGTGGATCCTTTTATGTACAGTAAGGCCTGAGCTGTTCCTGAATGCCTTCCCACACCTATCACATACATAAGGTTTCTCACCTGTGTGAATTCTCTTGTGTTGAGAAAGAAGTGAGCTGTAACTAAAAGATTTCCCACACTCAACACACTTGAATGGTTTCTCCCCAAGATGGATTCTTTTATGGCTCATAAGAGTTCTGCTTGAAAAAAAGGCTTTCCCACATTCATCACATGTATAGGGTGTTTTGCCAGGATGGGTACTTTTATGGTTAATAAGGCTAGAGTGTGAGATGTAGGCTTTTCCACACACATCACATTCATAGGGCTTCTCCCCAGTATGTATTCTTTTATGCACTTTAAGGCTTGAGTTGTTTCTGAAAACCTTCTCACATCTATCACATTCATAGGGTTTCTCTCTAGTGTGGACTCTTTTGTGTTGAGAAAGGAGCGAGGTATAATTAAAAGATTTCTCACACACATCACACTTATAGGGCTTCTCCCCAAGATGAATTTTTTTGTGATTTAAAAGTGTCCGGTATGTGATGAAGGCTTTCTCACACTCATCACACTTAAAGGGTTTCTCTCCAGGGTGTATACTTTTATGATTTATAAGGCTTGAGAGTGAGATGTAGGCTTTGCCACATTCTTCACATTTGTAAGGTCTTTCCCCAGTATGGATTCGTTTATGTACTTTAAGGCCTGAATTATTTCTGAAAGCTTTTCCACACTCGTTACACCCAAATGGTTTCTCCCTTGTATGAATCCTTTTATGCTGTTCAAGGGCAGAGCTATAGTTGAAGGATTTCTCACAATAGCTACATTTATAGGGTTTTTCCCCAAGATGGATTCCTTTGTGATTTTTAAGGCTAGAGCGTGAGATATAGGCTTTCCCACATACATCACATTTATATGGTTTTTCCCCAGTATGGAGCCTTCTGTGGACCTTGAGGCCTGAATTGTTTCTGAAAGTTTTGCCACAAACATCACAAACATAAGGTCTTTCTCCAGTGTGAATAGTTTTATGTTGAAGAAGAAGTGAGTTATAACTAAAGGATTTTCCACACTCCTTACATTCATGGGCTTTCTTCCCAGGGTGAATGCTTTTATGAACTGCAAGGCCTGAGCTATAGCTGAATGCTTTGCCACAGACATCACACTTGTAAGGCTTCTCTCCTGTATGGATCCTTTTATGCACTATGAGGCCTGAGCTATTCCTGAAGGCCTTCCCACATTCATCACATTCATAAGGTTTCTCTCCAGTGTGGATGACTTTATGCTGAATGAGGAGAGAGCTATAATTAAAAGATTTCTCACACTCATCACATTTATAGGGTTTATCTCCAAAGTGGATGCTTTTATGGTTTAAGAGTGTTCTGCATGTAATGAAGGCCTTTCCACACTCATCACATTCATAGGGTTTCTCACCCGTATGGATCCTTTTGTGGACTCTAAGGCCAGAGCTGTTACTGAAGGTTTTCCCACAGATGTCGCACTCATAGGGCTTTTCCCCCGTGTGGATTCTTTTGTGAACTCGGAGACCAGAACTGTTCCTGAAGGCCTTTCCACATTCACCACATTCATAGGGCTTCTCCCCAGTGTGGATCCTTTTATGTTGGTCCAAAACAGAACTGTAATTGAAGGATTTTCCACACTCATCACACTTACAGTTCTTCTCCCCAGAATGGGTGCTTTTGTGGTTTATAAGGCTGGAGTAGGACATGTATGCTTTCCCACATTCATCACACTTATACGGCTTCTCCCCAGTATGGATCCGTTTGTGGACTCGAAGGCTGGAGCTGCTGCGGAAAGTCCCTCCACAGTCATCACACTCATAACGCTTTTCCCCAGTATGCATAATTCTGTGTTGAACAAGGCGGGAATTATATTTGAAGGATTTCCCACATTCATCACACTTATGTGATTTCTTAACAGTATTGTTTTTCAGTTGTAGATTAGAGTGAGAGGTTCCATTAATGTTCTCCACACATCTGCCTTGTTCAATGCTTTTCTGTTCTACAGGGGCAGTCTGATGTGGAACATGTTTTGTGCTTTCATGTAACCTTTTCTCAGATGCCTCATCTTCCTGTTCTGTCTTAATATTTGCCATGTTCTTGGGTTTGTCAGTCTTTTCCTTCATGCCACCCTTGTCTTCTTTCATTCGTTTTCCCTCAATCTTTTCCAGGTCAATCTCTACTTTGCTATCCCAGTCATAGGTTGCACCAACCTGATATTCTTGCAAATGATCCTTATGAAGGCCTTCTACTTTTGGCCATGTACAGTGTGCATTTCCAACATTTTCATATTTTTCAGCTGATTCTTCATCCTCAGTGCCAGTCTTCAAATGTGACACTAAACCAAGAAAATGAAAATTATACCTATTTACTTTGTTTACCAAAAAAACTAGAAGAATCACTTCAAAATTTATACATTCACATGACCAATACTTATTGGCTGCATGCTGTGTGACAGGTATCCTTTTTAAGGACTGGGGATACAGCAATGCACATGACAAAATTTCTGCTGTGTGCATGTAATGTTCAAATGCTAAAGCTCAAGATTTTCAACATAATGAAGAGTTTTTCTACATAATGAAGAGTTTTTCTATTCTTATCTAACAGTTGAGCAAAAGGACAGGATGAATGGATTGAAATTATTGAAATGATGAACAGAACCAAGAGCAACACTGATCAGTATTTGACTATCACCACCTAATCATGAAAAAACAGAAGGAAGCAGACATCTCTGAAGGAAACACAAAAATTAGTTAGAAAAATGTTATTTTTTTTAATTACAAAGTTACATATAATCAGCACACAGGCAAAATTAAAGAGAGTCAGTACTTAGGTATGCATGCCAGGGAGTGAGTTATGAAATCATAATAGTCATTGCAGAGATGAAAAAGAAAATCTGAAATTGTCTGAAGTTGGTTTGTCTTTTTGGACCTTTCCTCTAAGGAAATTATTACTCTGGAAAGTCAGTAGTCAGGGAAGAATGCCATGTGGAAAGTCCAATATGCCAGGGAGAGATACTTTCATTTCTATGTGTGAACAGGCTGTTTATAGTCAGGGCATATCATAGATTAGCAAAAAACCACGATTTTTAAAAAAGCAAAAACATAAACAATCAGACAAAGGAAATATTGCCTTGGTTCAAACATCTAGCTGTAGGTCCTTGAGTTATTTAACCTCTTTTGGCAGCATTTTCCTCTTCTCTAAAATGAAAGCAATAGAGTTGCTATAAATACTAACTGAGACAACATATTTAAAACACTGATAACAATGCCTGTCATTTAGTGATTCTACATATTATTAATTTTATTATTAAGTACTATGATTAAGAATTTGGGATTACTGGATCTGGATCAGAACCTAGAGATAAACCCTATGACTGGAAGAATAAACTCATTCCCAAAGCCAGCTTTAAGGGCTAGACAGAGACAGGTCCTCTTTGTTCCTCTGTAGGCACTCTATAGAGGACTGTCACTCTATCAGCATCCACAATCCACTGACAAACTGACTCCCAAGAGCAAACAAAAGAGTTCTAAGCTGGTTATCCCCCAGCCTTAGATAATTACACATTTGTGATTAACATTAGGTAAAAATAAAGATGACTCCTTCTTACCTTGGGTGTCAGACTGCACTGGGTCAGGGCTAAGAAATTCTGTCACAAAATGACTATTAAGTAATTAAATATAAGGTAATAATTAGTACTAAATAAGAGATCATCAGAGATTACAGCTCATTATCCTTCCTATTTTCATTGCTTTGGACAGAAGAGTCCATATCATTTGAATTGTGAGGACTACTTGGTAGGCAGTGGAATTCCAGAACCATCAACTGTAACACATACTTTATTTGTGCATGAATCCTTCTCCCACATACATCAGGGCCTTTGTTTCACCAATTTCCTTTTTGATCTAGGCTCTACCATTTCTACTTACCCTCAGCCCTAAGGACCAAAAAATGTTCAGGTTCATACAGACATAAAAAGCAAATCTGCTGCTGGCACCATGGCTCACTAGGCTAATCCTCCGCCTGTGGTGCCAGCACCCCGGGTTCTAGTCCCGGTCAGGGCACCGGATTCTGTCCCAGTTGCTCCTCTTCCAGTCCAGCTCTCTGCTGCGGCCTGGGAAGGCAGTGGAGGATGGCCCAAATGCTAGGACCCTGCATCGACATGGGAGACCAGGAGGAAGCACCTGGCTCCTGGCTTCAGATAGTCGCAGCGTGCCAGCCGTAGCAGCCATTTGTGGGGGGAAGGGGGTGAACCAACGGAGGGAAGACCTTTCTCTCTTTCTCTCACTGTCTAACTCTGCCTGTCTTAAAAAAAAAAAAAAAGGCAAATCTGCTAAAACATACACACACAAGGTGCTAGGGAGAAAAGATGAGGAGAAAACTTTGAGTGGATACTAGACATTAAAACATACTACAGGGGCCAGCACTGTGGCACAGCGGGTTAAAGCTCTGGCCTGCAGCACCAGCATCCCACATGGATGCCAGTTCTAGTCCTGGCAGCTCCTCTTCCAATACAACTCTCTGCTATGGCCTGGGATATCTTCAGACTTCAGGCATTTGGGGAGTAAACTAGAGGATGAGAGTTCTGTCTGTTTCTCTCTCACTCTTGCTTTCATCTACAAATTAACAACAATTAAAAAAAAAAAAAAAAAAACACACAGGACCGGCACTGTGGCGTACCGGGTAGTCGCTGCCTGCAGTGTGGGCATCCCATATTGGTGCCGGTTCAAGTCCTGCTCCACTTCTGATCCACCTCTCTGCTATGGCCTGGGAAAGCAGTAGAAGATGGCCCAAGTCCTTGGGCCAATTGGGAGATGAACCAGTGGATGGAAGACCTCTCAACCCTTCCCTCCCTCCCTCCCTCCCTCCCTCCCTCCCTCCCTCTCTCTGCCTCTCCTCTCTGTGTGTAACTCAGACTTTCAAAAAAATAAATAAATCTTAACAACAACAACAACAACAAAAAAAACAGGATAGTGTCATGGTATGGTAGGTTAAACCACTGCTTGGGATGCTGGCATCCCATATCAGAGCATCAGTTTGAGTCCTGGCTGCTCTGCTATGACCTGCTCTCTGCTATGACCTGGGATAGCAGCAGAAGATGGCCCAAGTCCTTGGGACCTTGCACCAGCATGGGAGACCCGGAAGAAGCTCCTGGCTTCAGATCAGTGCAGCTCCGGCGGTTGCAGCCATCTGGGGAGTGAACCAATGGGTGGAAGACCTCTCTCTCTGTCTCTACCTCTCTCTGTAACTCCGTCTTTCAAATAAATAAAATTAATCTTTAAAAAAATTATTAGGGAAAAGATGGTAATTCAAATTATTGAAGGAAATACTTAGAGAAAACACGTGTAACTGCCTCTATAACCTGGGAATAAACACGGCTTTCTAACTGTGACCAAATACAATCAAACAGATACATTTGACTATATTAAAATACAATTGTGGGACCAGTGTTGTGGCACAGTTGGCAGACCCACTGCCTGTGACTCAGCATCTCACATGTGCACTAGTTGGTGTCCCAGCTATTATTGCACTTCCAATCTGACTCCCTGCTGATGGCCTGGGAAAAGCGTGGAAGATGATCTAAGTGTTTGGGCCCCTGCCACACATATAAGAGACTCAGATAAAGCTCCTGGCTTTTGCTTGGCCCAGCCCTGGCTGTTGCAACCATCTGGGGAGTATACCAGTGGATTAAAGATCTCTGTCCACTCTGCCTGTCAAAAATAAAAAAAAATAAATAAAAAAATAAAAAAAAAAGATCTCTGTCTCTCTCTGTGTAATTCTTTCAAATAAATAAATCTTTGACATAAATAAATAAAACTGCAAAATAAAAATATCATAAGCAAAACTGAGAAGTGATGGTAAAGTAAAAGAAGATATTTGCAACATAAAACATCATGGTGTGTGTGTGTATATATATATATATATATATATATATATATACCAATATCCCTAACAGAAAAAGAATTTTCAAAAATTGAAGAGAGGAGCTGGCATTATGGTGCAGCTGGTGATGTAACTGCCTAGAACACCAGCATTCCATATGGGCACCAGGTCAAGACCTGGCTGTTCCACTTCCAACTCAGTTCCTTGCTAATGTGCCTAGGAAAACAGAAGAGGATGGCCCAAGTACTTGGGCCCCTGCGCCCACATGGAAGACCTGGAAGAAGCTCCTGGCTCCTGACTCCAGACCAGTCTAGCTCCAACCATTTGGGGAGTGAACCAACAGATGGAAGATCTCTCTCTGTCTCTCCTCTCTTTATAACTATGCTGAAAGGCATAGTAAATCTTTAAAAAACACTAAGACTAAAAAATGATACATAAAAATAGGGAAAAGACACATAAAATTCACAAAAAGAATATTAAAATAGCCCTTGAAACTGTGAAGATATTCAACTTCAATTATGGTAACAGAAATACAGACTATAGTAAGATACCATTTCTCAACTGTTAAACCTGAAAATGTTCGAAGTTGGACAAAAAACTCTTGTCAATGAACATACTCTCATACATTACTGAGAATACAAGTTGACACAACCTCTGTTAGGGAGAAGTTGACAATATCTAACTCTCTCTTCCTCTCTCTCTATACATACATACATACACACACACACACACACACACACATATATATATATATACATACTTACCCTTCAATTCAGAAATCCCAGTTCTAGGAATTTATAACTGAAGATACACCTCCAATAATACAAAAGTATGTATACATAAAGCATTCACCATAGCATTATTTATAACTGCAAAATCTGGAAAACTCTCTACATGTCCAAGCATAGAAGACTGGTTAAATAAACTATAACAAATATATGTTACAGAGTACTAAAAAAGAATGAGAACATCTGTGAATTGATATGTGCAATTTCTATGATATACTATAAAGCCAAAAAAGCAAAGTTAAGTGAGGAAAATATGCTTTAAGAAAGAAAAATAAGACAAGCATGTAACTGCTTATCTTTATAGTAATACCAGAAAACAAAAAAAGTTTGCTCCTTATAAAGGGTTTAAGTGGGAAACAGAGTAGGAGGAATAGGGAGAGACACTCCTGAGTATACCTTTTTGTATAGCTTTTATTTAGAAGCACAAGAATGTTCTGCATATTTAAACAATAAAATTAATAAGGATGAGAAGGGGGGTAAAACAGCTAAGAATGAAAGCAAACAGAAACAAACCCATTTGTGTTTCACATGAATACCATAAACACAGAAAGGAAACAAAAAGAAATAATGTCACTTAAGACCATAATACTTGACTGTATACTGTATACAAATATTGTATACCAGTCTTAGGAAGGCTGGAAGGGAGTTATAAGCAAACAACTGATAGTTAGCAGGTCTGTTTTCTATAGTGGTATGAACAAAGAAATTCTGAAACAATTTTAGATGCACTATGGGACTGAGTAAATGAGGTTTGCTGGGAGTTCAAATGCTGGCTGCTCTGCTTCCAATCCATCTCCCTGCTAACACACCTGAGAAAGCAGATGGCCTCTGCCACCCATGTGGGAGATCCAGTCAAAGCTGCTGGCTCTTGGTTTCAGCTTGGCTCAACTCTGGAGCGTGAACCAGAGGATGGGAAGATCCTCCCCCTCCTTGTAACCTTGTTTTTCAAATAAATATATCTTTCAAAAAAAAAAAAAAGCAGTCTTCATGTCTCTTTTCCCCTCATGCCTTATCTACTTAATCTGATTTCTTCCATTCAGACCATGCTATTTTAGCTTCTTCAAAGTCAGCTGCCTGCTCCCCAGGCTACTACCTTTAGGTGCTCCCTACCCCCTCCTTCCATCCTGAAACTTTCCTTTTCTGACTCAATATATTTATATACACCCATTCTCCTTTAACAGACCCAGCACCTACAAGCTCTCAGACCTTCATCTCTGTCCCAGAGCCTATTACAGACCCTCACATCCATCCCTGCATGCTCCTTTGCCTAAATCAGAAATAGGTTCTCTTATCTATATCCAAAACAGCTGCTAAGATCAGCTGATTCTATTATCTAATTGGTCCTCAAGCTCCCTCCCCACCCCACCTCCATTCTCTTTTAAGTTTTCTGCTGAAGCCTTCCTAAATTTTCTGAATGACTGCCCCAGTCTCTCCTTTCCTGCTTACCCCATCCAATTCTTCCTCCACCAGCTGTGAAGAAGTTTGCAAAATGTACACCCAGTCACTTTCTGCTATGGTCTGAATGTCCCCTCCAAAATTCACACTGAAATTAAATTGTCATTGTAACATTTTTAGGAGATGGAACCTCTAAGAAGTAATTAGGCCTAACCTGTACCAATGTATTACTGATATTATTGTGGGAGTGGATTCCAAATAAAAAGGTGAGTTTGGCTCCATTTTGCCCTTCTCTTTGCCCTTCTGTCAAGTGATGGGTTTGTAGCAAAAAGCTCTCAGTGGAAACCAGCACCTTGATCTTAGGCTTTCCAACCTTTAGAACTATTCTAATTTTAAATTCACCAGCCTAGTTCTCTCTTTTTTTTTTTAAGATTTATTTATTTATTTTTTCACTGGTTCATTCCCCAAATGGACACAATGGTTGGGGCTGCACCAAGCTGAAGCCCAGAGCCCAGAACTCCATCCAGCTCTCCCACATATGTGTCAGGGGCCCAAGTATGAGTTACCAAGCATTTTAGCAGGGAGCTGGATCTGAGGCAGAGAAGCCAGGACACCAACCAGTGCTCCAGTAGGGGATGCTAAAGTGGTAAGTGGTGGCTTAACCCAATGCACAATGCCAGCCCCTGTGGTGTTTTCTTATAATGAAAAACAAACACACTTCCAAATGCTAAGTTCTTTAAGGCTATTCATTGTGACAACCTAAGTCTTCTGCACCCAACACTAAATGGTAACAAGCTAATTCACCCCTCACTCCCACTGTACTCATTGATTCTCTGCCTGTCTTTTCCTTAACTCTCTCTGATAGGCTAATTCTTAGTTCCTTCCATGTCTGCTGAAATTGTTTGATTGATTGCTGACTGGCCCAGTCTGTATTAAATCAAAAATGTTAGTATTTCACTGCTTACCTCTCTAACTTATGCAAAAACTAGTAGTCTCTCTGTTCTGGCTTTGCTTTACCTCCTGTTTGGGTAGGAGGGGTGGGAAGAGTACATTGTTCCATAATCTAATGTAATGCATTCTCTCCTCATTGAGTGAAATGTGACTGGATCTGTATAAATGTGCATCATCATTGAAAACAGATGGCTTGAAATGAAATTCATATTAATCGATACTAGAATAACAACAACAAAAAGAAACATAGGCTAAAACCCACTAGAATAAGTGCTGCTAAAATATAAAGGCAACCAAGAAAATGTACCAAAATGTTAAGTTATCCTTACAAACAATACTGAAGATGCACTCCGGCGTCTTAGTCCTTTCTAAGCTGAATGCTGCACAGGAACTTACATTATGAACCATACCCATCTTTTTTGTTTTCCAGGCCCTGGGCTAGTCCTTAGAAATGAAGAAACAGACAAGACAAGGCTCAGCTATCAAGTCATCTGCAGACTAATAGGAAACTGACAGGAAAATAATATGTGATATTTTAAAACAACTGAGACAAATGGAGTGTCGCTCCCCCTCTTCGTGGAGGAACGACACAGGATCCTGCCTAGGCTTCCTATCCGAGTCACGGCACCATTATGTCGCTCCCCCTCTTCGTGGAGGAACGACACAGGACCCTGCGCTGTTCTTTCGTCTGCTCGGCCCTCCCCGGGTTTGCTGCTGGTTCTTCCCGGGTTGGCTACTATCCCTTCCACCTCCGTGGAAGGGCAGTTCCCCCTGGCCACATTCCCCACTTCCGCAGGGGAGCGGCACACCGCCGGCCGGCTTTCTCGGGGGCTGCACAGGTGTTCCTTCAGATAGATGTTCCCCTTAGATGTTCCCGGTGCATGCCGTCTCTCTCCTCCTTTATAGTCCTCCTCCGCCAATCCCAACTCGGCTGCCCACACGCCGAGTACGCTGCTCTCCTCCAATCAGGAGCAAGTCCTACAGTTTATTAGCTGAACTGGAGGCAGCTGTGCGGAAGCTGTTTACTTCTCTCCCAGCGCCATATTGTGGGAGAGCAGATGCATAGAATAAGTCTTAATTCCAGTAACTCAGTCTAGTCCGGTTGCTCCCCACAATGGAGGAAAATTAGAATGGTATAGACTCTGCTTCAAAAGATTAGGAAGAGCACCATAAAGACAGAAGTGGGTATTCCCAGCAGCGGGAAGATCATATGCAAAGGGGATGGTGTTCACCCCTCTTCAGACATCTCTAGTGGTGGGCAGAGGCAAAATCAAAGAAGTAGGCAAAAATAGGCGCTACACAATATTTAGTATGTTTCATACTAAGGAGTTCAGACTTAATCCTCAGAAGTTTTAGGCAAAAAAGTAGCAAACTTGGATATGCATTTTGAGGAATCATTTATTTTATTAAATCAAGAGATTAGTAAATACTTTCTCTAAAGGGCCAAATAGGAAACATTTCAGGCTTTGTGGGCCACAATAGGAGTGTTGATTATTATTACTATTACCTTACAAATGCAAAAATCAGTTTTAGCTTGCTGGTTATGCAAAAGCAGACTGTAGGCCCAGCAGTCTATAACCCTCTTAGATAAAAATCAAGGAAGGAATCAGTTAATTTAAGATGATGTGACAGTGGCTCATGGTTATGGTAGATGTACCCTTTTAAAAAAAAATGCAGATTAATGAATGCTAAAGTGAAATCGCCTAGCGTCTTGAATTTGCTTTAAAATATCTCAATCAATGAAAAATACAAAGGCAAAAGTGAAACAAATCTAACAGAATCCTGATAATTGCTGAAACTGAGTGATGGGTGTATGGGAGGTCACTGTACTAGTCTACTTTCCCATATAAATTTTAAAAATAAAGATCATTCCTACTACTTGCAGAAGAAGAAAATGGATTGAGAAGAGAATGAACTTAGTTTTGAAATTGAAGATCGATGTGGTCGCTAACTCATGCATCCTCTAAGGACACAAGAAAGGAATTACTCCAAAATCATCACTCCTCCATAGAGAAGGATGAAAAAATTTAAATTTCCTAGAAGTTCTAAAGGCTGGGTGGGAATCCCTTTCTAACCTATTATCAGTAGAGAATTTCCTTATAGCCTGGTTATATTTGTCAAAAGCCATAGAATGCCATCCACTCTTTCCAAATAACTTCTATGGTTCCTGTTCACATTCTACCACCAATGCCTAGAAAACTGCCTGCAGACAGTAAGAACCTTCCCTTAATTCCTTCTGTCCCTGCCCCTGGAGAATCAAAAGCCATTTCTCAAGAGACTAGACAACTTCAAGAGATGAACTGTAATTCCCTCTGGCTGAAAATATTTTCTCATTAATAACACACTGCATCAAGCAACAGGTGCAATGTGCCAATAGCTAATTTAAGTTCAGAGTCCAACCATGCAGGTGTTCTACAAGCCACCCTACCATCTCAAATGTCACATCTGTATTCTGTATCTTAAATTCTCAGATACTATATTTGACTTGAAGATGAACAGAGAAAGAAAAAAATTAATAGGAAATATGATCATAAAATGCTTACCAGCTCAGAAAAGTTCCTAGAGAGAGAAGGAGCAAGTGAATGACACGAATAAGAAGTAAGAGAGGTGGGTGATACACAGGTAAGAGAGAAAAGAGTTGGTGCTCTAGGTATTATTGCACTAAATTTATGAATATCAGAATTGTAGATGGTTAACATGAGTTGGTTCTATTGCTTAAGAGTAAAAAATAGCAATGGTGGGCTTTCCTTAATGTAAAATAAATGAACATTCTCATATCTATGGTGGAAAAAATATTTCTAGCCATCCTAGGTAATAAGTAAAGGAGATTATGAAAGGTGGCTTGAGTAGTCATGAATAGATTAGTCTGTTGAGCTAGTTTGTTAAGACTAAACATCATATAGGAAAATATCAGGAGGAAAAGACTATTTTATTTGTTCTTTATACATGAAGGATTATTATTAATAATTTGACATCTTTAATAACCTGTCAATAATTGCTTAAGTTAATGTAGAACAAAATTTTTTATGATTATTCAGTCCTTTCTTTAAAAGCCCTCATCCTACACATCATACAGTATACAACTGTTTGATAACAAAAATTGGCAACAGCCCATACTTCCTCAAATAAATCCCAAAAATTACAGACATCCAAAACATCCAAATAATGGCCAATCACGGCACTTTACAAAAGAAAAATCTTTTAATGCCCTATCTTGTAACATGCAGAGATCTGCAAGACAGAGTAAATGAAAGAAGGGGCAGGTGTAAAGTACTCTATCATCTATGTTTCTTAAAGGGAACTAACGACATTTATATTTGCCAGTATTTGCTAAAGAAACCCTGGAAGAATACATTCAAAACTTCCAAAGCTACTTAGGGATGTTAGAAGACCGTTGAGAGGAGTGGGAGGAAACCTTTTCACGGACAACTTTTTGTTTTTAATATCTGAACCATAATAATGCATCACATAGTCAAAACTTCATTTTAAAAAAGTGTCTTAAGGGCCGGTGCTGTGGCTTAGTAGCTGGCAGATGCCGGCTGGAGTCCAGCTGCTCCACTTCCATTCCAGCTCCCCAGTGTGCCTGGAAAAGCAGCCAAAGATGTCCCAAGTCCCTGGGCCCTCCAACCCACATGGGAGACTAAGAAGCTCCCAGCTTCCCACCAGCCCAGCTCTGGCTCCTGTGGCCATTAAGGGAGTGAACCAATGGATGGAAGCTCCCTCTCTCTGCAATTCTATCGTTCAAATAAATAATAGGACCTCCTGCTTTAAAAAGAAAACATTCTTGCTGGCTACCTCGTCTAAACGTCTTGGAGCAACACACGCTCCATTCACCCTTTAGAGTCCCACAACCGGGCTCCTGCAGGGTGCCCCGGACTCTAGGGGCCTCTCCCACCTTCCTCTCCATAGTCCTCTCTGCCTCAGCTCGCGGAGCCCGCGGCAGGTCGCCTCCGGGAGCACCGGCGTGCTACATACCAGCGAGGCTTCCCAGGTCGAAAGCCAGCTAGGTCTCCCTGGGGCTCCATCCACACTTGGCGTAGGGAGTCTCTCATTACCACTGGTCACTACCAGGAGGTGGGGTGGAGAGATCGAGTCACACATCACCTGTGGAGTTCCCTATGGTGCTCGAAACAACTCAAATACCAAGGCAAAACTAAACTGCAGGGGAGAAGGGAATCCTAGAGCGCTCATTTTCGGAGCTAAGGAACACGGGAGCGAGGCCACGGCGGTTTACTGAACTCCAAGTGGCCTGAACTCGATCCTGACCAGCTCAGAAGACCGGAGGTGGGGTCTATGTGGAGCCCAGTGTGATTCAGAGCCGCGCCCCACACTCCTCTACAGGCCTAAGGGCTCCCTCCCCTCCACGTCCCAAATCGCGAATCCAGAGATTTGAACCGGGACTGGGCACGGTTCCCCAACCCCCCACCGCCCAGCCCCGCCCGAGACCAGAGGGGCAGCCAGGACCCAGCCAAGCAGAGAAGGGCGTGGCAGGCCAGGGCCTGGGGCGGGAGCGCGGGCGGCCGCAGACTCACGTACTGGCGGTGGCGGCGCCGCGGGAGCCCGGCCGCCGGCGGGACAAAAGCTGCGACGGCCCGGCCGGAAGAAACGGCTCAAGCCACGGGGCACTTCCGCGCCCGCTCTGGGACGCTGGAGGACCAACTCGATGGTACGTCCTCACTCAGCATGGCGGGGTGTGCGGTGAGGATGGTTCTTTCAACCGCTGTTTATGCCCAATCCGTGGCGCGGCCTGGAAGCGAAACCAAGAAACCACAGGAATGGCTTCTTGTTTCTCAGCCCTTTATAGCTCGTGGTAGGATTGGGGGGGGGGCGTGCACAGTTAAAAAAGTGGCCCAGTAGAAGAAATAAACAGCTAACAACCTGCCTGTGGACTGGAATACACCATTACAAAGTGAGGCTGCGAGCCACGGCCCGGGCGGGTCGGGGAGAGGGCGGTTCCGTGGCGGCTCCCGCCTTGCTGGAGGACTGAGTGGGGGCGGGCGCAATGTCCCCAAGCATTGCAGACCCGAGTGGCATCGCCCTGACTGCTAGCACCCAAACCCAGAGTATAAAATGACTTTCTAAAGCTATCCCACCCCTTTTTTTCCGCAGTAACATCTAAGTCATTTTCATCTTATGTTTGAACAGCTGTGAAATGCGTGCAGAAGTAGGTCAGGAAGTTCACGGAAAATAGAATTAATAAATGTGGTCTTTTTTTGTGCAAAAAAATTCAAAATCGTAAATGCCAGAGGCTCCAAAAACTTTCAAGACACTACACGTAAATGTTATTATTTTTGCACCAAAATAAGCCTGCCTTTCAACTTCTTTTTCCCAGTCTCTGTCGTGGGAAGCGACTGGTTTAGGACAGATAGTGAAAGAATTCACCAGAGTTGTCTACTACAAGGAAACAACACAGCAGGCAGCACAACTGAACGCTGAGAGCCGCCATGGGGTGAATGGAAGCAATGGGAGCACAGCCAGAGGCGCACCAGTAACAGCAGTCAGTGGCTTCTCAGGATGAGGTATTCTTCCCGATCCAAAAAGCTCTCCCAGGAAAGTGCTTTGCATTTCTGGGTGGAGCTGGGGAGCCTGCAAATCATTTAGCTTTGGGATTTGCCCCGAGTCCTGGGGCAACCCTCTGCAATAGCATGCTTTCAATTTTGGTATTTTAATAGCAAAATTCCTTATCATTCTTTCAAATGTGTCCAATGTTATTTAAATCCACGATGATTTGATATTACTATCCACTTTAACATCCTGAAATTTTACATCTTTCCGGGTTTTTACTTTGAACTTAAACGTTTATTGTGTTCAACTCAATGAATTTTTTCCCGATATAAAATATTTCCAGTTTATATGTCTCACTGAATTTTATCCTACTCTAAAAGTTTCTACTTTATTTTGTTGTAAACTCTAGCATATATTTGCATACTTAAATTAGAAGTTTGCAATTTTTTAACTTAAGTTTTATTTTCTAGATTCCTAGTAAAATTGTATAAATATATTGCAAAATTATTTTAGCAGTTTTTATATAGAAAGGGAAATGCTTTAGAAGTGTTAGGTAGGAAGGTAGACATTAGCCAATGTGTGTGTGAGGGGCCTAAGAACATAAAAGGGGAATTCATGCAATTGAATGAGGGAAGAAATGTAGACTCATGTTTTGGAAGTAGATCAAAAAAGTCTCTCCCGTGATAACCCTGGTAGGTGGGTTCCAGCCCTCTCCCAGGGACCTATTAAGGGAATCTTCACAGCCCAGTGCCAGGATGTCTATGAATTCTGATGACCTCTGCCCAGCAATATTCCAGAAGAAGAGAATGGAGGTGGAGATATGGTGAGCCAATACGCATAAAACCTGAGTCTGAATTAAAACTAGGCTCTCAGTTCTTTGCTGAGATGCCCACCTGGCCTTCCAAGTGTATACTCTTCATTAAATTTCACTTGCATGCTCACTGCCCATCTCCATCTCACATCTGAAATTCCCTTTTTATGGGAAAACAACATCCTACGTTCCAGCCATCCCAAGTAAGAGAAGTGCAACTCTGAGTAAGATGCATTTTTTAATAGTTCAAGTTGTTTATACTGCTCAGATGAATTTTGCTTACTGCTCAACTGAGCCAATGCTTGGCACCAACTATAAATTCATTGTTTTATTTTTATAGATGCACGAGTTTTTCATGGGTGCGTAGAGAGAGTAGAGATTTCATTGTAACAACAAATTTTTGTGCCACCTTGGGCTCCATGCCAAAGCTTCGGGCCTTGCAGGACGTCTGGGCCAGAGCTGTCCTGGAGCAGACTGGCAGCTAACCCTCCTGGAGTTGCCCCCAAATAGTTGTCAGGTTCATGCAGCTTTTGAGCACTTGAAATGTACGTAGTGAGGCTGAAGATCCAAACTTTTATTTACATTTAATTTAATGTAATCTAATGGCTCCAGTATATCCCTAAAAGAACCTTTGGCCAGTCCTCACAGATCACTAGAAGAATTCACACTGCAGATTGAAGACTGCTGTGTTAGGATAAGGAGTAAGCAAATTTTTAATTTTTATCTTTTACAACTCTGGAATTTTCCTCTTTCTTCTTTGCTTTCCTCACTCCTGAATGCCCCCTGCCTTACTTCGACCATGGCCAGAAGACTGGGTTTCTCCCAAATAGGCAGCAAGATGGAAAAGTATTTACATCCAGTTTAGGACATTTTGCTCAATGAAATGAATTGTGTAGTGGGAGTGATCACTGGGAAGCTCACAAAAAAGATCTTAATTTATGTGATTTTTATTTTAGGTGATTTTTGTTTCCTTGTTGAGCCTTGTTATAAGTCTTCACACATACACATGCTTTTTCCAACACTTGTTTCTGCAATGTCTACAGATTATGATTTCCTCTGTTTGTATGACTATTAAGCACATGAAATGTGGCTAGTCTGAATTGAGATGTGCTAGGAATGTAAAAAACCACACTGGATTTCTTAGCCTAGTAAGAAAAGAAAATGTAAAATATCTTGTTAATATTTTTGTGTTGGTTACATACTGAAATAATAACATTTGGCTCTACTGGATTGAATAACATTTTCCATTAAAAGTAATTTCACCTATTTCTTTTCTGCTTTAAATGTGTCTTCTAGAAAAACCAAAAATCACACCCAAGGCTCACACATTTCTGTTGGATAGTGCTGCACTAAATAACCTAGAAGTAGAGCAATAGTATTGTACTGGAGTTTGCCCTTGGTTTGAGGCTCATCTGCCTCCCTTTACTTTAAATATGGTTTAAATGTGAACAAAAGTTGAGCTATCCCCACAAGGACTTAGTTCCAACACCGTTTTTAGACATTTAATTTAGTCATAAATTAAAATAAAAGTCTACTTCCCCTTTAGCATAATATCAGTTCACTATGTAAAATTTAGAAAAGAGAAACCTTAGAAAAACTATTTGATTATAATGCTGTTTAATGGAGGCCGGCGCCGCGGCTCACTAGGCTAATCCTCCGCCTAGCGGCGCCGGCACACCGGGTTCTAGTCCCGGTTGGGGCGCCAGATTCTGTCCCGGTTGCCCCTCTTCCAGGCCAGCTCTCTGCTGTGGCCAGGGAGTGCAGTGGAGGATGGCCCAGGTGCTTGGGCCCTGCACCCCATGGGAGACCAGGAAAAGCACCTGGCTCCTGGCTCCTGCCATCGGATCAGCGCGGTGCGCCGGCCGCAGCGCGCCGGCCGCGGTGGCCATTGGAGGGTGAACCAACGGCAAAGGAAGACCTTTCTCTCTGTCTCTCTCTCTCACTGTCCACTCTGCCTGTCAAAAAATAAAAAAATAAAAAAATAAAAAAATAATGCTGTTTAATGGAAACCACTATTAGCATATTAGTAGACTTCCTTTCTTTTCTATCAATAATTTGGGAGTGTTTTCCAGATCAGTGTAATTTTATGTCATCTTTTTATTAAAAATATTATATTCATGCATGACCATTTTCTGTGCTGTTGTTCTTTGTGGAGTCTCCTTAACTTCTGTTATTAATCACTGAGATTCTTTTCAGTTAAGCCTTTTTAAATCTATAAATCATGCTTTTATAAATAGTAGTTTGCAAAAACTTTTTCCATTTTTTTAAATAGTTGACAAGAATTATTAGGGAATTAAAAGTACCAATAGGATTAATGGGTAAACACTGGAAGTATTTGGAGTAAAGAACCAGAAAAGGATGTTACCAATTGATGCTGGATAAGAAAAAGAAGTGCAAAATACAAATATTGAAAGGCAGGATTTTAATTCTTCTACTCAAAGATATGGGTTTTTATTTTTAGACAGCCCAAGAGAATAAACTAAAAAAAAAAGAAAAAAAAAACAGAATTCTGTGAGGTATATGATTTGAAAATTAACAAATAGAAATCAATCATTTCCTTATATACCAACTATAATAATTAAAACAATGGAAGGAAACACTACATTTTCTTTTTTAAAGAATATTTATTTATTTTATTCAAAAGGCAGAGTTACACACAGAGAGGGAGAGACAGAGACTGAGAGAACTTCCTTCCACTGGTTCACATCACCAGATGGCCAACGACTGGAGCTGGGCCGATCTGAAGCCAGGAGCCAGGAGCCAGGAGCTTCTTCCCAATCTCCCACACAAGTGCAGGGACCCAAGCATTTGGGCCATCCTCTCTGCTGCTTTCCCAGGCTATAGGCAGGGAGCTGGATTGGAAGTGGAGCAGCCAGGACTCGACCTGGTGCCACTGCAGCAAGCAGAGGCTTAACTTATTAAGCCACAACACTGGCCAGGAGATTTATTTTCTTAACATTTATGGAAATATAGTACATATACCAAGAAATGCACAAAAGTATATAGATAAATGCACTTTTTGTCGTAACAAGTACCCAAATTAAAAACAAAACATTACTAGTACCCCCAAGAGTCCTCACTATTCCCCCTGCCCCAAGAGACTACATTTACAGTAGAAACAAACAAGCAAAAGATCAAATACTAAGGAACTATTGTGTCACAAGCAAGACCTGAATAAAGAAAATTTATAATGATCCTGTAGACATAAAAGACAAACTAGGGACAGGCATTTAGTTTGGCAGTTGAGACTGATTGGGGGGCCAGTGCCATGGCACAGCATGTTAAGCTACTACCCATAGCACCAGCATTCTTATGGGCAGCTGTTCGCGTCCAGGCTGCTCCACTTACAATCCAGCTGCCTGCTAATGCACCTGGGAAAGCAGGGGAGGATGACCCAAGTGCTTGGGCACCTATAACCATGTGGTAGACCCGTGAGAAGAAACTCTTGACTCCTGGCTTTGGCCTGTTTCAGCCTGGCCATTGAGTCCATTTGGGGATTGAACCAACAGATAGAAGGTTCTCTCTCTCTCTCTCACTCTGTCTCTCTCTCTCCCTCTCTAACTCTGCCTTTCAAATGAGTAAATCTTTTTTTCTTTTCAACTTTTATTTAATAAATATAAATTTCCAAAGCACAACTTTTGAATTATAATGGCTTCTCCCCCATAACCTCCCTCCCACCCACAACCATCCCAACTCCCATTCCCTCTTCCATCCCATTCTTCATCGAGATTCATTTTCAATCATCATTATATACAGATCAACTTAGTATATACTAAGTAAAGATTTCAACAGACTGTACCCACAAAGACACACAAAGTATAAAGTACTGTTTGAGTAGTAGTTTTACCATTAATTCTCATAGTACAACACATTAAGGGCAGAGGTCCTACTTGGGGAGCAGGTGCACAGTGACTCCTGTTGATTTAACAATTGACACTCTTGCTTATGACGTCAGTAGTCACCTGAGGCTCTTGTCATGAGCTACTAAGGCTGTGGAAGACTCTTGAGTTCACCAACTCCAATCTTATTTAGACAAGGCCATATTCAAAGTGGAAGTTCTCTCCTCCCTTCAGAGAAATGTACCTCCTTCTGTGATGGCCTGTTCTTTCTGCTGGGATCTCACAGAGATCTTTCATTTATATCTTTTTTTCTTTTTTTTTTTTTTTGTCACAATGTCTTGGCTTTCCATTCCTGCGAAACTCTCTCTCTGTAACTCTGCCTTTCAAATAAGTAAATCCTAAAAAAAAGACTGGTTGGGATACCAATGTCCCAACCTGGTTCCAAGACCACCCTGGCTTTACATCCTGGTTCTACTCTTGATTCAGTGGGTGATGGCTAAAGTAATTGGGTTCCTGTGACTCATGTGGGAGACTCAGATTGAATTCTTGGATTGCAACTTTGGCCTAGCCCATTGCAATTGTTCCATGCATTTGGAGAGTGAACCAGTGAATGGAGATATTTTTCTCTCCTCTCTATCCCTCTCTATCTCTCTCTCCCCCCCCGACAAAAAAATACTAAGTTTATGGAAAGAGTGTGGAATGCACCACTCACATAAATGGAAAGACTTAATATCTGACTGACGTCATTTCTCTCTAAATATATAACCATCATGATCCTGTTTTTTTTTTTTTAAAAAAAAAAGCAAATCTTCTTTGATAGCCCACTACTGATTCAGAGGTTCCTTTAGAAAAGTAAACAGGTTTGTGCTTGTTTGTTTCCATCCTGAAAATCCCTGAAAGAAAAAAAAAAAGCTATATGTGATGGTGCTACTTAATGCATATTAATAATTAATCTTGTAATTCTGAGGCATAAATATAAACCCTAGAAATAGGCCTAAATACCATGAGTATTTTGTATCTGATAAAGGCAGCATTTCAAATCAGTGGGGTGTAGGGAGGTAAAGGAAGGAGGTAGAATCAAATGGTGTAGGGACAACTGTAAAACAAAAAATTGAACTAGATCCAAACCTCAATCCTTGTACCAAAATACACTGTAGATTTATCAAAGATGCATCAAATGTAAGATCTGCTACCTCCTCCATTAAAGTGTTAGGAAAAAACCACAGGAGATTTCTTTGATTATATTGAAGTAGAGATGATTTTTCTTTTTTGTGATAACACAAAACCCATAAACCAAAAAAAAACATTTTCAAATATATAATATATTTTTATGTGGTAAAACCTCTATAAGGAAACTGAAACAAACTGGGGAAAAATATATGCACCTTATAAAGGGCAAATTTCCCTAATACACAGAGAACTTCTCCAAAACTGATAAGGAAGTTGAACAACCTGATATGGGATCAGCTGAGCTGGAGATCACAAACCACAAGGCCCTGCCCCATGTAATTCTATCCTATTTGTCAGAACTCCCCTTTCCCAGAATGCCCTATTTTCATTTGGGACCTGGGGAAGGGTCGACATGGAAATATGTGTATTAAGCTCCATGTGAAATTTTATGGAGATGTCATAAACTTCCTAGGTGACTACATCACCTCCTAAAAGGAGGTGCTGGGAGGTACTCACACTCTTCCATCAGAGAAAAGGACTAGAGTTGATGCTGAGGGTGTCCCCCTCTCTCTACTTCCCCTTCTCCACCCACTTCCTTTCTGACCACTCCAACTATGCCCACGTGTGTGTGTGTGTGTGTGTGTGTGTGTGTGTTTGCTTTCTTACCTTCTGAGGAAACTTTTATCACTTTGTGCCACCATATATGTGCCTGTGCTTAAAATACTTTTTAAGTAAAAGACAAGGACCTAGATTAATAAAATCAGACCCCACTTCTCCCATGTCAAACCCAATGGAAAAATGGGTTGTTTATGCACCAATAATTATCCTGCCAAAAGGGAAATCAAGAAAGCAATTCTGGGTTCAATGTTGTGGCACAATGAGATAAACTGCCTCCTTCAATGCAGGCATCCCATATTGGATCTCTGGTTTTAGTCCTAGCTGCTCAACTACTGATCCAGTTCCCTGTTAATGTATCTGGGAAAGCAGTAGAAGATGTCCCTGGTTGGGGACCGGGATGGAGCTCCTAGCTTTGGTCTGGACCAACCCCAGTCATTGTGGCCATTGAGGAATCAATCAGCACATAGAGGATCGCTCTCTGTCTTTCAAATCAATAAATAAATCTTTCTTAGAAAGTTGTTAAAAAGAAAGCAATAATAAATAAAATATTTAGAAATATTTTCAAAAACATTATTTATTTTGAAAGGTAGAGTTACAAAGAGAGAAGGAGAGACAGAGAAAGACAACAGCTGGGTTGGGGCCAGGCCAAAGCCAGGAGCCAGGAGCTACTTCTGGGTCTCTCATGTGGGTGCAGGGCCCAGGGACTTGGGCCATCATCCGCTGCTTTTCCAGGTACATTATAAGGGAGCTGGATTGTAAAGCAGCCAGGACTCAACTGGCACCCATATGGGATACCAGCATTACAGGCCACAGCTTAACTCTGCGCCACAGCACCAGCCTCTAGGAATAAATTTAAACAATTAAGTGAAAGATTTCTACAAATAAAATTATAAACCACCAGTGAAAAATCATACAGGACACACAAAAAATGAAAAAATATTTCATATTCATGGACTGGAAGAATTTATATTGTTAAAATACCCATACTACCTAAAGCAATCTACAAATTCAATCTAATACCTATGAAAACATCAATGATATTTTCTACATAATCAGAACAAAAAAACAATGCTAAAGTTGATATGCAACCACAAAAGACCTAGAATAATCAAAGTGATCCTAAGCAAAAATAAATAAAAAAAGCTGGAGACATCACAATAACTGATTGAAAGTATACTAAAAAGTTGTAATAATTAGGGGCCAGATTTGTGGCATAGTAACATACTGGGATAAGCCACAGCGTGTGATGCTCTTATCCCATATGGGTGCTCATTTGTGTCATGGCTACTTCACTTCCAATTCAGCATCCCTGCTGATGTCCTGGGAAAGCTGCAAAAGATGGTCCAAGTGATTGGGCCCCTGCCACCCACAAGGGAGTCTCTGAAGAAGTTCCTGCCTCTTTGTTCTTTCCTAGCTTAGTCCCAGCTGTTGTGGCTATTTGGGGAGTAAACAAGTAGATAAAAGATTCTATCTCTATCTCTATCTCTATCTCTATCTCTATCTCTGCAACTCTGTCTATTGAATAAATAAATATTTTTTTAAAAAGCTACAATAATTAAAATACTTGGTACTGGTGTAAATTAATTCATATACATACAGTAAGCTGATTTTTGACCAAGATTTTTTTTAAAGATTTATTTTATTTTTCTTAAAAAAGTTACACAGAGAGAGAAGGAGAGGCAGAGAGAGAGAGAGAGGTCTTCCATCCGCTGGTTCACTCCCCAGTTGGCCTCAATGGCCAGAGTTGAGCCAATCTGAAGCCAGGAGCCAGGAATGAGGAGCTTCTCCCTAGTCTCCCATGCAGGTGCAGGGGCCCAAGGCCCATCTTCTACTGTTTTCCAAGGTCATAGCAGAGAGCTGGATTGGAAGTGGAGCAGCCGGGACCTGAACCAGCGCCCAAATGGGATGTCAGCACTGCAGGTGGCAGCTTTACCTGCAATACCACAGCGCCAGCCCCTGACTAAGATTACAAATTGCAATAAGGGTAATCTTGTCAATGAATAATGCTGAGAAAACTCAACATATGTACGTAGAAGAATAGTTCTTGGAGGAGATTACTGTCTTTAGATAAACTATCTTCTTGTATATTTTGTGCAGTTTTTGTCCATTATAAGAACACATTCTGTATTAAAGAAATTCACATTTTGAATTTGTCATGAATGTTGCTATTCTCTTCATCCTTGCCCTTTAATGGCCATGACTTATTTTTTTATTTTTTTAAACTTTTATTTAGTAAATATATATTAGCAAAGTACAGATTATGAATTACAATGTATTCCCCTCCCATAACTTCCCTCTCACCCGCAACCCTCCCATCTCCCGCTCCCTCTCCCATTCCATTCACATCAAGATTCATTTTCTATTCTCTTTATATACAGAAGATCAATTTAGTATACATTAAGTAAACATTTCAACAGTTTGCACCCACACAGAACATGAAGTGTCAAATACTGTTTGAGTACTAGTTATAGCATTAAATCTCAATGTACAGCACACTAAGGCCAAAGATCCTACATGAGGAGTAAGTGCACAGTGACTCCTATTGTTGACTTAACAAATTGACACACTTATTTATGGTGTCAGTAATCTCCCTAGGCTCTAGTCATGAGTTGCCAAGGCTACTGAAGCCTTTTGAGTTCGCCGACTCTAATCTTATTTAGACAAGGTTATAGTCAAAGTAGAAGTTCTCTCCTCCCTTCAGAGAAAGGTACCTCCTTCTTTGATGGCCCTTTCTTTCCACTGGGATCTCACTTACAGAGATCTTTCATTTACGGTTTTTTTTTTTTTTTTTTTTTTTTTTTTTTTTTTGCGACATTGTCTTGGCTTTCCATGCCTGAAATACTCTCATGGGCTTTTCAGCCGGATCCGAATGCCTTAAGGGCTGATTCTGCGGCCAGAGTGTGGTTTAGGCCATCTGCCATTCTATGAGTCTGCTGTGTATCCCAGTACCCATGTTGGATTTTTCTCTCCGTTTTTATTCTATCAGTTAGTATTAGCAGACACTGGTCTTGTTTATGTAATCTCTTTGACTCTTAGACCTATCAGTATGATCAATTGTGAACTGAAATTGATCACTTGGACTAGTGATATGGCATTAGTACATGCCACCTTGATGGGATTGAATTAGAATTCCCTGGCACATTTCTAACTCCACCATTTGGGGAAAGTCAGCTTGAGCATGTCCCGAGTTGTACATCTCCTCACTCTCTTATTCCCAATCTTATATTAAACAGCGATCACTTTTTAGTTAAAATTAAACACCTAAGAATAATTGTGTGTTAATTACGGAGTTCAACCAATAGTATTAATTAGAACAAAATAAATACTAAAAGGGATAAAGTATTAAATTGTACATCAAAAGTCGGGACAAGGGCTGATCAAGTCACTGTTTCTCATAGTGTCCATTTCACTTCAACAAGTTTCCCATTTGGTGCTCAATTAGTTGTCACCAACAGGGAGAACATATGATATTTGTCCCTTTGGGACTGCATTAATTCATTCAGCATGATGTTTTCCAGATTCCTCCATTTTGTTGCAAATGACCAGATTTCATTGTTTTTGACTGCTGTAAGGTATTCTATAGAGTACATGTCCCATAATTTCTTTATCCAGTCTACTGTTGATGGGCATTTGGGTTGATTCCAGGTCTTAGCTATTGTGAATTGAGCTGCAATAAACATTAAGGTGCAGACTGCTTTTTGTTGGCTAGTTTAATTTCCTTTCGGTAATTTCAAAGGAGTGGGATGACTGGGCTGTATAGTAGGGTTATCTTCAGGTTTCTGAGGAATCTCCAGACTGACTTCCATAGTGGCTTGACCAATTTGCATTCCCACCAACAGTGGGTTAGTGTTCCTTTTTCCCCACATCCTTGCCAGCATCTGTTGTTGGTAGATTTCTATATGTGAGACATTCTAACCGGGGTGAGGTGGAACCTCATTGTGATTTTGATTTGCATTTCCCTGATGACTAGTGATCCTGAACATTTTTTCATGTGTCTGTTGGCCATTTGGATTCCCTCTTTTGAAAAATGTCTATTGAGGTCCTTGGCCCATCTCTTAAGTGGGTTGTTTGTTTTGATGCTGTGGAGTTTCTTGATTTCTTTGTAGATTCCGGTTATTAATCCTTTATCTGTTGCATAGTTTGCTAATATTTTTTCCCATTCTGTTGGTTGCCTCTTCACTTTCATGACTGTTTCTTTTGCAGTACAGAAACTTCTTAATTTGATGCAATCACAAATGTTATTTTTGCCTTTGACTGCCTGTGCTTCTGGGGTCTTTTCCAAGAAGTCTTTGCCAGTACCTATATCTTGCAGGGTTTCTCCAATCTTCTCTAATAATTTGATGGTGTCAGGTCATAGATTTAGGTCTTTAATCCATGTTGAGTGGATTTTTGTGTAAGGTGAAAGGTAGGGGTCTTGCTTCATGCTTCCGTACATGGAAATCCAGTTTTCCCAGCACCACTTATTGAATAGACTGTCCTTACTCTAGGGTTTCTTTTGTTTTTACTCTGTTCCATTGGTCTATCCATCTGTTTTTGTACCAGTACCATGCTGTTTTGATTACAACTACCCTGTAGTATGTCCTGAAATCTGGTATTGTGATGCCTCCAGCTTTGTTTTGTTGTACAAGATTGCTTTAGCTATTCGAGGTCTCCTGTGTCTCCATATGAATTTCAGCATCATTTTTTCCAGATGTGAGAGAATGTCTTTGCTATTTTGTTTGGTAACACATTAAATCTATAAATTGCTTTTGGGAGAATGGACATTTTGATGATATTGATTCTTCCAATCCATGAGCATGGAAGATTTTTCCATTTTTTGGTATCTCTTCTTTCTTTCTTTAAGATTTTGTAATTCTCATCGTAGAAATCTTGAACGTCCTTGGTTAAGTTTATTCCAAGGTATTTGATTGTTTTTGTAGCTATTCTGAATGGGATTGATCTTAGCAGTTCTTTCTCAGCCGTGGCATTGCCTGTGTATACAAAGGCTGTTGAGTTTTGTGCATTTATTTATATCTTGCTACTTTCCAAACTCTTCTATGAGTTCCAATAGTCTCTTAGTAGAGTTCTTTGGATCCCCTAAATATAGACTCATATCATCTGCAAGGAGGGACAGTTTGACTTCTTCCTTCCCAATTTGTATGCCTTTAATTTCTTTTTCTTGCCCAATAGCTCTGGCTAAAACTTCCAGAACTATGTTGAATAGCAGTGGTGAGAGTGGGCATCCCTGTCTGGTACCAGATCTCAGTGGAAATGCTTCCAACTTTTCCCCATTCAATAGGATGTTGGCCGTGGGTTTTTCATAGATTGCTTTGATTGTATTGAGGAATGTTCCTTCCAAACCCAGTTTGCTTAGAGTTTTCATCATGAACCGGTGTTGTATTTTATCAAATGCTTTCTCTGCATCTATTGAGATAATCATATGGTTTTTCTTCTGCAGTCTGTTAATGTGGTGTATCACATTGATTGTCTTGCGCACATTAAACCATCCCTGCATACCAGGGATAAATCCCACTTGGTCTGGGTGGATGATCTTTCTGATGTGTTGTTGCATTCTATTGGCCAGAATTTTATTGAGGATTTTGCGTCTATGTTCATCACGGATATTGGTCTGTAATTCTCTTTCTTTTTTTTTTAATTTTATTTAATGAATATAAATTTCCAAAGTACGATTTATGGCATACAATGGCTTCCCCCACATACCGTCACTCCCACCCACTACCCTCTCCTTTCCCACTCCCTCTCCCCTTCCATTCACATCAAGATTCATTTTCGATTATCTTAATATACAGAACATCAGCTTAGTATACATTAAGTAAGGATTTCAACAGTTTGCTCACACAAAAACAAAAAGTGAAAAATAATAGATGATTTTTTAAAATGATGATGAAATCAGATCAGACCTATTGTCATGTTTAATCCCAGTGAGAGTCAAGTTGGGAGTTGACAATTTTTTTTTTTTTACAGAGGATCAGTTTAGTATACATTAGGTAAAGATTTCAACAGTTTGCACCCCCATAAAAACACAAAGTGAAATATATTGTTTGAGTACTCGTTATAGCATTAAATCTCAATACACAGCACATTAAGGACAGAGATCCTACATGAGGAGTAAGTGCACAGTGACTCCTGTTGTTGACTTTACCAATTGACACTCCTGTCTATGGCATCAGTAGTCTCCCTATGCTCCGTTCATGAGTTTCCAAGGCTATGGAAGCCCTCTGAGTTCTCCGATTCTTATCTTGTTTAGACAAGCTCATAGTCAAAGTGGAGGTTCCCTCCTCCCTTCAGAGAAAGGTACCTCCTTCTTTGAAGACCTGTTCTTTCCACTGGGATCTCACTCGCAGAGATCTTTTGCCAGAGTGTCTTGGCTTTCCATGCCTGAAATACTCTCATGGGCTTTTCAGCCAGATCCGAATGCCTTTAGGGCTGATTCTGAGGCCAGAGTGCTATTTAGGACATCTGCCATTCCATGAGTCTGCTGAGTATCTCACTTCCCATGTTGGATCACTCTCCCCTTTATTTATTCCATCGGTTAGTGTTAGCAGGTACTAGACTTGTTTTTGTGCTCCCTTTGACTCTTAGTCCTTTCATTATGATCAATTGTGAACTGAAATTGATCACCTGGACTAGTGAGATGGCATTGGTACATGCCACCTTGATGGGATTGAATTGGAATCCCCTGGTATGTTTTTAACTCTACCATTTGGGGCAAGTCAGCTTGAGCATGTCCCAAATTGTGTATCTCTTCCCTCTCTTATTCCCACTCTTATGTTTAACAGGGATCACATTTCAG
The DNA here is from genome assembly GCF_964237555.1 of Oryctolagus cuniculus. Lineage (NCBI taxonomy): Eukaryota > Metazoa > Chordata > Mammalia > Lagomorpha > Leporidae > Oryctolagus > Oryctolagus cuniculus. Next base: position 34,508,744 of record NC_091445.1, read on the forward strand.
TTAATTTTTAACACTTAAGAATAACTGTGTATTAATTACAGAATTAAACCAGTCATATGAAGTAGAACAGACAAAAAAACTACTAAGAGGGATAATGTATTAAGTTGTTCATTAACCGTCAGGGCTATGCTGATCAAGTCACCGTTTCCCATAGTGTCCATTTCACTTCAGGAGGTTTCCTTTTTGGTGTTCAGTCAGTTGTCACCGATCAGGGAGAACATATGGTATTTGTCCCTTTGGGACTGGCTTATTTCACTCAGCATGATGTGTTCCAGATTCCTCCATTTTGTTGCAAATGACTGGATTCATTGATTCTTACTGAGGTATAGGATTCTAAAGAGTACATATCCCATAATTTCTTTATCCAGTCTACCGTTGATGGGCATTTAGGTCGGTTCCAGGTCTTAGCTACTGTGAATTGAGCTGCAATAAACATTAGGGTGCAGAACGCTTTTTTGTTTGCAAATTTAAATTCCTTTGGGTAAATTCCAAGGAGTGGGATGGCTGGGTCGAACGGTAGGGTTATCTTCAGGTTTCTGAGGAATCTCCAGACTGACTTCCATAGTGGCTTGACCAGTTTGCATTCCCACCAACAGTGGGTTAGTGTGCCTTTTTCCCCACATTCTCGCCAGCATCTGTTGTTGGTAGATTTCTGTATGTGAGCCATTTTAACCGGGGTGAGTGAAACCTCATTGTGGTTTTGATTTGCATTTCCCTGATGACTAGTGATCCTGAACATTTTTTCATGTGCCTGTTGGCCATTTGGATTTCCTCTTTTGAAAAATGTCTATTGAGGTCCTTGGCCCATCTCTTAAGTGGGTTGTTGGTTTTGTTGTTGTGGAGTTTCTTGATCTCTTTGTAGATTCTGGTTATTAACCCTTTATCTGTTGCATAGTTTGCAAATATTTTTTCCCATTCTGTCGGTTGTCTCTTCACTCTCCTGACTGTTTCTTTTGCAGTACAGAAACTTCTCAATTTGATGCAATCCCAATAGTTGATTTTGGCTTTGACTGCCTGTGCCTCCCGGGTCTTTTCCAGAAACTCTTTGCCTGTGCCAATATCTTGAAGGGTTTCTCCAATGTTCTCTAGTAACTTGATGGTGTCAGGTCGTAGATTTAGGTCTTTAATCCATGTTGAGTGGATTTTTGTGTAAGGCGTAAGGTAGGGGTCTTGCTTCATGCTTCTGCACGTGGAAATCCAGTTTTCCCAGCACCATTTATTGAATAGACTGTCCTTGCTCCAGGAATTGGTTTTAGATCCTTGATCAAATATAAGTTGGCTGTAGATGTTTGGGTTGATTTCTGGTGTTTCAATTCTGTTCCATTGGTCTATCCATCTGTTTCTGTACCAGTACCATGCTGTTTTGATTACAACTGCCCTGTAGTATGTCCTGAAATCTGGTATTGTGATGCCTCCAGCTTTGTTTTTGTTGTACAAGATTGCTTTAGCTATTCGAGGTCTCTTGTGCCTCCATATAAATTTCAGCACCAATTTTTCCAGATCTGAGAAGAAGGTCTTCGGTATCTTGATTGGTATTGCATTGAATCTATAAATTGCTTTTGGGAGAATGGACATTTTGATGATATTGATTCTTCCAATCCATGAGCATGGAAGATTTTTCCATTTCTTGGTATCCTCTTCTATTTCTTTCTTTAAGGTTTTGTAATTTTCATCGTAGAGATCTTGAACGTCCTTGGTTAAGTTTATTCCAAGGTATTTGATTGTTTTTGTAGCTATTCTGAATGGGATTGATCTTAGAAGTTCTTCCTCAGCCATGGCATTTTCTGTGTATACAAAGGCTGTTGATTTTTGTGCATTGATTTTATACCCTGCTACTTTGCCAAACTCTTCTATGAGTTCCAATAGTCTCTTAGTAGAGTTCTTTGGGTCCCCTAAATAAAGAATCATGTCATCTGTAAAGAGGGATAGTTTGAGTTCTTCCTTCCCAATTTGTATCCCTTTAATTTCTTTGTCTTGCCTAATAGCTCTGGCTAGAACCTCCAGAACTATATTGAATAGCAGTGGTGAGAGTGGACATCCCTGTCTGGTACCAGATCTCAGTGGAAATGCTTCCAACTTTTCCCCATTCAATAGGATGTTGGCCGTGGGTTTTTCATAGATTGCTTTGATTGTATTGAGGAATGTTCCTTCCAAACCCAGTTTGCTTAGAGTTTTCATCATGAACCGGTGTTGTATTTTATCAAATGCTTTCTCTGCATCTATTGAGATAATCATATGGTTTTTCTTCTGCAGTCTGTTAATGTGGTGTATCACATTGATTGTCTTGCGCACATTAAACCATCCCTGCATACCAGGGATAAATCCCACTTGGTCTGGGTGGATGATCTTTCTGATGTGTTGTTGCATTCTATTGGCGAGAATTTTCTTGAGGATTTTTGCATCTATGTTCATCAGGGATATTGGTCTGTAATTCTCTTTCAGTGCTGCATCTTTTTCCGGCTTAGGAATTAAGGTGATGCTGGCTTCATAGAATGAATTTGGGAGGATTCCCTCTTCTTCGATTGTTCTGAATAGTTTGAGAAGAATTGGAGTTAGTTCTTCTTTAAATGTCTGGTAGAATTCAGCAGTGAATCCATCTGGTCCTGTCCTTTTCTTTGTTGGGAGGGCCTTTATTACTGTTTCAATTTCTGTCTCAGTTATGGGTCTGTTTAGGTTTTCTATGTCTTCCTGGTTCAATTTAGGTAGGTTGCATGTGTCCAGGAATCTATCCATTTCTGATAGGTTTCCCTGTTTGCTGGCATACAAGACCTTATAGTAATTTCTGATGATTCATTTTATTTCTGTGGTGTCTGTTGTTACGTTTCCTTTTTCATCTCTGATTTTATTGATTTGGGTCTTTTCTCTTCTTTTTTTAGTTAGTTGGGCCAATGGGGTGTCAATTTTGTTTATTTTTTCAAAAAACCAGCTCCTCGTTTGGCTGATTTTTTGGAATGTTTTGATTCAATCCTGTTGATTTCTTCTCTGATTTTAATTATTTCTCTTCTCCTACTAGATTTGGGTCTGGTTTGCTGTAGGTTTTCTAGATCCTTGAGGTGAATTGAAAGCTCATCTATTTGGTGCCTTTCCAATTTCTTGATGTAGGCACCTATTGATATAAACTTTCCTCTTAACACTGCTTTTGCTGCGTCCCATAAGTTTTGGTATGTTGTGCTGTTATCCTCATTTACTTCCAGAAAATTTTTGATTTCTCTTTTGATTTCTTCTATGACCCATTGTTCATTCAGTAGCATGTTGTTCAATCTCCATGTGTTTGCATATGCTCTAGGGATTCCTGAGTTGCTAATTTCCAACTTCATTCCTTTATGGTCTGAGAATCTGCATGGTATGATTCTAATTCTTTTGAATTTGCTGAGACTTGCTTTATGGCCTAGTATGTGGTCAATCCTAGAGAAGGTTCCATGTACTGCTGAGAAGAATGTAAAATCTTTAGCTGTAGGGTTGAAAGTTCTGTATATATCTGTTAGATCCATTTGGGCTATAGTGTCATTTATATCTACTGTATCCTTGTTGATCTTCTGTCCTATTGATCTGTCTATTTCTGAGAGTGGAGTATTGAAGTCCCCCAGTACTATTGTATTGGGGTCTAAGTCTCCCTTTAAGTCCGTTAACAAATCTTTTAGATAAACCGGTGCCCTGTAGTTAGGTGCATATACATTGATAATTGTTATATCTTCCTGTTGAATTGATCCCTTAATCATTATATAGTGTCCCTCTTTGTCTCTCTTAACGGTTTTTGTGGTAAAGTTTATGTTGTCTGAAATTAAGATGGCTATGCCTGCTCTTTTTTCATTTCTGTTGGCATGCTATATCTTTTTCCAGCCTTTCACTTTCAGTCTGTATGGATCTTTGTTGGAAAGATGAGTTTCTTGTAAGCAGCAAATAGATGGGTTTTGTTCCTTAACCCAATCAGCCAATCGGTGTCTTTTAAGTGGACAGTTCAGGCCATTCACGTTCAATGTGACTAATGATAAGTGGTAACTTTGCCCTGCCATTTGCCAAAGATAAGTTCTAATATATGCTTTGAATTCCCTGTGATCTTTTGCTGTGAGCTTTCCTTCCTTGGTTTCCTTCCTTTACCTTCTTTCATATTGATGACCGTGTTTCTTTGTTTCTGTGTGTAACACATCTTTAAGCATCTTTTGCAGGGCTGGACGAGTGGCAACAAATTCTTTCAATTTCTGTTTGTTGTGAAAAGTCTTTATTTCACCTTCATTCACAAATGATAGCTTTGCAGGATATAATATTCTGGGCTGGCAATTTTTCTCTCTTAGTACCTGGGCTATATCTCGCCATTCCCTCCTAGCTTGTAGAGTTTCTGATGAGAAGTGAGCTGTGAGTCTGATTGGAGATCCTCTGAGAGTAATCTGACGTTTCTCTCTTGCATATTTTAGGATCTTTTATTTATGTTTCACTGTGGAGAGTTTAATTACAACGTGTCGTGGTGAGGATCTCTTTTGGTCGTGTTTATTAGGGGTTCTGTGAGCTTCCTGTACTAGGATTTCTCTGTCCTTCTCCAAACCTGGGAAATTTTCTGCTAATATCTCACTAAAAAGGCCTTCTAATCCTTTCTCCCTCTCCATGCCTTCAGGAACTCCTAGAACCCGAATGTTGGGTTTTTTAATAGTATCCTGAAGATTCCCGACAATATGTTTTAGAATCCTAATTTCCTCTTCTTTTCTTTGGTCTGACTGTATCCTTTCCTGTTCTCTGTCTTCTAAGTCCGATATTCTCTCTTCTGCTTCACCCATTCTGTTTGTAAGGCTCTCTATTGTGTTTTTCATTTGATCTATTGAATTCTTCACTTCAGTCACTATCCCAGTTTCCTGTTGTGCTAGTTGTTTCGTTTCATTTTGATTCCTCCTTAATATTTCATTTTCACGAGAGATTTCTGTAGTTCAAGAATTTGTTTTTGAGAACTTCTTAATGTTCTTATCAATTTTTTGAGATCTGCTTCTTGCATTTCTTCTATCTCATCATCTTCATAATCTTGAATTGGGGTGTCTTTTTCATTCTGGGCATCATGGTGACTTCCTTGTTTTTATTACCTTGGTTTTTGCGTTTGTTATTTGGCATATTGGAGATATTTGGTTTCTTCACTGTGGTGCTTTTTCTTGTTATACTATGACTCTAGATTAAGTGGACTATCTGTTTTTGATGGAGCCTTAGGGCTTGAGATGGGTGTGGCCTGAGAGCTCTGTTTGGTGTGCCAAAGGTGACACTCCCAGGTAAACCTCTCTCTCTCTCTCTCTTTCTTTTTTTTTTTTTTTTTTTTGATTCAAAAGGGAAGTTATTCTGCACAGCTGAACGAAGTTGGAGGTAGTTAGCAGGCAAATGATATACCCACAGGAGCCAGAGATCAGAAGCTCTTTCCCAAGGACCACACAGGGAATCTGTTCGGCCCTCAGAGTGGGCTCAAATTCTCCTTCAGTCTCCAACTGGGTTGCCAAAGTTACGGAATTATAGCGTCTCTGGAGAGTGCTCACGTGAATTCCGTGAGTTCTCTCCCCCACCGTCTCTTTTTTCACAGTCTCAGTTCAGTAGCACCACAAATTTACTAGGTCCTAATCTCCTGTTAATTCGCCCCGCCCAGAGTCAGGTTTTTCTGCTAGGCTCAGGGCCGGTGCAGACCTGAGGTCGCTCTGCTTATGACATATGTCCACAATGGTGCCTGCTCTTTGTCTTGCTCGCCCTTGAGAGGTGAGCGGAGAGAGAGAAACCCGTGTCCGTGCCAGTCACCTTTTTTTTTTTTCCCTCTCTCTCTTCCAGTTAGCCTGGTGAAGTTCCCCACCCCCCGGGGGTCGTTCCCTCTAGTCTCCTCTCTCCGCTTGCCTGCCGGTGTCTCGGGCTATTGAGGTTCGGCTCACCTCGCGTTCCAGCGGCTCGGTCCCGCGGCTCGGCTTGCGCAGCTCGGTCCCGCGGCTCGGCTTCCGCGCGGTGGGCGACCTTGTTCTCCCAGTAGGTCCTCCGATTCATGACCCCTCAATCCAGAAGGGTTTCCTCTGCAATATTTTCCTGGTTCTTTTTTCTGAGGCTACCGTATCTCCCCTTTTATTAAACTAAATTTTCCCGGACTATCGGTGCGTGCCTTCACTATTCCGCCATCTTGGCTCCGCCCTTGGCTGGGACTTTAACAGCAGCCTGTAATTCTCTTTCAATGCCGCATCTTTCTCAGGCTTAGGGATTAAGGTGATGCTGGCTTCATAGAAAGAATTTGGGAGGATTCCCTCTTTTTCGATTGTTCTGAATAGTTTGAGAAGAATTGGAGTTAGTTCTTTAAATGTCTGGTAGAATTCAGCAGTGAATCCATGTGGTCCTGTCCTTTTCTTTGTTGGGAGGGCCTTTATTACTGTTTCAATTTATGTCTCAGTTATGGGTTTGTTGAGGTTTTCTATGTCTTCCTGGTTCAATTTAGGTAGGCTGCATGTGTCCAGGAATCTATCCATTTCTGATAGGTTTCCCTGTTTGCTGGCATACAAGTCCTTGTAGTAATTTCTGATGATTCATTTTATTTCTGTGGTGTCTGTTGTTATGTTTCCTTTTTCATCTCTGATTTTATTGATTTGGGTCTTTTCTCTTCTTTTTTTAGTTAGTTGGGCCAATGGTGTGTCAATTTTTTTAAATTTTTCAAACAAACCAGCTCCTCGTTTGGCTGATTTTTTGGAATGTTTTTCTTGATTCAATCCTGTTGATTTCTTCTCTGATTTTAATTATTTCTCTTCTCCTACTAGATTTGGGTCTGGTTTGCTGCAGTTTTTCTAGTTCCTTTAGATGCATTGAAAGCTCATTTATTTGGTATGGCCATGACTTCTTTTCACACATGGAAACTTTACATGGGTTTGTAAGATCTGTGTGCCTACTATTGATACAGAAGGGAAAATATGTCACCAGCAACTCTGAAAGGCCAACTCACAATCCCTGGAAAAGATCTGGCGGGAACAAGCAGCTTTCCTATGGTTCTTATTTCTGGGTCCTATACAAAAGGAGGAGTGCTTTTTCTTAGAAGTCCTGGCTGAAAGCTGCGTATTAAATTCCAGTCAACAATGGTGAGCACTTTTATGGAGCTTATTTTGCACCAAGCATTGTTTTAAGTGCTTAATGTATAGTCATGTATTGAATCTTCTCAACAATTTTGTAATGAAGGAACTGTATATATCCCCATCACACAGATGGAGAAATGGAGAGGTTAAACAAACCACCCAAGCATACATAGGTGGGCAGACTTGAAGTTTGTATCTTTGACATTTTTAAAATGCTGTGTACTAAAAACATCTTTAGAACATGCAAAACCAAGTCCAGCTGGCTTTTTTTCCCCTGGAGAAGCTGTTCTGTAGCTGTTTTTCACAGACCGCTTGGGATCTAACTCTAGAGGTCACAAGGATGCAGGAAGGCCTCTTCCAACTTGTCAGGGAAAGGGAATTTTTTTTAAAGTAATTTGACTTCTTGCTGTTTACATATAACTCACAGCTTTATGAAACCTTGGGGAAACTGAGAACCAAATAGCTTTCCTTTGCTTCCCTAATTTGGAAGGTGAGTTCTTGGCATATTGGTGCCTTTCTCCATGGTATTTTTGAGTCCATGTTGGATTCTGAGTTTCCTGTGGCACTAGATAGGCAAGTGACCTTAGATATGGCAAGACAGAGTCGCTGTGCTTTTTATGCCCTGTCTATGAAGTTGCACTCCCACTTCCTCTGTATGCCATTTGTTAGAAGCAAATCACTAAGTGTAGCCCACAGTAAAGAGGAGGGGAACCATCTCTTTAAAAAAGCAGTAGGAAAGAATCCTGGACAATTTTTTTTGACAGGCAGAGTGGACAGTGAGAAAGAGAGACAGAGAGAAAGGTCTTCCTTTTGCCATTGGTTCACCCTCCAATGGCCGCCGCGGCCGGCACACCGTGCTGATCCGATGGCAGGAGCCAGGTGCTTCTCCTGGTCTCCCATGGGGTGCAGGGCCCAAGCACTTGGGCCATCCTCCACTGCACTCCCGGGCCACAGCAGAGAGCTGGCCTAGAAGAGGGGCAACCGGGACAGAATCTAGCGCCCTGACCGGGACTAGAACCCAGTGTGCCGGTGCCGCAAGGCAGAGGATTAGCCTATTGAGCCGCGGCGCTGGCCTAAAAAAGCAGTAGGAAAGAATCCTGGACAAGTTTTAAAGCAACCACAATCCTCCTAGAACTTAGATTAGCAAATGAATTTCCCTCCTTGGCAAAGAACTTGTTGAACTATTATCACTTACTGGTTATTTACCTTTCCCATTGACTTGAGCTACCTAATTTTCTCATATCAATATATAGATAGAAAAGAGCCTATTATGGACCACATTATATTTATTTACATTGACCTGTTATTGTCATATGCAAGAAATTTTAATTACTGAAGTATTCATAAAACTTTAAGCCAGGTTACAAACACTTCTATCTTTTAGAGTGACTATAATATGGTATACTAAGTGTAACAATAAAGTAGTAGCAAGCTGAGGAATAGGGGGAGGTGGTTAGTAATGGCTTCCCAAAAAAAGGACGCTGACACCGTCTATCCTTGAGTGCAGTAGCAAGAGAGGGATACAAGCTGTGGCTCAGGGAAGGCCTTGGTCATGCTGAGAGTGAAGTGAACTAGAGTGAGTGTATATTGATGAATTGATGGTAGCAATTGATGGTGTGGATGGATGGCAGGGGATGGAGTTGGGGTGGGGAAGAGTTCAATACACAGGACTTGACGACAAATCAAATAGGGGAAGGGGCCAAGAATTACAGCTGAACTTCATCTTTTGTTAGAATCCCAAACTCTCAGCTTGTGAAGTATAGTGTACTATCTGATTAAAGAGTTGAATTGTGAATACATCATCATCTGTATTCCATAGAGATGGCCTGTGGAACAGTCCAAGACAAAACAAGAAGATGGCCTATGGCAGCCAGCACTGTGGCATAGCAGGTAAAGTCACTGAGTATGAAATACTGGTTTGAGTCCTGGCTGCTGCACTTCCAGTCCAACTACTGGCCTAGAAAAAATAGCAGAAGATTGTCCAAGTACTTGAAACTTTGCTACCCATGTAGGAGATGTTGGTGAAACTCTTGGCTCCTGACTTCAGCCTGGCCCAGCCCCAGCCCCAGCTATTGTAGCCATCTGGGAAGTGAATCAGTGGGATGTAAGATTCTCTCTCTCTCTCTCTCTCTCTCCTCTCTCTGTAACTCTTTCACATAAATAAATCTGAGAGAAAAAAGCAGCAGCAGCAGCAGAGCAAAAAGGTGGCATGTGAGACTGGCAGGAGGCACAGGCATCACATATAAACATATCTAGGACACTTGCTAGGACCAGGGTGAGGTTTATGACTAAAGCAAGGAAGAGACATGCTCTGAGCTGAGTAGTTTGCCCCTGATATTGGGACAGAGCCACAGAGCCACTAAAGCTGATGCTTGGTTCCAGGACCTCTTTCTTCTACCTTGAGAAATTTCAGTTCAGCTATACATGGAGTCCAGAGCAAAATATCCTCCCCCAACCCCATGAAACAGAGAAACAGGAGGAAGAAGGGTAACATCTGACAATTAAAGTATTAAATGTCAGGCATAATAAAGAGAAGCAACTTTTGAGATAATAAGCCCAGAAACTATCTTCAAATATTGTTGAGTTAATAAACACCCCAAACTCCCAAAGAAGCCAAGAGTGTAGACCTGGATCAGGATTTTCTTGGAACTGTGGCTGATGTTATTATTTGCCTCTCCAGTGGACATTCCTAACTCTCTTCTTGGTGAACACAGCCCCAGATTGTAAGAGGCAGAAATATACCCATACCAATCATAATGGGTGTAAGACCACTAAGCACAATGACCCTCATTCTCCTTTTCCAGATGCACATCTTCTTTGGCCCTTGGAGTCATAGGAAGCCAGTTTAGTCAAAGGTGATCAGTTTGGGCTATTGAGATGTGTAGAGAACTCTACTGTAGATTTTAGGAGTTTGTTTTAAATAGAAAAAAGAAAATTAGGGTATAAGAATTGATTGGCACTGCCTCTTCCCTCTTCTTCCTGCTTAGGTTCCTGGATACCTGGAGTTCCTTTAGTCTTATAATTATGAAGCAACACACAGGGAGATCCACAGGCATGCTGGGGATGATGAGAGCAGGTTAGGAAGTTGAGGTATGCTAACCAACTTTATGCATAATTTTGGGTCACAGGGATCACAGGTATTTGGTAAAACCTAATTCTGGGTTTCTGTGAGGGTGTTTCTAGATGAGATTAACATTTAAATCAGTAGACTGCATCAAGCAGATTGCCCTCCCTAAAGTGGATGGCCCCATCCCATAAGCTGAAGGCCTAAAAAAAATAAAAAGGCTTACACACACCCCACATTCATGCAAGAATGTTCTTCTTGCCTGACAGTCTTGGAACTAGGAACTGAAATGTACCCTCTTCCTGGGTCTCAAGCCTACCAGCCTCCAGATAACCACTACATCACTGGCTGTCCTGAGTCTCTGATTACTGACTCTCTGTGCAGATCTTGGAATTCACTGGTCTTCATAACCTTATGAACGAATTCCTTATCATCTCTGTCTCTGTTTCCCACATCTCTCTCTCTCCCCCTCCCGCTGACTTCCATATATGTTATTTGTTTTGTTTCTCTGGAGACTCCTCATTAATACGTGGGTAATCTTGTATCTCTATTGATGCTGCTGGTCTGCTGCAGCAGACCTGACCTACCCATGTCCATTCTTTTGACAAGGACAAAAATTAAGTGTCTTTTTTGTTCTAGCCATTTAGTCAGTCTTTTGTTTCTTCCAATAAAAAAATATTCCTAATGGTCCCTAGTTATTGCACTAACTCTTCTCCAGTGCTCAACTGAGGCATAAAAACCAATCACCCTAGGACTCCATCCTCCAAAAATGTTTTAACAGCTCTGGGTAGTGCCTAAGAATGCATTTGTTATAAACTTCCCAAAGAATTGTTAGCCTCTGAGAATCCTGGACTGCAGAAAAGAGGGAGATAGCAAGCATGATAGTTAAAGATAGAACATATATGTTTAAAAGAACAAGATAAAAGGCTAAATTTACTTCAAATGGTGTAGCTAAATAGTATTCTAAATGGGCAAAAATCTAGAAAGAAATTCAAAGTATTGATCAGTTGCTTCAAAGTGATGTGATTTTGACTTTTTTGTTTGCTTGCTTTTCATTTCCTTTACAAACAAATCTCTCCTTATTCCTGTGTGTGGTTATGCAGGAAGAACCAATATGACCATCAGACAACTAATTCAGTTTCCCAATTACCAAGGAAAATCAAAAGGACTATCTACAAGCTTCTCTATGGAAATAGTTCAGCCTTTTACACATGTTTTCTCACCATAAATTATTAAATTAACACTTATGTTGATATATCAGCTATGTAAGGATAGGAGAGCAGCACAAAGAGGAGATAGAATAGGGACTCCAACCAGACAGGCTTATTTAGAGAATAAACCTGAGAGGGGCTCACTGCAGAGAGCACACTGGGCAAACACATGGCAGAGAGCAGAGCCCCTTTACAGGCTGGAGCTTATAGTAGAGGAAGCCGAGGGCCGTGGTGGGGAGGGTGTTGGGTAGTGAGCCCCTGGCACTGGCTTTTCAAACTTGGCTGGCCTTCCTCTCTGTGGACTGCTTGGTTGGAGAAGAAAGCAGGGGGAAGGGAAGTCCCTTGTGGGAGGGGAGGAGTTGGATCTACTTTAAGTCATTTAGGCAAAGAACTAAAATGGCTCTATGTCAAGCTGTGAGTCAGATAAGAACAAGATTCAGAATCTTACATCTAGACTCTAGCTTGAGGCCAGGTAAGACCTAGAAACAGGGAAGATTGTACACAACATCCCCACTAACTGCAACGAACGTCAGCTAAGCACCTACTACATCACAGATGGTCTCATTTAATCTCTAGGACAACCAGAACTGGACTGGCAACACAGGTTGGGTCAACACATGACTTTGTTAGGAATTACACCACTAATCTCAAAGGTGCAGACTCAGGTGAAAAAAAAAAAAAAAACAAGACAAAACGTTGGAGAAAATGTTAAAACTGCAGAAGTAAGAAAATGTTGGGAGAACAGAAGCTTGGTGGTGGGAGCGGGTGGGAGGTGCAATCTGAGACTGCAGGTAACCAGTGCTCCCTAGCCTGCTAAAGGACCTGTTACAGCATCAGCAAGATTGATCTCTTCTTCAGATGCATCACCCAAAGAAGGCAAAATTCAAAAATCTCTCCTGTGCTTTAGCCCTACCTAATCCTATAACCTTTCAGGAATAAAACTTTAAAAATCTGAGCTGAAGAAGGGAAATTGCAATGCAGTTATCAGAGTAGGGTTGGAGGATTGTCTTCACTACCCATCCAGCTCTCTGCTAATGAACCTGGGAAGGCAGAGGAAAATGGTCTAAGTGCTTGGGCCCCTGCACCTACATAGGAGACCTGGACAGAGTTTCAGGTTCCTGGTTTCCATGGGCCAGGGTATCAGGGCCATTTGGGGAGTGAACCTGCAGGTGGAAGATCTCTTTCTCTCCCTCTTTCTCTGTCACTGTATTTTTCAAATAAATTATTATTTTTAAGTTAAAATGTTGACACTCCATGCTGTCACTGGGAAATTTCTCTAGGACCAGCTAAAGCAGGCCTGAAATGCCAGGTTCTCTTCCTGCCTGGCTCCAGTCCTATCACTGCTGGCCTCCAGGACTTGCAAAGAAGCTTCCAGCTGGGCCCACTCCAACCAGCAAAGATCACAGGCATCACGGAAGGCTCTGTTATGTCCCGGAGGACAAGCCAGAGCCCTACCCTCTTCAGCCCTTCACCCTCCCTCGCCAGCTGTTCCCTCCCTGTACCCTCTAGTAAATTCAGGAGGGCTGGTGCGCGACCCCTACCACGGACCTGCACCCAGACCCGCGCTCCCGGCCCTGCGAATGTGGAGCAAGGCAAACGGGTTGCCATGGCATAAAGCACAAGAGCACCTCCGTCACAGTTCACATTGGGTGCTAGGAGAGTGAGTGGACCGAGGCTCCCTGGTTTGGTTGCCCTGCTGTCTTCTACACTATGCAGGTTGGATCTCTGGTAGTTTCTCTCAGTGAGGATTGCTCCTAATTAAACCGCGAATTCGGGATGGCTGTGCGTAGTTAGAAAAGGACTGAAGTCGTCAAAAGATGTAGGCCGCCACTTTCTGAGTTAGGCCTTGTAGAAATGACGACATATAAACGTGGTTCTTCACGCAAAAGAACTACGGATTCTTGGAGAAATGACTGATTCTGGGTATGGAGAGGAACCGGGCCTGATCCACAGAGCACAGAGGCTCCCAGTGAGCCTGTTTCAAGAAGACAAGTATTTGCAGTGGACCGCAACACACCTAATACGTTTAAATCCACAAACCCCGAATGGCGCTGAAAACTCCTAATAACCGCATTGTCAATCCTATGGAGGGTGCTAAGGAATCGCCTCATTATTTTAAAACTAGGAAAACAGAAAGTGGAGAAAAATCAAGCATTTTTCCCATATCTGAATACAATCAAATATTTTGAGGCGCTCTTATGAAACTTTCCTGATAATCAGTGAGGTAAGTGTTGGGGTTAAGATAACATTGTCACCCATAATGAATGAATGGCTGTAGATACAACAAAAGCAAACATACAAACAAGCAAACAAAATCCCTGAATCCATAAAGCCTCTAAATCCAAGGAAATAAAGAAACTGAGGAACATGTTAAAGATATTTAGCTGGCATCATGGAGACTGGGAAATTACCAAAAAACGACTCTTCAACAAAAAGTTGTAAAGACACTTAAGAGATAATGCAATTAGTTATTAGGTTCGAAATTGATTTGGATGCTGGTTAAACACAAGCTAAATATTTGTGTATACAAGTGTGGAAATGAGAACAATGGCTGCTGGATAATAAGAAGTGTTATTATTATTTTAAACAACGGACAACAGAATTGTGGCTAATTATTTTTTAAATAACTCTAAAGTTATCCATGAAGTATTTAGGGGTGAAATAATTCAAATTTGCTTCAAAAGTATGTGGATGTTTGAGGGGATGTAGGTGGGAATTTAGATGGCATGAGATGGCCAGGAGTTGGTAATCTTTGAAGCTAGTGATGATCTAAGTTCATCATATTTTGCTTTATATATTTGAACATTTTAAAAGTGAAAGTTAAAAACAACTAATTGAAGTTGGTTTGGAGGATGGGCACAATCTAGTTCATGTTACTCAATCAGATGATGATAAAGACAGAGAAACAGCAGAAAGTGCTGGCTCATTACTGTCAGGAATAAGTCCAGGTTCCCCACTCTACTTCCTTGACATCCAAGGTGGGAAGGGGCTCTTCATGACTACGTAACTTCCCACTAGGCTCCACGGATACCACCCTGGTTTCCTTACTGTTCTCAGGCACCCTTCTCTAACACCACCCCAAGAGGAAGGCAAGGGATGCCTCATTAAGGCATGAAATTCCAGGATCTAATCCTGTGGCTATTGAAGGACGTGCTCAGTACTGGTCTTCTGTGCTATTGTTTCTTTTGGAGTGGTGGGAGCACCTCATTACAGCCTGTGAGTAAAAGTTAAAAAAATAAAAAAGGACAGATGGGCTTATGAGGAGTAGATGTTGGTAAAGGCTTACCTACAGCCTCAGCAAGGCACTCGAGGAATTGCACACTTCGGTCTCAGATCCTAAGGTATTTTGACAAAACTCAATCAGTTTGGCTAAGAACTGAAGCAATTACATAAATATATCTGAATCTGTTCCAGTTACTGCTTCTTTTACTTTTGTTCTGCAATTTCACATTTTGAAAGGAATCAGTTTCCTCTCTGTTCCTTCCCCCAAATTTTGGCATCCCAAGAAAATCTCTTTCCTCTTTATTGTGAAGCCAGTCCTGATTTCTTTCAGTAATAAATATCTATATTTTCTATAATGCTTGTTTTGCTCTTCTAAGGATACAAAAAAGATTATTCTTCCTTTTTAAACTTTTATTTAATGAATATAAATTTCCAAAGTACAGTTTTTGGATTACAGTGGTTCCCGCCGCCCCATAACTTCCCTCCCACCCACAACCCTCCCTTCTCTCACTCCCTCTCCCATTCCATTCACATCAAGATTCATTTTCAGTTATCTTTATATACAGAATATTCTTCCTTTTAGTCTGCCTATAGTATTTAATCCTTACATGGGAAAATTATGAAAAGAAGTCGAGAACTGTATTCTGTTATTACATTTATATAAAACTCTAGAAAACTAAAACAAAATAATATTGATAAAGAAAATCAGTGGTCATTCAAGGATGCTTGAATCACAAAGGGGCATTAGCGTGCTTTTAGAAAAACTTGCAGAGTTGTAGAAGAATTGAACAAAATTATCAAGCAATTGACTTAATTCCCATCTCTAGAAAATTCAGACATCAGTAAGAGAATATATGTTACTCTCAAAAGCATATGGGAACAATATCCTGGACATAAACAAACCTTAAAAATTAAAGAGAATTGCAAATATATAAACACTATGGTGTCCAACAAAAATAAAACCAAAGTAGAAATAATAACAATGATATCTGGAAGATTCTAAGTATTTGGAAATTAAACAATGCATTTCTAAATAATCCATAGACTTCACCCCTCACCCACCCCGGCATTTGTCCTCTCACTGGTTTTGTTAAATAGACGTCCTTAATTTTTTTTCCTTTCAACTTTTATTTAATAAATATAAATTTCCAAAGTACAACTTTTGAGTTATAGCAGCTTTTTCCCCCATAACTTCCCTCCCACCCACAACCATCCCAACTCCCACTCCCTCTCCCATCCAATTCTTCATCATGATTCATTTCTTTATATACAGAAGATCAACTTACTATATACTAAGTAAAGATTTCAACAGACTATACCCACAAAGACACACAAAGTATAGAGTACTGTTTGAGTAGTATACACTATACAAAAATTGACACACAATGGATCAAGGATCTGAACGTAAGACCTGAAACTATGAAATTATTAGAGGAAAACAGTTCTTGTACAGG
Source organism: Oryctolagus cuniculus (assembly GCF_964237555.1). Classification (NCBI taxonomy): domain Eukaryota; kingdom Metazoa; phylum Chordata; class Mammalia; order Lagomorpha; family Leporidae; genus Oryctolagus; species Oryctolagus cuniculus. The sequence continues at coordinate 34,524,753 of NC_091445.1, forward strand.
GGAAGTACTGCAAGACATTGAATAGGCCAAGTATTCTTGGGTAAGACCCCAGAAGCGCAAATAATAAAAGAAAATATAGTGGGGAGATTCCAAGCTGGCAGAAGGAAGAGGGAGCTTATTGATCTAGTCCAGGAGAAGATAGTTTAATAAAAATTGTGATAGTGTAGTCTCAGGGAAGAGTTAGGAAAAATCAGCAGAGGAAATTTTTCCATAATTAGAGGGACACAGTGGACCTACGTGGAGGGCATGGGTGCCCACAGCTCGGAACTCCAGCAGCTGAGAGCCTCCACACCAGTGCGGGAAAGTGAGGTGAGATGAGAGCACAGTAGCTCGAGACACTGGCAGAAAAGCAGCAGGAAGAGCCTAGAGGGAATGGGGGTTGAAGCCCTGTGGGGAAAAGTACACCAGCCTAACTAGAGGAGAGAAAAAATAAAAGGGATGGTGCAGACACGATTCTCTCTCCCCAGTCACCTTACAAAGGAATATAAGCCAATAGAGCAGGCACCATTTTGGACATAGGTAACAGCTGTCCAGCTCATGTCTGCACCTGGCAGTCACTCAAGCGGAGAAATCTGACTCTGGTGGGGAAGGAGGCTAAGACCTAGTGATGGTGTGGAGCTTCTGAACTGGGACTGTGGGAAAAAAAGGATCTGCGCAGATCCTTTGTGTATTCCTTGGGACAGAGCATACGAATATTGTACTCACTGGGGCTAGCACTCAGGCACTGATTGCCATCAAGGAGAAGAACTCAGCTGAACAGAATTACTTCCCCTCTGATTAACAAAAAAGAGGGAGAGAAGATTTACCACACCAAACCTGGGTGTATCACCTTAGGCACACACTTAACCCTGAAGAACTAAACAGAGCACTCTGACCACACCCACCAAAGTCTCTAGATTCACTGAAAGCAGGCAGTCCACTTATCTACAAAGTTATAGTGCAATTATAAAAGCAGCCAAGCAGAAAAAAGAAGAAACCAATGAGTACCTCCACAAATGCCGAACAAGAAATGCAACAATCCAAAAAACAAGAATAAGGAAGACAACATAATGCTCCCAAAAGAACATGACACTTCAATACAAGATTATGAAGACAGATGGAAGAAATGCAGGAAATGGAACTCAAAAAATTGATGATAAGAATGCTTAGAAGTACTCAAAAGCAAATGCATGAACTACTGAAATCTATTCAGGACATGAAAGAAAATATCACTCATGAAAATGAAATTTTAAGGAGGAATCAAAATGAAATGAAGAATTCAGTAGAACTTGAAATTGAGATTTTGAAGAGAAATCAAGATGAAATGAAGAATTCAATAGAACAAATAAATCAGTTGAGAGCCTAAAAACAGAATCAGTGAGGCAGAAGAGAGAATATCAGACTTAGAAGACAGAGCACAGGAAAGTATATAGTCAAACCAAAGACAAGAAGAGGAAATTAGAATTCTAAAAAATATTGTTGGGAATCTACAGGATACTATTAAAAACCTAACATTTGGGTTCTAGGAGTTCCTGAAGGCATGGAGAGAGAGAAAGGATTAGAAGGCCTTTTTGAGATACTAGCAGAAAACTTCCTGGGTTTGGAGAAAGAAAGAGACATTCAAGTACAGGAAGCACACAGAACTCCCAATAGATATGACCAGAAGAGATCCTTGCCACAACACATTGTAATCAAACTCACCACAGTGAAACATAAAGAAAAGTTTCAAAAATGTGCAAGAGAGAAATGCCAGATTACTCTCAGAGGATCTTGGATTAGACCTCTCATCAGAAACCCTACAGGCTAGGAGGGAATGGCGAGTTATAGCCCAAGTACTAAGAGAAAAAAACTGCCATCCCAAAATATTATATCCTGCAAAGCTCTCATTTGTGAATGAAGGTGAAATAAAGACCTTTTGTAGCAAACAGAAATGGAAAGAATTTGTCACCACTCATCCAGCCCTGTAAAAGATGCTCAAAGATGTGTTACACAGAGAAACACAGAAACATGGTCATCAATACAAAAGAAGGTAAAGGAAGAAAATCTCTCAGTAAAAGATCACAGGAAGTTAAAACTATATATTAGAAATATTTTTGGAAAAATGGCAAGGCAAAGTCACTACTCATCAGTAATCACATTCTATGTAAATGGTCTCAGCTCTCCAGTTAAAAGACTGGCTGAATAGGTTAAAAAACAAAACCCATCTATTTGCTGCTTACTAGAAACACATCTTTCCAACAAAAGTGCATGCAGACTGAAAGTGAAAGGTTGGAAAAAGATATTCCATGCCAACAGAAACCAAAAAAGAGCTAGCTAGCATAGCCATATTAATATCACACAAAATAGACTTTAACACAAAACTGTTAAAAGAGATAAAGAGGGGCACTATATAATGATTAAGGGGATCAATTCAACAGGAAGATGTAACTATTATAAATGTATATGCACCTAATTACAGGGCACCGGTTTCTTCAAAATATATGTTAAGATGCTTAAAGGGAGACTTAGACTCCAATACAATAGTATTGGGGGACTTCAATACTCTACTTTCAGCAACGGACAGATCAACTGGCAGAAAATCAACAAGGAAACTGCAGGTTTAATTGACACTCTAGACCAAATGGATCTAACAGATATTTACAGAACTTTTCATCCTACACTTGAAGAATACACATTCTTCTCAGCAGTACATGGAACCTTCTCTAGGATTGACCACATACTAGGCCATAAAGCAAGTCTCAGCAAATTCAAAAGAATTTGAATCATACCAGGCAGCTTCTCAGACAACAGTGGAATGAAGCTGGAAATTAGCAACTCAGGAATCCCTTGAGCATATGCAAACACGTAGAGACTGAACACTCCTGAATGAACACTGGGTCATAGAAGAAATCAAAAGATAAATCAAAAATTTTCTGGAAGCAAATGAATATAACTACACAACATTTCAAAACTTACGGGATACAGCAAAAGCAGTGTTGAGAGGAAAGATTATAGCAATAGGTGCCTAAATCAAGAAATTGGAAAGATACCAAATAAATAAGCTATCAGTGCATCTCAAGGATCTAGAAAAACTGGAGCAAACCAGACCCAAAACTAGTAGGAGAAGAGAAATAATTAAAATTAGAGAAGAAATAATCAGAATTGAATTAAAAAATACAAAGATCAACAAAATGAAGGGCTGGTTTTTTTAAAAATAAACAAAATTGACGCACAATTGGCCCACTAACCCAAAAAAGGAGAGAAGACCCAAATACATAAAATTAGAGATGAAAAAGGAAATGTATCACAGACACCACAGAAATAAAAAGAGTCATCGGAAATTACTACAAAGAATTGTATGCCACCAAACTGGAAAATCTAGAAGAAATGGATAGATTCCTGGACACATATAATCTACCTAAATTGAACTATGAAGACATAGAAAACCTAAACAGACCCATAACTGTGTCATAAATTGAATTAGTAATAAAGGCCCTCCCAACAAAGAAAAGCCCGGGACCAGATGGATTCACTGCTGAATTCTACCAGACATTTAAAGAAGAACTAACTCCAATTCTTCTCAAACTGTTCAAAACAATTGAAAGACAGGGAATCCTCCCAAATTCTTTCTATGAGACTAGCATCACCTTAACTCCTAAACCTGAAAAAGATGCAGCAGAGAAAGAATTACAGACCAATATCCTTGATGAACATTGATGCAAAAATCCTTACAAAATTCTATCAGATTATCAAACAATACATCCAAAAGATCATCCACCCAGACCAAGTGGAATTTATCCCTGGTATGCAGGGATAGTTCAACATTCTCAAATCAATTAATATGACACATCACATTAACAAACTGAATAAAAGAAACCGTATGTTTATCTCAATAGATGCAGAGAAAGCATTTGATAAAATACAATACCCTGTCATAATGAAAACTCTAGGAATTTTGGGTATAAAAGGAACATTCATCAACACAATCAAGACAATTTATGAAAATCCCACAGACAGCATGCTATTGAATGAGGAAAAGTTGGAAGCATTTCTGTTGAGATCCAGAACCAGACAAGGATGTCTACTCTCACCATTTCTATTCAATATATTCCTGGAAGTTTTATCCAGAGCAATCAGGCAAGAAAAAGAAATCAAAGGGATACAAATTGCGAAGGAGGAAGTCAAACTATCCATATTTGCAGATTTCATGATTCTATATATAGGGATCCAAAAGACTCCACCAAGAGACTATTGGAACTCATAGAAGAGTTTGGTGAAATACCAGTATATAAAATCAATACACAGAAATCAACAGTCATTTTATACACAGGCAATGCCACATCTAAGAAAGAACATCTAAGGTAAATCCCATTCACAATAGCTAAAAAAATACAGATATCTTGGAATAAATTTAACCAAAGATGGCAAATATCTCTATGACAAGAATTACAAAGCAGTAAAGAAAGAAATAGAATAAGATACAAAAAATGCAAAAATTTTCCACGTTCATGAATTGGATCAATCTCACAAAACGTCCATTATTCCAAAAGCAATTACAGATTCAATACTATAGCAATCAAAATACCAAAGATATTCTTCCCAGATCTAGAAAAAACAATGCTGAAATTCATATGGAAACATGGGAGACGTCAAATAGCTCAAGCCTTCTTATACAACAAATACACAGCTGGAGGCATCACAATACCAGATTTCAAGTCATACTACAAGGCATTTAAAATCAAAACAGCCTTGTACTGGTACAAAAACAGATGGACAGATCAATGGAACAGAATAGAAACACCAGAAATCAATCCAATCATCTTATATTTCATTAAGAAGCTAAAAACAATCACTGGTCCAAGAACAGTCTCTTCAACAAATGGTGCTGGGAAAACTGGATTTCCACATGCAGAGGGATGAAGACCCTTACCTTTCACCTTACACAAAAATCCACTCAAAATGGATTAAAGAATTAAATCTATAAACCAACACAATCAAATTATTAGAGAACATTTGGGAAATCCTGCAAGACATTGTCGCAGGCAAAAGTTTGTGGAAAAGACCCCAGAAGCACAGGTAGTCAAAGCCCAAATTAACAAATGTGATTACATCAAATTGAGAAGTTTCTGTACTGCAAAAGAAATGCTCAGGAAAATGAAGAGGCAAATGACATAATGGGAGACAATATTTGCAAACTATGCAATTGAAAAGGATTAATAACCAGAATATATAAAGAAATCAAGAAACCCTAAACAACAAAACAAACAACACAGTTAAGAGATAGGCAAAGGTCTTAAACAGACATTTTTCAAAAGAGGAAATCCATACGGCCAATAGACACATGGAAAAATGTTCAGGATCACTAGCCATCAGGGAAATGCAAATCAAAACCGCAATGAGGCTTCCCCTCACCCCGGTTAGAATGGCTCACATACAGAAATCAACTAACAACAGATGCTGGCGAGGATATGAGGAAAAAGGCACACTAATCCACTGTTGGTGGGAATGCAAACTGATAAAGCCACTATGATAGACACTTTGGAGATTCCTCAGAAACCTGAATATAGCCCTACCACATGACCCAGCCATCCCTCTCCTCAGAATTTACCCCCCAAAAATTAAAAGAAATAAATAAATGAGCTATCTGCATTTCAATGTTTACTGCTGCTCAATTCACAATAGCTAAGACATGGAATCAACCTAAATGCCCATCAACAGTAGACTGGATAAAGAAATTATGGGACATGTACTCTATAGAATACAGCAGTAAAAAAATGAAATCCTGTCATTCCTCAAATGGAGGAATCTGGAGCACATCATGTTGTGAAATAAGCCAGTCCCAAAGGGACAAATATCATATGTTCTTCCTGATCTATGACAATTAACTAAGCACCTAAAAAGAAACTTGTAAAAGTGAAACTGACACTACTGAGAAACAATGACTTGATCAGCCCTTGTCCTGACTGTCGAGGAACAGCTTACTACTTTATTCTTTTTAGCATTTTCTTGTTCTACTTAATACCATTAGTTGAACTCATTAATTAACACACAATTATTCTTAGGTGTTTAAGTTTAACTGAAAATTGATCCCTGTTAAAAATAAGACTGAGAATAAGAGAAGGTGGAGATGTACAGTTCGGGACACGCTCACTCGGACTTACCCCTACTGGTATAGCTAGAAACTTGCCATGGGACTCCAGATCCCATTTCCTTTGGGTAAATTCTAAGAACTGGGATTGCTGCGTTGTCTAGTAGCGCTATATTCAGGTTTCTGAAGCATCTCCAAAGTGTCTTCCACAGTGGCTTTACCAGTTTGCATTCCCACCAACAGTGGATTTGTGTCCCTTTTTCCCCACATCCCCACATCATTGTGGTTTTGATTTGCATTTCCCTGATTGCTAGTGATTCTGAACATTTTTTCATGTGTCTGTTGGCCATTTGGATTTCCTCTTTTGAAAAATGTCTATTGAGGTCCTTGGCCCATCTCTTGAGTGGGTTGTTTGTTTTGTTGTTTTGGAGTTTCTTGATCTCTTTGTAGATTCTGGTTATTAATCCTTTATCAGTTGCATAATTTGCAAATATTTTCTCCCATTCTGTCAGTTGCATCTTCAATTTTCTGACTGTTTTTTTGTAGTACAGAAACTTCTCAATTTGATGTAATCCCAATTGTTAATTCTGGCTTTGACTGCCTGTGCCTCTGGGGTCTTTTCTAGGAAGTCTTTGCCTGTGCCTATATCTTGCAGGTTTTCTCCAATCTTCTCTAATAATTTGATGGTGAATTAAGGTGATGCTGGCCTCGTAGAAAGAATTTGGACAGATTCCCTCTATTTCAATTGTTTTGAATATTTTGAGAAGAATTGGAGTTAGTTCTTGAAATGTCTGGTAGAATTCAGCAGTGAACCCATCTGTTCCTGGGATTTCTATGTTTGGAGGGTCTTATTACTGATTTAATTTCTGTTGGTAATGGGTCTCTTTAGGTTTTCTGTCTTCATTGCTCAGTTTAGGTACATTGTATGTGTCTAGGAACCACTCCGTTTCTTCTAGGTTTCCCGGTTTTTTGGCATACAGCTCTTTTTAATAATTTCTGATGATTCTTTTTATTTATGTGGTTTCTGTGGTTACATTTCCTTTTTCAAATCTAATTTTATTGATGTGGGTCTTCTCTTTTTTGGTTAGTTGGGCCAATGATTTGTCAATTTGTTTATTTTTGTTTGCTTTAAATATTTTTATATATTTGAAAGTCAGAGTTACAGAGAGAGGAAAGACATAGATCAAGAGAGAGCCCTTCTGTCTGTTGGTTAACTTCCCAAATGGCTGCAACACCCAGGGCTGGACCAAGCTCAGCCATGAGCCAGGAGATTCATCCTGGTCTCCCACATGGGTGGCAAGGGCCCAAGCACCTGGGTGATCCTCTGCCATTTTCCTAGGCACAGTAGCAGGGAGCTGGATCAGAAGCAGTGCAACTGGGATTCTCCAGGGCTCATATGGGGTGGCAGATTTACCTATTGTGCCATGTGGCTGGCCCCTTGGAGCACATCTTTAAGGACCTCAGGCTCAGCTTCCTTGCTGGTGGAGCAGCCCAGGGGGTCTCCCCTCAGTGCTGTCAGCAGGGCCGGGTCAGAGTCCCCTGTGCAGCACATACCTTACCTGTGAGTGGGAAGGACCCAGAGCTAGCCCTCTCTGTTCACCAGTTCTGTCCTAAGGGGATACCCCCATGCTGTCCCCCAGAATCAACACACAAGAGAGCAGGCATCTTGTTCAAGTCTGCAGGGGAGAAGCAAAGAGAACATGGAAGCCTGGATGACTTGGAGAGCTCAGGGCCCCTGTCTAACTTTAAAAGAAACCATATATTTCCTTCAGAGTTTCCTACACTACCCAGAGTTGGGGGGGTGGGGAACATTCCAGCAGGAGACTCCAATTCAGCTCCAACTCTGAGCACAGGACAAGGCCAGTAGGCAGGGCATCTGGGGTAGGGAGAGGAAGAGGTGTATATGGTTTACAGTGGTCTGGATATGACCAATCTGATGGCAAAGGAGAAACTCTCATGACTGCCACAAAGCATTTCTCCAGCCTGATGCCCTTGAACTAGCACCCTGAGGGACTCACTCTGCACACCCAGCCCCACAGACATACCTGCATTGTTCAGAGTGACAGGATCCTCAAATTTTAAAATAAAGCACGGTCTTCTGTAGCTGAGTCTTTTTATGTTTTTCTTGCTTCCGTGTGCCCCTTGATAGATTCTACCTCTCAGGGAAATCAATACAAGCTTTAATCAAGAATTAAATAAAATCCCAAACTGCCAACATTACATGGCAATGCTCACCGAAGCCACTTGGACCTAGAATTTCCTTCCTTTTTTCTTTTTTTTTGGGACAGGCAGAGTGGACAGTGAGAGAGAAAGAGACAGAGAGAAAGGTCTTCCTTTTTGCCGATGGTTCACCCTCCAATGGCCACCGTGGCCAGCGTGGTGCGGCCGGCGCATTGCGCTGATCCGAAGCCAGGAGCCAGGTGCTTCTCCTGGTCTCCCATGGGGTGCAGGGCCCAAGGACTTGGGCCATCCTCCATGCACTCCCGGGCCATAGCAGAGGGCTGGCCTGGAAGAGGGGCAACCGGGACAGAATCCAGCGCTCCGACCGGGACTAGAACCCGGGGTGCCGGCGCCGCATGGTGGAGGATTAGCCTATTGAGCCACAGCGCTGGCAAGAATTTCCTTCTTCTCCTTGACCAGCCTTATAATTTTTAGGAAAATAGATATCATCTTTTGAGTAGTTTGGGACATCTCATCATCACAGAAAACAAGTTCTTAGTGTATTTTATTACAAAGGTGAAAATGAGGCCTCCAATTGTGTCTGCCCCCCAAGAAAGTGATAGGCCATGGACAGCATAAAGAACACAAGTAGAGTAGCTCCAAGTTATGTAATGCACAGCTGCGTGCCATGCTCCTGCCCATGGGCATAGGCTTCGAGAGCTCAGAGTCAATCATGATCAGAAATATTCCTGGAACACAGAGAAACATCCCCCATTATCATGGGACCCAGGGGCGTCTGAGAATGAGGGGCCTGCTTCACACCAGACATGGCTTCCTCAAGCCATCACACACTGCAGTTGGCATTGACCCCAAACAGTGCACCTCTTCCCACCCCTTGTAGGAGGCCAGGCCCCTAGGTGGTCACACCCATCACCACCATCACTCAGCAGCCATGCGTGTCCAGGATTGTGCACCTGCACACAACCTTCATGATGGGTGGGGGACTCTGAGCTCCCTGGGAGTTTCCTAGAGTCTAACTCAGTCTCCCTATGTTTCCTGTGATCGTGTCCTATGTCTTCAGGGTGAGCTTCTCAGGTTGTGCAAGCACTCCTTGGGAAAAGAAAACAGAGGTAGAAAATGGGCCTGGAGAGAGCATAGCAGGTGCCAGCTAGATCAGGAATGGAAGAAGTGAGGACAAAAGATTTAACAAGGATGAAGCCAATGGTGAACCCAGCCAAGGCGAGGGCTCAGAGCCTGCAGTTACCGACTGTGAATCAACAGAGCAGAGTTTGGCACCCAGATCCCACATCAGAGCTATTTCTGGAGTGAGAGTTAAAGGCCAGCAAGGGCTGGGACACTCTCAGAGAGCAGCAGAGGCCTTCATGCTAGCTGCAGCCAGTACCAAGGTATTCCTGGGCTGCCCCTCTTTGTGGCTGGGCATAGCTAGCTCAGGGCTCGGGTGGGGTGGGGTACACACAGGCTGCGGTTTTCTTCCTTTTTTGCCAGCAGAGCACCTGAGCAGCTAACTGGTAGAAAAGAGGACCTTCAGCTACAGCCTTGCAGGTTCAGAGACCAGAGGTCTGCCAAGGGCCTGCGGTAGATGGTAAAACACACAGGGGGTAGGGGGAGGACCACATGGTAAGCCCAGGCCCACACTCAGGTTTGAGAACAGTCCTCTTGGGGCAGCTACGCTGGAGAGCATGCACCCAGTGATTTAGGGACTCCTCCCTGCAGCTAGGACCCACCAGCCACCAGGAGTACCACTCGGGGGGCCAGCCTCTGACATAAGGGCCTATGGGAGGACATTCATCATGCAAACCACAGCGATCACTTAAATTACATCACAAACATGACTTTCTCTTCTGTGGACACACAATGTGACCTGCTCGAATACTCTGAGGGGTCACTCTGAGTTCCCAAGACATCAGAATACCCCACACAAGGGACAAGCTGGGCTCATGAGGGTGAGCAGTGGGGTATGCTTGTTTTCAAGTGTAGACAATTTATAGTCCTCATTCCAGCCCTTGGGGACTGTGTTTTAATGAAAATGTAAGAATGATTTGTAAGTGTGGCATTAATTGCTTACATGTAAATAGCTGATTGTGAAATGCTTAAGTGTTTGTTTGAAACTGGTTTATTCCCTTTAAACCTTGGCCTGCAGATTGATTTGCTTTCACAATTTACTCTACAACCCCTGATTTTGTAGATGACACAAAGGTAAATTTCAACTAACTAGCCATCTAGTCTGGGCTTTTTTTTTGTTGGGAGGGTCTTTATTACTGATTCAATTTCTGTCATGGTTATGGGTCTGTTTAGGTTTTCTATATCTTTCATGGCTCAATTTAGGTAGGTTGTATGCATCCAAGAATCTATCCACTTCTAAGTTTCCCAGTGTGTTGGCATACAGCTTTTTGTAGTAATTTCTGATGATTCTTTTATTTCTGTGTTGTCTATTGTTACATTTCCTTTTTCATCTATAATTTTATTGATTTCAATCTACTCTTTCCCATTTTGGTTTTCTGGTCAATATGTGTCAAATTTGTTAACTTTTTCAAAAAATCAAACCAGCTCTTTGTTTTGCTGATCTTTTGTAGTTTTTTGTTTCCATTCTGTTGCTTTCTTCTGTAATTTTAATTATTTCATTTCTCCTACTAGCTTTGGGCTTGGTTTGCTGTCATTTTTCTAGATCCTTGAGATGTATTGATAGCTCATTTATTTGGTGCCTTTCCAATTTGTTGATATAGGCAGCAATTGCTATAAACCTTCGTCTTAACACTGCTTTTGCTGTATCCCATAAGGCTTTTTTTAATTAATTAATTTTTTTGAAAGAGTTACACAGAGAAAGAAGGAGAGGCAGAGAGAGAGGTCTTTCATCTGCTGGTTCATTCCCCAATTGGCCGCGATGGCCGGAGCTGCACTGATCCGAAACCAGAAGCCAGGAGATTTTTCCAGGTCTCCCACTTGGGTACTGGGGCACAAGGACTTGGGCCATCCTCTACTGCTTTCTCAGGCTATAGCAGAGAGCTAGATTGGAAGTGAAGCAGCAGGGTTTCGAACCGGCACCCATATGGGATGCCGGTGCTTCAGGCCAGGGCGTTAACCCACTGTGCCACTGTGCTGGCCCCAGGTTTTATCTTTGTACTATGACTCTGTCGTTAAGTGGAATATCTGCTTTCAGTGAATATCTACAGACACGTGGTGGGTGTGGCCAGGGAGCTCTGTTCTGTTCTCTAGGGTGAAAGGCCTTTCTAAAGTGACACACCCAGGTTGGTACAATAAATCTCCTCTTTTTATTTTAATCATAAATGAGGCTAATTCTGTTCAGCTGAGCTTCTCTTCTCAAAGGAGACCAGAGCCAGAGTGCTAGCCCCAGTGGGTTTAATATTCATCTGGTCAGTCCCAATGACCACACAAAGGATCTGTGCAGTCCTCAGTGAAAGTTCAGATTCCCCAGCCCTGAGTGTTTAAAGTCTCCCACTGTGACTTCCCCATGTCCCAGCCACACTGTGAATCCTCCCACACAGTCTCAGGTTTTTTTCGCAGTCCTGGCACACAACCTTCCCACAATCACAGGAACAGAGCCCCTGTTAGTCCTCCCCACCAGAGTTAGGTGTCTCCACTAACTTGGCTGGTTGCTGGGCATGGGCATGAGCTGGTGCAGCTGTTATGTCTATCCAAAATGGCATCCATTCTATCAGCTTGTTATAGGACACCATTGTAAGGTGATCAGGGAGAGAGAAATGTGTTCCTCCCTTTTTTTTTTTCTTTCTCTAGTTTGGCAGGTACACTGTACCCCACAGATCTCCAAGCTGAGTTCCCTCTAGGCTCTTCCTGTAGATTTTTTGGTAGTGGCTTGGGCTGCTGCAGTCTGATCTCACCTCATTCACCAACACTGATGGGTAGGCTCTTGGTTGCTGGGGTCTAGAGTTGTGGGTATCTATGCTCTCCACATAGGTCCACTGTGTCCCTCTAATTTGGGTAGAGTTTCCTCTGCCATTTTCTTCCTAACTCTTCCCTGAGACTGCACTCTCTCTACTTTTTTTAAACTATCTTCTTCTAAATAAGGTCCTTCCCTCCTTTGCCATCCTGGAAGCTCTCCCTTTTTTTTTGTTGTTGTTGATTTTCTGTCTTGTAGATGTTTCTGCTGATGAAAGTGAAGTGTTGAAGCCCCCTGTTACTATTGTATTGGAATATATGCCTCCCTTTAGAGCTATTAACATTTCTTTTAAATAGCCAGATGTCCTGTAATTGGGTTCACATATAGTTATTATAGTCACATATTTTTGTTGAATTGATTCCTTGATCATTACATAGTATCCTTCTTTGCCTCTTTTAACAGTTTTCGTGTTAAAGTTGTACAGGGTGTTTTCATTCCAGCTGCTTTCACTTAACAATATATGAGGATACTTCAAAAATTCCATGTGAAAAATGAAATTAAAATCTTATTTTTTTGTGAAAATTGTCAAATACATGAAATTTTTTCATAATACACATTTTCTATTACTTTTTCAAGATATTGCATACATTTAGGTTTCCATTATGTCATTTTGTGGTTTAATGGATAATTTCTTCTTGTCACTGAACATAGTTAAGTGTATCAATGTACTAATTTGCTTTATTGAAGGACATGTTAGTTCTTCCAATTATTGTCAGTTATGGTTAAATCAGCTCTAAACATTTTGTGTTAGCTTTTGAGTGTAGATAAGTTTTCAAGTAATTTAAGTAAAATAAAAAAACATGTTTAACTTTGTATAAAATTGCTGAGCATATTTCCAAAGACTAAGAGTATTTGCATTTCCATTAGCAATAAATGAGAATCCTGTTTCTCTGCAATCCTGTCAAATATTATCATTTCCAGTGTTTGGATTTTAGCCAAATATGTTATTTTCTTATTTTTATACTTACTCCACTTTGTGGTTTTTATTACCATTTATTTTGAGTTATTTAAAACTGAGTTATTTATGATTTCTTAACGTATAAGGTTTTGTATTTTTAAATTGTTTTTGTTTTTAATTGCCTTGTAGTAAGAAAATGTGTTCTTTTTATTGGTAGAATTGTGGTGAAAAATTTAGCTTCTGATCTAGTAAGTGATCAATCCCTGTGCGTTTCCATAAGCTTGAAAAGACTGCATAATCTCTAATTGTGGGCCGGCGCCGCGGCTCACTAGGCTAATCCTCCACCTGCGGTGCCGGCACACCGGGTTCTAGTCCTGGTTGGGGCGCCGGTTCTGTCCCGGTTGCTCCTCTTCCAGTTCATCTCTCTGCTGTGGCCTGGGAAGGCAGTGGAGGATGGCCCAAGTGCTTGGGCCCTGCACCTGCATGGGAGACCAGGAGGAAACTCCTGGCTCCTGGCTTTGGTGCAGCATGCCGGCTGTAGTGGCCATTTGAGGGGTGAACCAACGGAAAAGGAAGACCTTTATCTCTGTCTCTCTCTCTCTCACTAACTCTGCCTGTCCAAAAAAAAAATCTCTAATTGTGGATGTCTTGCTTAGAGTTTCTAATGAGTGACTGACTGATTGATTCTTTGTCTTTCCCCTTACCTGAACCTGAACTGATATCTTCCTCAACATCTTGAGTTCCTTGACACTAAGACTGTTTCATTTTATAAAGTTCTTCCCTGTCTAGTCTCACAATCAGAGTCCTGTCTCTCAACTCAAAACAGGAAAAGAATGAGCAGGACTACCACAGCAACTCGTGGAACACCTCACCTTTCGAATGATTACAATCTTCTGCTAAATCAACCTCCCTTGTTCTGCCGCCACCCAGGACAAAGTCCCCTCAACATTCTTTCTGTTTCCTTGATGGTCTGGCAATAAATGTAGTGACTGAAAGACCAGAGTGTTGATACTCCAAGCACACAGCCATTTCTATGTCCGGAAGACTATGAGGACAGCACAGTTTGCCATCAGCTCACCCGGATCTTCTCCTTGGCTCCTGCACTTGGGACAGCTGTTCTCATTCCTTCTCTCTCACTAAATTATCCAATCCATCCCTGCTGTCATCTGTTTCCATGGCATGAAATCACTGCACTGGAATCCGTATGTGGCCCTTGTGCTGATATTGTTTTTCAGTCTTCTCGAGCTGGGGTCAGGTAAGCTATCCAGAACAATTTCTCTCTATATGCTTTTGAAGACCAACAGATTGAATTCGTTACCTGCAATCATTGTACTGCAATGGAGTTGGGCAGATTTGTTATTTGTATTCTTCCAGCTTCTCCTAACCCGAGCCTGGTATTTACCAATACAAAGGGCTATGGGAGACATGGGGCAGTGGGAAGAACTCAGGCACTAGAGACACTAGTATAGTAGCCCAGAACAAGTTGAGGAGAGTGAAGCACAAAGGTAGGAATGCCATAGAGAGTTGTTAAAGGGTAGGTTAATGCTGAGGGCAACTGGGATTCAGTCTCATTGAGATAATCTGAGAAATTTTTTTGAGGAATTCTGTATACAATGGCTCAGAATAATCTCAGTAAGACCTAAAAGATGTTTGGTGCTCACTTACTGCATGCTGTTCCCCACTGGTTATGATGTATCCTCAGGATGGTTAAAATCTTGGTACTTCTAGGCTGTCCTGCCCTAACTCAGTCCCAAAGAGTAGGAAGGAGGGTTACAGCTCAAAGGTCAGGTTTCTGAGGTGGAGCTTTCAGTGGGCAGAAGAAGCACCAATTGCTATGTAGGGGGACTCAGGTGGAGTTGTGAGTTGAGAAGCAGTTCTGAAGCATCTGCTTCTTCAGGTCAACAGCTGATCAGTTTATTCTGAAAAGTCAGATTTCATTTAGTAACTGCCTCCTTTTCATAGTAATGAATTGTATATCACACGAAGAATTGGAGGATAGGAGCAAATAGCCTCAACACAGTAGAATGTGGGGTGAGGGGAGTTGGAGATGATGATTGGTCATTTAATTAGTTAATGCTGTGTGCACGTGTTGAAATATTATACTGACCCCCACAACATCCAAATACTGCATTTTAATAAAATTAATAAAATAAAAATCATATAATAGGTATTTATATATAATATAAACCCATGTAAGAGGGTGTATATAAAAGACTGTGAAATAAGCCTGTGAAGGATGGGGCTATCAACCCAGAGATTGGGAGCTTCAGTGGTGACTGAGATGGGATGAGGTGAAAGTCTGAGTCAATTACACAGTGCATAGTCTGAGTTCTTGGGTAACTCCTTGTTGGGAAAACTTGGGCAGCCTTGTTCTTCGCTCCCAGGCTGAGACACAGCCAGATATGCAACTGTGTCCAGGTGGTTTTTCTGGTTTGGGTAAGGCAGGTGAATGGCAGCTGGTATGGGTCATGCATGAAGGAGAATCCAAGGCAGGAGGTTAATTGGTAACGATCAGGCTGGGGGAAGTGCTGCAAGTGGCAGATCACACACAATGGGTGTCTGTCCTGTAGTTCTGCAGGGTCCACAGCACATGTAGCACTATTTCTTTCCCTCCAAAATAGAAATTGCAGCTATCTCAGAGCTCTTGGAAAGCTCTAATAAAATAATGACCATAATTATAGGTCTTAAATCACCATCAGTAGTACTTATTATTAATATCAATTAACTTTACTGCCACACATAGTTCACTACTGACCAAAGAAAACCTAGTAGGAATGCTGTGCTGTACTTGGAAAATGAGTGGCACTGCATTCAGGTGCCAGATCTTGGCAATCTCCTCCTCTACCTCCTTTCCCAAATCAATGAGAAAATGAAGGACAGTAACTTTGAATTGAAGTTATATTGTGAAGAAACAAGCACTGATCAAATGCAGAAACTTCCTACCAGCCTTTACTCCTTGACATATGTGCCTAAATGAAGAAAGCTAGACTTGCTGTTCTTTGTTCTCTTTATCCACATCAAATAAAAATACAGGGAAATACTCTGCAAAGTCTTGCTTCTTGGTGGGCATTGTGAACAATGGTAATTTTCTAGAGCATTTAAGTCATTTTTAGAATCAACAAATTATACAGATTTGATTGTATAAATTAAGTTTATAAATTAGCAAAATAAAAGTGATTTAATTCAGACATGAAAAGAATCGTGGAGGGGCCAGCACTGAAGCATATTAGGTTAAGCCTCCCTCATACATGTCCCAGCTGCTCTTCTTCCTATCCAGCTCTGTGTGGCTTGGGAAGGTCTGGAAAATGGCCCAAGTGCTTGGGCCCCTGCACCCACGTGGGAGAAGAACAAGCTCTTGGATCCTGGTTTTGGATCAGTTCCTTTCTGGCTGTTGCAGCCATTTGGGAAGTAAGCCAGCAGAAGGAAGAGATTTCTCTCTGTCTCTCCCTCCTTGATTGTTACTGTATCACTTAAATAAACAAGAAATCTTTTTTAAAAGAAGATTTGTCTATTTATTTGAATGTCAGAGTTACACAGAGAGGAGAGTCAGAGAGAGAGAGGTCTTCCATCCACTGGTCCGCTCCCCAATTGGCTGTTAACAGCCAGAGCTGTGCTGATCTGAAGCCAGGAGCCAGGAGATTTTCTGGGTCTCTGATGTGGGCACAGGGACCCAAGGACTTGGAGGCCATCTTGCACTGCTTTTGCAGACCATAGCAGAGAGCTGGATTGGAAGTGGAGCTTCTGGGACTCGAACTGGCATCCATATGGGACAGCAGCACTGTAGGCAGTGGCTTTATACACTATACCACAGTGCCAGCCCCACAAAAACTCTTTTAAAAAAGAATTATGGAATACATTTCAGAAAGATTTATAAAAATTTAAAGTAAAAAAATGATGGTAAATGTTTTACATTTATTTGGACCCATTTTACCTTCAATTTACATGCAGTGCGCCATATGTACACACATACTTTCATGCATAAATTAGTAAATAAGAACATGTGAATTCACCAAAAGACATTTCCCAAGAGAATGTATACATATACATTGAAGGTAGCAGGCCTTAAAATGCTAATTGTGTTTTTACATCAGGAAAATTACTAAAGTGACCATTAAATAGATGAGGAAGTGAGAGAAGAAAATGCAGTCCAGGAGTCAAACATGTAACCATTGTTTCTGGAGCCAATACTTTGTGCTGGACATAGGAGATATTATGCTGAGCAAAAGAGGTAGGTCCTATCCTCCATGGAGTTGAGAATAATGCAGGAGAGATGCATAGAGAAAATTCTCATCACATTAGAAAATCAATGATGAGGAAATTTCTAAAATGCAAATGAGGTCAAATATGTACCAAGCAATATGAAAGAAATAAAAACAGAATATGTTGATAAGGTATAAAATCAAGTGCTATCCAAGACCAGAAATCTTAAAGTGGAAAAACATTATATAAGTGTAGATAAAAGGTACTTGTTATAGAAAAGATACACCAAACATGAATGCTCGAAAGAACACAGATCTCTGAAATAAAAATCACAGAATCTATTCATCGCAAGGTTGGGTCATGTCTTTCCAACCTTAGTAGAAAAAGTAGATAAAAAATTAAGGAAGCATAGAAATTAAAAAAAAATTAAGGAAGCATAATTACATGTTTAATCTGTGGTCTGAGATATTTACTCCTATATTACACTAATGTAATATTTACAAAACCTAATCATATGTTTGAAGGACACCTAAGCAAATTGCCTTAAACTGGAGATTGATAATGTCATCCATCCCCCTCGAGTTATTGGGAAAAGGGTAGTTCTTTGGTTTTAAACAAAGGAAATAGAAAAGAGGCTGTTTTAAGTTTGTAGTAAAGCGTAGGGACAGAGAGGAGAGAATGTAGATATAGAATCCAGTCTGGCCAGAGAATCTCCATTTGGAAAGTGCCTTCTGGAAAATAAAGTGTCTCTGAGACAGTTTTCTCATCTGGAAAACGGGAATATTAATAAGACACACTTCTAGAGGTGTTTGTAAGGATGAGTAAAGTAATTGATGTTCTATCAAGTGCAAGCCACTGGGTTTGATAAAGATCATAACGACTATACAACCTCATACATCAGCAGTTTATTGCAGCCCTAAGCAGGACACACTGACAAGGGTTTTGCTCTGCTATTTGTTGTGCTTCCTCCTACAGGCCAATGGCAGGTGATTGGGCCAGAAAACCGTGTCAAGGCCTTCGTGGGGCAGGACACAGTGTTCTCCTGCTCTCTCTCTCCTGAGACAAATGCAGAGTTCATGGAAGTGCGGTTCTTCAAGCAACGGTTCTCTGCCATAGTCCACCTCTACCAGCATGGAAAAGACCAGGAAAATAAGCAGATGCCAGACTATCAAAGAAGAACTGAGTTGGTGAAGGACGGCATTGTAAATGGGCAAGTGTTACTGAGGCTAAAGAAAGTCATTCCCTCAGATGCTGGCTTGTATGGATGCTGGTTCAGCTCTCAGACTTATGAAGATGAGGCCACCTGGGAGCTGGAGGTGTCAGGTCAGTTGCTAATTTCAAATGACTTATGACCTAGTTGTCTCATAGTACTATCCTGAACTTTATAAAGAATTTTTCGAAAGTGAGTTTTTTTTTTTTTTGACAGGAAGAGTTAGACAGTGAGAGAGACAGACAGAGAGAAAGGTCTTCCTTCCATTGGTTCACCCCCCAAATGGCTACCACTGCTGGTGCGCTGTGCCAATCTGAAGCCAGAAGCCAGGTGCTTCCTCCTGGTCTCCCATGCAGGTACAGGGCCCAACCACTTGGGCAATCCTCCACTGCTATCCCAGGCCACAGCAGAGAGCTGGACTGGAAGAGGAGCAACCGGGACAGAACCAGCACCCCAACCGAGACTAGAACCCGGTGTGCCGGCGCCACAGGCGGAGGATTAGCCTAGTGAGCCGTGGGGCCGGCAGTTTTTTTTTTTTAATATTTATTTATTCGCTTGAAAGTCAGAGTCACAGAGAGAGGAGAGGCAGAGAGAGAAAGGCCTTCCATCTGATGGTTCAATCCCAATTGGCCGCAATGGCCGGAGCTGCTCTGATCTGAAGCCAGGAGCCAGGAGCCTCCTCTGGGTCTCCCACATGGGCTCAGGGACCCAAGGACTTGGGCCACTTTCTACTGCCTTCCCAGGCCATAGCAGAGAGCTGTATAGAGAGTAGAGCAGCCAGATCTCAAACCGGCACCCATATGGGATGCTGGCACTTCAGGCCAGGGAGTTAACCCACTGTGCCACAGTGCTGGACCCTAGAAAGTGAAGGTTTTTTTAATTTTAGATATTTGCTTAGAAGACATTGCCAACTTGTTACATGTTATATGTGTAGTGCTATGCCATTTTATTATGTACATAAATTTATGCAAAACCACTATCACAACATTGAGCTGTCCCACCACCATAAAAATCTTCCTCTGCTACCATTTTATATTCATGCCCATCCTCATCTGTCCCACCACCCTAGTTAAATCCTGGAAATCATTAATCTGCTTTCCATAACTTAAATTTTAACAATTAAATAATGTTGTACAATTATATAAAAGCATACATATGACCTTTTGAGATTGGGTTTTTAACTTTGTGTAATGACCTTAATTTCCATTCATATCATTGCTTGTATAAGTTTATTCTTTTTTATTGCTGAATATAATAATGTACATATTTTTGCATGGACAAAAGTGTTAATTGTTCTGATAAATGTCCATAAATGTGGTTTCTGGAAGCTACAAATATATATATTTGATTTGTTTTTTATTATAGTGGCTTAATTTGGGCAAGAACAAAATACCATAAAATGGATAGTTAATAAAGAAAAGAAATTTATTCCTCACTTTTCAGGAGACAATAAGTATACCAGCATGGTAACATTCTGGTGAAGGTCCTCATCCAGATTGCAGCCTGCGCAGTTCTTTTTGTAACTTCACAAGGCACTAAGAAAACTCCCTGGGATTCCCTTTGTTAAAGCACTATACCCGGTAATATGTATTCAACCTCCCAAAGACCACGTCCTTAATGCTATTACATTGGAAGTTAGGACTCCAAGAGTATTTTCAGGGAGTGCACTAGTACATTGCTTATAATTTTTATTTTTTTGAGAGGTTTTGTATTTACCAGCAAACTCAAAATATATAATTCTGCTGTACCCAATACTATTGTTTGGCTATTAATGTGTCTCCCTAAGATTAATGAGTTGAAAGTGTGGTGATATCAAGAAGTGATAGGACTTTTAAGAGGTGGTGCCTAATGGAAACTTATTAGCACCACATACTATACTTGGAAAGGATTAATATTCTCATGGCATCCCCATCCCCTGCTTCAGATTCCATCAAGTGGTCTCTCCCTCTCTCACACTCCTGCCATTGTAATGACACCCACTTGTGAATATTTGTGCCATGCTCTTGAACCTCTAGAATTGTGAGCTAAATACTCCTATTTTCTATATAAGGTACCCAGTCTCAGGTATTTCATTATAATAACAGAAAACCAATACATCCCTCATTCACTTCTTCTGTTTCCCCTTTATTGTTAACTTCTTGCATCGTTGTTGTAAATTTATTACAACTGAAGAGTCCATGTTGGTACATTACTATTACTATTGCAATCATTGGATTCAGTTTATGTTTTGTATTCTATGAATTTTTTTTGACAGGCAGAGTGGACAGTGGGAGAGAGACAGAGAGAAAGGTCTTCCTTTTGCCGTTGGTTCACCCTCCAATGGCCGCTGCGGCCGGCGCACCACGCTGATCCGATGGCAGGAGCCAGGTACTTCTCCTGGTCTGCCGTGGGGTGCAGGGCCCAAGCACTTGGGCCATCCTCCACTGCACTCCCTGGCCACAGCAGAGAGCTGGCCTGAAAGAGGGGCAACCGGGACAGAATCCGGCGCCCCGACCGGGACTAGAACCTGGGGTGCCGGCGCCAGAAGGTGGAGGATTAGCCTAGTGAGCCATGGCGCCGGCCTGTATTCTATGAATTTTAAACAATGTCATTGACCTAAAAATCTGTCTATTCATCCCTGCCCCAAATCTCAAGCCTCTGAATATCACTGGTCCTTTTCTGTCTCCAAATAATTGTCTTTACAGAATATCAATTAATGGAATACCATATACAATCTGTAGTGTTGTTAGTTGGGTCCTTTCACTTATCAGCTTGTATTCAAGCTCCTGAATGAGTTATTATAATTTGATAGCTCTTTTTTATTATGGTAAAATAAAGGTAACAAACTGCACCATCTTCATTCTTTTAAAGTGTATAATAAATGGCATTAACTACAATCATGTTGCACTATTATCATCACTACTATCAATACCTAGAACATTTTACAATCTAAACCACTAAAAGATACCCTTTTTTTCTTTAGCCATCTCTGTGGTAATCAATATTTTGTTTTCCAACTTTGTGAATTGAGTATTATAGATACCTCATATAAGTGGAATAATGTAATATTTGTTCTTCTATGTCTAAGTTGTTTCCCCTAGCATAAAGTTTCCAAGGCCCATCCATACTGAAGCATATAACAGAATTCAGTTACTTTTTAAAATTTTTAAGTTTATTTATGTATTTTTTCCATTTTGTTTGAAAAGTAAACGCACATAAAAGAAAGAGACATAGAAAGACATCTTCCACTTGTTGGTTTATTGCCAAAATGCTCCCAAAAACAGGGCCTGGGAGAGGCCAAAGCCAGGATCCAGGAACTTAGTCCATCCCTCCCACATGGGTGATAGGTATCCAACTACTTGAGCTATCACTGCTGCCTCCCAGGGTGTGCAGCAGCAGAAAGCTGAAATTTCAAGTAAAGCTGTGACTAAAACCCAGTAAGTCCCAGATGGAATGCAGGAGTCCCAAGCTGTGTCATAACCACTGTGCCAAATGTCTGCCTCAGAATTTTATTACTTTTGAAGGCTTAATATGATCCTTTAGTATTATATAAGAACTTTTATTCATCAACTCATTCATTAATAGTCATTCGAGTTGTTTCCATCTTTTGCTAGTGTGGATAATGCTACTATGAACACTCGTATAGAAATATCTGTCCAATTCTCGGCTCTCAATGTTTTGGTAATTACAAAGAATTGGAATTTCTAGATCATATAATGATTCCATTTAGTTTTTTGAGGAACCAGAATATTGTTATTTAAAGCAGCATCCCCACCAACAGTTTACAAGGATTCGATTTCCCCCACATTTGCTAAAACCTACTATTTTCTGTTTGGTTTTGGTAATAGGCATTTTAATGGTTGTGAAGGGGTATCTCATTGTGTATTTGATTTGATTTACTCTGTTAATAGTAATATTAAGCACCTTTCATGTATTTTCTGGGCATTTCCATAACTTCTTGGAGAAATATCTTTGAAGAACTTTGCCCATTTTTAAATGGGATTGTTCCTTGTTATAAACGGGATTGTTCCTTGTTAATTTGCAGGAGTACTTTACACACTACAGATTTCGACCATATCAGATGTCTGAATTGCAAATACTTTTGACCATTACATTAGTTTTGCTTTCTTCATAGTGTCTTTGGATACATAATTTCTTATAGTTTCAAAAGTCTAATTTATTATTTGTTCCTTGATTGTGCTTTTGGTACCATATGTAAGAAATAATTGCTAAATCCAAAGTCATGAATTTCTCTCAATGTTTTCTTAAAAGTGATTTATAGTTTTAACTTATATTTAGATTTTTAAACATTCATGATAATTTTTATTTCATATTTTTCACATGTATAAATGTGAAAAAAATTAATTCAGTTTAATTTTTCTCTGTTGATTTTTGTATTTTGTACCTTTTTTATGAAAGTAGATGAAGGATATATCTTTTTTTAAACTTTTATTTAATGAATATAAATTTCCAAAGTACAGCTTATGGTTTAAAATGGCTTTTTCCCCCCATAATTTCCCTCCCACCCACAAACCTCCCCTTTCCCGCTCCTTCTCCCCTTCCATTCACATCAAGATTCACTTTCAATTATCTTTATATACAGAAGATCAATTTAGCATGTATTAAGTAAAGCCTTCAACAGTTTGCACTCACACAGAAACACAAAGTGTAAAATACTGTTTTTTTAACTTTTATTTAATGAATGTAAATTTCCAAAGTACAGCTTATGGATTATAATGGCTCCCCCCCCCCATACCATCCCTCTCACCCGCAACCCTCCCCCTTCCCACTCCCTCTCCCCTTCCATTCACATCAAGACTGATTTTCGATTCTCTTAATATACAGAAGATCAGTTTAGCATACATTAAGTAAAGATTTCAACAGTTTGCTCCCACACAGAAACATAAAGTGAAAAATAATAGATGATTTTTTAAATGATGATGAAATCAGATCAGACCTACTGTCATGTTTAATCCCAGTGAGAGTCAAGTTGGGAATTGATAATTTCTTTTTTTTTTTTTACAGAAGATCAATTTAGTATACATTAAGTAAAGATTTCAACAGTTTGCACCCCCATAGAAACACAAAGTGAAATATACTGTTTGAGTACTCGTTATAGCATTAAGCCTCAATGTACAGCACATGAAGGACAGAGATCCTACATGAGGAGTAAGTGCACAGTGACTCCTGTTGTTGAATTAACAAATTGACACTCCTGTTTATGGCATCAGCAATCTCCCTATGCTCCAGTCATGAGTTTCCAAGGCTATGGAAGCCTTTTGAGTTCTCCGACTCTTATCTTATTTAGACAAGGTCATAGTCAAAGTGGAGGTTCTCTCCTCCCTTCAGAGAAAGGTACCTCCTTCTTTGAAGACCTGTTCTTTCCACTGGGATCTCACTCACAGAGATCTTTCATTTAGGTGTTTGTTTGGTTTTTGTTTTTTTTTTTTTGTTTTGTTTTGTTTTTTTTTTTTGCCAGAGTGTCTTGGCTTTCCATGCCTGAAATACTCTCATGGGCTTTTCAGCCAGATCCGAATGCCTTTAGGGCTGATTCTGAGGCCAGAGTGCTGTTTAGGACATCTGCCATTCTTTGTCTGCTGAGTATCTCGCTTCCCATGTTGGATCACTGTCCCCTTTATTTATTCTATCGGTTAGTATTAGCAGGTACTAGACTTGTTTATGTGCTCCCTTTGACTCTTAGTCCTTTCATTATATCAATTGTGAACTGAAATTGATCACTTGGACTAGTGAGATGGCATTGGTACATGCCACCTTGATGGGATTGGATTGGAATCCCCTGGCATGTTTTTAACTCTACCATTTGGGGCAAGTCAGCTTGAGCATGTCCCAAATTGTACATCTCTTCCCTCTCTTATTCCCCCTCTTATGTTTAACAGGGGTCACATTTCAGTTAAATTTCAACACTTAAGAATAACTGTGTATTAATTACAGAATTAAACCAATAGTATTAAGTAGAACAGACAAAAAAACTACTAAGAGGGATAATGTATTAAGTTGTTCATTAACAAATAGGGCTATGCATAGTGTCCATTTCACTTCTACAGGTTTCCTTTTTGGTGTTCAGTCAGTTCTCACCGATCAGGAAGAACATATGGTATTTGTCCCTTTGGGACTGGCTTATTTCACTCAGCATGATGTGTTCCAGATTCCTCCATTTTGTTGCAAATGACTGGATTTCGTTGTTTCTTACTGCGATATAGTATTCTAAAGAGTACATATCCCATAATTTCTTTATCCAGTGTACCGTTGATGGGCATTTAGGTTGGTTCCAGGTCTTGGCTATTGTGAATTGTGCTGCAATAAACATTAAGGTACAGACAGCTTTTTTGTTTGCCAATTTAAATTCCTTTGGGTAAATTCCAAGGAGTGGGATGGCTGGGTTGAACGGTAGGGTTATATTCAGGTTTGTGAGGAATCTCCAGACTGACTTCCATAGTGGCTTGACCAGTTTGCATTCCCACCAACAGTGGGTTAGTGTCCCTTTTTCCCCACATTTTCGCCAGCATCTGTTGTTGGTAGATTTCTGTATGTGAGCCATTCTAACGGGGGTGGGTGAAACCTCATTGTGCTTTTGATTTGCATTTCCCTAATTGCTAGTGATCTTGAACATTTTTTCATGTGTCTGTTGGTCATTTGGATTTCCTCTTTTGAAAAATGTCTATTGAGGTCCTTGGCCCATCTCTTAAGTAGGTTGTTTGTTTTGTTTTTGTGGAGTTTCTTGATCTCTTTGTAGATCCTGGTTATTATCCCTTTATCTGTTGCATAGTTATTGCAAGTCTTTTATAGCATTAATGTTAAAAAAATGCACCAAAGTGGTGACTTGGAGGACCTACAGGAACAGCAAGGTCGCCCACCGCGTGGAAGCTGAGCCACAGGAGCCGCCAGGGCCACTGGACCCACCTGAGCTGCAGAGTCTGCGTGCCAGCGCTGGAAGGGGAGGTGAGACAAAAACCTCTCTGTTGGTAACCCAAGACATTGGCGGGGAAAGGCAGAAAGAGCCTGCAAAGAACAAGGCCTGAAACCCCATTGGAGAAAGTTCACCAGGCTGGCTGGAGGAGAGAAAAAATTGAATAAATAAAGGGAACTGGCATGGACATTTAGCCTCTCTCTCCACTCACCTTACAAAGCCGAGCAAGACAAAGGGCAGGTGCCATTTTACATAAGTAAAGCAGTCCGTGCCATTTTGCATATGTAAAGCAGGTGTCTCTCATTAGCCAAGCAGAAAAACCTGACTCTGGTAAGCAAACGAATACCCAAAGGGGCCAGATTTCATACATCAGCTACTCTCAATTCCACTCAGCTGTGTGGAATTACTTTGCAACTGAGTAAAAAAAAAAAGACAGAGAGAGAGAGAGAGAAAGAGAGAGCGCGAGAGTGAGCAAGAGAACAATCAGGGTGAATCACCTTTGGCACACCCTTAACCCTGTAGAACCAGAGCTCTCTGGCCACACCCATCACAGACTCTAAGGATCCATCAAAAGCAGACAGACCTCTTAATCTAGAGTCACAGTATAACGAGAAAAAAAAAAAAAACAAAGAATATCTCCCATATGCCAAACAAACGCAAAAGCCGAGGTAACAAGAGCAAGGAAGACACTATGATGCCCCCAAATAAAATAGACACCCCAATTCAAGATTATGAAGATGATGAGATAGAAGAAATGCAAGAAGCAGATCTCAAAAAATTGATAAGAACATCAAGAAGTTCTCAAAAACAAATTCTCGAACTACAGAAATCCTTAATGGACAAGATAGAAAATCTTTCTCGTGAAAATGAAATATTAAGGAAGAATCAAAATGAAATGAAACAACTAGTAGAAAACAAAACTGTGATAGTGACAAGAAATCATAATGAAATGAAGAATTCAATAGATCAAATGAAAAACACATTAGAGAGCCTTAAAAACAGAATGGGTGAAGCAGAAGAGAGAATATCAGACGTAGAAGACAGAGCAGAGGAGAGTATACAATCAAACAAAAGAAAAGAAGAGGAAATTTGAAATCTAAAAAATATTGTTGGGAATCTTTAGGATACTATTAAAAAACCCAACATTCGGGTTCTAGGAGTTCCTGAAGGCATGGAGAGGGAGAAAGGATTAGAAGGCCTTTTTAGTGAGATATTATCAGAAAATTTCCCAGGTTTGGAGAAGGACAGAGAAATCCTAGTACAGGAAGCTCATAGAACCCCTAATAAGCATGACCAAAAGAGATCCTCACCACGACACATTGTAATTAAACTTACCACAGTGAAACATAAAGAAAAGATCCTAAAATGTGCAAGAGAGAAACGTCAGATTACTCTCAGAGGATCTCCAATTAGACTTACAGCTGACTTCTCATCAGAAACCCTACAAGCTAGGAGGGAATGGCGAGATATAGCCCAGGTACTAAGAGAGAACAACTGCCAGCCCAGAATATTATATCCTGCAAAGCTCTCATTTGTGAATGAAGGTGAAATAAAGACCTTTCACAACAAACAGAAATTGAAAGAATTTGTTGCCACTCGTCCAGCCCTGCAAAAGATGCTTAAAGATGTGTTACACACAGAAACACAGAAACACAATCATCAATATGAAAGAAGGTAAAGGAAGGAAATCTCACACCAAAAGATCACAGGAAGTTCAAAACATATATCAGAAAATATCTTTGGCAAATGGCAGGGCAAAGTTACCACTTATCATTAGTCACATTGAATGTTAATGGCCTGAACTGTCCAGTTAAAAGACACCGATTGGCTAATTGGGTTAAGGAACAAACACATCTATTTGCTGCCTACAAGAAACACATCTTTCCAATAAAGATCCATACAGACTGAAAGTGAAAGGCTGGAAAAAGATATAGCATGCCAACAGAAATGAAAAAAGAGCGGGCATAGCCATCTTAATATCGGAAAACATGAACTTTACCACAAAAACTGTTAAGAGAGACAAAGAGGGGCACAATATAATGATCAAGGGATGAATTAAACAGGAAGATATAACAATTATCAATGTATATGCACCTAACTACAGGGCAATTTATGAAAAACCCACGGCCAACATACTACTGAATGGGGAGAAGTCAAACTATCCCTCTTTGCATATGAGATGATTCTTTACTTAGGGGACCCAAAGAACACTACTAAGAGACTATTGGAACTCATAGAAGAGTTTGGAAAAGTAGCAGGATATAAAATCAATGCACAAATCAACAGCCTTTGTATACACAGGCAATACCACTGCTGAGAAAGAACTTCTAAGATCAATCCAAATCACAATAGTTACCAAAAAATAAAATACCTTGGAATAAACTTAATCAAGGACGTTAAAGATCTCTACGATGAGAATTACAAAATCTTAAAGAAAGAAATAGAAGAGGATACCAAAAAATAGAAAAATCTTCCATGCTCATGGATTGGAAGAATCAATATCATCAAAATGTCCATTCTCCCAAAAGCAATTTACAGATTCAATGCAATACCAATCAAGATAGCAAAGACCTTCTTGTCAGATCTGGAAAAAATCATGCTGAAATTCATATGGAGACACAGGAGACCTCGAATAGCTAAAGCAATCTTGTACAACAAAAACAAAGTTGGAGGCATCACAATACCAGATTTGAGGACATACTACATGGCAGTTGTAATCAAATCAGCATGGTACTGGAACAGAAACAGATGGATAGACCAATGGAACAGATTGAAACACCAGAAATCAATCCAAACATCTACAGCCAACTCATATTTGATCAAGGATCCAAAACCAATCCCTGGAGTAAGGACAGTTTATTCAATAAATGGTGCTGGGAGAACTGGATTTCCACATGCAGAATCATGAAGCAAGACTCCTACCTTTCACCTTACACAAAAATCCACTCAACATGGATTAAAGACCTAAATCTACGACCTGACACCATCAAATTATTAGAGAGCATTGGAAAAACCCTGCAAGATATAGGTACCAGCAATGACTTCTTGGAAAACACCCCAGAAGCACAGGCAGTCAAAGCCAAATTTAACATTTGGGATTGCATCAAATTGAGAAGTTTCTGTACTGCAAAAGAAACAGTCAGGAAAGTGAAGAGGCAACCGACAGAATGGGAAAATATATTTGCAAAGTATGCAACAGATAAAAGGTTGATAACCAGAATCTACAAAGAAATCAAGAAACTCCACAGCATCAAAACAAACAACCCACTTAAGAGATGGGCCAAGGACCTCAATAGACATTTTTCAAAAGAGGAAATCCAAATGACCAACAGACACATGAAAAAATGTTCAAGATCACTAGCAATTAGGGAAATGCAAATCAAAGGCACAATGAGGTTTCACCTCACCCCGGTTAGAATGGCTGACATTCAGAATCTATCAAAAATAGATGCTGGTGAGGATGTGGGGAAAAAGGGACACTAACCCACTGTTGGTGGGAATGCAAACTGGTCAAGCCACTATGGAAGTCAGTCTGGAGATTCCTCACAAACCTGAATATAACCCTACCGTTCAACCCAGCCATCCCACTCCTTGGAATTTACCCAAAGGAATTTAAATTGGCAAACAAAAAAGCTGTCTGCACCTTAATGTTTATTGCAGCTCAATTCACAATAGCTTAAACCTGGAACCAACCTAAATGCCCATCAACAGTAGACTGGACAAAGAAATTATGGGACATGTACTCTATAGAATACTATACAGCAGTCAAAAACAATGAAACCCGGTCATTTGCAACAAGATGGAGGAATTTGGAAAACATCATGCTGAGTGAATTAAGCCAGTCCCAAAGGGACAAATATCATATGTTCTCCCTAATCGGCAACAACTAACTGATTATCAAATCGGAAACTTGTTGAAGTGAAATGGACACTATGAGAAACAGTGACTTGATCAGCTCTTGTCCTGACTGTAGATGTACAATGTAATACTTTATCCCTTTTAGTATTTTTTTGCTCTACTGAATACTATTGGTTGTACTCTGTAATTCACAAATTTTTATTCTTAGGTGTTTAAATTTTAACTGAAAAGTGATCCCTGTTAGGAATTTTGAAAGCATATGCTGAGTGAAATAAGCCAGTCCCAAAGGGACAAATACCATATGTTCTCCTGATCGGTGACAACTGAAAACCAAAAAGGAAACCTGTTAAAGTGAAATGAACACTATGAGAAATGGTGACTTGATCAGCCCATGCCCTGTTAATGAACAACTTAATACGTTGTATCTCTTAGTATTTTTTTGTTTGTTCTACTTAATACTTTCGGTTGAATACTGTACTCAATGCACAGTTATTCTCAAGTGTTGAAACTTAACTGAAAAGTGATTGCTGTTAAAAATAAGAGTGGGAATAAGAGAGGGAAGAGATGTGCAATTTGGGACATGCTCAAGCTGACTTACCTCAAACGGTAGAGTTAGAAACATACCAGGGGATTCCAATTCAATCCCATCAAGGTGGCATGTACCAATGCCATTTCACTAGTCAAAGTGATCAATTTCTGTTCACAATTGATAATAATGATGGGACTAAGAGCCAAAAGGAATACATAAACAAGACTGGTGTCCGCAAATACAAGCTGATAGAATAAAAAGGGAGAGAACGATCCAACATGGAAGTGAGATACTCAGCAGACCCATAGAATGGCAGATGTCCTAAACAGCACTCTGGCCTCAGAATCAGCCCTTAAGGCACGCGGATCCAGCTGAAAAGTCCATGAGAGTATTTCAGGCATGGACAGCCAAAACACTCTGGCCAAAAAAAAAAAAAAAAAACTAAATGAAAGATCTCTATGTGTGAGATAACAGCGAAAAGAATAAGTCATCAAAGAAGGAGGTACCTTCCTCTGAAGGGAGGAGAGAACTTCCACTTTGACTATGGCCTTGTCTAAATATGATCAGAGTCGGTGAACTCAAAAGGCTTCCATAGCCTTGGAACCTCATGACAAGAGCCTAGGGTGATTACTGATGCCATAAATAAGAGTGTCAATTTGTTAAGTCAACAACAGGATTCACTGTGCACTTACTCCTCATGTAGGATCTCTGTCCTTAATGTGCTGTACAGTGTGATTTAATGCTATAATGAGTACTCAAACAGTATTTTTCACTTTGTGTTTCTGTGTGGGAGCAAACTGTTGAAATCTTTACTTAATATATGCTAAACTGATCATCTGTATATGAAGAGAATTGAAAATGAATCTTGATGTGAATTGAAGTCTGGAGGGAGAAGGAAAGTGGAGGGTTGTGGGTGGGAGGGAAGTTATGGGCGGGAAGCCCTTGTAATCCATAAGCTGTACTTAGGAAATTTATATTCATTAAATAAAAGTTTAAAAAATGCACCAAAGTGAAAAAATGCTATTTTTAAAAGGCACAATTTTCCCAAAAGCACAATTTTCCCCTAATGTGTAGCAACATGAAATGATTTTGCTTCTCGTGTAGTAAACATTAAACTTTTGAAAAATGAGTATTGCAATGTTTAATGCAGCAATATTAATTGGCAGTGGTTTCCATTTCAGCTGGAAACCTAATTAGTCTTTCGATTCCTCAGTTAGACCCCTAATTAGACTTTGGATTCTTCTTTTTCCTGTAGAACCTGTTGGTTTTTACAAAACTCTGCTTGTGTGGGTGCTGCTTGGGGTGCACTTCTTCATAAAAGGAAATCTGCAGTCAGCTTATCCCCACTGTCTATCTCCATCTTTCATATTACATCTATTTGTAGTTGTCTTTCTACAATTTTCAGCAGAGGGTTCTTGCAACTGGAATTCAGCATCCATTCTCTTATACTGCATGTGTGCCTAGGTACTGAACAAATAAAACTATGGACTCTGAATAGTCTCCTTCATGGGAATGCTTATACAGAAAGAAATGATCGTGTACTGAATCCTTTGAAATCCTGTTTGGCAAATCGTTTAGTTCACATTTCTTCTGTTGGCCAAAATTATAATTTTATTTTTATATCTATTTCCAACTGGACATAGTTGAGCTGTCTTATTTCAGCTTTTCCCAAAGCCTGGAAACTTTTCAAGAAATAATAAATACTACTCCTTGTAGTGTTTGATGCTTAGTGTTCACACCTACATCAATTTGTATCTCATTGATTTTTTTTATCTTTTATTTAATGAATATAAATTTCCAAAGTACGACTCATGGGTTACAATGGCTTCCCCCCCATACCGTCCCTCCCACCCACAACCCTCTCCTTTCCCACTCCCTCTCCCCTTCCATTCACATCAAGATTCATTTTCGATTATCTTAATATACAGAAGATCAGCTTAGTATACCTTAAGTAAGGATTTCAACAGTTTGCTCCCACACAGAAACATAAAGTGAAAAATAATAGATGATTTTTTTAATGATGATGAAATCAGATCAGACCTATTGTCATGTTTAATCCCAGTGAGAGTAAATTAGGGAATTGATAATTTCTTTCTTTTTTTTTTTTACAGAAGATCAGTTTAGTGTACATTAAGTAAAGATTTCAATCGTTTGCACCCCCATAGAAACACAAAGTGAAATATACTGTTTGAGTTCTCGTTATAGCATTAAGCCTCAATGTACAGCACATTAAGGACAGAGATCCTACATGAGGAGTAAGTGCACAGTAACTCCTGTTGTTGACTTTACAAATTGACACTCCTGTTTATGGCATCAGTAATCTCCCTATGCACCAGTCATGAGTTTCCAAGGCTATGGAAGCCCCTTGAGTTCTCCGACTCTTATCTTGTTTAGACACGGTCTGTATCTCATTGATTTTAATCTGCTGTAACTCTTCCTCAGCTGCAGTCAATGAAACATGAGAAGACTTTAATAGCAAATATTTTTTGTATCCATGTAAGAATAAATCTTTCACTGTTCCAAATACTTCATCTTTAATGTGGAGTTGCTTTTGTTGCTATATATAATTTTGATGAACGTGAGAATGATTTGGAGCTCATACAATGGAATATCTTCCACATGCCCTGGGCATTCTGAGAATCTAACCTCAATAATATGTAGAATAGCTGTTGGTCTTCCAACAGAGGCAAAACAAGAGGTTCTGATTGGATTAAGATGGCAGAGTAGGGAGGGAGCTTACTGCTCTAATCTAGGAGAAGATAGTTTTAAAAAAAGTGGAGACAGTGCAGTCTCAGAGAAGTGTTAGGGAGAAAATGGCAGGGGAAATTCCATGCAAATCAGAGGGACACTCGACCTATGTGGAGGGTGTGGACATGCACAACTTAGGACCCTAGCAGCTGAGAGCCTCTGCACCAGTGTAGAAGAGTGAGATAAGTCCATACTGCAGCAGCCAAGCCACTGTTGATAAAGCTTCAGGAAGAGTCTGGAGGGGACCCAACTTGGAGCCCTATAGGGGGATAGTGTACTTGCCAAACGAGAGGAGAGAAAAAAAGGGGGACATTTTTTCTCTCTCCCAGATCACCACACAATGTCACCCTGAAACAAATTGATAGAGAGCAGGCACCATTTTGGACATACATAACAACTGTTCCAGGTCATGTCTATGCCTGGCAATAAGCCTAGCAGAGATGCCTGAGTCTGGAAAGAACTGACAGGGGCATGGGTGCTTGTATTGTGGAAGGCTTGTGTGCCAGGACTTTGAAAATACTGAGGCTACATAGGAGGTCTCAGGCTGTGGCTACAACTTTGGGCAATCACTGTGGGATGCTCCACATGCTCAGGGCTCCAATGTCACCAAGTGAGGGACACTGCTGGGGGATATGTGCTTACACTGAAGACTGTACATATCCTTTGCTTGGTTCATGTGGCAGAGCAGAGGACTTATTATACCCACTGGGCTAGCACCGACACTGATCTCTATTGAGGAGAGAAAATAAGCTGAGTCTATGCCAACAGAGCAGAGGAAACCTCCCCTCTGGTTAAAAAAAAGGAGATTTATCATGCCCAACCTGGGTGTGTCACCTTAGACACACCCTAAACCCTGAAGAACTGAACAGGGATCCCTGGCCATACTCAACACATGCCTCTAGGTATTCAATGAAAACAGACACTCCACTAATCCACAGAGGTACGGTACAAAGATAAAAGCCACCAGAGTGAAAAAAAAAAAAAACAAAGAAACCAGTGAGTATCTACACAAATGCCGAATAACAAACACACCAATTCAAGAATTAGACAGCATGACACCTCCAAAAGAACACAACAATTCATTATTACATTGTGAAGATGAAGATACTGAAAAAAATGCCACAAATGAAATTCAAAAATTGGTCATAGGATTCCTTAGAAGTAATAAGAAGCAAATGCACAAACTAATGAAATCAGTACATGACTAGAAAATTTCACCAACAAAATAGAGAACATAAGGAAAAATCAAAATGAAATATTGGAAATGAAGAATTCAATAGAAAAAATAAAAATGTAGTGGAAAGCCTTAACAGCAGAATCAGTGAAGCAGAAGAATGAATATGTGACTTCGAGACAGATCACAAGAAATTATACAGTCAGACCAAAAACAACAAGAAGAAATTAGAAAACTGAAAAACACTATTGGGAATATATAGGATACTACCAACATACAGGTTCTGAAAGTACCTAAAGGTGTGAAAAGAGAGAAAGGATTAGAAGGACATTTTAGTGAAATAATAACAGAAAATGTCCCTAATTTGGAGAAAGAAAGGGACATCCAAGTACAGGAAGCACATACAACTCCTAATAGAGATTTGCAGAAAGATCATCACCATGACATATTGTAATCAAAATTTCCACAGGAAAAAAACATAAAGGAAAGATTCTAAAATGTGCAAGAGAGAAATGCCAGATTACTTTCAGAGAATCTTCAATTCGATTTACAGCTGGCTTCTCATCAGAAACTCTACAGACTAAGAGAGAATGATGAGAGATATTCCAAATTAAAAAAAAAGTCAACCCAGAATACTGTACCCTGAAAAGCTCTCATTTATGAATGAAAGTGAAATAAAGACCTTCCATAACAAAAAGAAATTTAAAGAATTTGTGACCACCCATTCAGCCTTGCAAAAGATGCTTAAGGATGTGCTGAACACAGAAAAATAGAAACATGGTCATCGCTATGAAAGAGGAAGTTAGAAAATCTCTCAGTAAAAGTGTAATCCAGAGAAAATAGCAGGAATATTTATGGAAAATTTGCAGGGCAAAGTCCTTACTTATTAGTAGTCACCTTGAATGAAAATGGCCTGAACTCTCCAGTTAAAAGACACAGACTGGCTGAATGTATTAAAAAACAAAACCCATATTTTTGCTGCTTACAAGATACACATCTCACTAACAAAGATGTATGCAGACTTAAAGTAAAAAGATGGAAAAATTATTCCATCCTAACAGAAACCAAAAAAGATCTGGTATAACCATCCTAATATCAGACAAAGTAGACTTTAATACAAAAACTCTTAATAGAGACAAAGAAGGGCACTATGTAATTATTAAGAGGTACCTTTCTCTGAAGGGAGGAGAGAACTTCCACTTTGACCACGGCCTTGTCTAAATATGATCAGAGTTGGTGAACTCAGGGGGCTTCCATAGCCTTGGCAACTCATGACAAGAGCCTAGGGTGATTACTGATGCCAAAAACAAGAGTGTCAATTTGTTAAGTCAACAACAGGAGTCACTGTGCACTTACTCCTCATGTAGGATCTTTGTCCTTAGTGTGCTGTACATTGAGATTTAATGCTATAACTAGTACTCAAACAGTATTTTTCACTTTATGTTTCTGTGTGGGAGCAAACTGTTGAAATCTTTACTTAATGTATGCTAAACTGATCTTCTGTATATAAAGAGAATCGAAAATGAATCTTGGTGTGAATGGAAGGGGAGAGGGAGTGGGAAAGGGGAGGGTTGCGGGTGGGAGGGATGTTAATGGGGGGGGGGGAAGCCATTGAAATCCATAAGCTGTACTTAGGAAATTTATATTCATTAAATAAAAGTTAAAAAAAGAGATCAATTCAAAAGGAAAACGTAATGATTATAAATGTATATGCACCTAATTACAGGGCACCAGGTTATTTAATACAAATGTTAAGGCATCTAAAGGGAGACATACACTCAATACATTAGAAATGGGTGAATTCAATACCCGAATTTCAGCAATGGACATAAGAACCAGATAGAAAATCAGTAAGGAAAACACAGAATTAATTGACACTATATAACAAATGAGTCTAACATTTATCTTCACAACTTTCCATCCCAAGCCACAGTATACACATTCTTCTCAACAGATGATGGAACCTTCTCTAGGATTGATCTTATGCTAGGCCATAAAACAAGTCTCAGCAAATCAAAAAACTTGAAATCTTACTAAGCATCTTTTCTGACCACAATGCAATGAAGCTGGAAATCAGCAACTCAGGAATCTCTAGAACATATGGAAACACATGGAGACTGAACTACATGCTCCTGTATGAACAGTGGGTCATAGAAGAAATCAAAAGAGAAATCAAATAAATTTCTTGAAACAAAATGACAATGCAACATATCAAATTTATGGGATACAGCAAAAACAGTGTTAAGAGGAAAGTTTATAACAATTGGTGCCTACATCAAAAAATTGGAAAGGCACCAAATAAATAAGCTATCAATGCATCTCAAATATCTAGGAAAAAACAGCAAGCCAATCCAAAACTAGTAGGAGAAAAGATATAATTAAAATTAGAGTTGAAATAATCAAAATTGAAATAAAAAATAGAAAATATCAGCAAAACAAAGAGCTGGATTTTTGGAAAATAAACAAAATTGAAACACCATTGGCCCATCTAACCAAAAAAAGGAAAAAGATGACCCAAATTAATAAAATTAGAGATGAAAAAGGAAATGTAACAACAGAAACCATAGACATAAAAAGAATCATCAGAAATTACAACAAATAGCTGTATGCCAACAAACTGGGAAACTCAGAAGAAATGGATACATCCTGGACACATACAATTTACCTAAATAGATCCAAGAACACAGAAAATCTAAACAGACCCATAACCAATATGGAAATTGAATCAGTAATAAGGACCCTCTCAAAACAGACATGCCCAGGACCAGATGGCTTCACTGCTGAATTCTACCAGATGTTTAATAAAGAAATAACACCAATTCATCTTAAGCTACCCAAAATGATTTAAGGGGGGGGAATCCTCCCAAATTCTTTCTATGAAGCCAGCATCACCTTAATTTCTAAACCTGAAAAGATGCAAAAGAGAAAGAGTACTACAGAACAAGTTCCGTGATGAATATATATGCAAAAATCCTCAATAAAATTCTAGCCAATCATTCCAACAACACATCCAAAAGATCACTCATGTGGAACAAGTGGGATTGATCCCTGGTATGCAGAGATGGTTCAACATTTTCAAATCAATGATGCATCACATTAAAAAACTGAGAAACAAAAACTGTATGTTTATCTTAATAGATGCAGAGAAAGCATTTGATAAAATTCAACACCCTGTCATGATGAAAATTCTAAGCATTTTGGGTATAGAAGGGACATTCCTCAATCAAGGCAATTTATGACAAACCAATGGGCAGCATCATTTTGAATGGGGAAAAGTTGGATGTGGTCAAATGAGAAGGCCATGCCAAGATGGCTGCTGGCAACAGAAACTTCCTGGCAACAGGCTGTAATTGGATGGCTTCAGAAAGCACATGACAATGGAGTCTGACTGGCAACAGGCTGTGATTGGTTAGGGCATAGACCACCCCTTGACTGGATTGGCTGCCTTGGCTATATAAGCTGCTGTACCAACTGAAATAAATGAGTTTGCAGGCTTCTCGCCTCTGGCCCGCTTTCACATGATTCCTGGGGTCTGTGTGGTGACTCCACACCTCTTGTCCCTCTCATTCCTCCTCTCAGAACTAATCCACTGTAACAGTTGGAAGCGTTCCCACTGAGATCTTCTACCAGACAGGGATGCCCACTTTCACCATTGTTATTCAATATAGTACTGGAAGTTTTAGCCAGAGCCATTAGGCAAGAAAGAATAATCAAAGGGATACAAATTGGGAAGGAAGAAGTCAAACTATCCCTATTTGCAGATGACATGATTCTTTATACAGAGGAACCAAATAACTCCACTAAGAGACTAATGTAACTCATAGAAGAGTTTGATAAATTAGCAAGATATAAGATCAATACACATAAATCAACAGCCTTTGTATACACAGACAATACCATGATTGAGAAAGACTTCTAAGATGAATCACATTCACAATAGCTACCAAAAAATCAAATACCTTGGAATAAATTTAAGCAAGGATGACATAGATTTTTATTATGAGAATTGCAAAACATTAAAGAACATTAAAGAAAGAAATAGAAGAAGATACTAAAAAATGGAAAAATCATCCATGTTCATGAATTGGAAGATTCAATATCATCAAAATGTCCATACTTCCAATAGCAATTTACAGATTCATTGTAATACCAATTACATACCAAGGACATTCTTCTCATATTCAGAAAAAATGAGGCTGAAATTCATATGAAAACACAGGAGTCCCCCAAATAGTTAAAGCAATGTTAGACAACAAAAACAAAGCTGGGGGAATCACAATACCAGATTTCAAGACATACTACAAGGCAGTTAATAACAGAATAGAAATGTTAGAAATCAATCTAAGCATCTACAACCAACTTATCTTTGACAAAGGAGCTAAAACTAATCTCTGGAGCAAGGACAGTGTCTTCAACCAATGGTTCTGGGAAAACTGGATTTCCACATGCAGAAGTATGAAGAAAGACCCTAACTTACACCTTATGCCAAAATCCACTCAAAAGGGATTAAAGACCTAAATCTATGACCTGATACCATCAAATTATTACAGGCCATTGGGGAAAGCCTGCAGGCTATTAGCATAGGCAAAGACTTTTTGGAAAAGACCCCTGAGGCACAGGCAGCCAAAGACAAAATGAACAAATGGGATTACATCAAATTGAGAAGCTCTTGTACTGCAAAAGAAATACTCAGGAATGTGAAGAGGCAACTGAAAGAATGGGAAAGTTTCCAAAAAATGGAAAAATCATCCATGTTCATGAATTGGAAGATTCAATATCATCAAAATGTCCATACTTCCAATAGCAATTTACAGATTCATTGCAATACCAATTACATACCAAGGACATTCTTCTCATATTCAGAAAAAATTTACATTTTATTTGTAAACTATGAAATTAAAAATGATTAATAACCAGAATATATAAAGAAATCAAGAAACTCCACAACAACAAAACAACCACTTATGAGATGGGGAAAGGACTTAAATAGATATTTTTCAAAAGAGGTAATCCAAGTAGCCAACAGACACATGAAGAAAATGCTCATGTTCACTAGCTTTCAGGAAATGCAAATCAAAACCACAATGAGTTTTCATCTTACCCCAGTTAGAATGGCTTTCATACAGAAATCAACAAACAAAAATGATGGAATACATAATATGGACTAATTTCTAAGTGTACAGTTTAAAAATTTGCCATGAGACCCCAAACCCCCTTAAGCTGGTGGTAAAAATGCCATCTTCAGTGTTAGCATTATCCTAGGAATAGGATTAAGTTTTAAAGTGATCATATAGATAGGATAAGAGTTAATGTGATCATATAAATGGGACTAAGTGTTTGGTAATAATAGATAGAATTAAAAAAGAGTGAGTGCACCAAATGGGAAGCAATCCATACAGCAGACTCATAGAATGACAATCAATTTAAATAGCATTCTGACCTCAGAATCAGCCCTTAAAGCATTCTGGTCTTGTTGAAATGTCCATGAGAGCATTTCAGGCATGGAAAGCCAAGACACTGTGGCAAAAAAAAATCCTACATGTAGGACCTTGGTGGGTGAAACCCCAGTGAAAAGAAGTGGTCATCAAAGGAGGTACTTTTCTCTGAAAGCAGACAATTTCTACTTTGCTAATGGCCTTGTCTAAAAACCGATGGAGTTTGTGGATTCAAAAAGCTTCCATAGCCTAGGTAGCTCATGTCAAGGGCCTTGGGTGGTCACTGATGTCATATTGTTATATTAAAAACAGGAGTCACTGTGCACTAACTTCCCACACAGGACCTCTGTCCTGAAATAGTTGTATTATAATTATGTCTACGTGCTTGCAAAAGATGCATCATTCTTGCATGCTTCTTTAACATTAATTAAGTTTCTAAAAGAAAGAAATGAAATTAACTTCAAGATACAATGACTTCAAACAGCCCTTGACTGTTGAGGAACAGTTTTTATTTTTCGTGTGACTTGTTGAATTCTTTACTTAGTATAGAGTTGGTCTTCTCTGTGTAAAGTTAATTAAAATTGGCTCTTAGTGGAGAATGGGATTGAGAATGGGAGAAGGAGGAGGGGTGAGCATGTGGTGGGAAATCACATATGCTGGGAAGAATCACTATATTTCTAAAGTTGTACTTACAAAGTGCATGAAGTTTGTATTCCTTAAATAAAATGTTTCTTTGGGTGGAGAAAAAGGTTTATAATCCTTAACCCTGCAGTCTGAATATTGAGGCCTTGGGCCAATAACAATTTGCTCATTCTCCATATGTATCTTTAGGAGCCTGTAGTTTCCATTCTGGCTCTGGCAAAGAATTCTTTAACATCATTTCCTTGGATGCAGTCTGGTGGGATATGGCAGCAACTGCAGGCTCCCAAGTCTGGAGTCCAGCACAGAGAGCTGTTTACACCTTTTTAGATTATCTGTCATCAGTAAGTTAATATAGCAACATTTTTCTCTTTTGGTGTTTTTTTACTACATTTATAAACTACTTATACGCTACCAATCCAGAATTAGAGTATTCTGAATTTGACAACATATTTACCTTTAGCAGTGAATTTTATACTTTCAAGTGTTTTCCTGTTGTTAATTAGCAGCTTTTAGTTCATCTTTTTTTAACTTTTATTTAATGACTATAAATTTCCAAAGTAAAGAATATTGGTTACAATGGCTTCCCCCCCATAACGTCCCTCCAACCCACAACCCTCCACTTACCCACTCCCTCTCCCCTTCCATTCATATCAAGATTCATTTTTGATTCTCTTTATATACAGAAGATAAGTTTAGCATACATTAAGTAAAGATTTCAACAGTTTGCTCCCACACAGAAACATAAAGTGAAAAATACTGTTTGAGTACTAGTTATAGCATTAAATCTCAATGTACAGCACACTAAGGACAAAGATCCTACATGGGGAGTAAGTGCACAGTGACTCCTGTTGTTGACTTAACAAATTGAAACTCTTGTTTTTGGCATCAGTAATCACCCTAGGCTCTTTTCATGAGCTGCCAAGGCTATGGAAGCCCCCTGAGTTCACTGACTCTGATCATTTTTAGACAAGGCCATGGTCAAAGTGGAAGTTCTCTCCTCCCTTCAGAGGAAGGTACCTCCTTCTTTGATGACCCATTCTTTCCACTGGGATCTCACTCACGGAGATTTTTCATTTAGGTTTTTTGTTCCCCCAGAG
The DNA here is from genome assembly GCF_964237555.1 of Oryctolagus cuniculus. Classification (NCBI taxonomy): domain Eukaryota; kingdom Metazoa; phylum Chordata; class Mammalia; order Lagomorpha; family Leporidae; genus Oryctolagus; species Oryctolagus cuniculus. Next base: position 34,565,594 of record NC_091445.1, read on the forward strand.
TGTCTTGGGTTTCCATTCCTAAAATACTCTCTGTCGCTCCCCCTCTTCGTGGAGGAACGACACAGGACCCTGCGCTGTTCTTTCGTCTGCTCGGCCCTCCCCGGGTTTGCTGCTGGTTCTTCCCGGGTTGGCTACTATCCCCTCCACCTCCGTGGAAGGGCAGTTCCCCCTGGCCACATTCCCCACTTCCGCAGGGGAGCGGCACACCGCCGGCCGGCTCGTCTCGGGGGCTGCACAGGTGTTCCTTCAGCTAGATGTTCCCCTTAGATGTTCCTGGTGCATGCCGTCTCTCTCCTCCTTTATAGTCCTCCTCCGCCAATCCCAACTCAGCTGCCCACACGCCGAGTACGCTGCTCTCCTCCAATCAGTAGCAAGTCCTACAGTTTATTAGCTGAACTGGAGGCAGCTGTGTAGAAGCTGTTTACTTCTCTCCCAGCGCCATATTGTGGGAGAGCAGATGCATAGAATAAGTCTTAATTCCAGTAACTTAGTCCAGTCCGGATTGCTCCCCACACTCTCATGGGCATTTCAGCCGGATCCGCATGCCTTAAGGGCTGATTATGAGCCAGAGTGCTGTTAGGACATTTGCCATTCTATGGGTCTGCTGTGTATCTCACTTCCCATGTTGGATCATTCTCTCCCTTTTTGATTCTGTCAGCTAGTATTTGCAGACACTATTCTTGTTTATGTGATCCCTTTGGATCTTAGTCCTATCATTATGATCAATTGTGAACAGAAATTGATCACTGGGACTAGTGAGATGGCATTGGTACATGCCACCTCAATGGGTTTGAATTCGAATCCCCTGGTATGTTTCTAACTCTACTGTTTGAGGTAAGTCAGCTTGAGCATGTCCCGAATTGCTCATCTCTTCCCTCTCTTATTCCCACTCTTACATTTAACAGCAACCACTTTTCAGTTAAGTTTCAGCACTTAAGAAGAATTGTGTATTGATTACAGTATTCAACCAAAAGTATTAAGTAGAACAAACAAAAAAAAATACTAAGAGGGATAACATATCAAGTTGCTCATCAACAGTCAGGGTGAGGGCTGATCAAGTCACCGTTTCTCATAGTGTTCATTTCACTTTAACAGGTTTCCTTCTTGGTGCTCAGTTAGTTGTCACCTATCAAGGAGAACAAGTGGTATTTGTCCCTTTGGGATTGGCTTATTTCACTCAACATAATGTTTTCCAAATTCCTAACAAGGATCACTTTTCAGTTAAAATTTAAACACCTAAGAATAATTGTGTGTTAATTACAGAGTTCAACCAATGGTACTAGAACAAAAAAAAAATACTAAAATGGATAAAGTATTACATTGTACATCAACTGTCAGGACAAGAGCTGATCAAGTCACTGTTTCTCACAGTGTCCATTTCACTTCAACAAGTTTCCCCTTTGGTGCTCAGTTGTCGCCAATCAGGGAGAACATATGATATTTGTCCCTTTGGGACTGGCTTAATTCACTCAGCATGATGTTTTAAATTTCCTCCATCTTGTTGAAATGACCGGGTTTCGTTGTTTTTGACTGCTGTATAGTATTCTATAGAGTACATGTCCCATAATTTCTTCATCCAGTCTACTGTTGATGTGCATTTGGGTTGGTTCCAGGTCTTAGCTATTGTGAATTGAGCTGCAATAAACATTGAAATGGAGACAGCTTTTTTGTTTGCCAATTTAATTTCCTTTGGGTAAATTCCAAGGAGTGGGATGGCTGGGTTGAGTGGCAGGGTTATCTTCAGGTTTGTGAGGAATCTCCAGACTGACTTCCATAGTGGCTTAACCAGTGTGCATTCCCACCAACAGTGGGTTAGTGTCCCTTTTTCCCCACATCCTCGCCAGCATCTATTGTTGGTAGATTTCTCAATGTGAGCCATTATAACTGGGGTGAGGTGGAACCTCATTGTGCTTTTGATTTGCATTTCCCTGATTGCTAGTGATCTTGAACATTTTTTCATGTGTCTGTTGGTCATTTGGATTTCCTCTTTTGAAAAATGTCTATTGAGGTCCTTGGCCCATCTCTTAAGTGGGTTGTTTGTTTTGATGCTGTGGAGTTTCTTGATTTCTTTGTAGATTCTGGTTATCAACCCTTTATCAGTTGCGTAGTTTGCAAATATTTTTTCCCATTCTGTCGGTTGTCTCTTCACTTTCCTGACTGTTTCTTTTGCAGTACAGAAACTTCTCAATTTGATGCAATCCCAATAGTTGATTTTGGCTTTGACTGCCTCTGCTTCTGGGGTGTTTTCCAAGAAGTCATTGCTGGTACCTATATCTTGCAGGGTTTTTCCAATGCTCTGTAATAATTTGATGGTGTCAGGTCGTAGATTTAGGTCTTTAATCCATGCTGAGTGGATTTTTGTGTAAGGTGAAAGGTAGGGGTCTTGCTTCATGATTCTGCATGTGGAAATCCAATTTTCCCAGCACCATTTATTGAATAGACGGTCCTTACTCCAGGGATTGGTTTTGGATCCTTGATCAAATATGAGTTGGCTGTAGATGTTTGGGTTGATTTCTGGTGTTTCAATTCTGTTCCATTGGTCTATCCATCTGTTTCTGTACCAGTACCATGCTGATTTGATTACAACTGCCATGTAGTATGTCCTGAAATCTGGTATTGTGATGCCTCCAGCTTCCTTTTTGTTGTACAAGATTGCTTTAGCTATTCGAGGTCTCCTGTGTCTCCATATGAATTTCAGCATGATTTTTTCCAGATCTGAGAAGAAGGTCTTTGCTATCTTGATTGGTATTGCATTGAATCTGTAAATTGCTTTTGGGAGAATGGACATTTTGATGATATTGATTCTTCCAATCCATGAGCTTGGAAAATTTTTGCATTTCTTGGTATCCTCTTCTATTTCTTTCTTTAAGGTTTTGTAACTTTCATCATAGAGATCTTTAACGTCCTTGGTTAAGTTTATTCCAAGGTATTTGATTGTTTTTGTAGCTATTGTGAATGGGATTGATCTTAGAAGTTCTTTCTCAGCCATGGCATTGCCTGTGTACAAAGGCTGTTGATTTTTGTGCATTAATTTTATACCCTGCTACTTTGCCAAAACCTTCTATGAGTTCCAATAGTCTCTTAGTAGAGTTCTCTGGGTCCCCTAAATAAAGAATCATATCTTCTGCAAAGAGGGATAGTTTGAGTTCTTCCTTCCCTATTTGTATCCCTTTAATTTCTTTTTCTTGCCTAACAGCTCTGGCTAAAACCTCCAGAACTATATTGAATAGCAGTGGTGAGAGTGGGCATCCCTGTCTGGTACCAGATCTCAGTGGAAATGCTTCCAATTTTTCCCCATTCAATAGGATGTTGGCCATGGGTTTTTCATAGATTGCTTTGATTGTATTGAGGAATGTTCCTTCCAAACCCAGTTTGCTTAGAGTTTTCATCATGAACGGGTGTTGTATTTTATCAAATGCTTTCTCTGCATCTATTGAGATAATCATATGGTTTTTCTTCTGCAGTCTGTTAATGTGGTGTATCACATTGATTGTCTTGCGCACATTAAACCATCCCTGCATACCAGGGATAAATCCCACTTGGTCCGCATGGATGATCTTTCTGATGTGTTGTTGCATTTATTGGTGAGAATTTTATTGAGGATTTTTGCATCTATGTTCATCAGGGATATTGGTCTGTAATTCTCTTTCAGTGCTGCATCTTTTTCCGGCTTAGGAATTAAGGTGATGCTGGCTTCATAGAAAGAATTTGGGAGGACTCCCTCTTCTTCGATTGTTCTGAATAGTTTGAGAAGAATTGGAGTTAGTTCTTCTTTAAATGTCTGGTAGAATTCAGCAGTGAATCCATGTGGTCCTGTCCTTTTCTTTGTTGGGAGGGCCTTTATTACCGTTTCAATTTCTGTCTCAGTTATGGGTCTGTTGAGGTTCTCTATGTCTTCCTGGTTCAATATAGGTAGTAGCTTGAATGTGTCCAGGAATCTATCCATTTCTGGTAGGTTTCCCTGTTTGCTGGCATAGAAGTCCTTGTAGTAATTTCTGATGATTCTTTTTATTTCTGTGGTGTCTGTTGTTATGTTTCCTTTTTCATCTCTGATTTTATTGATTTGGGTCTTTTCTCTTCTTTCTCTTCTTTTTTTAGTTAATTGGGCCAGTGGAGTGTCAATTTTGTTTATTTTTTCAAAAAACCAGCTCCTCGTTTGGCTGATATTTTGTAATTTTTTTTAATTCAATCCTGTTGATTTCTTCTCTGATTTTAATTATTTCTCTTCTCCTACTAGATTTGGGTCCGGTTTCCTGCAGTTTTTCTAGACCCTTGAGATGCGTTGAAAGCTCATCTATTTGGTGCCTTTCCAATTTCTTGATGTAGGCACCTATTGATATAAACTTTCCTCTTAACACTGCTTTTGCTGCGTCCCATAAGTTTTGGTATGTTGTGCTGTTATCCTCATTTACTTCCAGAAAGTTTTTGATTTCTCTTTTAATTTCTTCTATGACCCATTGTTCATTCAGGAGCATGTTGTTCAATCTCCATGTGTTTGCGTATGCTCTAGGGATTCCTGAGTTGTTTATTTCCAACTTCATTCCTTTATGGTCTGAGAATCTGCATGGTATGATTCTAATTCTTTTGAATTTGCTGAGACTTGCTTTATGGCCTAGTATGTGGTCAATCCTAGAGAAGGTTCCATGTACTGCTGAGGAGAATGTAAAATCTTTAGCTGTGATTGAAAGTTCTATAGATATCTGTTACATCCATTTGGGCTATAGTGTCATTTAAATCTACTGTATCCTTGTTGATCTTCTGTCCTGTCAATCTGTCTATTTCTGAGAGTGGAGTATTGAAGTCCCCCAGTACTATTGTATTGGGGTCTATGTCTCCCTTTAAATCCCTTAACAAATCTTTTAGATAAACCAGTGCCCCGTAGTTAGGTGCATATACATTGATAATTGTTATATCTTCCTGTTGAATTGATCCCTTAATCATTATGTAGTGTCCCTCTTTGTCTCTCTTAATGGTTTTTGTGGTAAAGTTTATGTTGTCCAATATTAAGATGGCTACGCCTGCTCTTTTTTCATTTCTGTTGGCATGCTATATCTTTTTCCAGCCTTTCACTTTCAGTCTGTATGGATCTTTCTTGGAAAGATGTGTTTCTTGTAAGCAGCAAATAGATGGGTTTTGTTCCTTAACCCAATCAGCCAATCGGTGTCTTTTAACTGGACAGTTCAGGCCATCAACGTTCAATGTGACTAATGATAAGTGGTAACTTTGCCCTGCCATTTGCCAAAGATAAGTTCTAATATATGCTTTGAGTTCCCTGTGATCTTTTGCACTGAGGTTTCCTTCCTTTACCTTCTTTCATATTGATGATTGTGTTTCTGTGTTTCTGTGTGTAACACATCTTTAAGCATCTTTTGCAGGGCTGGATGAGAGGCGACAAATTCTTTCAATTTCTGTTTGTTGTGAAAAGTCTTTATTTCACCTTCATTCACAAATGATAGCTTTGCAGGATATAATATTCTGGGCTGGCAATTTTTCTCTCTTAGTACCTGGGCTATATCTCGCCATTCCCTCCTAGCTTGTAGGTTTTCTGATGAGAAGTCAGCTGTGAGTCTGATTGGAGATCCTCTGAGAGTAATCTGACGTTTCTCTCTTGCACATTTTAGGATCTTTTCTTTATGTTTCACTGTGGTAAGTTTAATTACAACGTGTCGTGGTGAGGATCTCTTTTGGTCATGTTTATTAGGGGTTCTGTGAGCTTCCTGTACTAGGATTTCTCTGTCCTTCTCCAAACCTGGGAAATTTTCTGATAATATCTCACTAAAAAGGCCTTCTAATCCTTTCTCCCTCTCCATGCCTACAGGAACTCCTAGAACCCGAATGTTGGGCTTTTTAATAGTATCCTGAAGATTCCTGACAATATGCTTTAGATTTCTAATTTCCTCTTCTTTTCTTTGGTCTGACTGTATCCTTTCCTGTTCTCTGTCTTCTAAGTCCGATATTCTCTCTTCTGCTTCACCCATTCTGTTCGTAAGAGTCTCTATTGTGTTTTTCATTTGATCTATTGAATTCTTCACTTCATTATGATTTCTCGTCACTATCACCGTTTCCTGTTGTACTAGTTGTTTCGTTTCATTTGATTCCTCCTTAATATTTCATTTTCACGAGAGAGATTTTCTATCTTGTCCATTAAGGATTTCTGTAGTTCAAGAATTTGTTTTTGAGAACTTCTTAATGTTCTTATCAATTTTTTTAGATCTGCTTCTTGCATTTCTTCTATCTCATCATCTTCATAATCTTGAATTGGGGTGTCTTTTTCATTTAGGGGCGTCATGGTGACTGCCTTGTTTTTATTATCTCGGTTTTTGCGTTTGTTATTTGGCATATTGGAGATATTTGGTTTCTTCACTGTGGTGCTTTTTCTTGTTATACTATGACTCCAGATTAAGTAGACTGTTTTTGATGGAGCCTTAGAGGCTTGAGATGGATGTGGTCTGAGAGCTCTGTTTGGTGTGCCAAAGGTGACACTCCCAGGTTAGGCGTGGTAGATCTCTCTCTTTCTTTCTTTTTTTGATTCAAAAGGGAAGTAATTCCGCACAGCTGAACGAAGTTGGAGGTAGTTAGCAGGCAAATGATATACCCACAGGAGCCAGAGATCAGAATCTCTTTCCCAAGGACCACACAGGGAATCTGTTCTGCCCTCAGGGTGGGCTCAAATTCTCCTTCAGTCTCCCACTGGGTTGCCAAAGTTACAGAATTGTAGCGTCTCTGGAGAGTACTCACGTGAATTCCGTGAGTTCTCTCCCCCACTGTCTCTTTTTTCACAGTCTCAGTTCAGTAGCACCACAAATTTACTAGGTCCTAATCTCCTGTTAATTCGCCCCGCCCAGAGTCAGGTTTTTCTGCTAGGCTCAGGGCCGGTGCAGACCTGAGGTCGCTCTGCTTATGACATATGTCCAAGATGGCGCCTGCTCTTTGTTTTGCTCGCCCTTGAGAGGTGAGCGGAGAGAGAGAAACCCGTGTCCGTACCAGTCACCTTTTTTTTCTCTCTCTCTCTTCCAGTTAGCCTGGTGAACTTTTCCCCCCCCAGGGGTCGTTCCCTCTAGTCTCCTCTCTCCGCTTGCCTGCCGGTGTCTCGGGCTATTGAGGTTCGGCTCACCTCGCGTTCCAGCGCTGGTGTGTTGAGTCTGCCGCTGGTGTCCCGAATTGTGGGCTCCCACGCTCTCCACGCAGGTCCACTGTGAATCACGCATTCCGGAAGAGTTTCTTCTGCTGTTTCCTCCCCTACTCTTTCTTGAATCTGCAGTATCTCCACTTTTATTAAACTGTCTCTCCCCGGACTATCAGTGTGCTCCCTTCCTATTCCGCCTTCTTGCCTCCTCCTCTAGTTCATCTTGAAGAACTTCTTTACCATTTATTGTAAGAAAGCTCTAGTGATAGATTTTCTGGACTTCTATTTGTATGGAAAATTCTTCTTAAGATTAAATATCATTGGCAAGCTGTGAGCTTTATGTACGTGAATGTTAACATCTTTCCCCATTAGGGAAAATTTTTTGCCACTATTTTCTTCGTCATATTTTAAATAATTGTTTTATTTTACAAATTAATTGTACATATATTTGGTGCACAGCATGGCTTTTTACATGTGAATACAATAAAGTCATTAAATCAAGCTAATACATGATTATCCCATTACCTATGTGTAAGATTATAGCACAAAATCCATTTTAGTAATTTTTAACTTTTATTTAATAAATTTAAATTTCCAAAGTACGACTTTTGGATTACAGCAGGTTTTTCCCCCCATAACCATCCTGCCACCCACAACCATCCCATATCCCACTCGCTCTCCCAACCCATTCACATTAAGATTCATTTTCTATTATCTTTATACACAGAAGATCAATTTAGTATATACTAAGTAAAGATTTCAACAGTTTGCACCCACACAGAAACACAAAGTATAAAGTACTATTTGAGTACTAGTTATGCCGTCAGTTCACATAGTACAACACATTATGGACAGAGATCCTACATGGGGAGTAAGTGCACAGTGACTCCTGTTGTTGATTAACAATTGACACTCTTATTTATGACATCAGTAATCACCCTAGGCTCTTGTCATGAGCTGCCAAGGCTATGGACGCCTCTTGAGTTCACCAACTCCGATCTTATTTAGACAATGTCATAGTCAAAGTAGAAGTTCTCTCCTCCCTTCCAAGAAAGGTACCTCCTTTTTTGATGGCCCGTTCTTTCCACTGGGATTTCAATCACAGAGATCTTTGATTTAGTTCATTTTTTTCCACAGTGTCTTGGCTTTCCATGCCTGAAATAGTCTCATGGGCTTTTTAGCCAGATCCGAATGCTTAAGGGCTGATTCTGAGGCCAGAGTGCTGTTTAGGACATCTGCCATTCTATGTGTCTGCTGTGTATCCCGCTTCCCATGTTGGATTGTTCTCTCCTTCTTAATTCTATCAGTTAGTATTAGCAGACACTAGTCTGATTTATGAGATCCCTTTGACTCTTAATCCTACCATTATGATCAATTATGAACTTAAACTGATCACTTTGACTAGTGACATGGCATTGGTACATGCCACCTTGATGGGATTGAATTGGAATCCCCTAGCTCTCCCATTAGGGGTAAGTCCGATTGAGCAGGTGCCGAACTGTACATTTTCTCCCTCTCTTATTCCTACTCTTATATTTAACAGAGATCACTTTTCAGTTAAATTTAAACACCTAAGAATAATTGTGTGATAATTAAAGAGAGTTCAACCAATGGTATTAAGTAGAACAAAAAATACTAAAAGGAATAGATTCATAAGTTGTCCCTCGACAGTCAGGACAAAGACTGATCAAGTCATTGTTTCTCATAGTGTCCATTTCACTTCAACAACTCTGTGTTAAGTGAAATAATTCACTCACAAAGAGACACAGCTTAATTCCCCTGCTCTTATAAGTTCAGGAATTTTAGATTCCATGTATAAGTAAGATTAGACTGCATGTGCTTTGTGGACATGAATTATTTTACTTAACACAGAGTGTCTTCTAGGTTCATCAAATTGTGCAATTTCATTCCTTTTTTAAGGCTAAATAGTAATCCATGCTTCATCCAGTTGCTTGAAACATGGAGTGACAAACAGCAAGATACATAGAGAGATATATTCCTTCTACTGGTTAATTCCTCAAAGAACATCAACAGCAGATCTTGGCCAAGCCAAAACCAGGAGCCAGAAACTCCATTGTGCCCTTCCACTTGGGTGGCAGCAGATCAAATATCTGGACCATGCTCTACTGCCTTCTCAGGCATATTAGCAAGAAGGTAGATCAGAAGTGTAGCAGTCAAGATTCAAACTGGCATGCCAATATGGGATCCTGTCATCACAAGCAGCGGCTCAAACCACTGTACCACAATTTGGCTCCTTGAGTTGAGTTCTGTGTATTGTCAGTCCCAAGGGTATAACTTTTTAAAAAGTATTTTCCTTGTTTTTAAGAATCAATTAATTCTATTGTTCTATACTCATTTTTATTGATTCTAGCCTATGTCATCTCCACACAATTACTAATCCCATTCAATACATTTTTTAGTTATATAATATATCTGGTTCTTTTTTGTAACATCTTTTTATAACCAATTCTATTTTTTTCTTGTTTAAAAAGAAAACAATATTTATTAGAGCATTTTATGATAGTTATTTGATATCATTTGTCATATAATTCCAACATCTGATTCATCTTAGTTTTGCTAGCAGTTGACTGTCTATTCTTGATAAAGTTGATATTTTCTAGTTTTTCAGTATGATGAGTGATTTTTAATGAAATGTGGACATTTTGACTATTATCTTAGAAAATTATGGATTTTAATTAAAATTTTTCTTTCATTAGATGTTTATTTTTTATTCTCAGGTTATAGTCTAGTTTCATCTGTTGTAGTTCCAAAGATAATTTATCTTCAGAATTTTGTTGATTATTTTGTATGTTTGACTAATTTTCTAACCCTGAGGTTCCTGACATCATTTGTAGTGTTACCTGTAGGAATAGAACTCACTTTGAAAAAAATATTTAGCTGGCACCGCAGCTCACTAGGCTAATCCTCCACCTTGTGGCACCGGCACACTGGGTTCTAGTCCCAGTCGGGGTGCCGGATTCTGTTCCAGTTGCCCCTCTTCCAGGCCAGCCTCTGCTGTGGCCAGGGTGTGCAGTGGAGGATGGCCCAAGTACTTGGGCCCTGCACCCCATGGGAGACCAGGAGAAGCACCTGGCTCCTGCCATCAGATCAGCGTGGTGCGCCGGCCACAGTGCACTGGCCGCGGCAGCCATTAGAGGGTGAACCAACGGCAAAAGGAAGACCTTTCTCTCTGTCTCTCTCTCTCTCACTGTGCACTCTGCCTGTCAAAAAATAAATAAAAAATAAAAATAAAAATATTTATTTATCTATTTGAAAGAGTTACACAGAGAGAGAAGAGAGGCAGAGAGAGAGAGAGAGAAAGAGGGGGGGGTCTTCCATCTACTGGTTCACTCCCTAATTGGCTGCAACAGCCAGAGCTGCGCCCATCCAAATACAGAAGCCAGGGGCTTCCCATGGGTCTTCCCACACAGGTGCAGGGGCCCAAGGATTTGGGTCATCTTCTACTGCTTTCCCAGGCCATAGCAGAGAGTGAATCAGAAGTGAAGTAGCCGGGACATGTACTGGTGCCCATATCAGATGCCAGCAGTGCATGCTGAGACTTTACTCACTACGCCAGAGTGCAAGCCCCCAGAACTCACTTTCTTGATCCACTTTATGATGTCTCTAGGTAATAGAGGGGAGATTCAAAGGTGCAAATGGTACTCCCCTTGGGTTTTGGAAGTGAGGCTTCTGCTTATTCCATTTGCCAGTACCACTGGATCTACTTGGTATTGTGCAAAATCTGAAGTGAGGCAACCCACTCCAATTCCTGTTGCTGAATGTGGGATATATGGTAAACTGCTCAGCTGCTGTGTTTTACCTCCAGTTCTAAGTTTCTAATCATTCTGCCTTTCTCTTTTCCCATTTCACAATTCCCTCTGTGGCTGTTTTCTGTGTTGTTGTCTGGTTTTACGTAGAAGCAAAGAGAGATATGATTGTGTACAACTTACATGGACTCTCTTCCTTAGAACTTACACACTTTATTCATATATTCACTCAAAATTTATAAACTTTGTGCACTGGTCAACACCTGGGAAATGGCATAGAAAAACATGTGAAGGGTGAATTATATCTGGAATAGAGAGATAGGTAATAACAAATGATGAATTAGTTATTAACTGTGTAAAGAGTGCTCACCTAAGTTTCCCAAATAAAAATGGCTAAACTCTAGATTTCTATATGTGAGCCATTCTAACGGGGGTGAGGTAAAACCTCATTGTGCTTTTGATTTGCATTTCCCTGATTGCTAGTGTCCTTGAACATTTTTTCATGTGCCTGTTGGCCATTTGGATTTCCTCTTTTGAAAAATGTCTATTGAGGTCCTTGGCCCATCTCTTAAGTGGGTTGTTTGTTTTGATGCTGTGGAGTTTCTTGATCTCTTTGTAGATTCTGGCTATTAAGCCTTTATCTGTTGCATAGTTTGCAAATATTTTTTCCCATTCTGTCGGTTGTCTCTTCACTTTCCTGACTGTTTCTTTTGCAGTACAGAAACTTCTCAATTTGATGCAATCCCAATAGTTGATTTTGGCTTTGACTGCCTGTGCTTGTCGGGTGTTTTCCAAGAAGTCATTGCTGGTACCTATATCTTGCAGGGTTTTTCCAATGCTCTCTAATAATTTGATGGTATCAGGTCGTAGATTTAAGTCTTTAATCCATGTTGAGTGGATTTTTGTGTAAGATGAAAGGTAGGGGTCTTGCTTCATGATTCTGCATGTGGAAATCCAGTTCTCCCAGCACCATTTATTGAATAAACTGTCCTTACTCCAGGGATTGGTTTTGGATCCTTGATCAAATATGAGTTGGCTGTAGATGTTTGGATTGATTTCTGGTGTTTCAATTCTGTTCCATTGGTCTATCCATCTGTTTCTGTACCAGTACCATGCTGATTTGATTACAACTGCCATGTAGTATGTCCTGAAATCTGGTATTGTGATGCCTCCAGCTTTGTTTTTGTTGTGCAAGATTGCTTTAGCTATTCGAGGTCTCCTGTGTCTCCATATGAATTTCAGCATGATTTTTTCCAGATCTGAGAAGAAGGTCTTTGCTATCTTGATTGGTATTGCATTGAATCTGTAAATTGCTTTTGGGAGAATGGACATTTTGATGATATTGATTCTTCCAATCCATGAGCTTGGAAAATTTTTGCATTTCTTGGTATCCTCTTCTATTTCTTTCTTTAAGGTTTTGTAATTTTCATCGTAGAGATATTTAACGTCCTTGATTAAGTTTATTCCAAGGTATTTGATTGTTTTTGTAGCTATTGTGAATGGGATTGATCTTAGAAGTTCTTTCTCAGCCATGGCATTGCCTGTGTACAAAGGCTGTTGATTTTTGTGCATTAATTTTATACCCTGCTACTTTGCCAAAACCTTCTATGAGTTCCAATAGTCTCTTAGTAGAGTTCTCTGGGTCCCCTAAATAAAGAATCATATCTTCTGCAAAGAGGGATAGTTTGAGTTCTTCCTTCCCTATTTGTATCCCTTTAATTTCTTTTTCTTGCCTAACAGCTCTGGCTAAAACCTCCAGAACTATATTGAATAGTAGTGGTGAGAGTGGGCATCCCTGTCTGGTACCAGATCTCAGTGAAAATGCTTCCAACTTTTCCCCATTCAATAGGATGTTGGCTGTGGGTTTTTCATAGATTGCCCTGATTGTATTGAGGAATGTTCCTTCCAAACCCAGTTTGCTTAGAGTTTTCATCATGAATGGGTGTTGTATTTTATCAAATGCTTTCTCCGTGTCTATTGAGATAATCATATGGTTTTTCTTCTGCAGTCTGTTAATGTGGTGTATCACATTGATTGTCTTGCGCACATTAAACCATCCCTGCATACCAGGGATAAATCCCAGTTGGTCTGGGTAGATGATCTTTCTGATGTGTTGTTGCATTCTATTGGTGAGAATTTTATTGAGGATTTTTGCATCTATGTTCATCAGGGATATTGGTCTGTAGTTCTCTTTCAATGCTGCATCTTTTTCTGGCTTAGGAATTAAGGTGATGGTGGCTTCATAGAAAGAATTTGGGAGGATTCCATCTTTTTCGATTGTTCTGAATAGTTTGAGAAGAAATGGGATTAGTTCTTCCTTAAATGTCTGGTAGAATTCAGCAGTGAATCCATCTGGTCCTGGGCTTTCCTTTGTTGGGAGGGCCTTTATTACTGTTTCAATTTCTGTCTCACTTATGGGTCTGTTGAGGTTTTCTATATCTTCCTGTTTCAATTTAGGTAGGTTGCATGTGTCCAGGAATCTATCCATTTCTGGTAGGTTTCCCTGTTTGCTGGCATACAATTCCTTGTAGTAGTTTCTGATGATTCTTTTTATTTCTGTGGTGTCTGTTGTTATGTTTCCTTTTTCATCTCTGATTTTATTGATTTGGGTCTTTTCTCTTCTTTTTTTAGTTAGTTGGGCCAATGGGGTGTCAATTTTGTTTATTTTGTCAAAAAACCAGCTCCTCGTTTGGCTGATTTTTTGTAATTTTTTTTTGGATTCAATCCTGTTGATTTTAATTATTACTCTTCTCCTACTAGATTTGGGTCTGGTTTGCTGTAGGTTTTCTAGATCCTTGAGGTGAATTGAAAGCTCATCTATTTGGTGCCTTTCAAATTTCTTGATGTAGGCACCTATTGATAGAAATTTTCCTCTTAACACTGCTTTTGCTGCATCTCATAAGTTTTGATATGTTGTGCTGTTATCCTCATTTACTTCCAGAAAGTTTTTGATTTCTCTTTTGATTTCTTCTATGACCCATTGTTCATTCAGGAGCATGTTGTTCAATCTCCATGTGTTTGCGTATGCCCTAGGGATTCCTGAGTTGTTAATTTCCAACTTCATTCCTTTATGGTCTGAGAATCTGCATGGTATGATTCTAATTCTTTTGAATTTGCTGAGACTTGCTTTATGGCCTAGTATGTGGTCAATCCTAGAGAAGGTTCCATGCACTGCTGAGAAGAATGTAAAATCTTTAGCTGTAGGATTGAGAGTTCTGTATATATCTGTTAGATCCATTTGGGCATAGTGTCAATTAAATCTGCTGTTTCCTTGTTGATCTTGTGTCCTGTTGATCTGTCTACTTCTGAGAGTGGAGTATTGAAGTCCCCCAGTACTATTGTATTGGGGTCTAAGTCTCCCTTTAAGTCCCTTAACAAATCTTTTAGATAAACCAGTGCCCTGTAGTTAGGTGCATATACATTAATAATTGTTATATCTTCTTGTTGTATTGATCCCTTAATCATTATTTAGTGTCCCTCTTTGTCTCTCTTAACAGTTTTTGTGGTAAAGTTTATGTTGTCCAATATTAAGATGGCTACGCCTGCTCTTTTTTCATTTCTGTTGGCATGCTATATCTTTTTCCAGCCTTTCACTTTCAGTCTGTATGGATCTTTCTTGGAAAGATGTGTTTCTTGTAAGCAGCAAATAGATGGGTTTTGTTCCTTAACCCAATCAGCCAATCGGTGTCTTTTCACTGGACAGTTCAGGCCATCAACATTCAATGTGACTAATGATAAGTGGTAACTTTGCCCTGCCATTTGCCAAAGATAAGTTCTAATATATGCTTTGAATTCCCTGTGATCTTTTGCTGTGAGGTTTCCTTCCTTTACCTTCTTTCATATTGATGACCGTGTTTCTGTGTTTCTGTGTGCAATACATCTTTAAGCATCTTTTGCAGGGCTGGACAAGTGTCGACAAATTCTTTCAATTTCTGTTTGTTGTTAAAGGTCTTTATTTCACCTTCATTCATTTGAGAATTTGTTTTTGAGAACTTCTTAATGTTCTTATCAATTTTTTTAGATCTGCTTCTTGCATTTCTTCTATCTCATCATCTTCATAATCTTGAATTGGGGTGTCTTTTTCATTTAGGGGCGTCATGGTGACTGCCTTGTTTTTATTACCTCGGTTTTTGCGTTTGTTATTTGGCATATTGGAGATATTTGGTTTCTTCACTGTGGTGCTTTTTCTTGTTATACTATGACTTTAGATTAAGTGGACTGTCTGTTTTTGATGGAGCCTTAGAGTCTTGAGATGGGTGTGGCCTGAGAGGTCTGTTTGGTGTGCCAAAGGTGACACTCCCAGGTTAGGCGTGGTAGATCTCTCTCTTTCTTTTTTTGATTCAAAAGGGAAGTAATTCCGCACAGCTGAACAAGGTTGGAGGTAGTTAGCAGGCAAATGATATACCCACAGGAGCCAGAGATCAGAATCTCTTTCCCAAGGACCACACAGGGAATCTGTTCTGCCCTCAGAGTGGGCTCAAATTCTCCTTCAGTCTCCCACTGGGTTGCCAAAGTTACAGAATTGTAGCGTCTCTGGAGAGTACTCACGTGAATTCCGTGAGTTCTCTCCCCCACTGTCTCTTTTTTCACAGTCTCAGTTCAGTAGCACCACAAATTTACTAGGTCCTAATCTCCTGTTAATTCGCCCCGCCCAGAGTCAGGTTTTTCTGCTAGGCTCAGGGCCGGTGCAGACCTGAGGTCGCTCTGCTTATGACATATGTCCACAATGGTGCCTGCTCTTTGTCTTGCTCGCCCTTGAGAGGTGAGCGGAGAGAGAGAAACCCGTGTCCGTACCAGTCACTTTCTCTCTCTCTCTTCTAGTTAGCCTGGTGAACTTTTCCCCCCCGGGGGTCATTCCCTCTAGTCTCCTCTCTCCGCTTGCCTGCCGGTGTCTCGGGCTATTGAGGTTCGGCTCACCTCGCGTTCCAGCGCTGGTGTGTTGAGTCTGCTGCTGGTGTCCCGAACTGTGGGCTCCCACGCTCTCCACGCAGGTCCACTGTGAATCACGCATTCCGGAAGAGTTTCTTCTGCTGTTTCCTCCCCTACTCTTTCTTGAATCTGCAGTATCTCCACTTTTATTAAACTGTCTCTCCCCAGTCTCTCAGTGTGCTCCCTTCCTATTCCACCATCTTGCAATAAATCAATCTTAAAAAAAATTAAGGGGACTTACCTGAGGTTCCTCAGAAATGATGGACAGTGATGGGGTCCAAGCTCTAAACCAAAACAGTTGGACCCCAATATTCCCCTCACCTCAATAAAAGGGGTATGAAAGGACTATAAGAAGTGTTATAAATGTACATTTTGTGTAAAACAGAGATAGAGAATAGTTAAGTTGAAGGAACTGATGAACTTGGCTTGGTTTAGCTGTGGCATTGATATATGATGTTTGTTTTTAATCTTTTCTGTTTTCTTCCTAGACATGGAGATGACTTTAACTCCTCTCATTTCTGTGATGAGATATGTTGATGGAGGCATCCAGCTACACTGTCAGTCCTCTGGTTGGTTATCCCAGCCCATAGTGAGATGGAAAGGCTCAGAAGGAAATGATTTACCTTCAGACTCAAAAGTTATTAGAAACATGCATGGCCTGTTTGATGTGGAGACATTCCTTACAGTCAGAAAAAATTCTGGAAGCATATCATGTTCCATCCAACTCTCTGACAAGAGTCTAGAAGTGAAAGCCAGGATATTCATTGGAGGTAAGTAGGAGCTAGGATCAGGGAGGGTTGAGTGGATGCTACTGTAACAGTCCAGAGGAAAGGAACCTCTATTACAGAATTGTTTAACATTGCTACATTTTAATTATTACTTTTGAAAGTCAAAGTCAATGAAATATTGGAAGGAAATCATAAAAATTTTTATTAGGTGGAAACAGAATTATTTACAATTCCTAGAATTGGAATTAAATGTTTCTCTTATCAAAAAGTAAGTCCGTGGTACAGAGTTTCAAATTTTTTAAAATTTTATTTAAGGTATACAAATCTCATGTATTTCATAAAATTTATTTTAAGGTATATAAATTTCATGTATTTCATATATGCAGTTTAAGGCACATAGTGATATTTCCCACCCTATTCTTTCTTCCAACCTTCTTCCTCCTTCCTCTCTTCATCTCTCTCTTAAAACAGAAAGAAAGGCTGGCGTCATGGCTCAACAGACTAATCCTCCGCCTTGTGGTGCCGGCACACCAGGTTCTAGTCCCATTTGGGGTGCTGGATTCTGTCCCGGTTGCCCCTCTTCCAGGCCAGATCTCTGCTGTGGCCTGGGAGTGCAGTGGAGGATGGCCCAGGTGCTTGGGTCCTGCACCCCACGGGAGACCAGGAAAAGCACCTGGCTCCTGCTTTCGGATCAGCACGATGCACCGGCCATGGCAGCCATTGGAGGGTGAACCAATGGCAAAAGGAAGACCTTTCTCTCTCTCTCTCTCACTGTCCACTCTGCCTGTCAAAAAAAAAAAACAGAAAAGTATTACTATGATCAACAAAAACATTATTTTTACCCATTTTCATTCTTTGGATCATCTCTTTTTTTCTTTTTTCTCTTAATTTTTAATTAGCTTTTAACAGATTTCAATATAGTTTGTAGATATAATTCTGAGAATTACATGATATTCCATTTTCACTTAAAATTATACTTTATAACTGAAGAGGGGCACTATATAATGATTAAGGGATCAATTCAACAGGAAGATATAATGATTATCAATGTATATGCACCTAATTACAGGGCACCAGTTTATTTAAAAGATTTGTTAATGGACTTAAAGGGAGACTTAGACCCCAATACAATAGTACTGGGAGACTTTAATACCCCACTCTCAGAAATAGACAGATCAACATGACAGAAGATCAACAAGGATACAGTAGATTTAAATGACACTATAGCCTAAATGGATCTAACAGATATCTACAGAACTTTTCATTCTACCATTCTACACAGAAAGCATTTACATTCTTCTCAGCAGTACATGGAACCTTCTCTAGGACTAACCACATATTAGACCATAAAGTAAGTCTCAGCAAATTCAAAAGAATTAGAATCATACCATGCAGCTTCTCAGACCATAAAGGAATGAAGTTGGAAATTAGCAACTCAGGAATCCTTAGAGCATATGCAAACATATGGAGATTAAACAACATGCTCCTGAATGAAAAATAGGTCATAGAAGAAATTTGTCGCTCCCCCTCTTCACGGAGGAATGACACAGGACCCTGGGATGTTCTTTTGTCTGCTCGGCCCTTCCCGGGTTTGCTGCTGGTCCCTCCCGGGTTGGCTGGCAACCCCTCCACCTCCATGGAGGGGCGGTTCCCCCTGCCACTTTCCCCACTTCCGCGGGGGAGCGGCACACTGCCAGCCGGCTCTCTCGGGGGCTGCTCAGATGTTATCCGGATGTTCCCTTTAGATGTTCCTGGTGCATGTTGTCTCTCTCCTCCTTTATAGTCCTCTTCCACCAATCCCAACTCTGCTACCCACATGCCGAGTACGCTGCTCTCCTCCAATCAGGAGCAAGATCAGCTCCTGCAGCTCATCAGTCAAATTGGCGAGAGGCAGCTGTGTAGAAGTTGTTTACTCCTCTCCCAGCGCCATATTGTGGGAGAGCAGATGCATAGAATAAGTCTTAATTTGAGTAACTTAGTCTAGTCCGAGTTGCTCCCCACAAAATTAAAAGAGAAATCAAAACTTTTCTGGAAGTAAAGGAGGATAACAGCACAACATACCAAAACTTATGGGACACAGCAAAAGCAGTAAGAGAAAAGTTTATATCAATAGGAGCCTACATCAAGAAATTGGAAAGGCACCAAATAGATGAGCTTTCACTGCATCTCAAGGATCTAGAAAACCTACAGCAAACCAGACCCAAATCTAGTAGGAGAAGAGAAATAATTAATATCAGAGAAGAAATCAACAGGATTGAATCCAAAAAAAAAACACTACAAAAAAATCAGCTAAGTGAGAAGCTGGTTTTTTGAAAAAATAAACAAAATTGACACCCCATTGGCCCAACTAACTAAAAAAGAAAAGACCCAAATCAATAAAATCAGAGATGAAAAAGGAAACGTAACAACAGACACCACAGAAATAAAAAGAATCATCAGAAATTACTACAAGGACCTGTATGCCAGCAAACAGGGAAATCTATCAGAAATGGATAGATTCCTGGACACATTCAACCTACTACCTAAATTGAACCAGGAAGACATAGAAAACCTAAATAGACCCATAACTGAGACAGAAATTGAAACAGTAATAAAGGCCCTCCCAACAAAGAAAAGCCCAGGAACAGACGGATTCACGGCTGAATTCTACCAGACATTTAAGGAAGAACTAATCCCATTTCTTCTCAAACTATTCAGAACAATCGAAAAAGATGGAATCCTCCAAAATTCTTTCTATGAAGCCACCATCACCTTAATTCCTAAGCCAGAAAAAGATGCAGCATTGAAAGAGAACTACAGACCAATATCCCTGATGAACATAGATGCAAAAATCCTCAATAAAATTCTGGCCAATAGAATGCAACAACACATCAGAAAGATCATCCACCCAGACCAAGTGGGATTTATCCCTGGTATGCAGGGAGGGTTTAATGTGCGTAAAACAATCAATGTGATAGACCACATTAACAGACTGCAGAAGAAAAGCCATATGATTATCTCAATAGACACGGAGAAAGCATTTGATAAAATTCAACACCCTTTCATGATGAAAACTCTAAGCAAACAGGGTATGGAAGGGCCAATCCTCATTTGGGATTGCATCAAATTGAGACGTTTCTGTACTGAAAAAGAAACAGTCAGGAAATTGAAAGGCAACCGGGGGGTGGAGCCAAGATGGCGGAATTGTGAGGGCGCACACCAATAGTCTGGGAAAATTTAGTTTAATAAAAGGGGAGTTACGGTAGCCTCAGAAAAAACAACCAGGAAAATATTGCAGAGGAAACACTTCTGGATCGAGTGGCTGTGAATCAGAGGACCTACTGGGAGAACAAGGTCGCCCACTGCGCGGAAGCCGAGCTGCGGGAGCCGCGGGAGCCGTGGGAGCCACAGGGTCTGCACACCAGTGCAGGAAGGGGAGTGCATGTCACACAGACACCAGCGGGGAGAGTTGGGACGTCCAGGGCTCCAAGTCCACACATCGTCATTGGAAGGGGAGGTGAGCTCAATAACCCGAGACATTGGCGGGGAAATGGGGGTCAGAATCTAGAGGGGGGCCGGAAAGTGCAGCAGACTCACTACTGGAAAGAAGGAAAAAAAAAAGCTTGGGGGTTTCTCTCTCAGCCAACCTTGCAAAGGTTGCAAGACTGCAAGGCTTGAAGAATTCACAAGAAACAAAGAGCAGGCCCCATCTCTGGATTTACATATCAACAGGGGAGAGCTAAGGAACTGAGTCACTACAATTCAGTAGCATAGGCAACCCAGTGGGAGTCCAGAGGAGAAGCCTACACAGACTCCTTGGGTAGAAGCCACAGATCAGAAGCTAAATACCACCAATTATGCACAGCGGTGCCGTGCGGTATTACTTACCCCCTGAATAAATAAAATAAATAAATAAATAAATAAATAAATAAATAAATAAAAAGAGAGATTTACCACGCATAACCTGAGGGTGTCACCTTTGCACACCCGTAACCAGGAAGAACTAAGCAGAGTTCTCAGGCCACAAACATCTCAAGCCTCCAAGGCTCCTCCAACAGCAGGCAGTCCACTTAACACGGACATAGTATAAAATAAAAAAAAATTAAAAAAAAACACACAGTGACGAAAGAAGAATTAACTATGCCAAGCAACAAACACAGAAATCGAGGGAACAAGATCAACGATGACACTATGATGCCTCCAAATAAACAAAACACCCCAAGCCAAGATTATGAAGATGATGAGATAGAAGAAATGCAAGGTACGGATTTCAAAAAATTTATGATAAGAACATTTAGAAGTTTTCAAAAGCAAATCCTTGAACTACAGAAATCCTTATTGGACAGGATTGAAAATCTCTCTCGTGAAAATGAAATTTTAAGGAAAAATCCAAATGAAATGCAGAAACTAGTAGAACAGGAAAGTGTGATAGTGAAGAGAAATCAAAATGAAATGAAGAGCTCAATAGATCAAATGACAAACACATTAGAGAGCCTTAAAAACAGAATGGGTGAAGCAAAAGAGAGAATATCAGACTTAGAAGATAGAGAACAGGAAAACATACAGTCAAACCAAAGAAAAGAAGAGGAAATTAGAAATCTAAAAAATATTGTTGGGAATCTACAGGAAACTATTAAAAAAAAAAAAACAACATTCGAGTTCTAGGAGTTCCTGAAGGCATGGAGAGAGAGAAAGGATTAGAAGGCCTTTTTAGTGAGATACTAGCAGAGAACTTTCCAGGTTTGGAGAAGGACAGAGACATCCTAGTACAGGAAGCTCACAGAACCCCCAATAAACATGACCAAAAGAGATCCTCACCACGACACGTGGTAATTAAACTTACCACAGTGAAACATAAAGAAAAGATCCTAAAATGTGCAAGAGAGAAACGTCAGATTACTCTCAGAGGATCTCCAATTAGACTAACAGCAGACTTCTCATCAGAAACCTTATAGGCTAGGAGGGAATGGCGAGACACAGCACAGGTGCTAAGAGAGAAAAATTGCCAGCCCAGAATATTATATCCTGCCAAGTTCTCATTTGTGAATGAAGGTGAAATAAAGACCTTTCATAGCAAACAGAAATTGAAAGACTTTGTGGCCAATCGTCCGGCCCTGCAAAGATACTTAAAGATGTGCTACACTCAGAAACACAGAAACACGGTCATCAATATGAAAGAAGGTAAAGGAAGAACACCTACCAGTAAAAGAGCATGGGAAGCTCAAAGCATATACTAGAAAATATCTCCGGGAAAATGGCAGGGCAAAGTCACTACGTATCAATAATCACATTAAATATTAATAGTCTGAATTCTTCAGTTAAAAGACACCGTTTGGCTGATTGGCTCAAAGAACACAACCCAACTATTTGTTGCCTACAAGAAACACATCTCTCTAACAAAGATCATGCAGACTGAAAGTGAAAGGTTGGAAAAAGATATTCCATGCAACAGAAACCAAAAAAAAAGCAGGTGTAGCCATATTAATATCAGACAAAATAAACTTTAATACAAAGACTGTTAAGAGAGACAAAGAGGGACACTATATAATCATTAAGGGTTCAATTCAACAGGAAGATGTAACTATTATAAATGTATATGCACCTAATTACAGGGCACTGGTCTATTTAAAAGATATGTTAAGGGACTTAAAGGGAGACTTACATTCCAATACAATAGTACTGGGGGAATTCAATACTCCACTCTCAGAAATAGACAGATGATCCGGACAGAAGATCAACAAGGAAACAGCAGATTTAATTGACACTATTGCCCAAATGGATCTAACAGATATCTACAGAACTTTCAATCCTACATCTACAGACTTCACATTCTTCTCAGCAGTGCATGGAACCTTCTCTAGGATTGATCACATACTAGGCCATAAAGCAAGTCTCAGCAAATTCAAAAGAATTAGAATCATACCATGCAGCTTCTCAGACCACAGCAGAATGAAGCTGGAAATTAGCAACTCAGGAAACCCCAGAAAGTATGCAAACACATGGAGACTGAAAAACATGCTCCTGAATGAACACTGGGTCATAGAAGAAATCAAAAGAGAAATCGAAAACTTTCTGGAAGTAAATGAAGACAACAACACAACATATCAAAACTTATGGGATGCAGCAAAAGCAGTGTTAAGAGGAAAGTTTATATCAATAGGTGCCTACATCAAGAAATTGGAAAGGCACCAAATAGATGAGCTTTCACTGCATCTAAAGGACCTAGAAAAACTGCAGCAAACCAAACCCAAATCTAGTAGGAGAAGAGAAATAATTAAAACCAGAGAAGAAATTAACAGGATTGAATCCAAAAAAAAAAACACTACAAAAAAATCAGCTAAGTGAGAAGCTGGTTTTTTGAAAAAATAAACAAAATTGACACCCCATTGGCCCAACTAACTAAAAGAGAAAAGACCCAAATCAATAAAATCAGAGATGAAAAAGGAAACGTAACAACAGACACCACAGAAATAAAAAGAATCATCAGAAATTACTACAAGGACCTGTATGCCAGCAAACAGGAAAATCTATCAGAAATGGATAGATTCCTGGACTATGCAATCTACCAAAATTGAACCAGGAAGACATAGAAAACCTAAATAGACCCATAACTGAAACAGAAATTGAAACAGTAATAAAGGCCCTCCCAACAAAGAAAAGCCCAGGACCAGATGGATTCACTGCTGAATTCTACCAGACATTTAAAGAAGAACTAATCCCATTTCTTCTCAAACTATTCAGAACAATCGAAGAAGAGGGAATCCTCCCAAATTCTTTCTATGAAGCCAGCATCACCTTAATCCCTAAGCCAGAGAAAGATGCAGCACTGAAAGAAAATTACAGACCAATATCCCTGATGAACATAGACACAAAAATCCTCAATAAAATTCTCGCCATAGAATACAACAACACATCAGGAAAATCATACACCCAGAGCAAATGGCATTCATCCCTGGTATGCAGGGATGGTTCAACATTCGCAAATCAATCAATGTGATTCACCACATTAACAGACTGCAAAAGAAAAACCATATGATTATCTCAATTGATACAGAGAAAGCATTTGACAAAATTCAACACCGTTTCATGATGAAAACTCTAAGCAACTTGAGTATAGAAGGAACATTCCTCAATATAATCAAAGCAATTTATAAAAAACCCACAGCTAGCATCCTATAGAATGGGGAAAAATTGGAAGCATTTCCACTGAGATCTGGTACCAGACAGGGATGCCCACTCTCACCACTGCTATTTGACATAGTTCTGGAAGTTTTAGCCAGAGCCATCAGACAAGAAAAAGAAATCAAAGGAATACAAATCAAGAAGGAAGAAGTCAAACTATCCCTCTTTGCAGACGATATGATTCTTTACTTAGGGGATCCAAAGAACTCTACTAAGAGACTATTGGAACTCATAGAGGAGTTTGGCAAAGTGGCAGGATATAAAATCAATGCACAAAAATCAACAGCCTTTGTATACACAAGCAATGCCATGGCTGAGAAAGAACTGCTAAGATCAATCCCATTCACAATAGCTACAAAACAATCAAATACCTTGGAATAAACTTCACCAAGGACGTTAAAGATCTCTATGATGAGAATTACAAAATCTGAAAGAAAGAAATAGAAGAGGATACCAAAAAATGGAAAAATCTTCCATGCTCATGGATTGGAAGAATCAACATCATCAAAATGTCCATTCTCCCAAAAACAATTTATAGATTCAATGCAATCCCAATCAAGATACCAAAGACATTCTTCTCAGATCTAGAAAAAATGATGCTGAAATTCCTATGGAGACACAGGAGACCTTGAATAGCTAAAGCAATCTTGCACAACAAAAACAAATCCGGAGGCATCAGAATACCAGATTTCAGGACATACTACCGGGCAGTTGTAATCAAAACAGCATGTTACTGGTATAGAAACAGATGGATAGACCAATGGAACAGAATCGAAACACCAGAAATCAACCCAAACATCTACAGCCAACTTATATTTGATCAAGGATCTAAAACCAATCCCTGGAGCAAGGACAGTCTATTCAATAAATGGTGCTGGGAAAACTGGATTTCCACGTGCAGAAGCATGAAGCAAGACCCCTACCTTACACCTTACACAAAAATCCACTCAACATGGATTAAAGACCTAAATCTACGACCTGAAACCATCAAGTTATTAGAGAACATTGGAGAAACCCTTCAAGATATTGGCACAGGCAAAGAATTTCTGGAAAAGACCCGGGAGGCACAGGCAGGCAAAGCCAAAATCAACTATTGGGATTGCATCAAATTGAGAAGTTTCTGTACTGCAAAAGAAACAGTCAGGAAAGTGAAGAGACAACCGACAGAATGGGAAAAAATATTTGCAAACTATGCAACAGATAAAGGCTTAATAGCCAGAATCTACAAAGAGATCAAGAAACTCCACAGCATCAAAACAAACAACCCACTTAAGAGATGGGCCAAGGACCTCAATAGACATTTTTCAAAAGAGGAAATCCAAATGGCCAACAGGCACATGAAAAAATGTTCAAGGACACTAGCAATCAGGGAAATGCAAATCAAAAGCACAATGAGGTTTTACCTCACCCCCGTTAGAATGGCTCACATCCAGAAATCTACCAACAATAGATGCTGGCGAGGATGTGGGGAAAAAGTGACACTAACCCACTGTTGGTGGGAATGCAAACTGGTCAAGCCATTATGGAAGTCAGTCTGGAGATTCCTCACAAATCTGAGTATAACCCTACCATTCGACCCAGCCATCCCACTCCTTGGAATTTACCCAAAGGAGTTTAAATTGGCTAACAAAAAAGCGGTATGCAGCCTAATGTTTATCGCAGCACAATTCACAATAGCCAAGACCTGGAACCAACCTAAATGCCCATCAACGGTACACTGGATAAAGAAATTATGGGATATGTACTCTTTAGAATAGTATACCGCAATAAGAAACAACGAAATCCAGTCATTTGCAATAAAATGGAGGAATCTGGAACACATCATGCTGAGTGAAGTAAGGCAGTCCCAAAGGGACAAATACCATATGTTCTCCCTGATTGGTGACAACTGACTGAACACCAAAAAGGAAACCTCCTGAAGTGAAATGGACACTATGAGAAATGGTGACTTGATCAGCATAGCCCTGACTGTTAATGAACAACTTAATACATTATCCCTCTTAGTAGTTTTTTTGTCTGTTCTACTTTATATGACTGGTTTAATTCTGTAATTAATACAGAGTTATTCTTAAGTGTTGAAAATTAACTGAAATGTGATCCCTGTTAAACATAAGAGTGGGGATAAGAGAGGGAAGAGATGTACAATTTGGGACATGCCAAGACACTCTGGCAAAAAGATCTCTGTGAGTGAGATCCCAGTGGAAAGAACAGGTCTTCAAAGAAGGAGGTACCTTTCTCTGAAGGGAGGAGAGAACCTCCACTTTGACTATGACCTTGTCTAAACAAGATAAGAGTCGCAGAACTCAGAGGGCTTCCATAGCCTTGGAAACTCATGACTGGAGCATAGGGAGATTACTGATGCCATAGACAGGAGTGTCAATTGGTAAATTCAACAACAGGAGTCACTGTGCACTTACTCCTCATGTAGGATCTTTGTCCTTAATGTGCTGTACATTGAGATTTAATGCTATAACGAGTACTCAAACAATATATTTCACTTTGTGTTTCTATGTGGGTGCAAACTGTTGAAATCTTTACTTAATGCCTACTAAACTGATCTTCTGTAAAAAAAAAAAAAGAAATTATCAATTCCCAACTAGACTCTCACTGGGATTAAATATGACAATAGGTCTGATCTGATTTCATCATCATTTAAAAAAAATCATCTATTATTTTTCACTTTATGTTTCTGTGTGGGAGCAAACTGTTGAAATCCTTACTTAATGTATACTAAGCTGATCTTCTGTATATTAAGATAATCAAAAATGAGTCTTGATGTGAATGGAAGGGGAGAGGGAGTGTGAAAGGGGAGGGTTGTGGGTGGGAGGGACGGTATGGGGGGGAAGCCATTGTAATCCATAAGTCGTACTTTGGAAATTCATATTCATTAAATAAAAGTTAAAAAAACAAGTAAGGAAACCAAAAAAAAAAAAAAACAAGTAAGGAAACCAAAAAAAAAAAAGTCAAGGGTTCACATAAATAAGACCAGTGTCTGCTAATAACAAGATATAATTAAAAAGAAAGGAATTATCCAACTTGGGAAGCAGGACACACAGCAGACTCAAAGAATGACAAATGCCTTAAACAGCATTCTAGCCTCAGAATCAGCCCTTAAGGCATTTGATATGGCTAGAAAGCCCATGGGAGCATTTCAGGAATGGAAAGCCAAGACATTGTTGCAAAAACTGATCTACAAGAATCTCTGTTTGTGATCCTGGTGGAAAGAAGAGGGAGATACCTTTCTCTGAAGGGAGGAGATGTCTTCCACTTTGATTATGGCCTTGTCTAAATAATGTCAGAGTTTGGAACTCAAAAGGCTTCCTTGGCATCTCATTACATGAGAGTCAGATTGGCTGGCGCCATGGCTCAATAGGCTAATCCTCCACCTGCAGCACTGGCACCCTGGTTTTGGTCCTGGTCGGGGCGCTGGATTCTGTCCCGGTCACTCCTCTTCCTATCCAGCTCTCTGCTGTGGCTTGGGAGTGCAGTGGAGAATGCCCAAGTCCTTGGGCCCTGCATCTGCATGGGAGACCAACAGAAGCAACTGGCTCATGGCTTCGGATCAGCATGGTGCGCTGGCCGCAGCACGCCAGCCGCAGCAGCCGTTGGGGAGTTAACCAACAGAAAAGGAAGACCTTTCTCTCTGTCTCTCTCTCTCTCTCACTGTCCCCTCTGCCTGTCAAGAAAAAAAAAAAAAACAAGAGAGTCAGGTGATCACTGACATCATAAATAATAGTGTCAATTGTTAAATCAACAACAGGAGTCACTGTGCACTTGCTCCCCACATAAGATCTCTGTCCTTAATGAGTTGTTCTATGAGAATTAATGGTAGAACCAGTCTTCAAACAGTACTTTATACTATGAGTATCTGTGTGGGTGTAACCTGTTGAAAACTTTATTTAGTATAGAATTGACCTTCTGTATATAAAGATAATGAAAAATAAACCTTAATAAAGAATGAGATGGGAGAAGGAATAGGAGGTATGATGGTAGTGTGGATGGGAGGGCAGGTAGGGGGAGAAGAACCACTATATTCCAAAAAGCTGTGTGTATGAAATTTATATTTAGAAAATAAAAGCAAAAGAGGAAAGGAAATGAACAAAATGAATGTTTTCATATGAGCTATATCTCTACTTTTATCTGTTTACTGTAGTGTCTTTCATTAAAATTTGATAGTTCTGATAGATGAGATAAGTTATGGCTGAGGAGGGTTCTAAGATGGTGGAATACGGAGGGAGTATATTGATAGTCCAAGAGAAGATAGTCTAATAAAAATAGAGATAGTGTAGTCTCAGGGAAGAGTTAGGGGAAAAAATGGCAGGGGAAAATCTTCCATAATTAGAGGGACACGGTGGATCTATGTGGAGGGCATGGGCACCAATGGATCAGGACTCCAGCTGCCGAAAGCCTCTGCACCAGCACTGGAAAGAGAGGTGAGGTGAATCTGCAGTAGCCCGAACAACTGGTGGAAAAGTGGCAGGAAGAGCTTAGAGGGAATGAGGCTTGAAGCCCCATGGGTGAAACCCTTGACATTTATTCCTATCTTTATGATTAGTTATGCACTTAAAATGATCACTTTACTTAGTACGGTGTCGCTCCCCCTCTTCGTGGAGGAACGACACAGGACCCTGCGCTGTTCTTTTGTCTGCTCGGCCCTTTCCGGGTTTGCTGCTGGTTCTTCCCGGGTTGGCTGCCAATCCTTCCACCTCCATGGAAGGGCGGCTCCCCCTGCCACTTTTCCCACTTCCGTGGAGGAGTGGCCCACCACCGGCCGGCTCTCTCGGGGGCTGCTCAGATGTTATCCGGATGTTCCCTTTAGATGTTCCTGGTGCATGTTGTCTCTCTCCTCCTTTATAGTCCTCTTCCACCAATCCCAACTCTGCTACCCACATGCCGAGTACGCTGCTCTCCTCCAATCAGGAGCAGGATCAGCTCCTGCAGGTCATCACTCAAGTTGGCGAGAGGCAGCTGTGTAGAAGTTGTTTACTCCCTTCTCAGCGCCATATTGCGGGAGAGCAGATGCATAGAATAAGTCTTAATTCCAGTAACTTAGTCTAGTCCGAGTTGCTCCCCACAGTATGGTGGCATTAGTACCTGTCAACATAATTGGATTTAGAGTCCCATGGCAAAGTTTTTAGCTTTACTATTAAGTAAGTAAGTTTGTGGGAACATGTGCTGAACTATTCATTTACTCCTTCTCTTATTTAAAGACTCATTTTTCACAGGGATCAACTTTCAAATGAATTTAAACACCTAAGAATAATTCTGTGTTAAGTAAAGAGTTCAACCAAATGTATTAATAAGAAAAAGAAAATAGCAAAAAGAATAAAATAGAACACTGTTCCTCGACAGTCAGGACAAGGGCTGATCAAGTCATTGCTTCTCATGGTGTCCATTTAGTTTCTAGAGGTTTCCTTTTAGGTGCTTAGTTAGTTGTCACAGATCAGGAAGAACATATGATATTTGTCCCTTTGGGATGGACTTATTTCATTCAGTATGATGTTTTCCAGTTTCTTTCATTTTGTTCCAAATGACCAGATTTCATTTTTTAACACTATGTAGTATTCCATAGAGTACATATCCCATAATTTCTTTATCCAGTCTTCTCTTGATGGGCATTTAGATTGATTCTTTGTCTTAGTTATTGTGAACTGAGCTGCAATAAACATGTAGGCACAGATAGCTCTTTAATTTGCTGATTTCATTTCCCTTGGGTAAATTCCAAGGAGTGGTATGGCTGGGTCATGTGGTAGGGCTATATTCAAGTTTCTGAGGAATCTCCAAACTGACTTCCATGGTGGCTTTACCAGTTTGCATTCCCACCAACAGTGGATTAGTGTACCTTTTCTCCCACACCTCCCCAGCATTTGTTATTTGTTGATTCAGTATGAAAGCCATTCTAACTGGGGTGAGGTGAAACCTCATTGTGGTTTTGATTTGCAATCCCCTGATTGCTAGTGATCCTGAGCATTTTTTCATGTGTCTGTTGGCCATTTGGATTTCCTCTTTTGAAAAATGTCTATTGAGGTCTTTGGCCCATCTCTTAAGTGGATTTTTTGTTTTGTTGTGGAGTTTCTTGATCTCTTTGTAGATTCTAGATGTTAATCCTTTATCATTTCCATAGTTTGCAAATAATTTCTCCCATTCTGTCGGTTTTTCTTCACTTTCCTGACTATTTATTTGGCAGTACAGAAACTTCTCAATCTGATGTAATCTCAGTTATTAATTTTGGATTTGGGGTCTTTACCAAGAATTCTTTGCCTGTGCCAGTATGTTGCAGGGTTCCTCTGATGTTCTCTAATAATTTGATGGTGTCAGGTCATAGATTTATATCTTAAATCCATGTTGAGTGGATTTTTGTGTAAGGTGTAAAGTAGGGGTCTTGCTTCATGCTTCTGCACATTGAAATCCAGGTTCCCCAGCACCATTTGTTGGATAGACTGTCCTTGCTCCAGGAATTGGTTTTAGCTCCTTGATCTAATATAAGTTGACTGTAGATATTTCGATTGAGCTCTGGTGTTTCTATTCTGTTCCATTGGTCTATCTGTCTTGTACCAGTATTGGACTGTTTTGATTATAACTGCCCTGAGGTATACCTTGAAATCTGGTATTGTGATGCTTCTGGTTTTGCTTTTGTTGTATAAGATTGCTTTAGCTTTCTGAGGTCTCCTGTGCCTCCATATGAATTTCAGCATCATTTTTTCCAGGTCTGAGCAGAATGTCTTTGGTATTTTGATGGGTATCACATTGAATTTGTTAATTGCTTTTACCCCTTGCCCCACCGTGGGCATGAGCTGACCTCAACCTCTCTCCCATATAGATGTTCCTTCAGCTGCTTTTAGAAGAATGCGCATTTTGTGATGTCGATTCTTCCAATCCACCAACCTGAAAGATTGTTCCATATTTCTTCTTCTATTTCTTTAATGTTTTGCAATTCTTATCATAGAGTTCTTTGACATCCTTGGTTAAGTTAATTCTAAGATATTTGATTTTTTGTTGCTATTGTGAATGAGATTCATTTAGAAGTTCTTTCTCAGTCATGGAATTGGGTATACAAATTATGTTGATTTTTGTGTATTGATTTTATATCTTGATACTTTACCAACTCCTCTATCAGTTCCATTAGTCTCTTAGTGGAATTATTTGGTTCCTCATATAAAGAATCGTGTCATCCACAAATGAGGATAGTCTGACCTCTTCCTTCCCAATTTGTATCTCTTTGATTACTTTTTCTTGCCTAATGGCTCTGGCTAAAACTTCCAGGACTATATTGAATAGCAGTGGTGAAAATGGGCATCCCTGTCTGGTGTCATATCAGACCTCTGGGGGATTGCTTCTAACTTTTCCCATTCAAAATGATGCTGGCCATGGGTTTGTCATAAATTGCCTTGATTATTTTGAGGAATGTTCTTTCTATATCCAAAATGCTTAGAGTTTTCATCATGACAGGGTGTTGCACTTTATCAAATCCTTTCTCTCTATCTATTGAGATAATCATATGGTTTTTCTTCTGCCATTTGTTAATGTGGTGTATCACATTGATTTATTTGTGAATGTTGAACATCCCTACATACCAGGGATAAATCCCACTTGGTCTGGTTGGCTGATGTGTTTTTGGACTCTATTGGCTAAAATTTTGTTGAATTTTAGAGTCTGTTCATCAGGCAAATTTGTCTGTAAATCTCTTTCTCTGTTGCATCTTTTTCAGGTTTAGGAATTAAGGTGATGGTGGCTTCATAGAAAGAATTTGGGAGGATTCCCTCTCTTTCAAATCTTTTGAATAACTTGAGAATAATTGGAAATAGTTCTTTAAATGTCTGGTAGAATTCAATAGTGAATCCATCTAATCATGGGCTTTTCTTCGTAGGAAGGGCCTTTACTACTGATTCAATTTCTGTCTCAGTTATGGGTCTGTTTAGGTTTTCTATGTCTTCATTGCTCAATTTAGATCAGGTGTATGTGTCCAGAAATCTATCCATTTCTGCTAGGTTTCCCAGTTTGTTGGCATACAACTCTTTGTAGTAATTTCTGATGATTCTTTTTATTTCTGTTAAGTCTGTTGTTACATTACCTTTTTCATATCTGATTTTATTTTTTTATTTTTTAACTTTTATTTAATAAATATAAATTTCCAAAGTAGTTTATGGATTGAAATGGCTTCCCCCCATAACTTCCTTCCCACCCACACCCTCACATCTCCTGCTCCCTCTCCAATTCCATTCACATCAAGATTCATTTTCAATTATCTTTATATACATAAGATCAATTTAGTATAAATTAAGTAAAGATTTCAACAGTTTGCATTATAGCTTTAATTCACATTGTACAACACATTAATGACAGAGATCCTACATGAGGAGTAGGTGCACAGTGACTCCTGTTGTTGACTTAGCAAATTGACACTCTTGTTTATGGGGTCAGTAACCACCCTAGGCTCTTTTTTATTTATTTATTTTTGACAGGCAGAGGGGACAGTGAGAGAGAGAGAAACAGAGAGAAAAGTCTTCCTTTTCCATTGGTTTACCCCCCAGTGGCTGCTGTGGTCAGTGCACTGTGACCGGCACACTGCACTGATCCGAAGCCAGGAACCAGGAGCCAGGAGCCAGGTGCTTCTGTTGGTCTCCCATGCAGGTGCAGGCCCCAAGGACTTGGGCCATCCTCCATTGTACTCCTGGGTCACAGCATAGAGCTGGACTGGAAGAGGAGCAACCAGGACAGAATCCGGCACCCTGACCGGGACTAGAACCCGGGGTGCCAGTGCCACAGGCCTATTTTTTTTTAACTTTTATTTAATGAATATAAATTTCCAAAGTACTGCTTATGGATTACAATGGCTTCCCCCCCATATCGTCCCTCCCACCCACAACCCTCCCCTTTCACACTCCCTCTCCCCTTCCATTCACATCAAGACTCATTTTTGATTATCTTAATATACAGAAGATCAGCTTAGTATACATTAAGTAAGGATTTCAACAGTTTGCTCCCACACAGAAACATAAAGTGAAAAATAATAGATGATTTTTTTAAATGATGATGAAATCAGATCAGACCTATTGTCATGTTTAATCCCAGTGAGAGTCAAGTTGGGAATTGATAATTTCTTTTTTTTTTTTACAGAAGATCAGTTTAGTATGCATTAAGTAAAGATTTCAACAGTTTGCACCTCCATAGAAACACAAAGTGAAATATATTGTTTGAGTACTCGTTATAGCATTAAATCTCAATACACAGCACATTAAGGACAGAGATCCTACATGAGGAGTAAGTGCACAGTGACTCCTGTTGTTGACTTTACCAATTGACACTCCTGTCTATGGCATCAGTAGTCTCCCTATGCTCCAGTCATGAGTTTCCAAGGCTATGGAAGCCCTCTGAGTTCTGCGACTCTTATCTTGTTTAGACAAGGTCATAGTCAAAGTGGAGGTTCTCTCCTCCCTTCAGAGAAAGGTACCTCCTTCTTTGAAGACCTGTTCTTTCCACTGGGATCTCACTCACAGAGATCTTTTGCCAGAGTGTCTTGTCTTTCCATGCCTGAAATACTCTCATGGGCTTTTCAGCCAGATCCGAATGCCTTTAGGGCTGATTCTGAGGCCAGAGTGCTGTTTAGGACATCTGCCATTCTATGAGTCTGCTGAGTATCTCGCTTCCCATGTTGGATCACTCTCCCCTTTATTTATTCTATTGGTTAGTATTAGCAGGTACTAGACTTGTTTATGTGCTCCCTTTGACTCTTAGTCCTTTCATTATGATCAATTGTGAACTGAAATTGATCACTTGGACTAGTGAGATGGCTTTGGTACATGCCACCTTGATGGGATTGAATTGGAATCCCCTGGTATGTTTCTAACTCTACCATTTGGGGCAAGTCAGCTTGAGCATGTCCCAAATTATACATCTCTTCCCTCTCTTATTCCCACTCTTATGTTTAACAGGGATCACATTTCAGTTAGTTTTCAACACTTAATCCACGGCGCCAGCCACCACCCTAGGCTCTTGTCATGAGTTGCCAAGGCTATGGAGGCATTTTGAGTTCGCCAACTCCGATCTTATTTAGACAAGGTCATAGTCAAAGTGGAAGTGTTCTCCAAAAGTGGAAGTTCTCTCCTCCCTTCAGAGAAAGGTACCTCCTTTTTGGATGGTCCATTCTTTCCACTGGGATCTCACTCGCAGAGATCTTTTATTTAGGTTTTTTTTTTTTTTTTGCCAGAGTGTCTTGGCTTTCCATGCCTAAGTTACTCTCATGGGCTCTTCAGCCAGATCCGAATGCCTTAAGGGCTGATTCTGAGGCCAGAGTGCTGTTTAGGACATCTGCCATTCTATGAGTCTGCTATGTATCCCACTTCCCATGTTGAATCATTCTCTCCTTGTTAATTCTATCAGATAGTATTAGCAGATATTAGTCTTGTTTATGTGATCCCTTTGACTCTTAGACCTATCATTATGATCAATTGTGAACTGAAATTGATCACTTGGACTAGTGAGAAGGCATTGGTACATGCCACCTAGATGGGATTGAATTGGAATCCCCTGGCACATTTCTAACTCTTTCCCTCATGGGGCTTCAATGCTTGTTCCCTCTAGGCTCTTCCTGCTGCTCTTTTGCCATTGGCTTGGGCTGCTGTGGTCTAGTCTCACCTCACTTTCCAGTGCTGGCTCTCAGCTATAGGAGTTCCAAGCCATGGGTGCCCACGCCCTCCACGTTGGTCCACCTTGTCCCTCTAATTTCAGTAGAGTTTCCTCTGTCATTTCCGCCACTAACTCTTCCCTGAGACTACACTATCTCTACTTTTTAAAACTATCTTCTTCTTGGCTAGAGCAATAAGTTCCCTCCATATTCCACCATCTTGGAAACTACTCAGATTCATTTTTATAAGAAATATTAAAAACTTGTTTCTGTTTTTTTTTTGTGAGATACCCCCTTTGCATTTCAGGTAGCTTTTCATAATTGTGATTTCTTTTTAAAATTTTTTATTTATATATCCAAAAATTCATATTTTAATTTCATTATACTATACAGGATTGATTTACAGATTTACTTTTATTTGAAAGGCAGAGCCACAGAGAGAAAGGGAGAGACATAGACATAGAGAGATATCTACCATCTGCTGGTTCACTCCTCAAATGGAAGCAATAGTCCAGACTGTGCCAGGCCAAAGTCAGGATCCTAGAATTTCTTCCAGGCCTCCCACAGAGGTACAGAAATCCAAGCACTTGGGCCACACTCTGCTGCTTTCTGAGGTAAATTACCAGGAAGCTGGGTTCAAATTTGAGCATCTAGGTCTCCAATCAGTGACCATATGTAATGCTAGCATGGCAGGTGGTGGCTTGACCCACTATGCCACAATGCTTGCCCCTCATCTACAGATTTAATGTAATCCTATATAAAACCTGATCAGAGTATTCCTACATTCCAGAAATCAATTGGAATTGACAAGTCAATTCTAGAAATTTATGTGACAGAGAAAATGGTCAAAAATTGTCCAGGAGCAGGCATTTAGTCTAGCAGTTAAGATGCCTGCCATCATATCAGATTATATTGGTTCCATTCTTGCTGTAGCTTGTGATTGCAGCTTCCTGATAATGCAGACCCTGGGAGGCAGTGGTGATGTCTCAAACAATTTTGTTCCTACTAAATCAAGTATGTGGGAGATTTCAATGGTGTTCTCAGGTCCTGGTTTTTTTTTTTGGCTCTGGCTGTTGTGGGCATTTGGTGAGTGAACCAGTGAATGGTCTGTGAGCGCTCTCTCTCTCTCTCTCTCCCCCTTTCTTCCCTCCCTCCTTTCTTCTTTCCTTCTGTGTCCCTGATGTATAATATATAAATGTTTTAAGGAAATAATTGTTTAGATACTTCTAAATAAAAACATTCAGAGATTATCAGTTTAGAGTATGTATCAAGACATATCACATTCCTGTGATAATTAAACCAGTCAAAAGTTTGTTCACAGAGACAGGCAAGTGAACAGTGGCACTAATCAGAGGGCCAGGAAACATATCCAAACCCAGAGAGAAATTTGATTAACATAGAGGTAATATGGCATGTAGCAATGAGTAAAGGCAAGTATTCGAGAAATAATGCTGGGACAGTATTGCATATAGGAGAAAGTGAAATAGAACTCTACCTCTTCTTATTTAAAAAGATAAATTCCATATTTAGAAAAACAAAGTTTTATCTTGTAGAAGAAATTATATGAAAAAAGTTCTTTTTATGTTGAGACAAGAGACTATATAGAAATCAAATTCCTTCACTTTTAGCAAACACTTAGGAGATCTATGAAACTGTTTTTCAGAGCTCTTTTTCCAGCAGTCACCCTGGCTTTTTGTCTCCATTGCACTGATTATTATCTGCTGTGCTGTATTCTGTATTCTACTTTGGATGAGAATCTCATTCTCCAGATCCCGGGGTAAGTGAGAAAAAAGAGATGCTTGGGACCAGGGCTGATTTATTGTCCAATAGGACCAGAATTCGGGACTCTTACCTCTTCTGGGACTGTTCTTACACCTTGGCTGTGAGGAACATGGTCCTTTTTCTCCTCCATGTTTACCTAAAATGACTCCCCAAGGAAACATCAGCTCAGCCAGGCCCTTTCTACATAAGAAATATCTAAATGTTGCATTAAGATTTTATTTTAAAAAAGTTTCATTATAGTTGGAAAGAATTTATACAAGAAGAAATAATAGTGAAGACAACAATATAAAATAATATTTCATCTAAAATGAATTTTCACCCACAAGGACCAATATTTTCTTCCTGGGTGGTAACACTCACTTTCCAGATACAGACTATAGTCTGTATCCCCCCACCCAGCCACCTTCTCCTTGATAACCTCCATCTCACCTCTACAGGGTCCTAAAATTCCACCTCTGTCTTCAGAGTGAGCAAAGCTGTTATCTTGTTTTGCCTCAGAAAAAGGCTAAGTGTGGGGACTGGAAATGGGGCATAAAAGGAGAAATCTAGGTGAGCTTCTGACTCCCAACAGGGTGAGGAGACAAGTTTGTCAGTACCTTTCATATTTCTTTTCTAACCACTTAAAATTCTTTGTTTTTCAGAGAAACTTCAGAAAGAATTGAAAGAACTAAGAGAACTAAGTAAGTAACTTGATATATTTGGAACCTTCCACTCCTAGCTTTAAATCCCTTCCTGTTCCACAATTTGAACTCTTTTCCATATCTTGTTGGAAAGAAAGATGGGGAAGACAATGAGATCAGCTGGTTTATACTTAGCATTCTTTAATAAGGAGCTGATTCTTAGATACTTGGGAACTTTAGGATAGGAATCAGAGCTTGAGAACAACCTAAAATTATTTACAAATTTTGTTTATTGGTACTTTTGTAGGGATAAGAATAATCATTTATGTGAACCCTCTAAGGGTATGTTGCCCAAGAATGTTGAAGTACCTCTGTAACATCACCCTCAGCTTCCCCCTGGTCTGATTATTTGAGCTTTTATCCAGGCCTGTGTCAAAAACTGACTATTCTGCTTTTTTATTTTAGAACAACACCTGGAACCAGGTAAGAACATTATCACACACAGAGATTTCCTCTCATTCCCTGCTGGGCCTCTGTTCTGTGATTTTGATCTTCTGTGTTTTTAGTTTCAGAGTGGTGAAGATGCACAGAAGAGCAGGTGAGAAGGGTCATTCTTCCCCAAGTATCTCCTCTCTCTCTCTCTCTCTCTCTCTCTCTCTCTCTCTCAATGAGTTCCTGTATTACAATTGCTGGAACAAGGACATAAGCTTTGTTAGCTTATGCTGGAACAAGGACATAAGCCTTTTCCATGCCAGCTCATTGACCAATAGTAGATAAAATCAGAATTTACCCCTTATCCCTGCATCCTTTGAAATCTGGAATTTACCGCTTATCCTTAAATCCCTTCAAGAGGCCAGTTCAGTCACACACTCTGTATTGTTCCCACTCCATTCCCTGCATTCTTTTCCAGGATTGAAAACCTCCTGGAAAGCTTAAAAACTTGTATGGAGAAACTCATTCTGCCTATCATGCCTCCCCACTCTGGACCCTTAGCCCACCCTAAGATTTTTAAGGCCCAGCCCACTAAGGACTGTACTGTATGCCATGTGTTCAGTTTGGCATGCTGGCAGTTGACTACTTTGCAAATAAATTCATTTTGGCTGTGAGTTCACATCCTGTCTCCTCTCTGTTCTGAATCCCATTTTCTTACAACAAGCTTGAAATGGGCTTTTGGGCTATGGGGATTTTGCATCTTCTTGCAGGCACACTTTGTAGAAAAACCTCATAAACCCTCATCAGATTTATCATGGAACCCTGGCCCAAAAGAGAAACTGCCTTTGCTCTCCCCTCCCTCCCTGCCTCCTATGTGAGTACTGAAATGAATATTCTTTTTGTTGTTTTCAGAATGGAAGGAAGCCCAGAAAAATGCAGATACAAGGGACCAGCATTGTGGCACAGTGGGCTAAAGT
Source organism: Oryctolagus cuniculus (assembly GCF_964237555.1). NCBI lineage: Eukaryota > Metazoa > Chordata > Mammalia > Lagomorpha > Leporidae > Oryctolagus > Oryctolagus cuniculus. The sequence goes on from NC_091445.1 coordinate 34,603,740, forward strand.
CCCAGCCTGTAGTGCCAGGATCCCATATGGGTGCCAGTTCAAGTTCTAGCTGCTCTATTTCAGATTCAGGTCCCTGCTAATGTGCCTGGGAAATCAGCAGAGGATGGCCCAAGATCTTGGGCCCCTGCACCTACATTGGAGACCTGTAAGAATCTCTTGACTCCTGGCTTTGTATTGGCTCAGCTCAGACCGTTGAGGCCACTTTAGTGAACCAGCAGTTGAAAGAACTCTCTCTCTTTCTGTCTCTATCTCTCTTTGTAACTTTGTCTTTTGAATAAACAAAAATAAATCTTAACCAAAAAACAATGCAGGTACAAATGGATGAATGGGTGACAGTGGACAGAGGCTTGGGTGAACATGGGAGAGGGAGCAGACTACTGAAAGACATGGGAGTTACTTAATGCAGGTTCTCATGAACTTCAGATAATGAATCTGTGATCAACCCCAGGGTACAGACAACCTCAGACATACTTCTCAACCTAGATCTAGAAGGTGAGATCTTCAGCCTGGGTGTCAATCACAGTAAAATCTCCAGGAAATTGAAGGGACTAGCTACTAGCCAGGAGAAAATACGTGAAATTGGGCAGGACCTGACAGATGGGAGAATGTTGGATAGCAAGGTCATCCAAACTCCCACAAAGTAAAATAAAGGGTTTATATGAGGGATAGTGGTAGGGTTAGGGTGATATTCAGGAATTTATGAGTTCATAGCTGGACTTCTCCAGGAGCTGGTGAGTACCTGGCCTGCACTGAAGATAAAGTAAGGGTCTGAATGGCCTGTGTCCAAAGCAGACTATCTCCTGGACTTCATCTAATCCCAACATGAGTCAGCATGCAACAGTTTGAGTCCCTCTCCCACGCAGTAATTTATGTTCTTTCTCTTTCCTTTGATTTGACCATTGAGTATAACTTTGCAGGGAGATACAACTTATCCACAATTCTATATTTCTGATCTTAGATTTGTAACCTATAAGAATAAGAGATGTATAAGGAAGTGGGTGGTGACTGTGGAGAGTTTTCAAGCAGGGGAACATTACTGGGAAGTGAGTGTGGTACATAATGAGCATAGTACTTGGGAGTGTGCTGAGAAGATTTGGACAGGAAAGCAAGGAATGTGACTTTATCTCCAGACAATGGGTACTGGGTCCTTGGACTAGAGACAGGACATTCATATTTTGTAATTAACCCTCACAGAATCAACCCCTTTCCAACACTCCCCCTTACATGAGTGGGGGTTTTCCTGGACTACAATGGTGGGATCATATCCTTCCTCAATGTAAATGATAAGTCCCTGATTTTACCCTGAAACATTAATTTAAAGGCTTATTGAGACCCTTCATCCAATGTGAGGCCTGTGATAAGGAAAATATGATTCCATAGCCATCTGAGGAATGACTACCATAGTTATTTTTGTGAAAAGACAGAGAATTCCCCTTCTGAGTGTCTCCAAACCTTCCCATGTAGGAAAATGAGAGCCCTCCTTACAAGTTACCATGGCATTCATCTGCAGGAATGACGCCCAGAGGGAATAATTATTCTCTCTCACCATTAGGCTACTAAAGTTTATTTCCTGGACTCATAGTCTTGCACATGTACCAACAGTGTTCCACTGTTGGTGGAAATGTAAGCTAGTATAGCCATTGATTGTCAAAGATGGTATGGCAAGCCTCAGCAAGATGAAAATAGATCTACCATATGACCCAGCCATCCTTAGCCTGGGAATTTACCCAAACAAAATGAACGCAGCATATGAAAGAGTTATCTGTACCCCCATGTTCATTGCAGCTCAATTTGTCATAGCTAAGATATGCAATCAACCTGGATGTCCATGAACTGATGACTAGATAGAGAAATTTATATATATATATATATATATATATGTGTGTGTGTGTGTGCATGTGTGTATGTATATATGTAGGAACATTCCTCAGCCATATAAAAGAATGAAATCCTGTCTTTTGCAATCAAATGAATGCATCTAGAATTCATCACACTTAGTGAAATAATCCAGCACCAAAAAGACAAATGTCGTATTTTTTCTCTGATTTGTGGTAACTATTATAGTACCAAAGAATATAATCTGCATGAATGAAATTGATAGTTTCAGATTTGATGGTTGTTTACAGCCCTTGCATTTACTGTTGAGAAGCAGTTTTATTCTTCTTAATATTTGGTGAAATCTTTTTTTAGTGTAGGGTTAATTTCATGACTGTAAAATAGAGTAGATAACTGTAAAAATTAAAGGAGGGAATCATAAAGGAAGGAAGAAGGAGTATGAGAGCCTGGAAAATATCACTATGCTCCTAAAACTGTATATATGAAATGCAAGAAACTTGTTCACCTTAAAAAAGTTTAAAATAAAATTCTTATGAAAAAAGAAAAAGAAGGACCTTTACTTCCCTTGGTCAGTGGGGAAATTTTCCAGTTACACAGTTGATTTTTTATCCACCAGCCCACATTCTGCAGTCATTTGAGAAAATATTGGAGTTGGGGAGGAGAGGAGCAGGAGAAGCCTTTTCCTCAACAAAGTCCATTTCCATACAAGGGGTGCTGGAGGAGATGGAGTGAAAATCCATGCCAAACTTACAAGCATATGGGTGAATCCCTTTCTGTTAAGGAAGAAAGCAAAGTAGAGCTGCTTTTATGGGGTCAGCACTGGCACAGTGAGTTATGCAAGCCTGCTGGACAGACAATACACATGGGCTCCAGTTTGATTTCTGGATGCTCTACTTCCCATTCAGATCTCTGCTAATGTGCCTGGGAACACAGTGGAGGACAGCCCTAGTCCTTGGGCCATGAACCCATGTGGGAGACCCAGAAGAAGCCCTTGGCTCCTGGCTTTAGCCTGGTCCCTCCTCAGTCATCATGGCCTTTTGGTGAATGAACCAGTGGGTAGTGGGTGGAAGACCTCCCTCCCCCAACCTGTGAGTGTGTGTGTGTGTAACTTTGCCTTTCAAATAAATAAATCTTATTTAATAAAAAATAACTGCTTAAGATAAAATTGTAGAAACAAGTATGGACTTGGGAGATGGAGGATCTGACCTCTTCTTTCAACTTCAAAAAATAAACCATTTTCTGGAGGAGCAGCAAGATGGCGGAATAGGAAGGGAGCACACTGATAGTCCGGGGAGAGACAGTTTAATAAAAGTGGAGATACTGCAAATTCAAGGAAGAATAGGGGAAGAAACAGCAGAAGAAACTCTTCCGGAACGAGTGATTCACAGTGGACCTGCGTGGAGAGCGTGGGAGCCCACAGTTCGGGACACCAGCAGCAGACTCAACACACCAGCGCTGGAACGCGAGGTGAGCCGAACCCAAATAGCCCGAGACACCGGCAGGCAAGTGGAAAGAGGAGACTAGAGGGAACGAGGCCTGAAACCCCGTGGGGAAAAGTTCACCAGGCTAACTAGAAGAGAAAGAGAAAAAAAAAAGTGACTGATACAGACACCAGTTTCTCTCTCTCCGCTCACCTCTCAAAGGCGAGCAAGACAAAGAGCAGGCGCCATCTTGGACATACGTCATAAGCAGGGCAACCTCAGGTCTGCACCGGCCCTGAGCCTAGCAGCAAAACCTGACTCTGGGCGGGGCAAATTAACAGGAGATTAGGACCTAGTGAATGTGTGGTGCTACTGAACTGAGACTGTGAAAAAAGAGACAGTGGGGGAGAGAACTCACGGAATTCACATGAGTACTCTCCAGAGACACTACAATTTGGTAACCTTGGCAACCCAGTGGGAGACTGCAGGAGAATTTGAGCCCACACTGAGGGCAGAACAGATTCCCTGTGTGGTCCTTGGGAAAGAGCTTTTGATCTCTGGCTCCTGTGGGTATATCATTCACCTGCTAACTACCTCCAATTCTGTTCAGCTGTGCAGAATTACTTCCCTTTTAATCAAAAAAAGAAAGAAAGAGAGAGAGATCTACCACGCCTAACCTGGGAGTGTCACCTTTGGCACACCCTTAACCCTGAGGAACCAAACAGAGCTCTCAGGCCACAGCCATCTCAAGCCTCTAAGGCTCCATCAAAAGCAGACAGTCCACTTAATCTAGAGTCATAGTATAACAAGAAAAAACACCACACCGAAGAAACCAATGAATATCTCCAATATTCCAAACAACAAACGCAAAAACCGAGGTAACAAGAACAAGAAAGACACTATGACGCCCCAAATGAAATAGACACCCCAATTCAAGATTATGAAGATGATGATATAGAAGAAATGCAAGAAGCAGATCTCAAAAAATTGATAAGAACATCAAGAAGTTCTCAAAAACAAATTCTCGAACTACAGAAATCCTTAATGGACAAGATAGAAAATCTTTCTCATGAAAATGAAATATTAGGGAAGAATCAAAATCAAATGAAACAACTAGTAGAACATGAAACTGTGATAGTGACGAGAAATCATAATGAAATGAAGAATTCAATAGATGAAATGACAAACACATTAGAGAGCCTTAAAAACAGAATGGGTGAAGCAGAAGAGAGAATATCAGACTTAGAAGACACAGCAGAGGAGAGTATACAATCGAACAAAAGAAAAGAAGAGGAAATTTGAAATCTAAAAATATTGTCGGGAATCTACAGGATACTATTAAAAAACTCAACATTCGGGTTCTAGGAGTTCCTGAAAGCATGGAGACGGAGAAGGGATTAGAATGCCTTTTTAGTGAGATACTTGCAGAAAATTTCCCAAGTTTGGAGAAGGACAGAGACATCCTAGTACAGGAAGGTCATAGAAACCCCAGTAAACATGACCAAAAGAGATCCTCACCATGACACGTGTAATTAAACTCACCACAGTGAAACAGAAAAAGATCCTAAAATTTGCAAGAGAGAAATGTCAGATTACCCTCAGAGGATCTCCAATTAGACTCACAGCTGACTTGTCATCAGAAACCCTACAAGCTAGAAGGGAATGGCGAGACATAGCCCAGGTACTAAGAGAAAAAAACTGCCAGTCCAGAATATTATACCCAGCAAAGCTCTCATTTGTGAATGAAGGTGAAATAAAGACTTTCCATAGCAAACAAATTGAAAGAATTTGTTGCCACTCATCCAGCCCTGCAAAAGATGTTTAAGATGTGTGGCACACAGAAACACAGAAACATGCTCATCAATATGAAAGAAGGTAAAGGAAAGAAATCTCACACCAAAAGATCACAGGGAATTCAAAGCATATATTAGAACTTATCTTTGGCAAATGGCAGGGCAAAGTTACCACTTATCATTAGTCACTTTGAACGTGAATGGCCTGAACTGTCCAGTGAAAAGACACCGATTGGCTGATTGGGTTAAGGAACAAAACCCATCTATTTGCTGCTTACAAGAAACACATCTTTCCAACAAAGATGCATACAGACTGAAAGTTAAAGGCTGGAAAAAGATATAGCACGCCAACAGAAATGAAAAAAGAGTGGGCGTAGCCATCTTAATGTTGGAAAACATAAACTTTACCACAAAAACTGTTAAGAGAGACAAAGAGGGGCACTATATAATGATCAAGGGATGTATTAAACAGGAAGATATAACTATTTTCAATGTATATGCATCTAATTACAGGGCACCGGTTTATTTAAAAGATTTATTAAGGGACTTAAAGGGAGACTTAGACCCCCAATACAATAGTACTGGGGACTTCAATACTCCACTCTCAGAAATAGACAGATTGACAGGACAGAAGATCAACAAGGATACAGTAGATTTAAACGACACTATAGCCCAAATGGATCTAACAGATATCTACAGAACTTTTCATCCTACACAGAAAGCATTTACATTCTTCTCAGCAGTACATGGAACCTTCTCTAGGATTGACCACATACTAGGCCATAAAGCAAGTCTCAGCAAATTCAAAAGAATTAGAATCATACCATGCAGCTTCTCAGACCATAAAGGAATGAAGTTGGAAATTAGCAACTCAGGAATCCCTAGAGCATACGCAAACACATGGAGATTGAACAACATGCTCCTGAATGAAGAATGGGTCATAGAAGAAATTAAAAGAGAAATCAAAAATTTTCTGGAAGTAAATGAGGATAACAGCACAACATACCAAAACTTATGGGACGCAGCAAAAGCAGTGTTAAGAGGAAAGTTTATATCAATAGGTGCCTACATCAAGAAATTGGAAAGGCACCAAATAGATGAGCTTTCAACGCACCTCAAGGATCTAGAAAAACTGCAGCAATCAGACCCAAATCTAGTAGGAGAAGAGAAATAATTAAAATCAGAGAAGAAATCAACAGGATTGAATCAAAAAAAAATTACAAAATATCAGCCAAACGAGGAGCTGGTTTTTGAAAAAATAAACAAAATTGACACCCCATTGGCCCAACGAACTCAAAAAAGAAAAGACCCAAATCAATACAATCAGAGATGAAAAAGGAAATGTAACAACAGACACCACAGAAATAAAAAGAATCATCAGAAACTACTACAAGGACTTGTATGCCAGCAAACAGGGAAACCTATCAGAAATGGATAGATTCCTGGACACATGCAACCTACCTAAATTGAACCAGGAAGACATAGAAAACCTCAACAGACCCATAACTGAGACAGAAATTGAAACAGTAATAAAGGCCCTCCCAACAAAGAAAAGCCCATGATTTGATGGATTCACTGCTGAATTCTACCAGATATTTAAAGAAGAACTGACTCCAATTCTGCTCAAACTATTCAGAACAATTGAAGAAGAGGGAATCCTCCCAAATTCTTTCTATGAATCCACCATCACCAAGCCAGAAAAAGATGCAGCATTGAAAGAGAATTACAGACCAATATCCCTGATGAACATAGATGCAAAAATCCTCAAGAAAATTCTCGCCAATAGAATGCAACAACACATCATAAAGATCATCTACCCAGACCAAGTGGGATTTATCCCTGCTATGCAGGGAGGGTTTAATGTGGGTAAAACAATCAATGTGATACACCACATTAACAGACTGCAAAAGGAAAACCATATGATTATCTCAATAGATGCAGAGAAAGCATTTGACAAAATTCAACACCCTTTCATGATGAAAACTCTAAGCAAATTGGGTTTGGAAGGAACATTCCTCAATACAATCAGGGCAATCTATGAAAAACCCACGGCCAACATCCTATTGAATGGGAAAAGTTGGAAGCATTTCCACTGAGATCTGGCACCAGACAGGGATGCCCACTCTCACCACTGCTATTCAATATAGTTCTGGAAGTTCCAGCCAGAGCTTTTGGGCAAGAAAAAGAAATTAAAGGGATACAAATTGGGAAGGAAGAAGTCAAACTATCCCTCTTTGCAGATGATATGATTCTTTATTTAGGGGACCCAAAGAACTCTACTAATAGACTATTGGAACTCATAGAAGAGTTTGGAAAAGAAGCAGGATATAAAATCAATGCACAAAAATCGAAAGCCTTTGTATACACAGGCAATGCCATGGCTGAGGAAGCACTTCTAAGATCAATCCCATTCACAATAGCTACAAAAACAATCAAATACCTTGGAATAAACTTAACCAAGGACGTTCAAGATCTCTACGATGAAAATTACAAAACCTTAAAGAAAGAAATAGAAGAGGATACCAAGAAATGGAAAAATCTTCCATGCTCATGGATTGGAAGAATCAATATCATCAAAATGTCCATTCTCCCAAAAGCAATTTACAGATTCTATGCAATACCAATCAAGATAGCAAAGAATTTCTTCTCAAATCAGGAAAAAATGATGCTGAAATTCATATGGAGACATAGGAGACCTCGAATAGCTAAAGCAATCTTGTACAACACAAAAAAAGCTGGAGGCATCAGAATACCAGATTTCAGGACATACTACCGGGCAGTTGTAATCAAATCAGCATGGTACTGGTACAGAAACAGATGGATAGACCAATGGAACAGAATTGAAACACCAGAAATCAACCCAAACATCTACAGCCAACTCATATTTGATCAAGGATCCAAAAACAAACCCTGGAGCAAGGACATTCTATTCAATAAATGGTGCTGGGAAAACTGGATTTCCACGTGCAGAATCATGAAGAAATACCCCTACCTTACACTTTACACAAAAATCCACTCAACATGGATTAAAGATTTAATCTATGACCTGAAAAAATCTATTTATTAGAGAGCATTGGAGAAACCCTGCAAGTTATAGGTACCGGCAAAGACTTCCTAGAATAGACCCTGGAGGTGCAGGCAGTCAAAGCCAAAATTAACATTTGGCATTGCATCAAAGTGAGAAGTTTCTGTACTGCAAAAGAAACAATCAGGAGAGTGATGAGACAACCGACAGAATGGGAAAAAATATTTGCAAACTATGCAACACATAAAGGGTTGATAACCAGAATCTACAAAAAATCAAGAAACTCCACAACATCAAAACAAACAACCCAATAAGAGATGGGCCAAGGACGTCAATAGACATTTTTCAAAAGAGAAAATCCAAATGACCAAAAGACACATGTTCTGGATCACTAGCAATCAGGGAAATGCAAATCAAAACCACAATGAGGTTTCACCTCACCCCAGTGAGAATGGCTCACATTCAGAAATCTACCAACAATAGATGCTGGCGAGGATGTGGGGAAAAAGGGACACTAACCCACTGTTGGTGGGAATGCACACTGGTTAAGCCACTATGGAAGTCAGTCTGGAGACTCCTCAGAAACCTGAATATAACCCTACCATACAACCCAGCCATACCACTTCTTGCAATTTTCCCAAAGGAAATTAAATTGGAAAACAAACAAGCTGTCTGCGCATTAATGTTTATTGTGGCTCAATTCACAATAGCTAAGACCTGGAACCAACCCAAAGGCCCATCAACAGTAGACTGGATAAAGAAATTATGGGACATGTACTCTATAGAATACTATACAGCAGTCAAAAACAATAAAATCCGGTCATTTTCAACAAGATGGAGGAATCTGGAAAACATTATGCTGAGTGAAATAAGCCAGTCCCAAAGGGACAAATATCATATGTTCTCCCTGATTGGCGACACTAACTGAGCACCAAAGGGGAAACTTGTTGAAGTGAAATGGACACGGTGAGAAACAGTGACTTGATCAGCTCTTGTCCTGACGGTTAATGTACAATGGAATCCTTTATCCATTTTAGTATTTTTTTTTTGTTCTAGTACCATTGGTTGAACTCTGTAATTAACACACTAAAAAGTGATCCCTGTTAGGAATTTGGAAAACATTATGTTGAGTGAAATAAGCCAATCCCAAAGGGACAAATACCACTTGTTCTCCTTGATAGGTGACAACTAACTGAGCACCAAAAAGGAAACCTGTTAAAGTGAAATGAACACTATGAGAAACAGTGACTTGATCAGCCCTCACCCTGACTGTTGATGAACAACTTAATATGTTATCCCTCTTAGTATTTTTTTTTGTTTTTTTTCTACTTAATACTTTGGTTGAATACTGTAATCAATACACAATTCCTCTTAAGTGCTGAAACTTAATTGAAAAGTGATCGCTGTTAAATATAAGAGTGGGAATAAGAGAGGGAAGAGATGTGCAATTCGGGACATGCTCAAGCTGAATTACCTCAAACGGTAGAGTTAGAAACATACCAGGGGATTCCAATTCAATCCCATCAAGGTGGCATGTACCAATGCCATCTCACTAGTCCCACTGATCAATTTCTGTTCACAATTGATCGTAATGATAGGACTAAGAGCCAAAGGGATCACATAAACAAGACTAGTGTCTGCAAATACTAGCTGATAGAATCAAAAAGGGAGAGAATGATCCAACATGGGAAGTCAGATACATAGCAGACCCATAGAATGGCAAATGTCCTAACAGCACTCTGGCCTCATAATCAGCCCTTAAGGCATGCGGATCTGGCTGAAATGCCCATGAGAGTATTTTAGGAATGGAAAGCCAAGACACTCTGGGGAATAAAAAAAAAAACCTGAATGAAAGATCTCCACGAGTGAGATCCCAGTGGAAAGAATGGGTCATCAAAGAAGGAGGTACCTTTCTCTGAAGGGAGGAAAGAACTTCCACTTTGACCATGGCCTTGTCTAAAAATGATCAGAGTCAGTGAACTCAGGGGGCTTCCATAACCTTGGCAGCTCATGACAAGAGCCTAGGGTGATTACTGATGCCATAAACAAGAGTGTCAATTTGTTAAGTCAACAACAGGAGTCACTGTGCACTTACTCCTCATGTAGGATCTTTGGCCTTAGTGTGCTGTACATTGAGATTTAATGCTATCACTAGTACTCAAACAGTATTTTTCACTTTATGTTTCTGTGTGGGAGCAAACTGTTGAAATCTTTACTTAATGTATGCTAAACTGATCTTCTGTATATAAAGGGAATCAAAAATGAATCTTGATATGAATTGAAGGGGAGAGGGAGTGGATAAGGGGAGGGTTGTGGGTTGGAGGGACGTTATGGTGAGGAAGCCATTGTAACCAATATTCTGTACTTTGGAAATTTATATTCATTAAATAAAAGTTAAAAAAATAAAAAAAATTCATATCATTTCAAAGAGGGATAGTTTGACTTCTTCCTTCTCAATTTGTATTCCTTTAATTTCTTTTTCTTGTCTGATGGTTCTGGCTAAAACTTCCAGAACTATGTTAAATAGCAGTGGTGAGAGTTGGCATCCCTGTTGGTGCCAGATCTCAGTGGAAATGCTTCCAACTTTTCCCCATTCAATAGGATGCCGGCCGTGGGTTTTTCATAAATTGCTTTGATTGTATTGAGGAATCTTATTTCTATACCCAATTTGCTTAGAGTTTTCATCATGAAAGGGTGTTGAATTTTATCGAATACTTTCTCTGCATCTATTGAGATAATCATATGGTTTTTCTTCTGCAGTCTGTTAATGTGGTGAATCACATTGATTGATTTGCATACCAGGGATAAATCCCACTTGGTCTGGGTGGATGATTTTCCTGATGTGTTGTTGTATTCTATTGGCTCTCTAATGTGTTTGTCATTTGATCTATTGAGCTCTTCATTTCATTTTGATTTCTCTTCACTATCACACTTTCCTGTTCTACTAGTTTCTGCATTTCATTTGGATTCTTCCTTAAAATTTCATTTTCAAGAGAGAGATTTTCAATCCTGTCCAATAAGGATTTCTGTAGTTCAATGATTTGCTTTTGAAAACTTCTAAATGTTCTTATCATAAATTTTTTGAAATCCATATCTCGCATTTCTTCTATTCATCATCTTCATAATCTTGGCTTGGGTTGTTTTGTTTATCTGGAGGCATCATAGTGTCATCACTGATCTTGCTCCCTCGATTTCTGTGTTTATTGCTTGGCATGGTTAATTCTTTTTCCCTCACTGTGAGGTGTTTTTTTTTTAATACAATGTCTGTGTTAAGTGGACTGCCTGCTGTTGCAGGAGCCTTGGAGGCTTGAGATGTGTGTGGCCTGAGAGCTCTGCTTGGTTCTTCAGGGTTATGGGTGTGCAAAGGTGACACCCTCAGGTTATGCGTGGTAAATCTTTCTTTCTTTCTTTATTTATTCATTTATTTTATTTTATTTTATTTTTCATTCAGGAGGTAAGTAATACTGCAAGGCTGAACAGAATTGATGGTATTTAGCTTCCGATCTCTGGCTTCTACCCAAAGAGTCTGTGAAGGCTCGGTTTCTCCTGCGGACTCCTACTGGGTTGCCTAGGCTACTGAACTGTAGCCTTAACTCTCCCCTTTTATTATGTATATCCCAAGTGGGTCTTGCTCTTTGTCTCTTGCTCACCTTTGCAAGGTTGGCAGAGAGAGAAACTTGTCTGTACCAATACCCCCCACCTTTTTTTTTCCTTCTATCCTGTAGTCAGTCTGGTGAACTTTCCCACTTCAAAGCCCGCTTCCCTCTAAAATTCTGTCTGCCGTTTCCCCGCCAATGTCTCCGGTTACTGAGCTCACCTCCCCTTCCAGCGCTGATGTTTGGACTCAGAGCCCTGGGCGTCCCTCCTCTCTGCACTGGTGTCTGTGTCACATCCACTCCCCTTCCCGCACTGGCGGGCAGACTCTGCAGCTCCTGCGGTTCCGATTTAGTATATATTAAGTAAAGATTTCAACAGTTTGCACCCACACAGAATATAAAGTGTAAAATACTGCTTGAGTACTAGTTATAGCATTAATTCACATTAGACAACACATTAAGGACAGAGATCCTACATGAGGAGTAAGTGCACAGTGACTCCTGTTGTTGACTTAGCAAATTGACACTCTTGTTTATGGGGTCAGTAATCTCCCTAGGCTCTTGTCATGAGTTGCCAAGGCTATGGAATCCTTTTGAGTTCGCCGACTTCGATCTTATTTAGACAAAATCATAGTCATCATAGTCAAAGTGGAGGTTCACTCCTCCCTTCACAGAAACTAGCTCCTTCTTTGATGACCCATTCTTTGAACGGGATCTTACTCGCAGAGATCTTTTTTTTTTTTTTGATGGTCCTTTTTTTTATTTAGTAAATATATATATCCAAGGTACACTTAATGGATTACAATGGCTTCCCCCCCATAACTTCCCTCCCACCCTCAACCCTCCCATCTCTGCTCCCTCTCCCATTCCATTCACATCAAGATTCATTTTCAATTATCTTTATATATGGAAGATCAATTCAGTATATATTAAGTAAAGATTTCATCAGTTTGCACTCACATAAAAACACAAAGTGTAAAATACTGTTTCAATACTAGTTAAAGCATTACTTCACAATGGACAACACACTAAGGACAGATCTCACATGAGGAGTAAGTACACAGTGACTCCTGTTGTTGATTTAACAATTTGACACTCTTGTTTATGGCATCAGTAATCTCCCTAGGCTCTAGTCATGAATTGCCAAGGCTATGGAAGGCTTTTGAGTCGCCAGCTTTGATCTTATTCTGGCAGGGTCATAGTCAAAGTGGGAGTTCTCTCCTCCCTTCAGAGAAAGGTACCTCCTTCTTGGAGGCCCCGTTCTTTCAACTGGGATCTCATTTGCAGAGATCTTTCATTTAGGTCTACTTTTTTTTTCCAGGTTGTCTTGGTTTTCCATGCCTGAAATACTCTAATGGGCTCTTCTGCCAGATCCCAATGTTTTAAGGGCTGATTCAGAGGCCAGAGTGCTGTTTAGGACATCTGCCATTCTATGATTCTGCTGTGTATCCCGCTTCCCATGATGGATCATTCTCTCCCTTTTTTATTCTATTGGTTACTATTTTCAGACACTAGTCTTGTTTGTGTGATCCCTTTGACTCTTAGACAGATCAGTGTGATCAATTGTGAACTGAAATTGATCACTTGGACTAGTGAGATGGCATTGGTACATGCCACCTTGATGGGATTGTATTGGGATCCCCTGGCAAGGTTCTAATTCCACTATTTGGGGCAAGTCCGATGGAGTATGTCTCAAATTGTACATCTCCTCCCTCTCTTATTCCCACTGTTATATTTAACAGGGATCACTTTTCAGTTAAAATTTAAACACCTAAGAATAATTGTGTGTTAATCACAGATCTTTCATTTAGTTGTTTTGTTTTTTGTTTGTTTGGTTGGTTTTTTTTTTTTTTTTTTGCCAGAGTGTCTTGGCTTTCCATGCCTGAAATACTCTCATGGGCTTTTCAGTCAGATCCAAATGCATTAAGGGCTGATTCTGAAGCCAGAGTGCTGTTTAGGACATCTGCCATTCTATGAGTCTGCTGTGCCTCCTGCTTCCCATGTTGGATTGTTCTCTCCCTTTTTTATTCTATCAGTTAATATTAGCAAACACTAGTCTTGTTTGTGTGATCCCTTTGAGTATTTGTCCTATCAATATGATCAATTGTGAACTGAAATTGATCACTTGGAATAGTGAGATGGGATTGGTACATGCCATCTTGATGGGATTGAATTGGAATCCCCTGGCACATTTCTATCTCTACCATTTGGGGCAAGTCAGCTTGAGCATGTCCCGAATTGCACATCTCTTCCCTCTCTTATTCCCACTCTTATATTTAACAGAGATCACTTTTCAGTTAAATTTAACCACCTAAGTATAATTGTGTGTTAATTACAGAGTTCAACCAATAGTATTCAGTAGAGTAAAAAAATACTAAAAGGGATGAAGTATTGAGTTGTACATCAGCAGTCAGGACAAGGGCCAATCAAGTCACTTTTTCTCATGGCGTCCATTTCATTTCAACAGATTTCCTTTTTTATGCTCTGTCATTTGTCACCAGTCAGGGAGAACATATGATATTTATCCCTTTGGGACTGGTTTATTTCACTCAGCATGATGTGTTCCAGATTCCTCCATTTTGTAGCAAGTGACAGATTTCATTGTTTTTTCTGCTGTATAGTATTCTATAGAGTACATGTCCCATAATTTCTTTATCCAGTCTACTGTTGATGGGCATTTAGGTTGATTCCAGGTCTTAGCTATTGTGAATTGAGCTGCAATAAACTTTAATGTGCAGACAGCTTGTTTGTTTGCCAATTTAATTTTCTTTGAGTAAATTCCAGTGAGTGGTATGGCTGGGCTGTATGGTAGGGTTATATTCAGGTTTCTGAGGAATCTCCAGACTGACTTCCATAGTGGCTTGACCAGTTTGCATTCCCACCAACAGTGGGTTAGTGTCCCTTTTTCCCCACATCCTCACCAGCATCTGTTGTTGGTAGATTTCTGTATGTGAGCCATTCTAACGGGGGTGAGGTGAAACCTCATTGTGCTTTTGATTTGCATTTCCCTGATTGCTAGTGATCTTGAACATTTTTTCATGTGCCTGTTGGCCATTTGGATTTCCTCTTTTGAAAAATGTCTATTGAGGTCCTTGGCCCATCTCTTAAGTGGGTTGTTGGTTTTGATGTTGTGGAGTTTCTTGTCTTTGTAGATTCTGGTTATTAACCCTTTATCTTTTGCATAGTTTGCAAATATTTTTTCCCATTCTGTCGGTTGCCTCTTCACTTTCCTGGCTGTTTTTTTGCAGTGCACAAACTTTTCTTTTTGATTCAACCCCAAATTTTAATTTTGGCTTTGAATGCCTGTGCTTCTGGGGTCTTTTCCAAGTAGTCTTTGTTGGTACCTATATTTTTCAGGGTTTCTCCAATGTTCTCTAATAATTTGATGGCGTCAGATCATAGATTTAGATCTTTAATCCATGTTGAGTGGATTTTTGTGTAATTTGAAAGGTAGGGGTCTTGCTTTATGCTTCCGTACGTGGAAATCCAGTTTTCCCAGCACCATTTATTGAATAGACTGTCCTTACTCCAGGGATTAGCCAAAACCCACATTTCTTCTTTTTCCAAAGCCCCAAACCCATACTACTATAGAAAAGCCCTCCCTGCTAAACCCCATTGTGTCTTACGTGACAGCAGACAGAAGACAATAAAGTGAGGTGTTTAATATGGCAGAGAGCAGGCCCTGCTGCAAGATGCAACTCACAGTTTCTTTCCTTTAGCTAGACACGTGGATCATGGCACCTTTCTCTAAAAATCAGGCATTTCTAGGAGCCACTGGAGTGTCGTGCATGTGCTTGACTACCCTGTGTCATAGCTCTGACATATCCCCTAAGGAGGATGCCAGTGCCCAATGCAGCCAGATGGCTGGAGGATTGGTCTCTTGCACATTTCCACAAATTCCAAAATGGCACCAGGGCTTATGGCAACATTATATAGAGCATGATACTGATTGCTCCTTTACTCCAATGCACTATAGAAATCCCAGTACAAGACCTCCCTGTATATGAACAGGCCTTACAGATTTTACTCATGGCAATACTTGCAGGTTATCATTCCTGCAGACCTACAAAGAAGGGTATAGAGGGTTAAAAATTGTTAAAAACTCCTTTCTAACCCTTGGTGGATATTGCAATCCAGTTTCTGTCAATGAGAGGAAGGGGAATGCTCACTTTGCTTTCATGGACCTCCTGCTCAGCATTCCTTGAAATTCTGGCAGCCGGTGAGTACTACCCTTGCTCTGTTTCTCTGCAGCTTGCAGTCTACAAAATTCTCAAATACCTTTCCCCTTCTTCAAAGACCCTGGAGAGACATTTTCCATGGGAATTCAATTCACAGAGACAGGATGTGACGGGAACTTCCTCGTTTTGTTCTATCCATCTCGGTTTATATAGCAAAGGGCAGAGCAAATAGTATGAGTCTTAGAAGAAAGTAAATGAATAGTTCCATAACAAACAAGGTGAAAACCCTGGATTCAGCTGCCAGTCATGTCTAGAATATCATAGCATCTGGAACCAAAACACTTTGCAAGAATCATCACCCTTTTCAGAGATCTGTAGGACTCACCCATCCATCTGGACCTGTTGCTGCTACCTGCCCAGGTATGTGAATCATTCTTAATTCCTGTCTAAACCTTTACCTTTCAGAAACAGGAAGCAGAAATTAATTATAACAATGAGAGCCGTTGAGGAAAGCATGCTATGGGTGGCAATATTTTATCAGCTTCATGAGCTTGGCTGTGGAATTTGGTGTTTGAAGTACAGCCCAAAAGATTTAACTCTTCAGATAAGTCCCACCTGAGGAAGTAGATTTCTAATTTATTTCATTTCCCACTCAAATTAAAAGTATTTCAAGCCTCAGTAAGCCTTTCTTCGTGGGGTTGTCTATCTCCATTAGAGATTAGGGGTTGAAATTTTCTCTTGGGCAAATTGAAATCAAACCAGTCCTGGCTGGTTTAGAAGTCAGCGATAACTGACTTCTAAGGTCAGCATTGCAGTCTGAGTTGGAAAGAGAGAGGGTGAAGGCAGTCAAAAGCCCTATTTGCCTCTTGGGACTCATAGATTAGGATCTGAGGAATTAGAAAAGAGTAAAATAAATATCCTGAGCTTACAAAGGTAGCAGAAGCAAAATATAATTAAGTCAGATGCAAGGGCTGAGGGGCAGAAATCAAAAGAAATCAAGCTTTGTTCAAGAATTGGAGATGTAGAAGGAGAGAACAAGGGCTGGGGGCAGGGGAGAATCAGAAGGGAAGGGGAGGAGTAAAATTAGGAGGGAGAGGTAGGAATGTGTTTCCTGCAAGGGAGAGCATGGCATTTCCCCGGCATCATGACCCCTCATTCCTCCCTGGGACCCCAGGGAAAGCAGAGAATGCACTCCTCTGACAAACCTGAACTTTGGCCTGAAAGTCCTTTTCTGGGTTCTCCATCTTCCCCAAATACCTAACATGTCCAGCCTTTTCATTCCTTCCCCTAGGAATACCCCCTCCCTGGAAACAGAATCTGAAATCCATTTCAACTGTGATATGAAGAGCTGAAATAGGAAAGTGTTTCCTGTAATGGGTACTTGCAATTCCATAAGAAATGGAGCTGAATAAACAGAACATTGAGGTTGGAAAGGGTGTGCTTCTGGCAACAAATGGGAGCAGGGTGCTGTTCAGGGCATGAAAAGGTGTTCACCCCTCTGAAGTCACAGACTTTACCCTTCAGGATATTGCCAGACTACCTCTCTGTGATGAAAGGTTTTCAAGGCTGTGTCCTTGAGCACTTGAGCATATGCACCATCCATATGAAAAGCTGCTAACTCTGGGTTAAGTTGTTTTACCTGGCAGTGGGACTTTGTCATTTGTATTTATTTGTTTGTTTTGTAGTTGATACATTGTGATCCAGCCTTCTGTTTTGTGCATATGTGAGATGGTGTGTCAATGTAAGGGTGAGTGCTACAGTCTGTGGCCAGGAATTTCCTGATAGTGTTCATGAGTTGGGATAACAGGAGTGACTAATGGGTGAACCCAGACCAAACACATGTTCTGGTTGGGGATGAGTCTTTATCCATAGAGGCACAGAACCAGACAGCATAGCTGGAACTTCACTGTACCACCTAACAGCTGTATGTGCAAAGACAAGTTCTTAGCCTTCTGTTCTTCAGTTTCCTTATCAGTAATTTGGACCAATTAGTAATGATACAGTGGTAAAGTAAGTGCTTGGCAGATAGTAAGTTTCAAGTTCTTGTCAGTTTTTATTACTTTAGGCAAATATTCTGTGTGTGTGTGTGTGTGTTTACAACACACTCCCTGGCAGCTTCAGGCACAGGCATCACTATAGAAAACTATTATCCCTCTAGCAATTCCATGGTTCTGTACACAAAGCTCTAATATTCTGCCCCCTGAAAAATGACAATTTCCTCCAGTCTAGGGAGGAGTAAGGGCTCCTGTTGTGGGACCAAACTGCCCCTGTATAGCCTTTCTAATGGTCATCACTGTCTCATGAGAGAATCCAGGTTATCAGCTACCATATGTTGACCAACACCTCGGAATCTAGCCTAACCAAACACAGTCTGATTCCTTTGTGTATTGGAAGGTGCTACCTGGATTCTGATTCACTCCTCGTGACTCTGCCATTATGGGGCTCTAACCTCTACTGGAGGTTCAGGAAAAAAAAGACAAGGGCACAAAAGAGAAGAGAAGGGAGGAGAGTAAGAAAACCAAAAGCAATGTGGGCTTTCTGCTGAAGAGCCTTTAGCTGCTGAATTTCTGGCCTGCCACAGATAGATTCCAACTTTTGTCACAGAGAGTGAGAGGCCAGGTAGTCCACTCATAGCAACGACCACTTCTCAAGGTCCCCGCCCATACTAATTATTGCATGGACAATAGTTAAAGCAACTGCTAGTCATCAAAATGGCTAGGCACCATCCAGAGGGAACTCTGACCTCCTCCCTCTGAGGCCCTTTCTGAAGTATGAATAGAGTTTCCCCAACTTTCTCTGCTGCCTCCTGAGTTTGGGCTCCAAGAGTGGCAACCACTATCTATCCACTCACTTCTTAGACCATTCCCTTTTCCTTTCATTGTATTCCCATCAGCTCAAGCCCTTCCTGGCTCTGGATCACTTAAGATCCTCTCCATTAATTCCTTTCACCCCATGACTCGTCTTCTGTGGTGTGAGCCAGCACAGCTTTTAATGTCTATCATCTACATCATGCTGCTGGTAGTGCTGACCCTAAGGTGGGATTCAGTAGCTGCAGGTCACCAGGAGCAATTGCCATGCCAAGGGCCACAGAAAGAAGACCAAAAATGGGGATGCAGAGGGCAAAGGCAGGAGACGAGGACATGGAAAGGGCTAGAGAGTAAAGGCCCATGGTGGACTTTCCCTCCAACCTGGGGTTTTCTAAGGAGGGAAAGAAGGAAGAAGTAGTTTCTGGAAAAATATGGAGTGATATTTGGAAGATGGAGGGACAAGGAAGTTCTGACTTCTATTTAACGAACACCCAATGAGCTCATGGTGGAGTGGCATTGATTTTTTTTCTACCGTCCAGAAGAGATCAAAGCTCTGTCAGTTACAAAATCTGACTAAAACCTCACAACTAGATGGAGAATCTTGTCTTAATTCAAATATGTGTTGCCCACACCACACTTAATGGCCTAATATTGGACTGTGAGATAAGGATGGGCATTGTCTAGGCTGTGATTAGTGCCTTTGAAGGATAGATAGAAAGCATGACTCCATCACTGAGGCCTCGAAGATACTATAGATGCAGGGATAGTGATCAGCCAACAACTGTGGGTGACATGTGAGGTCTTAGCAACCCCAGAAGTCTTAAAACTGAAGGGAAGAGACCCAGAATGTCATTGGAGTTAGCAGGAACTCTCAACTTCTGAAAAAAACAGGGCTGTGTTTTTTTCCTCTGTTTTGTGGACCTGATGTTCCAGGGACAAAGGAAATAAGAGCAATGTTGGGCAGGTGGCTGAGCTACCAGGAGAATAAAAATACATCTGAAATTCCAGAGGAGGGTGGTGCTGAGCCCCCATACAATGTATGGCTCTATTCCTGTCTCAAAACAATATGCAGCTCAGAGGCTGTTTCCCCTGGGATCCCTAAGTCCTGGCCCTCTACAGCTTTGTGACTTAGAGCAATGCCAATGATGCTATCAACAGCACCATAAAATTAGAAGCAGCTGTCATATCCTGCCATAATTTGAAAGAATGCAGGTGTGATGCTGCTTAGGAATTTGAGAACCAGACCAAAAAATGACCGAGACAATAACAGACCTAAGGTCCACTGGGACATATTCCAGCTCCCCTGTGTCACTCCAGCCTCACTTTGTCATTCTCCAGGTAGCCTCCTCTGATGACAAGAGATGGCAGATTTCCCAGTCTCCATGGATTTCTCACTGACAGCACCTCTGTCGAGCAGTCTCTTCCTCAGCCACCTTCTCCTCCTATTCCAGCCTGGGAAGCTGAACTCAGGTAGGATGTCTGCTCTTCTGCCATCTGTAGCCCAGCCAGCCTGAGCCTGGATGTGAATACCTCAACTCTTTCCACCCTTACTAAGAAGTCCTCCCCAGGCCTGTGATCTTGTAACATGGCAATAAGTCTTGCTAGCTGTCAAAATAAAAAGAGATTTCCAACACAGTTGTTAAAGAGTAACTTCCTCTGGCCACCATCTAGTCCCTTAATGGTCCTCCACTGTTTCTCCAGTGATCAATGCCTCTGAGCCACTTGTTAAAGTTCACAAGAATATCAGGAAGCATAGTAGGAGAGCATTCCAGGAGACTCTTTTTTTTTTTGACTTTTATTTAATGAATATAGATTTCCAAAGTACAGCTTATGGATTACATTGGCTCCCCCCCCCCAATGACTTCCCTCCCATCCACAACCCTCCCCTTTCCCGCTCTCTCTCCCCTTCCCCGCTCTCTCTCCCCTTCCATTCTTATCAAGATTCATTTTCAATTTTCTTTATATACAGAAGATCAGTTTAGTATACATTAAGAAAAGATTTCAACAGTTTGCACCCACATAGAAATACAAAGTGAAAAATACTGTTTGAGTACTCATTATAGCATTAAATTTCAATGTACAGCACATTAAGGACAGAGATCCTACATGAGGAGTAAGTGCACAATGACTTCTGTTGTTGACTTTACAAATTGATACTCCTGTTTATGGCATCAGTAATCTTCCAGGAGACTCTTAATGGTCTGTGATTGTGCTGAACTAGTGAGAAACATTTTTATCTCCATGTAGTTTTTGAGGGACTTGAAAGACCTCACTCCATCCCACTATCTTTCGTGAAAAAAGCAGATAAAAGAGAGTATAAATTAATCATACAAACACAATTTCTAGACTAGGAACAAAAGAAATATGGGTGACAAGGATAACCTAAGCAGTTTGTGGTAAAGGGAGGGGGACAGACGTCACATAAATAGCTGCAAAAGAACCATGTCCAAAGATTTGTAGCTTAGCAGGTTAAGCCATAGCTTACAATACCAACATACCATATTGGAGCACCAGTTTGAGTCCCAGCTGCTCTACTTCTGATCCAGCTTCCTTCTAATGCTCATTGGAAAGCAGCAGATGATGATCCAAGCGCTTTGACCCTTGGCACCTGCGAGGGAGACCAAGATGGGATGAGATTCTGGGGTGCTGTCTTCTGTGTCAGCTATTCATTGCAGCCATTTGGGGAGTGAACTATTAGGATGGAAGATCTTCTTTGTCTCTCCTTCTCTCTCTGTTACTCTGTCTTTCAAATGAATAAATAAATCTTTCCTTTTATATAAAGGAAGCAAACTTTATGCATTCATATACACAATTTTAAGAACATAATGATTTTCCCACCCTGCCCTCCCTCCAACTTCCCTCCTACCTTTTACTTCTTTTCTTATTTTTCTTTTAATTTCTACAATGACATACTTTCAAGTTAGCTTATAAGTTCAAGCTTAATTCTCCACTAAATAAAGAATTCAACAAGTAGTATATGGGAAAAACCATTGTTCCTCAAGAGTATAGACAAGGGCTATGCCCAATAACCAAATCAAAAAATGTCAATTTCCCTAATATACATTACATTTTTGTACTCTGTGTACTATCATAAATTGGAGAAAACATGATATTTGTCTTGAGGGGACTGACTTAGTGAAATAAATCTTTTTAAAAAAGACAAATAAGTACAGCCAAAAGCAACTCATTTTCCCTGGAAAACCAATGAAAGTTATGGAGAGGTACCAGTATTTGAGCAGGATACATAGTCTCCAGGAAAATGCAGGTGAAAGGTGTAATGAGGCACGGTGTTCCCAGGCAGCCAGCTAGAAATCAGGTGTGTGGGGAGACAGCTGGAGAAGGCAGGCAGTAGAAAAGTGAATGCCAACAGGCAACCAAGAGGCCCAGGTGGGACTAAGAAAGCCAACTCCATGTTCTATGGGAAAAGTTAAGGATGGGAAGAGATTCACAAAGATTGAACTTTGATAAAGGGGTTTTAGCTGAGCTTGACAGGCAGGAAGCAGACTACTTTTGAGGTAAAAGAATGGCCACATACAGACAACAATGAAGAAGAGAATGATCAAGGGAAAGACCTTGATAGATAATTCTAAACAACAGGATTTGGTTGGTTTCTAGCCATAAAAACCTTCAGAGCAGAGAGCCTCCATGGAATATATATTTTTTGTTTTTATGTAATTCTTATATATGCATTACTGTAAAAACTGGAAAATCAGATAGGCAAAAATAAGAAAATATCTATGTCCATTGAGCAGAAATTACCATCTACAATTTGGTGCCTCTCATTTCAGATATTTTTTCTGCACATGTAAAGTATTTTTTCACTCAAAATTATTGTGGACATGTTGTTTTGAAACTTCCTTTTTTGGTGAAGTATTGCTGTTATCACATTTACAAAATTGTCATCAAAATAAACTTTGTACCTAATTGGTTCAAACCAATAACTAGTACTGTACTACCTACTATAGCTGGTTATATTTTTAAGTTTAGAATTTTTTTTCATGACAGTTGCTTGCTCAAAATAATCAGGCTGATTCTCCAAGGAAGTCATTGGGATGACTTATTGTAGAATTCTGGCCTACAAATTGAGGTAACTAAAAGTTAAATTTAAGAAGGAATGATTTGGGTCATTGCTCTTGCTTTTCATTCTAGAGGAGGTTAAGGTGTTAGGCCCTGACCGTTCCATGCTGGCCCTTGTTGGAGAAGAGGTGGAGTTCTCATGCCACCTGTCACCATACCTGGATGCAGAGCACATGGAGATCCGCTGGTTCCGGAGCCAGACCTCAGAGGTGGTGCACCTATATCAGCATGGACAGGAACTATACCACCAGCAGATGACACAATTCCATAACAGGACCAAACTCCTGAAGGATGACATTGCTGTTGGCAGCATGGTCCTGGAACTCCACAGCATCGTCCCATCTGATGAGGGTCCATATGGGTGTCGCTTCCTCTCCAGTGACTTCTCTGGTGAAGCTGTGTGGGAACTGGAGGTAGCAGGTATGTGATCCAGTCAAGTCACAGAGAAGAAAGGAAAAAGGGGTCAGTTTAGATAGAATTGCTTTACTCAGGAATAGAGAATGACAGAGGATCACAGAAAAAGAAGAATAACCCTAATTTTAAAATACACACACACACACACACACACACACACACATGCATTATTTAAAACAGAGGGCCAGATTCTTGAGCAAATTAATAAAAGAGATAAGCGGTGTACCAAAAAATATATTAGTGACCCTTAAGCATAGAAAAAAGGTCATTTTTACTTATAATAAAAAGGATTAACACAACTTCAAGTGCAAATGTTACCTATCAGATTGGCAAAAATTCAAAAGTTCCACCACATACTTTTGGTACAGCTTTGGGAAATGGGTCTCCTCCTGTCTAGTTAATGGAGTTCAAAGATGTAAAGCACCAGGGAAGAACGATTTGGCAACAGTAAAGATGAACACTTGCACATCTATCAGTGACACAGGAATCGTATCTTTGGGAATTTGCCACAAAGATATATACCCAACACTTACAATATGTAAAAGGCATATGTGTAAGTTTAATCTTTGTAGAATTATTTGTAATTACAAAATAATGGAAGCTATCTAACTGTTCACACATGAGAGATGAGTATTTTCCACCCACACAATGCATTGACCCATACTTTAAAGCTGGAAAAAAATGAGGAGAAACTCTATGAATGAGTGTGGAACAATTTCTAGGATGTGTTGTTAACAGAAAAAAATCAAGGATCAGGCATTTGGCCTATCAGTTAAGACCTCCATTGGTATTCCTGCATTCTGTCAGAGTATCTGAGTTGGAGTGGTGACTCCAAACCTGACTCCAGCTTCCTGACAATGCAGACCCTAGAAGGTAGTGGTGATGATTCAAGCTGGGATCCCTGCCACATACTTGGGAAGTTCTAGTTGAGTTCCCAACTCCTGACTTTGGTCTGGCCCAGCTGCAGATGTTGCAGGAATTTGGGAGTGAGCCAGTGGGTGGGATCTCTTTTTCCTCTTCACTCTCTAAAATAACTAAAAAATGCTTTTAAAAAACACAAAAAATGCAAAATAGTTCAAAAATATATTTTTTGTGTGTAAGTGAGAAGAACCATTTCAATGTAAAACATAGGAAGAATAAAACAGAAATTAATGAAATGAATTACCTAAGGATGAGAAGGTAATAGGACGCAAAGGATACAAAAAGGCCTGGAGATTTTCTGATATAGATTTAATAATAACAACATTTATCTTTAAACCATGTTAATGTTTTGCATATTCAAAATATAAACCTAATCCAGCAGTACAAGGCAACAATGGAGTGCATATAAAAGGCATTTTGGCTTTAATGAAAATCAAGAAAGGAAAATCTCTTGGAATTTATGGTGAGACAATTTTTCATTCCAGGGAAACTGTCCCCTTTATGTCTAAATGACTACAGCTTTTCACAAAATATTCCCCTTCATATTTCCAAACGTCCCTTAAGGTAGCACCGTAGCCACATGGCACTGGTAATCTAGACTGCCATTCATAAATGGGAGCTGTGAGCCCATACCTGTGTGAAGAGCAGCTCCCAGTTCATGATCCCTCATAGTGACTGTGCATGGAAAGGGTGAAATAGACTTTCTGCACAACTTGTAAAAAGGGTCTGATCTTTCCCACTCCTCCTGTCTCTCACAGGGCTGGGCTCTGACCCTCACATCTCCCTGGAAGTATTCAAGGAAGGAGGCATTCAGCTGAGGTGCAGCTCCCATGGCTGGTACCCAAAGCCCAAGGTTCAGTGGAAAGACCATCAGGGAAACTGCCTGTCTCCAAAGTCCGAAGCCATCAACCAGGATGCCCAGGGCCTGTTCAGTCTGGAAACATCTGTGGTTGTCAAAGGGGGTGCTCATAGAAATGTGTCCTGTTTCATTCAGAACCCTTTACTGGTGCAGAAAAAAGAATTTGTAGTCCAGATAGCAGGTGAGTAGGTGACAGCTCACATTCATTTTTCTCATCATCATGTTCTTCATGTCCACCGGCCCTAAAGTGGTCTATAATGAAACAATAGTACTGGGGCCTGGATATATACAGGGCTGGTTTACTCTGACACCTGGAAAGTCAGCAAATTCAAAATCAGGAACCTACTAAGAGTACAACTAACTACTCAAACAGTAAGTGTGGAAAGTTCCAGAGAGCTACATCAGTTGTTCCAATCGTCATAAGATACCCATTAGATGTCATCATGAGAGCCCATATGTCCTTAATTTCATCTCTCAAATGATACCCACTGACCACCCATAATATACCCTAATCCCTGCTCTCAGGTCCTCAGGAGGGGAGACAGACAATAAACAATCCAAGTAAATCATATCATGTGTTAGAAGGTGGTAGCTACAGGGAAAATGAAGCAGGCAAAAGTGCCCAGGAGTAGCTTGGTATGTCTGTGGGTTATAAGAGCAAGGAAGTAGATGTTTAGTCAATGAGCCAAAGGTGAGGTTACTGTTTAATATCAGTTTTATTAACCCTTAAAAGGGTTTAATGTTCATAGTTATAACTGGTTTAAATATTAAAGACACACCCAAATTTTCCATGTTGTTCCAAATCATTAGTGATATTTTTATAGCAGAAAGAAATCTCATCCCATGATATAGACAGACACATATATGTTCTCATGAAAAATGACAAATTGTTCTGAAATAAAAGGGGTTGGAAGTACAATTTGTGACAAATAATCCATTCTAAACTTCCTTGTCATCGAGATGGCCATCTGTGTTAGGAAAAATAAAACATCTGATATTTCCATAGTAAATATGGAGAGAGGTAAACATGGAGCCAAATAGGTAAGTCAACCTGCCAGAAGACATAGACATAGGAGTGCTTTTTCCCTGATGTTTACATTTCAAAGAGAAGATCCTTGAAGAAAAGCATTCCTAGTTTGAAAGATTTACAAGAGACTTGTATAGCTTTCAGAAGGATTTACACTCATCTCAAAAGAATAAAGTGGGGCCAGCGCCGTGGTGTAACAGATTTTTCTCTCTGCCTTCACATGCAGCACCGACACCCTACATGGTCATCAGTTCAAGTCTCTAGCTCCTGGCTTCAAATTAGCTCAGCTCCAGCCATTGTAGCCATTTGGAGAATGAACCAGTAGATGGAAGACCTCTCTCTCTGTCTCTCCCTCTCTCTGTCTATAACCCTGACTCAAAAAAAATCTTACCAAAAAATAATTAAGAATTTATAATTTTCTAAAAGAACTCTTATTTTTAAATAGATCTGGAGTTTTTCTTTTAAAAATGTGTTTATTTGTGTGAAAGTTAGAGTTACAGAGAGAGATTAAAAGACAGAAAAAGATCTTCCATCTGCTGGTTAACTCCCCAAATGTCTACAATAATCAGGGCTGGGACAGGCCAAAGCCAGAGGCTCTTCTGGGTCTCCCACATGGGTGCAAGAGCCCAACCACTTGGGCCATCTTCTGATGCTTTTCCAAGGCTATCAATTGGGAGTTGGATTGAAAGTGAAGCCAGGACACAAATTGGTGATATACAATGCTGCACTGAAGGTGACATTTTAAGCTGCTACACCACAATGCTAGACTCAAGAAATAATCTTTTTTTTTTGAAAGGCAGAGTTACACAGACAGAGGGTGGTGGGGATGGGAGAAAAGACAGAAAGAGAGATCTTCTATATGCTGGTTCACTTCCCAATAGGTGCAATGTCCAGGGCAGGGACAGGAATTAGCCCACAGTGGATACAACCCTCACCTATGTTGTCACATGACCTGCACAAAGGATCTGTGCAGTCCTCAGTGTGAGCACAGAACCTTTTGCAATGAACCACCCCAGACAGTCAGGGAGTTCTGAGCCTCTGACACCAGACACAGGGATTTCCCAGAGATCCACTCTACACTCCACTACGCTCAACTCTATCATGCAGTCACAGAATTCCCACAGTCATAGAGCACAAGGCACCCAGATCTTTCATCTCATCAAGCCTGTCCTGTTCATGGAGAAAGCAGAGAATTTCCCAGAGCCAGCTGCCTGTGGTTGCTCCGACTTGGCAGTTTGAGCCCCAGATCCTATAATAGGTTAAGAGGATGAGAGCACCCCACAATCCTAAGAATATGCCCAGCCCCCTCCCAGCTAGACTCAAAGCCCATGGGAAATACAGATTTTTCTCTCTGGCAGAACAACCTGGTTGCATACACAAGAGCCACCACAACTTCTACTGGTGTCAAATGGTGCATTCTCTACACTGTTGGTTGTCGGATGCCCTTGTGGAGGATGGGGAGAAAGAAATGTGCTTTTCTTTAGTGGGATTAGGTGTATTTCCTTTGCTGGATTACTCTTCTAGGGCTCCAGGCCAGACTTTAAGTCAGTGTGATCCCCAAGCTTCTTCCTCACATGATATCACCAGTGGCATGGGCTGCCACAAATCTCTCACCTTTTTCTTTCACATATCTGCTCTGTTAGTGCATTTTATACTGTAGTGTTCTTTCATGATTAGTCCTAATGTATGACTACCCACAGGACTCAATGTAAAACTGGTCTGGTGGTGATGAATTCTCTCCATTTTTGATTGTCCAGGAAAGACTATTTCTTCTTCAATTCTAAAGGAGACATTTTCTGGATGTAGTATTTTTGGTTGGAAGTTTTTTTTCCAAGACCTTGGATATATTGCTTTGTTCTCCTCTTGCCTGTAGGATTCGTACTAAGGAGTCCATCATTAATCTAATGGACTTTCCCTCATACTTAATTTGACAATTTTCTCTTACCTTCTTTGGTATTTTCTCCTTGTCCTTAATTTTTGACAATTTGACTATTTGATACCTTGTGGAAGGGTTTGTTGGGATGAATCTGATTGCTGTCCTCAGAGCTTCCCATAGCTGGATACCATATCTCTTTCAAGACTTGGCAAGTTTTCACTTTATTATTTCATTTGATATATTCTTAATGTATTTGTCAATCTCTTCTTCAGGTGTCCCCACACAGCAAATATTTGTCCATTTACTCATATCCCATATATTTCATGGTCTTTCTTCATTATTTTTTATTCCTTTCTCTTTATTTTTAAATGAGTAATTTTAGAAGTTTGTCCTCAATATGAGACATTTTCCTTCTATTTGATTTATTACGTTTTTAATATTTTACTTTTTCTTTTTTTCTTTCAAACTTTTATTTAATGAATATAAATTTCCAAAGTACAGCTTATGGATTACAATGGCTTCCCTCCCATAACGTCCCTCCCACCCGCAATCCTCCCCTTTCCCACTCTTCTCCCCTTCCATTCACATCAAGATTCATTTTCAATTCTCTTTATATACAGAAGATCAGTTTAGCATACATTAAGTAAAGATTTCAACAGTTTGCTCCCACACAGACACATAAAGTGAAAAATACTGCTTGAGTACTAGTTATAGCATTAAATCTCAATGTACAGCACACTAAGGACAAAGATCCTACATGAGGAGTAAGTGCACAGTGACTCCTGTTGTTGACTTAACAAATTGACACTCTTGTTTATGGCATCAGTAATCTCCCTAGGCTCTTGTCATGAGCTGCCAAGGCTATGGAAGCCCCCTGAGTTCACCAACTCTGATCATTTTTAGAAAAGGCCATGGTCAAAGTGGAAGTTCTCTCCTCCCTTCAGAGAAAGGTACCTCCTTCTTTGATGACCCATTCTTTCCACTGGGATCTCACTCGCAGAGATCTTTCATTTAGCTTTTTTTTCCCAAGAGTGTCTTGGCTTTCCATGCCTGAAATACTCTCATGGGCTTTTCAGATGGATCCGCATTCCTTAAGGGTTGATTCTGAGGCCAGAGTGCTGTTTAGGACATCTGCCATTCTGTGGGCCTGCTGTGTATCTCACTTCCCATGTTGGATCATTCTCCCTTTTTTATTCTATCAGCTAGTATTTGCAGACACTATTTTTCTTTATGTGATCCCTTTGGTTCTTAGTCCTATCATTATGATCAATTGTGAACAGAAATTGATCACTGGGACTAGTGAGATGGCATTGGTACATGCCACCTTGATAGGATTGAATTGGAGTCCCCTGGTATGTTTCTAACTCTACCGTTTGAGGTAAGTCAGCTTGAGCAGGTCCCAAATTTCACATCTCTTCCCTCTCGTATTCCCACTCTTACATTTAACAGCGATCATTTTTCAGTTAAGTTTCAGCACTTAAGAATAATTGTGCATTGATTACAGTATTCAATCAAAAGTATTAAGTAGAACAAACAAAAAAAATACTAAGAGGGATAACAAGTTGCTCATCAACAGTCAGGGTGAGGGCTGATCAAGTCACTGTTTCTCATAGTGTTCATTTCACTTTAACAGGTTTCCTTTTTGGTGCTCAGTTAGTTGTCACCTATCAAGGAGAACAAGTGGTATTTGTCCCTTTGGGATTGGCTTATTACACTCAGCATAATGTTTTCCAAATTCCTAACAGGGATCACTTTTCAGTTAAAATTTAAACACCTAAGAATAATTGTGTGTTAATTACAGAGTTCAAGCAATGGTACTAGAACAAAAAATACTAAAATGGATAAAGTATTACATTGTACATCAACCATCAGAACAAGAGCTGATCAAGTCACTGTTTCTCATAGTGTCCCTTTCACTTCAACGAGTTTCCCCCTTGGTGCTCAGTTAGTAGTCGCCGATCAGGGAGAACATATGATATTTGTCCCTTTGGGACTGGCTCAATTCACTCAGCATGATGTTTTCCAAATTCCTCCATCTTGTTGCAAATGACCGGGTTTCGTTGTTTTTGACTGCTGGATAGCATTCTATAGAGTACATGTCCCATAATTTCTTTATCCAGTCTACTGTTGATGGGCTTTTGGGTTGGTTCCAGGTCTTAGCTATTGTGAATTGAGCTGCAATAAACATTAATGTGCAGACAGCGTGTTTGTTTGCCAATTTCATTTCCTTTGGGTAAATTCCAAGGAGTGGGAGGGCTGGGTTGTATGGTAGGGTTATATTCAGGTTTCTGAGGAATCTCCAGACTGACTTCCATAGTGGCTTGACCAGTTTGCATTCCCACCAACAATGGGTTAGTGTCCCTTTTTCCCCACATCCTCTCCAGCATCTGTTGTTGGTAGATTTCTGAATGTGAGCCATTCTAACTGGGGTGAGGTGAAACCTCATTGTGGTTTTGATTTGCATTTCCCTGATTGCTAGTGATCCTGAACATTTTTTCATGTGTCTGTTGGCCATTTGGATTTCCTCTTTTGAAAAATGTCTATTTTACTTTTTCTTTACTTGAAGTTTTCAGCTCTGGAGATTCTCACAGCAGCTCTATTCCCTGTGAAATGTCCTGGTTCCCTCTCTGAGGTTCTCCAGAGGTGAAAAGGCTGCCTACATTCTGCTAAGACAGAGTGGAGTTTAGTAGTGTCTATGGTAGAGCAACTTGGATCTGGGTTTTGGGTTAGGAGTCAATATGGCTTCCTTTGTTGGAGTAAAACAGTGACTCAGGCCCCATTTAGCTTTCTAGACTAGATTTAAAGTCAGTGAAGACTATGAGAGTCTTGTTTAGTTGGGGCTGCCAATCTACAGTGATGGGAGGGTGTCGGGTATGTGGAACTTTCAGCTTATCTCTTCCTTGCATGACAGAATCCCTTGGATAGCATAAGAGTTGAATAAGCCAGGATAGGAGCAGAGGTGTACTTTGGTCCTCTCTATGCTGGCTCACCATATCTCTTGCTGTTTAGGGTTCATGTCTGTTCTTCACTGGTTTCTTCTCATTCAATCTCTTGGACATGTGGAACTTATTTGGCTATTCTGTTGCATCTCTGTGCTGCAGGCAAATGCAGAGCCTCTCTCCTTAGCCATCTTGTATCTCTCTTACTCTTTGTTTCTGTGTACATTTTTCTTTCACCCTCTGGCCACTATTCTAGGTGCCTTGGCAACCTCCTACCTCAGGGTACATCTTCCCTAGTGAACCTGGGTGGCAGAAGGGGAGTTGTATACATGTACTAGTATACATGTACTAGCCATCCCACCAAAGGTATGATGAGAACAGAGCTAAATAATCTGTTTGTCACCGAAGCAGACTTGTGGGATTCAACTGCATTGGAGGAGAGCAATAATCCCCCAGCCTTCAGACAAGGAAGGCACCTTGGATTCCCAGGTCCTTCAGAGGTAGATTAAGCCACAGTTTTAGATGCCCACATTCCATGTTGGAGTGCCTGGAATCCAGTCCTGCCTCTGCTTTTAATCCAGTTTCCTACATTTGAGAGACAGCAGATGATGGCTCAAGTACTTGGGCTTCTGCTACCTGTGTGGGGCTCCTGCTACCTGTGTGGGAGACCAGAATGGAGTTCCATGTTTCAGGTTTAGTTAATTAATTTAAAAGAGGGAGGGAGTGAGGAAGGGAGAGAGAGAGAGAGAGAGAGAAAGGAGAAAGTTGGGGGGAGTTAAGTCACTATGTCAGGAGCTCTAAGCTGGGAGGAGTGGGTGTCACTACTCTGCTGCCATTGATTTCTCACCAGTGTTGCAGTGGATTTTTTTCTGAGAGGAGCAGCATGGTGGAGGCAAGAGGCGCGGAGTCACCACACAGACCCCGGGAGTCGGATGAAAGCAGGCTTGAGGCGAGCAGCCCGCAGACTCATTTATTACAGTTGGAACAACATCTTATATAGCCAAGATCAGTCAATCTGGTCAAGGGGTGGTCTATGCCCCAACCAATCACAACCTGTTGCCAGGCAGGCTCTGTTGCCAGGTGGGCTTCAAAGCCATTCCTGAGTAACTGATACTCGCTTGCCAGTGGCCACCTTGGCATGGCCTTATTCCACCACACTACTCCTCTCCTTTTCCACCTGCAGCTGACAAAACTTCATCCCTCTTCTGAATTACTTCCATGCTACAACCTTTCCACCTGACCCCACCTGGTGAGAGCTCTCCCCAGCAGCTATCACTTCCAGTCAGCTCACATATGGCTATGTAGGGTCCAGAAAGTTTAGCAGGCTAATCTAAAGTCTCTTGAAAGATATTCTGGTGCATGGGTCTAGGATAGTCCTTTCTCAATGTTCAGAAGTACCTGAATAAAGACCGCTTCCCATATGGTGTTTTCCAGATGAAATTCTACCCAGCACTTCCCCCTGGAAGGGAGCTTTCCTGGGAGTTCTGGTGGCACTGCCTCTGCTTCTGGCTGTGCTCCTGACACTGGCACTATACTTCTTTCAGAAGCAACGGAAATCCCAAGGTAAGAGGCAAACCAGGAGCACTCCCTTCACATTGACTTTGCGCCTGAGGAAAGAAGTGGAAAAGGCAGAAAGCAGCACTCTGACAGGGAATTTCACCCCAGGGTGGGTTACCAAAGCACCATCCTTAGGGAGCCATGACTGGGTAGGACTTGTGGGGGTGGGGTGGTACATACTCAATCTTCTCCTCTCCCTTTTTCCTTTCAGAAAAGTTCAAGAAGCAGGGAAAGAATGAACAAGGTAAATAGAAGAGGACCACTGGCAACTACATCTCTGACAAACAGAAAAAATGGCTCTGGGTCAAAAGTCAAGGACCACAGGCCTGAGAGATTGCAGGAGCAGGCTGCAAAGGGTTGGCCAAGAATTCCATGTATTCTCTTCTCCTGTCTCACACACAGCCCAGCCTACACTCCCAAATGTGCAGGGCTGGTGTTTGTGCATTTCAGGCACATGAGGCCTGGGTATTCATCAGTCTGCCCTGTCTGACTTATGCCTCTTTTCTCCTTTTCCTTCCCAGGGAAACTAATGGCAGAGCTGGGTAAGTTCTGGAGGCTGTGACTACCATACAGGCCATGGGCCAGCAGAGTAAACCGAGCAGCAAAGAAGGGGTTGGTTCAGTGGTGTTAGGCTTTGTTTGGGAAGAGACAGGTGATAACTGTCTAATTCAAAATCCATCTTTCTGCCCCTTCTTCCTCTCCACTTCCACATAAGCTGAGAAGACTGCCTACTGTGTGTGGTTCACAGCAGGTCTACCCTTTTACCCTCTGGACAGACCATACCAGCCCCTTGCCTACAAACTACACAATTCAGTTGAAAACCTACCATCAAAGGATGAATTCCTCTAATTCATTTCCTAGAATATCTTTCTCATTTTAATGCAAATGCCTCTGAAAGGGGGGAGGCTCCTTTATCTCACATTGATGTCAGAGTGCAGTGTTGTCCTCCCTCAGGATCCCTGGGAAACTGTTTGCAGGACACATGTAGATACCAAATTCTGCTGAAGCTCACATCAGATATGAAGCAGCACAGTCTTTGCATTGAGCCTACAAACATCATCTGTATATTTAAATCATCTTGATATTTCAATACCTCATACAATGTAAATGCTATGTAAATAGTTATATTGTGTTGTTTGGGGAATAATGACAAGAAGAAAGTTTGTGCATGTTCAGTACAGATGCAATTTTTTGTAATATTTTCAGTCTAGTGTTAATTGACTCCATTGATATAGAACTCATAGAAATCTGATGATGCTTTATTTAGCAAGTAATTTTTCTCCCTAGGAGAACTCAGCAATTTGAAACCATGGTTGTGGCAGGGTATATGTACAGTAGAAGGGAGAGAAACCTAAAGGAAGGGGAGATGGAGAAGACCACCATAGTGGGGTGAGGGTAAGGACTCCAGGAAAAGCTGTGAGGTTGGAGAAGTTTTTCTTGCAGTTTATTTTATAATACTGCAGGGTAGCAGAGAAGAACCCTAATAACACCATAGTCCAAGTTGGTGTACAGTGTTATCTTTCACAGAAGCTTTAATTTTCCCTTTAAATATTTATTTATTTATTTGAAAGACAGAGTTACACACACGCACACACATACACACTCACATGCAGAGAGAGAGAGAAAGAGAGAATCTTCCATCTGATGACTCACTCCCCAAATGGCCACAGCGGCCAGAGCTGGGCCAATCCGAAGCCAGGAGCCAGAAGCTTCCTCTGGGTGTCCTATGTGGTTGCAGGGGCCCAAGCACTTGGGCCCTCTTCAACTGTTTCCCCAGGAAGGGAAATTAACAAGGAACTGGATAGGAAGTGCGGTAGCCAGGAATCGAACCAGAGCCCATATAGGATACCTGCACTGCAGGTAGTGGATTTACCTGATACGTCACAGTGCCAACCCCTTTTAACTTTATATGTTAACTATATAATATATATTAACTATATAATATAAATAAATGTATACATTTACATATACTATATGCTATACTATATATAATTTATATATATTATAATTTTATATTTATTATAATATATAATATATAAATATATATGTTTATATATAAATATATAGTAACTATATATTTTGTATATAGTTATATATTATATATTGTATCTTATAGATTATAATATATTATATATTAATATATAGTTACTATATATATGTATATTATATACACGTTTATTTATTTGAAAGGCAGAGCAACAGAGAGATATTTCTCAGCCACTAGTTCATTCCCCAAATGGCTTAAAAACCAGGGCTACTCCTGGCTGATGCCAGGAGCCAGGAACTCCATCCTGATCTCCCACATGCATGACAGGGGTCCACTGCCTTTCCAGTGCATTACCAGGTAGCTTCTTTGGAAGCAGTGCAGCCAGGACTTGAACTGGCAAGGAATATTACTTTCAAAAGGTGATGAAAGTGGAGACATCAAAGGAATGCATTGCAAATGGCAAAATGTTGTGGTCTTTGACATCTGGCTAGAGGAAATAATTGAGGGTGATGTCCTTCTAGTCCTTTAAGTAATGTATTCACTAAATTATCCTGAGGCTCTCATAGGCTATATTCAGCACAGGAACTTATTCTGGAGCTCCTCCTTAGGAAAATCTTTAGTTCAAAGTGAATGAGCAACAGGTCTCTTCAAATCAGATGTGAGATCAAGACCTATTTTCCCTTCCCATTATAGTACAGATTTCTGCCTTTGAGTGATAAGGAGGATGAGAACCTTGCTGATGAGTCTCCTTTTTCAGGGCAGTGCAGAGGCAAAGATGAGGTTAGAGTTAGTTGTGGTTTAAGACTGAAGAATCTCTTCTCAGTGACACAAGTGCCATGGGGAGGTGGTTCCATTCATGCAAAAGCTGATGTTTTCTCCATGTGTTCTGTTTGCAGAGAAGCTTCAAAAGGAACTTGGTAAGTGACTCCTGTAAGAACTACTTCTTGTTTACCTTTTTGCATCTGCTTATCCATGTATCCTCTTCTCCTAACCAAATATGAAGCCCAGGCTTGATGCCTACTGTCTGTGTGGTGTGCAGGGGAGAGGAAAAAGAGGCACTGGCATGTGCAAAATTCAATACATGAGCAGGAAAGCTGTGGTGTCCATGTGTTTTAATTTCCTGTTTTCCCTTTCTGCCTCAGATTGGAGAAGGACCGAAGGCCAAGCTGGTGAGTGAAACATGTTTCCCCAAAATACAATGGGATTACATTCTGATACCCATCATAAATTGAAAACATTGTAGAACAAAAATGCATTTAATAATTAACACACAATTATTCTTATGTGTTTAAATTTTAACTGAAAAGTGATCCCTGTTAAATATAACACTGGGAATAAGAGAGGGAGGAGATGTACAATTTGGGACATGCTCAATCAGACTTGCCCCAAATGGTGGCGTAAGAACAGTGCCAGGGGATCCCAATACAATCCCATCAAGGTGGCATGTACCAATGCCATCTCACTAGTCCAAGTGATCAATTTCAGTTCACAATTGATCACACTGATCGGTCTAAGAGTCAAAGGGATCACACAAACAAGACTAGTGTCTGATAATATTAACTGATAGAATCAAAAAGGGAGAGAACGATCCATCATGGGAAGCGAGATACACAGCAGACTCATAGAATGGCAGATGTCCTAAATAGCACTCTGGCCTCAGAATCAGCCCTTAAAACATTGGGATCTGGCTGAAGAGCCCATGAGAGTATTTTAGGCATGGAAAGCCAAGACACCCTGGAAAAAAAGAAGACCTAAATGAAAGATCTCTGTGAGTGAGATCCCAGTGGAAAGAACAGGGCCATCAAAGAAGGAGGTACCTTTCTCTGAAGGGAGGAGAGAACTCCCACTTTGACTATGACCCTGTCGGAATAAGATCAAAGCTGGCGAACTCAAAAGGCTTCCATAGCCTTGGCAACTCATGACTAGAGCCTAGGGAGATTACTGATGCCATAAACAAGAGTGTCAAATTGTTAAATCAACAACAGGAGTCACTGTGTACTTACTTCTCATGTGGGATCTGTCCTTAGTGTGTTGTCCAATGTGAAGTAATGCTATAACTAGTATTGAAACAGTATTTTACACTTTGTGTTTTTATGTGGGTGCAAACTGATGAAATCTTTTCTTAATATATACTGAATTGATCTTCCATATGTAAAGATAGTTGAAAATGAATCTTGATGGGAGTGGAATGGGAGAGGGAGTGGGAGATGGGAGGGGTGTGAGTGGGAGGGAAATTATGGGGAGAAGCCATTGTAATCCATTAACTGTACTTTGGAAATTTTATATTTACTAAATAAAAAATTTTAAAAAGCCATATAAATTAATAAGCTTTTAGAATGAATTCCTAAGAAAAAAGAGTAAACTATAAAGAGAATAAATGAAATAGTTGACATTATTAGTGACTTTATAAAAATAACATGTCATACAAGTGTGCAAAAAATGCATTTAATACACTTAACCCAAATATCAGAACTTAACAACTCAATGTACTGTATAATGGTAGTTATTTCCATTCATGGTCATCTGGCTGACTGGGAGCTGCTGTCAGCTGTTGCCCCACCATCTGGAGAGAGGATTGTTCTATCACTAGCTGGCCCAGTAAATATGAAAAAATCAAAATCTGCAGTATAGTTTCTTTTTCTTAACTTTTATTTAATGAATATAAATTTCCAAAGTACAGCTTATGGATTACAATGGCTTCCCCCCCCCATATGGTCTCTCCCAGCCGCATAACTCCCCTTTCCCACTCCCTCTCCCCTTCCATTCACATCAAGATTCATTTTCGATTCTCTTTATATACAGAAGATCAGTTTAGCATACATTAAGTAAAGATTTCAACAGTTTGCTCCCACACAAACATAAAGTGAAAAATAATAGATGATTTTTTAAATGATGATGAAATCAGATCAGACCTATTGTCATGTTTAATCCCAGTGAGAGTCAAGTTGGGAATTGATAATTTCTTCTTTTTTTTTTACAGAAGATCAGTTTAGTGTACATTAAGTAAAGATTTCAATCGTTTGCACCCACATAGAAACACAAAGCAAAATATACTGTTTGAGTACTCATTATAGCATTAAGTCTCAATGTACAGCACATTAAGGACAGAGATCCTACATGAGGAGTAAGTGCACAGTGACTCCTGTTGTTGACTTTACAAATTGACACTCCTGTTTATGGCATCAGTAATCTCCCTATGCACCAGTCATGAGTTTCCAAGGCTATGGAAGCCTTTTGAGTTCACCGACTCTTACCTTGTTTAGACAAGGTCATATTCAAAGTGGAGGTTCTCTCCTCCCTTCAGAGAAAGGTAACTCCTTCTTTGATGACCCTTTCTTCCACTGGGATCTCACTAACAAAGATCTTTCATTTAGGGTTTTTTTTTGTTTTTTTTTTTGTTTTGTTTTGTTTTGTTTTTTGTTTTTGCCAGAGTGTCTTGGCTTTCCATGCCTGAAATATTCTCATGGGCTTTTCAGCCAGATCGGAATACCTCTAGGGCTGATTCTGAGGCCAGAGTGCTGTTTAGGACATCTGCCATTCTATGAGTCTGCTGAGTATCTCGCTCCCATGTTGGATCACTCTCCCCTTTATTTATTCTATCAGTTAGTATTACCAGGTACTAGACTTGTTTATGTGCTTCCTTTGACTCTTAGTCCTTTCATTATGATCAATTGTGAACTGAAATTGATCACTTGGACTGGTGAGATGGCATTGGTACATGCCACCTTGATGGGATTGAATTGGAGTCCCCTGGTATGTTTCTAACTCTACCATTTGGGGCAAGTCAGCCTGAGCATGTCCAAAATTGTACATCTCTTCCCTCTCTTATTCCTACTCTTATGTTTAACAGGGATCACATTTCAGTTAATTTTTAACACTTAAGAATAACTGTGTATTAATTACAGAATTAAACCAGTCATATTAAGTAGAACAGACAAAAAAACTACTAAGAGGAATAATGTATTAAGTTGTTCATTAACAGTCAGGGCTATGCTGATCAAGTCACCATTTCCCATAGTGTACATTTCACTTCAACAGGTTTCCTTTTTGGTGTTCAGTCAGTTGTCACCGATCAGGGAGAACATATGGTATTTGTCCCTTTGGGACTGGCTTATTTCACTCAGCATGATGTGTTCCAGATTCCTCCATTTTGTTGCAAATGACTGGATTTCATTGTTTCTTACTGCGGTATAGTATTCTATAGAGTACATATCCCATAATTTCTTTATCCAGTCTACCGTTGATGGGCACATAGGTTGGTTCCAGGTCTTGGCTATTGTGAATTGAGCTGCAATAAACATTAGGGTGCAGACCGCTTTTTTGTTTGCCAATTTAAATTCCTTTGGGTAAATTCCAAGGAGTGGGATGGCTGGGTTGAATGGTAGGGTTATCTTCAGGTTTCTGAGGAATCTCCAGACTGACTTCCATAGTGGCTAGATCAGTTTGCATTCCCACCAACAGTGGGTTAGTGTCCCTTTTTCCCCACATCCTCTCCAGCATCTGTTGTTGGTAGATTTCTGTATGTGAGCCATTCTAACCGGGGTGAGGTGAAACCTCATTGTGCTTTTGATTTGCATTTCCCTGATTGCTAATGACCTTGAACATTTTTTCATGTGCCTGTTGGCCATTTGGATTTCCTCCTTTGAAAAATGTCTATTGAGGTCCTTGGCCCATCTCTTAAGTGGGTTGTTGGTTTTGTTTTTGTGGAGATTCTTGATTTCTTTGTAGATTCTGGTTATTAACCCTTTATCTGTTGCATAGTTTGCAAATATTTTTTCCCATTCTGTCGGTTGTCTCTTCACTCCCCTGACTGTTTCTTTTGCAGTACAGAAACTTCTCAATTTGATGCAATCCCAATAGTTGATTTTGACTTTGACTGCCTGTGCCTCCCGGGTCTTTTCCAGAAATTCTTTGCCTGTGCCAATATCTTGAAGGGTTTCTCCAATGTTCTCTAGTAACTTGATTGTGTCAGGTCGTAGATTTAGGTCTTTAATCAATGTTGAGTGGATTTTTGTGTAAGGTGTAAGGTAGGGGTCTTGCTTCATGATTCTGCATGTGGAAATCCAATTCTCCCAGCACCATTTATTGAATAGATTGTCCTTGCTCCAGGAATTAGTTTTAGATCCTTGATCAAATATAAGTTGGCTGTAGATGTTTGGGTTGATTTCTGGTGTTTCAATTCTGTTCCATTGGTCTATCCATCTGTTTCTGTACCAGTACCAAGCCCCGACCGGGACTAGAACCCGGTGTGCCGGCGCCGCTAGGCGGAGGATTAGCCTATTGAGCCACGGCGCCGGCCTAGGTTTTGTAATTTTCATCGTAGAGATCTTGAACGTCCTTGGTTAAGTTTATTCCAAGGTATTTGATTGTTTTTGTAGCTATTGTGAATGGGATTGATCTTAGAAGTTCTTCCTCAGCCATGGCATTGTCTGTGTATACAAAGGCTGTTGATTTTTGTGCATTGATTTTATACCCTGCTACTTTGCCAAACTCTTCTATGAGTTCCAATAGTCTCTTAGTAGAGTTCTTTGGGTCCCCTAAATAAAGAATCATGTCATCTGCAAAGAGGGATAGTTTGAGTTCTTCCTTTCCAATTTGTATCCCTTTAATTTCTTTTTCTTGCTTAATAGCTCTGGCTAAAACCTCCAGAACTATATTGAATAGCAGTGGTGAGAGTGGGCATCCCTGTCTGGTACCAGATCTCAGTGGAAATGCTTCCAACTATTCCCCCATTCAATAGGATGCTGGCTGTGGGTTTTTCATAGATTACTTTGATTGTATTGAGGAATGTTGCTTCCAAACCCAGTTTGCTTAGAGTTTTCATCATGAACGGATGTTTTATCAAATGCTTTCTCGGCATCTATTGAGAGAATCATATGGTTTTTCTTCTGCAGTCTGTTAATGTGGTGTATCACATTGATTGTCTTGCGCACATTAAACCATCCCTGCATACCAGGGATAAATCCCACTTGGTCTGGGTGGATGATCTTTCTGATGTGTTGTTGCATTCTATTGGCCAGAATTTTATTGAGGATTTTTACATCTATGTTCATCAGGGATATTGGTCTGTAATTCTCTTTCAGTGCTGCATCTTTTTCTGGCTTAGGAATTAAGGTGATGCTGGCTTCATAGAAAGAATTTGGGAGGATTCCATATTTTTCGATTGTTCTGAATAGTTTGAGAAGAATTGGCATATTGGAGATATTTGGTTTCTTCACTGTGGTGCTTTTTCTTGTTATACTATGACTCTAGGTTAAGTGGACTGTTTTTGATGGAGCCTTAGAGGCTTGAGATGGGTGTGGCCTGAGAGCTCTGTTTGGTGTGCCAAAGGTGACACTCCCAGGTTAGGCGTGGTAGATCTCTCTCTTTCTTTCTTTTTTTGATTCAAAAGGGAAGTAATTCCGCACAGCTGAACGAAGTTGGAGGTAGTTAGCAGGCAAATGATATACCCACAGGAGCCAGAGATCAGAATCTCTTTCCTAAGGACCACACAGGGAATCTGTTCTGCCCTCAGGGTGGCCTCAGATTCTCCTTCAGTCTCCCACTGGGTTGCCAAAGTTACAGAATTGTAGCGTCTCTGGAGAGTACTCACGTGAATTCCGTGAGTTCTCTCCCCCACCGTCTCTTTTTTCACAGTCTCAGTTCAGTAGCACCACAAATTTACTAGGTCCTAATCTCCTGTTAATTCGCCCCGCCCAGAGTCAGGTTTTTCTGCTAGGCTCAGGGCCGGTGCAGACCTGAGGTCGCTCTGCTTATGACATATGTCCAAGATGGCGCCTGCTCTTTGTTTTGCTCGCCCTTGAGAGGTGAGCGGAGAGAGAGAAACCCGTGTCCGTACCAGTCACCTTTTTTTTCTCTCTCTCTCTTCCAGTTAGCCTGGTGAACTTTTCCCCCCCGGGGGCCGTTCCCTCTAGTCTCCTCTCTCCGCTTGCCTGCTGGTGTCTCGGGCTATTGAGGTTTGGCTCACCTCGCGTTCCAGCGCTGGTGTCTTGAGTCTGCCGCTGGTGTCCTGAACTGTGGGCTCCCACGCTCTCCATGCAGGTCCACTGTGAATCACGCGTTCTGGAAGAGTTTCTTCTGCTGTTTCCTCCCCTACTCTTCCTTGAACCTGCAATATCTCCACTTTTATTAAACTATCTCTCCCCGGACTATCAGTGTGCTCCCTTCCAATTCCCGCAGTTTAGTTTCTACTAAAGGCATATTGCACCACATTAAAATCAAAAAACCGTAAGTCAAACCGTACATCTATATATCTCAGCATCTCAGTCACTTGCTCTGATTAACCAATCACTCTTCATTTGTATTTTATTCCACAGCTTCACATGGCATACGTTAATCTATGTCATTGGTTATATTCAAGTTTTGCTTTTGTATTTATTTTTATAGCATCTAGATGCCTGAGTATACTGGAAACCATTGGTTCCAATCCTTGTTACACATCACAAACACCTCGATTCCTGGTGCCATCCTCAAAGACTGACTCGAGTCTGGAGTGGACGTGTTACCATATACATAAACATTTCTGCCCATACCTTTGTCAATGTCTTCCACAAACAATGTTACCTTTGTCTTTCTTTACAAAATCAGAACTTCTATTTTGTCATATGCATTTCAGTCATGTACATGACACTCAGCCTTGCTTTTTATATGCCTCAATATTTTAATATTTACCCCATGTGTGCATGTACTGAATTTTCCTTCTTGCTGCAGAGAGCTACATTTTAGCCAGCCACCACCTGGAAGTAGGCCATCGCAGACAAAGATGAAAGAGTAGCCTCACAAACATGGCACTTTATTGCTCCATGTGGAGATTTCTCTGTAATGTATATCAGAAATGAATTGCTGTCCATGAGGGCTGTGCCTAGTGAGAGAGAACGATCACCTGAAGACAGAGCCATCATCCTGTCATCAACAGGGCATGGCAATTCTGTGCACCTGCACCCATGTCAGCCAGCTTTCTTAGTTTGTCTGTCAAGGGGCATAAGCGAGTGCTTATTGTTTTTTAGTTTCACTCCCTCAGATATTAAGAAATTTGAGTATCTGTATATTCTAGTTGGCTTTTGAGGTTTCCTCTACTGAAAATTGCCTCTTACTATCCATTGTCCATTTTTTGTGGGGTTGCTTTTGTTTTCTTATTCATTCACAGGGGTTGTGTGTGTCTGTGCGTATGCTATATTAAACATTACAAATTGCTTCTCTGTCACCTATTATCTTTGTCTTTGGTTCCTCTTATTAAATAGCAATAATTTTGATAAAAATCTAAGTTGTCCAATTCTTATATTATGGATTATGTTTTTGAGATTTTATTTAATATCCTTATCACCTATGTGTGATAAAGATACTGTGTTATATTTTATGCTATTAACTTTACTTTCTGTTTTACTTTTATTTTGTTAACTTTTATTTGATGAATATGAATTTCCAAAGTACAGCTTATGGATTACAATGGCTTCCCCCCCATAACGTCCCTCCCACCCGCAACCCTCCCCTTATCCACTCCCTCTCCCCTTCCATTCACATCAAGATTCATTTTCAATTCTCTTTATATACAGAAGATCAGTCTAGCATACATTAAGTAAAGATTTCAACAGTTTGCTCCCACACAGACACATAAAGTGAAAAATACTGTTTGAGTACTAGTTATAGCATTAAATCTCAATGTACAGCACACTAAGGCCAAAGATCCTACATGAGGAGTAAGTGCACAGTGACTCCTGTTGTTGACTTAACAAGTTGACACTCTTGTTTACGGCATCAGTAATCACCCTAGGCTCTTGTCATGAGCTGCCAAGGCTATGGAAGCC
Organism: Oryctolagus cuniculus; assembly: GCF_964237555.1. Lineage (NCBI taxonomy): Eukaryota > Metazoa > Chordata > Mammalia > Lagomorpha > Leporidae > Oryctolagus > Oryctolagus cuniculus. Next base: position 34,646,857 of record NC_091445.1, read on the forward strand.
CCCTGAGTTCACCAACTCTGATCATATTTAGACAATGTCATAGTCAAAGTGGAAGTTCTCTCCTCCCTTCAGAGAAAGGTACCTCCTTCTTTGATGACCCATTCTTTCCACTGGGATCTCACTTGCAGAGATCTTTCATTTAGGTTTTTTTTTTCCCCCAGAGTGTCTTGGCTTTCCATGCCTGAAATACTCTCATGGGCTTTTCAGCTGGATCCGCATTCCTTAAGGGTTGATTCTGAGGCCAGAGTGCTGTTTAGGACATCTGCCATTCTGTGGGTCTGCTGTGTATCTCACTTCCCATGTTGGATCATTCTCTCCCTTTTTTATTCTATCAGCTAGTATTTGCAGACACTATTCTTGTTTATGTGATCCCTTTGGATCTTAGTCCTATCATTATGATCAATTGTGAACAGAAATTGATCACTGGGACTAGTGAGATGGCATTGGTACATGCCACCTTGATGGGATTGAATTGGAGTCCCCTGTTTTACTTTTAATTAAAAGTAATTGTACATATTTATTGGCTATAGCACAGTTCCAAGGCACATATATAATGTGTACTGAAGAAATCACTGAAATCCACATAATACTACTCATTGAGGACAAAGGTTCTGCATGGGGAGTTAGTGCCCAGTGACTCCTGTTGTTAATTTAATAATTAACACTCTTATGTATGATGTCAGTGACCACCTGAGCTCTTAACATGACCTTCTAAGGCTATGTAAGCCTTTTGAATCCACAAACTCTGCCAGTATTTGCACAAGACCATATGCAATGTGGAAGTTCTCTCCTCCTGTTAGAGAAAAGCACATTCTTCTTTGACAACCACTTCTTTCTGCTGGGGTCTCACAGGGATCTTTCATGTAGAACATTTTTTTTCCACAGTGTCTTGGCTTCCCATGCCTGAAATGCTCTCATGGCTTTTCAGACAAACCAGGAAGACTTATGGGCTAATTCTGAGGTCAGAGTGCTACTTAAAGCAATTGTCATTCTATGAGTCTTCTGTGTGGACTGTTTCCCATGTTGGAACATTCTCTCCTTTTTAATTCTATCTATTGTTATTACAAGGCACTTCATCCTATTTATATGATCACTTTAAAATGCAATCCTATCTATATGTTGTTCACTTTAACACTTAATTTGATCACTTTAACAATTAAGATGCCATATTACCCAACAAGTTTAACGGGATTTGGAGTCCCATGACAAGTTTTTAAACTTTACCCTTAGAAGTAAGTCTGCAGAAATGTGTGCAGAACTATACAGCTTTACTGATACAAACTTCCTCTTCCCTCTCTTATTACCACTCTTAGTTTTTACTGAATATATTATCGTATGACTTTATACGCATATGATTAAGTCTATGTTAAGAGTTCAGCGAATAGTATGAAGAAAAAAATGAGAGAAACAAAAAAATGAAACTGTTCCTCAATAGTCAAGACAAATACAACTCAAGTCTTCCCTACTTGAATGTCAATTTCATTTCTACAGATTTTGTTTTTATTTTAGATGCTCTATTAATTCTCTTAGATCAGGGAGAACATATACTTTTCCCTTTGGGACTGCTTTACTTCATTAAGAATGTTTTACAAATTCATCCATTTTATTGAAAATGACTGGATTTCATTTTTTCCTACTGTGTAGTATTCCATAGTGCACATATCCCATAATTTCTTTATCCAGTCTTAGATTGATGGGCATTTAGGTGATTCTATGTCTCAGCTGTTGTGAATTAAGCTGCAATAAATATGGAGGTGCAGATAAATCTTTTGTTTACTGATTTCATTTCCCTTGGGTAAATACCCAGAATTGGGATGGTTGGGTCGTACAGTAGGTTTTTATTCAGAATTTTCAAGTATCTGTGTAGAGTCTTCCATAATGGGTTTACCAGTTTACATTCCCACCAACAGAGAATTAGGGTACCTATTTCCCCACATCCTCGCCAGCATTTATTTGTTGGTTTTTGTATGAAAGCCATTCTAACTGGGGTGAGGTGAAACCTCATTGTGATCTTGACTCACATTTCCATGACAGCTAGTGATCCTGAACATTTTTTCATGTGTCTGTTGGCTATTTCGAGTTCCTCTTTTGAAAAATGTCCATTTAAGTCCTTAACTCTTAATTGGGGTGTTTGTTTTGTTGCTCAGATTTTGTTGATTTCTTGGTACATTCTGCTTATTAATCTTTTATGAGATGCATAGTTTTCAAATAATTTCTCCCAATCCTTCAGTTGCCTCTACAGTTTCCTGAGTGTTTCTGTTTCCATACAGAAACTTCTCAATTTGACTTAATTCCATTTGTTAATTTTGGCTTTCATTGCTTGTGCCTCTGGGGTCTTTTCCAAGAAGTCTTTGCCTATGATAATGTCCTGCAGGGTTTCCCCAATGTTCTCTAATAATTTGATAGTACCATGTTGAGATTTAGATCTTTAATCCATGTTGAGTGGATTTTTGTGTAAGGTGTAAGGTAGGGGTCTTGCTTCACACTTCTGCATGTGGAAATCCAGTTTTCCCAGCACCATTTGTTGAAGAGACTGTCTTTGCTCCACGGATAGGTATTAGCTCCTTGATCAAATATAAGTTGGTTGTAATTGTTTGGATTGATTTCTGGTGTTTTTATTCTGTTCCGTTGTCTATCCCATTATTTTTGTAGCAGCACCAGGTTGTTTTGATTATAACTGCCTTGTAGTATGTCTAGAAATCTTGTATTGTGATGCCTCCAGCTTCCTTTTTGTTGTACGAGATTGCTTTAGCTATTCGAGGTCTCCTGTGCCTCCATATGAATTGCAGTATCATTTTTTAAAATCTGAGTAGAATGTTTTTTGTATTTTGCTTGGTATCACATTGAATCTGTAAATTGCTTTTGGAAGAATGAACATTTTTGATGATAATGATTCTTAAAAACGAAGAACATGGAAGATTTTTCCATTATCTTTTCTTTTCCTGTTTCTTTTGCTAATGTTTGTAATTTTCATCGTAGACATCTTTGACATCCTTGCCTAAATTTATTCCAAGGTATTTGATTTTTGGCAGCTATTGTGAATGGGATTGATTTTAGAAGCTCAATCTTAGCCTTGGCATTGTCTGTGTATACAAAGGCTGTTGATTTTTGTGTGTTGACTCTATATCCTGATACTTTACCAAACTCTTATGAGTTCCAATAGTCCCTTAGTGGAGTCTTTTTGATTCCCTCTATGTAGAATTATGTCATCTGCAAATAGGGATAGTTTGACTTCCTCCTTCCCAATTTGCATAACTTCAATTAACTTTCTTTGCATAATGACTCTGGCTAAAACGTCTAGGACTGTATTGAATAACAGTGGTAAATGTGCATCCCTGTCTGGTACCAGATATCAGTGGGAATGCTTCCAACTTTTCTCCATCCAATATGTTGCTGGCTGTGGGCTTGTCATAAATTATCTTGACTGTGTTGAGGAATGTTCCTTCTATACTCAATTTGCTTGGAGTTTTCATCATGAAAGGGTATATTATTGTATCAAATGCTTTCTCAAGAATATTCATGGTATAATTTCAATTCTTTTGAAATTGCTGAGACTTGGTTTATGGCCTAGTTTATGGTCAATTCTAGAGAAAGATCCATGCACTTCTGAGAAGAATGTGTTTTCTTCAACTGTAGGATGAAAAGTTCTGTAGACATCTGTTAGGTCTATTCGGTGTTTCATGTCAATTAAATCTACTCTTTCCTTGTTGATTTTCTGTTTGGTTGATCTGTTCATTGCTGAAAGTGGAGTATTGAATACCCCAGTACTACTTTATTAGAGTTTATGTCTCCCTTTAAATCCATTAACATTTCTTTTAAATAGCCAGGTGCCCTGTAATTAGGTACCTATGCATTTATAATAGCTACATCTTCCTGTTGAATTGATTCTTAATCATTATATAGTGCCCTTCTTTGTCTCTTTTAACAGTTTTTGTGTTATAGTCTTTTGTCTGATATTAGGACAGCTACACCAGCTCTTTTTTGGTTTATGTCAGCATGGAATATCTTTCTACCCTTTTAGTCTGCATGCATCTTTGTTAGTGAGAAGTATTTCTTGTAGGCAACAAATAGATGGGTTTTGTTTTTTAATCCATTCAGCCAGTCTATATCTTTTAACTGGAGAATTGAGTTCATTTACACTCAAGATAACTATTTAAAGTAATGACTTTGTCCTGCCATTTTTCCAAAAATGTTCTTCATTTTCCTTTGGATTTACTTTGTACTTTTACTGGGATATTTTCTTCCTTTACCTTCCTTTGTAGTGATTACTATGTTTCCTGTGTGCAGCACATCCTTAAGCATGTTTTGTAGAGCTGGATGGGTGGTGACAAATCCGATTTCTGTTTTTTATGGAAGGTCTTTATTTCCCCTTCATTCATAAATGAGAGCTTTGCAGGGTACAATATTCTGGGTTCAGTTTTTTTCTTATAAGACTTAGCATATATCTTACCATTCTCTCCTAGCCTGTAGGGTTTCTGATGAAAAGTCTGCTATGAGTCTAGTCCTATCATTATGATCAATTGTGAACAGAAATTGATCACTGGGACTAGTGAGATGGCATTGGTACATGCCACCTTGGTGGGATTGAATTGGAATCCCCTGGTATGTTTCTAACTCTACCGTTTGAGGTAAGTCAGCTTGAGCATGTCTCGAATTGCACATCTCTTCCCTCTCTTATTCCCACTCTTATATTTAACAGCAATCACTTTATGAGTCTAATTGGAGATATTTTGAAAGTAATCTAGCAGTGAAGTAAGCCAGTCCCAAAGGGACAAATACCATATGTTCTCCCTGATCAGTGACAACTGACTGAACACCAAAAAGGAAACCTCCTGAAGTGAAATGGACACTATGGGAAATGGTGACTTGATCAGCATAGCCCTGACTGCTAATGGACAACTTAATACATTATCCCTCTTAGTAGTTTTTTTTGTCTGTTCTACTTAATATGACTGGTTTAATTCTGTAATTATCACACAGTTATTCTTAAGTGTTGAAAATTAACTGAAATGTGATCCCTGTTAAACATAAAAGTGGGAATAAGAGAGGGAAGAGATGTATAATTTGGGGCATGCTCGGGCTGACTTGCTCCAATTGGTAGAGTTGGAAACATACCAGGGGATTCCAATTCAATCCCATCAAGGTGGCATGTGCCAATGCCATCTCACTATTCCAAGTGATCAATTTCAGTTCACAATTGATCATAATGAAAGGACTAAGAGTCAAAGGGAGCACATAAACAAGTCTAGTATCTGCTAACACTAACCGATAGAATAAATAAAGGGCAGAGTGATCCAACATGGGAAGTGAGATACTCAGCAGACTCATAGAATGGCGGATGTCCTAAATCACACTCTGGCCTCAGAATCAGCCCTAAAGGCACTCGGATCTGGCTGAAAAGCCCATGAGAGTATTTCAGGCATGGAAAGCCAAGGCACTCTGGCAAAAAGATCTCTGTGAGTGAGATCCCAGTGGAAAGAACAGGTCTTCAAAGAGGGAGGTGCCTTTCTCTGAAGGGAGGAGAGAACCTCCACTTTGACTATGACCTTGTCTAAACAAGATAAGAGTCGGAGAACTCAAGGGGCTTCCATAGCCTTGGAAACTCATGACTGGTGCATAGGGAGATTATTGATGCCATAAACAGGAGTGTCAATTTGTAAAGTCAACAACAGGAGTCACTGTGCACTTACTCCACATGTAGGATCTCTGTCCTTAATGTGCTGTACACTGAGGCTTAATGCTATAACGAGTACTCAAACAGTATATTTCACTTTGTGTTTCTATGGGGGTGCAAACGATTGAAATCTTTACTTAATGTACACTAAACTGATCTTCTGTAAAAAAAAAAAAAAAGAAATTATCAATTCCCAACTTGACTCTCACTGGGATTAAACATGACAATAGGTCTGATCTGATTTCATCATGATTTAAAAAAAAATCATCTATTATTTTTCACTTTATGTTTCTGTGTGGGAGCAAACTGTTGAAATCCTTACTTAAGGTATACTAAGCTGATCTTCTGTATATTAAGATAATCGAAAATGAATCTTGATGTGAATGGAAGGGGAGAGGGAGTGGGAAAGGGGAGGGTTGTGGGTGGGAGGGATGGTAGGGGGGGGAAGCCATTGTAACCCATGAGTCGTACTTTGGAAATTTATATTCATTAAATAAAAGATTAAAAAAAAAAAAGAAAGTAATCTAGCACTTCTTTCATGTACATTTTAGAACCTATTCTTGGCCAGCGCCGCGGCTCACTAGGCTAATCCTCCGCCTTGCGGTGCCGGCACACCGGGTTCTAGTCCCGATCGGGGCTCCGGATTCTGTCCCGGTTGCCCCTCTTCCAGGCCAGCTCTCTGCTGTGGCCAGGGAGTGCAGTGGAGGATGGCCCAAGTGCTTGGGCCCTGCACCCACATGGGAGACCACGAGAAGCACCTGGCTCCTGGCTTCGGATCAGCATAGTGCGCCAGCCACAGCGGCCATTGAGGGATGAACCAACGGAAAAAGGAAGACCTTTCTCTCTGTCTCTCTCTCTCACTGTCCACTCTGCCTGTCAAAAAACAAAACAAAAAAAGAAAAAGAATCTATTCTTTATGTTTTACTGTGGTGCATTTGATTACAGTGTAAAGATGTTCTATGTTTTTCTGTACTTGATGTCCCTTTCTTTCTCCAAAATAAGGAAGTTTTTTGTTATTATTTTACTAAATACTCCTTCTAATACTTTCTCTTTTTCCATGTCTTCAGGTATTCCTAGAACACATATTTTGGGTCATCTGATAGTATTCTGTAGATTCCCAACGGTGTTTTTCAGTTTTCTAATTTCTTGTTGCTTTTGGTTTGACTGTATAATTTCTAATTTCTTGTGCTTTGTCTTCTTTTTTTTGACAGATAGAGATAGACAGTGAGAGAGAGACAGCGATAAAGGTCTTCCTTCCATTGGTTCACCCCATAAATGGCCAGCTGGCGCTACGCTGATCTCAAGCCAGAAGCCAGGTGCTTCTTCCTGGTCTCTCACTCAGGTGCAGGCACCCAAGCACTTGGGCCATCCTCCACTGCCCTCCTGGGCCACAGTAGAGAGCTGGACTGGATGTGGAGCAACCAGGACTAGAACCCAGCGCCCATATGGGATGCCGGCACTGCAGGCTAGGATTAGCCAAGTGAGCCATGGCACCAGCCCCTTGTGCTTTGTCTTCTAAATCCAATGTTCTTTCTTCTGTTCCACTGATTCTGTTGTTAAGGCTTCACATTGCATTTTTAATGGTTCTATTGAATTCATTTCATTTTGATTTCCCTTTATGATCTCAATTTCATGGGGGGAAATTGTCTTTTAGCCTTTGCGTATTTTTTTTAACTTTTATTTAATGAATATAAATTTCCAAAGTACAGCTTATGGATTACAATGGCTTCCCCCACCATAACATCCCTCCCACCCGCAACCCTCCCCTTTCCCACTCCCTCCCCCTTCCATTCACATCAAGATTCATTTTCAATTCTCTTTATATACAGAAGATCAGTTTAGCATACATTAAGTAAAGATTTCAACAGTTTGCTGCCACACAGAAACATAAAGTGAAAAATACTGTTTGAGTACTAGTTATAGCATTAAATCTCAATGTACAGCACACTAAGGCCAAAGATCCTACATGAGGAGTAAGTGCACAGTGACTCCTGTTGTTGACTTAACAAGTTGACACTCTTGTTTACGGCATCAGTAATCACCCTAGGCTCTTGTCATGAGCTGCCAAGGCTATGGAAGCCCACTGAGTAGTTCATGCATTTGCTTCTGATTACTTCTATGTAATCTTATGATCAATTTTTTGAATTCCATTTCTTGTATTTCTTCCATTTCATTATCTTCACAATCTAGTATTGAAGTGTTGTGTTCTTTGGGGTGGTCATTCTGTCCTTATTCTGTTTCTTGAATTGGTATATTTGTTGTTTGGCATTTGTGGAAGTACTGGTTTCTTCTTTGTGTTTTGTTTTTTGTTTATTTATTTATTTATTTATTTACTGTGGTGGCTCTTATGTTTTTACTTTTACTCTGTAGATAAGTGGAGTGTCTGCTTTCAGTGAATATCTTGAGGCTTGTAGTGGGTGTAGCCAGGGAGCTCTATTCAGTTATCCAGGGTGAAGGGCGTGTCAAAGGTGACACATCCAGGTTTGGCAAGGTAAATCTCCTTTTTTTTTAAATCAGAAGGGAAGTTTATTCTGCTCAGCTTAGCTCCTCTCCTCAAAGGAGACCAGTGCCTGATAGCTAGTCCCAGTGAATATATTTGTCTTCTCTGCCCCAAGAACCACAAAAAGGATCTGTGTAGTCCTCAGTGTAAGTTCAGATTCCCCAGAAATGTCCTTCACCAGGCAACCAGGAAGCCCTGAGCATGTGAAGTCTCCCACAGTGACTGCCCAAAATCCCAACCACATGGTGAGTCCTCCCACACAGCCTCAGTTTTTTTCACAATCTCAGCACAGAAGCCTCCCACATTCATGAGCTCCCAACCCCCCTGTTAGTTCTCCCTACTGGAGTCAGGAATCTCTACTCAACTGGTTGCTGGGCATGGACACAAGCTGGCACAGCTGTTACATATTTCCAAAATGGTGCTCACTCTATTGGCTTGTTACAGGATACCATTGAAAAGTGATTGGGGAGAGAAAAATTTGTCCCTCCTTTTTTTTTTTAAATTTTCTCCTCTAGTTTGGCAGGTACACTACCCCCCATGGGGATCTTCCTACAGCTTTATCACCAGCAGCTTTGGCTGCTGCTGTCTGGTGTCACCTCACTTTCTAACGCTGGTGCATAGGCTCTCAGTTACTGGAGTCTTGTGTTGTGGACACCCATGCCCTCTCCGTAGATCCACTATGTCCATCTAATTTGCATAGAGTTTCCTCTGCCATTTTCTCCTTAACTGTTCCTGAGACTGCATTCTCTCCACTTTTTATAAAGTATCTTCTGGACTAAATCAGCAAGCACCTTCTGTACTCTATCATCTTGGAACTTTGCAGGATTTTATTCTTTATATGACTGAATAATATTGCATTATACATACATATATATGTATTTAATATTTTTCTTTATGCATTACTGTGATAATGGACTCCATGTTGATGCCATATCTTGTCTATTATAAATAGTTTTTGCAATGCAAATGCTGGAAAAGATATCTCTTTAATATAACTGTATCACACCTTTTTGATATGCAGCCAGTAATGAGATTGTGGGATTATATGAAAGTTCTGCCTCTAGATTTTTAAGAAATATCTGTATGGTTTTCAATAGTGTCTGTACTAATTTATCTTCCTATAAACTGTGTATAATAATTTTTTCTCTACACCTTCATGAGCATTTGTTTTTCTTTCTTTTATTAACAGACAGGAGTGTTGTTAATATCATTGTGGTTTTGATTTGAATTTTGTTCTTGAATAGTGGTATTAAGTATTTTTCTTGTATTTGTTGGCCACTTGTACTTCTTTGGAGAAATATCTATTCAAGTCCTTTCTCCGTTCTTAACTAGATTCATTGCTTTGTTGTTGTTGACTTTTTGAGCTGCTGATATATTTGAGTGTTAATCAATTGTTTGTCAGAGAAGTAGCTTGCAAATATTTTCTCCCTTTCTGTTGAATGTCTCCTCACTCTGTTGATTGATAACTTCGCTGTTCACAGCTTCTGAGTTTTACATAATTCCATTTGTCTAATTTTGCTTTGATTGCCTTCATTTTGGGGTCTTATCAAAACATCGTTACTTACACATGTCTTAAATTGTTTTTTTTAACTTTTATTTAATGAATATAAATTTCCAAAGTACAGCTCATGAATTACAATGGCTTCCCCCCCATAATTTCCCTCCCACCCGCAACCCTCCCCTTTCCCTCTCCCTCCCCCTTCCATTCACATCAAGATTCATTTTCAATTCTCTTTATATACAGAAGATCAGTTGAGCATATATTAAGTGAAGATTTCAACAGTTTGCACCTACATAGAAACACAAAGTGAAATATACTGTTTGAGTACTAGTTATAGCATTAAATCACACTGTACAGCACATTAAGGACAGAGATCCTACATGAGGAGTAAGTGCACAGTGACTCCTGTTGTTGACTTAACAAATTGACACTCTTGTTTATGGCATCAGAAATCTCCCTAGGCTCTAGTCATGAGTTTCCAAGGCTATGGAAGCCCCCTGAGTTCACCAACTCTGATCATATTTAGACAATGTCATAGTCAGAGTGGAAGTTCTCTCCTCCCTTCAGAGAAAGGTACCTCCTTCTTTGATGACCCGTTCTTTTCACTGGGATCTCATTCACAGAGATCTTTCATGTAAGGTTTTTTTTTTTTTTTTTTTTGGCTAGAGTGTTTTGGCTTTCCATGCCTGTAATACTCTCATAGTTTTAGATCTCGTAAGTTTTGATCCACCTTGAGTTGATTTTATATATGGTTAAAAGTTGATAGCTCATTTCATTCTTTTACATCTGCATATCCCATTTTGCCAGCACCATTTGTTTAAAAGACTATCCTTTGTCCAATATATGTTCTTTACACCTTTGTCAAAGATCTATTGACTGTATGTCAATAGATTAATGTCTAGGTGTTCCACTGTGCTACATTGGTGTATGTATTGAATTTTGTGCCAGTATAATGCTGCTTGAATTATGATAGCTTGGTAGTATGCTTTGAACTCAGGTTTTGTGATACTTCTAGTTTATCATTTTTGCTTAAGATTGCATTGGCTATCCTAAGTCTTTTGTAACTCTATGAATTTGAGAATAATTTTTCTAGTTCTTAAAGAATGCTATTGTTGTTGAGATGGAGGTGACATTTAATTTGTAGGTTACTTTGGGTAGTATGGGCATTTAGTAATATTGGTTTTTCAACCCATTTTCTTGTGCTCCTGTTGATTTCTTTTTACCAGCATTTTATAATTTCCATTGTACAGATTTTTCACTTTTTGGTTATAATTATCTCTAAATATTTTTCTTTGTATCTATTGTGAATAGATCAATTTCACTTTAAGTAAGATTATCATTAGTATATAAAATGATACCAATTTTTGTATGCTGATTTTGCATCCTGAAACCTTTCTGAAATGAATTATCAATTTTAACATCTTTTTAATTAAGCATTTTGATTTTTCTAGGTATAAAGTTATGTCATCTGCAAACATGGATATTTTGACTTCCTCTTTGCCAATTTCCATGCCATTTATTTATTCCTCTTCCTTAATTGTTCTTGATAAAAATACAACAAATTATATTTAATAAGTGTAGAAAAGTGGGTTTCTTGGATACCTAATTTGTTGAGAGTGTTTATCATGAAGAGATACCAAATCTTATTAAGTGCTTTTTCTCTGCGTATTGAAATTATCTGTTAATGTGATCTATTAAGCTTACTAATTTGTGACTGTTGAACCATCCTTGGATATCTGAGATAAATCCCACTTGCATGTAGTATGATCTTTTGAATAGTATTAGATTGGATTTGCTAATATTTTGAGAATATTTGCATATATGATCATCAAGGATATTAGTCTGTAATTTTCTTTTTGTATTGTATCTTTGATTTTGATATCAGAGTAATTCTAATCTCATAAAAAGAGACAGGAAGAATTTCATTATTTTCATGTTTTTAAAAATAGCTTGAAAAGTATTGGAGTTATTTCTGCATTAAATTTTCTGCATTAAATATTCTACAGAATTTAGTTTAAATTTATCAGATCCTGAACTTTTTTTTTAGGTTACAGCTTTTGGTGATTGACGCAATCTCATTACTGGTGATGAGTTTGCTTAGATTTTCTATATTCTTCTGATTTAATCTTGGTAGGCTGCATATATTCAATAATTTATTCATTTTTAAAAGATTTATGTATGTATGTGTGTAAGGAAGAGTTACAGAGAGAGAAAGCTAGACAGAGAGATGGACACTCTCCATCTGCTGGTCTACTCCTCAACTGACCACAATAGCCAGGGCTGAACTATGCCATGCCAATGCCAGGAGCCTGGAACACAAAAAATTATGCCATCATCTGCTGCTTTCTCTTGTACTTTAGTAGGAGCTGCACTGGAAGTGGAGCAGCTGGGACTAGAACTGGCACTCATATGGGATGCCAACACTACAGGCAGCAGCCTTAGTCACTGTGCCAAACCCAAACCCCAGGAATTTATTCATTTCCTCAAGGCTTTCCAAATTTTTATAATAAAGCGTTCCATAGTAGTTTCTTTTTTTAAAGATTTATTTTATTATTTATTTGAAAGGTACAGTTACAGAGAAAGAGGAAGAGACAGAGAGAGAGAGAGAGAGAGAGAGAGAGAGAGAGATCATTCATCCACTGGGCTAGGGTGAAGCCAGGAGTTAGGAGCTTCTTCCAATTCTCCCACATGAGCACAGGGGCCCAAGTACTCAGGCCATCTTCTGCTGCTGTCCCAGGCACATTAGCAAGAGGATGTATTGGAAGTGGAGCAGCTGGGACTCAAAATTACTCCCAAAAGGTGTCCCAGCATTGCAAGCAGCAGCTTTACCCACTATGCTACAATGCCGAACTCCATAGATTTTTACGGTCCTTTGTATTTTTCTGTGTCAGCTGTAATGTCTACCTTTTAAAACCTAATTTTATTTGAGTTTTTTCACTTTTCTTCTTAGTTTAGCTAAAGTTTGTCTATTTCATTTTTCAAAACTAATTTTCATTTTGTTGACCTTTTTGACTATTTCATTTTAGTTTCAATTTTACTTATTTCTGTTCTGCCCTTTATTATTTCTTGCCTCTTATTAATTTGGAGGTTTGATTTGTTCTTTTCTAATTTCTTGAGGTGAAAAAATAATTATTTATAAAATAATAATTTTATTAATAAATATTTTATTTTATTTAAAATTTATTTATTTGCAAGTCAGAGTTAGAGAGAGAGAGAGAGAGAGACCTTCCACTCACTGGTTCATTCCCCAGATGGTCACAACCACCGGGGCTGGGACAGACTGAAGTCAGGAATCAAGAGCTTCTTCCGGGTCTCACTCTTGAGTGCAGGTCATCTTCTGATGCTTTCCTAGGCACATTATTGGGGAGCTGTATCAAAAGTGAATCAGCTGGGTCTTGAACCAGTGCACATATGGGATGCTGGTGTCACAGGCAATGGTTTTATCCGCCTTACCATAACACTGGCCACTATTTTTATTTTTAAATGTGTGTATTTACTGCTATTAACTTTCTTCTTTAATCTTTTCCTGTATCCACAGATTTTGCTAGGTTGTGTTTTCATTTTAATTTGCTTCATGGAACTACGTTATTTGCTTTTTCTTTCTTTAAAGAGCATGTTGTTAAATTTCCATGTATTTCCAAATTTACTATTGTTCTTTTTGTTGTTCCTACGTGACCTGAAAAGATACATGTTATGATTTCTTTTTTAGTTTATTTACTGAGATTTTATTTGTGATGTAATGTTCCATGTATTGGTGAAAAGGACACACTCTATATTTGCTTGGTGAATGTTAGGTAAATGTCTCTTGGGTCCACTTGCTCTATAATATAGCTCAACTTTGATGCATCTTTATTGATTTTCTGTCTGTATGATCTGTCTATTGATGATACTGGGGTATTGAAATCCCCTACTATTTTTACTTTGGATTATATCTCACTTTTGGATCTAACAACATTTTGTTTGCCTAGAAATCTTTTATTTAAGGTATACAAATGTAATTAATCTACATAATAGGTTAATATTGACAAGAACTAATTCCTGTGATTTTGTTGATTGCTTGCTAGTTATTTTTTTTAATTCTTTCTGTCTATCTTGTTATTTATCTTTGTGTTTTGGTAGTTTCTTCATGGTAAGATTGATTCACTTTTTTTCTTTTTCTGTATCTCCTCTGTTAGTGAATTTTATACAATAGTGTATTTTCATGGTGACTTTTATGATCTTTTTCTTTGTGATGTAGGACTTCTTGTAAAGATAATCTGGTAGTGATGAATTACTCCATTTTTGCTTGCCTGGGAGAAATTTAATTTCTCCATATTCTAAAGGAGAACTTCACTGGATAGAATGCTCTTGGTCTAAAGTTTTTCTATCAAGACCTTAACTATGTCATCCCATTGTCTCCTGGCCCATAGAGTTTCTTCTGAGAAGTCTGCTGTGGGTCTAGCAGATTTTTGATAGCTTGAAGTTACTCTGATTGTTATTAGGATTTCTCCTTTTAACTTTTGAGAATTTTGTTATTATTTGCTTTGAAGAATGTCTTTTTTCATTGAGTCTGGCTGGTGCCTTTTGAGATTCCTATATCAAAAGTTTTTGTGGTAAATTTACATTAAGTATACCTGAATACCTTTTTTAACTTTTATTTAATAAATATAAATTTCCAAAGTACAGTTTATGGATTACAGTGGCTTTTTCCCCACATAACTTCCCTCCCACCTGAAACCCTCTCAACTCCCACTCCCTCTCCCCTTCCATTCACATCAAGATTCATTTTCAATTCTCTTTATATACAGAAGATCAATTTAGTATAAATTAAGTAAAGATTTCATCAGTTTTCACTCACACAGAACATAAAGTGTAAAATATTGTTTCATTACTAGTTATAGTGTTAATTCACATTGTACAACACATTGAGGACAGAGATCTTACATGAGGAGTAAGTGCACAGTGACTCCTGTTGTTGACTTAACAATTTGACACTCTTGTTTATGGCATCAGTGATCACCCTAGGCTCTTGTCATGAGTTGCCAAGGCTATGGAAGCCTTTTGAGTTCGCTGACTCTGATCTTACTTAGACAAGGTCCTAGTCAAAGTGGAAGTTCTCTCCTCCCTTCAGAGAAAGGTACCTCCTTCTTTGATGACCCATTCTTTCCACTGGGATCTCACTTGCAGAGATCTTTCATTTAGGCTTTTTTTTGCCAGAGTGTCTTGGCTTTCCTTGCCTAAAATACTCTCATGGGCTCTTCAGCCAGATCCAAATGCCTTAAGGGCTAATTCTGAGGCCAGAGTGCTGTTTAGGACATCTGCCATTCTATAAGTCTGCTGTGCATTCTGCTTCCCATGTTGGATCATTCTCTCCTTCTTAATTCTATCAGATAGTATTAGCTGACACTAGTCTTGTTTATGTAATCTCTTTGACTCTTAGACCTATCAGTATGATCAACTGTGAACTGAAATTGATCACTTGGACTAGTGAGATGGCATTGGTACATGTCACCTTGATGGGATTGAATTAGAATCCCCTAGCACATTTCTAACTCTACCGTTTGGGGCAAGTAAGCTTTAGCATGTCCCAAATTGTACATCTCCTCCCTCTCTTATTCCAACTCTTATATTTAACAGAGATCACTTTTCACTTAAATTTAATACCTAAGAATAATTGTGTGTTAATTACAGAGTTCAACCAATAGTATTAAGTAGGACCAAAAAAATACTAAAAGGGATAAAGTATTAAGTTGTTCATCAACAGTCAGGACAATGGCTGATCAAGTCACTGTTTCTCATATTGTCCCTTTCACTTCAACAGGTTTCCTTTTTGGTGCTCAGTTAGTTGTCACCGATCAGGGAGAACATATGATATTTGTCCCTTTGGGACTGGCTTATTTCACTCAGCATGATGTGTTCCAGAGTCCTCCATTTTGTTGCAAATGACTGGATTTCGTTGTTTTTTACTGCTGTATAGTATTCCATCGAATACATGTCCCATAATTTCTTGGGAGAATTATTTGAATTATTTTTCATGCATTTCATAGATTTCCTTCAAATCAAGGTCTATTTCTGGAGAATTATTGTGTTACTTTGGATATATCATGCTTCTTTTCATCTTCATGTTTCCTGTGTCTTTATATTGTTATCAGAACATTTATGTAGCTGTTCTTTCTTTATTCATTAGCTTTCATTGGAAGACAGTTTGTTCAGATGGGATGCATCTTGTTCCTTCAGTAGTTTCCTTGGCTTTGGTTTTAGGTGATACCACAAGTGATTTTTTTTTTTGACAGGCAGAGTGGACAGTGAGAGAGAGAGACAGAGAGAGAAAGGTCTTCCTTTGCCGTTGGATCACCCTCCAATGGCCGCCGCTACAGCCGGCGCACCGCGCTGATCTGATGGCAGGAGCCAGGATCCAGGTGCTTTTCCTGGTCTCCCATGGGGTGCAGGGCCCAAGCACCTGGGCCATCCTCCACTGCACTCCCTGGCCATAGCAGAGAGCTGGCCTGGAAGAGGGGCAACCGGGACAGAATCCGGCGCCCTGACCGGGACTAGAACCCGGTGTGCCGGCGCCGCAAGGTGGAGGATTAGCCTATTGAGCCACGGCGCCGGCTCACAAGTGATTTTTTTTGAGAAGTAACCAATGTCACCCAGTATCTCTACGTTCCACATTTATTTGGTGGAAAGCAGTTCATGGAGTGTCTGTGTGAATTTTAAGTGGACATGGGTCTCCAAAAGTGTGTTTTTTCAGACCTTGATACTTGAGTGTCAGTCACAGTGGGGTTTGTAATAGCAGAAGTCACGTCCCTTTTGCTGTGGTACACAGAGAGGACTATTCATGCATCCCAACAGGAAAACATGAATGATTTGGGAGTTTGTGGCACCAATAGCTATGATCCTAGAACTTTAGTAAGTGGGGATCTTTCCCAAGTTCTTCAGTGTGAGCACAGTTGATAATGGGGCTTATTTCCCATAAACCTCAGTCCCAGAACTAGGTGATATGAAGGGTATTTTTATGAGTGCCACAGAATAAGTACACATTATGTTGTGGATTGGATTGTGTTCTGGCAGGTATGGAACTCAGACAGGTTATTCCTCAGGTTCCTTAGCAAGGTGGTAACACTGAGGAATCCATTACCTTCAGACACAGAACTGAATGATAGGAAATGTACTTGCCATGGTTCCATATAAAAATCAGGTTATGCTGTTATGCTGTGGATTATGTATTTATAGCCATGGGCCTTCAGGAACATAATGTACGGGCCTTTTCCAGTTCCCAAACTATAAGTCCTGATACTCATAAAACCAACAGTCATGGTCCAAGAATTGCAGGAAGCATTTCAGACCTTCCCCAGATGCCATCAGTTGAGCACAGGTTTTGCTGGGGATTACTTACTACCAAGAGTGGTCTAGAACAGTGGAATATAGATAGAGCCCTACCCCGATATACTGAAATGAACTCAGGTGACTATGAAATATGCCTCCAATAGTCACAGTCCCATATCTGTAAAACTCAGAGGGAACCTTAGCCAGTTCCGAGTGTGTCATTGCAGATTATGCTGGTACTGTGCCTAGCAGGTGTAGACTTGGAGCAGTGAAATGCAGATAGTCCCTTCCTCAAACTTTGCACTCAAATTTCCCTGGGAATTATAGAACCAATAGTCACAGACCCAGAGCTTCAGGATTCAGTGGGTTTTTTACCTACATCACACAGTTCTGGTGCCAGTTATACTACAGATTATGCACTGCTAGACATGGATCTGGCCTGGAAGAATGCAGATAGGCCACTCTTCCCCAGGACCCATGGAAAAGTATAGCTATCTATGGGGTTTATAAAACAAAGATAGACAATCCCAGAGCTGCAGTATGTGGTAAGTTTCTTCCCCAGTTCTCTGGGGCAAGATCAAGTTATGCTGTGAATTGTCGACTGGCAGCTGTAATCTTGAAGCAGAGAAATACAAATAAAGCCCTTCCAGTCTTACCAGTGAGTACAATTCTCAGGAAATTGTAACACCAAGAGCCACAGTCCCAGAGTTGCAGTAAATAGTGGGGACCAACCTCAGGTCCCAAGGGATATACTAGGATGAGTCTGGGGTTTGTGACCTGGCCACCTGGTGCCCTGAGTTTAGAGCAGCAGAAGGGACCTTCCTCTGGTCTGGCCACTAGGGCCTGTTGTATAGATTCCTGCTGCTGCCAAGCCCCAACAATGGAGAGGAACTCCCCTAAATTACATAAAGCAGGAAAGTATGGCTTGTGGGCCTTGTGTCCAGCAATCCTGCAGCAGTAGGAGGCACAGGAACCTGTGAAAAGCACTACTTCCAGGGGCTTCTCATGATGATGGGGTTGCCTACTGTTCCTTAGATAAAATGGGCTTTACCAGCAACTGCCATAGATACTGGGTCTGGGGCCTTGGGAGGGAGGAGGAAATGTTCTTTCCTTTGGGGTTTCTTATTGGAGCAAAGGAGCCACTGGGACCTTCCCCCCCACTAGCTTACTAGACTGGACTGAAAGCCAGTGAGGACTTTGGACTTCTGTAGGTGGGCCTCAGAGTCTGCATGAATAGTGGGAGTCATTGAGCTTCCCTGCATATCTCTTACAAGCAAGGTGAAGTTCCCCTGGCTGGGAAGCAAAGGTAGGAGTTTCAGTGTGCTTTGTTCCTCTCTGCTGAATTTTTGAGTCTCTGTGCCATTAAGGGTTTTGTCACTTTGTTCCTGAAGTCTTCCTTCAATTATTCTCCTGGAAATGTGGCCTTTGTTCTTCTGATTCTGCTCTGTGGCAGAGATGAGTGCAGAGTTTCTCTAGTTAGCCTTCTTGGATTTCTCCCCTTCTATTAATTTTATATGTTTTATGAGTAAGCCTCTAATCTTAGAATTCTCCATTTTCTGTGTTTTAAGTGAAAATCCAGTGATTTTTATCCATACAGTTTCCATAACGTGATTTACTACACCATCCATGATTTCCCCATTGATATGGGATTCACCTTCAGTGCATATCTAGATGGGTCTACCTCATTGTTTTTTTCTGCTGTGGCTTTTTTTTATTTGACAGGTAGAGTTATAGACAGTGAGAGAGACAGAGAGAGACAGAGAGAAAGGTCTTCCTTCCGTTAGTTCACTCCCCAAATGGCTGCTACCACTGGCGCTGCACTGATCTGAAGCCAGGAGCCAGGTGCTTCTTCCTGGTCTCCCACATGGGTGCAGGGGCCCAAGCACTTGGGCCATCCTCCACTGCCCTCCCAGGACACAGCAGAGAGCTTGACTGAAAGAGGAGCAGCCAAGACTAGAACCCGGAGCCCATATGGGATGCCAGTGCTGCAGGCAGAGGATTAACCAAGTGAGCCAGGGCACCAGCCCCGCTGTAGCTTTTAAAATATCTGAAAATAAAAGTTCTCCTCCCATATTTTTGCTTACTTTTTAAAGTTAGTGAACCTTTTAAAAATAGAAATTTTAAGATAAATTAGTGAGGTTCCATAAAAATACCCCAAAGTTGCTTTACATTGAATTTATAGATGACTTTGAGGAGAATTAACATTTTATAGAATGAAGTTATTCTATGTAAGAGCTATGTGTTTTCAAAGTTCTCCTGGTTATTTGGACATAAAACCAGAATGAAATGGTCCTGTTACACATTTATGGAGCTATGAAAACATCAGCTAATGCTTTTCCTATTATGACTTGTTCATCATACCATTGCAAAACAGACCATGATAAAACAGAAGTCTGCTCTGAGTGGCTCAAGTTCAGAAAGGGGGCATGTTGAAGACAGAGTTCCCATGTTCCATGTCAATGGTGCCTCCTGGGGACTGAGGCTGGCTGATCAGAGACAGGCTTGACTTCTTTGCCCACATACTCCATTCTCCTGCTTTTGTCAGCATAAATTCAGAATGCACATGCCTTTGGTATAACCTAGACCCCAACACAAACCCAAATACCTGAGAAAATATGGTGGACACCAAGCAGTCTGGGTCCAAACAAGCTGTGGAAATAGGGTTATTGAATCTCTGGATGTCCTTCAAGCCTCCCTTAACATTTCCTAAGTAAGTGACTCAGTTTTCTGACCCTCTTTTTCATCTTGATTTTCTTTCAGAGTGGAGAGCAGCTCAACAATATGCAGGTAACTGAAACAAAAAAACTATGATTTGTGACAGGCCAGATTTTTTCCTTTTGTAATTTTTTAAAGGTAAACAAATTTCATGCAATTTATATACACAGATTTGAGAACATAGCGATATTTTTCATCTTACCCTCTCTCCTGCCCAAGCTCCCACCCTTCCTCCTCCTTCTTCTTTTATTTTCTTTCTTACTTTCTACAATGATCTACTTTCAGTTTATTTTTTTAAACTTTTATTTAATGAATAGAAATTTCCAAAGTACAGCTTATGGATTACAATGGCTTTCCCCCCTCATAACTTCCCTCCTACCCGCAACCCTCCCCTCTCCCACTCCCTCTCTTTTTCTATTCACATCAAGATTCATTTTTAATTATCTTTATATACAGAAGATCAATTTAGCATATATTAAGTAAAGATTTCAACAGTTTGCACCCATACAGAAACACAAAGTGTAAAATACTGTTTGAGTACTAGTTATAGCATTAATTCACAATGTACAACACATTAAGGACAGAGATCCTACATGAGGAGTAAGTGAGTTTACTTTATACTCATAAGTTTAACCCTATACTAAGTATAGATTTCAAAAAATAGCAAGAATTAAAAAACACTGTTCCTCAACAGTAGATACAAGGGATATAAATGATCATCTTAAACAGAAGGCAGGAGAGATCTGAGATTAGAGTGAGGCAAGCACAAGGCCTGAATCCACAAAAACAAAGCACATATATCCAATATAACACATACGCTTGCATATGTATCCATGCATATACAAACATGCTGAATGCTATCTGGGTTTCACTAGCTTTGTTTCCACTAAGCAGGAAAGTTGCATCTTGGATCTGTTTGTAGGAGAGAATACAGAATCTGAAAGGAATCTCTCAGATCATCTGGAAGAAGGGATCCTCGGGTTTCCTATTCATCAGGGTGGGGTGTTGGAGTGCAGGGCACTGGACTAGATGATCTCAGAGGTTCCCTTCATTTTAAAAAATCCTGAAATTGCTATAACATGGAGTCCCAGTGCTCACCTGATTTTCTCAAAGTCACACAAGGGAACAGAACTGGCCCACAGGTACTAGTTCCTTCCCACAAACTTACCTGTTTGCTATCTTTTTTTCTTTGCCACCAAATATGGGTTTTGGGAATGTCCCAGTTCAGTAAAGAAATAGGATTCCTCTTAACAATTAAAAATGCTCAAAAAATAACACTTCTATGGGGGGTGGGAGAGAGTGTCCCAGAGTTGGGAGGACTGTGACAATTATTCCAATTGCTCTTTGTTTGCCTTTTGAGAGGAAGGGACAAAAGAGTCCCAGAACCGTCCTTACTGACATTAACCCCATTCCTCTCTTCAGTGAAGGTGACACTAGATCCAGCCACCGCACACCCCAGTCTGGAGGTCTCAGAGGATGGCAAGAGCGTGTGCTCCCATGGCATTGCTCCAAACAGGGTGCCAGACGACCCACAGCGGTTCTCAGAGCAGACATGCGTGCTGAGCCAGGAGCGTTTCTCTGTAGGCCGCCACTACTGGGAGGTGCATGTGGGCCGCCGTAGCCGCTGGTTCCTGGGAGCCTGTCTGGCCACGGTGTCGCGTGTGGGGCCCACGCGCCTGAGCCCTGCCGGAGGTTACTGGGTGATGGGACTGTGGAACGATTGTGAGTACTTCGTCCTGGACCCGCACCGTGTCGCCCTCACCCTGCGTGTGCCACCTCGACGCGTGGGCATCTTACTGGACTGCGACGCAGGGAAGCTGTCCTTCTTCAATGGCTCTGACGGCTCCCACATCTTCACCTTCACTGACACCTTCTCTGGGGAGCTGTGCGCCTATCTCAGGCCCAGGGCCCCGGATGGCACAGAACACCCAGATCCCCTAACCATCTGCACATTGCCGAAAAGAGGGCCACGTAGCCCCGAAGAGGACCATAACGACACCTGGTTGCAGCCTTATGAGCCCTCGGACCCCGCCCTGGGCCTGTAGTGAGCTCGCACGGTGGGTTCTGGGCCCCTTCCTGGAGACCCTGGCCGCTTTGCCCTGGTGCTTCTCTTAGAGTCACATATGACCAACCCAAATGTCAGCAGCTGGACAGACTTTTGCCAATTTAGGGGTCTCTGTGTGTGCGTGTGTGCGCGTGTGTGCGCGTGTGTGATTTTCTTTAAGGAAAACAGGAAGTTCCAAAGTTCATTCATTTATATTGTAGTACTGAGTAAAAGTAAAAATTAACTGATGCTTTTGTCAGGGAGTTTGCTGTGGGAGATGAGAAACTCAGATGGGGGAGAGAGGGAGAAGAATCTTGTTGGATTAACTTAGAGGGGGATTTATGTGGTTTCAAAATTTTGGATATATTTGCTGGTTCTTATAAGGTCCAGAAGCAATGACACCTCACAAGATGTAGGTTCACTTATAACCAGATCTTGGGTTTAAATACTATTTCCCACTAAAATGACGCTGGAGAAATGTCTGATTCCAAGGCTGGGGCAAGGATAGTACAAAATTAGCCTGAACCATCTTGTGTCATAAATAAACGTATATGGTGAAACTGAACTACAGGAGGCATAAATTCAGGAGCTCTGTGTTGTACAAAATGCATGTGTACTTGAAAATTACTGAAAGTATATTTTAAATGTTCTCTCCACAAAAAATGTTATGACTATGAGATAGGACACAGCTTAACTAGCTTTATTTAGCCATTCTGCAATGCATGTACATGTATATATGTATAAAAACATTATATTGTACACCATAAATATATACATTTTGTCAAAACAATGAGTAGATTAATGTAAATGTTTAAAACATATAAAAAGAAATTAATGATGACAAAAGTACATAGGTGACAGTGTGGAGGGGGCATATCATTTACCTATGGGGACAGTTTGAACATAAAAATTAGTAATGATGAGAATAGATTGTAAGGCACTGAATAAATAAAATATTCCTGAGTCCATGCTTATATTTACTTCTTTCTTTTCAAAGAGAAACAAGAAGTTTTTCTTTAAAAATGAAATCTAATAAATTCAGGTGAAAGAAATGATAGAAAAAAATGCAGCTACCCCACTGTGTCAATAATAACTGGAATAACCATTGAGTAAAAGCTTTTTAGAATTCAGGGTATTTCCACAATCTTAAAGTAGTAACCTCATACATTTATTAAGTTTGGAAGGGTAAAGATTGTTCCATCATTGGAGAAATCTGCCAAATTAATCAAGTAATTAAATTTAGCATTGCCAGTGATGCAACATATTCAACACTTGAGGAAAACAAAACAGGGATTGTATGTTAAGTGTTATGTGAATGTTAATTTTTAGAGTGAGACATTTTAATGTGGTTATATAGGAGAATCATCTTGATCTGGGTAAATGTATGCTGAATATTTTAGAAGTAAATTAGGACAGTGTCTACAACTGACTCTCAAATGCCTCAGTGGAAAATATATACATGTATGATGTATAGAGATAAAGCAATTGTGGCAAACTAATATTTGGTAAATGTAGATAAATAGTCTTCTGATGTTCACTGTTCTAGATATATAGCTTTGCTAGGTTTGATACTTTTCAGCTCAAAAGAGTTGTGGAAGAGGAGAAAAAATAAGGAAGGCAAATACAACATGTTCCTACTTATGTGTAGAATCTTAAAAGATGAACTCATTGAACTCAAGACTGGAATGATGATTCCCAGAGGATGGGGAGAAAAGAGCTTGTGGAAAGGGAAGATGTTGATCTAGAAATACAAAGTTTTGTTGGGAAAAAAAAAAGAGTAGTAATATATTGCAGAGAATGGTAACCATAATATTTTTAAAAACAAAACATATGTTCTGTGACCACATATAATCATTATTCCTTTAAGATCATTTTTATCATGCATTAAAGAAGAGCAAACAAATACATGACACGAAAGACAATATTAAACTGATTTTTAAAGAATCTGATTCCTTCAGCTCACTTTAAATAATGGAGAAATACAGACTTACAGCCTTCAGGGACCTCAGACATTCAGCTATACATTTTGTGAACCACAAAGGCCATGCTGGGGCAATCAGGAAGCTCGGAATTCAGAACAGAAATTCAAGTTTGGAAACACCAAGTACTTTATGACCCTCTAACAAGTTCCTAAAATCAGGACATAAGTGCAGTCATTTGGCCTAGTGGTTAAAATGTTCGCATGCTGGGTTAGAGTCCCTGGGATTGAGTTCCAGCTCTGCTCCTGACTCCAGTTTCTTGCTAATACAGACACTGGAAGCCAGCAGAGAAGCAATGCTGGCTCAGGTAGAATCTTTGTCCCCAAAATGGGAGACCTAAATTAAATTTCCTGCCCCTTGGCTTTAGCCTGACTCAGCCTCAGGTGCTATGGTCATTTGGGGAGTGAATCAGAAAATGAATCTCTCTCTCTCTTTCTCTAGCTCTCTCTTTCCAAAAAGTAATATTTTCTTAAAATATAAAAATAATACATGGTAATTCAGTACTCTGCAATGTTCACATTTTCCATGTATTTACCACTCAAAACTGAGAAAGGGTGAATGCAACATTTGTATATCACAATACAGTGTACAAAATACACTTGGTCTTCTATATCACAGGTTCCATATCTGTCAATTCAACCAACTATGGATAGAATATATTTGGAAAAAACTGTCCCTGTACTAAACACATAGAGACTGTTTTTTCTTGTCATGATTCCCTAACAATATAGCAGCTATGTACATAAAAGTTTTTAAATTGTTTTTAGTATTATAAGTAATCCAGAGATGATTTTTTAAACTTTTATTTAATGAATATAAATGTCCAAAGTACAGAATTTGGATTACAATGGCTTCCCCCACCATAACTTCCCTCCCACCTGCAACCCTCCCCTTTCCCACTCCCTCCCCCTTCCATTCACATCAAGATTCATTTTCAATTCTCTTTATATACAGAAGATCAGTTTACCATACATTAAGTAAAGATTTAAACAGTTTGCTCCCACACAGAAACACAAAGTGAAAAATACTGTTTGAGTACTATATAATTAAATCACACTGTACAGCACATTAAGGACACAGATCCTACATGAGGAGTAAGTGCACAGTGACTCCTGTTGTTGACTTTACAAATTGACACTCTTGTTTATGGCAACAGTAATCACCCTAGGCTCTTGTCATGAGTTTCCAAGGCTATGGAAGCCTTCTGAGTTCACCAACTCTGATCATATTTAGACAAGGTCGTAGTCAAAGTGGAAGTTCTCTCCTCCCTTCAGAGAAAGGTACCTCCTTCTTTGATGACCTGTTCTTTTCACTGGGATCTCACTTGTGGAGATCTTTCATGTAGGGTTTTTTGAGTGTTTTGGCTTTCCATGCCTGTTATACTCTCATTGGCTTTACAGCCAGATCTGCGTGCCTTAAGGGCTGATTCTGAGGTCAGAGTGCCATTCAGGACATCTGCCATTCTATGGGTCTGCTGTGTATCTCGCTTCCCATGTTGGATCATTCTCTCCCTTTTTTATTCTATCAGCTAGTATTTGCAGATACTAGTCTTGTTTATGTGCTCCCTTTGGCTCTTAGTCCCATCATTTTGATCAATTGTGAACAGAAATTGATCACCGGGACTCGTGAGATGGCATTGGTACATGCCAACTTGATGGGATTGAATTGGAATACTCTGGTATGTTTCTAACTCTACTGTTTGAGGTAAGTCAGCTTGAGTATGTCCCAAATTGCACATCTCTTCCCTCTCTTATTCCCACTCTTATATTTAACAGCAATCATTTTTCAGTTAAGTTTCAAACCTTGAGAACAACTGTGTATTGATTACAGTATTCAACCAAAAGTATTAAGTAGAACAAATAAACAAAAAAAGTACTAAGAAGGATAACGTCTTAAGTTGTTCATCAACAGTCAGGGAAAGGGCTGGTCAAGTCACAGTTTCTCATACTGTTCATTTCATTTTAATAGGTTTCTTTTTTGGTGCTCAGTTAGTTGTCACCAATCAGGGAGAACATATGGTATTTGTCCCTTTGGGACTGGCTTATTTCACTCAGCATAATTCTTTCCAAATTCCTAACAGGGATCACTTTTCAGTTAAAATTTAAACACCTATGAATAATTGTGTGTTAATTACAGAGTTCAACCAATAGTACTAGAACAAAAAAATACTAAAATGGATAAAGTATTACATTGTACATCAACAGTCAGGACAAGAGCTGATCAGGTCACTGTTTCTCATAGTGTCCATTTCACTTCAACAAGTTTCCCCTTTGGTGCTCAGTTAGTTGTCGCCAATCAGGGAGAACATATGATATTTGTCCCTTTGGGACTGGCTTATTTCACTCAGCATGATGTTTTCCAGATTCCTCCATTTTGTTGCAAATGACCAGATTTCATTGTTTTTGACTGCTGTATAGTATTCTATAGAGTACATGTCCCATAATTTCTTCATCCAGTCTACCGTTGATGGGCATTTGGGTTGGTTCCAGGTCTTATCTATTGTAAATTGAGCTGCAATAAACATTAATGTACAGACAGCTTGTTTGTTTGCCAATTTAATTTCCTTTGGGTAAATTCCAAGGAGTGGGATGGCTGGGTTGAATGGTAGGGTTATCTTCAGGTTTCTGAGGAATCTCCAGACTGACTTCCATAGTGGCTAGATCAGTTTGCATTCCCACCAACAGTGGGTTAGTGTCCCTTTTTCCCCACATCCCCTCCAACATCTATTGTTGGTAGATTTCTGAATGTGAGCTATTCTAACCGGGGTGAGGTGAAACCTCATTGTGGTTTTGATTTGCATTTCCCTGATTGCTAGTGATCTTGAACATTTTTTCGTGTGCCTGTTGGCCATTTGGATTTCCTCTTTTGAAAAATGTCTATTGAGGTCCTTGGCCCATCTCTTAAGTGGGTTGTTTGTTTTGATGTTGTGGAGTTTCTTGATTTCTTTGTAGATTCTGGTTATTAACCCTTTATCTGTTGCATAGTTTGCAAATATTTTTTCCCATTCTGTTGGTTGCCTCTTCACTTTCCTGACTGTTTCTTTTGCAGTACAGAAACTTCTCAATTTGATGCAATCCCAAATGTTCATTTTGGCTTTGACTGCCTGTGCTTCTGGGGTATTTTCCAAGAAGTCTTTGCCGGTACCTATATCTTGCAGGGTTTTTCCAATGCTCTTTAGTAATTTGATGGTGTCGGGTCGTAGATTTAAGTCTTTAATCCATGTTGAGTGAATTTTTGTGTCAGGTGTAAGGTAGGGGTCTGCTTCATGCTTCTGCACATGAAATCCAGTTTTCCCAGCACCATTTATTGAATAGACTGTCCTTACTCCAGGGATTGGTTTTGGATCTTTGATCAAATATGAGTTGGCTGTAGATGTTTGGATTGATTTCTGGTGTTTCAATTCTGTTCCATTGGTCTATCCATCTGTTTCTGTACCAGTACCATGCTGTTTTGATAACAGCTGCCCTGTAGTATGTCCTGAAATCTGGTATTGTGATGCCTCCGGCTTTGTGTTTGTTGTACAAGATTGCTTTAGCTATTAGAGGTCTCCTGTGCCTCCATATGAATTTCAGCATAATTTTTTCCAGATCTGAGAAGAAGTTCTCTGCTGAAGTAGAATTAAGTTGCTTTCTTAGCAGTCAATGCCTGGAACTTCAGGTATAGTAAGAAATAGATTAGACTTTTGCTTTTTGACTGAGCAACTGCTGGAGGCAGGGTATGAACCAGCTTCAGTTCAAAATTCCAGGAGGAACCACTTGGGGGTGGGGGGGGCATGATTTCCTTAGTTTCACCTGCCAGTGGCCCACCGGGCTCTCACTGTAAAGACTGAAGGAAAATTTTCTCTTGTTTCTAGCATGGGAAAGAGAAAAGCAATTAGTTTCAAATATGTCCTCTTTCATTTTTCTATTTCAAAGGGCTGCCCTCAAGGGAACCAAAACCTTACCTAACTTGAGGAGGAGTAATTGGCCAACCCTACCCTACTCAAGTCTTCCTGGAATACCTAAGAAGAGGGGGAAAAAGTTAAGGTGCACTTAGGAAGGTAATATCCCAGGGACACAGAATCATAAAAGAGTTAAACATAATCCTAGGACTATGGAATACTATGTTCCCAAATACCTCAACACCATGGCAACAGAATCACTGTGTAATAATATACAATCAAAGCTGAGAGAACTGAAAGGCTCAGATTCTATTTAAGGAAGATTTTCTATGGTAGAGAAAAACAAGGACTCTGGAAGAACTTAATGTCTCAGAAACCTGCAGTACAGCAGACAGGATACACAGTGTAAACACCTTATCAGATAAACATGAACTATCACACAAAATCCAATTTACTTCAATTCTATCACTCAATACACTATATTATGTTTTCAACATAAATTTACAGGGCATGCTAAAAGGCAAGGAAAATACTATGAAGAAAAAGGAAAGCAAGAATCCTAGACTCAGATTAAAATTTTAATAATGTCATATAATGGGTTAAGTCCCTGTCAGTAACACTGGTATCCCATAGAGGAGTGCTAGTTTGAGTCCTGCTGTTGGGCACCAAAAAGTATGTTGTGCCCAGATCGTTAGATCCCCGCGGAGACCCCCGAAGAGTCAATCACACTGAACTGCAAAAGCAAGGTTTATTCGGGAGTACAGGGACCCCATCCAACCAACCAGCACAGCAGAGGAAGGAGTGAGGCCCCAGTCTTTGTTAGAGAGAGTTTTTAAAGGAAAAAAAGAACTACATCAGCAGGAAAAAAGAGTTACATACAGCATGGAAGCTTTGGGTACAGGGAGTTACAGCGGGGGCTTACAGCATGGAAGCTTTGGGCACAGGGAGTTACTTTGTTCAGCAATCTCTACTGTGCTGTCCTTGGTCTACAGAGCTAGCTGTCCCTGGTAAGCTTTGATATCTCTGGAATGCCTGAATGTCTCCTTTTACGAGGACCCGGGTCTGCTATGGGAAACGAAGGCTGCTTTTTTTTATTGTTTAAAAATGGAGTCACAACTGCCCTGCAGTATGTCCTGAAATCTGGTATTGTGATGCCTCCGGCTTTGTTTGTGTTGTACAAGATTGCTTTAGTTATTCGAGGTCTCTTGTGCCTCCATATGAATTTCAGCATCATTTTTTTCTAGATCTGAGAAGAATGTCTTTGGTATCCTGATTGGAATTGCATTGAATCTATAAATTGCTTTTGGGAGAATGGACATTTTGATGATGTTGATTCTTCCAATCCATGAGCATGGAAGATTTTTCCATTTTTTGGTATCCTATTTCTTTCTTTAAGATTTTGTAATTCTCATCGTAGAGATCTTTAACGTCCTTGGTTAAGTTTATTCCAAGGTATTTGATTGTTTTTGTAGCTATTGTGAATGGGATTGATTTTAGCAGTTCTTTCTCAGCCGTGGCATTGCTTGTGTATACAAAGGCTATTGATTTTTGCGCATTGATTTTATATCCTGCCACTTTGCCAAACTCCTCTATGAGTTCCAGGAGTCTCTTAGTAGAGTTCCTTGGATCCCCTAAGTAAAGAATCATATCGTCTGCAAAGAGGGATAGTTTGACTTCTTCCTTCTCAATTTGTATTCCTTTAATTTCTTTTTCTTGTCTGATGGCTCTAGCTAAAACTTCCAGAACTATGATAAATAGCAGTGCTGAGAGTGGGCATCCCTGTCTGGTGCCAGATCTCAGTGGAAATGCTTCCAACTATTCCCCATTCAAAAGGATGCTGGCCATGGGTTTTTCATAAATTGCTTTGATTGTATTGAGGAATGTTACTTCTATACCCAATTTGCTTAGATTTTTCATCATGAAAGGGTGTTGAATTGTATCGAATGCTTTCTCTGCATCTATTGAGATAATCATATGGTATTTCTTCTGCAGCCTGTTAATGTGGTGTATCACATTGATTTATTTGCGAATGTTGAACCATCCCTGCATACCAGGGATAAATCCCACTTGGTCTGGGTGGATGATCTTTCTGATGTGATCTTGTATTCTATTGGCGAGAATTTTATTGAGGATTTTGGGTCTATGTTCATCAGGGATATTGGTCTGTAATTTTCTTTCTGTGCTGCATCTTTCTCTGGCTTAGGGATTAAGGTGATGCTGGCTTCATAGAAAGAATTTGGGAGGATTCCCTCTTCTTCGATTGTTCTGAATAGTTTGAGAAGAAATGGGATTAGTTCTTCTTTAAATGTCTGGTAGAATTCAGCAGTGAATCCATCTGGTCCTGGGCTTTTCTTTGTTGGGAGGGCCTTTATTACTGTTTCAATTTCCATTTCAGTTATGGGTCTATTTAAGTTTCTGTGTCTTCATGGTTCAATTTAGGTACATCGCATGTGTCCAGGAATCTATCCATTTCTGATAGATTTCCCTGTTTGCTGGCATACAACTCTTTGTAGTAATTTCTGATGATTCTTTTTATTTCTGTGGTGTCTGTTGTTACATTTCCTTTTTCATCTCTGATTTTATTGATTTGGGTCTTTTCTCTTCTTTTTTAGTTAGTTGGGCCAATGGGGTGTCAATTTTGTTTATTTTTTCAAAAAAACTGCTCTTCACTTGTCTGATTTTTTGTAATTTTTTTTTGGATTCAATCCTGTTAATTTCTTCTCTGATTTTAATTATTTCTCTTCTCCTACTAGATTTGGGTCTGGTATGCTGCAGTTTTTCTAGGTCTTTGAGATGTGCTGAAAGCTCATTTATTTGGTGCCTTTCCAATTTCTTGGTATAGGCACCTATTGCTATAAACTTGCCTCTCAGTACTGCTTTTGCCGTATCCCATACGTTTTGATATGTTGTGTTGTTATCCTCATTTACTTCCAGAAGTTTTTGATTTCTCTTTTGATTTCTTGAATGACCCAGTGTTCATTCAGGAGCATGTTGTTCAGTCTCCATGTGTCTGCATACTTTCTAGGGTTTCCTGAGTTGCAAATTTCCAACTTCATTCCGCTGTGGTCTGAGAAGCTGCATGGTATGAACTTAATTCTTTTAAATTTGTTGAGACTTGCTTTATGGCCTAGTATGTGATCAATCCTAGAGAAGGTTCCATGCACTGCTGAGAAGAATGTGAAGTCTGTAGATGTAGGATTGAAAGTTCTGTAGATATCTATTAGATCCATTTGGGCTATAGTGTCAATTAAATCTGCTGTTTCCTTGTTGATCTTCTGTCCAGATGATCTGTCAATTTCTGAGGGTGGAGTATTGAATTCCCCCAGTACTATTGTATTGGAATCTAAGTCTCCCTTTAAGTCCCTTAACATATCTTTTAAATAGACCGGTGCCCTGTAATTAGGGGCATATACATTTATAATAGTTACATCTTCCTGTTGAATTGAACCCTTAATTATATATATATAATTATATATATATAATATAGTGCCCCTCTTTGTCTCTCTTAACAGTTTTTGTATTAAAGTTTGTTTTGTCTGATATTAATATGGCTACACCTGCTTTTTTTTGTTTCTGTTGGCATGGAATATCTTCTTCCAACCTTTCACTTTCAGTCTGCATGCATCTTTGTTAGAAAGATGTGTTTCTTGTAGGCAGCAAATTGTTGGGTTTTGTTCCTTAATCCATTCAGCCAGTCTGTACCTTTTAACTGGAGAGTTAAGCCCATTAATGTTTAATGTGACTATTGACACATAGTGATTTTGCCCTGCCATTTTCACAAACATATTTTCTAGTATATGCTTTGAGCTTCCTATGCTGTTTTACTGGTAGGCTTTCTTCCTTTACCTTCTTTCATATTGATGGCCGTGTTTCTGTGTTTCTGTGTGTAATACATCTTTAAGCATCTGTTGCAGGGCTGGATGATTGGCCACAAAGTCTTTCAATTTCTGTTTGCTATGAACGGTCTTTATTTCACCTTCATTCACAAATGAGAGCTTAGCAGGATATAATATTCTGGGCTGGCAGTTTTTCTCTCTTAGTACCTTGGCTATGTCTCGCCATTCCCTCCTAGCTTGTAGGGTTTCTGATGAGAAGTCTGCTGTGAGTCAGATTGGAGATCCTCTGAGAGTAATCTGACATTTCTCTCTTGCACATTTTAGGATCTTTTCTTTATGTTTCACTGTGGTGAGTTTAATTACAATGTGTAGTGGTAAGTATCTCTTTTGCTCATGTTTACTAGGGGTTCTATAAACTTCCTGTATTAGGTTGTCTCTGTCCTTCTCCAAACCCAGAAAGTTCTCTGCAAGTATCTCACTGAAAAAGGCCTTCTAATCCTTTCTCTCTCCATGCCTTCAGGAACTCCTAGAACCCGAATGCTGGGTTTTTAAATAGTATCCTGTAGATTCCCAACAATATTTTTTAGAATTCTAATTTCCTCTTCTTTTCTTTGGTTTGACTGTATCCTTTCCTGTTCTCAGTCTTCTAGGTCCGATATTCTCTCTTCTGCTTCACTGATTCTGTTTATAAGGCTGTCTAATGTGTTTGTCATTTGATCTATTGAGTTCTTCATTTCATTTTGATTTCTCTTCACTATCACACTTTCCTGTTCTACTAGTTTCTGCATTTCATTTTGATTCTTCCTTAAAATTTCATTTTCACGAGAGAGATTTTCTATCCTGTCCAATAAGGATTACTGTAGTTCAAGGATTTGCTTTTGAAAACTTCTAAGTGTTCTTATCATAAATTTTTTGAAATCCGTATCTTGCATTTCTTCTATCTCATCATCTTCATAATCTTGGCTTGGGGTGTTTTGTTTATTTGGAGGTGTCATAGTGTCTTCCTTGTTCTTGTTCCCTCGATTTTTGTGTTTGTTGCTTGGCATTCTTAATTCTTCTTCCCTCACTGTGAGTTTTTTTTTTTTTATACTATGTCTGTGTTAAGTGGACAGTCCTCTGTTGAAGGATCCTTGGAGGCTTGCGATGGGTGTGGCCAGAGAGTTCTGCTTGGTTCTTCTGGGTTAAGGGTGTGCAAAGGTGACACCCTCAGGCTATGCGTGATAAATCTCTCTTTTTATTTATTTATTTATTTATTTTATTCAGGAGGTAAGTTATACCGCACAGCTGAGCAGAATTGATGGTATTTAGCTTCCGATCTCTGGCTTCTACCCAAAAAGTCTGTGCGGGCTCAGTTTCTCCTATGGACTCCCACTGGGTTGCCTAGGCTACTGAATTATAGCCCCTCAGTTCCTTAGCTCTACCCTTTTATTATATATATCCAATGGAGCCTGCTCTTTGTCTCTTGCTCGCCTTTGCAAGGTCGGTGGAGAGAGAAACTCACCCATACCATACAACCCGCACTTTTTTTTCTTCCTTCTCTCCTGTTGTCAGTCTGGTGAACTTTCACTCCTCAAGCCCGCTTCCCTCTAGACTCTGCCGTTTCCCTGCCAGTGTCTCCCGTTACTGAGCTCACCTCCCCTTCCAGCACCAATGTGTGGATTCAGAGCCATGGGTACCCCTGCTCACCCCACTGGTCATCTGTGTCATATCCACAGATCCAGAAGGGTTTCCTCTGCATTTTTCCCTGGAGCCTTTCCCTGTGATTACTGTAATTCCTATATAATCAACCTATCTTTTCCTGGACAATCAGTGCACGTCCTCACTATTCCACCATCTTGGCTCTGCTGAATGTGAGCATTCTAACCGGGGTGAGGTGAAACCTCATTGTGGTTTTGATTTGCATTTCCCTGATTTCTAGTGATTTTTTTATTTTTAACTTTTATTTAATGAATATAAATTTCCAAAGTACAGCTTATGGATTACAATGGCTTCCCCCCATAATGTCCCACCCACCCAAAACCCTCCCATTGCCCTCTCCCTCCCCCCTTCCATTCACATCAAGATTCATTTTCAATTTTCTTTATATACAGAAGATCAGTTTAGCATACATTAAGTAAAGATTTCAACAGTTTGCACCCACATAGAAACACAAAGTGAAAAATACTGTTTGAGTACTAGTTATAGCATTAAATCACAATGTACGTCACATTAAGGATAGAGATCCTACATGAGGAGTAAGTGCACAGTGACTCCTGTTGTTGACTTAACAAATTGACACTCTTGTTTATGGTATCAGGAATCACCCTAGGCTCTTGTCATGAGTTTCCAAGGCTATGGAAGCCTTTTGAGTTCACCAACTCTGATCATATTTAGACAAGGTTGTAGTCAAAGTGAAAATTCTCTCCTCCCTTCAGAGAAAGGTACCTCCTTCTTTGATGACCTATTCTTTCCACTGGGATCTCATCACAGAGATCTTTCATTTAGGTCTTCTTTTTTTTTTCTAGGGTGTCATTTCTTTCCATGCCTGAAATACTCTCATGGTCTTTTCAGCCAGATCTGCATTCCTTAAGGGCTGATTCTGAGGCCAGGGTGCTGTTTAGGACATCTGCCATTCTGTGGGTCTGCTGTGTATCTCGATTCCCATGTTGGATCGTTCTCTCCCTTTTTGATTCTATCAGCTAGTATTTGCAGACACTAGTCTTGTTTATGTGCTCCCTTTGGCTCTTAGTCCCATCATTACGATCAATTGTGAAAAGAAATTGATCACTGGGACTAGTGAGATGGCATTGGTACATGCCACCTTGATGGGATTGAATTGGCATCCCCTGGTATGTTTCTAACTCTACCGTTTGAGGTAAGTCAGCTTGAGCATGTCCCGAATTGCACATCTCTTCCCTCTCTTATTCCCACTCTTATATTTAACAGCGATCGCTTTTTAGTTAAGTTTCAACACTAGAGAACAAAATACTAAGAGGGATAACGTATTAAGTTGTTCATCAACAATCAGGGCAAGGGCTGATCAAATCACCATTTCTCATAGTGTTCATTTCACTTTAACAAGTTTCCTTTTTGGTGCTCAGTTAGTTGTCACCGATAAGGGAGAACATATGCTATTTGTCCCTTTCGTACTGGCTTATTTCACTCAGCATAATGTTTTCCAGATTCCTAACAGGGATCAGCTAAGTGAAATAAGCTAGTGATCTTGAATAATTTTTCATGTGTCTTTTGGCCATTTGGATTTCCTCTTTTGCAAAATGCCTATTGAGGTCCTTGGCCCATTTCTTAAGTGGGTTGTTTGTTTTGATGTTTTGGAGTATCTTGATTTCTTTGTAGATTCTGGTTATCAACCCTTTTTCTGTTATGTAGTATGCAAATATTTTTTCCCATTCTGTCGGTTGCCTCTTCACTATACTGATGGTTTCTTTTGATGTACAGAAACTTCTCAATTTGATGCAACCCAAATGTTAATTTTGTCTTTGACTGCCTGTGCTCTGGGGATTTTCCAAGAAGTCTTTGCCAGTACTTATATCTTGCAGGGATTCTCCAATGCTCTCTAATAATTTGATGGTGTCGGGTCCTAGCTTTAAGTCTTTAATCCATGTTGAGTGAATGTTTTTGTAAGGTGAAAGGTAGGGGTCTTGCTTCATGCTTCTGAATGTGGAAATACAATTTTCCCAGCACCATTTATTGAATAGACTGTCCTTACTCCAGGGATTGGTTTTGGATCCTTGATCAAATATAAGTTGGCTGTAGATGTTTGGATTGATTTCTGGTGTTTCAATTCTGTTCCATTGGTCTATCCATCTGTTTCTGTACCAGTACCATGCTGTAGTATGTCCTGAAATCTGGTATTGTGATGCCCCCAGCTTTGTTTGTGTTGTAAAAGATAGCTTTAGCTATTTGAGGTCTCTTTTGCCTCCATGTGAATTTTAGCATCATTTTTTCCAGATCTGAGAAGAATGTCTTTGGTATCCTGATTGGAATTGCATTGAATCTATAAATTGCTTTTGGGAGAATGGACATTTTGATGATATTGATTCTTCCAATCCATGAGCATGGAAGATTTTTCCATTTTTTGGTATCCTCTTCTATTTCTTTCTTTAAGGTTTTGTAATTTTCATCATAGAGGTCCTTAAGGTCCTTGGTTAAGTTTATTCCAAGATATTTGATTGTTTTGTAGCTATTGTGTATGGGATTATCTTAGAAGTTCTTCTTCAGCTGTGGCATTGCCTGTGTATATAAGGGCTGTTGATTTTTGTGCATTGATTTTATATCCAGCTACTTTGCCAAACTCTTCTATGAGTTCCAATAATCTCTTCGTAGAGTTATTTGGATCCCCTAAATAAAGAATCATATCATCTGCAAAGAGGGATAGTTTGACTTCTTCCTTCCCTATTTGTATCCCTTTAATTTCTTTTTCTTCCCTAATGGCTCTGGCTAGAACTTCCAGAACTATATTGAATAGCAGTGGTGAGAGTGGGCATCCCTGTCTGGTACCAGATCTCAGTGGAAATGCTTCCAACTTTTCCCCATTCA
Organism: Oryctolagus cuniculus; assembly: GCF_964237555.1. Classification (NCBI taxonomy): domain Eukaryota; kingdom Metazoa; phylum Chordata; class Mammalia; order Lagomorpha; family Leporidae; genus Oryctolagus; species Oryctolagus cuniculus. Next base: position 34,682,827 of record NC_091445.1, read on the forward strand.
ATAGGATGTTGGCCGTGGGTTTTTCATAGATTGCTTTGATTGTATTGAGGAATGTTCCTTCCAAACCCAGTTTGCTTAGAGTTTTCATCATGAACGGGTGTTGTATTTTATCAAATGCTTTCTCGGCATCTATTGAGATAATCATATGGTTTTCCTTTTGCAGTCTGTTAATGTGGTGTATCACATTGATTGTCTTGCGCACATTAAACCATCCCTGCATACCAGGGATAAATCCCACTTGGTCTGGGTGGATGATCTTTCTGATGTGTTGTTGCATTCTATTGGCGAGAATTTTATTGAGGATTTTTGCATCTATGTTCATCAGGGATATTGGTCTGTAATTCTCTTTCAGTGCTGCATCTTTTTCCGGTTTAGGAATTAAAGTAATACTGGCTTCATAGAAAGAATGTGGGAGCATTCCCTCTTTTTCAATTGTTCTGAATAGTTTGAGAAGAATTGGAGTCAGTTCTTCTTTAAATGTCTGATAGAATTCAGCAGTGAATCCATCTGGTCCTGGGCTTTTCTGTGTTATGAGGGCCTTTATTATTACTGTTTCAATAATTGTCTCAGTCACGAGTCTGTTTAGGTTTTCTGTGTTTTCCTGGTTCAATTTAGGTAGGTTGCATGTGTCCAGGAATCTATCCATTTCTGATAGGTTTCCCTGTTTGCTGGCATACAAGTCCTTGTAGTAATTTCTGATGATTCTTTTTATTTCTGTGGTGTCTGTTGTTACGTTTCCTTTTTCATCTCTGATTTTATTGATTGGGATCTTTTCTTTTTGTGTTAGTTGGGCCAATGGGGTGTCAATTTTGTTTATTTTTTCAAAAAACCAGCTCCTCATTTGGCTGATTTTTTTGTAATTTTTTTTTATTCAATCCTGTTGATTTCTTCTCTGATTTTAATTATTTCTCTTCTCCTACTAGATTTGGGTCTGGTTTGCTGTAGGTTTTCTAGATCCTTGAGATGCAGTGAAAGCTCATCTGTTTGTCGCCTTTCCAATTTCTTGATGTAGGCACCTATTGATATAAACTTTCCTCTTAATACTGCTTTTGCTGTATCCCATAAGTTTTGGTATGTTGTTCTGTTGTCCTCACTTATTTTCAGAAAGCTTTGATTTCTCTTTTGATTTCTTGAATGACCCAGTGTTCATTAAAGAGCATGTTGTTCAGTCTCCATGTGTTTGCATGTGCTCTAGGATTCCTTAGTTGCTAATTTCCAACTTCATTCCTTTATGGTCTGAGAAGCTGCATGGTATGATTCTAATTCTTTTGAATTTGCTGAGACTTGCTTTATGGCGCAGTATGTGGTCAGTCCTAGAGAAGGTTCCATGTACTTCTGAGAAGAATGTAAATGCTTTATGTGTAGAATGAAAAGTTCTGTAGATATCTGTTAGATCCATTTGGGCTATAGTGTCATTTAAATCTACCTTCTCCTTGTTGATCTTCTGTGTGGTTGATCTATATATTTCTGAGAGTGGAGTATTGAAGTCCCCCAGTACTATTGTATTGGAGTGCATTGTATTGTTGGAAAGATGTGTTTCTTATAAGCAGCAAATAGATGGGTTTTGTTCCTTAACCCAATCAGCCAATCTGTGTCTTTTCACTGGACAGTTCAGGCCATTAACTTTCAATGTGACTATTGATAAGTAGTAACTTTGCCCTGCCATTTGCCAAAGACATTTTCTAATGTATGCTTTGAACTTTCTGTCATCTTTTGCTGTGAGGTTTCCTTCCTTTACTTTCTTTCATATTGATGACCGTGTTTCTGTGCGTAGCACATCTTTAGGCATCTTTTACAGGGCTGGACGAGTGGCCACAAAGTCTTTCAATTTCTGTTTGCTATGAACGGTCTTTATTTCACCTTCCTTCACAAATGAGAGCTTAGCAGGATATAATATTCTGGGCTGGCAGTTTTTCTCTCTTAGTACCTTGGCTATGTCTCGCCATTCCCTCCTAGCCTGTAGTGTTTCTGATGAGAAGTCTGCTGTGAGTCAAATGGGAGATCTGCTGAGAGTAATCTGACGTTTCTCTCTTGCACATTTTAGGATCTTTTCTTTATGTTTCACTGTGGTGAGTTTAATTACAATGTGTAGTGGTAAGTATCTCTTTTGGTCATGTTTATTGGGGGTTCTATGAGCTTCCTGTACTAGGATGTCTCTGTCCTTCTCCAAACCCGGGAAGTTCTCTGCAAGTATCTCACTAAAAAGGACTTCTAATCCTTTCTCTCTCTCCATGCCTTCAGGATCTCCTAGAACCCGAATGCTGGGTTTTTAAATAGTATCCTGTAGATTCCCAACAATATTTTTTAGAATTCTAATTTCCTCTTCTTTTCTTTGGTTTGACTGTATCCTTTCCTGTTCTCTGTCTTCTAATTCTAATATTCTCTCTTTTGCTTCACTGATTCTGTTTTTAAGGCTGTCTAATGTGTTTGTCATTTGATCTATTGAGTTCTTCATTTCATTTTGATTTCTCTTCACTATCACACTTTCCTGTTCTACTAGTTTCTGTGTTTCATTTCTATTCCTCCTCAAGATTTCATTTTCATGAGAGATTTTTTTCTATCTTGTCCAGTAAGGATTTCTGTAGCTCAAACATTTGTTTTTGAAAACTTCCAAGTGTTCTTATCATAATTTTTTTGAAATCCGTATCTTGCATTTCTTCTATCTCATCATCTTCATTTCTTGGCTTGGGATGTCTTCTTCATTTGGGAGTGTCATAATCTCTTCCTCGTTCTTGTTTCCTCAGTTTCTGCGTTTGTTGCTTACCATTGTGGAGATATTCTTTGGATTAGGAGTAGAGCTGGTTTAAAACAGCAGGCTGGTGTAGAATAGGTAGTGTTTCTAAATGGAAATTTATGTTTTACTGACCATAAGCCATCCCCTCAGTAGCAGTGATTAGAGTTGGAAGCTGGGCCGAACTAAGGGCTTTTGGGCTTGGGGCCAGGGGTCTGTGGTTCTGACCCAGGAGTCCTTTGACACTCGGGATATTTCCAGTGGCTTTGTTCTTGGCCAGTTTATGTCATGACAGCTGCTTGTCCAATGCCCTGGTTCCTAATATCAAAAACAGGTGCCATTTGGGGGTGGACTGGCCTTGTTGGGTCTCCTTGAAGACAGATCACTATATAAAGCAGATGTTAATTGGCCTGTTGCCTATCCTTGCATTACTCCCTCTTCCCAGCTTGCTCTTTCTCCTGGTCTCTAATAAAGTGGACCACGGGGCAACCTTTGTCAGTCAAGGGGGTGCTCAACCCATCCCTAATTTTTGAAGATTTCTTTTAATATCAGAGTGAGCTAGAAAGCTATGGTCATGGGCAAATTCTGACACTTAGTATTTCCCTGTGAGTTAAGTCAGTACCTATGAGGAGAAGTATGACCTTTCAGATAAGATCAAATGCAGTGACCTGTCTATATATATATATTGTGGTCATTAGTACAACTTCCTATCTTCCCCTCAGTTTGGTTTAAAAGGGGAGTTCTGCCTATTTGCTGTGGACACAGAAAAACAAATATAGGTGTAAAATCATTTTAAAGTTTAATGTCTCATTTTCTGGCTATGTTATTTTGTCCTCTATATTGTTGTTAGGCATTATCACAGAAAAGGTCAGTTATCCCTTTTGCAAGATCCGAGGGTCAAACTGTACATCACAGTGGAGAGTCCTGTGGAATAGAGTCAAGTTCCCATTTGGAAGGGAAATGAAGAGAAATGAGGCAGCAAGTCAGGCCTCCCTGATTTTGGGCTTTTAGATTTAACTGGTGTTCAACCAGTGCTTACTGTGTAGTCTGACTTAGAGAAATTGTGGCAGACATCTCTGTCATCCTTAGACTTGCAGATTTTCACTGTATAGCTGGTAGGTTATGGGCCTGGGTTGCTGGGTTTAACTGGTGTTACCATGTAACCTGTAAGTTTGTACTAGAACTTACCACATAACTCAAAATGGAGTTTTTGGATTTATCTAGTAAGTTTTTTTGGCATCTGAATTTTCATTGTGTAGCCGGTGGATACTAGAGTTTTCTTGGGCTTCTGGAACCCAGTTCTCTTGTTGCTGCTGCATAACCATCTCCAATTGTCTCTAAGTCTTCCAAAGAAGAACACTTTTTCCTTCTTGGCTGGACCTCTGATACATAATTTGAACGGGCTATAAATGGTTATATTCATGGTTAGCTGTACTGAGACTTTGTCAGTGAGTACCTTTAAAGAATCTGGCTTCCAAGCCAGAGATTGGAGGACCTATAAAGAAGCATGCTTAAACTGAAGTTTAGCATCATTTTACATCTTGGCAACATTTTAAATCCAAATAGCCTAATGGTTATTATCTCAGAAAGATGAGAAATATATATTTTGACATTTTCAGAAGCCCATCTGGAAATATCAAAGTCCAGAGAATTAAGAACTTTGATCCTTTTTTTAAAACTTTTATTTAATGAATATAAATTTCCAAAGTACAGCTTATTGTTTACAATGGCTTCCCCCCCAATAACTTCCCTCCCACCTGCAACCCTCCCCTTCCCCTCTCCCTCCCCCTTCCATTCACATCAATATTCATTTTCAATTCTCTTTATATACAGTGGATCAGTTTAGCATATATTAAGTAAAGATTTCAACAGTTTCCACCCACATAGAAACACAAAGTGAAATATACTGTTTGAGTACTTGTTGTAGCATTAAATCACAATGTACAGCACATTAAGGACACAGATCCTACATGAGGAGTAAGTGCACAGTGACTCCTGATGTTGACTTAACAAATTGACACTCTTGTTTATGGTATCAGTAATCACCCTAGGCTCTTGTCATGAGTTGTCAAAGCTATGGAAGTCTTTAGAGTTCACCAACTCTGATCATATTTAGACAAGGCCATGGTCAAAGTGGAAGTTCTCTCCTCCCTTCAGAGAAAGATACCTCCTTCTTTGATGACCTGCTCACTAGGCTAATCCTTCGCCTTGCGGCGCCGGCACACCGGGTTCTAGTCCTGGTCGGGGCGCTGGATTCTGTCCCAGTTGCCCCTCTTCCAGGCCAGCTCTCTGCTGTGGCCAGGGAGTGCAGTGGAGGATGGCCCAAGTCCTTGGGCCCTGCACCCCATGGGAGACCAGGAGAAGTACCTGGCTCCTGCCATTGGATCAGCGCGGTGCGCCGGCCGCAGCATGCCAGCCGCGGCGGCCATTGGAGGGTGAACCAATAGCAAAGGAAGACCTTTCTCTCTGTCTCTCTCTCTCACTGTCCACTCTGCCTGTCAAAAAAAAAAAAAAGAACTTTGATTCTTATAAAGTCTGCTAAAGATACCAATAGAACTTAAAGTATCTGGTCAAAATGTAGTTCCTTAACATCATGAAATAATATTCATCCATTAAGTGTGACTTTAACAACCTCAGAACTGATTTAATCACAATGAGAAAATGACCAAATTTTAAAATTTTTTTTCAACTTTTATTTAATAAATATAAATTTCCAAATTTCCAAAGTACAACTTTTGAATTATAGCGGCTTTTCCCTCCATAACCTCTCTACAACCCGCAACCATCCCATCTCCCGCTCCTTCTCCCGTCCCATTCACATCAAGATTCATTTCTAATTATCTTTATATACAGAAGATCAACTTAGTATATACTAAGTGAAGATTTCAACAGATCACACCCACACAGATGCAAAAAGTATAGAGTACTGTTTGAGTACTAGTTATACCGTTAATTCTCATAGTACAACACATTAAGGACAGAGATCCTACATGAGGAGTAGGTGTACAGTGATTCCTGTTGTTGATTTAACAAATTGACACTCTTGTTTATGACATCAGTAATCACCCGAGGCTATGGAAGCTCTTGAGTTTTCCAACTCTGATCTTATTGAGACAAGGTCATAGTCAAAGTGCAAGTTCTCTCCTCCCTTCAGAGAAAGGTACCTCCTTCTTTGATGGCCCGTTCTTTCCGCTGCAGTTTCATTCACAGAGATCTTTCATTTAGGTCATTTTTATGCCATAGTGTCTTGGCTTTCCATGCCTACAAAACTCTCATGGGCTTTTTAGCCAGAATGACCAAATATTTTTAATTAAATGTGTATTTAAAATAACTTTTAAGACAATGCTTTCCAACAATCAAAACTTAACAGTGAAAGTAGAGAATACAATAGATTGCTTTAACAGAACAGAAAATTTGCATCTCCGGTCATCAAGTAAATCAAAATAAAAACCTCAAATATAAGAGCTAGCACATGAAATCACCACATAATTTGGCACAATTTAATAGAGTCACAAAAGAGCTTACAGGACCTAACTACAAAATTGGCACAGAGTAACCAACTAAACAGAAAATATTAAATGGAGATGTTTCAGGTTTTTTTTTTAAAAAAACAGATTTACTTTTTAAGATCAAGACTATTTCTAGATATTTACTAACATTAATATACATTTTCAAAAACCTCATTGCTATAACAGAAGATAGAACTTCTATCCCAGGTCAGTATAACTTTAGTATTGACACTCAACTTGTAGAAAGAAAACTCTGTAAATAATATTTAAAATCATAAGCTATTTTTTCTAAGATTTTGTTCTTACAAACTTTTTGTGACTTGCTCACATCTTCTGAAACTTGCTAAAACTTTTCTTTTTTATTCCACTCTAAACTAGTCATTAAGATAAACTAATTCTTACAAACTACGTACTTTCTTTATTTAAAAAGCCTCTTTCCTTTTAGCCTTTCTTACGAAGAACACATTTTTTTATATTTGTGCCCTTTTTACATTTGCTGATTTTTTAACTTTTATTTAAAAAAATATAAATTTTCAAAGTACAGCATTTGCATTACAGTGGCTTTTCCACCCCATAAATTCCCTCCCATTAGCAACCCAACCATCTCCAAATCCCTCTCCCATTCCATTTGCATCAAGATTCATTTTCAGGACACTATGAGAAACGGTGACTTGATCAGCATAGCCCTGACTGTTAATGAACAACTTAATGCATTATCCCTCTTAGTAGTTTTTTTTTGTCTGTTCTACTTAATATGACTGGTTTAATTATGTAATTAATACACAGTTATTCTTAAGTGTTGAAAATTAACTGAAATATGATCCCTGTTAAACATAAGAGTGGGAATAAGAGAGGGAAGAGATGTATAATTTGGGACATGCTCAAGCTGACTTGCCCCAAATGGTAGAGTTAGAAACATACCAGGGGATTCCAATTCAATCCCATCAAGGTGGCATGTACCAATGCCATCTCACTAGTCCAAGTGATCAATTTCAGTTCACAATTGATCATAATGATAGGTCTAAGAGTCAAAGGGAGCACATAAACAAGTCTAGTACCTGCTAATACTAACCGATAGAATAAATAAAGGGCAGAGTGATCCAACATGGGAAGCGAGATACTCAGCAGACTCATAGAATGGCAGATGTCCTAAACAGCACTCTGGCCTCAGAATCAGCCCTTAAGGCATTCGGATCTGGCTGAAAAGCCCATGAGAGTATTTCAGGCATGGGAAGCCAAGACACTCTGGCAAAAACAAAACAAACAAAAAAAAAGACCTAAATGAAAGATCTCTGTGAGTGAGATCCCAGTGGAAAGAACAGGTCTTCAAAGAAGGAGGTACCTTTCTCTGAAGGGAGGAGAGAACCTCCACTTTGACTATGACCTTGTCTAAACAAGATAAGAGTCGCAGAACTCAAGGAGCTTCCATAGCCTTGGAAACTCATGACTGGTGCATAGGGAGATTACTGATGCCATAAACTGGAGTGTCAATTTGTAAAGTCAACAACAGGAGTCACTGTGCACTTACTCCTCATGTAGAATCTCTGTCCTTAATGTGCTGTACATTGAGATTTAATGCTATAACTAGTACTCAAACAGTATATTTCACTTTGTGTTTCTATGTGGGTACAAACTGTTGAAATCTTTACTTAATATATACATATACATCTACAGCCAACTTAGATTTGATCAAGGATCCAAAACCAATCCCTGGAGTAAGGACAGTCTATTCAACAAATGGTGCTGGGAAAACTGGATTTCCACATACATCAGCATGAAGCAAGACCCCTACCTTACACCTTACACAAAAATCCACTCAACATAGATTAAAGACCTAAATCTATGACCCAACACCATCAAATTATTAGAGAGCACTGGAAAAACCCTGCAAGATATAGGTATCGGGAATGACTTCTTGGAAAACACCACAGAAGCACAAGCATACAAGTCCTTGTAGTAATTTCTGATGATTATTTTTATTTCTGTGGTGTCTGTTGCTATGTTTCCTTTTTCATCTCTGATTTTATTGATTTTAGTTTTTTCTCTTCTTTTTTTAGTTAGTTGGACCAATGGGGTGTCAATTTTGTATATTTTTTAAAAAAACCAGCTCCTCGTTTGGCTGATTTTTTTGTAATTTTTTTGGATTCAACCCTATTTATTTCTTCTCTGATTTTTAATTATTTCTCCTCTCCTATTAGTTTGGGTCTGGTTTGCTGATTTAACAAACCCAGTCTCCCTTATAGAATTTAAGATGCCAAGAGTACACATGTTATCTTTTCCAAAGTTTTATTTAGTAACTATATCTAGATGACTCCAAAAATTGAGATATTAATGACTTCCTTTTCAAGTATAAATAACTGATAAGGATAAAACCTCTTGAGTAGAAAACACAGGCACTAGCGTATGCTAGAAACTTTGAAAATATCTTCATTCCTGTAAAAAACAAGGTTAAAGCATATCAAAGACACATGTAAGCCAAATTAACCAGCGGGCATTTGGAATAATGTCAGTTTTCTGATCCAATCTGTGTTGGCTCACTTTACTGTAACAACATAAACGCTTGTATATACAAAATTTACTCTCATTTTTATACAACTACTCTAGTTGGAAAGCAGTAACATGAATATAACATAGATTTGGCATTGTTTTATAAACTTACAATGTACTTTACATAATCTGAATTGACTCAAACAACTGGGATCTGACTGGAGGCCCCCTAATTAGAAGACTCAGTTTAGAATTTAAATTTTCAGGGAGTCAAACTGTTCAGCTAAAATGAAGCAGTACATTTAACCTGTGCATTTCAACCAAAGCTGTGGGCTAGACCTGGTTAAAGTTAATATAATCATTCAAACATTAAAAATAGGCAGAAAACTTAAACTACTTTGAGATACAGTTCCCCCAATCAAGAATCAATAATGGCAATGGAAAAACAGAATACCTTCAAGACACATGAAAACTTTCATTACCTAAGTCAGTTACAATAGCACAGCAAAAAAACCTTTATCAGCATATGAGCCTATTGCTTAGGACAGTGAAACACATCATGAAACAAAGAGAATCCTGTAGTCAAAAACTGAAGGAAAAAGTTTCTGTCAACTGCAGAAGGGAGGGAGAAATTCACCCATTGGGTTGAAAATGGTTAATAGATTAAGGCTGCACATTAATGTTTATTGCAGCTCAATTCACAATAGCTAAGACCTGGAACCAACCCAAAGGCCCATCAACAGTAGACTGGATAAAGAAATTATGGGACATGTACTCTATTGAATACTATACAGCCGTCAAAAACAACGAAATCTGGTCATTTGCAACAAGATGGAGGAATTTGGAAAACATCATGCTGAGTGAATTAAGCCAGTCCCAAAGGGACAAATATCATATGTTCTCCCTGATCATCGATGACTAACTGAGCACCAAAGGGGAAACTTGTTGAAGTGAAATGGACACTATGAGAAACAGTGACTTGATCAGCTCTTGTCCTGACAGTTGATGTACAATGTAATACTTTATCCATTTTAGTATTTTTTTTGTTCTAGTACCATTGGTTGAACTCTGTAATTAACACACAATTATTCTTAGGTGTTTAAATTTTAACTGAAAAGTGATCCCTGTTAGGAATTTAGAAAACATTATGTTGAGTGAAATAAGCCAATAATCCCAAAGGGACAAATACCACTTGTTCTCCTTGATAGATGACAACTAACTGAGCACCAAAAAGGAAACCTGTTAAAGTGAAATGAACACTATGAGAAACAGTAACTTGATCAGCCCTCACCCTAACTGTTAATGAGCAGCTTAATATGTTATCCCTCTTAGTATTTTTTTTGTTTGTTCTACTTAATACTTTTGGTTGAATACTGTAATCAATACACAATTTTTCTTAAGTGCTGAAACTTAACTGAAAAGTGATCGCTGTTAAATGTAAGAGTGGGAATAAACTCCCCACTTAACACTGCTTTTGGTATATCCCCCCCCAAAAAAGTAAAACATACTAAAAAGTTCAAATAAAGGATAGAAAGTAAAAAAAAAACTGAAGAACAAAAATCATATAATTATCTCAATAGGTATAGATAAAGCATTTAATAAAATACAATACCCTTTCATGATAAAAACTCTAAGCAAATTGGGTAGAGAAGGAACATTCCTCAAGACAATCAAGGCAATTTATGACAAACTCATGGCCAGCATTCTATTGAGTTGGACCCATTCTCATTGAGATCCAGAATAGAGAAGGATGCCCACTGTAACAACTGCTATTCATTACAGTCTTGGAAACCTGAGTCATTAGGCATGAAAAAGAAATCAAAAGGATACAAATTGATAAGGAGGAAGTCAAACTACCCCTATTTGCAGATGACATGATTTTATATATATATATATATATATATATATATATAGGGGATTCAAAAGACTTCACTGAGACTATTAGAACTCATAAAAATTTTGGAAAAGTGGCAAGATATACAATCAACACACAAAATTCAGCAGCCTTTCTATACACAGACAATGTCATGGCTGAGAAAGAGCTTCAAAGATCAATCTCATTCACAATAGCTGCAAAAAATTAAATTCCTTGGAATAAATTTAACCAAGGACATCAAAGGTCTCTATGACAAGAATTACAAAATGGAGGAAAGAAATAGAAGAGGATACCAAAAATGGAAAAATCTTCCGTGTTCATGGATTGGAAGACTCAATATCATCAAAATGTTCATTCTCCCAAAAGCAATTTATAGATTCAATGTGATATCAATAAAATAACAAAGACTTTCTTCTCAGATCTGAATAAAATGATGCTGAAATTCATATGGAGGCTACTTTGCCAAACTCTCCTATGAATTCCAATAGTCTCTTAGTAGAGTTCTTTGGATCCCCTAAATAAGAATCATATCGTCTGCAAAGAGGAATAGTTTGACTTCTTTCTTCCCAATTTGTATCCCTTTAATTTCTTTTTCTTGCCTGATGGCTCAGGCTAATTTCCCTGCTGTCTCTCACTGGGTTGCCAAGGTTACCAAGTTTGTGTACTCCGTGAGTTCTCTCCCACACCCTCAGATTTTCAGTCTCAGTTCATTAGCTCCACACCTTCACTAGGTCCTAACCTCCTGTTATTTCTCCCCACGAGTGTCAGGTTTTTCTGCTTGGTTGATGGCAGGTGCCACTTTATGTACGTCCAAAATGGTGGCTGTTCTTTGTCTTGCTTCCCTTTGTAAGCTTAGTGGAGAGAGAGGTTGCGTCAGTGCTGGTCCCTTTATTTCTTTTTTTCTCTCCTCTAGTTAGCCTGGTGAACTTTCCCCAGCGGGCTTCATGCCTTGTTCCCTTTAGGCTCTTTCTGCCATTTCCCCACCAATGTCTCGGGCTACTGACCTCACCTCCCCTTGCAGTGCTGGTGCATAGACTCCGCAACTGGGCTCCTGAGCCATGGGCGTCCTTTCTCTGCCTGTAGGTCCTCCATGTCACATCTACTAGATATGGAAGAGTTTCCTCTGTAATTTTTTTCTGAACCTTTCCCTGAAACTACAGTAACTCTACTTTTCTTAAACTATCTTTTCCCAGACTATCAGTGTGCGTCCTCACTATTCCGCCATCTTGGCTCCACCCCCTGAAATATTTACTTGGTATATAATAAGTTGATCTTTTGTATACAAAGATAACTGAAAATGAATCTTGATGAAGAATGGTATGGGAGAGGGAGTGGGAGATGGATGTGGGTGGGTGGGTGGTTATGGAGGAAAAAGCTGCTATAATCCAAAAGTTGTACTTTGGAAATTTATATTTATTAAATAAAAGTTAAAAAATAAAGATGTTATAATGCCAATTTATATTTTTTAATCAAATTAAAGAGAATTACATTCTCTTTAAATGGTTCCCTCATAAATTTTGAATGGCTGAAAGTCTTCCAAAAATATCATAGAGCCAATTTAGGCAGTTTATCTAAAGAATTATATGCCAACATCAGTTGGGCTTTATTTAAGGCATGAAAGGTGAGACAACATTCAAAAATTAATTAACATAATTTAACATATCATAAAAGCTAAAGAATAAAAAGCTATCATCATATCTGTATGTGCATAAAAACATTTGATAAAATCTCATACCAATTCATAATTAAATGTAATGTAATTTATCATGCTAACAAAAGAAGAAAAAACATAAATTTCAAAAGGTGAAGAGTAGCTTACCATTATCAGATAAAGTAAATATACTTATGATTATTTCAATTGGCAAAAAAAAATACTTGGCAAATTAACACATTATCATCAAAAATACATTCAGTAAACTAGGAACAGAAGGAAGAAAGCACACAGTGACTCAAACTCATGTTAAAAGATTAAGAACTTTTCCCCTAAGATGAAGAGTAAGATGGAAATGAACACTTCAAATAAATTTTTTAAATATAAACAGAACACATTTGATGTAAGAGAATGAACCCTTCTGACACTTCTAATGTTAAAACAATACTGGAAACTTCAGTCAGAGAAATAAGGCAAGAAAAAGATATACAGGGTATCCAAACTGGAAAGCAAAATTTTATCTCACAGATGATGTATGGGGAAAAACTTAATCATTCCACACAAAAAGCATCTGTTAAAACTAATAAATATATTTGGCAAATGAAAGATCTCTGCGAGTAAGATCCCAGTGGAAAGAACAGGTCATCAAAAAGGAGGTAGCTTTCTCTGAATGGAGGAGAGAATATCTTGGAATAACCTTGGAATAACCTTAACCAAGGATGTCAAAGATCTCTATGAAGAGAATTACAAAATGTTAAAGAAAGAAATAGAAGAGGATACAAAAAAAAGGAAAAATCTTCCATGCTCATGGATTGGAAGAATCAATATTATCAAAATGTCCATTCTCCCAAAAGCAATTTATAGATTCAATGCAATAGCAATCAAGATACCAAAGACATTCTTCTCAGATCTGGAAAAAATGGTGCTGAAATTCATATGGAGACATAGGAGACCTCGAATAGCTAAAGCAATCTTGTACAACAGAAACAAAGCCAGAGGCATCACAGTACCAGATTTCAGAACATACTACAGGGCAGTTGTTATCAAAACAGCATGGTACTGGTACAAAAACAGATGAATAGACCAATGGAACAGAATTGAAACACCAGAAATCAATCCAAACATCTATAGCCAACATATATTTGACCAAGGATCCAAAACCAATTCCTGGAGTAAGGACAGTCTATTCAATAAACGGTGCTGGGAAAACTGGATTTCCACATGCAGAAGCATGAAGCTTCTTACACCTTACACAAAAATCCTCTCAACATAGATTAAAGACCTAAATCTACGGCCCGACACCATCAAATTATTAGAGAACATTGGAGAAACCCTTCAAGATATTGGCACAGGCAGAGTTTCTGGAACAGACCTGGGAGGCACAGGCAGTCAAAGCCAAAATCAACTATTGGGATTGCATCAAATTGAGAAGTTTCTGTACTGCAAAAGAAATAGTCAGGAGAGTGAAGAGACAACTGACAGAATGGGAAAAAATATTTGCAAACTATGCAACAGATAAAGGGTTAATAACCAGAATCTACAAGGAGATCAAGAAACTCCACAACAAAACACACAAGCCACTTAAGAGATAACTAAAGGATTTCAATAAACATTTTCCAAAAGAAGAAATCCAAATGGCTAATAGACACATGAAAAAATTTTCAGGATAACTAGCCATCAGGGAAATGCAAATCAAAACCACAATGAGGTTTCACCTCACCCCGGTTAGAATGGCTCACATTCAGAAATCTACCAACAACAGATGCTGGTGGGGATGTGGGAAAGGGACACAAACCCACTGTTCGTGGGAATGCAAACTGGTAAAGCCACTATGGAAGTCAGTCTAGACATTCCTCAGAAACCTGAATATAACCCTACCATACAACCCAGCCATCCCACTCCTTGGAATTTACCCAAAGGAATTTACATTGGCAAACAAAAAAGCTGTCTGCACATTAATGTTTATTGCAGCTCAATTCACAATGGCTAAGACCTGGAACCAACACAAATGCCCATCAACAGTAGACTAAATGAAGAAATTATGGGATACATACTCTATAGAATACTATACAGTAATCAAAAACAATGAAATCCAGTCATTTGCAACAAAATGGAGGAATCTGGAAAATATCATGCTGAGTGAAATAAGCAGTCCCAAAGGGACAAATATATGTTCTCCCTGATCGGCGACAACTAACCGAGCACCAAAAAGGAAACCTGTTGAAGTGAAATGGACACTATGAGAAACAGTGACTTGATCAGCCCTTGTCATCACTGTTGATGTACAATTTAACACTTTATCCCTTTTATGATTTTTTGTCCTACTTAATACTATTGGTTGAACTCTGTGGTTAACACACAATTATTCTTAGGTGTTTAAAGTTAACTGAAAAGTGAGCCTGTTAAATATAACAGTGGGAATAAGAGAGGGAGGAAATGTACAGTTCGGTACTTGTTCAATTGGACTTGCCCCAAATAGTAGAGTTAGAAACGTACCAGGGGATTCCAATTCAATCCCATCAAGGTGGCATGTACCAATGCCATCTCACTAGTCCAAGTGATCCATTTCTGTTCACAATTGATCATAATGATAGGACTAAGAGTCAAAGGGATCACATAAATAAGCTAGTGTCTGCAAATACTAACTGACAGAATAAAAAAGGGAGAGAATGATCCAACATGGGAAGCGGGATACACAGTAGACTCATACAATGACAGATGTCCTAAACAGCACTCTGGCTTCAGAATTAGCCCTTAAGGCATTCGGTTCTGACTGAAGAACCCATTGACAGTTTTAGGCATGGAAAGCCAAGACACTCTGGCAAAAAAAAAAAAAAATGAGGACCTTAATGAGAGATCTCTGCGAGTGAGAACCCAGTGGAAAGAATGGGCCATCAAATAAGGAGGTACCTTTCTCTGAAGGGAGGAGAGAACTTCCACTTTGACTATGACCTCGTTTAAATAAGATCAGAGTCAGCATACTCAAAATGCTTCCATAGCTTTGTCAACTCATGACAATAGCCTACGGTGATTACTGATGCCATAAACAAGAGTGTCAATTTGCTAAGTCAACAACAGGAGTCACTGTGAACCTACTCCTCATGTAGGATCTCTTTCCTTAATGTGTTGTACAATGTGAATTAACTCTATAACTAGTACTCTGCTGCTCCTCCGCACGCGGAGGAGCCGCACCGGACCGGGCGCTTGTTGTTCCCCTTTTTTTACAAGTCCTTTCTATAGTAAAGTAAGAATAAGTAAACAGCAAACTCCCAAAGCAAGAATGAGTAGAGAGAAATGAGAAAGAACGAAGTAACGAACTTCCCCGCGAACTCTCCAACGCACTCTCCAACCAACCCACACCACCATGCCGTCTCTCTCCTCCTATATAGTCCTCTCCACCAATCCCAACTCGGCTGCCCACACGCCGAGCACGCCGCTCTCCTCCAATCAGGAGCAGCTCCTGCAGCTTGTCAAGTTGGTGAGAGGCAGCTGGGTAGAAGCTGTTTACTTCTCTCCCAGCGCCATATTGTGGGAGAGCAGATGCATAGAATAAATCTTAATTCCAGTAACAGTATAGTCCGAATTGCTCCCCACAGATCCCCCTTTCTTTTTATTTTTTTGGCGTTGATACGCGCCTGTGTAAAGTTCAGTGTGATCTTCATGCTATTGACTCTTGTTTGTCGTGCTACTTCAGAGTTTGTTGAAAAATGTCCCGTATTCCAAAGATCTCAGGGATTGGTTATTCATTGTTTTCTTCCTCAAATGGAGTTTTCTTCTAGATCTTCTGCTGGCAGGTTTATCAACCGAATTCTTCTCTCAGGGGTCCATATTGGTTGTGCCGCACCCTGTGGAAAAAAACAAACGGCGCCTCGTACTCTTCTGAGTAAGGGGAACGGGCCTTTCCATTGGTTGTCCTGTAAATCCTTCCACATTACCCACTGTATTGATTCCTTATCAGCTGATTGAGTATGCATTTCTGCAGGTGTTTTACCGTTCTTTTTCTTGTTCAAAAAATTAATTGTATAAAGAGCTAGGGCCAAGACGTCCTTGTTGGATGTGGCCATTTCCCCTATTCCCCCTTTTTGTTTAATTATTAAATTTTTTAAATATAAGTGAGCGCGTTCTACCACAGCTTGCCCCTGTGGATTGTATGGAATACCGGTAATATGGGAGATTCCGAATTCTTTCAAAAATGCAGCAAAACGCTTTGATGTATACGCTGGGCCGTTATCCGTTTTGATCACATGAGGAACTCCCCAGGCTGCAAAAGCCTGCAAGCAGTGTTGGATTACTTGTTGTACTCCTTCTTTATTCATGGCTGTGGCCATAATTACACCTGAGTATGTATCTACAGTGACGTGAACACAGCTTTGTCGCCCAAAAGAGGGGATATGTGTAACGTCCATCTGCCAGATATGTCCTGGTTTAAGGCCACGGGGATTGGCTCCCGCAGGAATCTTTGGAACTATGGTAACAACGCACTTTTCACAGGATCTAATAATATCTTCCGCTTGCTTGCGGGGAATATTAAATTTAAAACTTAAAGTGTGGGTGTTAACATGCCATTTAGAGTGATACTCTTTAGCTTGTTCCAAAGCGGTGCATGCAAGCAAGAATCTTGAATAGTGATCTGCCATCATGTTTCCTCGAGTAAGTGGGCCAGGTAAATTAGAATGAGCTCTTATGTGGCCTATGTAAATAGCATGCTCTCTTTGATTTAATAACCCCTGAATTTCACTTAGATAAGAATAGACTGAGGAGGATTTAAGAATAAGGCACTGTGTAGCGAGCATCTGAACTGCATTCACCACATATGCACTATCAGACAAAATATTCATGGGTGCGCTCTCTCTGCGTAATACTGTTGCGATAATAGCTAATTCTGCATGTTGTGGAGAAGGGGATGCTGTTAAAACAAAATATCGTTGATTGTTAAATATAGCTGCTCCTGTTCCGCCTTTAGCTCCATCCGTAAATACGGTAACTGCCCCTTGAATTGGATCCCTTCGCACCTTCTGCACCCGTTTTATTGAAACCTGTGTGCAGAAGTTAACAAATGGATGGCGAGGGTAGTGATTGTCAATCTCTATTTGTAGAATGAGAACTATGTATGCCCATTGCCAGCATTCCCTTGTAAAGGCTTCTACTGCCTCTTGAGCAAAGGGAACTACACATCGCTTTGGAGTCTTCCCCGCCATTTCTGTCGCCTTTTTTATTGCTGTTAATATTAAATCAGCCACCGCAATGCCTTGGGTGTATAGTACACGCGGTGCATGTGAATGTGGGTATACAAACAACAAGGGTCCTCCTTGCCAAATGACTGCGAAGGGATACAGCTGTTCCATAAAAATTAATATTTCTAGGGCTTGTTGTGGATCACATCTTTCCATCTGCATTGCTTTAATTTGTTTTTCAATTTTCTGTAACGCCAAGCGGGCTTCTATTGTCAATCTACGAGGGGAATCAAGCTGGGCATCTCCTTCTAAAATATTGAATAATGGCATCATATCTTCGGTAGTCAATTTACAATAGGGCCTCAACCAATTTAAATTGCCACATAATTTTTGGAAGTCATTAAGGGTCTGTAACCCATCTATTGCAATTTCAAATTCTAATGGGGTTACCTTTTCAAAAGTTACTTTAAGTCCTAAGTACTGTACTACTTCCCCTTTTTGTATCTTCTCTGGCGCTACTTGTAACCCAACTTTTTCCAAATATAATAGCAGCTGCTTATATGCTTCCATTAGGTGACTTTCACTTTCAGCCGTTATTAACAAGTCATCCATGTAGTGTAAAATTTGTACTTTTGGGCACTGTTGTCGAACCGGCTCTACTGCCTGGTCAACATATAGCTGGCATATGGCAGGACTGTTAGTCATTCCTTGGGGAAGCACCTTCCATTCATATCTTTTGTCGGGACCTTGATGATTAATGGAAGGTACGGTGAAAGCAAACCTCTGAGTGTCTTGTTCATGTAGAGGTATGCTAAAAAAGCAGTCCTTCAGATCGAGTACTATTAGTGGCCAATGCTTTGGGATCATAGTAGGAACCGGGAGTCCGGGTTGCAATGCCCCCATGGGTTGCATCTGCTGATTAACAGCCCGTAAATCATGCAACAACCGGTATTTCCCTGATTTTTTCTTTATCACGAATATTGGCATATTCCATGGGGAGGTTGATGGTTGCAAATGGCCTGCCTCTAATTGTTGTGACACTATATCATTTACCGCAGCCAGCTTTTCCTGGGTAAGGGGCCACTGTGGTATCCACTTTGGCTTGTTGTCCAGCCATGACAATGGCAGCGGCTGCATCTCAGTGGCCCCCACGAAAAACCCGTGTCCTGTCTTTTAAAATCGCCTTTGGGCTGGGCTAGGTCCCTTCTGCCTTCTCTGGAGCCTAATCCTCTCTCCTGATATCCCTTTTTATACATAATACACCGTTCTGTAGAACTCTCCAATTGATCCTCATTTGTTAACGTCAGTCCCAATTGTTCTAAAATGTCTCTTCCCCATAATGTGATGGGGAGTGCACTAACATAAGGTTGCACATTTCCCTTGTTCCCTTCTTGATCCTGCCAATGAAGCACCTGAGCACTCCTTGATGGTGTCATGGCTGCACCTAGGCCTACTAAAGTATTATCTCCTGGCTGAAGGGGCCATGACTTCGGCCAATCATTTTCCGAAATTATACTTACATCCGCACCTGTGTCTAGCAGGCCCTGAATCGACTTTCCTCTAATGGTTAAGGTCCACAGAGGTCGATCTGCTAGAGATAGGGACAAGGCTGCAAATTTCTCCCCTTGGGGTCCATGAACATCCTGCGCTCCAATCATGATCAGTATTTGAGCCACAGGTTCTTCTGGTTTGATTTGAATAATACCCTTTGTAGATTGTATTAGCACTTTTAACTTATCAAAAGGTAATTGAATGACTCCGGTGATGACCATTAGGCCTCTCAAAGCATTTGTTTCTTTTCCTACGATTATTCCAAGTCCGTTATGCTCCGCTGAAATTGTTTCTGCCCTCACCTCTATGGCTTGTGGCCCCATTTGAGGTGTCAGTACCGAATATTCGGTGGCTCGTAACTCTGCGCGGTAAATATTTGGTTTTGGGACCGTGGCACCCACCGATTGTTTTGGCCCCGGGGTGCAGGGGCCCACATTCCGTTTTTTTGCTGTTGACCATATACACCTGATCTTCTTATGGGGCCCGGCTCATTTGGCATCCTCAGGGGATTGCCTGTGCTGTTTATTTTAAAGTAACATTCACTGACCCAATGATTTCCTCTTCTACAGCGTGGGCAAAGGCCTGGTCTTCTCGAGTTCTCTATGCCCTGCCGATCTCGGGCTGGAAATTTGGCCCTACATTCCCTCATTAGATGCCCTTCTCGACCACATCTAAAGCATATACGTCCCCTCATGTTCTGTCTAAATTGTCGGGTTACTGCTACTGCAGCATGTGATCCAGAAACTACATCATCCATGACATCCCTACAGATTTTCAAAAAGGTAGGGATGTCCTTATGCTGCCATGGTCTAAGAGCTTCCCGACATGTTTTATTGGCCTGTTCATACGCCAATCTTTTGACTAAGGGCATTGCTTCTTCCACGGTTTCGAAAATGTTTCCTGCTGCTTCCATTAATCGGTTCACGAAATCAGCGTAAGGTTCGGTAGGGCCCTGTACTATCTTAGTTAGGCTGTGTCTTACTTCTCCTTTTCTGGGTATCACCTTCCAGGCTCTTCTTGCTATCTCTCTCACCTGTAAGAGGACAGCTGTTGGTAATCGGGCCTGCTCATCGGGACTGGCAAATCGCCCTTCTCCATTTAACATTTCCTCATCCCATGCTTGATTCCCTGTTTGATAGTTCTGCTTTGAATATTCTCGCGCAAATTCTTTATAAGCAGCTAGCCATAAGAGGAAGTCACCCCCGCCTAACACCGCCTTTACTAAGTTTCTCCAATCCTCAGGTATTAGGCCTTGCTGCCCAATGTTATCAAGGATTGCCTGAGTGTAACTTGCATGGGGCCCATACAATTGTACTGATTGCTGCAACTCTTTAAGTAATTTATGGTCAAGAGGCGTCCATCCCCTGTTTCCCTGTGGATCCTGAATTACAGGAAACACCTGGCCTGGTTCCTGGTACTGCTCCCAAGCAGGTTTTCTATAAACAGCTCCCCTTTGCTTGTTTTCGGTTCTTGGCCTTTCTAGCTCCTCCTGCATACCTACTCCCTCCATCACTCCTTCTTCCTCCCACTCTTCTTCAATCTCATGTGGAAAAAAGGGGCTTTTCTTTACAGGAGGAAACTTTGGTAGTACCAATGGGCGATACCGGGGTGGTGATTCATCCTTTATGGTTGAATTTGCCAGCCTTGTATGGCCAGGATATATTCTTGGCATCTCTCTCGGGGGCGAGGTTCCCTCCTCAGCTTCCTTCTCCCCCCCATAAGCTTCCTGGCTCTCTAAATCCTTCTTTGATTTTCTTCTCACTTGTTCGTTACAATAGTTGCTCGCCTGGCTGCCCTGCCATAATTCTTCCTGCATTTCACTCCCCTCATTAAGCAACAACTCGATCCCTTCCGTGGGGTTCTGAAGCACCTGATCAACGAGTTGCCACAGCTTCAGCACTTCTATCGGTTCCCCAGCCTCGCGCATTTTCCGTCCCACCTGCCTCCACTGCTGTGGAAACCAGGGGGACGTCTCTACGATTGCTCTTACGAATGCATGAATTTTCCTCCCCCCTCGTTTCCCTTGCTTAGAGGAAAAGCTGCGAGGAGGTGGGGAGTAGGAAGAGAGAGAGAGAGAAACCATATTTAGCCCATAGATGATCTTTAGGGAGAAACAGAGGATGGTGCCCAGCAGGAGGAAGAGGTAGCCAGTGGGCAAAGAGTAGCCAAAGAACTCCATTGTCTGTACCGTCTGTGACATGTTGGAGCAGTGGGCGCAATGGAAGACTGAGTCTCCCAGACGTTCCCAGTTAATACCTCCTTCCTAGCTTCTAATTTTCTTCCCCCGCGGCTTTTTTCCTAGGTTTTAACTAGCTTTTCACCGGCACTCTTTCCGTCCGGCCTTCCCCTAGGCTCTTTGCTAGTCTCTCTCTCCAGTAATTTCCCACTTCTTCCCGGTCTTTCCCTCCTAGGTTTCCTATCCGAGTCACGGCACCACTTGCTGCTCCTCCGCACGCGGAGGAGCCGCACCGGACCGGGCGCTTGTTGTTCCCCTTTTTTTACAAGTCCTTTCTATAGTAAAGTAAGAATAAGTAAACAGCAAACTCCCAAAGCAAGAATGAGTAGAGAGAAATGAGAAAGAACGAAGTAACGAACTTCCCCGCGAACTCTCCAACGCACTCTCCAACCAACCCACACCACCATGCCGTCTCTCTCCTCCTATATAGTCCTCTCCACCAATCCCAACTCGGCTGCCCACACGCCGAGCACGCCGCTCTCCTCCAATCAGGAGCAGCTCCTGCAGCTTGTCAAGTTGGTGAGAGGCAGCTGGGTAGAAGCTGTTTACTTCTCTCCCAGCGCCATATTGTGGGAGAGCAGATGCATAGAATAAATCTTAATTCCAGTAACAGTATAGTCCGAATTGCTCCCCACAGTACTCAATCAGTATTTTACACTTTTTGTAACTGTGTGGGTGCAAACTGTTGAAATATTTACTTAATATATGCTAAATTGACCTTCTGTATATAAAGATAGTTGAAAATGAATCTTGATGGGAATGGAATGGGAGAGGAATTGGGAGATGGGAGGGTTGTGGGTGGGAGGGAATTAATTGGGGGGGCGATGCCATTGTAATCCAAAAGTTGTACTTTGGAAATTTATATTTATTAAATAAAAGTTTAAAAAATGTGAAAAAAAAACCACTCCACTTTCATTAAAGGGCATATAAACTAGATAGAAAATAAAGAAACAACAGAGCTAATGGAAATTATGGACTAAATGGAGTTAACTGATATTTATAGAACTTTTCTTCTCACTGTTTTAGAATTTTTCTCACTCTTTTCATCAATACATTGAACTTTCTCTTGGTTAGAGCACATGTTAGGCCATAGCAAGCCCCAGCAAATTTGAAAAATTCAAAAACATAGCGTACAAGAGTTGTTTCTAAGAAGGCAGAGTAGGGAGGAAGCTTACTGCTCTAACCCAGAAGATAGTTTTGAAAAAAAAATGGAGATAGTGTAGTCTCAGGGAAGAGTTAAGGAAAAAATAGCAGAGGAACTCTCATGAAACTGGATGGACACCATAGACATACGTGGAGGGCATGGGCACCCATGGCTTGGGACTCCAATAGCCGAGAGCCTACCCACCAGCACTGGAAAGAGAGGTGAGACCAGACTGTAGCAGCCCAAGCCACTGGCAAAAGAGTGGCAGGAAGGGACTAGGGGGAACCAGGCTTGGAGTACTATAGGGTAAAGTGTATCAGCCTAACTAGAAGAGAAAAAAAAACATAGGACAGGATGGACATTTTTCTCTCTCCCTGATCACTTTATAAGCTTCTGTAACAAGCCAATAATATGGGTACCATTATGGACATACATAACAGCTGCACCAGCTCCCGTCTGTGCCCAGCAACCAGCATAATGGAGACTCCTGACTCTGGTGGGGAGAAATAACAGGGGACAAGGAGCTTGTGACTGTGTGAAGCTTCTGAACAGGGACTGTGAAAAAAAAACTGAGGGTGTGTGGGTACTTTCCACAGATCTCTAGAAGGAGAAACTTCCATTGCAGCTGGAGAATTTTTCTTTAAAGGAAAAAAGTGCAACAATTGTCTCTGGAGAGAAGTAACAAAAGTGCCATCTAGATCTCCCAGATGATGTAGCTCAAATGAAATAAAGTGAAAGATAAGGTTGCAAGAGAAGTGGTATATAAGAAAGATCTTATGTTGATAGGAAAATTCAAGTTTTATTTGAAATTTCATGGATTTGGTTCCTTTTTAAAAATGTTGTAGCTCTTCATATTTGTTTATCTTTCAGAACACTGACATGTCCTCTGGTTTGAAACATCATTTAAGATGTATATTATCAATAATTGTTATTTTACAATGTTCTTTTAAGAAAAATTGTACTTTCTTTGAATTTCAGACTTCTATTGACTGATAATAAAACTTCCCAAAGTGACATGCTTTAATACTATAGAAACAAAATGCTAAAAATTGAACTAAGATTTGCTTCCCCCCCACCAGATTACTAGAAGTAGTCTGTAAAAGCTGCTGTGAATACAAGCAAGTAGGTGAAAGTAAAAGCTGCCCTATTAAATTAGATAATAGGTTTTTGAACAATCCAGTTTTTGGGGCTGGCACAGTGGCATAGCAGATAAAACTGCCGCCTGCAGTGCTGGCATCCAATATGCTCTTTGAGTCCTGGCTGCTCCACTTCCAATCCAGCTCCCTGCTAATATGCATGGGAAAGCAGTGGAAGATGGCCCAAATGATTGGGCCCATGCACCCAATGGAGACCTGGGTGAATCTGATGTTTCAGGAAGGTTTATTTTTACTATGGATCATAAATTTCTTACATGAGTGTCATATATAAATACACTTATAGCATTATTCATTGGGAAGTTTGAGATTATTATAAATACCAATGGCCTTTCAAATTAAGGGTATATTGTAGAACTGAACTTTGATTACTGTGCTAGATTTTTTCTCCATGCTGTTATTTATAATATGCTTTTTGAGAATGCATGGGATCAAAGTTTTGGATACAAAAGAGCCATCCATTTAACTGTAGCATGTCTTTTTTTGCTTTTTTAATAGAAAATTTTATTTAACAAATTTAAATTTCCTAAGTACAATTTTTGGATTATAGCACTTCTTCCTGCCATAACCATCCTTCCACCTACAAACCATCTCATCTCCTACTCCCTCTACCATCCCTTCCTTCATTAAGATTCATTTTTAATTATCTTTATATACAGAAGATCAACTCTATACTAAATAAAGATTTCCACAGTTTGCATCTGCACAGACACACAAAGAATAAAGTACTGTTTGAAGACTAGTTTAACATTAATTTTCCTAATACAACACATTAAGGACAGAGGTCCTATAAGAGGAGCAAGTGCACAGTGACTCCTGTTGTTGATTTAACAATTGATACTCTTGGGAGAGTGGCAAGATGGTGGAATAGGAAGGGAGCACACTGATAGTCTGGGAAGAGACAGTTTAATAAAAGTGGAGATACTGCAGGTTCAAGGAAGAGTAGGGGAAGAAACAGCAGAGGAAACTCTTCCAGAACTAGTGATTCACAGTGGACCTGCGTGGAGAGCATGGGAGCCCATGGTTCAGGACACCAGCGGCAGAATCAACACACCAGTGCTGGAATGTGAGGTGAGCCGAACCTCAATAGCTCGAGACACCAGTGGGAAAGCAGAAAGAGGAGACCAGAGGGAACGAGGCTTGAAACCCCATGGGGAAAAGTTCACCAGGCTAACTAGAAGAGAGAGGGAAAAAAAAGTGACTGATATGGACACGAGTTTCTCTCTCTCTGCTCACCTCTCAAAGGCGAGCAAGACAAAGAGCAGGCACCATTTTGGACATACGTCATAAGCGGGGTGACCTTAGGTCTGCAGCCGCCCTCAGCCAAGCAGAAAAACCTGACTCTGGGGTGTGTGTGTGAAATAACAGGAGATTAGGACCTAGTGAATGTGTGGTGCTAATGAACTGAGACTGTGAAAAAAGATATGGTGGGGGAGAAAACTCACGGAATTCACGTGAATACTCTCCAGAGACTATACAATTTGGTAACCATGGTAACCCAGTGGGAGACTGCAGGAGAATTTGAGCCCACACTGAGGGCAACACAGATTCCCTGTGTGGTCCTTGGGAAAGAGCTTCCAATCTCTGGCTCCTGTAGGTATATCATTCGCCTGTTAACTAACAAAAAAAAGAAGAAAAAAGACCCCAATCAATAAAATCAGAGATGAAAAAGGAAACATAACAAATGACACCACAGAAATAAAAAGAATCATCAGAAATTACTACAAGGACTTGTATGCCAGCAAACAGGGAAACCTATCAGAAATGGATAGATTCCTGGACACATGCAACCTACCTAAATTGAACCAGGAAGACATCGAAAACCTAAACAGACCCATAACTGAGACAGAAATTGAAACAGTAATAAAGGCCCTCCCAACACAGAAAAGCCCAGGACCAGATGGATTCACTGCTGAATTCTACCAGACATTTAAAGAAGAACTAACTCCAATTCTTCTCAAACTATTCAGAACAATCAAAAAAGAGGGAATCCTTCCAAATTCTTTTTATGAAGTCAGCATCCATATTTTTGTTTAATTTTTAATTTTATTTTTTATTTAGTAAATATAAATTTCCAAAGTACAGTTAGTGGATTACAATAGCTTCCCCCCATAATTTCCCTCTCACTCACACCCCTCTCATCTCCCACTCCCTCTCCCATTCCATTCACATCAAGATTCATTTTCAATTATCTTTATATACAGATCGATTTAGTATATATTAAGTAAAGATTTCATCGTTTGCACCCACACAGAAACACAAAGTGTAAAATACTGTTTCAATACTAGTTATAGCATTACTTCAGATTAGACAACACACTAAGGACGGATCCCACATGAGAAGTAAGTACACAGTGACTCCTGTTGTAGACTTAACAATTTGACACTCTTGTTTATGGTGTCAGTAATCTCCCTAGGCTCTGGTCATGAGTTGCCAAGGCTAGGGAAGCCTTTTGAGTTTGCCGACTTCGATCTTATTCCGACAGGGTCATAGTCAAAGTGGAAGTTCTTTCCAGGGTGTCTTGGCTTTCCATGCCTAAAATACTCTCATGGGTTCTTCAGCCATATCCGAATGCCTTAAGGGCTGATTTTGAGGCCAGAGTGCCGTTCAGGACATCTGCCATTCTATGGGTCTGCTGTGTATCTCGCTTCCCATGATGGATCGTTCTCTCCCTTTTTGAGTCTATCGGCTAGTATTAGCAGACACTTGTCTTGTTTGTGTGTTCCCTTTGACTCTTAGACCTATCAGTGTGATCAATTGTGGACTGAAATTGATCACTTGGACTAGTGAGATGGCATTGTCCTGGCACAGTTCTAGCTCCACCACTTGGGGCAAGTCCAATTGCGCATGTCCCAACTTGTACATCTCTTCCCTCACTTATTCCCACTCTTATATTTAACAGGGATCACTTTTCAGTTAAAATTTAAACACCTAAGAATAATTGTGTGATAACCACAGAGTTCAACCAATAGTACTAGAACAAAACAAAGAGAAAATACTAAATGGATAAAGTATTACATTGTACATCAACTGTCAGGACAAGAGCTGATCAAGTCACTGTTTCTCATAGTGTCCATTTCACTTCAACAAGTTTCCCATTTGGTGCTCAGTTAGTTGTCACTGATCAGGGAGAACATATGATATTTGTCCCTTTGGGACTGGCTTATTTCACTCAGCATGATATTTTCCAGATTCCTCCATTTTGTTGCAAATGACTGGATGTCATTGTTTTTGATTGCTGTATAGTATTCTATAGAGTATGTATCCCATAATTTCTTTATCCAGTCTACTGTTGATGGGCATTTGTGTTGGTTCCAGGTCTTAGCTATTGTGAATTGAGTTGCAATAAATATTAAGGTGTAGGGTTAAGGGTGTGCCAAAGGTGATACACTCAGGTTAGGCATTGTGAATCTCTCTCTCTCTGTTTTATTTATTTATTTATTTATTTATTTTTGATTCAGAAGGGAAGTAATACCGCACCACTGAGTGGAATTGAAGGCAGTCAGCTTCCAATCTTTGGCTTCTGTGGGTATATCATTCATCTGCTTTTTCCCAAGGACCACACAAAGAATCTGTTCTGCCCTCAGTTTGGGCTCAAATTCTCCTGCAGTCTCCTACCGGGTTGCCAGCATTACTGAATTGTAGTGTCTCTGGAGAGTACTCACGTGAACCCCATGAGTTCTCTCACCCACCATCTCTTTTTTCACTGCCTCAGTTCATTAGCTCCATCCATTCACTAAGTCCTAACCTCCTGTTATTTCACTCCCCCAGGGTCAGGTTTTTCTGTTTTACTGAGGGCAGGCGCAGCTCTGAGGTCATGCACAGTCCTGAGGTCACACAGCTTTTACGTATGTCCAAAATGGCACCTGCTCTTTGTCTCTTGCTCATTTTTGCAAGGTGGCCAGAGAGAGAGAAACTCATCTGTACCGGCCCCTGTTTTATTTTTTTTTCCTCTCTCCTGTAGTTAGCCTGGTGAACTTCCCCCAGTGGGGCTTCAAGCCTAGTTCCCTCTAGGCTCTATCTGCCATTTCCCGCAAATGTCTCGGGTTTCTGACCTCACCTCCTCTTCCAGCGCAGATGCATAGACTCCGCTGTTGTGCTCCGGAGTTGTGGACGTCCTTGCTCTCCCCGCAGGTCGTTCATGTCACATCCACTAGATCCGGAAGAGTTTCCTGTGCTATTTTTTCCACTTTTATTAAACTATCTTTTTATTAAACTATCTTTTTTTTAAACTATCTTTTCCCGGACTATCAGTGCGCATCCTCACTATTTGCCCTCTAGTTTCATTTATCTTGTAGCCTATGATTTTCTCTGGCTCATTGAGAATACTTGAATTAGTTTATTAAAATCTTTTCTTGTAAATATAGTGCTTATAGTTATTCTGGGACACTTTTGGTTAATCTCTTTTATGAATGAGCTATACTTTCTTATTTCATGCTTTGTAGAAAACTCAAAATTTTCAATATTATGGTGTGATAAATTGTTAAGTTTTGTCCTTTTCTGTACTTGCTTTTGTTGATTGTTACAGGCTATATTACAGTTGTTTATTGAGTTTCCCAAACCATTTTATTTTTTTATTTGAAAAATGAGATATAGATAGTGTGAGAGAGCGACAGAGAGAAAGGTCTTCCTTCCATTGGTTCACTCCCCAAAAGGCTGCATGGCTGGCACTGCACCAATCTGAAGCCAGGAACCAGATGCTTCCTCTTGGTCTCCCATGTTGGTGCAGGGGCCCAAGCACCTGGGCCATCCTCCACTGCCCTCCTGGGCCACAGCAGAGATCTGGACTGGAAGAGGAGCAACCAGGACTAGAACCCAGTGCCCATATGGGATGCTGGTGCCACAGGCTGAGGCTTAACCAAGTGAGCCACTGCGCCGGCCCATCATTTTCACAAAATATATTTTCGTCTGAATCTTGAAGCTTTGGAGAGAATAGAAGGCAGAGGAAATAAAAACTACAATTCTCAGGACATATAACAGGGAGATGACTTTAGATTGCCCATTCAGTCTAATTCTTATAGCAAGCATTTTGTGATGAACATCTTTATTTGCATTTTGTAAACTAGGAAATTGAAACTTAAGGATTGAGTTCCTTGCCCAAGTTCAAGTAAAAATAAAATTCCCATGTAGCTTTGTCTGTTTTCACGGCCAAGTTTCTGGGCGTTGCTTGGTTTTTGGAAATTTCTTAGTGTGAGAAAAACATATTTGGATGTGAACTGACAAGAGTCTGCAGAAAGTGATCAGTGCTAGAGACAGATGACCCCTTGTTCATGGCCTATTGTGTTTATGCTAGCTTTGATCTCTTGGGAAGTGCATTGAACTCCAATGGGATTTAACTCTGAGGTAAGAACTGGTGTAATTTTAGATGGAAGTCTCATATAGTGTCGATGATGGGAATAGGAAGAAGGATGCAAAAGGTGAGAGGTTCTGGCATATTCCATAAGATGCCCTGTTATCTTTGTATATTATATTATGGTTCTCCCCAAGGTGGCTCATTCCACAGAATAAAAATCAAGATTTTCCATTTCATTTTGGAATGGAATTAAAGCCAATTCTTTCTGGATGGCTCATAGAAACCCCCACTGCCTAGTTTTCTTCTCTAACTTCCCGTGGGAGGATCTAAGTAGCTGAGATGAGCAGAGAATTTTTCACGAAGCTCTCTCTTTCCTTGGAGGTTTAATTGTCAGGGACTGGGGACAACAGTGTGGTAGAGGAGAGGTCCTTATGGATTTGTAAAAATAGAAGCAACTTACTTTCCTTAGTCACAGCAGAGGGGAGACAGTGGTTGAAGGTGAGGAATGGCAGGGAATAAAAGCTGTCAGCCCGATGCTGGATCTGACCCAGAGAGGGGTCTTCTTTGTAGGTGAGAGTCTCTGTTCCAAATCCTAGTGAGAGAGCCCTTACCTTCTGATGGAGCCCACTCCCACCCTTTTTGCCTTTTGGATGAGGGATGCATATTCTTTCTGTGCTCTAATTATGGTTTCTCAAAGGCTTTTATTAATTCCTAAATATTATGCCTTGGTTTTGGATGGCAGTCTCTGTTCCAGGTTTCTCTGTGTTCCTTCATTGAGAACTCCTTTTTTCTCATTTTAACCAATATTAATGCATTTCTTCAAAACCTTTCCAGGTCCTTTATGGGAGGCATTGGATGTAACCTGCCTATAAAGTGTTCCAATCACCTCAATCAACTCTTATTTTCACAGGATAGGAGGAAATTCTAGAGTCATTCTCTATGAAATTTCTCTTCTCTATGCTTAGGATCCATCTTCTTTCTTTTCAGATCCATATTCTTCAAGGGGATGGGGGTGCATCTGCCTCTCTGCATTGAAATTGACTTCCTTGAAGCTCTAACTTATTGATCAAATCATCTATTCCTGGGTGCTGAAGTCTATTCATCAAGGATATATGGATTCAGATTGTAATGCTGCAATGCTGATTGACCCGCCCTGCC
Source organism: Oryctolagus cuniculus (assembly GCF_964237555.1). Lineage (NCBI taxonomy): Eukaryota > Metazoa > Chordata > Mammalia > Lagomorpha > Leporidae > Oryctolagus > Oryctolagus cuniculus. The sequence continues at coordinate 34,712,791 of NC_091445.1, forward strand.
TGGTGTCATTGGTTTTGTGATTTCAGGTACTGCTCTTCCTTTTTGTGTCTTATATTAATCCTTTGTGCCATCAAATGCTTAATAATGTTTGTTTACCCTGTATATATCCATGTCGTTCTATTGTTTGCTATTTCTATTGAGGTTGACAACTGTTGTGTGGTTTATTTGTTTCCAAAATATTAGATTCTTTATTTCATGTATAAAATTAGAGAATACCTGGGGTGGGCCTTGTGGCACAGTGGGTTAGCCAGTGCTTGGGATGTCCACATCTCATATAGGAGTGCCAGGGATTGAGTCTGCTTCCAATCTAGCTTCCTGCTAAAGCTCACACTGTTGTCAGCAGTGGGTCTCTGCCACTTATAAGGGAGACCCAGATGGAGTTCCTAACTCAGACCCAGTTCAGTCTTGACTGTTGTGGGCATTTGGGAAGTGAACCAGTAGATGGAAGATCTCTTTTCTCCTCTCTGTTGCTCTGCCTTTCAAGCAAATAATAAATAAGTAAAATTAGAAAATACCTGATACATTGACTTATCCAACATAGTCATTCTTCAGCAAGAGGCTGAGAATTAAAGAAAGAAAATTATTTCTTCAATGTCTTATTATAAATTTTTATAATGAATATACAGTCACTGGTCTTTTCAAGTATAGGGAGGATGAAAGAATGGCTGAATCCCTGAAACTGGCATGTTTTGTCCTAGACCCCTCAGAATATTGGGAGAGTTATCTGTTCCTGGTGATATCCAGTAGTCAGGCTTTGTCTGAAAGATGGTGGCAAAAGCCACTCTTGCCCACTCACCACATGCAACTGTCTCTAACTCTCAGAAACAAGTTTCTTTTTGCTGCTTTTCATTTCTCATGTGTACTTTTTCTACTTGGATGTTCTGTTCTATGCTGTTCTTCAGGACTCTGTAGTGTTCTACTTTGTATTTTTCTCACCCACAGTTTTCATTTTCAGCAAGAAAGCTTTCTTGTGAGTCTGACTTCCCTTCTTTCTGCTGCAGGGTGCCCCTGTAGTCCCAGTTGTGCTTCCGCAGGAGGCTCTTATGTAGAGCTTAGTGTTTTGGCAAGGTCTGATCTGAAGGGATTATAAGGCTTTCCTACCCTAAAATATTTCCCACTGTTGTCCAATTGTATCTCTTAAGTAGGCTTTGTCAGAATAAATTTGCCTTTCAACTGGTACCAAAGGCTTAAACTACACAGAAATGGAGTTTCCTTCACTAGCAAAGATTAGTTCTTCTGATCAATTATGTAAACAGCCATTTGTTGAAAGTCAGTCAGTGCACCTGTTTAAGAGAATAAACAGTATATAGATTCCCTCAAGACTTAAAAATTATGAAATCTCACACATGTCTTTTTTTTTACTTCTCTCCTCCTTTACATCCTTCCTACTTTTACTTTTGTCCAGAGCTTAGTAAGTGATGGAGGTTGTAGACATAATAGCTGCCGCATTGTATTGGACAGTTATTACATGATAGAAGTGGAATAGAGGCTTTTACATACATTTTTATTTTATCCAGAGTCACTATATGAAGAAATATTTTTACTCCAACTCTTATCCTAATTATATAGGAAATTGGCACTCAGTAGGGTTAAGGAATCTGCCAAGATTGTGCAGTTGGTGGCTATCTCCTGCTTTGGTCATCACTGCTGCTTGGAAGTTTTTCCTTTTTTCAGTCTTCCTCTTTACCTGCCACCTGATGAATGATTTAGACCTTCTCCTTGACAATGGCTAACAATGGCCACTAATGAGCCTTTCTATTGAGTGTACTAAGCAAATGGCTGGTGTTTTTGAAATCATTTAATATTCATAACCACTCTGGAAAGTGATTATTCTTATCCTTACTTTTCAGATGAGTTGAAAGGCTCAGGGAACACTTGCCCAAATCCACAGAACTGATAATTAGTCACATCCTAGCTTTTAGTCTCAAGCTACCTGCATTACTACCCTGTGTGGACCTCTGGTCATCCAATGACTCCAGCATGCTTTTCTGTCAATATTTCTTACTTTTCCTTTGCTTATCTCTGCCTGGCATACCTGATAGGCATCTTCTCAGCCTTAAATATTTTAATTTTCCTTCTGGATCTGACATTACTACCTGGGCTCCAGGAATCCTCTTCTGATTCCTCAAGCAGATGAAAATTTCCCCCCTAGCATCTGTAAGATTGAATGCATGGCATTTTTTATGGGTGTTGTGTGCTCTCAATTATGAATGGCTTGTGGATGGAACACATAGAGACAGGCTCTCAAGGACTTTGTGCCCAGTAAATATGCCACAACGTAGGAAAAATTAGACATCCATTCTCAAAAATATAAATGAAACTGCCAGGCAAATTAAATCAACACTAGCAGTCAGGATCCTTTTGCTTTGTAAAGAAATATAAAAAGATCTATGGACTTTCTGTCCAGAGCTATGCACATAAACACCAAAGCTTCATACAGTTTCAGAGTTCATAGATCCTCATACTAGGAACTTCTGCTGTTCTGTATGTCAACTAGGCAATAATCAATAATCAATCCAATTGATTAATTGGCAACTTAGTGACTCTAGACTCTTAGTGCTGAAAGAAAGTGATCATAAAGAGGAAGGGATTTGCTTGAGTTGTGAAGGTTAGGAGGTTTGGAGAACTAGACTATAGGGTCATCAGAATATCAACTCACATAAGTGTTGATTGAATGAAGGACAAGGGAAGGTACATTAGGCAGGTGAGAAAGTAGAGTATCATCACAGGTGTTGCAGCTAGACATACTAAGGGACAGTGGATGGACTTTGCCATATTAAGACAGAAAAGGAGACTAGGACTGAATAGACAAATATGGAGTGGCTGAAGTTTATGGATGCGGCCTTGTAGGGTATTTGGAAGAGGCTAGGCTTTTCAAATTGAACATAGGCTATTCCAGTGGTGGGAGAGGAAGCTAGGATGACCAATATCTGTCCAGATTACAAGAAGCTTCCTCTGGTACTTGAGAATCTGGAAGCAGTTACAAAATTGTGAAGGGAGCAAAGGGTGTAGAAGAGAGTCAGAAAGGTTTGAAGACAGAATAATCTGCACCACAACCTGTTCACAGCAGAATGGGAAGAGCCAGAGATACTTCATTCCAAGACCCTTGCTTGGAAGTCAGAGAGTTCATTATGGCATTGGTATCAGGAGTAGTCTGTCCATTTGATTGCCCACTGCATTCATAAATGCTCCTCACTTCTTGATCTTATCCTATCTGTGTCATTATTTTTTCCTTGTTTCTTTCATTTGTTCTCCTCTCTAAGGATGTCTACTTTCTTTATCTCCTCATGCACATTGTCTTTATTTTCTCAGTTTCTTTATCTTAAGGGAAAAAAAGGATTTGTTTGATATTTTAATATTTTACCTCTTTAACTTTTCTCCTTTATTTGCATGCTCCTTTTTCTTTTTTTTAACTTTTATTTAATGAATATAAATTTCCAAAGTACAGAATATTGATTACAATGGCTTCCCCCCATAACGTCCCTCCAACCCGCAATCCTCCCCTTATCCACTCCCTCTCCCCTTCCATTCACATCAAGATTCATTTTTGATTCTCTTTATATACAGAAGATCAGTTTAGCATACATTAAGTAAAGATTTCAACAGTTTGCTCCCACATAGACACATAAAGTGAAAAATACTGTTTGAGTACTAGTTATAGCATTAAATCTCAATGTACAGCACACTAAGGACAGAGATCCTACATGAGGAGTAAGTGCACAGTGACTCCTGTTGTTGACTTAACAAATTGACACTCTTGTTTATGGCATCAGTAATCACCCTAGGCACTTGTCATGAGCTGCCAAAGCTATGGAAGCCCCCTGAGTTCACTGACTCTGATCATATTTAGAAAAGGCCATGGTCAAAGTGGAAGTTCTCTCCTCCCTTCAGAGAAACGTACCTCCTTCTTTGATGACCCATTCTTTCCACTGGATCTCACTCATGGAGATCTTTCATTTAGGTTTTTTTTCCCCCAGAGTGTCTTGGCTTTCCATGCCTGAAATACTCTCATGGGCATTTCAGCCGGATCCGCATGCCTTAAGGGCTGATTCTGAGACCAGAGTGCTGTTTAGGACATCTGCCATTCTATGGGTCTGCTGTGTATCTCGATTCCCATGTTGGATCATTCTCTCCCTTTTTGATTCTATCAGCTATTATTTGCAGACACTAGTCTTGTTTATGTGATCCCTTTGGTTCTTAGTCCTATCATTATGATCAATTGTGAACAGAAATTGATCACTGGGACTAGTGAGATGGCATTGGTACATGCCACCTCGATGGGATTGAATTGGAATCCCCTGGTATGTTTCTAACTCTACTGTTTGAGGTAAGTCAGCTTGAGCATGTCCCGAATTGCACATCTCTTCCCTCTCTTATTCCCACTCTTATATTTAACAGCGGTCACTTTTCAGTTAAGTTTCAGCACTTAAGAAGAATTGTGTATTGATTACAGTATTCAACCAAAAGTATTAAGTAGAACAAACAAAAAAAAAAATACTAAGAGGGATAACATATTAAGTTGCTCATCAACAGTCAGGGTGAGGGCTGATCAAGTCACCGTTTCTCAGAGTGTTCATTCTTTTTTTTTTTTTTTTTTTTTTTTTTTTGACAGGCAGAGTGGACAGTGAGAGAGAGAGACAGAGAGAAAGGTCTTCCTTTTGCCATTGGTTCACCCTCCAATGGCTGCTGCGGCTGGTGCGCTACAGCCGGCGCACCGCACTGATCCGATGGCAGGAGCCAGGTACTTATCCTGGTCTCCTATGGGGTGCAGGGCCCAAGTACTTGGGCCATCTTCCTCTGCACTCCCGGGCCACAGCAGAGAGCTGGCCTGGAAGAGGGGCAACCGGGACAGAATCCGGCACCCCGACCGGGACTAGAACCTGGTGTGCCTGTGCCGCAAGGCAGAGGATTAGCCTAGTGAGCCGCGGCGCCGGCCATCCTTTTTCTTGACATTACAAATTACTTTTTATTTCCCTTTTCTTCTTTTTGTTGTTTGGGTTTATATTTTTCTTTTCTTTTATGACTTCTAATTTTCTTTCTCTTGCACCTCATTGAGTCTGACTTGTCACGCAGGGTCACCCATCCTTACCTAGAATGGGATTCTCAATTTTATCGTAGGTACTCTGTGGTATGTGTGGCCAGGCAGCTTTGGCAATGAAGATATTTTCCACCTCACACCTCAGAGGCAACACCGAGAATAGTATCATTTCAATGTTACTTTTTCTATAATGTCTATCAATTTATCAATTTTTATTTCTTCAAAACATTTTCTAATCATTATTTGTTTTATATATTTAAAATTTTGTGACACAAACCAGCTTAAAGAGAAAATATGCTCTATAATTGTCACTTAAATTCAAAGAACATATAGACACATTCTCATCAAAAATTCAAATGTTATGGGTCAGTCTAGAATTCCTTTTTAGGTACAATCCCCACCCAAGCTTAGCCTTCTTTCCAGAGTAACAACTGTTAACATACTCTGTATTTTTGTGGTCTGAAGGTGATATATGGTATGATTTCAATTTTTAAAAATTTGATGAAGCTTGATTTTTGGCCTAATATATGAACTATTCTGGAAAGTGCTTCAAATGATGATAAGAATGTGTATTCTTTAGCTCTTAAATGAAATGTTCTGTAAATGTCTGTTAGGTGTATTTGCTATATAATATGTCTCATTTCAAATGTTTCTTTATTCATATCCTATCTGAGTGATATATCTATTGTTGAGAGTGGGGTGTTGAAGTCCTTTACTTTTATTGAACTAGAGTCTATCTTTCTATTAGGCTTTATAATATTTCTTTTATGTATTTGGGCAGTTTGGTGTTGGGTACTATACATATATGATTGCTACTTATTCTTGCTGAATCAATCTTCTTATCTGTTAATAATGTCCTTTGTTTTTCTTTAGTTTTTAATTTAAAGTCTTTTTATGATATAAATATAACTTCTGGTTTTCATTTGCATATCTTTTTCCAATCCTTTATCTTTCATTTTTTGTGTATATTTATTTCTGAAGTTTATTGTGGACAGGCAGTGTACATTTAGGTCTTTGCTTTCATCAATTTGGATAACCTGTATCTTTGGACTGAGGAATTTAATGCATTCACATTCAAGGTTAATATTTATAGAACTAAAGCTTATCATTTTGTTGATTGTCTACTTAGTTTTCTACATTCTCTGTTTATTTCTTCCTGTCTTATTATTTTATTTTTGTTTTTGTAGCTTTCTGTCATGATGATGCTTGTTTCTTTTCTATTCCTGTTACTGAGCTTTGTTTTGTAGTATGTTTCAACATTAAGGACTTCTTTCAGCATACTTTTTAATTCAAGATTTATTTGAAAGGCAGAGTTATAGAAATAGAGGAGAGGGAGAGGGAGAGGGAGAGGGAGAGGGAGAGAAGGAGATATCTTCCATTTGCAGGTTCACTCACTAGATGGCTAGAACAACTGGGGCTTGGCCAGGCTAAGCCAAAAGCCAGGAGCTTCTTCTACACAGAATTCCAGCACCTAGGCCATCCTCCACTGCTTTTGCAGGAGCATTAGCAGGGGTATGGATGGGAAGTGGAGCACCTGGGACTTGACCTGGTACTTACATGGGATGCCAGCACTGTCAGCGGTAGTTTAACTCACTGTGTTACAGCACCACCCCTCCACCTCTTTTTTGAAGATTTATTTATTTATTTGAAAGAATTACAGAGAGAGAGGAAGCCAGAGATCTTCCATTCACTGATTCACTCCTCAAATGGCTGTAATGGCTGGGGCTGGGCCAGGCAGAATCTGGGAGACAGGTACTGCATCTGGGTCTCCCACATGTGTGGTAGGGGCCCAAGTATCTTGGCTATCAACTGCTACTTTCTCTGGTGCATGAGCAGAGAAAGCAGCCATATTAAGACGGAAAAGGAGACTAGGACTGAATAGACAAACATGGAATGGCTGTAGTTTATGGATGCAGCCTTGTAGGGTATTTGGAAGTGTTTTGAACAGACACAAATGTGGGGGGGGCAGCATTGCTGGTGGATACTTAACTTGCTGTGCAACAATACAAGATGCTTGAATCTATAATTTCTTTTTCTTCTGGTCTGTAGGATTTTTTTTCTTAAGAAGCTACTATTATTCTAATGGATTTTCTTTTATGTGTAACTTGACATTTTTCCTCACCATCTTAGTATTCTTTCTTTCACCTTAACATTTGACAATTTGAATATAATATGCCTTAGAAAAGTTATTTTTTTGGTTGGTCTGATTGGAGTTCTCTCAAAGTCTTGTCTATTTTCATCTCTTCCAAGTATTCCTACAATATAAATGATATTCCATGTGGTCCATAGGCTTTCTTCATTTTTATTTGTTAAGCAAATTTTCATTATATATATATATATGAAGTGTGGTGTGTGCATGTTGATTCTCAATCATTCTCATGACAAATCTCATTTGGCAGTAGTTCAGCAATATATTTAAGTTGACTATGTTATTGTCTCACAAAGATTAAAATTCCTTTTAAAAAGTTACTGATTTCAAGTTTCTACCATATTCTTTTGCTTCATATACAAACATTTTATTTATGTATATATATATATAAATGCACACATGCTTTTTTGAAAGCAGGGGTGGGTATATTAATATTATATAATATGGTCCTGAGAGAGATTATAAAATAAGGAAATAAAGGTACATTATGTAAGGAGTATAATTCATGAAGATATTTATAAATATATATATATATATCAAAATGGCACTCACCTTTTGTTTACTAGGTGTATACTAACTTCCACATCTGAGAAATAGTATGTGGTATTTGTCTTTCTGTGTCTGACTTTTATTTTACTTAGCATAATGATTTCTTTTTTTTTTTTTCATTTTCGATTATCTTAATATACAGAAGATCAGCCTAGCATACCTTAAGTAAGTATTTCAACAGTTTGCTCCCACACAGAAACATAAAGTGAAAAATAATAGATGATTTTTTTAAATGATGATGAAATCAGATCAGACCTATTGTCATGCTTAATCCCAGTGAGAGTCAAGTTGGGAATTGATAATTTTTTTTTTTTACAGAAGATCAGTTTAGTGTACATTAAGTAAAGATTTCAATCATTTGCACCCCCATAGAAACACAAAGTGAAATATACTGTTTGAGTACTCGTTATAGCATTAAGCCTCAGTGTACAGCACGTTAAGGACAGAGATCCTACATGAGGAGTAAGTGCACAGTGACTCCTGCCGTTGACTTCACAAATTGACACTCCTGTTTATGGCATCAGTAATCTCCCTATGCACCAGTTATGAGTTTCCAAGGCTATGGAAGCCCCTTGAGTTCTCCGACTCTTATCTTGTTTAGACACGGTCATAGTCAAAGTGGAGGTTCTCTCCTCCCTTCAGAGAAAGGCACCTCCCTCTTTGAAGACCTGTTCTTTCCACTGGGATCTCACTCACAGAGATCTTTTTGCCTGAGTGTCTTGGCTTTCCATGCCTGAAATACTCTCATGGGCTTTTCAGCCAGATCCGAGTGCCTTCAGGGCTGATTCTGAGGCCAGAGTGCTATTTAGGACATCCGCCATTCTATGAGTCTGCTGAGTATCTCACTTCCCATGCTGGACCACTCTCCCCTTTATCCATTCTATCGGTTGGTGTCAGCAGATACTAGACTTGCCCATGTGCTCCCCTTGACTCTCAGTCCTTTCATTATGATCAATTGTGAACTGAAATTGATCACCTGGAATAGCGAGATGGCATTGGCACATTAGCATAATGATTTCTAGTTCCATCTTTTTTGTTGCAAACATCAGAATTTCTTTATACTTTTGTGGCATAATATTCCATTATGTATGTATACCATATTTTCTTTAAAGATTAAATAATTATTAAAATTCTAAATGTTCACATTCTATGTCATAAAGATTAATTTCCTTCTCAGATCTCAACAATCTAATTTCTGATTCTTTCCCCTAAACAAGTGTTACTAGTTTCTTGTGTTACATTTTAGAACAGATATAAATATGTATACACATATGTACACACTTTAAAGGATATTTAGATTGTTGGCATTTTTCTACTATAGACAAATCTACACCATACTATCTTTTTTTAGAAAGCTTTATTTAATGAATATAAATTTCACAGGTATAGCTTTTGGAATATAGCAGTTCTTCCCCCTATACTCGCCCTCCCACTCTCAAACCATCCCAATCCTACTCCCTCTCCTGTCCCATTCTTCATTAAGATTCATTTTCAATTATCTTTATGTATAGAAGATCATCTCTATACTAAGTAAAGATTTCAACAGTTTGTACCCACACAAACACACAAAGTATAAATTACTGTTTGAAGAAAAGTTTTCCCATTAATTCTCATTGTGCAACTCATTAAGGACAGGGGTCAGTTCACAGTGACTCCTGTTGTTGATTTAACAACTGACACTCTTATTTATGATGTCAGTGATCACCCAAGGCTTTTGTCATGAGCTGCTAAGGCTATGGAAGCTTTCTGAGTTCACAAACTGTCATTTTGACAAGACCATAAGCAAAGTGGAAGCTCTCTCCACCTTTCAGAGAAAAGTACATCCTTCTTTGATGGCCCCTTCTTTTTTTTTAAGATTTTATTTATTTTATTTTGAGAGACAGCATTACAGACAGTGAGAGGGAGAGACAGAGAGAAAGGTCTTCCTTCCATTGGTTCACTCCCCAAATGGCTGCAAAGGCTGGAGTTGCGCCAATCCGAAGCCAGGAACCAGGAGTTTCTTCCATGTCCATCATGTGGGTGCAGGGGCCCAGGGACTTGGGCCATCTTCTACTGCTTTCCCAGGCCATAGCAGAGAGCTGTATTGGAAGTGGAGCAGCCGGGACTAGAACCAGCACCCAAATGGGATGCCAGCGCCACAGGCAGAGGATTAACCTAGTATGCCACAGCACTGGCCCCGATGTCCCCTTCTTTCCACTGTGATCTCACTCACAGAGATACTTCATGTAGATTATTTTTTTGCCATAGTGTTTTGGCTTTCCATGCCTGAAATGTTGTCATGGGCTTTTCAGCCGGATCAGAATGCTTAAGGGCCAATTCTGAAGTCAGAGTGCTATTTAGGGCATTTATCATTCTGAGTCTGCTGTGCATCATGCTATCTTATAAGTCATTTCACACACATACACACAAAAGCAGGGGAAATGCACATTATATTTACAATGTATTCCCATGAACTTAAAAGTATCTATCATCTATCTATCTATCTATCTATCTATCTATCTTCTATCTATATTTATTTACTTGAGAGGCAGAGAGAGAGACAGAGAGAGGGAGAGAAAAAACAAGAGAATTTGCATACACTAGTTTACTCTCAAAATACCTGAAACAGCTGGGACTAGGCCAGGACTGAAACTGGGAGCCTGGAATTCAATTGGTTCTTCTGCATGGGTGACAAGGACCTGATTATTTGAGCCATCACTGCAGCAGTGTGCACGTTAGCAGGAACATAGCACTGAGAGCAGAGCAAGGTCTTGAAATCAAGCACTCTGAATCAGGGCATGCCCATTTTAACTGGTATCTTCCCCCCCTGCAAGAAATCTTTTATTTAAGGATATAAACTTCATGCATTTCATAAGTACAATTTTGGGAATATAGTAATTGTTCCCACCATACCTGCCCTCCCACCCACCCTGCCATCCCTTCTCTTCCCTCTCCAATTCCCAGTCCCATTCTCTACTAAGATTCGTTTTATTAACTTCATACACAGAAGTCCAACTCCATGCTAAGTCAAGAACTTAACAATTTGCACACACACACGCAAAACTTAACTGGTATCTTAACTGTTATACCAAATGTTTGAACCATCCCCACACTGGAATTTTTGAAGTACCATCAAATGTGAAAATACATCTCTAAGGAGAATTCTCATGAGTGGAATTTCCCATAAGATATTTTTAGTTTTAAAAGAGCTCTTCATGCTTTCTCTTGTTTTTGTTGTATATATGTGGTTAGTCTCATTCTATGGGATTTATGGAATGAAGGGTGATTGGGTATTTATTTTTAGTTATGTTTACCCAGAAGTGGCGTTTCCTTTTTATATCTCTTTCCTATAGCATCTTATTTTTATTTCATGTTTATAGCATATTCTTTATTTTATTCATGCTTTTGACAAGATTTAGTTTATTCATGATGTTTCCTTGAAGAGTCTCTTTCATCTGTTTTGCTTATTGGTTTCCCTTCCTTTCTTCAAGAATGGAAGTTTTTTTCAAATGTCTGCTGACCTTCAGTTGTTTGCTTATGTAAAAGTAGGGGGTGACTAAACAAAAATGGGGTGCTCTGAGCATGTGAGTAGAGTCCAGAAATTGTGGTTCCCCTTTGAATGGTATCACTGGAATTTTTAAAACATTAATTTTTAACTTACAATGTCAGTATGTTTAGATGTTTCCTGGGCCACTCAAATTCTATGTTGGAGATACAGTCATATAATTTCCTACCTGAAAGAAATTTGGGTCCTGGAGCTGAATGGGAGAAGAAGCCAGTCACCTTATTTTCTTTACATATTCTCTTGTGTTCACAGCACCTCACCTTCACTGGGCATCCCTAGTCCTGGCACTGAGTTTCATCATCCCCAGAGAATTAGTCTATTTTCTGTGAGGTGAAGGCAAGATCCTTTGCTGTGGAGCAGGGAGGACCTGTGCATCAATGTACTTCTTTAGAAGACTTTCAAGCAATCCATTTTTTCTCATCCTCACCATCTTATATCAATACTTTCTACCCGACCAATTCTTGAGACCTCCGACCTGTTTATGACCACTGTTCTCTTTGTCCACCTCCAGCATAGAACTCCAGCCATACAGTTTTATAAGTCAGTTATCACCCATCCATCTACTTCAAATTTCAAAAAAGCTCACCTTTTTATTGTTGTCCTATCTTCTGTTTTCAGTATATTTGAGATTACTCTCATTTTAGAGAGATTTTTGGAGCCAGTGGTGACTGAATATGTGCAATCAGCCATGTTAAGCAAGAAGCTGAGTTTTCTTTGTATATCCAGGGTCTCCAGGACAGGATCTTGAAGATAATCTCTAAAAAACCCCAGGCTAGGGAGATGAAAAACTGTGGATATTCTTAAGACAAATCTTCTCTTCTCTTCCTGACAGACACAATTCTTCTGCAAATATGGCTGATGTGTGTAATTCTTTATTCAATTCATTCTACTCCTCTTTCTTTTTTTTTTTGACAGGCAAAGTGGACAGTGAGAGAGAAAGAGACAGAGAGAAAGGTCTTCCTTCCGTTGGTTCACCCCCAAATGGCTGCTATGGCCAGTGCACTGCGCTGATCCGAAGCCAGGAGCCAGGTGCTTCCTCCTGGTCTCCCATGTGGGTGCAGAGCCCAAGCACTTGGGCCATCCTCCACTGCCTTCCCAGGCCACAGCAGAGATCTAGACCGGAAGAGGAGCAACCGGGACAGAATTCGGCACCCCAACCGGGACTAGAATCCAGGGTGCTGGTGCTGCAGGCAGAGGATTAACCTAGTGAGCGCTGGCCTCTACTCTTAATCTTTGTAAAAAAAAATATGTCCTGAGAGGTTTCTTGTAGCAGACTATGCCTTTGCTTCTGCTTAGACAATCTAGCAATATTCATTTTGTACCTTGCTTTGGAAGGAGACTTTCTGATTCATGCTTACAAATGTCTTTTTTTTTTTTTTTGGACAGGCAGAGTGGACAGTGAGAGAGATAGAAAGGTATTCCTTTTCCGTTAGTTCACCCCCCAATGGCTGCTGCAGCCGGCATGCTATGGCCGGCGCACCACACTGATCCGAAGCCAGGAGCCAGGTGCTTCTCCTGGTCTCCCATGAGGGTGCAGGGCCCAAGAATCTGGGCCATCCTCCACTGCACTCCCAGGCCACAGCAGAGAGCTGGACTGGAAGAGGAGCAACCGGGACAGAATCCAGTGCCCCAACTGGGACTAGAACCTGGGGTGCCGGCACAGCAGGCGAAGGATTAGCCTATTGAGCCGCGGTGCTGGCCACAAACGTCCTTTCTCTACGCTCTCTTTCATCCTGTTCATGCTTGAAACATGAGCAATGCTCCAGTGCTGTCAGCTACCATCAATTTTAAACTCTTAAACATTGCTTATGTTACCGCATTCAATCTTTGGTATCACCCTATAAGATAGTATCACAGCATAAATAAGATAAATGAGGTAATTGAGGTTCAGAAAGGTTATGGAAGGTGTCCAGTTAACATAGCTGATAAATATCTCTGCTGCTTGAATACTTCTGAAAAAGCAAATCCTTGAATGAGGCTGGAGTAGAGTTTCACAGGAGAAGCAACTATGAGGACTGGAAAATAGAGCTTTCACAGAAGAGACAGAAGCAATCCCTCTAGCAACAAATATCTTAAAATTCACTTTTCAAATGGGTGCAGAAAATCCAAAAACAGCCACTTGAATCTTTGTTCCAGAGTTTTTTTTCTTAAAAGAGCACATGGTTTTCACTTCAAACCATCTAACATTTAAAGAGGACAATAGGGAAAAGTTGTGATGTTCTTACTAGTGTAGCACTAAATACAAGCCTTTTGTTTCCAGATGCCAAACTGCGCTCCCCTCTAGGAACAATGACCTGGGCAGGAAACCAGACTCTCATCTCCCACTTCATCCTCCTGGGCCTATTTAACTACTCACCACTGCATCTCTTCCTCTTTTCCATCATCATGGTCATGTTTCTGGTGGCCCTCTCTGGCAATGGGCTCATGATGTTCCTCATCAATGTAGACTCCCGCCTGCACAGTCCCATGTACTTTTTCCTCAGCTGGCTGTCTCTCATGGACCTCATGCTCGTGTCTACCATTGTGCCGCGCATGGCTGCGGATTTCCTCCTTGGCGGTGGCCTTATCTCCTTCACTGGCTGTGGACTCCAGATACTCTTTTTTCTCACACTCCTGGGGGATGAATGCTTCCTGCTTGCCTTCATGGCCTATGACCGATACGTGGCCATCAGCAACCCCCTGAGGTACTCGGTAGTCATGAGCCAGCGAACCTGCTGGCTCATGGTGGCAGGGTCCTGGCTCTTTGGCCTTGTGGATGGCCTAATCCAGGCCATCTTCACTCTCCGCTTCCCATATTGTAGCTCCCAGGAGATTGACCACTTCTTTTGTGAAGTTCCAGCTGTGCTCAAGCTGGCCTGTGCTGATACCTCTCTCTATGAGACCATGATCTATGTCTGCTGTGTCCTCATGCTGCTCTTGCCCTTTGCTGTTATCTCTGCCTCTTACCTGCGCATCCTGGCGGCTGTATTGCGCATGCACTCCACTGAGGGCCGGAAGAAGGCCTTTACTACTTGCTCCTCCCACATGATAGTGGTCTCTCTCTTCTATGGGGCTGCTATGATCACCTACATGAGGCCCCAGGCCTACCACTCCTCCAAACAGGACAAGGTAGTCTCTGCTTTCTACACCATGATCACTCCCATGCTTAATCCTCTTATCTACAGTCTGAGGAACAAGGAAGTGGCTGGGGCGCTGAGAAAACTCCTAGGAAGAGGTTCCTGTGGTGGCGGTCAGGGCTAGAATGGCACTAGCATCTGAAGGTGTGGGCTCTGTGGCCTGGGAACCTGGAAAGTCCAACTGTAATTTGGAGAAGCAAATGTGTTCTACTGGGGAGAAAACTGCTCTTTGACCAGAGTTAACCAGGTTAACACATCAATTCAATCCATTATCTTCATGCTTAGTGTGGGCAATGTGGAAGGAAGGTTTTGGTGTAACACAGAAGCAGGATCCTCAGCTGCTGACAGCACTCAATTGTATTCTTCTCCAGGAATTACCTTTGGCTGAGGAGAGCCACCCTGCCCAAAAGCATACTGACTTGCTACGGACTACCTGATTCCACCAATGATGAGTGAAGAGCATAAAGGCCTGGCCATCTGCCTCAGTTTGACCCTGAATGGCTACTACATCCCCAGGACTCCTACAGGTTCCTCTGAGGCATGAGAGGCAATTTCTTCCTGTGTCCACTTGTATTTCTCTAAGTCTTCTCCTGCACTATATGTTTTGATCTCTAGAGCACTTGCTAATAAACTTCTTACATACAAAGTGTGTCTCATTCTTCTTCTGGAAACTCTGACCTAGACATTCAGAAATTCAGGAATGATGGTAGAAAGGGAAGACTAGAGATGTCCTGCTTGGGGGGCGAGGGGTAGGGAGGAGCTGATAAGTATTTCTAAAAACATGAAGATATTTCTGATTTTTGGATGAAAATGGTGTGATCCACTCATACATCATAAGTTTCTCTCCTTAAAACATACAAAGGCATTCAAAATGCTCTTGGAATAGGCATGTTGTGAAAAAGTATGGGGGCTAATGTTGTGGCACAGAGCGTTAAGCCTCCATTTGCACTGCTTGAATCCAACATGGGAACAGTTCAAGTCCTGGCTTCTCACTTCTTTTTTTTTAACTTTTATTTAATAAATACAAATTACCTTTCTTTGAAAGGAGGAGAGAACTTTCACTAGACAATGATTTTCTCTAAATAAGATTGAAGTCGGCGAACCCAAAAGGCCTCCATAGCATTGGAAACTCATGAAAAGAGCCGAGGGAGATTACTGATGCCATAAAAAATAGTGGCAATTTGTTTTTTTTTTTAAGAACTATTATCATGTTTAATCCCAGTGAGAGTCAAGTTGGGAATTGATAATTTCTTTTTTTTTTTACAGAAGAGCAGTTTAGTATACATTAAGTAAAGATTTCAACAGTTTGCACCCCCATAGAAACACAAAGTGAAATATACTGTCTGAGTACTCGTTATAGCATTAAGTCTCAATGTACAGCACATTAAGGACAGAGATCCTACATGAGGAGTAAGTGCACAGTGACTCCTGTTGTTGACTTTACAAATTGACACTCCTGTTTATGGCATCAGTAATCTCCCTATGCACCAGTCATGAGTTTCCAAGTCTATGGAAGCCCCTTGAGTTCTCCGACTCTTATCTTGTTTAGACAAGGTCATAGTCAAAGTGGAGGTTCTCTCCTCCCTTCAGAGAAAGGTACTCCTTCTTTGAAGACCTGTTCTTTCCACTGGGATCTCACTCACAGAGATCTTTCATTTAGGTGTTTGTTCCCCCAGAGTGTCTTGGCTTCCCATGCCTGAAATACTCTCATGGGCTTTTCAGCCAGATCCGAATGCCTTAAGGGCTGATTCTGAGGCCAGAGTGCTGTTTAGGACATCTGCCATTCTATGAGTCTGCTGAGTATCTCGCTTCCCATGTTGGATCACTCTCCCCTTTATTTATTCTATCGGGTAGTATTAGCAGGTACTAGACTTGTTTATGTGCTCCCTTCGACTCTTAGTCCTTTCATTATGATCAATTGTGAACTGAAATTGATCACTTGGAATAGTGAGATGGCATTGGTACATGCCACCTTGATGGGATTGAATTGGAGTCCCCTGGTATGTTTCTAACTCTACCATTTGGGGCAAGTCAGCTTGAGCATGTCCCAAATTGTACATCTCTTCCCTCTCTTATTCCCACTCTTATGTTTAACAGGGATCACATTTCAGTTAAATTTCAATACTTAAGAATAACTGTGTATTAATTACAGAATTAAACCAGTCATATTAAGTAGAACAGACAAAAAAACTACTAAGAGGGATAATGTATTAAGTTGTTCATTAACGGTCAGGGCTATGCTAATCAAGTCATCATTGCCTCTTTTCTTTCCTGTTTCTTTTTAAGTAGAGAAGCTTCTCATTTTGATGTAATCTAAGATCTTAATTTTAGCTTTGACTGCCTAAGCCTCTAGAATCTTTTCCAATAAGTCTCTGCCTTTGCCTATTTCTTGCAGTTTCTCCAATTTTCTCTAATAATATGATCGTGTAGGTCTTTAATCCATGTTGAGTGGATTTTTGTGTAAGGTATAAGGTAGGGGTCTTGCTTCATGCTTCTATACATGGAAATCCAGATTTTTTTTTACTTTTATTTAATGGATATAAATTTCCAAAGTACCACTTATGGATTACAATGGCTTCCCCCCCATACCATCCCTCCCACCCACAACCCTCCCCTTTCCCACTCCCTCTCCCCTTCCATTCACATCAAGATTCATTTTAGATTATCTTAATATACAGAAGATCAGTTTAGCATACATTAAGTAAGGATTTCAACAGTTTGCTCCCACACAGAAACATAAAGTGAAAAATAATAGATGATTTTTTTAAGTGATGATGAAATCAGATCAGACCTATTGTCATGTTTAATCCCAGTGAGAGTCAAGTTGGGAGTTGATAATTTCTTTTTTTTTTTTTTACAGAAGATCAGTTTAGTATGCATTAACTAAAGATTTCAACAGTTTGCACCCCCATAGAAACACAAAGTGAAATATATTGTTTGAGTACTCGTTATAGCATTAAATCTCAATACACAGCACATTAAGGACAGAGATCCTACATGAGGAGTAAGTGCACAGTGACTCCTGTTGTTGACTTTACCAATTGACACTCCTGTCTAGGGCATCAGTAATCTCCCTATGCACCAGTCATGAGTTTCCAAGGCTATGGAAGCCCTCTGAGTTCTCCGACTCTTTTCTTGTTTAGACAAGGTCATAGTCAAAGTGGAGGTTCTCTCCTCCCTTCAGAGAAAGGTACCTCCTTCTTTGAAGACCTGTTCTTTCCACTGGGATCTCACTCACAGAGATCTTTTGCCAGAGTGTCTTGGCTTTCCATGCCTGAAATACTCTCATGGGCTTTTCAGCCAGATCCGAATGCCTTAAGGGCTGATTCTGAGGCCAGAGTGCTGTTTAGGACATCTGCCATTCTATGAGTCTGCTGAGTATCTCGCTTCCCATGTTGGATCACTCTCCCCTTTATTTATTCTATCGGGTAGTATTAGCAGGTACTAGACTTGTTTATGTGCTCCCTTTGACTCTTAGTCCTTTCATTATGATCAATTGTGAACTGAAATTGATCACTTGAAATAGTGAGATGGCATTGGTACATGCCACCTTGATGGGATTGAATTGGAGTCCCCTGGTATGTTTCTAACTCTACCATTTGGGGCAAGTCAGCTTGAGCATGTCCCAAATTATACATCTCTTCCCTCTCTTATTCCCACTCTTATGTTTAACAGGGATCACATTTCAGTTAAATTTCAATACTTAAGAATAACTGTGTATTAATTACAGAATTAAACCAGTCATATTAAGTAGAACAGACAAAAAACTACTAAGAGGGATAATGTATTAAGTTGTTCATTAACAGTCAGGGCTATGCTGATCAAGTCACCGTTTCTCATAGTGTCCATTTCACTTCAGGAGGTTTCCTTTTTGGTGTTCACTCAGTTGTCACCGATCAGGGAGAACATATGGTATTTGTCCCTTTGGGACTGGCTTATTTCACTCAGCATGATGTGTTCCAGATTCCTCCATTTTGTTGCAAATGACTGGATTTCGTTGTTTCTTACTGCGGTATAGTATTCTAAAGAGTACATATCCAATAATTTCTTTATCCAGTCTACCGTTGATGGGCATTTAGGTTGGTTCCAGGTCTTGGCTATTGTGAATTGAGCTGCAATAAACATTAGGGTGTAGACCGCTTTTTTGTTTGCCAATTTCATTTCCTTTGGGTAAATTCCAAGGAGTGGGATGGCTGGGTTGAATGGTAGGGTTATCTTCAGGTTTCTGAGGAATCTCCAGACTGACATCCATAGTGGCTTGACCAGTTTGCATTCCCACCAACAGTGGGTTAGTGTCCCTTTTTCCCCACATCCTCGCCAACATCTGTTGTTGGTAGATTTCTGCATGTGAGCCATTCTAACCGGGGTGAGGTGAAACCTCATTGTGCTTTTGATTTGCATTTCCCTGATTGCTAATGACCTTGAACATTTTTTCATGTGCCTGTTGGCCATTTGGATTTCCTCTTTTGAAAAATGTCTATTGAGGTCCTTGGCCCATCTCTTAAGTGGGTTGTTGGTTTTGTTTTTGTGGAGTTTCTTGATCTCATTGTAGATTCTGGTTATTAACCCTTTATCTGTTGCATAGTTTGCAAATATTTTTTCCCATTCTGTCGGTTGTCTCTTCACTCTCCTGACTGTTTCTTTTGCAGTACAGAAACTTCTCAATTTGATGCAATCCCAATAGTTGATTTTGGCTTTGACTGCCTGTGCCTCCCGGGTCTTTTCCAGAAATTCTTTGCCTGTGCCAATATCTTGAAGGGTTTCTCCAATGTTCTCTAGTAACTTGATGGTGTCAGGTCGTAGATTTAGGTCTTTAATCCATGTTGAGTGGATTTTTGTGTAAGGTGTAAGGTAGGGGTCTTGCTTCATGATTCTGCATGTGGAAATCCAATTTTCCCAGCACCATTTATTGAATAGACTGTCCTTTTCCAGAAATTAGTTTTAGATCCTTGATCAAATATAAGTTGGTTGTATATGTTTGGGTTGATTTCTGGTGTTTCTATTCTGTTCCATTGGTCTATCCATCTGTTTCTGTACCAGTACCATGCTGTTTTGATTACAACTGCCCTGTAGTATGTCCTGAAATCTGGTATTGTGATGCCTCCGGCTTTGTTTTTGTTGTACAAGATTGCTTTAGCTATTCGAGGTCTCTTGTGCCTCCATATGAATTTCAGCACCATTTTTCCCAGATCAAAGAAGAAGGTCTTTGGTATCTTGATTGCTATTGCATTGAATCTATAAATTGCTTTTGGGAGAATGAACATTTTGATGATATTGATTCTTCCAATCCATGAGCATGGAAGATTTTTTCATTTCTCGGTATCCTCTTCCATTTCTTTCTTTAAGGTTTTGTAATTTTCATCGTAGAGATCTTTAACATCCTTGGTTAAGTTTATTCCAAGGTATTTGATTGTTTTTGTAGCTATTGTGAATGGGATTGATCTTAGAAGTTCTTCCTCAGCCATGGCATTGTCTGTGTATACGAAGGCTGTTGATTTTTGTGCATTGATTTTATATCCTGCTACTTTGTCAAACTCTTCTATGAGTTCCAATAATCTCTTCGTAGAGTTCTTTGGGTCCCCTAAATAAAGAATCATGTCATCTGCAAAGAGGGTTAGTTTGAGTTCTTCCTTCCCAATTTGTATCCCTTTAATTTCTTTTTCTTGCCTAATAGCTCTGGCTAGAACTTCCAGAACTATATTGAATAGCAGTGGTGAGAGTGGGCATCCCTGTCTGGTACCAGATCTCAGTGGAAATGCTTCCAACTTTTCCCCATTCAACAGGATGTTGGCTGTGGGTTTTTCATAGATTGCTTTGATTGTATTGAGGAATGTTCCTTCCAAACCCAGTTTGCTTAGAGTTTTCATCATGACTGGTTGTTGTATTTTATCAAATGCTTTCTCGGCATCTATTGAGATAATCATATGGTTTTTCTTCTGCAGTCTGTTAATGTGGTGTATCACATTGATTGTCTTGCGCACATTAAACCATCCCTGCATACCAGGGATAAATCCCACTTGGTCTGGGTGGATGATCTTTCTGATGTGTTGTTGCATTCTATTGGCGAGAATTTTATTGAGGATTTTTGCATCTATGTTCATCAGGGATATTGGTTTA
Source organism: Oryctolagus cuniculus (assembly GCF_964237555.1). Taxonomy (NCBI): domain Eukaryota; kingdom Metazoa; phylum Chordata; class Mammalia; order Lagomorpha; family Leporidae; genus Oryctolagus; species Oryctolagus cuniculus. The sequence goes on from NC_091445.1 coordinate 34,733,304, forward strand.
TAATTCTCTTTCAGTGCTGCATCTTTCTCTGGCTTAGTGATTAAGTTGATGCTGGCTTCATAGAAAGAATTTGGGAGGATTCCATCTTTTTTGATTGTTCTGAATTGTTTGAGAAGAATTGGAGTTAGTTCTTCTTTAAATGTCTGGTAGAATTCAGCAGTGAATCCATCTGGTCCTGGGCTTTTCTGTGTTGGGAGGGCCTTTATTACTGTTTCAATTTCTGTCTCAGTTATGGGTCTGTTTAGGTTTTCGATGTCTTCCTGGTTCAATTTAGGTAGGTTGCATGTGTCCAGGAATCTATCCATTTCTGATAGGTTTCCCTGTTTGCTGGCATACAAGTCCTTGTAGTAATTTCTGATGATTCTTTTTATTTCTGTGGTGTCTGTTGTTACATTTCCTTTTTCATCTCTGATTTTATTGATTTGGGTCTTTTCTTTTTTTAGTTAGTTGGGCCAATGGGGTGTCAATTTTGTTTATTTTTTCAAAAAACCAGCTCCTCGTTTGGCTGATTTTTTGTAATGTTTTTCTTGATTCAATCCTGTTGATTTCTTCTCTGATTTTAATTATTTCTCTTCTCCTACTAGATTTGGGTCTGGTTTGCTGTAGGTTTTCTAGACCCTTGAGGTGAATTGAAAGCTCATCTATTTGGTGCCTTTCCAATTTCTTGATGTAGGCACCTATTGATATAAACTTTCCTCTTAACACTGCTTTTGCTGCGTCCCATAAGTTTTGGTATGTTGTGCTGTTATCCTTATTTACTTCCAGAAAGTTTTTGATTTCTCTTTTGATTTCTTCTATGACCCATTGTTCATTCAGGAGCATGTTGTTAAATCTCCATGTGTTTGCGTATGCTCTAGGGATTTCTGAGTTGCTAAGGAAATCCAGTTTTCCCAGCACCATTTATTAAATAGACTGTCCTTATTCCAGGGATTGGTTTTAGATCCTTGATCAAATATAAGTTGCCTGTGGACGTTGGTTTGATTTCTGGTGTTTCCTCTCTGTTTCATTGGTATATCCATGTTTCTGTACCCGTAGCATGCTGTTTTGATTACAACTGCCCTGTAGTGTGTCCTGAAATCTGGTATTGTGATTCCTCTGGTTCTGTTTTTGTTGTGCAAGATTGCTTTAGATATTTGAGGTCTCCTGTGCCTCCACTGGAATTTCAGCATCATTTTTTCTAGATCTGAGAAAAGTGTCCTTGGTATTTTGATTGGTATCACATTGCATCTATAAATTGCTTTTGGGAGAATGGACATTTTGATGATGTTGATTCTTCCAATCCATGAGCATGGAAGATTTTTCCAATTCTGGTAACCTCTTCTATTTCTTTCTTTAACATTGTGTAATTCTCATTGTAGATATTTGTGCATTCATTTTATATCCTTCTATTTGTCATACTCTTCTGTGAGTTCCAATAGTCTCTTAGTAGAGTTCTTTGGATCCCCTAAATAAACAATCATATCATCTGCAAAGAGGGTTAGTTTGAGTTCTTCCTTCCCAATTTGTATCCCTTTAATTTCTTTTTCTTGCCTAATAACTCTGGCTAGAACTTCCAGAACTATATTGAATAGCAGTGGTGAGAGTGGACATCCCTGTCTGGTACCAGATCTCAGTGGAAATGCTTCCAACTTTTCCCCATTCAACAGGATGCTGGTCGTGGGTTTTTCATAGATTGCTTTGATTGTATTGAGGAATGTTCCTTCCAAACCCAGTTTGCTTAGAGTTTTCATCATGACTGGTTGTTGTATTTTATCAAATGCTTTCTCGGCATCTATTGAGATAATCATATGGTTTTTCTTCTGCAGTCTGTTAATGTGGTGTATCACATTGATTGTCTTGTGCACATTAAACCATCCCTGCATACCAGGGATAAATCCCACTTGGTCTGGGTGGATGATCTTTCTGATGTGTTGTTGCATTCTATTGGCCAGAATCTTATTGAGAATTTTTGCATCTATGTTCATCAGGGATATTGGTCTATAATTCTCTTTCAATGATGCATCTTCTTCTTACTTAAGGATTAAGGTGATGCTGGCTTCACAGAAAGAATTTGGGAGGATTCCATCTTTTTTGATTGTTCTGAATTGTTTGAGAAGAATTGGGGTTAGTTGTTCTTTGAATGTCTGATAGAATTCAGCAGTGAATCCATCTGGTCCTGGGCTTTTCTTTGTTGGGAGGGCCTTTATTACTGTTTCAATTTCTGTCTCAGTTATGGGTCTGTTTAGGTTTTCGATGTCTTCCTGGTTCAATTTAGGTAGATTGCATGTGTCCAGGAATCTATCCATTTCTGATAGGTTTCCCTGTTTGCTGGCATACAAGTCCTTGTAGTAATTTCTGATGATTCTTTTTATTTCTGTGGTGTCTGTTGTTACATTTCCTTTTTCATCTCTGATTTTATTGATTTGGGTCTTTCTCTTCTTTTTTTTTAGTTAGTTGGGCCAATGATGTGCCAATTTTATTCATTTTTCAAAAAATTGGCTCTTCCTTATGTTGATTTTTTGTAATTTTTTTTCATTCAGTCTGGTTGATTTCTTCTCTGATTTTAATGATTTCTCTTTCCTACTAGATTTGGGTTTGGTTTGCTGCAGTTTTTCTAGGTCTTTGATATGCACTGAAACGTCTTTTATTTGTTGACTTCCAATTTCTTGATGTAGGCACCTGTTGCTATAAACTTATCTCTTAATACTTCTTTTGCCATATCCCAAAAGTTTTGATATGTTGTACTGTTGTCCTTGTTTACTTCCAGAAATCTTGATTCCTCTTTTGATTTCTTCTATGACCCAGTGTTCATTCAGCAGCGTGTCATTCAATCTCCATGTGTTTGCATATGCTCTAGGGATTCCTGAGTTGCTAATTTCCAGCTTCATTCCACTGTGGTCTGAGAAGCTGCATGGTATGATTCTAATTCTTTTGAATTTGCTGAGATTGCTTTATGGCCTAGTATATGGTCAATCCTAGAGAAGGTTCCATGCACTGCTGAGAAGAATGTAAATTCTCTAAATGTAGGATTTAAAGTTCTGTAGATATCTGTTAGATCTGTTTGGGCAATAGTGTCAATTAAATCTGCTCTTTCCTTGTTGATCTTCTGTCCAGATTATCTCTCTATTTCTGAGAGTGGAGTATTGAAGTCCCCCAGTACTATTGTATTGGAATCTAAGTCTCCCTTTAAGTCCCTTAACATATCTTTTAAATAAATAGGTGCCGCATAATTAGGTGCATATACTTTTATAATAGTTACATCTTCTTGTTGAATTGAACCCTTAATCATTATATAGTGCCTCTCTTCATCTCTCTTAACAGTTTTTGTGTTAAAGTTTATTTTGTGTGATATTAATATGGCTACACCTGCTTTTTTTGGTTTCTGTTGCATGGAATATCTTTTTCAAGCCTTTCACTTTCAGTCTGTATGCATCATTGTTGGAAAGATAGGTTTCTTGTATGCAGCAAATTTATGGGTTTTGTTCCTTAACCCATTCAGCCATTCTGTTTCTTTTAACTGGCCAGTTCAGGCCATTAACGTTCATTGTGACTATTGATAAGTAGTAACTTTGCCCTCCCATTTTCCCAAAGATATTTTCTAATGTATGCTTTGAACTTCCTTGGATCTTTCACTGGTAGGTTTTCTTCCTTTACCTTCTTTCATATTGATGACTGTGTTTCTGTGTTTTTGTGTGTAGCACATCTTTAAGCATTTTTTGCATGGCTGGAAGAGTGGTGACATATTATTTCAATTTCTGTTTGCTATGAAAGGTCTTTGTTTCACCTTCATTCATAAATGTGAGCTTTGCAGGATATAATATTCTGGGCTGGCAGTTTTTCTCTCTTAGTACCTGGGCTATATCTCACCATTCCCTCCTAGCCTGTAGTGTTTCTGATGAGAAGTCTGCTGTGAGTCTAATTGGAGATCCTCTGAGAGTAATCTGATGTTTCTCTCTTGTACTTTATAGGATCTTTATGTTTCACTGTGGAGAGTTTAATTACAATGTGTCGTAGTGAGGATCTCTTTTGGTCATGTTTACTGGGGGTTCTATGAGCCTCCTGCACTAGGATGTCTCTGTCCTTCTCCAAACCCAGAAAGTTCTCTGCTAGAATCTCACTGAAAAGGCCTTCTTTTTTTACATTTAAAGCTTTATTTAGTGAGAAAGATGCATAGGAGAGTGAGAGCTTTATTAAGAGAGAAGTAAATCAGGGTACATACCAAGCACCAGGAACCAGCCACGTGGATAAGCATCTAGGCCAGGAAGCATAGAGCACATGGCCTGAAGGCCATGCACCCTGGAGGCTTAGGGCTACAGCAAGCCCAATCGTGGCAAGAGGCCAGGGAAAAAGAGAAGTGGCTCGGACACAGCATGTCATAGGCTTATTTTAAAATTTTTTTAACTTTTATTTAATGTATATAATTTCCAAAGTACAGCTTATGGATTTCAATGGCTCCCCCCCTTAACTTCCCTCCCACCCACAACCTTCCCCTTTCCCTCTCCCTCCCCCCTTCCATTCACATTAAGATTCATTTTCGATTCTCTTAATATACAGAAGATCAGTTTAGTATACATTAAGTAAAGATTTCAACAGTTTGCTCCCACATAGAAACACAAAGTGAAAAATACTGTTTGAGTACTAGTTATAGCATTAAATCACACTGTACAGCACATTAAGGACAGAGATCCTACATGAGGAGTAAGTGCACAATATCTCCTGTTGTTGACTTAACAAATTGACACTCTTGTTTATGGCATCAGTAATCACCCTAGGCTCTTGTCATGAGTTGTCAAAGCTATGGAAGCCTTTTGAGTTCACCAACTCTGATCATATTTAGACAAGGTCGTAGTCAAAGTGGAGGTTCTCTCCTCCCTTCAGAGAAAGGTACCTCCTTCTTTGATGACCTGTTCTTTTCACTGGGATCTCACTCATGGAGATCTTTCATGTAGAGTTTTTTTTTTTTTTTTGCCAGAGTGTTTTGGCTTTCCATGCTTGTAATACTCTCATGGGCTTTTCAGCCAGATCCGTGTGCCTTAAGGGCTGATACTGAGGCCAGAGTGAAAAGGCCTTCTAATCCTTTCCCTCTCTCTCCAAGCTTTCAGGAATTCCTAGAACTCGAATGTTGGGTTTTTTAATAGCATCCGGTATATTCCCAACAATATTTTTTAGAATTCTAATTTCCTCTTCTTTTCTTTGTTTTGACTGTATTCTCTACTGTGCTCTGTCTTCTAAGTCTGATATTCTCTCTTCTGCTTCACTCATTCTGTTTTTAAGGCTGTCTAATGTGTTTGTCATTTGATCTATTGAATTCTTCTCTGCATTATGATTTCACTATCACTGTTTCATTTTGTACTAATTGCTTCATTTCATTTTGAGTCCTCCTTAATATTTCAGTTCGTGAGAGAGATATTCTATCCTGTCCAGTAAGGATTTCTGTAGTTCAAGAATTTGTTTTTGAAAACTTCTTAATGTTCTCATCAATTTTTTGAGATCCGTTTCTTTCATTTCTTCTATCTCATCATCTTCATAATCTTGAATTGGGGTGTCTTGTTCATTTGGGGGGCATCATAATGTCTTCCTTATTCTTGTTTCCTCAGTTTCTGCGTTTGTTGCTTGGCATTGTGGAGATATTCCTTGGTTTCTTCACTGTAGTGGTTTTTCTCATTATACTATGACTCTAGATTAAGTGTACCGTCTGCTTTTGATGGATCCTTAGAGGCTTGTGATGGGTGTGGCCAGAGAGCTCTGTTTGGTTCTTCAGGGTTAAGGGCATGCCAAAGGTGACTCACCCAGGTTGTTCTCTCTCTCTCTCTCTCTCTCTCTCTCTAACTCAGAAGGGAAGTAATTCTGCACAGCTGAGCAGAATTATGGGTAGTCATTGTATGACATCTGGCCCCTATGGGTATAATATTTGTCTGCTCTGCCTTAAGGACCACACAAAGTGTCTATGCAGTCCTCCTTGTGATCTCAAATTTCTCTGCAGTCTCCCACCGGATTGCTAATGTTACTGAGTTTGTGTACTCACTGAATTCTCTCTCACACTCTCTGATTTTCACAGTCTCAGTTCATTAGCTCCACACCTTCACTAGGTCCTAACCTTCTGTTATTTTTCCCCACGAGAGTCACGTTTTTCTGCTTGGTTGATGGCAGGTGCCACTTTACGTATGTCAAAATGGTAGCTGTTCTTTGTCTTGCTTGCCTTTGTAAGCTGAGTGGAGAGAGAGGTTGTGTCAGTACTGGTCCCTTTTATTTATTTATTTTTTCTTTCCTGTAGTTAGCCTGGTGAACTTTCCCCAGCGGGGCTTCAAGCCTCATTCCCTTTAGGCTCTTTCTGCCATTTCCCCGCCAATATCTCAGGCTACTGAGATTTCGCCTCACCTCCCCTTCCAGCATTTGTACGTAGAATCCGAGGTTGGGCTCCCAAGCTATGGGTGTCCTTGCTCTCCCTGTAGGTCCTCCCTGTCTCATCCACTAGATGCGGAAGAGTTCATCTGCAATTTTTTTCCCGAGCCTTTCCCTGAAACTGTGCTACAGCTTCTTGTGTTGCTGCAACATCCTGGGCCGGAGCTGCCTCCTCGATGTGTCTCACTCCCCAGGAAAGTTTTAAATTGTACCCTTAGAAATGGGTCCATAGGAAAGTATTCACAACTATATAGATATATGGTTATAAATGTCATACCTTTCATAATTACAACTTTAGGAATATGGTGATTTTTCCCACCTTGCCCACCCTTGCACCCATACTTCTTTTTTTTTCTTTTCTTTTTTAAAGATTTTTATTTATTTATTTTACAGAGTTACATACAGTGAGAGAAAGAGACAGAGAGAAAGGTCTTTCTTCCATTGGTTCACCCCACAAATGGCTGCTATGCCTTGTGCTGCTCCAATCTGAAGGCAGGAGCCAGGCACTTCCTCCTGGTCTCCCATTCGGGTGCAGGTGCCCAAGCACTTGGGCCATCCTCTCCTGCCTTCCTGGGCCACAGCAGAGAGTTGAACTGGAATAAGAGCAACCGGGAATAGAACCCAGCGCCCATATGGCTGCCCGTGCCGCAAGCAGAGGATTAGCCAAGGGAGCCATAGCGCTGGGCCCCTTCTTTTTTTTCAACCCATGCTTCTAACTTCTCTTGCTCCTCCATCTCTTATTCATAGTCTTATTTTTTTTTGTGCAATGAATTTTTTTAACTTTTATTTAATGAATATAAATTTCCAAAGTACAGCTTATGAATTACAATGGCTTCCCCCCATAACATCCCTCCCACCCGCAACCCTCCCCTTTCCCACTCCCCCTCCCCTTCCATTCACATCAAGATTCATTTTCGATTCTCTTTATATACAGAAGATCAGTTTAGCATACATTAAGTAAAGATTTCAACAGTTTGCTCCCACACAGAAACATAAAGTGAAAAATAATAGATGATTTTTTTTGCTTTCAAACTTTTATTTAATGAATATAAATTTCCAAACTACAGCTTATGGATTACAATGGCTTCCCCCCCCATAACGTCCTTCCCACCCGCAACCCTCCCCTTTCCCACTCCCTCTCCCCTTCCATTCACATCAAGATTCATTTTCATTTCTCTTTATATACAGAAGATCAGTTTAGCATACACCAAGTAAAGATTAAAACAGTTTGCTCCCACACAGAAACATAAAGTGAAAAATACTGTTTGAGTATTAGTTATAGCATTAAATCTCAATGTACAGCACACTAAGGACAAAGATCCTACATGGGGAGTAAGTGCACAGTGACTCCTGTTGTTGACTTAACAAATTGACACTCTTGTTTATGGCATCAGTAATCACCCTAGGCACTTGTCATGAGCTGCCAAGGCTATGGAAGCCCATTGAGTTCACTGACTCTGATCATATTTAGACAAGGCCATGGTCAAAGGGGAAGTTCTCTCCTCCCTTCAGAGAAAGGTACCTCCTTCTTTGATGATCCATTCTTTCCACTGGGATCTCACTCGCAGAGATCTTTCATTTAGGTTTTTTTTTCCCCAGAGTGTCTTGGCTTTCCATGCCTGAAATACTCTCATGGGCTTTTCAGCCGGATCCACATGCCTTAAGGGTTGATTCTGAGGCCAGAGTGCTGTTTAGGACATCTGCCATTCTATGGGTCTGCTGTGTATCTCACTTCCCATGTTGGATCATTCTCTCCCTTTTTGATTCTGTCAGCTAGTATTTGCAGACACTATTCTTGTTTATGTGATCCCTTTGGATCTTAGTCCTATCATTATGATCAATTGTGAACAGAAATTGATCACTGGGACTAGTGAGATGGCATAGTCTTATTTTTTACTGCGATCTCTTTTCTTTTTTTGTTTAAGATTTATTTATTTATTTGAAAGTCAGAGTTACACAGAGAGAGGAGAGGCAGAGAGAGAAAAAGAGAAAGAGAGAGATCATCCATTCAATGGTTCACTCCTCAATTGGCTGCAATGGCTGGAGCTGTGCCGATCTGAAGCTAGGAGCTAGGAGCTCCTTCCAGGTCTCCCACATGGGTGCAGGGGCCCAAGGCCTTGGGCCATCTTCTAATGCTATCCCAGTCCACTGCAGAGAGCTGGATCAGAAGTAGGGAGCCAGATGTACCAATGCCATCTCACTAGTCCAAGTGATCAATTTCAGTTCACAATTTATCATAATGATAGGACTAAGGATCAAAGGGATCACATAAATAAGACTAGAGTCTGAAAATATTAACCGATAGAATAAAAAAGGGGGAGAACGATCTAAAATGGGAAGTGGGATACACAGCAGACTCATAGAATGGCGATGTCCTAAACAGCACTCTGGCCTCAGAATCAGCCCTTAGGGCATTCGGATCCAGCTGAAAAGACCGTGAGAGTATTTCAGGCATGGAAGCCAGGACACTCTGGCAAAAAAAAAATTACCTAAATGAAAGATCTCCACAAGTGAGATCCCAGTGGAAAGAACGGGTCATCAAAGTTGGAGGTACCTTTCCCTGAAGGTAGGAGAGAACTTCCACTTTGACTATGACCTTGTCTAAATATAGTAAGAGTCGGCGAACACAAAATGCTACCATAGCCTTTGCGACTCATGACTGGAGCCTAGGGAGATTACTGATGCCATAAACAAGAGTGTCAATTTGTTAAGTCAACAACAGGAGTCACTGTGCACTTACTCCTCATGTAGGATCTCTGTCCTTAATGTGCTGTACATTGAGATTTAATGCTATATCGAGTACTCAAACAGTATTTTTCACTTTGTGTTTCTATGGGGGTGCAAACTGTTTTAATCTTTACTTGGTGTATGCTAAACTGATCTTCTGTATATAAGAGAAACGAAAATGAATCTTGATGTGAATGGAAGGGAAGAAGGAGCGAGAAAGGGGAGGGTTGCGGGTGGCAGGGACGTTATGGGGGGGAAGCCATTGTAATCCATAAGCTGTACTTTGGAAATTTATATTCATTGAATAAAAGTTTAAAAAAAAAGAAGTAGGGCAGCCAGTACTAGACCTGGCACCCATATGCGATGCTGGCACTTCAGGCCAAGTGTGTTAACCTGCTGTGCCACAGCGCCGACCCCCTGATATCTATTTTCAATTGACATTATACACATATGTTTAACTCTATGTTAAGTAAAAAGTTCAAGAAATAGTATAAAAATTTTTTTCCTCAACAGTCAAGAGAAGGGCAGTTCAAGTAATTTCTTCTCGAAGTGTCAAGTTCACTTCCATAGAATCCCTTATAGGTGCTATATTAGCTATCACAGGTCAAGGCGAACATGTGGTATCTGGTCCATTGGGACTGGCTTATTTCACTAAGTATGATGTTTTCCAGTTTCATCCATTTTTTTAAATAATCAGATTTCATTTTTTAAACTGCTATATGTATTCCATAGTGTACATAACCCATAATTTACTTATCCAGTCTTCATTTAATGGCCATTTGGGTCGATATCATGTCTTGACTATTGTTAAGTGAGCTGCAATAAACATGGCCTGCAGATTATTATTTCAAATGAAGATTTCATTTCACGTAGGTAAATTCCCAAGATTGGGATGCCTGGGTAATATGATAGTTCTATATTCAGATTCTGAGATATCTCTATACTGTCTTTCTTAGTGGATTTAGCAGTTTACATTCCCACCAATGGTGGATTAGGTTACCCTTCTCCCCACATCCTCACCAGCATTTGTTCTTTGTTGATACCTGTATGAAAGCCATTCTAACTGGGATGAGGTGAAACTTCATTGTAGTTTTGATTTGCATTTCCCTGATGGCTAGTGATCCTGAGCATTTTTTTAATGTGTCTATTGGCCATTTGGATTTTCTCTTTTTTTTTTTTTTTTTAGAATTTTCTATGTCTGTTACTTTTTTTTTAACTTTTATTTAATGAATATAAATTTCCAAAGTACGATTTATGGATTACAATGGCTTCCCCCACATACCGTCCCTCCCACCCACAACCCTCCCCTTTCCCACTCTCTCTCCCCTTCCATTCACATGAAGATTCATTTTCGATTATCTTAATATACAGAAGATCAGCTTAGTATACATTAAGTAAGGATTTCAACAGTTTGCTCTCACACAGAAACATAAAGTGAAAAATAATAGATGATTTTTTTAAATGATGATGAAATCAGATCAGACCTATTGTCATGTTTAATCCCAGTGAGAGTCAAGTTGGGAATTGATAATTTCTTTTTTTTTTTTTACAGAAGATCAGTTTAGTATACATTAAGTAAAGATTTCAACAGTTTGCACCCCCATAGAAACACAAAGTGAAATATATTGTTTGAGTACTCGTTATAGCATTAAATCTCAATACACAGCACATTAAGGACAGAGATCCTACATGAGGAGTAAGTGCACAGTGACTCCTGTTGTTGACTTTACCAATTGACACTCCTGTCTATGGCATCAGTAGTCTCCCTATGCTCCAGTCATGAGTTTCCAAGGCTATGGAAGCCCTCTGAGTTCTCCCATTCTTATCTTGTTTAGACAAGGTCATAGTCAAAGTGGAGGTTCTCTCCTCCCTTCAGAGAAAGGTACTTCCTTCTTTGATGATCCATTCTTTCCACTGGGATCTCACTCACAGAGATCTTTTTGCCAGAGTGTCTTGGCTTCCCATGCCTGAAATACTCTCATGGGCTTTTCAGCCAGATCCGAATGCCTTTAGGGCTGATTCTGAGGCCAGAGTGCTATTTAGGACATCTGCCATTCTATGAGTCTGCTGAGTATCTCACTTCCCATGTTGGATTTTCTCTTTTGAAAAATGTCTGTTTAAGTCCTTGGCCCATCTCTTAAGTGGGTTGTTTGTTTTGTTGTTGTGGAGTTTCTTGATCTCTTTGTAGATTCTGGTTATTAATTATTTATCAGTTACATAGTTTGCAAATAATTTCTCCCATTCTGTTGATTGCCTCTTCACTTTGCTGACTGTTTCTTTCGCCATACAGAAACTTCTCATTTTGGTTTTCCAGGCCTGAAATGCTCTCGCAGGCTTTTTAGCCAGATCCAAATGCCTTAAGGGCTGATTCTGCGACCAGAGTGCTGTTTAGGGTGCTTGTCATTCTATAAGTCTGCTGTGTGGCCTGCTTTCCATGTTGGATCATTCTCTCCTTTTAATTCTATGTAGTATTATTAGCAGACACTTGATCTTATTTATGTGATCCCTTTGACACTTATTCCTATCTTTACGATCAGTTGTCCACTTAAAATGATCACTTTAACTAGTAAGATGGTATTGGTACCTGCAAACTTAATAGGATTTAGAGTCCCATGACAACTTTTTAGCTTTACCCTTAGGGGTAAGTCTGAGGGAATTATGCGTAACTGTATATATCCTCCCTCTATTATACCCACACTTATTTTTAACAGGGATCAATTTTAAATTGGACTTAAACACCTAAGAATAATTCTGTGTTAAGTAAAGAGTTCAACCAATGGTATTAAGTAGAAAAAGAAAATATTAAAAAAACTAAAATAGTAAGCTGCTCCCCAACAGTCAATATAAGAACTGATCAAGTCGTTGCTTCTCACAGTGTCAATTTCACTTCCACAGGTTCCCTTTTAGGTGTTCAGTTATTTGTCATAGATCAGGGAAAACATATGATAATTATCCCTTTGGGACTGGCTTATTTCACTCAGTATGATGTTTTCCAGATTCCTCCATTTTATTGCAAATGACTTGGATTTCATTTTTTAATCACTGTGTAGTATTACATGGAGTACATATCCCATAATTTCTTTATCCAGTCTTCTGTTGATGGGCATTTAGGTTGATTCCATGTCTTAGCTATTGTGAATTGAGCTACAATAAACATGGAGATGCAGATAGCTCTTTTATTTGCTGATGAAATTTCCTTTAGGTAAATTCCAAAGAGTGAGATGGCTGGGTCATATGGTAGGGCTATATTCAAATTTCTGAGGTATTTCCAAACTGTCTTCTTTTTTTATTTTTTTTTATTTTTATTTTTTTGACAGGCAGAGTGGACAGAGAGAGAGAGACAGAGAGACAGAGACAGAGAGAAAGGTCTTCCTTTGCTGTTGGTTCACCCTCCAATGGCTGCCGCGGCCGGTGCACTGCGGCCGGCGCACCGCACTGATCCGATGGCAGGAGCCAGGTACTTCTCCTGGTTTCCCATGGGGTGCAGGGCCCAAGCACTTGGGCCATCCTCCACTGCACTCCCTGGCCACAGCAGAGAGCTGGCCTGGAAGAGGGGCAACCGGGACAGAATCCAGCGCCCCAATCAGGACTAGAACCCGGTGTGCTGGCGCTGCAAGGCGGAGGATTAGCCTAGTGAGCCGCGGCACCGGCTTTTTTTAAATTTTTTTTTATTATTATTATTTTTGACAGGCAGAGTGGACAGTGAGAGAGAGAGACAGAAAGAAAGGCATAATAACTCTTTAAAGCAAGCATCTGGATGTCTCTAGTACAGCAGAGGAAATGGAACTTCAGTGATTTACCAAGCTGACTCCAGATCCAAGAATTACCAAAGGCAGAACTTGAGTCTGTCTTGCCTTATATCCAAACTGTCTTCTATAGTGGCTTTATCAGTCTGCATTCCCACCAACAGTGGATTAGTGTGCTTTTCCCCCCACATCCTCACCAGCATTTGTTCTTTGTTGATTTCTGTAGGAAAGTCATTCTAACAGGGGTGAGGTGAAACCGCATTGTGGTTTTGATTTGCATTTCCCTGATAGCTAGTGTTCCTGAACATTTTTTCATACGTCTGATGGCCATTTGGATTTCCTCTTGAAAAATGTCTGTTTAAGTCCTTGGCCCATCTCTTAAGTGGGTTGTTGGTTTTGTTGTTGTGGAGTCTTTGTAGATTCTGGTTATTAATCCTTTATTGGTTGCATAATTTGCAAATATTTTCTCCCCTTCTGTCAGTAGCCTCTTCACCTTCACCTTCCTGTTTCTTTTGCAGTACAGAAGCAAAATGTAATCCAAGTTGTTAATTTTGGCTTTGGCTGCCTGTACCTCTTGGGTCTTTTCCAAGAAGTCTTTTCTCTGATATTCTCTAATAATTTGATTGTGTCAGTCATAGATTTAGATCTTTAATCCATGTTGAGTGGTTTTTTGTGAAAGGTGTAAGATAGGGGTCTTGCATTTCCTCAGGCACACTAGCAAGGAGCTGGCTCAGAACTGGAGCAGCCTAGACTTGAATTGGGGATCATGTGGGATGCTGATATTGCAGGTGGTGGCTTAACCTGCTGTGCCACAACACTGAACCCATTTGGAAAATTTATGACACCTCCATAAAACTTCATGTGGAGCTTAATATCCATATATGTTCATGATTTCTCCCCTTTTATGATCCTGAATGAGATACAGGGGCATTCTGGGAAGATGGGCATCTTTGATAGATAAAGAGATAATCTGCAGGAATGTCAGGATTCCAACTCACTCATATCTATATAGATGAGTAGTTATCCACATCATATAAAAACTGCAATAGCAGAGCCAGAACTGGGGGGAAAAAAGCACTTACATGTGGTAACTAAAATGTGGAGAGGAAGAGTCACTGATTAAATGGAACTGTATAGAAGGAAGAGCTGTAGTTCAGAAAATTATTGAAAAAATTCTGCTGTAGTCTTTAGTAAATAAAGGAGACTTAGGTGGTGGGAAGAATGATTTAAATATTCTACTTACCACCTTGTACGTGCAAAGTGTGTCTGTGTGTGTGTGAGATGAGATGTACATATGTAATTAACTCCCTTCTCTTTTCTTTGGAACTAGTAGAATTAAAATAGAGGAAAATTCCTACATGTCTCAATGACAGCTTCTTTTTGGAAAATTCAGGAAATCAGAAATTCTGCCAGCTCTCCCTGTTGACTTACACTTGAGTTGCTCTATTCTGTATTTGTTTAGACATCTTTGATTATCAGAATTTTTACTAATATTTTGAAGGAAATTTTCACTTCCATCTGTTTTCTAGATTTCATATATTTCATTCACAAGACAAAGCGTAGTGATAATGTAGTTTTCTAAATACTGCCAATTAGCAGTCATTATCACCACAAAGAAGTTGGAGCGGATTTTTTGTTCTTCTTGTAAAAATAGTTTCTGATAGTTCATGGATAGAACTCCAAGAATATAATGCTTTGCTCCCTTCTTTCCTCTCTCCTTTCTTTCTTTTCTGGTTTTTGCAGTAATGTGTTAATTTCCTTTATGGTTAGGACTAAGAGTCAAAGGGAGCACATAAACAAGTCTAGTACCTGCTAACATTAACCGATAGAATAAATAAAGGGGAGAGTGATCCAACATGGGAAGCGAGATACTCAGCAGACTCATAGAATGGTGGATGTCCTAAACAGCACTCTGGCCTCAGAATCAGCCCTAAAGGCATTCGGATCTGGCTGAAAAGCCCATGAGAGTATTTCAGGCATGGAAAGCCAAGACACTCTGGCAAAAAAAAAAAAAAAAAAAAAAAAAAAAAAAAAAAAAAAAAAAAAAAACCTAAATGAAAGATCTCTGTGAGTGGTGAGTGAGATCCCAGTGGAAAGAACAGGTCTTCAAAGAAGGAGGTACCTTTCTCTGAAGGAAGGAGAGAACCTCCACTTTGACTATGACCTTGTCTAAACAAGATAAGAGTTGGAGAACTCAAGGGGCTTCCATAGCCTTGGAAACTCATGACCGGAGCATAGGGAGATTACTGATGCCATAAACAGGAGTGTCAATTTGTAAAGTCAACAACAGGAGTCACTGTGCACTTACTCCCCATGTAGGATCTCTGTCTTTAGTGTGCTGTACATTGAGATTTAATGCTATAATGAGTACTCAAATAGTATATTTCACTTTGTGTTTCTATGGGGGTGCAAACTGTTGAAATCTTTACTTAATGTATACTAAACTGATCTTCTGTTAAAAAAAAGAAGAAGAAGAAATTAGCAATTCCCAACTTGACTCTCTCTGGGATTAAATATGACAATAGGTCTGATCTGATTTCATCATCATTTAAAAAATCATCTATTATTTTTCACTTTATGTTTCTGTGTGGGAGCAAACTGTTGAAATCTTTACTTAATGTATGCTAAACTGATCTTCTGTATATAAAGAGAATTGAAAATGAATCCTCATTGAATGGAAGGGGAGAGGGAGTGGGAAAGGGGAGGGTTGCGGGTGGGAGGGACGTTATGGGGGAGAAGCCATTGTATTCCATAAGCCGTACTTTGGAAATTTATATTTATTAAATAAAAGTTAAAAAAAAAAAACCAAATACCTAGATGTCATTTTTTCCCTTACATACACAATCTGCACTAGAGAACTCGATCTCCCACCTGGGTGCAGGGGCCCAAGCACTTGAGCCAACCTCCTCTGTTCTCACAGAGCTGGACTCAGATGGGAGCAGCCAGGGGTACTTGAGTGGACTGGAAAGGCAATAAACACAGATTTAATGACTTCAGTCCAATCTTTCCTTCAGTGGGACACTCAAGCTATTAATTATCCTGATGATAGCAGAAGACTTGGGGTCCTTATCAGCCTCTGGTACTAAGATCATGTCTGAGAAGAAGCTGTTCTTCAAGGAGCTCATATTCAGTGTGATGCCAAGCATCTAGGACAACAGGCTCCCTGCCTTGCTTTGTTTGGCTTTTTCTATTGGGAGCCCCTACCCATTCTCCCCTCCTTCTAAATTCAACACTATGTAGCTGTGCTAGGCTTCAAGGGAGGGCCATTTCTGATTTGGGGACCTCAACAGTAACAATGAAACAATTAGGAAATAATTATATTGCTTAATTGGAAATCCAGGAATGTAGGTTTACATAATCCACAATTAAAGAATAAACTACAGTGGAAGTTATAACTTATTTTTAAGTAAATCACAAAAGAAATACAAAATCTAGATTGATGAAGTGCAGCTATATTTGTACTTAGAAGAGATGTCTTTAAAAAAGGAAGCACTAGAAAGGTTTCATTGCTGATTCTTCTATTTATAATACAAATATTAACCAAAATCTTCTAAACAATAGAAAAAGGAGAACATTTCCCAACACATTTTGTTAGACCAGGATTTTATTTATATTATAGCTTAACAGGAAGGCCACCAAAGAAGGAGGTACCTCTCTCTGAAGGGAGGAGAGAACTCCCACTTTGACTATGACCTTGTCTAAATAAGATCAAAGTCAGCAAACTCAAGAGGCTTCCATAGCCTGGGAAACTCATGACTAGAGCCTAGGGAGATTTCTGACACCATAAACAAGAGTGTCAAATTGTTAAGTCAAAAACAGGAGTCACTAAGAGCCAAAGGGGGCACATAAACAAGACTAGTGTCTGCAGAAACTAGCTGATAGAATAAAAAAGGGAGAGAACGATCCAACAAGGGAAGCAAGATACACAGCAGACCCATAGAATGGCAGATGTCCTAAACGGCACTCTGGCCTCAGAATCAGCCCTTAAGGCATGCAGATCCGACTGAAAAGCCCATGAGAGTATTTCAGGCATGGAAAGCCAAGACACTCTAGGGAAAAAAAAAAACCCTACATGAAAGATCTCTGCGAGTGAGATCTCAGTGAAAAGAACAGGTCATCAAAGAAGGAGGTACCTTTCTCTGAAGGGAGGAGAGAACTTTCACTTTGACTACAACCTTGTCTAAATATGATCAGAGTTGGTGAACTCAAAAGGCTTCCATAGCCTTGGCGACTCATGACTGGAGCCTAGGGAGATTACTGATGCCATAAACAAGAGTGTCAATTTGTTAAGTCAACAACAGGAGTCACTGTGCACTTACTCCTCATGTAGGATCTCTGTCCTTAATGTGCTGTACATTGTGATTTAATGCTATAACTAGTACTTAAACAGTATTTTTCACTTTGTGTTTCTATGGGGGTGCAAACTGTTGAAATCTTTACTTAATATATGCTAAACTGATCTTCTGTATATAAAGAGAATTGAAAATGAATCTTGATGTTAATGGAAGGGGGGAGGGAGAGGGAAAGGGGAGGGTTGCGGGTGGGAGGGAAGTTATTGGGGGGAAGCCATTGTAATCCATAAACTGTAGTTTGGAAATTTATATTCATTAAATAAAAGTCAAAAAAAAAGAACAGGAGTCACTGTACACTTACTTCCTGTGTAGGATCTCTGTCCTTAATGAGTTGTACAATGTGAATTAATCCTATAACTAGCACTCAAACAGTACTTTACACTTTTTGTTTCTGTGTGGGTGCAATCTTTTGAAATATTTACTTAATATATACTAAATTGATCTTCTGTATATAAAGATAATTGATAATGAATCTTGATGTGAATGGAAGGGGAAAGGGAGTGGGAAAGGGGAGGATTGCGGGTGGGAGGGAAGTTATTGGGGGGGGGAATCACTGTAACCCAAAAGCTGTACTTTGGAAATTTATATTTATTAAATAAAAGTTAAAAAAAATTACTTAACAGAAAAATTACAGGAAAGGAAAATTACAGGCCAAACATCCCTAGGAATAAAAGTAGAATCATAAACAAAATACTAGAAAGTTGAATTCAGGAATGTATAATAAGGACAGTACATCAGACACATTGGGGTTGATTGCGAGAATTCCTGAGTGCTTATCTCTCAAAAACAAAAATCATGAATCTCCCTTTCTTGTTTAATAGCAAGCTTTCCCTTGTGGTTGACATACAAACACTCCATAATAGTCATTTGCTAGCCTATTGCATAGTAACCTGCTATTGCATAATAGTTGACTTTCCTGCTTTTGCTGAGCTATGTTTTTAGAAGCCCTTTGATAAAACAAAACAAAATCAGCTGAAGCTAAGTTGCTGACTAAAATCTTAATGAGTTGTCCCAGGCTGACCTGAGGGTTACCTTCTGGTCCTTTCTGACATACCCTCATGAGGTTTTGGTGGCCTAACATGTAAAATAATGATTTGCCAATGTGCACGCTCAAAGGACTTTCTACACCATTCTACTTCCATACCTATTGTATCCTGTCTCCTAATTTCACCATTTATCCTAATTCTGTAAGTTCTCAAATTCCTTTTTTTAAAAAAAGATTTATCTGTTTATTTGAAAGGTGCAGTTATAGGGAGAAGGAGACATACATGCACGCACACACACACACACACACAGAGAGAGAGAGAGAGATATCTTCTATGCACTGGTTCACTTCCCTATGGCTGCAATAGCTAGGGCTGGGCCAGGACAAAGCTAGGAGCCAGGAGCTTCTTCTGGGTCTCTCAAGTGGATGCAGGGACACAAGTACTTGGATAATGTTCCACTGCTTTCCTAGGCGCTTTAGCAGGGAGCTGGATTGGAAATGGAGCAGCCGGAACCCAAACCAGCGCCCATATGGGATGCCAGCACTGAAGGTCGTGGCTTTACCTATTATATCACAGCACTGGCCACCCCCACAAACTCCTTTTTAAGTGGGGTGAATAGGACCAGTATTGTGGCACTGCACGTTAAGCAAGAGCTTGCAACATGATGCTGGAGATCCCATACCAGAGACCCAGTACAAATCCTAGGTGATACGCTTCTGATGCAGTTTCCTGCTAATGCACTGAGGGAAGCAGCAGATAATGGCCCAAGTATTAGGTCCTTGTTATCCATGTAGGAAACCATGCTGGCATTCCTGGCTCCTGGCTTCAGCCTGTTGTGGACATTTGGGGAGTGAATCACCACCAAATGGAAGATCATTCTCATTCTCTCTCTCTCTCTCTCTCTCTCTCTCTCTGTTTCTGTCTCTCTCTCCCTCTCTCCCTTTCACCCTTCTGCCTTTCAAATAAATTAATTAATTAAAAATAGGATGATCAATTTCAGTCTTTCTCCACAGTTGGAAGTAACTTCTAGGCCCTCCTATGCTGATAACAAAGTTAGCCTTTGTGCTGAAATACAGTACACAAATAAGCAACAGAATTCAAAACAGAACTTTGACCCACAATCTGCAGCAACCTGCTCAAGAATCCAAACTCCTTAGCCACAATAAATAATCTGGGAAGCTAACCATGTAGGAAGTCAGATTGCTATCCTTAGTAACAATCCAGGAAGCTAAACAATAACTTCTGAAACAATGGGCACAAAATAGCCCAGACTTGACTAATAACTGAAAGCTCTCTATTTTTTTTCCTGCTTTCAATTTAGGATCATCACGTATGACTCCTTCCTTCTACTTATCCCACCTGCAGCTTCTGCATGCCAACAGCCTCGAATGAATGTACCTGAAGTCTTTTTAGTAGCTTCCCTTTAAAGTTTCTGATTTTTCTGCTTTCCTGAATGTCATAATGCAAGTGAGTGAATGACTATCTTGTTTTTACAAACTCTGGACAAATTGCCTTTCATTTTCTAGTTGATAAGTTTTGCTTCTTTGCATGATCCTCAATTATTATTCACTGAACAGTGATTAATCAATAACTAAGATCATAAAAGTATAGGGCATCAATTGATAACAAGGTTCAAAGAATATCTGATGAAGCTCCATTTCCTGCAACTCATTTATATGTTCTATCTACAAGATAGAATATAATATTAACTCTCACATTCACCTGTCCTCACTCAGCCTCCTGGGTAAGGTGAGGGCAAACACTCTCTTTAGAGAAGTGTAAATGAATGTATAGGGAATGTCCCATGGGGTTTTCCTTCATTTAGATAGAAGTCTGGGGTATTTTTCAGAACCTGGGCTATGGGGAATGAACTTAGTCCTGAAGCCAATTCATTAACTATGGTTTTCTTCTTGGTGTGGAGCATCTGTCTATTCCCTGAGATCATTATGAACTGGTTGGGTGTCCCATGACATCTGCTCTGCAACTAGAGCTATAAACCTGCCCTTGGCTCTCTACCCCTTTACTAGCACATCTCTTTGACTTGCTGCATCCTAGGCTTTCCCTATCTTCTTTTTCAATCTTTTGACTCTAGACAGCTTTATTACCACTACAAGATGAGAATAGAGTTATGATCAAGATTGCTCTGAACTAGTATTTATGAAACTCTTTCTTCATCATAATCAACACAAGAACATTTACAAGGCAATACATGTTTAGAAAAACAGACCTCTATCAGATTCAGTGAACCAGAACCCCAGGAATCTCAGACCAAGGTATCCTTTTTAAAAAATCATTCTTTAAAGGTGCTGTTTTTTTAATTTTTTAAAGATTTATTTATTTGAAAGTCAGAGAGAGAGAGAGAGTCAGAGTGTGTGTGTGTGTGTGTGAGAGAGAGAGAGAGAGAGAGAGAGAGAGAGAGAGACGTCTTCCATCTGCTGGTTCACTCTCCAGCTGGCAGCAATGGCCAGAGCTGTGCTGACCCGAAGCCAGGAGCCAGGAGCTTCCTCCAGGTCTCCCGTGTGGGTGCAGAGGCCCAAGGACTTGAGCCATCTTCTACTGCTTTCTCAGGCCATAGCAGAGAGCTGGGTCGGAAGTGAAGTAGCCAGGACTTGAACCAGCACCCATATGGGATGCTGGCACTGCAGGTAGTGGCTTTACCTGCTATGCCACAGCGCCGGCTCCAAGGTATCTATTTAAAACATTTTCTCAATGTCTTGAAGACAAACCATACTGAAGGTCTTAGTTATGGCTGTAGGATATCAAGTATATTATTCTTGCAACTTTCTGTTCATAAATATACTCCTATTTCAATATTCTCTCTCTCTCTCTTTGATACTCTTTCCAATTTTTATTAAGGACATTATTGAATTCTGAACCTGACATCACAGAAAACAGAGGTCACACACTCTAACAAAGTATCCCTGATGCCCCCCATTTGTGGAGTGGGCACCGACACTGAATTTTCTTTAGTAAAATCAAAGAATGTTTCTTAGAATAGTCACCAGTTTAGTGCCTACCTAGGTTAGTTAGTATGCAAGGTGACTAACACACAGCTGCTAGACTGCATGTCATCAGCTCCTGCCATCAGATTTTCTACAGTCCAAATAACAGAGTAGGGTGGATGGCTTGAATATGTCTAAAGAGGTTTTTCCGAGCTTCTCATGAACACATTTGGTGTTGACATTTAGCTCAGTTGCAGTGCCTGCCTCTGTAAGGTAAATAAAAACAAAACATCCTCCAACACAGAAAATCTCTCCACAAAGGTAGATTACTAAGAAAATAGCTTTTTTATTGACTAAGCCTTAAGTCAGAATATGATGCGCATTGAAGGAGGTCTACTTCTTGTGCATTGCAAAAACAGAAATCTCACCCTTCCAATGTATTCCATATTGTCAAAGTAAATGGTAACTCCTTCTAAAGTAAAAGGACTTGGCCACACCACTTGTCATACTTAACACCCCCTAAATTCACTTGGGAATTGAAATGATGGTGTGTTAATCGATTTGGTTATATACAAAGGAAAAATAATCTCACATATTTATGGCAGTAGGTAGTTTTGCTACTTGAAGGTAGGTACTCAGCTGACTTTAGGCTACTACTCTCTCAAATAGACTGGAAGATACAGGGATGCTCCTTGATGATTCTGTTTCAAAGAGATCTGGCTTCCAGGTCTTTGAGAAGGACATTCTTTGTCCACAAAGCTGGCAAGAGATTTACTTAGCTTTTAAAAGCTTAAAACTATATTAATTTCAGAGGTAATTTATGTTTTTATTTTTTAAAAAATTATTTTTGTTTTTTATTTTAGTTGAGAGGCAGAGAAACAGAGACAGACATGGGGATTTGCAGTAGCAGGAAGCTGTATTAGAAGTGGCATAGTGGCGGCTGATTTTGTGGCACAGTGTGGCTACTGTTTGCAATGATGGCATTCCATAGCAGGGTGCCAGTTCAAGTCCCAGCTGCTCTGCTTCCAATCCAGCTTCCTGCTAATGTGCATGTAAAAGCAACAGAGGATGGCCAAAGTATTTGAATCTCTGCCACTCATGTGGGAGATCCAGATGAAGATTCTGGCCTTGACCTGGCCCCCTGACTTCTCCCTGTGTCTCTCTCTTCCTCCAATACTTACTTTCTTTCCCTCTTAAGTGTGCTTCTCCTTTACCCTAATTTACAGCTATTCATCTTTCATTTATTCACCATCTTTCTCTTTCCCTATATTTTCTGTTTCTCTGCTCTTTTCATCCACACTTCCCTCTTTCAGGAGAAATAAGGATCAAATCTCCAGGTCAGTTGAGAGGAAATGGATTTTCACAGCCTGAGGAAAGGGAGGGTCATATCCACTGGCTAGGCTGTGCTCTTTATAAGAAACAGGTTTATTTCTCTGTGCAGTGAAGATGCTAGGTTGATCACTTTATTTATTTGCCCTTTTGCTTGCTTCTCAGGATGATGGCCATGGGGCTCTGGAACCACACCTCATTCTCAGACTTCATCCTCTTAGGCCTATTCAACCGTTCTCCATATGACTTCTTCCTCTTTTCCCTGGTCCTTTTGGTCTCTTTTGTTGCCCTAATCAGTAACATCCTCCTCGTTTTGACCATCCATGCTGACAGGCACCTGCACACTCCCATGTACTTTTTCCTCAGCCTTCTCTCCATTATGGACCTGACCATTATGGGAACTGTGGTGCCCAAGATGATGATCAACTTCCTCTTGGACCATCAGCTCATCTCCAGGGGAGGCTGTGCAGCTCAAATCTTTCTGGTAGTCATGGTAGGAGGAGCTGAGTGCTTTCTTCTGGCAGTCATGGCCTATGACAGGTTTGTGGCAATCTGCCACCCTCTGCGATATCCTGTGCTCATGAAATGGAAGACTTGCTGTCTCCTGGCCTTGGCATCCTGGATAGGTGGGATGGCTGACAGCATTGTTGATGTGGCTGTTGTCTTCAGCTTTCCTTACTGTGGGTCTCTCGAGGTGGACCACTTCTTTTGTGAGGTACCTGCCCTGCTCCGTCTTTCTTGTGCTGACACCTCTCTCTTTGAAGACCTCATTTATGCATGCTGTGTGTTGATGCTGCTGCTGCCTCTTGGGGTCATTGTGGCATCCTATGCCCGGGTCCTCACAACTGTGATTAGGATGCCCTCCACTGAGGGGAAACAGAAGGCTTTGACCACTTGTTCCTCCCACTTGGCTGTGGTGAGTCTCTATTATGGGGGAGCCATGTTTAGCTACATGCAGTGGTCCTCTGCTAGGACACCAGTGAGAGACAGGGCTACATCCATCTTCTATACCATCCTCACTCCAATGCTCAACCCACTCATTTACAGCCTGAGGAACCGGGAGGTAGCCAAGGCCCTGAGGAAGACACTGGGAGGGTGGAGAACATAGGCAAGTGGGCTCTTCTTGGGTTTCTTTCTTGATATAACCCCCTCATCTGTTCAAGGTTTCCCTGCTGCTTCTATTCTTCATCTTTGCTTTTTCTTTTTGAAAGATTTTATTTATTTATAAAGGTAGAGTTACAGACAGTGAGAGAGAGACAGGTAGAGTTACAGACAGTGAGAGAGAGGTCTTCCCTCTGTTGGTTCACTCCCCAAATGACCACAATGGCCGGAGCTGTGCCATTCTGAAGCCGGGAGCCAGGTGCTTCTTCCTTGTCTCCCATGTGGGTGCAGGGGTCCAAGGACTTGGGCTATCATCCACTGCTTTCCCAGGTCATAGCAGAGAGCTGGACTGGAAGAGGAGCAACCAGGACTAGAACCGGCACCCATACGGGATTCTGGCGCCGCAGGCAGAAGATTAACCTAGTGCACCATGGCACTGGCCCCCTCTTTGCTTTCTTTGGGCCTCTTTGGTCAGAGTAAGGCTATAAACTGTATAATCTGCAAATATTTAGGAGGCTTGGGAAAAATATGACAGGTGGTCCAATAAATCTTGCTCCTCCATTGAGCACCACTAGTTCCATGGAATCAAGACCCATTGTAAATACATTCTTCCCAGGGTTGGTGGGTACTGTGTCTTTCTTCTGGATTGCATGTTAAAAGAGAACCAGGAGCAACTGATGCAGAATGCATTTGCATACTGAAGTGTGCTACACAGAGATTATCTAACATGTGGGAAGCACATGATCTTGACAAAGTCATTTCTCTTTCTGGACTCTACTTTATTCAACTGAGCAATCATAACAACTGGTGAATTTAAGTCCAACATTTTTTGGCACTCCCTAATTATTAGTTACTTTCTACAGCACAAACTCCATTTTTATGTATTTTGTGTTACAAAGTGATATAAAGAGGTGTGCCCTTTTACAATCTAGTTTATAATTATTACAATCTAGTTTATAAGGTGTTGTCCTTGTGAAGGACAGATTCATTGAGCATCAGACAATAAATTGACTGAGACAGAGACATAGCAAAAATTTATTTTAATATTTATTTTAATAACAAAGCACATTCCTCAAGGCACATGGGAACAGGTAGCTGGTGGAAAGCTCAGCTCAGAGATTTTTTTCCACCAGGGTCCTGTTGGTGGCTGTATCTATGCATTTATGGGCAGAATTTTTTGAGTGAGAGGGTTGGATTATTATCTAAGAAACTCCTCCCTGAAGTTTTGGGTGGAAAGACATTGAAGGGGAGACTCTAGTCAGAGGTCCTGGGTAGAAAGGTGTTGCTGGGCCACTCCCATGGGTGTGACTGGGGAGACTCCCATAAAGGTCCCCTATTTGGCCATTGGTTGTTCATTATTGCAATGTCCCATTAACATGGCCTCTATAAGATTAGCTCAGTTGTGCCCTCACTAAGTTTAGCCATTTGGGTGTGGTTTTTCTGTCCTGGACTGCTGTTATTTCATGCAGGCAAGTTGGGGTGTGTTTGAGCCAGCTGCTCTCTAAACTGGCAATATTTATTTATTTAACTTTTATTTAATAAATATAAATTTCCAAAGTACAGTTTATGGATTACAATGCCCCCCATAACTTCTCTCCCACTCGCAACCCTCCCATCTCCCGCTCCCTCTCCCATTCCATTCGCATCAAGATTCATTATAAATTATCTTTATATACAAAAGATCAATTTAGTATAAATTAAGTAAAGATTTCAACAGTTTGCACCCACACCAAAACACAAAGTGTAGAATACTGTTTGAGTACTAGTTATAGCATTACTTCACATTGTACAACACATTAAGGACAGAGATCCTACATGAGGAGTAAGTGCACAGTCAACAACTCCTTTTGTTGACTTAACAAATTGACACTCTTGTTTATGGCATCAGTAATCACCCAAGGCTCTTGTCATGAGTTGCCAAGGCTATGGAAGCCTTTTGAGTTTGTCGACTCTGATCTTATTTAGACAAGGTCATAGTCAAAGTGGAAGTTCTCTCCTCCCTTCAGAGAAAGGTACCTCCTTCTTTGATGGCCCAGTCTTTCCACTGGGATCTCACTCACAGAGATCTTTCATTTAGGTCTTTTATTTTTTTGTAAACTGGCAATTTTTAATCAAGTAAAACAAGCAACTTTAGTTTAATCAAGTAAAAGTTTTAACTTTTTCTGATTTTTTTTCATTTTACTTTTTCTTCTTGTTTTTCCTGGACCCTAGCTATCTCCTATCTCAAAGGTGTAAAGTCTAAAAATAGCCAGAGTATTTGGGAAATGATTACCATAGAACATGACAATTTCAATCAGAGTGTTTTTTTATTTTTTCCGATAACTATAAGAACATGGAAGTTTCAGAGGATACAAAAATCTTACTTCATGCAATCAGTGAGGTTTGGGGGCAGATTGATTTTTTAAAATATATATTGATTTATTTGAAAGAGTAACAAAGAAAGAAGGGAGAGAGGGAGTGAGGGGGGAGAGAGAGAGAGAGAGAGAGAGAGAGTCAATCTCCTATTCACTGGTTCACACCCTCAGTCACCACAATGGCTTGGGCAATGCCATGTTGAAGCTAGGTGCTCAGAACCCCATCCAAGTCTCTCACGTGGGTGGCAGGTCCATCTTCTGTTGCTTTTCCAGGTGTGGATTGGAAGTGAAGCACCCTGTTTGCAGTGCTCATATGGGATGGCAGCACTGACAGACTGATCCTTTATCAATGAGACCAAAGATGGACTTGGAGTAAGATATGAGGAAGAGACCACATGAGGAACTGGTTCCTGTTTTCTATCAAGGTTTCCATCACAGGGACTCTGGAGGGATTTGGAAAATACACTCTTGATCCATGTATTCTACAGAGATCTCATTAAACACACAAAAACAAAAATCTCCCTGGAATCAGTCCATCAGACAAGAGATAGACAGAAGAGCCTGTAGGATAATGGGAGAAAGAGAAGCTGACCAAAGTGAAACCTGATAGGACAATATTTATAGTTTTAAGCAGAAGGAAGATATAGTTAGCTGCAAGGTTTTTTAAAAGATTTATTTTATTTATTTGAAAGACAGAGTTACAGAGAGAGGTAGAACCAGAGCAAGAGCGAGAGCGAGAGAGAGAGAGAGAGAGAGGTCTTTTTTCTGCTGGTTTACTCCCCAAGTGGCTGCAATGGCCAGAGCTTAGCTGATCCAAAGCCAGTAATCAGGAGCTTCTTCTGGGTTTCCCACAAGGGTGCAGGGGCCCAAGCACTTGGGCTATCTTTTACTGCTTTTCCCAGGCCATAGCAGAGAGTTGGATCAGAAGTGGAACAGCCAGGACTTGATGCTGGCACTGCAGGCCAGAGCTTTAACCCACTGCACCACAGTGCTGGCCCCTACTCGCAAGTTTTAATAAAATCACTGTGGACCATGGAGGAGGAGTTTCCTGTAGTGATTCAGATGAGCTATGATGGCACTTGGACCAGGGTGGACATAAGAGGGAAGCCAGAAGTGGATAGGTTCTGGATATATTTTGAAGTTCAAGCTGAAAAGGATTTTATTGCATCAGCTAATAGCTCATGAAGTTTTAGGAGGGATAAATGAGAAACTGCATTTAACCTGCTTGAACTTTGCATTAAAATGCACACATATTTCAGTAACCAATGCAATTTCTTTAAAAATTTTGTTATACAGTTGCAAATCACTCAAGGAAGCAAATTTTCAAGTTGATCTATGTAATTTATATGTGTTTTTAAAAAGATTTATTAATTTGAGTTACAAAGAAAGGGAGATGTAGAGAGATCTCCCATCTACTGGTTCACTCCCCAAGTGGCTGCAATGGTAAAGACTGCTCAAGCTCAAAGCAGGAGCTTCGTAAGGGTCTCCCACATGGCTGTCAGGAACCCAAACGCTTAACCATCTTCTGCTGCTTTTCTCAGGCCGTTAGCTGGATCAGAAGTAGAGCAGCCAGGAATCGAACTGGTGCCCATATGAAATGCCATAAGCCTGCTCCTTCTATGTGTGTTTTTTAAAGATTT
Source organism: Oryctolagus cuniculus (assembly GCF_964237555.1). Classification (NCBI taxonomy): domain Eukaryota; kingdom Metazoa; phylum Chordata; class Mammalia; order Lagomorpha; family Leporidae; genus Oryctolagus; species Oryctolagus cuniculus. The sequence goes on from NC_091445.1 coordinate 34,760,862, forward strand.
TATTTATTTCTTCGACAGAGTTACAGTGAGAGAGACAGACAGAGAGAAAGGTCTTCCTTCCGTTGATTCACTCCCCAAATGGCTGCAACGGCCGGCACTGCGCCGATCCAAAGCCAGGAACCAGGTGCTTCCTCCTGGTCTCCCATGCGGGTTCAGAGGCCCATGCTTTTGGGCCATCTTCCACTGCTACCCTAGGCCATAGGAAAGAGCTGGACTGGAAGAGGAGCAATCGGGACTAGATCCAGTGCCCATATGGGATACTGGCACCGCAGGCAAAGGATTAACCCAGTGTGCCATGGCGCAGGCCAATCTATGTGGTTTTAAAGTGGATATATCAAAGACCTCTAATCTTACCTCTCCTGGGATGAGAGCAGCACAGCTCTTGCATAATACCAAAGGCCATATGCGTGCTCAACTACTCTCCACACACATTTGGAGCAGCTAATCTGCCCTGGGGGTATTGTCTCTTGGGGCTTTTGTCCAATCCCGGCTGGGTTGGCCCCTGAACCCTCCAGGCCTCCAGGGTACCTGCAGGCAAGGAACAGGTGCTGCAGGCCAGGGCTTATAAGACAAGACCACACAGGCAAGGGGAGAGGGATTGGTGTTGATGCTAATCACCTCTGTAGATGTGCCAGGACCAGATGCAAGCAGGTAGTAGAAGGTGCCCTGCCACTAGGATCAAGCATTCAATGGGGCAGAGCCACAAGGGGGCTCCATGGGTGCTGCCTGCTTTGTGCGAGAGCAAGCTCTCTCCAACACTTGGGAACCTGGAGGCTTTGAACTTCTGCCTCCAGGGAGGAACTGAGCCTCTAGTTTGGACAACAACAGTCTGACTTGGAGTGTAGAGGATATTCATGTATAAAGCCAAGTACTACTGAGAACTCCAGCATATTCCTTTTCTGATACCACAACCTGTCATGGCAGGAGACATTTGATCAGAACTGTGGGAGCAACAATAATCCGGTTCTCCACTTTCCCTTTCTCATTTCTCCCTTGTGGACCAGGTGGAAATATGGACCCCATTCATTGCTTACTTTTCCTTTTTGAAAAATCTTTTTTTCTGTTGTTTGAAAGGGGATGGGGTGGGGATATTTTCTATCTACTGGCCTGTAATAACCAGTGTTTGTTCAGGTGGAAGCAAGGAGCACAGAACCCAATTCAAGTCTCCCATGTGGTGGCAGATACATAACTGAGTTCCATCCCTAGGGTGTCTTTAATATAGATTTTTTTAGCTCATTTAACAAATTTTATTTAGCACTTTCTAGAGTACAAAGACACTCCTCTAAGATTTTTTTCAGAAGTAACATATTTATTTCTTATATTATATGCAGAAATACAGCAAGTTTTATTGTGAAAGCATCAGCTAGTGTTACGTGAAAATAGCATTTAAAAAATCTGGTAAAGTATGAAACAATAACTAAATAGTATGCATAAGCCATGGCAAAATTGTTCCTTAAATTTTTTAACGTGTAATTCCATAAGAAAGGCAATTCCTTAGTTTCATGAAATGGAATACATTATATACCACTTTAATATAGGTTTTATCAGGCACAGTATTTCTTCATTATCCTGCAGTTCCTCTGTAAAGACTAACTCATTAAGTCAACAAAGTATTGCTATTGCCCACATAGTTAACTTAGTTAACATCTCAATGCTAACTTCTATTCCGAGACTTTTAAGAACTCACTGGAAGAAGCATTACAGAACTTGAAATTCAGTTATCACTCCTATAGATGTTTTTCAGGAAAACCAAGCCTAGATCAAAGAAACTAATACCCAATCTACCCTTAGGGCCAGATAGACTAGAACCCACCTTTGCCATTCCAAGGGAAACATGCTGGCCATTGTCACTGGCCAATAAAAGGAAGGCCATGTGCACTGTGGGTCATGCTGAGGCCCACTTGTGAGCTGTTCATGCACCATGCATCCTCAGTTTTGAACTAAAAATGTCACTACCTTGACTCCCTTGGAGATCCTGGTAATTCAGCAATAGCTGCCCACCTCCTTGCTCTGTGTTGTGCAATAAGTACCTACTTTTCCCAGTGATTGTTAGAGAAGTTGTAATAAAATCCTCAAACCTGGGTCTGATGTGGGCACTATCTGTATTAATTTTTTATTCCAGTCTCTTGCCTTGCATATAGACAAGCATTCTAAATGCAGAAATGTATAAGCTGCACAAAATGATAAAAAATTTGTTCAAAAGCTAAGAAAATGAACACACATACACACACAAGAACAAGTGAGTATGGGTTGCCCTGCACAGAGAAATATCTGTCATGAGTGGGCAGTGGGCAAGATTGCCTGAAAGGAAGATGAAAGAGCAGAGAGAGCAAGGGCACCATAGCAGCACTTCCAATCATGGTATGAAGTGGTAGAGAGAGCTCCTCCCCCACTGTTGGCCCCTTTTATGAAGTAGGGGTGGTACTTCTGCAGGTATGAACTCACCTGGGAATTATATGGCACCTCTACAAGTTTCACATGGAGCTTGGTATCCATATTTTTATGGCATCCTCCATTTTTATCCCAGATAAAGCAGATACATCCTGAGAAAGGGGGTGTTTTGATTGACAATAAGTACAATGGAATTGCATATGGGGGCTTGTGACGACTTCCAGCTCAGCAGATTGTGACAAGGTGGGGGTGTTCTAAAAATTTAAAACTTCAAGACAGTAATCATAAAGTAAAAGTGTGTGGGTTGTGTTGATTGATGTGTGTAACCTTGTGGCTGGTGTGTTTAACCAAGATATACTCATATGCTTAACATTAAGGAAACTTCTGGTACTGGAGGGCGTCAGATGCCAGACACCTGGTACCAGCCACTGATGTCAAGTGGAAATAGACGTTAATTGCTGATTAGCTAACTGCTTCTCCCACTTGCTCACCATGCCCGTGTGATTAACTACTGATAACAGGATGTGGTTTCTGCCTTTAAAATCCCCCACAACTGGCAGGCGCCGCGGCTCACTAGGCTAATCCTCCGCCTAGCGGCGCCGGCACACCGGGTTCTAGTCCCGGTCGGGGCTCCGGATTCTGTCCCGGTTGCCCCTCTTCCAGGCCAGCTCTCTGCTGTGGCCAGGGAGTGCAGTGGAGGATGGCCCAAATGCTTGGGCCCTGCACCCGAATGGGAGACCAGGAGGAAGCGCCTGGCTCCTGGCTTCGGATCGGCGCAGCACGCCAGCCATAGCGACCATTTGGGGGGTGGACCAATGGAAGGAAGACTTTCTCTCTGTCTCTCTCTCTCACTGTCAAACTGCCCGTCTTAAAAAAAAAAACAGACATAATACCAATCTCGCCCCTCAGAGTTTAGAGTTTGTATTGAGAACAGCAAGGTGGTAATGATCATATCCTTCTGAGTTTCTGGTCTTATCATGAAAATAAAAAGATGAGGTTACCTATCCCACCCTTCTGATTTTTTTAAATCATAAACAGCCTGGACAGGATTACAATTATGGCCAGCTGATGGATTTTTTTCCCTGCCTTCTGATTGGTTAACTGCTATGCTTCTCCGAAATTGTGCTTAAAATATGCCATTTTGACAAATTTCTCAGGTTTCCTGCTCTTGTATTTCCTTCCTGATACAGCTGCAGGAAAGTTCTGACTTAAATAAATCTTACTTTGCTCACTGTTCTGTTCTCACGGAAATTTTTCTATGTGAGACAAAAACCTATGTTGCCTTTCTTTGTCACCATTTCCCCGAAATGCAGCACTCCTATGTGGGAGTTAAGTTTTAACCACTGCATCAAATGGTCATCCTTGCTTTTTATTTTCTACAATTTGAATATGGTGTGCTTATATGTAGTTATTTTGATTTTGAGTTTTTTTTTAACTTTTATTTAATGAATATAAATTTCCAAAGTACGATTTATGGATTACAATGGCTTCCCCCACATACCGTCCCTCCCACCCACAACCCTCCCCTTTCTCACACCCTCTCCCCTTCCATTCACATCAAGATTCATTTTTGATTATCTTAATATACAGAAGATCAGCTTAGTATACATTAAGTAAGGATTTCAACAGTTTGCTCTCACACAGAAAAATAAAGTGAAAAATAACAGATGATTTTTTTAAGTGATGATGAAATCAGATCAGACCTATTGTCATGTTTAATCCCAGTGAGAGTCAAGTTGGGAGTTGATAATTTCTTTTTTTTTTTTTTTTACAGAGGATCAGATTAGTATACATTAAGTAAAGATTTCAACAGTTTGCACCCCCATGAAAACACAAAGTGAAATATATTGTTTGACTACTCGTTATAGCATTAAATCTCAATGCACAGCACATTAAGGACAGAGATCCTACATGAGGAGTAAGTGCACAGTGACTCCTGTTGTTGACTTTACCAATTGACACTCCTGTCTAGGGCATCAGTAGTCTCCCTATGCTCCGGTCATGAGTTTCCAAGGCTATGGAAGCCCTCTGAGTTCTCCGATTCTTATCTTGTTTAGACAAGGTCATAGTCAAAGTGGAGGTTCTCTCCTCCCTTCAGAGAAAGGTACCTCCTTCTTTGAAGACCTGTTCTTTCCACTGGGATCTCACTCACAGAGATCTTTTGCCAGAGTGTCTTGGCTTCCCATGCCTGAAATACTCTCATGGGCTTTTCAGGCAGATCCGAATGCCTTTAGGGCTGATTCTGAGGCCAGAGTGCTATTTAGGACATCTGCCATTCTATGAGTCTGCTGAGTATCTCACTTCCCATGTTGGATCACTCTCCCCTTTATTTATTCCATCGGTTAGTGTTAGCAGGTACTAGACTTGTTTATGTGCTCCCTTTGACTCTTAGTCCTTTCATTATGATCAATTGTGAACTGAAATTGATCACTTGGAATAGTGAGATGGCATTGGTACATGCCACCTTGATGGGATTGAATTGGAGTCCCCTGGTATGTTTTTAACTCTACCATTTGGGGCAAGTCAGCTTGAGCATGTCCCAAATTATACATCTCTTCCCTCTCTTATTCCCACTCTTATGTTTAACAGGGATCACATTTCAGTTAATTTTTAACACTTAAGAATAACTGTGTGATAATTACAGAATTAAACCAGTCATATTAAGTAGAACAGACAAAAAAACTACTAAGAGGGATAATGTATTAAGTTGTTCATTAACAGTCAGGGCTATGCTGATCAAGTCACCGTTTCTCATAGTGTCCATTTCACTTAAGGAGGTTTCCTTTTTGGTGTTCAGTCAGTTGTCACCGATCAGGGAGAACATATGGTATTTGTCCCTGTGGGACTGGCTTATTTCACTCAGCATGATGTGTTCCAGATTCCTCCATTTTGTTGCAAATGACTGGATTTCGTTGTTTCTTACTGCGGTATACTATTCTAAAGAGTACATATCCCATAATTTCTTTATCCAGTCTACCGTTGATGGGCATTTAGGTTGCTTCCATGTCTTAGCTATTGTGAATTGAGCTGCAATAAACATTAGGCTGCAGACTGCTTTTTTGTTTGCCAATTTAAATTCCTTTGGGTAGATTCCAAGGAGTGGGATGGCTGGGTTGAACGGTAGGGTTATCTTCAGGTTTCTGAGGAATCTCCAGACTGACTTCCATAGTGGCTTGACCAGTTTGCATTCCCACCAACAGTGGGTTAGTGTCCCTTTGTCCCCACATCCTCTCCAGCATCTGTTGTTGGTAGATTTCTGTATGTGAGCCATTTTAACCGGGGTGAGGTGAAACCTCATTGTGCTTTTGATTTGCATTTCCCTGATTGCTAGTGACCTTGAACATTTTTTCATGTGCCTGTTGGCCATTTGGATTTCCTCTTTTGAAAAATGTCTATTGAGGTCCTTGGCCCATCTGTTAAGTGGGTTGTTTGTTTTGTTGTTGTGGAGTTTCTTGATCTCTTTGTAGATTCTGGTTATTAACCCTTTATCTGTTGCATAGTTTGCAAATATTTTTTCCCATTCTGTCGGTTGTCTCTTCACTCTCCTGACTGTTTCTTTTGCAGTACAGAAACTTCTCAATTTGATGCAATCCAAATAGTTAATTTTGGCTTTGACTGCCTGTGCCTCCTGGGTCTTTTCCAGAAACTCTTTCCTGTGCCAATATCTTGAAGGGTTTCTCCAATGTTCTCTAGTAACTTGATGGTGTCAGGTCGTAGATTTAGGTCTTTAATCCATGTTGAGTGGATTTTTGTGTAAAGTGAAAGGTAGGGGTCTTGCTTCATGCTTCTGCATGTGGAAATCCAGTTTGCCCAGCACCATTTATTGAATAGACTGTCCTTGCTCCAGGAATTGGTTTTAGATCCTTGATCAAATATAAGTTGGCTGTAGATGTTTGGGTTGCTTTCTGGTGTTTCAATTCTGTTCCATTGGTCTATCCATCTGTTTCTGTACCAGTACCATGCTGTTTTGATAACAACTGCCCTGTAGTATGTCCTGAAATCTGGTATTGTGATGCCTCCGGCTTTGTTTGTGTTGTACAAGATTGCTTTAGCTATTTGAGGTCTCTTTTGCCTCCATATAAATTTCAGCACCAATTTTTCCAGATCTGAGAAGAAGGTCTTCGGTATCTTGTTTGGTATTGCATTGAATCTATAAATTGCTTTTGGGAGAATGGACATTTTGATGATATTGATTCTTCCAATCCATGAGCATGGAAGATTTTTCCATTTCTTGGTATCCTCTTCTATTTCTTTCTTTAAGGTTTTGTAATTTTCATCGTAGAGATCTTGAACATCCTTGGTTAAGTTTATTCCAAGGTATTTGATTGTTTTTGTAGCTATTGTGAATGGGATTGATCTTAGAAGTTCTTCCTCAGCCATGGCATTGTCTGTGTATACAAAGGCTGTTGATTTTTGTGCATTGATTTTATACCCTGCTACTTTGCCAAACTCTTCTATGAGTTCCAATAGTCTCTTAGTAGAGTTCTTTGGGTCCCCTAAATAAAGAATCATGTCATCTGCAAAGAGGGATAGTTTGAGTTCTTCCTTCCCAATTTGTATCCCTTTAATTTCTTTTTCTTGCCTAATAACTCTGGCTAGAACCTCCAGAACTATATTGAATAGCAGTGGTGAGAGTGGGCATCCCTGTCTGGTACCAGATCTCAGTGGAAATGCTTCCAACTTTTCCCCATTCAATAGGATGTTGGCCGTGGGTTTTTCATAGATTGCTTTGATTGTATTGAGGAATGTTCCTTCCATACCCAGTTTGCTTAGAGTTTTCATCATGAACGGGTGTTGTATTTTATCAAATGCTTTCTCAGCATCTATTGAGATAATCATATGGTTTTTCTTCTGCAGTCTGTTAATGTGGTGTATCACATTGATTGTCTTGCGCACATTAAACCATCCCTGCATACCAGGGATAAATCCCACTTGGTCTGGGTGGATGATCTTTCTGATGTGTTGTTGCATTCTATTGGCCAGAATTTTATTGAGGATTTTTGCATCTATGTTCATCAGGGATATTGGTCTGTAATTCTCTTTCAGTGCTGCATCTTTTCCCGGCTTAGGAATTAAGTTGATGCTGGCTTCATAGAAAGAATTTGGGAGGATTCCATCTTTTTTGATTGTTCTGAATAGTTTGAGAAGAATTGGAGTTAGTTCTTCTTTAAATGTCTGGTAGAATTCAGCAGTGAATCCATCTGGTCCTGGGCTTTTCTGTGTTGGGAGGGCCTTTATTACTGTTTCAATTTCTGTCTCAGTTATGGATCTGTTTAGGTTTTCTCTGTCTTCCTGGTTCAATTTAGGTAGGTTGCACGTGTCCAGGAATCTATCCATTTCTGATAGGTGTCCCTGTTTGCTGGCATACAAGTCCTTGTAGTAATTTCTGATGATTCTTTTTATTTCTGTGGTGTCTGTTGTTACGTTTCCTTTTTCATCTCTGATTGTATTGATTGGGGTCTTTTCTCTTCTTTTTTTAGTTAGTTGGGCCAATGGGGTGTCAATTTTGTTTATTTTTTCAAAAAACCAGCTCCTCGTTTGGCTGATTTTTTGTAATGTTTTTCTTGATTCAATCCTGTTGATTTCTTCTCTGATTTTAATTATTTCTCTTCTCCTACTAGATTTGGGTCTGGTTTGCTGTAGGTTTTCTAGATCCTTGAGGTGAATTGAAAGCTCATCTATTTGGTGCCTTTCCAATTTCTTGATGTAGGCACCTATTGATATAAACTTTCCTCTTAACACTGCTTTTGCTGTGTCCCATAAGTTTTGGTATGTTATGCTGTTATCCTCATTTACTTCCAGAAAGTTTTTGATTTCTCTTTTGATTTCTTCTATGACCCATTGTTCATTCAGGAGCATGTTGTTCAATCTCCATGTGTTTGCGTATGCTCTAGGGATTCCTGAGTTGCTAATTTCCAACTTCATTCCTTTATGGTCTGAGAAGCTGCATGGTATGATTCTAATTCTTTTGAATTTGCTGAGACTTGCTTTATGGCCTAGTATGTGGTCAGTCCTAGCGAAGGTTCCATGTACTGCTGACAAGAATGTAAAATCTTTAGCTGTAGGATTGAAAGTTCTGTATGTATCTGTTAGATCCATTTGGGCTATAGTGTCGTTTAAATCTACTGTCTCCTTGTTGATCTTCTGTCCTATTGATCTGTCTACTTCTGAGAGTGGAGTATTGAAGTCCCCCAGTACTATTGTATTGGGGTCTAAGTCTCCCTTTAAGTCCGTTAACAAATCTTTTAGATAAACCGGTGCCCTGTAGTTAGGTGCATATACATTGATAATTGTTATATCTTCCTGTTGAATTGATCCCTTAATCATTATGTAGTGTCCCTCTTTGTCTCTCTTAATGGTTTTTGTGGTAAAGTTTATGTTGTCTAAAATGAAGATGGCTACGCCTGCTCTTTTTTCATTTCTGTTGGCATGGTATATCTTTTTCCAGCCTTTCACTTTCAGTCTGTATGGATCTTTGTTGGAAAGATGAGTTTCTTGTAAGCAGCAAATAGATGGGTTTTGTTCCTTAACCCAATCAGCCAATCGGTGTCTTTTCACTGGACAGTTCAGGCCATTCACGTTCAATGTGACTAATGATAAGTGGTAACTTTGCCCTGCCATTTGCCAAAGATAAGTTCTAATATATGCTTTGAATTCCCTGTGATCTTTTGCTGTGAGCTTTCCTTCCTTGGTTTCCTTCCTTTACCTTCTTTCATATTGATGACCGTGTTTCTTTGTTTCTGTGTGTAACACATCTTTAAGCATCTTTTGCAGGGCTGGACAAGTGGCAACAAATTCTTTCAATTTCTGTTTGCTATGAAAAGTCTTTATTTCACCTTCATTCACAAATGAGAGCTTTGCAGGATATAATATTCTGGGCTGGCAGTTTTTCTCTCTTAGTACCTGGGCTATATCTCGCCATTCCCTCCTGGCTTGTAGAGTTTCTGATGAGAAGTCAGCTGTGAGTCTGATTGGAGATCCTCTGAGAGTAATCTGACGTTTCTCTCTCGCACATTTTAGGATCTTTTCTTTATGTTTCACTGTGGAGAGTTTAATTACCACGTGCCGTGGTGAGGGTCTCTTTTGGTCGTGTTTATTAGGGGTTCTATGAGCTTCCTGTACTAGGATTTCTCTGTCCTTCTCCAAACCTGGGAAATTTTCTGCTAATATCTCACTAAAAAGGCCTTCTAATCCTTTCTCCCTCTCCATGCCTTCAGGAACTCCTAGAACCCGAATGTTGGGTTTTTTTAATAGTTCTTGAAGATTCCTGACAATATGTTTTAGATTCCTAATTTCCTCCTCTTTATTTTGGTCTGACTGTATCCTTTCCTGTTCTCTGTCTTCTAAGTCCGATATTCTCTCTTCTGCTTCACCCATTCTGTTTGTAAGGCTCTCTATTGTGTTTTTCATTTGATCTATTGAATTCTTCACTTCAGTCACTATCCCAGTTTCCTGTTGTACTAGTTGTTTCGTTTCATTTTGATTCCTCCTTAATATTTCATTTTCATGAGAGAGATTTTCTATCTTGTCCATTAAGGATTTCTGTAGTTCAAGAATTTGTTTTTGAGAACTTCTTAATGTTCTTATCAATTTTTTGAGATCTGCTTCTTGCATTTCTTCTATATCATCATCCTCATAATCTTGAATTGGGGTGTCTTTTTCATTTAGGGGCGTCATGGTGACTGCCTTGTTTTTATTACCTTGGTTTTTGCGTTTGTTATTTGGCATATTGGAGATATTTGGTTTCTTCACTGTGGTGCTTTTTCTTGTTATACTATGACTCTAGATTAAGTGGACTATCTGTTTTTGATGGAGCCTTAGGGCTTGAGATGGGTGTGGCCTGAGAGCTCTGTTTGGTGTGCCAAAGGTGACACTCCCAGGTTAGGCGTGGTAAACCTCTCTCTCTCTCTTTCTTTTTTTTTTTTTGATTCAAAAGGGAAGTTATTCTGCACAGCTGAACGAAGTTGGAGGTAGTTAGCAGGCAAATGATATACCCACAGGAGCCAGAGATCAGAAGCTCTTTCCCAAGGACCACACAGGGAATCTGTTCGGCCCTTAGAGTGGGCTCAAATTCTCCTTCAGTCTCCCACTGGGTTGCCAAAGTTACGGAATTGTAGCGTCTCTGGAGAGTGCTCACGTGAATTCCGTGAGTTCTCTCCCCCACCGTCTCTTTTTTCACAGTCTCAGTTCAGTAGCACCACAAATTTACTAGGTCCTAATCTCCTGTTAATTTGCCCCGCCCAGAGTCAGGTTTTTCTGCTAGGCTCAGGGCCGGTGCAGACCTGAGGTCACTCTGCTTATGACGTATGTCCAAGATGGCGCCTGCTCTTTGTCTTGCTCGCCCTTGAGAGGTGAGCAGAGAGAGAGAAACCCGTGTCCGTACCAGTCACCTCTCTCTCTTCCAGTTAGCCTGGTGAAGTTCCCCCCCTCCCCGGGGGTCGTTCCCTCTAGTCTCCTCTCTCCGCTTGCCTGCCGGTGTCTCGGGCTCACCTCGCGTTCCAGCGGCTCGGTCCCGCGGCTCGGCTTGCGCAGCTCGGTCCCGCGGCTCGGCTGCCGCGGCTCGGTCCTGCAGCTCGGCTTCTGCGTGGTGGGCGACCTTGTTCTCCCAGTAGGTCCTCCGATTCACGACCACTCAATCCAGAAGGGTTTCCTCTGGATAGGGGCCTCTTGAAATTTCTCTCAGCACTGCCCAGGGTCCTTTTCCATTCTACAAATGAGATTTCATATCTGGTATGAAAACTGCAAGCCCCAGGGAGACAAGATTCCTGTAATTCTCTAGCATCACATCCTTGTGCAGGTTGCTCTGTGTAGGGTCCATCAATCTCCATTCCTCCAATGTGAAGTCATATCATTAAAAAGATGTGAAGCCACATCTTTAAAAGTCAGTGATTCCTGGTAGTCTCACTGAGGACAACCGAGGACGCTCTCAGAGCAGGGCGGGAACGCTTCCAGCAATGGCGCCGACGCGGCGGGCGAAATCTGATTTTGAGTTTTAAAAAATTTTACTCATCTGAAATGCACAGCATTTCAGAGAAGAGACAAAGCAAAAGATTTTGCATGGCTGCAGCTCTTGGCAAAATTGAGGTCAGGAATCAGAAACTCCATCAGGGCCTCCACCACATAAAGGAGACTTTTGAACATGTGGGGTGATCCTGTTTTGGCCTTTTCTTCTTCTTTTTTTTTTTTCTACCATGGTTGCTCCTGTGGGCAGCTCTCTGGCCTTCTCAAGGCAGTATCTCTCCTAGTGAGGTTTTCTGCAATCAAACCTGAATGTATATTCACTCTCTTACTTTTTATAAATCCTCTCAGTTTTACACTCTATTTATACCTCTGCCTTGAATTCCTATCTCATGTGGGTACAATTACTCAGAATTAAAACTGGGATGCACATTCATTGAACATCAGTGACCCAAAATACTTGGGTTATCTTCTGCTCCCTTCCAACTGGTCATTCTGATTTGGGAGGGCAGCGTTGCCAACAATTGTTTTGTTACTAGACAAAAATGAGACCAGAGATGAGAGTTGATAAAAGGAAAGCATTTACATGAAGAACCTCTGTGGGTGAGACCTCAGTGGAAAGACGTGGTCATCGGGGCTGGCACCATGGTGCAGTAGGTTAATCCTCTGCCTGCAGTGCTGACATCCCATATGGGCACTGGTTCTAGTCCTGGATGCTTCTCTTGCAATCCAGCTCTCTGCTGTGGCCTGGGAAAGCAGTATAACATGGTTCAAGTCTTTGGGCCCCTGCAACCATGTGGAAGACCAGGAAGAAGCACCCAGCTCCTGGCTTTGGATCAGTGTAGTTTCAGTCCTTGCAGCCATTTGGGGAGTGAAGCAAAGGAAGGAAGACCTTTCTCTCTCTCCCTCTTATTGTCTGTAACTCTACCTCTCAAATAAATAAAATCTTTATAAAAAAAAAAGAAGTGGTCATCAAAGCAGTGCTGGCCCTTCAATATATTCATAAAGTTGTACTCATGAAATGCATGAAGTTTGTATTCCTTAAATAAAAGGTTTCTTTGGGGAAAAATATAATACAGACAGGAAACAGTTTATTTCAAGTAGTCAGCAGTTTGGGGTGAGAGTGGATTTCTGGATCTGAAATGGATCTTTCCACTCAACAAGTTAGCAGAAAAGAATTTAAAGCTGCAGGCAGAGGTTAGAAAAAAACAGGGAGTCAGCCACTTGACAATTAGACACATTTTCTTTTTCTTTTTTTGAGTATTCCTTTATTTTATTTTATTTTATTTTATTTTATTTTATTTTATGAACATAAATTTCCAAAGTACAGCTTATGGATTACAATAGGTCCCCCCCATAACTTCCCTCCCACCCACAACACTCCCCTCTCCCACTCCCTCTCACCTTCCATTCACATCAAGATTAATTTTCGATTATCTTTATATACAGAAGATCAAGTTAGCATATATTAAGTAAAGATTTCCAGTTTGCACCCACACAGAAACAAAAAGTGTAAAATACTATTTGAGTACTAGTTATAGGATTAATTAAACACCTAAGAGTAATTGTGTATTAATTACAGAGTTCAACCAATAGCTTTAAGTAGAACATAAAAAATACTAAAAGGGTAAAGTATTAAGTTCTTTTTTTCTTTTTTTGTTTGTTATATAGTTATTTTTTTATTTAATAAATGTGAATTTACAAAGTGCAACTTGTGTATTGTTGTAGCTTCCCCCCGCCCCAAACCTCCCTCCCTCCTGTGGCTCTCCCCTCTCCCACTCCCTCTCCCATCCTGCCCTTCATCGAGTTTCATTTTCAATTACCTTCATATACTGAAGATCAACTTAGTATATACTAAGCAAGGATTTCAACAGGCTGCACTCACACAACCACACAAGGTATAGGGTATTGTTCAACTAGTAGTGTTGTTTTTAAGTTTCATAGTAAAACACATTAAGGACAGAGATCCTACGAGGAGAGCATGTACCCAGTGACTCCTGTTGTTGATTTAACAATTGGCACTCTTATTTATGACGTCAGCAATCACCTGAGACTCTTGCTATGAGCTGTCTAGGTTATGGAAGCCCCTTGAGTTCACTGACAACTTGTTTAGTCAAGGCCGTATCACAGTGGAGGTTCCTTCCTCCCTTCAGAGAAAGGCGCCTCTCTCCTTGATGGCCTATTCCTTCTGCTGGGGTCTTGTTCACCAGGATCTTTCATTTAGATTGTTTTTTTGCCACCATAGACACATTTTCAAGCTTTTTGGAGGTACCAGTTAGGTGGAAGTTTCTTTGATATAGAGCGCAACTATTTTCAGTTGATGACTGCAAATTTCTTCCTCAGCTGGATGTAAGGTCTGATATTTTAGTCATCTCCTTTTGTGGTGGCCTAGGTTGGGCCAAAATTAATGTCCCAGGCCTTTGCCTTTTACTTAGACAACAATTCTAAATACAGGCACAAACACTGCATGCAGCAGGATAACATTTATTCAGAAAGTGAGAAGAGGTGATGGAACAGTGGCATAGTGGGTAAAGCTGCAGCCTGTGGCACCAGTATCCCATATGGGCATCTGTTCAAGTCCCAGCTACCCCACTTAAAATCCAGCTCTCTGCTAAAGCTTGGGAAAATACTGGAAGATGGCCCAAGTCCTTGGGCCTCTGCAACTGTGTGGGAGACCTGTAAGAAGCACTTGGCTTCAGATCAACCCACTTCTGGCTGTTGAGGCCATTTGGGGAATGACCTAGAAGATGGAAGACTTCTCTCTCTCTTTGTCTCTCTCTCTCTCTCTCTCTCTCTGCCTCTCTGTAAATACGCTTTTCAAATAAATGAATAAATTTAAAAAAAAAAAGTGAGAAGAATACACAGGCACATGAGGGCTTCGTTTAGGGAGAATGGGCAAAGAAAGATAAAAAAGGGGTATTTCATACCCTGCTCTGCTTGTCCTTCTCATCCTGGGTCCACAAGGTAGACAGAAAGAAAAAGAGCATCCCCTCCCCTTTCCCAGGCTTTTTGTTAGCTTTGAAAAGAGGAGTGGATACATAGTACTGCCCCTAGGTCCAGGTAAGGGAATTGCACCTTGGGTAGGGATCATCTGATTGATGATAGGGTTACGTGGGGGTGAGGTAGGTGGGGCCTCCAGCTCATGAACTTAATCTATCTCCCTGACTTTTCCCACATCATTTTCAGTGGGCTCCTGAAATTCTTATTCAATACTATTCATAAGACTAGTCACAGGTAATTTGCAAGGTTTATAATTGTTTTTTGTTAGTTAAAACATGAAAAGAAGGGAGCCAGTTCTGTGGCGCAGTGGGTTAAGCCTCCACCTACAGCACTGGAATCTGGGTGCCACTTCGAGTCCAGGCTGCTCCACTTCTGATCCAGCCTGGGAAAGCAGTGGAAGATAGCACAACTTCTTGAGTTCCTGCACCCATGTAGGTCACCCAGATGAAACTCCAGGCTCCTGGCTGAGCCTGGCTGAGCCTGGCCGTTGTAGCCATCTGAGAAGTAAACCAGTAGACTGAAGATCTCTCTCTCTCTCTGTAACTCTGCTGTTCAAATAAATAAATAAATATTTTATAAAACAGAAAAAGAAGTAAAGGGGAGATATCCTTGTTACGGTTACAGTAACAGGGCTGTAACACAACACCAACCTTGTGTTTTTTGAATTTTTGCATGTTTTTGCTTGCTAGGTTTATTTGTTTGCATTTATCTTGCTTAGTGTTCTCTGAACTTCCTGCCCTCCTGATTCAGTGGTTGATGTTAATTTGGGAGAAAATCTGTCATTGATTTAAATTATTTCTTCTGTTCTTTTCTCTTTTTCTATATCTTGTTTTCTGATTCCATGCTCATTACACATTTTTCCCAAAACAAACCTTTTATTTAATGAGTACAAATTTCATAAGTACAACTTTAGGAATACAGTTATTCTTCCCACCATACCCAGCTTCTCACCCATACTCCCATCCCTTCTTTTTCTTCCTCTCCCCTTCCCAGTCCCATTCTCCATTAAGATTCATTTTCAATTAACTTTATACACAAAAGACCAACTTGATACTAAAGAGTTCAACAATTTGCACACACACACAAACACACACACACTGTTTGAGAACAAGTTTTACAGTTAACTCTCATAATACAACTCATTAAGAATGGAGGTCTTATATGGGAATTTAGTGCACAGTGACTCCTGTTGTTAATTTAACAATTAACAATCTTATGTATGATGTCAGTGATCACCCAAGACTCTTTTTTCATTTTATATACTTTGCATTTTTTAACTTCTATTTAATGAATATAAATTTCCAAAGTACAGCTTATGAATTATAATGGCTTCCCCCCCATAACGTCCCTCCCACCCGCCACCCTCGCCTTTCCCACTCCCTCTGCCTTCCATTCACATCAAGATTCATTTTCAATTCTCTTTATATACAGAAGATCAGTTTAGCATACATTAAGTAAAGATTTCAACAGTTTGCTCCCACACAGAAACATAAAGTGAAAAATAATAGATGATTTTTTAAATGATGTTGAAATCAGATCAAATCTATTGTCATGTTTAATCCCAGTGAGAGTAAATTAGGGAATTGATAATTTCTTCTTTTTTACAGAAGATCAGTTTAGTATACATTAAGTAAGGATTTCAACAGTTTGCACCCCCATAGAAACACAAAGTGAAAAATACTGTTTGAGTACTCGTTATAGCATTAAGTCTCAATGTACAGCACATTAAGCACAGAGATCCTACATGAGGAGTAAGTGCACAGTGACTCCTGTTGTTGACTTTACCAATTGACACTCTTGTTTATGGCAACAGTAATCTCCCTATGCTCCAGCCATGAGTTTCCAAGGCTATGGAAGCCCTCTGAGTTCTCCGACTCTTATCTTGTTCAGACAAGGTCATAGTCAAAGTGGAGGTTCTCTTCTCCCTTCAGAGAAAGGTACCTCCTTCTTTGAAGACCTGTTCTTTCCACTGGGATCTCACTCACAGAGATCTTTCATTTAGGTCTTTTTTTTTTTTTTTTTTTTTGCCAGAGTGTCTTGGCTTCCCATGCCTGAAATACTCTCATGGGCTTTTCAGGCAGATCCGAATGCCTTAAGGGCTGATTCTGAGGCCAGAGTGCTGTTTGGGACATCTGCCATTCTATGGGTCTGCTGAGTATCTCACTTCCCATGTTGGATCACTCTCCCCTTTATTTATTCTATCGGGTAGTATTAGCAGGTACTAGACTTGTTTATGTGCTCCCTTTGACTCTTAGTCCTTTCATTATGATCAATTGTGAACTGAAATTGATCACTTGGAATAGTGAGATGGCATTGGTACATGCCACCTTGATGGGATTGAATTGGAGTCCCCTGGTATGTTTCTAACTCTACCATTTGGGGCAAGTCAGCTTGAGCATGTCCCAAATTATACATCTCTTCCCTCTCTTATTCCCACTCTTATATTTAACAGCAATCATTTTTCAGTTAAGTTTCAACACTTAAGAATAACTGTGTGATAATTACAGAATTAAACCAGTCATATTAAGTAGAACAGACAAAAAAACCTACTAAGAGGGATAATGTATTAAGTTGTTCATTAACAGTCAGGGCTATGCTGATCAAGTCACCGTTTCTCATAGTGTCCATTTCACTTAAGGAGGTTTCCTTTTTGGTGTTCAGTCAGTTGTCACCGATCAGGGAGAACATATGGTATTTGTCCCTTTGGGACTGGCTTACTTCACTCAGCATGATGTGTTCCAGATTCCTCCATGTTGTTGCAAATGACTGGATTTCGTTGTTTCTTACTGCAGTATAGTATTCTAAAGAGTACATATCCCATAATTTCTTTATCCAGTCTACCGTTGATGGGCATTTAGGTTGCTTCCATGTCTTAGCTATTGTGAATTGAGTGCAATAAACATTAGGCTGCAGACTGCTTTTTTGTTTGCCAATGTAAATTCCTTTGGGTAAATTCCAAGGAGTGGGATGGCTGGGTTGAACGGTAGGGTTATCTTCAGGTTTCTGAGGAATCTCCAGACTGACTTCCATAGTGGCTTGACCAGTTTGCATTCCCACCAACAGTGGGTTAGTGTCCCTTTTTCCCCACATCCTTGCCAGCATCTGTTGTTGGTAGATTTCTGTATGTGAGCCATTTTAACCGGGTTGAGTGAAACCTCATTGTGGTTTTGATTTGCATTTCCCTGATGACTAGTGATCCTGAACATTTTTTCATGTGCCTGTTGGCATTTGGATTTCCTCTTTTGAAAAATGTCTATTGAGGTCCTTGGCCAATCTCTTAAGTGGGTTGTTTGTTTTGTTTTTGTGGAGTTTCTTGATCTCTTTGTAGATTCTGGTTATCAACCCTTTATCTGTTGCATAGTTTGCAAATTTTTTTCCTATTCTGTCAGTTGTCTCTTGACTCTCCTGACTATTTCTTTTGCAGTACAGAAACTTCTCAATTTGATGAAATCCCAATAGTTGATTCTGGCTTTGACTGCCTGTGCCTCCCAGGTCTTCTCCAGAAACTCTTTGCCTGTGCCAATATCTTGAAGGGTTTCTCCAATGTTCTCTAATAACGTGATGGTGTCAGGTCGTAGATTTAGGTGTTAATCCACGTTGAGTGGATTTTCGTGTAAGGTGTAAGGTAGGGGTCTTGCTTCATGCTTCTGCATGTGGAAATCCAGTTTGCCCAGCACCATTTATTGAATAGACTGTCCTTACTCCAGGGATTGGTTTTAGATCCTTGATCAAATATAAGTTGGCTGTAGATGTTTGGGTTGCTTTCTGGTGTTTCAATTCTGTTCCATTGGTCTATCCATCTGCTTCTGTAACAGTACCATGCTGTTTTGATTACAACTGCCCTGTAGTATGTCCTGAAATCTGGTATTGTGATGCCTCCGGCTTTGTTTGTGTTGTACAAGATTGCTTTAGCTATTTGAGGTCTCTTTTGCCTCCATAGGAATTTCAGCATCATTTTTTCTAGATTTGAGAAGAATGTCTTTGGTATCCTGATTGGAATTGCATTGAATCTATAAATTGCTTTTGGGAGAATGGACATTTTGATGTTGTTGATTCTTCCAATCCATGAACATGGAAGATTTTTCCATTTCTTGGTATCCTCTTCTATTTCTTTCTTTTTTTAACTTTTATTTAATGAATATAAATTTCCAAAGTACGACTTATGCATTACAATGGTTTTCCCCCCATACCGTCAATCCCACCCGCAACCCTCCCCTTTCCCACTCCCTCTCCCCTTCCATTCACATCAAGATTCATTTTTGATTCTCTTTATATACAGAACATCAGCTTAGTATACATTAAGGAAGGATTTCAACAGTTTGCTCCCACACAGAAACATAAAGTGAAAAATAATAGATGATTTTTTAAATGATGATGCAATCAGATCAGACCTATTGTCATGTTTAATCCCAGTGAGAGTCAAGTTGGGAGTTGATAATTTCTTTCTTTTTTTAACAGAGGATCAGTTTAATATACATTAAGTAAAGATTTCAACAGTTTGCACCCCCATGAAAACACAAAGTGAAATATATTGTTTGACTACTCGTTATAGCATTAAATCTCAATGCACAGCACACTAAGGACAGAGATCCTACATGAGGAGTAAGTGCACAGTGACTCCTGTTGTTGACTTTACCAATTGACACTCCTGTCTAGGGCATCAGTAATCTCCCTATGCTCCAGTCATGAGTTTCCAAGGCTATGGAAGTCCTCTGAGTTCTCCGATTCTTATCTTGTTTAGACAAGGTCATAGTCAAAGTGGAGGTTCTCTCCTCCCTTCAGAGAAAGGTACCTCCTTCTTTGAAGACCTGTTCTTTCCACTGGGATCTCACTCACAGAGACCTTTTGCCAGAGTGTCTTGGCTTTCCATGCCTGAAATACTCTCATGGGCTTTTCAGGCAGATCCGAATGCCTTTAGGGCTGATTCTGAGGCCAGAGTGTGATTTAGGACATCCGGCATTCTATGAGTCTGCTGAGTATCTCACTTCCCATGTTGGATCACTCTCCCCTTTATTTATTCTATCGGGTAGTATTAGCAGGTACTAGATTTGTTTATGTGCTGCCTTTGACTCTTAGTCCTTTCATTATGATCAATTGTGAACTGAAATTGATCACTTGGAATAGTGAGATGGCATTGGTACATGCCACCTTGATGGGATTGAATTGGAGTCCCCTGGTATGTTTTTAACTCTACCATTTGGGGCAAGTCAGCTTGAGCATGTCCCAAATTATACATCTCTTCCCTCTCTTATTCCCACTCTTATGTTTAACAGGGATCACATTTCAGTTAATTTTCAACACTTAAGAATAACTGTGTATTAATTACAGAATTAAACCAGTCATATTAAGTAGAACAGACAAAAAAACTACTAAGAGGGATAATGTATTAAGTTGTTCATTAACAGTCAGGGCTATGCTGATCAAGTCACCATTTCTCATAGTGTCCATTTCACTTCAGGAGGTTTCCTTTTCGGTGTTCAGTCAGTTGTCACCGATCAGGGAGAACATATGGTATTTGTCCCTTTGGGACTGGCTTACTTCACTCAGCATGATGTGTTCCAGATTCCTCCATTTTGTTGCAAATGACTGGATTTCGTTGTTTCTTACTGCGGTATACTATTCTAAAGAGTACATATCCCATAATTTCTTTATCCAGTCTACCGTTGATGGGCATTTAGGTTGCTTCCATGTCTTAGCTATTGTGAATTGAGCTGCAATAAACATTTTATGCAGACCGTTTTTTTGTTTGCCAATGTAAATTCCTTTGGGTAAATTCCAAGGAGTGGGATGGCTGGGTTGAACAGTAGGGTTATCTTCAGGTTTCTGAGGAATCTCCAGACTGACTTCCATAGTGGCTTGACCAGTTTGCATTCCCACCAACAGTGGGTTAGTGTCCCTTTTTCCCCACATCCTCGCCAGCATCTGTTGTTGGTAGATTTCTGAATGTGAGCAATTCTAACCGGGGTGAGGTGAAACCTCATTGTGGTTTTGATTTGCATTTCCCTGATGACTAGTGATCCTGAACATTTTTTCATGTGCCTGTTGGCCATTTGGATTTCCTCTTTTGAAAAATGTCTATTGAGGTCCTTGGCCAATCTCTTAAGTGGGTTGTTTGTTTTGTTTTTGTGGAGTTTCTTGATCTCTTTGTAGATTCTGGTTATCAACCCTTTATCTGTTGCATAGTTTGCAAATTTTTTTCCTATTCTGTCAGTTGTCTCTTGACTCTCCTGACTATTTCTTTTGCAGTACAGAAACTTCTCAATTTGATGAAATCCCAATAGTTGATTCTGGCTTTGACTGCCTGTGCCTCCCAGGTCTTCTCCAGAAACTCTTTGCCTGTGCCAATATCTTGAAGGGTTTCTCCAATGTTCTCCAATAACTTGATGGTGTCAGGTCGTAGATTTAGGTCTTAATCCGCGTTGAATGGATTTTTGTGTAAGGTGTAAGGTAGGGGTCTTGCTTCATGCTTCTGCATGTGGAAATCCAGTTTGCCCAGCACCATTTATTGAATAGACTGTCCTTACTCCAGGGATTGGTTTTAGATCCTTGATCAAATATAAGTTGGCTGTAGATGTTTGGGTTGCTTTCTGGTGTTTCAATTCTGTTCCATTGGTCTATCCATCTGCTTCTGTAACAGTACCATGCTGTTTTGATTACAACTGCCCTGTAGTATGTCCTGAAATCTGGTATTGTGATGCCTCCGGCTTTGTTTGTGTTGTACAAGATTGCTTTAGCTATTTGAGGTCTCTTTTGCCTCCATAGGAATTTCAGCATCATTTTTTCTAGATTTGAGAAGAATGTCTTTGGTATCCTGATTGGAATTGCATTGAATCTATAAATTGCTTTTGGGAGAATGGACATTTTGATGATGTTGATTCTTCCAATCCATGAACATGGAAGATTTTTCCATTTCTTGGTATCCTCTTCTATTTCTTTCTTTAAGATTTTGTAATTCTCATCGTAGAGATCTTTAACGTCCTTGGTTAAGTTTATTCCAAGCTATTTGATTGTTTTTGTAGCTATTGTGAATGGGATTTATTTTAGCAGTTCTTTCTCAGCCGTGGCATTGCTTGTGTATACAAAGGCTGTTGATTTTTGTGCATTGATTTTATATCCTGCCACTCTTCCAAACTCCTCTATGAGTTCCAGTAGTCTCTTAGTAGAGTTCTTTGGGTCCCCTAAGTAAAGAATCATATCGTCTGCAAAGAGGGATAGTTTGACTTCTTCCTTCTCAATTTGTATTCCTTTAATTTCTTTTTCTTGTCTGATGGCTCTGGCTAAAACTTCCAGAAATATGACAAATAGTAGTGGTGAGAGTGGGCATCCCTGTCTGGTGCCAGATCTCAGTGGAAATGCTTCCAACTTTTCCCCATTCAATAGGATGTTGTCCGTGGGTTTTTCATAAATCGCTTTGATTATATTGAGGAATGTTCCTTCTGTACCCAATTTGCTTAGATTTTTCATCATGAAAGGGTGTTGAATTTTATCGAATGCTTTCTCTGCATCAATTGAGATAATCATATGCTTTTCCTTTTGCAGTCTGTTAATGTGGTGAATCACATTGATTGATTTGTGAATGTTGAATCATCCCTGCATACCAGGGATAAATCCCACTTGGTCTGGGTGGATGATTTTCCTGATGTGTTGTTGTATTCTATTGGAGAGAATTTTATTGAGGATTTTTGCGTCTATGTTCATCAGGGATATTGGTCTATAATTTTCTTTCAGTGCTGCATCTTTCTCTGGCTTAGGGATTAAGGTGATGCTGGCTTCATAGAAAGAATTTGGGAGGATTCCCTCTTTTTTGATTGTTCTGAATAGTTTGAGAAGAATTGGAGTTAGTTCTTCTTTAAATGTCTGGTAGAATTCAGCAGTGAATCCATCTGGTCCTGGGCTTTTCTTTGTTGGGAGGGCCTTTATTACTGTTTCAATTTCTGTCTCAGTTATGGGTCTGTTTAGGTTTTCTCTGTCTTCCTGGTTCAATTTAGGTAGGTTGCATGTGTCCAGGAATCTATCCATTTCTGATAGGTGTCCTTGTTTGCTGGCATACAAGTCATTGTAGTAATTTCTGATGACACTTTTTATTTCTGTGGTGTCTGTTGTTACGTTTCCTTTTTCATCTCTTTTTTTATTGATTTGGGTCTTTTCTTTTTTTAGTTAGTTGGGCCAATGGGGTGTCAATTTCATTTATTTTTTCCAAAAACCAGCTTCTCGCTTGGCTGATTTTTTGTAATGTTTTTCTTGATTCAATCTTGTTAATTTCTTCTCTGATTTTAATTATTTCTCTTCTCCTACTAGATTTGGCTTTGGCTTGCTGCAGTTTTTCTAGGTCCTTGAGATGCGCTGAAAGTTCATTTATTTGGTACCTTTCCAATTTCTTGATATAGGCACCTATTGCTATAAACTTGCCTCTCAGTACTGCTTTTGCCGTATTCCATAAGTTTTGATATGTTGTGTTGTTATCCTCATTTACTTCCAGAAAGTTTTTGATTTCTCTTTTGATTTCTTGAATGACCCAGTGTTCATTCAGCAGCATGTTGTTCAGTCTCCATGTGTTTGCATACTTTCTAGGGTTTCCTGAGTTGCTAATTTCCAGCTTCATTCCGCTGTGGTCTGAGAAGCTGCATGGTATGATTCTAATTCTTTTAAATTTGCTGAGACTTGCTTTATGGCCTAGTATGTGTTCAATGCTAGAGAAGGTTCCATGCACTGCTGAGAAGAATGTGAAGTCTTTAGATGTAGGATTGAAAGTTCTGTAGATACCTGTTAGATCCATTTGGGCAATAGTTTCGATTAAATCTGCTCTTTCCTTGTTGATCTTCTGTCCGGATGATCTGTCTATTTCTGAGAGTGGAGTATTGAAGTCCCCCAGTACTATTGTGTTGGGGTCTAAGTCTCCCTTTAAGTCCCTTAACATATCTTTTAAATAGACCGGTGCCCTGTAATTAGGGGCATATACATTTATAATAGTTACATCTTCTTGTTGTATTGAACCCTTAATCATTATATAGTGTCCCTCTTTGTCTCTCTTAACAGTTTTTGTATTAAAGTTTATTTTGTCTGATATTAATATGGCCACACCTGCTTTTTTTGGTTTCTGTTGCATGGAATATCTTTTTCCAACCTTTCACTTTCAGTCTGCCTGCCTCTTTGTTAGAGAGATGTGTTTCTTGTAGGCAACAAATAGTTGCGTTGTGTTCCTTGAGCCAATCAGCCAATCGGTGTCTTTTAACTGAAGAATTCAGACCATTAATGTTTAATGTGGCTACTGATACGTAGTGACTTTGTCCTGCCATTTTCCCGGAGATATTTTCTAGTATATGCTTTGAGCTTCCCATGCTCCTTTACTGGTGGTTTCTCTTCCTTTATCTTCTTTCATATTGATGGCGGTGTTTCTGTGTTTCTGAGTGTAGCACATCTTTAAGTATCTTTTGCAGGGCTGGACGAGTGGCCACAAAGTCTTTCAATTTCTGTTTGCTATGAAAAATCTTTATTTCACCTTCATTCACAAATGAGAGCTTAGCAGGATATAATATTCTGGGCTGGCAGTTTTTCTCTCTTAGCACCTGTGCTATGTCTCGCCATTCCCTCCTAGCCTGTAGTGTTTCTGATGAGAAGTCTGCTGTGAGTCTGATTGGAGATCCTCTGAGAGTAATCTGACGTTTCTCTCTTGCACATTTTAGGATCTTTTCTTTATGTTTCACTGTGGAGAGTTTAATTACAACGTGCCGTGGTGAGGATCTCTTTTGGTCGTGTTTATTGGGGGTTCTATGAGCTTCCTGTACTAGGATGTCTCTGTCCTTCTCCAAACCTGGAACGTTCTCTGCTAATATCTCACTAAAAAGGCCTTCTAATCCTTTCTCCCTCTCCATGCCTTCAGGAACTCCTAGAACCCGAATGTTGGGTTTTTTAATAGTATCCTGTAGATTCCCAACAATATTTTTTTAGATTTCTAATTTCCTCTTCTTTTCTTTGGTTTGACTGTATGTTTTCCTGTGCTCTGTCTTCTAAGTCTGATATTCTCTCTTCTGCTTTACCCATTCTGTTTTTAAGGCTGTCTAATGTGTTTGTAATTTGATCTATTGAGCTCTTCAATTCATTTTGATTTCTCTTCACTATCACACTTTCCTGTTCTACTAGTTTCTGCATTTCATTTGGATTCTTCCTTAAATTTTTATTTTCACAAGAGAGATTTTCAATCCTGTCCAGTAAGGATTTCTTAGTTCAAGGATTTGCTTTTGAAAACTTCTAAATGTTCTTATTATAAATTTTTTTAAACTTTTATTTAATGAATATAAATTTCCAAAGTACGACTTATGCATTACAATGCCTTCCCCCCATACCGTCCCTCCCACCCGCAACCCTCCCCTTTTCCACTCCCTCTCCCCTTCCATTCACATCAAGATTCATTTTTGATTATTTTAATATACAAAACATCAGCTTAGTATACATTAAGGAAGGATTTCAACAGTTTGCTCCCACACAGAAACATAAAGTGAAAAATAATAGATGATTTTTTTAAGTGATGATGAAATCAGATCAGACCTATTTTCATGTTTAATCCCAGTGAGAGTCAAGTTGGGAATTGATAATTTCTTTTTTTTTCTTTACAGAAGATCAGTTTAGTATACATTAAGTAAAGATTTCAACACTTTGCATCCCCATAGAACCACAAAGTGAAACATATTGTTTGAGTACTCGTTATAGCATTAAATCTCAATACACAGCACACTAAGGACAGAGATCCCACATGAGGAGTAAGTGCACGGTGACTCCTGTTGTTGACTTTACCAATTGACACTCCTGTCTATGACATCAATAATCTCCCTATGCTCCAGTCATGAGTTTCCAAGGCTATGGAAGCCCTCTGAGTTCTCCGACTCTTATCTTGTTTAGACAAGGTTAGTTAAAGTGGAGGTTCTCGGCCGGCGCCGCGGCTCACTAGGCTAATCCTCCGCCTAGAGACGCCGGCACATCGGGTTCTAGTCCCGGTCGGGGCGCCGGATTCTGTCCCGGTTGCCCCTCTTCCAGGCCAGCTCTCTCCTGTGGCCAGGGAGTGCAGTGGAGGATGGCCCAGGTGCTTGGGCCCTGCACCCTATGAGAGACCAGGAAATGCACCTGGCTCCTGGCTCCTGCCATCGGATCAGCGCGGTGCACCGGCTGCAGCACGCCGGCCGCGGCGGCCATTGGAGGGTGAACCAACAGCAAAGGAAGACCTTTTTCTCTGTCTGTCTCTCTCTCTCTCACTGTCCACTCTGCCTGTCAAAAAAAAAAAGTGGAGGTTCTCTCCTCCCTTCAGAGAAAGGTACCTCCTATTTTGATGACCTGTTCTTTCTACTGGGATCTCACTCACAGAGATCTTTTTGCCAGAGTGTCTTGGCTTTCCATGCCTGAAATACTCTCATGGGCTTTTCAGCCAGATCCGAATGCCTTTAGGGCTGATTCTGATGCCAGAGTGCTGTTTAGGACATCCACCATTCTATGAGTCTGCTGAGTATCTCGCTTCCCATGTTGGATCACTCTCCCCTTTATTTATTCTATCGGTTAGTATTAGCAGGTACTAGACTTGTTTATGTGCTCCCTTTGACTCTTAGTCCTTTCATTATGATCAATTGTGAACTGAAATTGATCACCTGGACTAGTGAGATGGCATTGGTACATGCCACCTTGATGGGATTAAATTGGAGTCCCCTGGTATGTTTCTAACTCTACCATTTGGGGCAAGTCAGCTTGAGCATGTCCAAAATTGTACATCTCTTCCCTCTCTTATTCCCACTCTTATGTTTAACAGGGATCACATTTCAGTTAATTTTCAACACTTAAGAATAACTGTGTATTAATTACAGAATTAAACCAGTCATATTAAGTAGAACAGACAAAAAAACTACTAAGAGGGATAATGTATTAAGATGTTCATTAACAGTCAGGGCTATGCTGATCAAGTCACCGTTTCTCATAGTGTCCTGAAAATGAATCTTGATGCAAATGGAATGGGAGAGGGATTTGGAGATGGTTGGGTTGCTGATGGGAGGGAATTTATGGGGTGGAAAAGCCACTGTAATGCAAATGCTGTACTTTGAAAATTTATATTTTTTTAAATAAAAGTTAAAAAATCAGCAAATGTAAAAAGGGCACAAATATAAAAAATGTGTTCTTCGTAAGAAAGGCTAAAAGGAAAGACGCTTTTTAAATAAAGAAAGTACGTAGTTTGTAAGAATTAGTTTATCTTAATGGCTAGTTTAGAGTGGAATAAAAAAGAAAAGTTTTAGTAAGTTTCAGAAGATGTGAGCAAGTCACAAAAAGTTTGTAAGAACAAAATCTTAGAAAAAATGGCTTATGATTTTAAATATTGCTTACAGAGTTTTCTTTCTACAAGTTGAGTGTCAATACTAAAGTTATACTGACCTGAGATAGAAGTTCTATCTTCTGTTATAGCAATGAGGTTTTTGAAAATGTATATTAATGTTAGTAAATATCTAGAAATAGTCTTGATCTTAAAAAGTAAATCTGTTTTTTTAAAAAAAAAACCTGAAACATCTCCATTTAATGTTTTCTGTTTAGTTGGTTACTCTGTGCCAATTTTGTAGTTAGGTCCTGTAAGCTCTTTTGTGACTCTATTAAATTGTGCCAAATTATGTGGTGATTTCATGTGCTAGCTCTTATATTTGAGGTTTTTATTTTGATTTACTTGATGACCGGAGATGCAAATTTTCTGTTCTGTTAAAGCAATCTATTGTATTCTCTACTTTCACTGTTAAGTTTTGATTGTTGGAAAGTATTGTCTTAAAAGTTATTTTAAATACACATTTAATTAAAAATATTTGGTCATTCTGGCTAAAAAGCCCATGAGAGTTTTGCAGGCATGGAAAGCCAAGACACTGTGGCATAAAAATGACCTAAATGAAAGATCTCTGTGAATGAAACTGCAGCGGAAAGAACGGGCCATCAAAGAAGGAGGTACCTTTCTCTGAAGGGAGGAGAGAACTTGCACTTTGACTATGACCTTGTCTCAATAAGATCAGAGTTGGAAAACTCAAGAGGCTTCCATAGCCTCGGGTGATTACTGATGTCATAAATAAGAGTGTCAATTGTTAAATCAACAACAGGAATCACTGTACACCTACTCCTCATGTAGGATCTCTGTCCTTAAGGTGTTGTACTATGAGAATTAACGGTATAACTAGTACTCAAACAGTACTCTATACTTTTTGCATCTGTGTGGGTGTGATCTGTTGAAATCTTTACTTAGTATATACTAAGTTGATCTTCTGTATATAAAGATAATTAGAAATGAATCTTGATGTGAATGGGATGGGAGAAAGAGCAGGAGATGGGATGGTTGCGAGTTGTAGAGAGGTTATGGAGGGAAAAGCCGCTATAATTCAAAAGTTGTACTTTGGAAATTTGGAAATTTATATTTATTAAATAAAAGTTGAAAAAAATTTTAAAAATTTGGTCATTTTCTCATTGTGATTAAATCAGTTCTGAGGTTGTTAAAGTCACCCTTAATGGATGAATATTATTTCATGATGTTAAGGAACTACATTTTGACCAGATACTTTAAGTTCTATTGGTATCTTTAGCAGACTTTATAAGAATCAAAGTTCTTTTTTTTTTGACAGGCAGAGTGGACAGTGAGAGAGAGAGACAGAGAGAAAGGTCTTCCTTTGCTATTGGTTCACCCTCCAATGGCCGCCGCGGCTGGCATGCTGCGGCCGGCGCACCGCGCTGATCCAATGGCAGGAGCCAGGTACTTCTCCTGGTCTCCCATGGGGTGCAGGGCCCAAGGACTTGGGCCATCCTCCACTGCACTCCCTGGCCACAGCAGAGAGCTGGCCTGGAAGAGGGGCAACCGGGACAGAATCCGGCGCCCCGACCGGGACTAGAACCCGGTGTGCTGGCACCGCAAGGCGGAGGATTAGCCTAGTGAGCAGGTCATCAAAGAAGGAGGTACCTTTCTCTGAAGGGAGGAGAGAACTTCCACTTTGACTACGACCTTGTCTAAATATGATCAGAGTTGGTGAACTCAAAAGGCTTCCATAGCTTTGACAACTCATGACAAGAGCCTAGGGTGATTACTGATGCCATAAACAAGAGTGTCAATTTGTTAAGTCAACATCAGGAGTCACTGTGCACTTACTCCTCATGTAGGATCTCTGTCCTTAATGTGCTGTACATTGTGATTTAATGCTATAACGAGTACTCAAACAGTATATTTCACTTTGTGTTTATATGTGGGTGCAAACTGTTGAAATCTTTACTTAATATATGCTAAACTGATCTTCTGTATATAAAGAGAATTGAAAATGAATATTGATGTGAATGGAAGGGGGAGGGAGAGGGGAAGGGGAGGGTTGCAGGTGGGAGGGAAGTTATTGGGGGGGAAGCCATTGTAAACAATAAGCTGTACTTTGGAAATTTATATTCATTAAATAAAAGTTTTTAAAAAAAGGATCAAAGTTCTGAATTCTCTGGACTTTGATATTTCCAGATGGGCTTCTGAAAATGTCAAAATATATATTTCTCATCTTTCAGAGATAATAACCATTAGGCTATTTGGATTTAAAATGTTGCCAAGATGTAAAATGATGCTAAACTTCAGTTTAAGCATGTTTCTTTATAGGTCCTCCAATCTCTGGCTTGGAAGCCAGATTCTTTAAAGGTACTCACTGACAAAGTCTCAGTACAGCTAACCATGAATATAACCATTTATAGCCCGTTCAAATTATGTATCAGAGGTCCAGCCAAGAAGGAAAAAGTGTTCTTCTTTGGAAGACTTAGAGACAATTGGAGATGGTTATGCAGCAGCAACAAGAGAACTGGGTTCCAGAAGCCCAAGAAAACTCTAGTATCCACCGGCTACACAATGAAAATTCAGATGCCAAAAAAACTTACTAGATAAATCCAAAAACTCCATTTTGAGTTATGTGGTAAGTTCTAGTACAAACTTACAGGTTACATGGTAACACCAGTTAAACCCAGCAACCCAGGCCCATAACCTACCAGCTATACAGTGAAAATCTGCAAGTCTAAGGATGACAGAGATGTCTGCCACAATTTCTCTAAGTCAGACTACACAGTAAGCACTGGTTGAACACCAGTTAAATCTAAAAGCCCAAAATCAGGGAGGCCTGACTTGCTGCCTCATTTCTCTTCATTTCCCTTCCAAATGGGAACTTGACTCTATTCCACAGGACTCTCCACTGTGATGTACAGTTTGACCCTCGGA
Source organism: Oryctolagus cuniculus (assembly GCF_964237555.1). Classification (NCBI taxonomy): domain Eukaryota; kingdom Metazoa; phylum Chordata; class Mammalia; order Lagomorpha; family Leporidae; genus Oryctolagus; species Oryctolagus cuniculus. The sequence continues at coordinate 34,790,440 of NC_091445.1, forward strand.
TCTTGCAAAAGGGATAACTGACCTTTTCTGTGATAATGCCTAACAACAATATAGAGGACAAAATAACATAGCCAGAAAATGAGACATTAAACTTTAAAATGATTTTACACCTATATTTGTTTTTCTGTGTCCACAGCAAATAGGCAGAACTCCCCTTTTAAACCAAACTGAGGGGAAGATAGGAAGTTGTACTAATGACCACAATATATATATATAGACAGGTCACTGCATTTGATCTTATCTGAAAGGTCATACTTCTCCTCATAGGTACTGACTTAACTCACAGGGAAATACTAAGTGTCAGAATTTGCCCATGACCATAGCTTTCTAGCTCACTCTGATATTAAAAGAAATCTTCAAAAATTAGGGATGGGTTGAGCACCCCCTTGACTGACAAAGGTTGCCCCATGGTCTACTTTATTAGAGACCAGGAGAAAGAGCAAGCTGGGAAGAGGGAGTAATGCAAGGATAGGCAACAGGCCAATTAACATCTGCTTTATATAGTGATCTGTCTTCAAGGAGACCCAACAAGGCCAGTCCACCCCCAAATGGCACCTGTTTTTGATATTAGGAACCAGGGCATTGGACAAGCAGCTGTCATGACATAAACTGGCCAAGAACAAAGCCACTGGAAATATCCTGAGTGTCAAAGGACTCCTGGGTCAGAACCACAGACCCCTGGCCCCAAGCCCAAAAGCCCTTAGTTCGGCCCAGCTTCCAACTCTAATCACTGCTACTGAGGGGATGGCTTATGGTCAGTAAAACAGAAATTTCCATTTAGAAACACTACCTATTCTACACCAGCCTGCTGTTTTAAACCAGCTCTACTCCTATTCCAGCCATGTAATGTGAGTCAACAGTGTGCATTCCTTAAGGAGGTTCACACCTCTCTTATAATGTCTCTTTCAGCACCCCATGGATAGGTGTGGGCTTAACACACATCTGGCCAGGCCTTAAAGCCTGTTCAAATATTATTAAGCCTTAAAATCCTCTCCTGCCATTCTCTTAAAGCAGGGCTTAAAGTAACAGCTAGCTTAGATAGTCCACCTATTTGGACAGGCTCTCAAGAGGACTTAAAGGACCTATCTCTTGAGGGGGTTATGAAATAATCCAGAATGTAGATGGTTCATTAGTCTGCTTTCTTTCCCAATCTGAGACTCTGGTCATGTGCATCAGCTTAACTTCTTTGCAGAATGTAAGTACCAGGCACCCAGGGAAAAGAGCATAGCTAGTTTGCAGAAATTTAATTATTTAACCCCAATCCTCACACCTGGGCAGAGAAAACCAGCCCCAGAAAGGATACAGGCCATGCAGCAAATTCCTACTTCTGCAACCTAAGACAGTTCCAGCATGTTTCTAACAGCTTACAGATTCCTAGATACTGGGAAATAACAAAGTTCCCAAATCAGGTTCTCAACAGCAACCCAAAACAAAGCCCACTCCTTTGGAAAAAAAAATGCAGTTTTCATCCATTTAAAGGCTACAATGACTAGGACCCTACAAAAGAATTTCTAAACCCAATCCTTCAAAACAGGCAGGTCCCAGGTGTGCCAACTGCGGCCCAAGAAAGTGCCTCCAAACTAGGATTAAATGAGATGGGTACAAAATAATGTTCATGCTTTTTTGGACAAGGACAGACAACTCCAGGACCAGGTCAGACAAGGCTAAAATATCTGGCCTAACTTTTGGTCATGGAAATCCTGCCTATTGCCCCACTTTGGCCCTGTAACTTCTGTACTCTTAACACTTCCCTATAGACTACTGTGCTTAAATGTCCTTGTTTTGTTTGTGTCTTACAGAAGACAAGCCATCCAACTTCAGGTGCTTTGGACATAGGGCCTCCAGACTACCACATCAGACAAGATGACCAGTCCTCTAGACCAAACAGGACAATGCCACCCTCAAACATCATAGGACAGATAGCAAGAAAAAAATACCCAAATCCAGCTCTACACTCATTTGTCAGCTCCAAAGTAACTGTAGAAGAGGGATCTTCATCCATTTTATCCCCCTAAGATTATGGATATTTTCTCTTGAGGGACGGGAATGTTGGGTAGGAAGTTAGAAATTAACCTATATGTGTGTGAGAGGGGCCTGAAGAAAACAAAATTTCTGTGGAAAAGAATGCAATGCAACAGCCTCAGAAGCAGCTTAGTATTTACACTTCAATGTCCTGTTTGGACCCTGATAACTTTCCAGGTGGTCTCAGCCCTACCCCCAAAGAAAGCTCCCTAGGACAACTCTCTCTCCTCAGCATCAAATGGATGCCTAGTATGGTAACATGGAAAAATAAAACCTTCACAACCTTCCTCCAGGGCTTGGAGGCTTGGGCTTCACTTTCCAGCCCAAGTATGCTCCCCAGTCTTATAACACTGAATAATAAACCTGGGGAGGGGTTTTCTTAATTTACACTCAGAAACCCTTTGTCCTAGAGGAGAAAGGGGAAGGTATAAAAAAAACTGTGGGTCTGAACAAAGATGCCACACTCAGCACTCAGCTCTCTGCTGAGCCACCCAACCTGGCCTGCCAGATACATTCTCTCTATTCAACCGTGTAACCTTGCTTTCCCCAAGTCTGAGAGACTGGGCACTCTCTCTCTCTGTCTCTTCCAGTCTGATAGAAGCCCTACCCACAATAAACCTTGCTAGTTTGAAGAAAAAAGCCACTTCTTTTTCACTGATCTTTTGTATTGTATTTTTGTTTCAATTTTGTTTATTTCCTATCTAATTTTAATTATTTATTTTCTCCTACTACTTTTCGGTTTGGCTTGCTGTTGTTTTTCTAGTTCCTTGAGATGCATTGATAGCTGATTTATTTGGTGCCTTTAAGAATTCTTGATGTAGGTGCTCATTGCTGTAAACTTTTCTCTTAAAACTGTTTTGCTGCATCCCATAATTTTGATATGTTGTATAGTCACCTTCATTTGTGTCCAGAAAATTTTTTTATTTCCCTTTAGATTTCTTCCCTAACCCACCGATCATATTCAGGAGCATTTTGTTCAGTCATCACATGTTTGCATATATTCTATAGATTCTTGAGTTGTTGATTTCCAGCTTCATGCCATTGAGGTCAGAGAAAATGTATGGTATGATTTCTTTTTTTTTTCAATTTGATTAGACTTGCATTATGGCCTACCATGTGATCTATCCTAGAGAAAGATCCATGCACTGGTGAGAAGAAAATGTATTCTGCATCTGTAGGGTGTGTGTGTATGTGTGTGTGTGTGTCTCAGTGTGTCGGTGTGTATGGCTGTGTGGTAGAGCACAAAGAAACTGTTACCCCAACCTCTGCACTATCTGGCCTCATGTTCCTCCCCAGCAGATTTCCTCACTTTGTCCCCACTGACACTCTCCTGGCTCTGTCCCCAGCTCCCTTTTTGGGTGCCTTTAATTGTTAGCTTTGGAACTTCTGTTCTAGGATTGGAATTTGTGAGCTCCCCTGGGAGTCATCAGCTTCATCTTCTTCATTCAGTTTCTGTGTTAAGTACTTGCATGGGCAGTGGGAGACAGCTCTGCAAGCAAGAGAGATTTGCACATTGTGGAAGGTAGGTGTGGATCAGTAGGTGGACTCAGATGCATCATTGCTGGCACAGTCTGCATCTTTCCACCACCATCTCCTTCACTAAATTTATATTCTCCATTATCTCCTTTTTTGGAGAAGAGGCTGTCTGTATAAACCCCTCTGTCAGAGAGAGTTCAGGCTGAAAGTGGTGTGGGCATCCCCAGCCTGGCTATAGTCTGGTGATGGTTGAAGAAGATCAGAGTTGAGGAATTGCTCCTCCTTTTCCCCTCTTACCCAGTAAGGACAGAAACAGGAGGATGATTATTTTGATGCTAGAAACTCTTCTATGTAATATCTGCTGAATTTGTTTTCCTGCAAGGAGCTCTTCCAAAGAGAGTGTGCTTTTTCCTGTTGCCTGCTACCTCACTCTTCCTTGTATAGTTCATGGCATTTCTTTATATGTTTATCAGCATAATTTTTTCCTCCTATGTCCGCTCCTGTCAGGGGGCTATTCTACTTTTTTTCATGGGGGTGGGTGTGGAAGACATTCACCTTCAAGTGTTAGGATTTTCCTTAATTTTGTAGTCCTTTTTCTTTGAAATCCTTCTTTTATTTTCCTCAATATCCTGTTTATCACATCCTCTCCTCTTTCCTCTTGTTTTAATTGGGGGCTAAACTTGAAGAATGGCCTATAACTGGAAAACAGGAAATAAGTAGGAGAAGTGAAGGTGAAAAAGCAGGAAAGAAATGGCTGATATGGAACATACAGTCATCTGATGTGTCCTCAAAAGAAAAATGTATAAACCCAGTGGTTTATTTTATCATTTCTGTGGGAAAACCTCCAGCAGACAATCTTGATGTTACAACATAGGAAAAATGAGATTGAGATGCTGGATAAATTTCTAAGTTGTTTTACATAGTACAATTGTTATTCGCTCAACCAATGTTTACTGAGTACATAATAGACTCCAGTCACTGTTCTAGGAGTCCAGGATCCCACCATGAGAAAAAGTGGCATCAGGGAAGAACATAGATCCTAGTCAGAAATGCAGAAATCAAAAAATCCATATGAATAAAATGTAGTATGCCTGATGGTTTTGCTTACTATAGGAAGCATAATGTAGGATCTAGATGAATGATCTCATCTGCAAATAGGGGGTTTAGGGAAGCAGTCACTGAAAAGTGAGAAGGTGAGTGAACATACACAGCACATTTTGAAAGAAACTTTGGAAGGAGGTATTGGTGAGCATCAAGGCCCTTGAGGCTCGAATCTGCCTGCTGTGTGGAGGAGCCATAAGGAGGTCAAAAAGATAAACTTGAGATAATCTTGGAGGAAAGAAGAAAAAGAGGTCAGTCTGGTTGAAACACAGAAGCTCACTGATGAAGCCTTGCTTTTACTCTACAGGCATTTTTGTTTTTATTCTTACAGAGTCAGATTCACTCCAGTGTTGTGTGTCAGCAGACTGAGGTGGGGGCTGACAGTGTAGATTCAGGAGATAAGTCAGAAGCCATTGACATCATCAGTGGAAATAATGGCAATGATGTGGTCAGGTTGGAGCTAGCAGAGAAGAAAAGTTGCTTGTGGTAGATGTGTTTTGGAAGAAGAGCCAGTTTCTTTCGGGTAGTATGTGTGAGAGGAGAGGACTTGAGGATGACCTGAATGTTGTGACATTGGCAACTGGATAGATCTCCTATCAACTGATCAGGGAAGGAAATGGGCATAAGTATGTATCTTAATTATACCAAGAGCTCTATTTGACTAGTTCAGGAAGAAGAAGCCCATTGGACATCCAGAAGAAATGTTGTGTAAACAGTGGATATACAAATGTGAATTCAAGGGAGACATCTAGGATGAACAGAAGTCTCATTAATTAACTAAATAATATGCAGTATAAGACAGTAGAGGGAGAAATGTAAGGGTTAAATGCTTGTCCTTGAAGAAACACTTGGATGAGTGCTTATATTTATTTACTGTTGGTATGGCTATACATGTTCAGCACAGAGTAAAAACTTCTATTGTGAAGGATTGGGAATACTTGGTTTGTTTGGCTTGTTTATTGATCCTGGGGTTGATTTGGCTATGGAATCTGATTCATTCCTGCTGATAACCCCCTTAATATCACACCTACATGTCATTTGCAGCAAGGACACCTTGGTCCATCAGTCTTGGACATGAATAAGAAAGTGCTCCCTTCTGTATAGACACAGCTGATTCAGTCAGCAATTTCATCATTAATCTGGCAAATTTCATCCTGATTTAGGAAATGACCCTGGGAATTTGTACAGAGTATGTCATCCCATGGAATCACCTCACTTTCTTGTTGCAGTTATGAAAGTTAGATGTGAACACAGAATTCTCATAGATAAAAGTATCATCTATTTAGGGAGAAGATCCTAATGCTATTTCTTCTGTTATCACTAATTTTCCCCTATAGAAAGAAATTAAACAAACAGTGAAGTACTGCATTCAGGTCAAGAACAAGCTGTTCTGCAATTAAGGTGTTTTGCTTTATGCCTTAGGGAAATGGAAATTGGATTCATGTCTACTTCATTGTAGATTATTTTGTTTGGTCAACATAAATGTATTGAAGTCATGTTATGAGCCAGCATCATTCAAGGGGCTTCTAGAAGTCCAGGTGTGTGTGTGTGTGTGTGTGTGTGTGTGTAGGGCTTTCTTGACATTTTTAAGATTTTTTATTTAATTAAATTTTATTATTTATTAAGAGTGTCATTGTTAAATCAACAACAGGAGTCACTATGCACTTACTCCCCATATAGGGTCTCTGTCCTTATGTGTTGTATTATGAGAATTAACAGTAAAACTAGTTTTCAAACAGTTTTTTATACTTTGTGTGTCTGTGTGGGTGCAAACTGTTGAAATCTTTACTTAGTATATACTAAGTTGATCTTCTGTGTATAAACATAATTAAAAATGAAACTTAATTAAGAATGGGATTGGAAAGGTAGTAGGAGATGGGATGGTTTGCAGGTGGAAGGGAGGTTTTTGGGGAATGACTGTTATAATCCAAAAGTTGTACTTTTGAAATTTATATTTATTAAATAAAAGTTTTCTAAAAAAAATAAATGATAGGACATGCGCAAAATGAAGAGACATGTTGAAGGACATCTATCTATATATAGATAATGTAGCTAATATATATAGATTATATATTGTTGCAATGAACATGGGGGTAAAGATAAATCTTTCACATACTGATTTCTTTGGGTTTGGGTAAATTCCCAGGAGTGGGATGGCTAGGTAATATGATAGGTATATATTCAGACTTCTAGAGTATCTCCATTCTGTCTTCCACAGTGGCTACACTAGTTTATATTCCCACCAATGGTGAATAGGGTGCTTTTCCCCCACATCCTCACCAGCATTTGTTGCCTACTGATTTCTGTATAAAAGTCACTCTAACTGGAGTAAGGGGAAATCTCATTGTGGTTTTGATTTCTATTTCCCTGTTAGCTAGTGATCCTGAGCGTTTTTTCAATTGACTATTGGCTATTTGAATTTCTTCTCTTGAAATACGCCTTTCCCCTTTTCTTAACTGGGTTGTTTGTTTTGTTGTTGTTGAATTTCTTAAGCTCTTTAAAGATCCTAGATAGTCATCCTTTATCAGGTGAGTAGTTTGCAAAAATTTTCTCCCATTCTGTCAGTTGCCTCTTTGCTTTGTTAGGTGTTTCCATTGTAGGGCAGAAGACTCATATCTTGATGTAATCCTATTTATCTATATTAGCTTTTATTGCCTGTTCTGGTGTCTTTTTGACGGGGTGCTAAATTTGATTAGCTAGTATTGTGTTAAGGATTTTTGCATCTGTGTTCATCAAGGATATTGACCAATAGTTTTATTTCTTTGTTGTATCTTTTTCTGGTTTTGGAATTAGGTGATGGAAGGTGTTCTTGAGGATTCCCTTTCTATCAATTTTTGGATAGTTTGAGAGAATTTAAATTAACTCTTCATTTTTTACATTTTTTAACTTTTATTTAAATAATATAAATTTCCAAAGTACAGCTTATCGATTACAATGGCTCCCCCCAATAACTTCCCTCCCACCCGCAACCCTCCCCTTTCACACTCCCTCTCCCCTTCCATTCACATCAAGATTCATTTTTGATTCTCTTTATATACAGAAGATCAGTTTAGCATACATTAAGTAAAGATTTCAACAGTTTGCTCCCACACAGAAACATAAAATGAGAAATACTGTTTGAGTACTAGTTATAGCATTAAATCTCAATGTACAGCACACTAAGGACAGAGATCCTACATGAGGAGTAAGTGCACAGTGACTCCTGTTGTTGACTTAACAAATTGACACTCTTGTTTATGGCATCAGTAATCACCCTAGGCACTTGTCATGAGCTGCCAAGGCTATGGAAGCCCCCCTGAGTTCACTGACTCTGATCATATTTAGAAAAGGCCATGGTCAAAGTGGAAGCTCTCTCCTCCCTTCAGAGAAAGGTACTTCCTTCTTTGATGACCCGTTCTTCCCACTGGGATCTCACTCGCGGAGATCTTTCATTCAGGTTTTTTTTTCCCCCAAAGTGTCTTGGCTTTCCATGCCTGAAATAGTCTCATGGGCTTTTCAGCCGGATCCGTATGCCTTAAGGGCTGATTCTGAGGCCAGAGTGCCGTTCAGGACATCTGCCATTCTATGGGTCTGCTGTGTATCTCACTTCCCATGTTGGATCATTCTCTCCCTTTTTGATTTTATCAGCTAGTATTTGCAGACACTATTCTTGTTTATGTGATCCCTTTGACTCTTAGACCTATCATTATGATCAATTGTGAACAGAAATTGATCACTGGGACTAGTGAGATGGCATTGGTACATGCCACCTTGATGGGATTGAATTGGAATCCCCTGGTATATTTCTAACTCCACCGTTTGAGGTAAGTCAGCTTGAGCATGTCCCGAATTGCACATCTCTTCCCTCTCTTATTCCCACTCTTATATTTAACAGGGATCACTTTTCAGTTAAGTTTCAGCACTTAAGAAGAATTGTGCATTGATTACAGTATTCAACCAAAAGTATTAAGTAGAACAAACAAAAAAATACTAAGAGGGATAACATATCAAGTTGCTCATAAACAGTCAGGGTGAGGGCTGATAACGTCACTGTTTCTCATAGTGTCCATTTCACTTTAAGAGGTTTCCTTTTTGGTGCTCAGTTAATTGTCACCTATCAAGCAGAACAAGTGGTATTTGTACCTTTGGGATTGGCTTATTTCACTCAGCATAATGTTTTCCAAATTCCTAACAGGGATCAGTTTTCAGTTAAAATTTAAACACCTAAGAATAATTGTGTGTTAATTACAGAGTTCAACCAATAGTACTAGAACAAAAAATCTAAAATGGAAAAAGTATTACATTGTACATCAACCGTCAGGACAAGAGCTGATCAAGTCACTGCTTCTCACAGTGTCCATGTTACTTCAACAAGTAACCCCTTTGGTGCTCAGTTAGTTATCGACGATCAGGGAGAACATATGATATTTGTCCCTTAGGGACTGACTTATATCACTCAGCATGATGTTTTCCAAATTCCTCCATCTTGTTGCAAATGACTAGGTTTCGTTGTTTTTGACTGCTGTATAGTATTCTAAAGAGTACATGTCCCATAATTTCTTTATCCAGTCTACTGTTGATGGGAATTTGGGTTGGTTCCAGATCTTAGCTATTGTGAATTGAGCTGCAATAAACATTAATGTGCAGACAGCTTGTTTGTTTTCCAATTTCATTTACTTTGGGTAAATTCCAAGGAGTGGGATGGCTGGGTTGAATGGTAGGGTTATATTCAGGTTTCTGAAGAATCTCCAGACTGACTTCCATAGTGGCTTAACCAGTGTGCATTCCCACCAACAGTGGGTTAGTGTCCCTTTGTCCCCACATCCTCTCCAGCATCTGTTGTTGGTAGATTTCTGAATGTGAGCCATTCTAACCGGGGTGAGGTGAAACCTCATTGTGCTTTTGATTTGCATTTCCCTGATTGCTAGTGTCCTTGAACATTTTTTCATGTGCTTGTTGGCCATTTGGATTTCCTCTTTTGAAAAATGTCTATTGAGGTCCTTGGCCCATCTCTTAAGTGGGTTGTTGGTTTTGTTGTTGTGGAGTTTCTTGATTTCTTTGTAGATTCTGGTTATTAACCCTTTATCAGTTGCATAGTTTGCAAATATTTTTTCCCATTCTGTCGGTTGCTTCTTCACTTTCCTGACTGTTTCTTTTGCAGTACAGAAACTTCTCAATTTGATGCAATCCAAAATGTTAATTTTGTCTTTGACTGCCTGTGCTGCTTCTGGGGTGTTTCCCAAGAAGTCATTGCCAGTACCTATATCTTGCAGAGTTCTTCCAATGCTCTCTAATAATTTGATGGTGTCAGGTCGTAGATTTAAGTTTTTAATCCACGTTGAGTGGATTTTTGTGTAAAGTGAAAGGTAGGGGTCTTGCTTCATGCTTCTGTACATGGAAATCCAAATTTCCCATCACGATTTATTGAATAGCCTGTCCTTACTCCAGGGATTGGTTTTGGATCCTTGATCAAATATGAGTTGGCTGTAGATGTTTGGGTTGATTTCTGCTGTTTCAATTCTGTTCCATTGGTCTATCCATCTGTTTCTGTACCAGTAACATGCTGTTTTGATTACAACTGCCCTGTAGTATGTCCTGAAATCTGTTATTGTGATGCCTCCAGCTTTGTTTTTGTTGTACAAGATTGCTTTAGCTATTCGAGGTCTCCTATGTCTCCATATGAATTTCAGCATCATTTTTCCAGATCTGAGAAGCAGGTCTTCGGTATCTTGATTGGTATTGCATTGAATCTATAAATTGCTTTTGGGAGAATGGACATTTTGATGATATTGATTCTTCCAATCCATGAGCATGGAAGATTTTTCCATTTCTTGGTATCCTCTTCTATTTCTCTCTTTAAGGTTTTGTAATTTTCATCGTAGAGATCTTTAACATCCTTGGTTAAGTTTATTCCAAGGTATTTGATTGTTTTTGTAGCTATTGTGAATGGGATTGATCTTAGAAGTTCTTCCTCAGCCATGGCATTGTCTGTGTATACAAAGGCTGTTGATTTCTGTGCACTGATTTTACATCCTGCTACTTTGCCAAACACTTCTATGAGTTCCAATACTCTCTTAGTAGAGTTCTTGGGTCCCCTAAATAAACAATCATATCATCTGCAAAGAGGGTTAGTTTGACTTCTTCCTTCCCAATTTGTATCCTTTAATTTCTTTTTCTTGCCTAACAGCTCTGGCTAGAACTTCCAGAACTATATTGAATAGCAGTGGTGAGAGTGGACATCCCTGTTTGGTACCAGATCTCAGTGGAAATGCTTCCAACTTTTCCCCATTCAATAGGATGTTGGCCGTGGGTTTTTCATAGATTGCTTTGATTGTATTGAGGAATGTTCCTTCCAAACCCAGTTTGCTTAGAGTTTTCATCATGAACGGGTGTTGTATTTTATCAAATGCTTTCTCGGCATCTATTGAGATAATCATATGGTTTTTCTTCTGCAGTCTGTTAATGTGGTGTATCACATTGATTGTTTTGCACACATTAAACCATCCCTGCATACCAGGGATAAATCCCACTTGGTCTTGGTGGATGATCTTTCTGATGTGTTGTTGCATTCTATTGGCCAGAATTTTATTGAGGATTTTTGCATCTACGTTCATCAGGGATATTGGTCTGTAATTCTCTTTCAGTGCTGCATCTTCTTCTGGCTTAGGAATTAAGGTGATGCTGGCTTCATAGAAAGAATATGGGAGGATTCCCTCTTTTTTGATTGTTCTGAATAGTTTGAGAAGAAATGGGATTAGTTCTTCTTTAAATGTCTGGTAGAATTCAGCAGTGAATCCGTCTGATCCTGGGCTTTTCTTTGTTGGGAGGGCCTTTATTACTGTTTCAATTTCTGTCTCAGTTATGGGTCTGCTTATGTTTTCTATGTCTTCCTGGTTCAATTTAGTAGGTTGCATGTGTCCAGGAATCTATCCATTTCTGATAGATTTCCCTGTTTGCTGGCATACAACTCTTTGTAGTAATTTCTGATGATTCTTTTTATTTCTGTGGTGTCTGTTGTTACATTTCCTTTTTCATCTCTGATTTTATTGATTGGGGCTTTTCTTTTTTTAGTTAGTTGGGCCAATGGGGTGTCAATTTTGTTTATTTTTTCAAAAAACCAGCTCCTCGTTTGGCTGATTTTTTGGAATGTTTTTTTATTCAATCCTGTTGATTTCTTCTCTGATTTCAATTATTTCTCTTCTCCTACTAGATTTGGGTCTGATTTGCTGCAGGTTTTCTATATCCTTGAGATGCAGTGAATTCTCATCTATTTGGTGCCTTTCCAATTTCTTGATGTAGGCACCTATTGATATAAACTTTACTCTTAACACTGCTTTTGCTGCATCCCATAAGTTTTGGTATGTTGTGCTGTTATCCTCATTTACTTCCAGAAAGTTTTTGATTTCTCTTTTGATTTCTTCTATGACCCAGTGTTCATTCAGGAGCATGTTGTTCAATCTCCATGTGTTTGCGTATGCTCTAAGGGATTCCTGAGTTGCTAATTTCCAACTTCATTCCTTTATGGTCTGAGAAGCTGCATGGTATGATTCTAATTCTTTTGAATTTGCTGAGACTTGCTTTATGGCCTAGTATGTGGTCAATCCTAGAGAAGGTTCCATGTACTGCTGAGAAGAATGTAAAATCTTTAGCTATAGGATTGAAAGTTCTGTAGATATCTGTTAGATCCATTTGGGCTATAGTGTCGTTTAAATCTACTGTATCCTTGTTGATCTTCTGTCCTGTTGATCTGTCTACTTCTGAGAGTGGAGTATTGAAGTCCTCCAGTACTATTGTGTTGGGGTCTAAGTCTCCCTTTAAGTCCTTTAACAAATCTTTTAGATAAACCGGTGCCCTGTAGTTAGGTGCATATACATTGATAATTGTTATATCTTCCTGTTTAATTGACCCCATAATCATTATATAGTGTCCCTCTTTGTCTCTCTTAACAGTTTTTTTTTATCTTTTATTTAATGAATATAAATTTCCAAAGTACGACTCATGGGTTACAATGGCTTCCCCCCCATACCGTCCTTCCCACCCACAACCCTCCCTTTTCCCACTCCCTCTCCCCTTCCATTCACATCAAGATTCATTTTCGATTATCTTAATATACAGAAGATCAGCTTAGTATACCTTAAGTAAGGATTTCAACAGTTTGCTCCCACACAGAAACATAAAGTGAAAAATAATAGATGATTTTTTTTAAATGATGATGAAATCAGATCAGACCTATTGTCATGTTTAATCCCAGTGAGAGTCAAGTTGGGAGTTGATAATTTCTTTTTTTTTTTTTACAGAAGATCAGTTTAGTATACATTAAGTAAAGATTTCAATCGTTTGCACCCCCATAGAAACACAAAGTGAAATATACTGTTTCAGTACTCGTTATAGCATTAAGCCTCAGTGTACAGCACGTTAAGGACAGAGATCCTACATGAGGAGTAAGTGCACAGTGACTCCTGTTGTTGACTTTACAAATTGACACTCCTGTTTATGGCATCAGTAATCTCCCTATGCACCAGTCATGAGTTTCCAAGGCTATGGAAGCCCCTTGAGTTCTCCGACTCTTATCTTGTTTAGACACGGTCATAGTCAAAGTGGAGGTTCTCTCCTCCCTTCAGAGAAAGGCACCTCCCTCTTTGAAGACCTGCTCTTTCCACTGGGATCTCACTCACAGAGATATTTTTGCCAGAGTGTCTTGGCTTTCCATGCCTGAAATACTCTCATGGGCTTTTCAGCCAGATCCGAGTGCCTTTAGGGCTGATTCTGATGCCAGAGTGCTGTTTAGGACATCCGGCATTCTATGAGTCTGCTGAGTATCTCGCTTCCCATGTTGGATCACTCTCCCCTTTATTTATTCCATCGGTTAGTGTTAGCAGATACTAGACTTGTTTATGTGCTCCCTTTGACTCTTAGTCCTTTCATTATGATCAATTGTGAACTGAAATTGATCACTTGGAATAGTGAGATGGCATTGGCACATGCCACCTTGATGGGATTGAATTGGAATCCCCTGGTATGTTTCCAACTCTACCAATTGGGGAAAGTCAGCCCGAGCATGCCCCAAATTATACATCTCTTCCCTCTCTTATTCCCACTCTTATGTTTAACAGGGATCACATTTCAGTTAATTTTCAACACTTAAGAATAACTGTGTGATAATTACAGAATTAAACCAGTCATATTAAGTAGAACAGACAAAAAAAAATACTAACGTGGATTAAAGACCTAAATCTACGTCCTGACACCATTAAGTTATTAGAGAACATTGGAGAAACCTTTCAAGATATTGGCACAGGCAAAGAATTTCTGGAAAAGACCCGGGAGGCACAGACAGTCAAAGCCAAAATCAACTATTGGGATTGCATCAAATTGAGAAGTTTCTGTACTGCAAAAGAAACAGTCAGGAGAGTGAAGAGACAACCGACAGAATGGGAAAAAATATTTGCAAACTATGCAACAGATAAAGGGTTAATAACCAGAATCTACAAAGAGATCAAGAAACTCCACAAAAACAAAACAAACAACCCACTTAACAGATGGGCCAAGGACCTCAATAGACATTTTTCAAAAGAGGAAATCCAAATGGCCATCAGGTACATGAAAAAATGTTCAAGGTCACTAGCAATCAGGGAAATGCAAATCAAAAGCACAATGAGGTTTCACCTCACCCCGGTTAGAATGGCTCACATTCAGAAATCTACCAACAACAGATGCTGGCGAGGATGTGGGGAAAAAGGGACACTAACCCACTGTTGGTGGGAATGCAAACTGGTCAAGCCACTATGGAAGTCAGTCTGGAGATTCCTCAGAAACCTGAATATAACCCTATCGTTCGACCCAGCCATCCCACTCCTTGGAATTTACCCAAAGGAGTTTAAATTGATAAAGAAAAAAGCGGTCTGCACCCTAATGTTTATTGCAGCACAATTCACAATAGCCAAGACCTGGAACCAACCTAAATGCCCATCAATGGTAGACTGGATAAAGAAATTATGGGATATGTATTCTTTAGAATACTATACCGCAGTAAGAAACAACGAAATCCAGTCATTTGCAACAAAATGGAGGAATCTGGAACACATCATGCTGAGTGAAATAAGCAAGTCCCAAAAGGACAAATACCATATGTTCTCCCTGATCGGTGACAACTGACTGAACACCAAAAAGGAAACCTCCTGAAGTGAAATGGACACTATGAGAAATGGTGACTTGATCAGCATAGCCCTGACTGCTAATGGACAACTTAATACATTATCTCTTAACAGTTTTTGTGGAAAAGTTTATGTTGTCCGATATTAAGATGGCTACACCCGCTCTTTTTTCATTTCTGTTGGCATGCTATATCTTTTTCCAGCCTTTCACTTTCAGTCTGTATGGATCTTTGTTGGAAAGATGAGTTTCTTGTAAGCAGCAAATAGATGGGTTTTGTTCCTTAACCCAATCAGCCAATCGGTGTCTTTTCACTGGACAGTTCAGGCCATTAACGTTCAATGTGACTAATGATAAGTGGTAACTTTGCCCTGCCATTTGCCAAAGATAAGTTCTAATATATGCTTTGAATTCCCTGTGATCTTTTGCTGTGAGCTTTCCTTCCTTTACCTTCTTTCATATTGATGACCGTGTTTCTTTGTTTCTGTGTGCAACACATCTTTAAGCATCTTTTGCAGGGCTGGACGAGTGGCGACAAATTCTTTCAATTTCTATTTGCTATGAAAAGTCTCTATTTCACCTTCATTCACAAATGAGAGCTTTGCAGGATATAATATTCTGGGCTGGCAGTTTTTCTCTCTTAGTACCTGGGCTATATCTCGCCATTCCCTCCTAGCTTGTAGGGTTTCTGATGAGAAGTCAGCTGTGTGACTGATTGGAGATCCTCTGAGAGTAATCTGACGTTTCTCTCTTGCACATTTTAGGATCTTTTCTTTATGTTTCACTGTGGAGAGTTTAATTACAACGTGTCGTGGTGAGGATCTCTTTTGGTCGTGTTTATTAGGGGTTCTATGAGCTTCCTGTACTAGGATTTCTCTGTCCTTCTCCAAACCTGGGAAATTTTCTGCTCATATCTCACTAAAAGGGCCTTCTAATCCTTTCTCCCTCTCCATGCCTTCAGGAACTCCTAGAACCCGAATGTTGGGTTTTTTAATAGTATCCTGAAGATTCCTGACAATATGTTTTAGATTTCTAATTTCCTCTTCTTTTCTTTGGTCTGAATGTATCCTTTCCTGTTCTCTGTCTTCTAAGTCTGATATTCTCTCTTTTGCTTCACCCATTCTGTTTGTAAGGCTCTCTATTGTGTTTTTCATTTGATCTATTGAATTCTTCACTTCATTATGATTTCTCGTCACTATCACAGTTACCTGTTCTACTAGTTGTTTCGTTTCATTTTGATTCCTCCTTAATATTTCATTTTCACGAGAGAGATTTTCTATCTTGTCCATTAAGGATTTCTGTAGTTCAAGAATTTGTTTTTGAGAACTTCTTAATGTTCTTATCAATTTTTTGAGATCTGCTTCTTGCATTTCTTCTATCTCATCATCTTCATAATCTTGAATTGGGGTGTTTTTTTCATTTGGGGGCGTCATGGTGACTGCCTTGTTTTTATTACCTCGGTTTGTGAGTTTGTTATTTGGCATATTGGAGATATTTGGTTTCTTCACTGTGGTGCTTTTTCTTGTTATACTATGACTCTAGATTAAGAGGACTGTCTGTTTTTGATGGAGCCTTAGAGGCTTGAGATGGGTGTGGCCTGAGAGCTCTGTTTGGTGTGCCAAAGGTGACACTCCCAGATTAGGTATGGTAGATCTCTCTCTCTCTCTTTCTTTCTTTTTTTTTGATTCAGAAGGGAAGTAATTCCGCACAGCTGAATGAAGTTGGAGTAGTTAGCAGGCAAATGATATACCCACAGGAGCCAGAGATTGGAAGCTCTTTCCCAAGGACCACACAGGGAATCTGTTCTGCCCTCAGAGTGGGCTCAAATTCTCCTTCAGTCTCCCACTGGGTTGCCAAAGTTACGGAATTGTAGCGTCTCTGTAGAGTGCTCACGTGAATTCCGTGAGTTCTCTCCCCCACCGTCTCTTTTTTCACAGTCTCAGTTCAGTAGCACCACAAATTTACTAGGTCCTAATCTCCTGTTAATTCGCCCCGCCCAGAGTCAGGTTTTTCTGCTAGGCTCAGGGCCGGTGCAGACCTGAGGTCGTTATGCTTATGACATATTTCCAAGATGGCGTCTGCTCTTTGTCTTGCTCGCCTTTGAGAGGTGAGCGGAGAGAGAGAAACCTGTGTCCGTACCAGTCACTTTCTCTCTCTCTCTCTCTCTCTCTCTTCTAGTTAACCTGGTGAACTTTTCCCCCCAGGGTCGGTCCCTCTAGTCTCCTCTTTCCGCTTGCCTGCTGGTGTCTCGGGCTATTGAGGTTCGGCTCACCTCGCGTTCCAGCGCTGGTGTGTTGAGTCTGCTGCTGGTGTCCCGAACCATGGGCTCCCACACTCTCCACGCAGGTCCACTGTGAATCACGCATTCCAGAAGAGTTTCTTCTGCTGTTTCTTCCCCTACTCTTCCTTGAACCTGCAGTATCTCCACTTTTATTAAACTGTCTCTCCCCGGACTATCAATGTGCTCCCTTCCTATTCCACCATCTTGCCTCCTCCCCCCAATTGACACTCTTATTTATGATGTCAGTAATCACCCGAGGCTCTTGTCATAAGCTGCCAAGGCTATGGAAGCCTCTTGAGCTCACCAACTCTGATCTTATTTAAAAAAGGCTATAGTCAAAGTGGAAGTTCTTTCCTCCCTTCAGAGAAATGTACCTCCTTCTTTGATGGCCCGTTCTCAAAATTTCTTTTTAAAAAGACTTATTTACTTATTTGAAAGGCAGAGTTACAGAGAGAAAGAAAGGGAGAAGATAGGGAAGTGGGAGAGAAAGATCTTCTGTCCCCTGGTTCACTCCTCAAATGTCTGCAATGGTCACAGCTGGGCCAGGCTTAATCTAGAAGCAAAGAACTCCATCCAAGTCTCTCACAGGGGTGGCAGGGGAGTAATCACATGGGCCATCCTCTGCTGCTTCTCCAGGCACATTAGCAGTGAGCTGGATCAGAAGTGGAGCCATGAAACTTGAATCAGGGCTCATGTGGGATGCTGGCATTGCAGATTGTGGCTTAACCCACTGTACCACAATACTGACTCCATTTCAAAATTTTTAGTTAGGGACAGTATCCAAGGGAAACCTCAAACTGAAGTATTTAGTAACCAAGAAAATATCATAATAAGCAATTTATGAACTAAGACCTTAGAACACTAAGAAACCGGAGCTATGGCAATTGGATAGGGTCCTAATTAGGATAAACTCAACTGCACACACCCATAAGTCATGCAAAAAGGAAGGGGGAAAACAATTTAAAACTGTCTTAATTCACTTTTCCTACTTCAGATAGAGCAATTTAAGATAAAAATTTCAGCATGTCAGGATATTACAACCAAAGGCAAGACAATGACAACAGCGGGTGTGGGGCATCAGAGGCCAGATTACTCACCATCTTCACCTGAATGATGTTTCTCCTTCCAGTTCTTGTGACCTTTGAGGTATCTGATAGTTTTAAAATAGCTTTAACCAACTTAAAAGAAACACATGTACATCTGAACACACAGTAGAGATGATCTGGACCTGATCCCCACACCCGGGGCAGAACCCTAGCCCCCTCGGAGGAGCCTCTCCGAGCGTCGAAAATACATCTTTGTAAAATAAGAGTGAGACTGTGAGAGGGCAGATTCAGATGGTTGGAGCATGGGCAGCAGGGAGTTTAGGGATGGATGTGTCACCGTGTTCATAACCTGTATATATGAAATAGATGAAACTTACATAACTTAAATAAAATTTAAAATGTAAGAAATAAAAAAGACAATAAATAAATAAATAAATAAATGAAATTCAGAGACAAAAACATGCCAGTAAATCTCAGAATTTCTTTTTCCTTGTTCTTAGGTGCCTGCGAATGATTAAGTCATGGGGGCGTGGTTGAACCAATCATCTATGGATGGCTTCATCCTTTTGGGAATCTTTTCTCATAGCCGGATTGATCTTGTCCTCTTCTCTGCTGTTATGGTGGTCTTCACAGTGGCCCTCGGTGGGAATGTTCTCCTCATCACTCTCATCTGCATAGACTCCCGACTTCATACACCCATGTACTTCTTCCTAAGCCAACTCTCCCTTATGGATCTCATGTTAGTGTGTAACATTGTTCCAGCGATGGCTGCCAACTACCTTTCTGGCAGGAAGTCTATCTCCTTTGTGGGTTGTGGCACACAAATTGGATTTTTTGTGTCACTTGTGGGATCTGAGGGACTCTTGCTGGGACTTATGGCTTACGATCGTTATGTGGCCATTAACCACCCACTTCACTATCCCATCCTCATGAGTAAGAGGGTCTGTCTCAAGATTGTTGGGAGCTCCTGGGCTTTTGGGATACTAGATGGAATAATTCAGATGGTAGCAGCCATGAGCTTACCCTACTGTAGCTCAAGGAATGTGGATCACTTCTTCTGTGAGGTGCCAGCTTTATTGAAATTGGCTTGTGCAGATACATCCCTGTTTGACACCCTGCTCTTTGCTTGCTGTGTCTTCATGCTGCTTCTTCCCTTCTCCATTATTGTGGCCTCCTATGCTCGCATCCTGTGGGCTGTTCTCCATATGCGCTCTGCTCAAGCCTGCAAAAGGGCTTTGGCCACTTGCTCCTCCCACCTGATAGCTGTCTCTCTCTTCTATGGGGCAACCATGTTTATCTACCTGAGGCCACGGCGCTACCGGATCCCTAGTCATGATAAGGTGGTCTCTATTTTCTACACAGTCCTTACTCCAATGCTCAATCCTCTTATTTATAGCTTGAGGAACCGGGAGGTGATGGGAGCACTGAGGAAGGGGCTGAACCACTGCAAAATTGGCAACCAGCACTAAATATTCAAGCATAGAGTCTGGCTACACTAACTTTTGTTTGGGTAAATAGGTAAGGGGCTTAAACTTTGAGAGTCTTTATTTCCTGTAAATAAATGAAATTCACACATTTGATATACATCACAGGTATTTTGTAAGGGTCACATATGTAAATAATTCTAAATTCCAATTAAGAGGTGATACATTTCTATTATTATCATTGTTTACAAGATCTTTAAGTTAAACTCACTGTATTTCTTAATTCTTTGTATTATCTTTTATCAAGTGCTTACTAAGTACTGGGCAGTCATATCCTCTTTATGTATATTTTCTATTGGATAAACATTCTGTATTGGTCCAGTATCACAACTACGGATATTTTAAGTGGAAACTTTTCAAATGGCAGAAATTGAGTTGTTATAATCCTTCTTGTCTAATTCTTAGCCTTCTCCCATATTCAAATACAGACTTTAAAATGTGACCCATTTAAAGAACAAAAATATAGTTTTCACATGATTAGAGGAGCCCAGCCTTCACCTCCTTCTCCACTGAGAAAATGAAAACTTCTAGATCTTGATGTGAATGCCCAAAGCAACGTTCCTGAATACAGTACAGGAAAAGGGAGAATAAACCAGGACACCAAGATTAGACGTTACAGCACAAGGAGAACAATGTCACCTATCAACTGACTCTGCAGCTCCATAGCCAGGGAGATACCCTGTTGCAGAGGAAAGATTTACCTGGACGTCTCAGTGGAGCCCGCCTTCACGGACACTTTATGTGGGCAACCCTTGCTAAAGAGGAATCTACTCACTACCACAGACCTGAATCAAGGAGAGCTCCCTGAAAAACTTATGGATTCTTTGCTTCAGACAAAACCTCACTTTGTCCACTCACTCCCCTAACACACAAAGCACAGTCTGTGGCCATTTTCTAGAATCTTAAGAAAAGACTTGGTGCTGGTATTATGGTGTAGTGGATAAAACCACTGCCTGTAATGCTGGCATCTCATATACATTGTACATCAACAGTCAGTACAAGAGCTGATCAAGTCACAGTTTCTCATAGCTTCCATTTCACTTCAACAGGTTTCCCGTTTGGTGCTCAGTTAGTTGTCGCCAATCAGGGAGAACATATGATATTTGTCCCTTTGGGACTGGCTTATTTCACTCAGCATGATGTTTTCCAGATCCATCTCGTTGCAAATGCCCGGGTTTCATTGTTTTTGACTGCTGTATAGTATTCTATGGAGTACATGTCCCATAATTTCAACAGTCTACTGTTGATGAGAATTTGGGTTGGTTCTAGGTCCTAGATATTGTGAATTGAGCTGCAATAAACATTAATGTGCAGACAGCTTTTTTGTTTGCCAATTTCATTACCTTTGTGTAAATTCCAAGGAGTGGTATTGCTGGGTTGAATGGTAGGGTTATACTCAGGTTTCTGAGGAATCTCCAGACTGACTTCCATAGTGGCTTAACCAGTTTGCATTCCCACCAACAGTGCGTTAGTGTCCCCTTGTCCCCACATCCTCTCCAGCATCTGTTGTTGGTAGATTTCTGAATGTGAGCAATTTTAACCGGGGTGAGGTGAAACCTCATTGTGGTTTTGATTTGCATTTCCCTGATTGCTAGTGATCTTGAACATTTTTCATGTGTCTGTTGCCCCTTTGGACTTCTTATTTTGAAAAATGTCTATTGAGGTCCTTGGCCCATCTGTTAAGTGGGTTGTTTGTTTTGATTGGTATTGTGATTTCTCCGGCTTTGTTTTTGTTGTACAAGATTGCTTTAGCTATTCGAGATCTCCTGTGTCTCCATATGAATTTCAGCATCATTTTTCCAGATCTGAGAAGCAGGTCTTCGGTATCTTGATTGGTATTGCATTGAATCTATAAATTGCTTTTGGGAGAATGGACATTTTGATGATACTGATTCTTCCAATCCATGAGCATGGAAGATTTTTCCATTTCTTGGTATCCTCTTCTATTTCTCTCTTTAAGGTTTTGTAATTTTCATCGTAGAGATCTTGAACATCCTTGGTTAAGTTTATTCCAAGGTATTTGATTGTTTTTGTAGCTATTGTGAATGGGATTGATCTTAGAAGTTCTTCCTCAGCCGTGGTATTGCCTGTGTATACAAAGGCTGTTGATTTCTGTGCACTGATTTTACATCCTGCTACTTTGCCAAACACTTCTATGAGTTCCAATACTCTCTTAGTAGAGTTCTTGGGTCCCCTAAATAAAGAATCATATCATCTGCAAAGAGGGATAGTTTGACTTCTTCCTTCCCAATTTGTATCCCTTTAATTTCTTTTTCTTGCCTAACAGCTCTGGCTAGAACTTCCAGAACTATATTGAATAGCAGTGGTGAGAGTGGGCATCTCTGTCTGGTACCAGATCTCAGTGGAAATGCTTCCAACTTTTCCCCATTCAATAGGATGTTGGCCGTGGGTTTTTCATAGATTGCTTTGATTGTATTGAGGAATGTTCCTTCCAAACCCAGTTTGCTTAGAGTTTTCATCATGAAAGGGTGTTGTATTTTATCAAATGCTTTCTCGGCATCTATTGAGATAATCATATGGTTTTTCTTCTGCAGTCTGTTAATGTGGT
The DNA here is from genome assembly GCF_964237555.1 of Oryctolagus cuniculus. Classification (NCBI taxonomy): domain Eukaryota; kingdom Metazoa; phylum Chordata; class Mammalia; order Lagomorpha; family Leporidae; genus Oryctolagus; species Oryctolagus cuniculus. The sequence goes on from NC_091445.1 coordinate 34,812,550, forward strand.
GTATCACATTGATTGTTTTGCACACATTAAACCATCCCTGCATACCAGGGATAAATCCCACTTGGTCTTGGTGGATGATCTTTCTGATGTGTTGTTGCATTCTATTGGCCAGAATTTTATTGAGGATTTTTGCATCTATGTTCATCAGGGATATTGGTCTATAATTTTCTTCAATGCTGCATCTTTTTCTGGCTTAGGAATTAAGGTGATGCTGGCTTCATAGAAAGAATTTGGGAGGATTCCCTCTCTTTTGATTGTTCTGAATAGTTTGAGAAGAATTGGAGTCAGTTCTTTAAATGTCTGGTAGAAGTCAGCAGTGAATCCGTCTGGTCCTGGGCTTTTCTTTGTTGGGAGGGCCTTTATTACTGTTTCAATTTCTGTCTCAGTTATGGGTCTGCTTATGTTTTCTATGTCTTCCTGGTTCAATTTAGTAGGTTGCATGTGTCCAGGAATCTATCCATTTCTGATAGGTGTCCCTGTTTGCTGGCATACAACTCTTTGTAGTAATTTCTGATGATTCTTTTTATTTCTGTGGTGTCTGTTGTTACATTTCCTTTTCCATCTCTGATTTTATTGATTTGGGTCTTTTCTCTTCTTTTTTTAGTTAGTTGGGCCAATGGGGTGTCAATTTTGTTTATTTTTTCAAAAAACCAGCTCCTCGTTTGGCTGATTTTTTGGAATGTTTTTTTATTCAATCCTGTTGATTTCTTCTCTGATTTTAATTATTTCTCTTCTCCTACTAGATTTGGGTCTGATTTGCTGCAGGTTTTCTATATCCTTGAGATGCAGTGAATTCTCATCTATTTGGTGCCTTTCCAATTTCTTGATGTAGGCACCTATTGATATAAACTTTACTCTTAACACTGCTTTTGCTGCATCCCATAAGTTTTGGTATGTTGTGCTATTATCCTCATTTACTTCCAGAAAAATTTTGATTTCTCTTTTGATTTCTTCTATGACCCAGTGTTCATTCAGGAGCATGTTGTTCAATCTCCATGTGTTTGCGTATGCTCTAAGGGATTCCTGAGTTGCTAATTTCCAACTTCATTCCTTTATGGTCTGAGAAGCTGCATGGTATGATTCTAATTCTTTTGAATTTGCTGAGACTTGCTTTATGGCCTAGTATGTGGTCAATCCTAGAGAAGGTTCCATGTACTGCTGAGAAGAATGTAAAATCTTTAGCTATAGGATTGAAAGTTCTGTAGATATCTGTTAGATCCATTTGGGCTATAGTGTCGTTTAAATCTACTGTATCCTTGTTGATCTTCTGTCCTGTTGATCTGTCTACTTCTGAGAGTGGAGTATTGAAGTCCCCCAGTACTATTGTGTTGGGGTCTAAGTCTCCCTTTAAGTCCGTTAACAAATCTTTTAGATAAACCGGTGCCCTGTAGTTAGGTGCATATACATTGATAATTGTTATATCTTCCTGTTGAATTGATCCCTTAATCATTATGTAGTGTCCCTCTTTGTCTCTCTTAACAGTTTTTGTGGTAAAGTTTATGTTGTCCGATATTAAGATGGCTACACCCGCTCTTTTTTCATTTCTGTTGGCATGCTATATCTTTTTCCAGCCTTTCACTTTCAGTCTGTATGGATCTTTGTTGGAAAGATGAGTTTCTTGTAAGCAGCAAATAGATGGGTTTTGTTCCTTAACCCAATCAGCCAATCGGTGTCTTTTCACTGGACAGTTCAGGCCATTAACGTTCAATGTGACTAATGATAAGTGGTAACTTTGCCCTGCCATTTGCCAAAGATAAGTTCTAATATATGCTTTGAATTCCCTGTGATCTTTTGCTGTGAGCTTTCCTTCCTTTACCTTCTTTCATATTGATGACCGTGTTTCTTTGTTTCTGTGTGCAACACATCTTTAAGCATCTTTTGCAGGGCTGGACGAGTGGCGACAAATTCTTTCAATTTCTGTTTGCTATGAAAAGTCTCTATTTCACCTTCATTCACAAATGAGAGCTTTGCAGGATATAATATTCTGGGCTGGCAGTTTTTCTCTCTTAGTACCTGGGCTATATCTCGCCATTCCCTCCTGGCTTGTAGAGTTTCTGATGAGAAGTCAGCTGTGAGTCTGATTGGAGATCCTCTGAGAGTAATCTGACGTTTCTCTCTCGCACATTTTAGGATCTTTTCTTTATGTTTCACTGTGGAGAGTTTAATTACAACGTGTCGTGGTGAGGATCTCTTTTGGTCGTGTTTATTAGGGGTTCTATGAGCTTCCTGTACTAGGATTTCTCTGTCCTTCTCCAAACCTGGGAAATTTTCTGCTCATATCTCACTAAAAGGGCCTTCTAATCCTTTCTCCCTCTCCATGCCTTCAGGAACTCCTAGAACCCGAATGTTGGGTTTTTTAATAGTATCCTAAGATTCCTGACAATATGTTTTAGATTTCTAATTTCCTCTTCTTTTCTTTGGTCTGAATGTATCCTTTCCTGTTCTCTGTCTTCTAAGTCTGATATTCTCTCTTCTGCTTCACCCATTCTGTTTGTAAAGCTCTCTATTGTGTTTTTCATTTGATCTATTGAATTCTTCACTTCATTATGATTTCTCATCACTATCACAGTTACCTGTTCTACTAGTTGTTTCGTTTCATTTTGATTCCTCCTTAATATTTCATTTTCATGAGAGAGATTTTCTATCTTGTCCATTAAGGATTTCTGTAGTTCAAGAATTTGTTTTTGAGAACTTCTTAATGTTCTTATCAATTTTTTGAGATCTGCTTCTTGCATTTCTTCTATCTCATCTTCATAATCTTGAATTGGGGTGTTTTTTTCATTTGGGGGCGTCATGGTGACTGCCTTGTTTTTATTACCTCGGTTTGTGAGTTTGTTATTTGGCATATTGGAGATATTTGGTTTCTTTACTGTGGTGCTTTTTCTTGTTATACTATGACTCTAGATTAAGTGGACTGTTTTTGATGGAGTCTTAGAGGCTTGAGATGGGTGTGGCCTGAGAGCTCTGTTTGGTGTGCCAAAGGTGACACTCCCAGATTAGGTATGGTAGATCTCTCTCTCTCTCTTTCTTTTTTTGATTCAAAAGGGAAGTAATTCTGCACAGCTGAATGAAGTTGGAGTAGTTAGCAGGCAAATGATATACCCACAGGAGCCAGAGATTGGAAGCTCTTTCCCAAGGACCACACAGGGAATCTGTTCTGCCCTCAGAGTGGGCTCAAATTCTCCTTCAGTCTCCCACTGGGTTGCCAAAGTTACGGAATTGTAGCGTCTCTGTAGAGTGCTCACGTGAATTCCGTGAGTTCTCTCCCCCACCGTCTCTTTTTTCACAGTCTCAGTTCAGTAGCACCACAAATTTACTAGGTCCTAATCTCCTGTTAATTCGCCCCGCCCAGAGTCAGGTTTTTCTGCTAGGCTCAGGGCCGGTGCAGACCTGAGGTCGTTATGCTTATGACATATTTCCAAGATGGCGCCTGCTCTTTGTCTTGCTCGCCTTTGAGAGGTGAGCAGAGAGAGAGAAACCCGTGTCCGTACCAGTCACTTTTTTTCTCTCTCTCTCTCTCTCTCTTCTAGTTAGCCTGGTGAACTTTTCCCCCCAGGGTCGGTCCCTCTAGTCTCCTCTTTCCGCTTGCCTGCTGGTGTCTCGGGCTATTGAGGTTTGGCTCACCTCCTGTTCCTGCACTGGTGTGTTGAGTTTGCCGCTGGTGTCCGAACTGTGGGCTCCCATGCTCTCCACGCAGGTCCACTGTGAATCACTCATTCCAGAAGAGTTTCTTCTGCTGTTTCTTCCCCTACTCTTCCTTGAACCTGCAGTATCTCCACTTTTATTAAACTGTCTCTCCCCGGACTATCAGTGTGCTCCCTTCCTATTCCGCCATCTTGCCTGACTCCACCGAAATTTGTATTTATTAAATAAATGCTTTCTGGCCTCAGAATCAGTCCTTAAGGCATTCAAATCTAGCTAAAAAGCCCATGAAAGTTTCTCAGAAATGAAAATCCAAGACACTGCCAAAAAATGACCTAAATGAAAGATCTCTGTGAGTGAGATCCCAGTGGAAAGAATGGGCCATCAAAGAAAGAGGTATCTTTCTCAGAAGGGAGGAGAGAACTTTCATTTTGATTATGGCCTTGTCTAAATAAGGTCAGAGTTTGTGAACTCAAGAGGCTTCCATAGCCTTGGAAACTCATGACAAGAGCCTCAGGTGATCAATAACATCATAAATAAGAGTGTCAATTGTTAAGTCAACAACAGGAGTCACTGTGCACTTTCTCCCCATGTAGGATCCCTGTCCTTAATGTGTTGTACAATGAGAATTAACAGTAAAAATAGTGTTCAAACAGTACTTTATACTTTGTGTTTCTGTGTGGGTGCAAACTGTTGAAATCTTTGCTTAGTATATGCTAAGTTGATCTTCTGTAAATAAAGATATTTAAAAATGAATCTTAATGAAGATTGGGGTGGGGAGGGAGTAGGAGATGGGATGGTTTGTGGGTGAGAGGGTGGTTATGGGGGAAAACTGCTATAAACGAAAAGTTGTACTTTCATAATTTATATTTATTAAATAAAAGTTTCCTTAAAAAATAAATAAATACAGACTAGCCTACTGGATTAAAAAACAAACCCCATCTATTTGCTGCCTACAAGAAACATATCTCACTAACAAAGATGCATGTACTGAAAATGAAAGGATGCAAAAAGATATTCCGTGCTAACAGAAACTAAAAAAGAGTTATACAGCCATCTTAATATCAGACAAAATAGACTTTACCACAGAAACTGTTAAAAGAGACAAAGAAGGGCACTATGTGATGATTAAGAGATCAATTCAAAAGCATATATGACTATTATAAATGTACATGCACATAATTGTAGGTAACCTGGCAATTTAAAAGAAATGTTAATGGATCTAAAGGGAGACATAAATTCCAATACAATAGTAATGGGGGACTTCAATATTCCACTTTGATCAATGGACAGATCAGCCCCACAGAAAATCGGAAGGAAACAATAGAGCTCATGGAAACTATGGAAAAAAATGGACCTAATGGATACCTACAGAACTTTTCATCCTACAGATGCAAAATATACATCCTACTCACCAGTGCTTAGAACTTTCTCTAAGATACACCACATGCTAGGCCATAAAGCAAGTCTTGGCAAATTCAAAAAAAAAACCTAAATCATACCATGCATCTTCTCTGACCACAATGGATTGAAACTGAAAATCAACAACTCAAGAATCTCTAGAACATATTCAAATACATGATGACAACAAAATGTTCTTGAGTGAACAGTGAGTTAAGGAAGAAATGTAAAGAGAAATCAAAAAATGTCTGAAAACAGATGAAGATGACAATACAATATATCAAAATGTATAGGATACAGCAAAAGTAGTGTCAAGAAGAAAGTTTATAGCAATTGGTGCCTATATCAAGAAATTGGAAAGGCACCAAATAAATGAGCTAGCAGTGCATCTCAAGGACCTAGAAAACAACAGTAAATTAAGCCCAAAACTTGGAGAAAAGAAATAATTAAAATTAAAGAAATAAACAAATTGAATACAAAAGATCAGCAAAATAAAAAGCTTGTTTAAAAAACAGCAAAATTGACACACCACTGGTGCAACTAAACAAAAAAAGAGAAGACCCAAATCAATAAAATTAGAGATGAAAAAGGAAATGTAACAACAGACACCACAGAAATAAAAAAAATCATCAGAAATTACTACAAAGAGCTGTATGCCAACAAATCAGGAAACTTAGAAGAAATGAATAGATTTCTGGACACATACACCTACCTAAATTGAGCCATGAAGACATAGAAAACCTTAACAGACCAATAACCGGGTCAGAAATTGAATCAGTATTAAAGACCCTCCAAACTAAGAAAAGCCCAGGACCAAATGGTTTCCCTGCTGAATTCTACCAGACACTTAAGAACTAACTCCAATTCTTCTGAAGCTATTAAAAACAATTGAAAGAGATGGAATCCACCCAAATTCCTTCTATGAAGCCAGCATCACCTTAATTCCTAAACCTGAAAAAGATACAACAGAGAAAGAGAACCACAGACCAATGTCCCTAATGAACATAGACACAAAAATAATCTGCAAAATACTAGACAACCAAATCCAACAACACATCAGAAAGATCATTCACTTGTATCAAATAAGATTTACCCCAGGTATGCAGGGCTGGTTCAACATTTGCAAATCAATCAATGTAATACATCATAGGAGTGTTATGTTCTTTGGGGGGCATCATGTTGTCCTCCTTATTCTTATTTCTTGAATTGCTAGGTTTATAATTAGGCATTTCTGGAGATACTTGGATGTCGCTCCCCCTCTTCGCGGAGGAACGACAAAGGACCCTGCGCTGTTCTTTCGTCTGCTCGGCCCTCCCCGGGTTTGCTGCTGGTTCTTCCCGGGTTGGCTACCGACCCTTCCACCTCCGTGGAAGGGCGGCTCCCCCTGCCACTTTCCCCACTTCCGCAGGGGAGCGGCACACCGCCGGCCGGCTCGCTCGGGGACTGCTCAGGTGTTCCTTCAGATAGATGTTCCTGGTGCATGTTGTCTCTCTCCTCCTTTATAGTCCTCTTCCACCAATCCCAACTCTGCTACCCACACGCCGAGTACGCTGCTCTCCTCCAATCAGGAGCAGCTCCTGCAGCTTGTCAAGTTGGTGAGAGGCAGCTGTGTAGAAGCTGTTTACTCCTCTCCCAGTGCCATATTGTGGGAGAGCAGATGCATAGAATAAGTCTTAATTCGAGTAACTTAGTCTAGTCTGAGTTGCTCCCCACACTTGGATGTTTTTTCCCTATGATGACTTTTATTTTTGGTCTATGTTTCTGTAGTTTAACAGAGTGTCCACTCTTTCAGTGAATACCCTGAGGCATGTGCTGAGTGTTGCCAGGGAGCTCTGTTCAGTGTTCCAGGTTGAGGGAAGTGTCCAAGATGACACCCAAATTTGGTGTGGTAAATCTCTGTCCCTCTGTCTTTTATTTTTAATCAGAAGGTAGATTTGTTCTGCTATATTAGCATAGTCTCACACTCACCTCCTCTCCTCCAAGGAGACTAATTGCCCCAGTGGGTACAATATTCATCTGCATTGCCACAAGAACCACATGAAGGATCCGTGCAGACCTCAGTGTGAGTATAAATCCCACAGCAATGACCCACACCAGGGAATCAGGGAGCCCAGAGTTTGTGGAGCTGCCCACAATGACTGCCCAAAGACCTAGACACACCCTATACCCTCCCACACACCACAGTGTTTACACAGTCCCAGCACACAAGGCTCAAACATTCATGAGCACCCAGACCACTGTCAATTCTAGCCAGACTCAATTGTCTCCTCTTGGCTGGATCCTGGGTGCATAGACAAGAGCTGATACAGCTGTTACAGGACACTGGTTCTGGGTGGTTGGTGTGAGAGAAAGATGCCCCCTTCTTTTTACTCTAGGTTGGCAGGTATACTGTCCCCTACAGGGCGCCAAGCTGGACTCATGCCAGGCTTTTCCTGCAGCTTTATAGACAGTGGCTTGGGCTGTTACAGTCTTGTCTCACCTCACTCTCCAAAGCTGGTACTGAGGCTTTTGGCAGTTGAGGTCCTGAATTGTGTGCATTGACACCCTCCACATAAGTCCACAATGTCTCTCTAATTTGAATGGTATTTTCTCTGAAGTTTTCTCCCTAATTCTTCCCTGAAATTTCACTCTCTCCACTTCTTATAAACTACCTTCCCCTAGACTAAAACAGTAAGCTCCGTCCCTATTCCATCATTTGGAAACCCCTTGCATATTTATTTATTATAGTCTCATCTTCCTGTTGAATTGATCCCTTAATCATCACTTAGTGCCCTTCTTTGTCTCTTTTAACAATTTTTGTTAAATTCTATTTTGTCTGATATTAGAATGGCTACAGCAGCTCTTTTTTGGTTTCCATTAGCATGGAATAACTTTTTTCATCTTTCACTTTTAGTCTCTGGGTATCTTTGTTGCTGAGGTGTGTTTCTTGTAAGCAGCAAATAGATGGGTCTTGTTTTTTAATCCATTCAGCCAGTCTGTATCTTTTAACTGGAGAGTTGATGCCATTTACATTCAAGGTGACTACTGATAAGTAACGACTATGCCCCACCATTTGTCCATAAATATTCCTATTATTTATTTTGGATTTCCTTTGTACATTTACTGGGAGATTTTTTGCCTTCACCTTCTTTTATAGAGATGACTACATTTCTTTGTGTCTGTGTGTTGCATATCTTTAAGCATATTTTGTAAGGTTGAATGAGTTGCAACAAATTCTTTCAATTTCTATTTGTTATGGAAGGTCTTTACTTCACCTTCATTCATAAATGCAGTATTGCAAAGTACAGTATTCTGGGTCGACAGTTTTATTCTCTTAAGACTTGGACCATCCTTTCCTTGCCTGTAGGATTTCTGATGAGAAGTCAGCTGTTAGTCTAATTGGAGATCCTCTCAAAGTAATTTGGTGTTTCTCTCATGCACATTTTAGAATCTTTTGTTTTACAGTTGAAACCTTGACCACGTGTGTCCAGGTGAAGAAATTTTCTACTAAACGATAGAATAAAAAAAAAAGGAGAGAGAACGATCCAACATGGGAAGCGGGATACACAGCAGACTCATAGAATTGCAGATGTCCTAAACAGCACTCTGGCCGCAGAATCAGCCCTTAAGGCATTCAGATCCAACTGAAAAGCCAATGAGAGTATTTCAGGCATGGAAAGCCAAGACACTCTGGCCAAAAAAAAATGACCTAAATGAAAGATCTCTGCGAGTGAGATCCCAGTGGAAAGAACAGGTCAGCAAAGAAGGAGATACCTTTCTCTGAAGGGAGGAGAGAACTTCCACTTTGACTAGGACCTTGTCTAAATATGATCAGAGTCGGTGAACTCAAAAGGCTTCCATAGCCTTGGAAACTCTTGACAAGAGCCACGGGTGATTACTGATGCCATAAACAAGAGTGTCAAATTGTTAAATCAACAACAGGAGTCACTGTGCACTTACTCCTCATGTAGGATCTCTGTCCTTAATGTGCTGTACATTGTGATTTAATGCTATAACAAGTACTCAAACATTATTTTATACTTTGTGTTTCTGTGGGGGTGCAAACTGTTGAAATCTTACTTAGTATATACTAAACAGATCTCTATATAAAGAGAAACGAAAATGAATCTTGATGTGAATGGAAAGGAGAGGGAGCGGGAGAGGGGAGGGTTATGGGTGGGAGGGAAATTATGGGGGCAGAAAAAGCCATTGTAATCCAAAAGCTGTACTTTGGAAATATATATTCATTAAGTAAAAGTTTAAAAAAAGGTGAAGAAATTTTCTTGTCCTGTCTTTTAGGAGTTCTGTGTACTTCCTGTACTTGAATATATCTTTCTTTCTCTTTGGAGAAGTTTTCTGTAATTATTTCACTAAATAGTCCTTCTAATCCATTCTCTCTTACCACACCTTCAGGAAGTCCTAAGACCCATATGTTGGGTCATTTGAAAGTATCTAATAAATATCCACCATTGTTTTATTTCCTCCAGCATTATTTTTAAGTTTTCTAATTTCTTCTTTTATTATTTGGTCTGACTGTAAAATTTCCAAAGATTTGTCTTCCAGCATAGATATGCTTTCTTCTGCCTCATGAAGTCTGTTGATAATGCTTTTCACTGCATTTTTATTTATCTATTAAATTTCATTTTTATCTCTTTTTAAAAATCTCAGTTTCATGGAAAATTTTTCATTCATGTCATGTATGCACTACTTTAATTTGTGGATTTGCTTCTGATTATTTCTGAGCCATCCTATGATTAATCTTTTGAAAACATTAAGATATATCCTTAAAAGCAGTGGGAATCCAAAAGTATTTTTGTGCATGATCAAGTTCAATCTGCTCAACACAGTGAATGGTAATATAAAATTTATCAGGCATATAGTAGATGTTATCAAAATATAGACAGTATATCTAAAGGAATTCATGAGAAGCTGAAATAACTGTGGATTGAGGTTTGGAGAAATGTTTGAATAAAGAAGTTGGGTTTGGGCTGGACTTTGGAGAATTAGTTGAAACTGAAGAGGAACAGAGGGAGCCAAAAAAGTTAAGTTCCAGCATGGAGAAATGACCTAAGCAAAAATGTGACATGAGGAAACACTGGATGCATAAGGAGGATAAGAGGAGAAGGTTGTAAAGGGAGAAGAGTGGCAGACACTCTCCTTGGTCATGTCCTCATATCCATGACTAAAACCAATTTGCCAAGTGGTCATTCTCTTACTACTTAGCCCCTCTCTCTTCTCCTTCATATCTGAGCTCTCCTTCTCTCATATGTTCTTCAACTTCCTTCTACAGTAGTTGGAAGGAAGATCAAAGAATATTTTTAAAAAAAGGCTACAGCAGATGTTGGCATTTGACACAGCAATAAAGATATCACCTCAGATGCCTCCTTCCTATATCAGGGTGCCTAGTTCAAGTCCCAACCCCTCCACTTCTAAATCAGCTTCCTGATGATGTGGACCCTGGGAGACAGCAAAATATGACTCAAGTACTTAGGTCCCTGCTACACACTTGGAAAACTTGGATTAGTTCTGAGTTCCTGGCTTTGGCCTAACCCAGTCCTGGCTGTTATTGGCATTTGGAAAGTGAACCAGAAGATAGGAAATTGATATCTCTCTGTCTCTCTCTGTCTCTCTCTCTCTCTCCCTCATTTTCAAGTAAAATGAAAATAAGTAAGTGGTTTTTTAGTGCTGTAAGTAAGATACCAAAGTTTTAGAAGAAATAAATTTGATAACTTAACCATTTGGAATGAGTTGCAAACATATTGACCAGTGGAAAACATGAATTTCTTCTGTAGGACATAAAGCATAAAGCCAAAAATACAGTGAGCATAAAATGTATTCTTGAATGTGAGAGGGAATGCAAAAACAGCCATAACTGGACTGTCCACAGGAAATCATATAGATCCTTGTCCTTACAGAAATTTCTGACAGGTTTGGAGTGATACCCAGATCCCATCTCCCATCTTGGGAATATGGGTTCTGTCATTTGCTTCCCACTAGGTTATATTCTCCTCAGGGTCAGGTTTGTGTTCAGTGTTCACATCTGACTCAGGCACAGTATCTTACCCGGTTCTCTGTATATTGTGTGTGATCAAAAATGTGGGCTGACTTTATGGGCCCAAATGAAGAACAGGTGTGTATTAAGAGCTACAAAGAGGGCCAAAGGCACAGCCAGAGGATCACAAGAAAAGTGCTGAAATATGTATGCGAGGGTCCAACAGACTTGGGCCCCTGCACCCATGTGGGAAGACCCAGAGGAAGCCCCTGGCTCCTATCTTTGGATGGGTGCAGTTCTGGCCATTGTGGCCATCTGTGGAGTGAACCAGTGAGTGCAAGACCTCTCCCTCTCCTCTCTCTCTCTCTCTCTGCTTCCCCCTTCTCACTCTGTGTAATCCTTTCAAAAAATGAATAAATCTTTTTTAAAAATATATGTAAGAGAGATGGGAATAAGAGCTTTTCCCAAATTCTTATATTCCTTTAGCCTTCCTCACTCTACCCCTATTGACTCCACTCCTGATCTTGTTCACAAACTCTCTCTTTGGGTTTATTTAACTATATATAAGATTAGGAATTCTTGTTCCATGACAAAAATCTGTGGGCTCCCCTGGGAGTATCAGCTTCACACCCTCATTCAGTTTCTTTTTTTTTTCTTTTTTTTCCCACAGGCAGAGTGGACAGTGAGAGAGAGAGAGATAGAGAGAAAGGTCTTCCTTTTTCCACTGGTTCACCCTCCAATGGCTGCTGCAGCCTGCACACCGCACTGATCCGAAGCCAGGAGCCAGGTGCTTCTCCTGGTCTCCCATGTGGGTGCAGGGCCCAAGCACTTGGGCCATCCTCCACTGCACTCCCGGGCCACAGCAGAGAGCTGGACTGGAAGAGGAGCAACCAGGACAGAATCCAGTGCCCCAACCAGGACTAGAACTTGGGGTGCTGGCGCAGCAGGCAGAGGATTAGCCTATTGAGCCACGGCTCTGGCATCAGTTTCTATGTTAAGTACCTGTGTGGGCAGTGGAACACAGATGTTCAATCAAGCAAGATGCAAGGCCATTATGGAAAGTAGATAGCCATCCCTGGATAGACTCATATAAACACACTAGCTTTGTCATACATGGTCTTCACAGGCACCCACAGCCTGGATAGGGGATGGTGAGAAGATAAGAGTTGGGTGTGAGGCTCTCTGTGCCCTCTCACCAAGTAAGTGCAAACATGGAAGAAGCATGATGAAATTACGTTGATGTTAGAAACTCAGTGGTGTTTCTACTGAATTGTTTCCATCCAGAAGACCCATTTAAAAGTGTGTGAGGCTCTTTTTCCTGTTATACCCCCACATCTCTCTTCCTTGAGGTTTTCTGTTACAGCATTGTTGGTTCATTTCCCCTTTTCTATTTGTGAAGCAGCATATCCTCTTCCTACTATTGTCTGAAACTATCAGAGTTTTGTTGTGTTTTTTTTTATCAGGTTGGGGGGACGTTGAAACATTTATCAAGTGTTATGATACTCTTCAGTTTTTCTTGTAGTACACTTTCTTCCATGTGTTTACTTTTTCCTTAACTGTCGTATTAACCTCTTCCTTTCTTCTTTTGCTCTGTCTGGAGTGAGGACTCTGCTACAGATCCTGGCTTGAAGAAGAGTCTACACCAGGAAGACTATAGATGAGTGGGAAAAACTGAAAGTACAGGAGCAGGAAGAAGAGGGTTAATATAGGTCATAAACTTACCCTCTCCTCAAAAGAATTATTATTAAATGAATAAATATTTACTGAGATCATAATAGACTTTAATCACTGATAAGAGCCCAGGATCCACCATGAGCAAAAGTGGAATAAGAGAACATAGATTCTAGTCAAGAATGCAGAAAACAAACAAATCCTATGAATAAGATGTAGCATGCTGTATGGTTTCTTACATAAGGCATGGGAGTGTCCCAGGGAGGAAGAAGGAATTCAATTGTAAAAAGGGTGCTGAGGACTCTGGCCTCAGAATCAGCCCTGAAGGCATGTGGATCTGGCTGAAGAGCCCATGAGAGTATTTTAGGCATGGAAAGCCAAGACGAAAAAAAAAACCTATCTGAAAGATCTCTGCGAGTGAGATTCCAGTGGAAAGAACAGGTCAGCAAAGAAGGAGGTTTCTCTGAAGGGAGGAGAGAACTTCCACTTTGACTACGACCTTGTCTAAATATGATCAGAGTCGGCGAACTCAAAAGGCTTCCATAGCCTTGACAACTCATGACAAGAGCCTAGGGTGATTACTGATGCCATAAACAAGAGTGTTGATTTGTTAAGTCAACAACAGGAGTCACTGTGCACTTACTCCTCATGTAGGATCTCTATCCTTAATGTGCTGTACATTGTGATTTAATGCTGTAACTAGTACTCAAACATTATTTTATACTTTGTGTTTCTGTGTGAGTGAAAACTGTTGAAATCTTTACTTAATATATGCTAAATTGATCTTCTGTATATAAAGAGAATTGAAAATGAATCTTGATGTAAATGGAAGGAGAGAAGGAGCGGGAGAGGGGAGCGTTGTGGGTAGGAGGGAAGTTATGGAAGCAGAAAAAGCCACTGTAATCCATAAGCTGTACTTAGGAAATTTATATTCATTAAATAAAAGTTATAAAAAAGGGTGCTGAGGGAAGACTGCACTGAGAAAGTGTTAAGACGGTAAGTGAACAAGGCAGAATAATATCAGTAAGGAAGCAACAACAGCATCAAGATCTTTGAGACTGGAGTCTGTCTCTTGTGTGGAAGGAGGTGCAGGGAGGCCTGTATGATGGCAGTTGAGGAAATCCTGTGGATAACAGAAGAATACGTGGTCTGGGTGTCATGGAGGGACCACTATTGAAAGTCTTGTTTTTAATCTGGAGGCATTTTGTCTTTTACGCTTAAAGAGGTAGGTTCACTCCAATGCTATGTGTCAGTAGACTGGAGTGGGGGGTCACCAGTGTGGAATCAGAAGGTAAATACAGTTAGAGGCCATTGCCATCATCAACTGTAGCAATGAAAATGGTTTTGTCAGGTAGAAGCTGTCAGGAAGTGGGTGTGTTTTGGTAGAAGAGCGCATAGGAGTTTCTGACAGTAGGAATGTATATGTGAGAAAAGAGGATAGCCTACATGTTGCAACATGGGCAACTAAACAGATATGCCAATAACTGGGTTGAGAATGAGGTGAGGACAGGTGTTTCAACAGGGGAGACCGAGAGCTCTGTTTTTAACCACTTTGTGAAAGAGAAATCCATTGAACATTTAGAAGAGATGTTGGGTGCACAGAATAAGAATCCAAGTTAGATGGAGCCATCCAGGTTAGAGATGTACATCCTTAATGATCTGTATCGTATTGTCATGTAGGTTTCATTTACAGAACCACTCCTGGAAAGATCCACATGAATTATTTTTTCAGGGCCTCACAGAAATACATGATGGAAGGTAAAGGTTATCTTCTTTCTACTAGGATTGCAGCTATATTTGTAGAGGTTCAGAGTGCTGGACAAGGTACATAGTCCAGCATGATAACAGAGCTGGGTCTTGAATCCAGGATTTCAGATGATTCTTGTGTTTTTCCTATTTTCTTTTTGCAGGGACTATTTGTCTAAATAGTCTAGTTTGCAAAGACAAATTGTCAAATTGCAAAGACAATTTGTCTTTGCAAATATCTAAATTATAGTAGAGACATGAAATAGAGGGCCCAATGTAAAAAACAAGAGTCTCCTTTATGGCAAATCAACCACACCTGGAAAATGTTTAGATCTGGGGCATCTGCCATTACTCTTTTTGAACTTTTTTTAAAAGATTTTATTTATTTATTTGAGAGGCAGAGTCACAGACAGTGAGAGAGAGAGACAGATAGAAAGGTCTTCCTTCCATTGGTTCATTCCCCAAATGGCCGCAATGGCCGAAACTGCACCGATCCAAAGCCAGGAGCCAGGAGCTTCTTCCAAGTCTCCCATGCAGGTGAAGGGGCCCAAGCACCTGGGCCATTTTCTACTGCTTCCCCCAAGCTATAGCAGAGAGCTGGATTGGAAGAGGAGCAGCCGGGACTAGAACCGGCACCCATATGGGATGCTGGTGCCACAGGCGGATTGACCCACTGGCACCACAGCGCCAGCCCCTCTTTTTGAAATGTTTGGAAATATATGATAAAATTTTAAAGAGATTAATTTAGGGGCAAATGTTGTGGTACAATTAAACCACCACTTGGGACATTGCACCCCATACTGGAGTACCATTACTGTTTCTGGCTCATCTAGCTTCCTACTGATGTGCCTAGGAAGGCAGTGGATGATAGCCCAAGTATTTGCATTCCTACCATTCATATGGGAGACCCATATAGAGTTCCTGGTTGCTGGCTTTGGCTTGGCCCAAACCTAACATCTGGGGAGTGAACCAGCAGAAAGATCTCCCTCTATGTCATTCTGCCATCTATTTAAAATAAATAAGCAAAAAAAATTTTAAAAGAAAGAAGTTGAGAAGATATTACTTCTCTTGGATGTGCAGATGAGACAATAGCTCAGTTGTTTTCTGTTCAATGTACCAGTGAGTTGTGCAAATGTATATATTCTGCAGGAAACTGCAAGTCTGGGGTAGGCACTGAGGCTTGGAAGGAATGCCTGGCATGTGATGGGGATTTTTGTGTCATTTAGAAAGATATGGGTAGGCAGATGAATTTTCTGGCTCCTGAACTTCATCCTCATGATTATCAGTCCAAGGACTTTTCCTAAGTTCTACAGGGTCAAAACTACAGCTTAATTTTTACCTAGGATTGAAGGATTCTATTTATGCTAATCAACCTTCTGTCTTCTGACAGAAACTTAGTAATAAGAGTAAATATATCCATTTGTGATGGTAGCTCTGTCAGAAAGCCAGTTCTTCTGTTTAGCAAAAGTATTACCAGTTTTTGAGGACCTAGATTACAGATTGGAGTGAGCTAAGAATTAGTTAAAAAGAAGGGACTGGCACTGTGGTGCAGTAGCCACCATGGCGCAGCAGGTTAATCCTCCGCCTGCAGCATCAGCATCCCATATGGGCACCAGTTCGAGACCTGGCTGCTCCTTTTCCAATCCAGCTCTCTGTGTGGCCTGGGAAAGCAGTGGAAGATGGCCCAGGTGCTTACACCCTTACACCCGCATGGGAGACTGGGAAGAAACTCCTAGATCCTGCTTCAGATCGGCGCAGCTCCGGCCGTTGCGGCCTTTTGGAGAGTGAGCCAACGGACAGAAGACCTTTCCCTTTCTCTCTATCTCTCCCTCGCACTGTCTGTAACTCTATTTCTCAAATAAATAAATAAAATCTTAAAAAAAAAAGAATTAGATAGATTTCTGAATGTGAGCCATTCTAACCGGGGTGAGGTGAAACCTCATTGTGGTTTTGATTTGCATTTCCCTGATTGCTAGTGACCTTGAACATTTTTTCATGTGCCTGTTGGCCATTTGGATTTCCTCTTTTGAAAAATGTCTATTGAGGTCCTTGGACCATCTCTTAAGTGGGTTGTTGGTTTTGATGTTGTGGAGTTTCTTGATTTCTTTGTAGATTCTGGTTATCAACCCTTTATCAGTTGCATAGTTTGCAAATATTTTTTCCCATTCTGTCGGTTGCCTCTTCACTTTCCTGACTGTTTCTTTTGCAGTACAGAAACTTCTCAATTTGATGCAATCCAAAATGTTAATTTTGGCTTTGACTGCCTGTGCTTGTCGGGTGTTTTCCAAGAAGTCATTGCCAGTACCTATATCTTGCAGAGTTTTTCCAATGCTCTCTAATAATTTGATGGTGTCAGGTCGTAGATTTAAGTTTTTAATCCACGTTGAGTGGATTTTTGTGTAAAGTGAAAGGTAGGGGTCTTGCTTCATGCTTCTGCATGTGGAAATCCAATTTTCCCAGCACCATTTATTGAATAGCCTGTCCTTACTCCAGGGATTGGTTTTGGATCCTTGATCAAATATGAGTTGGCTGTAGATGTTTGGGTTGATTTCTGCTGTTTCAATTCTGTTCCATTGGTCTATCCTTCTGTTTCTGTACCAGTACCATGCTGTTTTGATTACAACTGCCCTGTAGTATGTCCTGAAATCTGGTATTGTGATGCCTCCAGCTTTGTTTTTGTTGTACAAGATTGCTTTAGCTATTCGAGGTCTCCTATGTCTCCATATGAATTTCAGCACCATTTTTTCCAGATCTGAGAAGAAGGTCGCCGGTATCTTGATTGGTATTGCATTGAATCTATAAATTGCTTTTGGGAGAATGGACATTTTGATGATATTGATTCTTCCAATCCATGAGCATGGAAGATTTTTCCATTTCTTGGTATCCTCTTCTATTTCTTTCTTTAAGATTTTGTAATTCTCATCGTAGAGATCTTTAACATCCTTGGTTAAGTTTATTCCAAGGTATTTGATTGTTTTTGTAGCTATTGTGAATGGGATTGATCTTAGAAGTTCTTCCTCAGCCATGGCATTGCCTTTATATAAAGGCTGTTGATTTTTCTGCATTAATTTTATACCCTGCTACTTTGCCAAACACTTCTATGAGTTACAATACTCTCTTAGTAGAGTTCTTGGGTCCCCTAAGTAAAGAATCATATCATCTGCAAAGAGGGTTAGTTTGACTTCTCCCTTCCCAATTTGTATCCCTTTAATTTCTTTTTCTTGCCTAATAGCTCTGGCTAGAACTTCCAGAACTATATTGAATAGCAGTGGTGAGAGTGGGCATCCCTGTCTGGTACCAGATCTCAGTGGAAATGCTTCCAACTTTTCCCCATTCAATAGGATGTTGGCCGTGGGTTTTTCATAGATTGCTTTGATTGTATTGAGGAATGTTCCTTCCAAACCCAGTTTGCTTAGAGTTTTCATCATGAAAGGGTGTTGTATTTTATCAAATGCTTTCTCGGCATCTATTGAGATAATCATATGGTTTTTCTTCTGCAGTCTGTTAATGTGGTGTATCACATTGATTGTCTTGTGCACATTAAACCATCCCTGCATACCAGGGATAAATCCCACTTGGTCTTGGTGGATGATCTTTCTGATGTGTTGTTGCATTCTATTGGCCAGAATTTTATTGAGGATTTTTGCATCTATGTTCATCAGGGATATTGGTCTGTAGTTCTCTTTCAATGCTGCATCTGTTTCCGGCTTAGGAATTAAGGTGATGCTGGCTTCATAGAAAGAATTTGGGAGGATTCCCTCTCTTTTGATTGTTCTGAATAGTTTGAGAAGAATTGGAGTCAGTTCTTCTTTAAATGTCTAGTAGAAGTCAGCAGTGAATCCATCTGGTCCTGGACTTTTCTTTGTTGGGAGGGCCTTTATTACTGTTTCAATTTCTGTCTCAGTTATGGGTCTGTTTAGGTTTTCTCTGTCTTCCTGGTTCAATTTAGGTAGGCTGCATGTGTCCAGGAATCTATCCATTTCTGATAGGTGTCCCTGTTTGCTGGCATACAAGTCCTTGTAGTAATTTCTGATGATTCTTTTTATTTCTGTGGTGTCTGTTGTTACATTTCCTTTTCCATCTCTGATTTTATTGATTTGGGTCTTTTCTCTTCTTTTTTTAGTTAGTTGGGCCAATGGGGTGTCAATTTTGTTTATTTTTTCAAAAAACCAGCTCCTCGTTTGGCTGATTTTTGGAATGTTTTTTTATTCAATCCTGTTGACTTCTTCTCTGATTTTAATTATTTCTCTTCTCCTACTAGATTTGGGTCTGATTTGCTGCAGGTTTTCTATATCCTTGAGATGCAGTGAATTCTCATCTATTTGGTGCCTTTCCAATTTCTTGATGTAGGCACCTATTGATATAAACTTTACTCTTAACACTGCTTTTGCTGCGTCCCATAAATTTTGGTATGTTGTGCTGTTATCCTCATTTACTTCCAGAAAAATTTTGATTTCTCTTTTAATTTCTTCTATGACCCAGTGTTCATTCAGGAGCATGTTGTTCAATCTCCATGTGTTTGCGTATGCTCTAGGGATTCCTGAGTTGCTAATTTCCAACTTCATTCCTTTATGGTCTGAGAAGCTGCATGGTATGATTCTAATTCTTTTGAATTTGCTGAGACTTGCTTTATGGCCTAGTATGTGGTCAATCCTAGAGAAGGTTCCATGTACTGCTGAGAAGAATGTAAAATCTTTAGCTGTAGGGTTGAAAGTTCTGTAGATATCTGTTAGATCCATTTGGGCTATAGTGTCGTTTAAATCTACTGTCTCCTTGTTGATCTTCTGTCCTGTTGATCTGTCTACTTCTGAGAGGAGTGGAGTATTGAAGTCCCCCAGTACTATTGTGTTGGGGTCTAAGTCTCCCTTTAAGTCCCTTAACAAATCTTTTAGATAAACCGGTGCCCTGTAGTTAGGTGCATATACATTGATAATTGTTATATCTTCCTGTTGAATTGATCCCTTAATCATTATGTAGTGTCCCTCTTTGTCTCTCTTAACAGTTTTTGTGGTAAAGTTTATGTTGTCCGATATTAAGATGGCTACACCCGCTCTTTTTTCATTTCTGTTGGCATGCTATATCTTTTTCCAGCCTTTCACTTTCAGTCTGTATGCATCTTTGTTGGAAAG
The DNA here is from genome assembly GCF_964237555.1 of Oryctolagus cuniculus. Classification (NCBI taxonomy): domain Eukaryota; kingdom Metazoa; phylum Chordata; class Mammalia; order Lagomorpha; family Leporidae; genus Oryctolagus; species Oryctolagus cuniculus. Next base: position 34,832,110 of record NC_091445.1, read on the forward strand.
ATGTGTTTCTTGTAAGCAGCAAATAGATGGGTTTTGTTCCTTAACCCAATCAGCCAATCGGTGTCTTTTCACTGGACAGTTCAGGCCATTAACGTTCAATGTGACTAATGATAAGTGGTAACTTTGCCCTGCCATTTGCCAAAGATAAGTTCTAATATATGCTTTGAATTCCCTGTGATCTTTTGCTGTGAGCTTTCCTTCCTTTACCTTCTTTCATATTGATGACCGTGTTTCTGTGTTTCTATGTGTAACACATCTTTAAGCATCTTTTGCAGGGCTGGACGAGTGGCGACAAATTCTTTCAATTTCTGTTTGCTATGAAAAGTCTCTATTTCACCTTCATTCACAAATGATAGCTTTGCAGGATATAATATTCTGGGCTGGCAGTTTTTCTCTCTTAGTACCTGGGCTATATCTCGCCATTCCCTCCTAGCTTGTAGGGTTTCTGATGAGAAGTCAGCTGTGCGACTGATTGGAGATCCTCTGAGAGTAATCTGACGTTTCTCTCTTGCACATTTTAGGATCTTTTCTTTATGTTTCACTGTGGAGAGTTTAATTACAACGTGTCGTGGTGAGGATCTCTTTTGGTCGTGTTTATTAGGGGTTCTATGAGCTTCCTGTACTAGGATTTCTCTGTCCTTCTCCAAACCTGGGAAATTTTCTGCTAATATCTCACTAAAAAGGCCTTCTAATCCTTTCACCCTCTCCATGCCTTCAGGAACTCCTAGCAACAGTATACTGGATAAAGAAATTATGGGACATGTACTCTATAGAATACTATACAGCATCAAAAACAACGAAACCCGGTCATTTGCAACAAGATGGAGGAATTTGGAAAACATCATGCTGAGTGAATTAAGCCAGTCCCAAAGGGACAAATATCATAAGTTCTCCCTGATCGGTGACAACTAACTGAGCACCAAAAAGGAAACCTGTTAAAGTGAAATGAGCATTATGAGAAACAGTGACGTTATCAGCCCTCACCCTGACTGTTGATGAGCAACTTGATATATAATCCCTCTTAGTATTTTTTTTGTTTGTTCTACTTAATACTTTTGGTTGAATACTGTAATCAAAACACAATACTTCTTAAGTGCTGAAACTTAACTGAAAAGTGATAACTGTTAAATATAAGAGTGGGAATAAGAGAGGGAAGAGATGTGCAATTCGGGACATGCTCAAGCTGACTTACCTCAAACGGTAGAGTTAGAAACATACCAGGGGATTCCAATTCAATCCCATCAAGGTGGCATGTACCAATGCCATCTCACTAGTCCCAGTGATCAATTTCTGTTCACAATTGATCATAATGATAGGACTAAGAACCAAAGGGATCACATAAACAAGAATAGTGTCTGCAAATACTAGCTGATAGAATCAAAAAGGGAGAGAATGATCCAACATGGGAAGTGAGATACACAGCAGACCCATAGAATGGCAGATGTCCTAAACAGCACTCTGGCCTCAGAATCAGCCCTTAAGGCATGCGGATCCGGCTGAAAAGCCCATGAGAGTATTTCAGGCATGGAAAGCCAAGACACTCTGGGGGAAAAAAAAAACCTGAATGAAAGATCTCCGCTTGATCATGGTGTCTCCCCTGCCAGGTAAGTATAGAATGGCAGATGTCCTAAATAGCACTCTGGCCTCAGAATTAGCCCTAAAGGCATTTGGATCTGGCTGAAAAGCCCATGAGAGTATTTCAGGCATGGAAAGCCAAGACACTCTGGCAAAAAATCTGTGTGAGTGAGATCCCAGTGGAAAGAACAGGTCTTCAAAGAAGGAGGTACCTTTCTCTGAAGGGAGGAGAGAACCTCCACTTGACTATGACCTTGTCTAAACAACATAAGAATCGGAGAACTCAGAGGGCTTCCATAGCCTTGGAAACTCATGACTGGAGCATAGGGAGATTACTGATGCCATAGACAGGAGTGTCAATTGGTAAAGTCAACAACAGGAGTCACTGTGCACTTACTCCTCATGTAGGATCTCTGTCCTTAATGTGCTGTACATTGAGATTTAATGCTATAACGAGTACTCAAACAGTATATTTCACTTTGTGTTTCTATGGGGGTGCAAACTGTTGAAATCTTTACTTAATGCATACTAAACTGATCCTCTGTAAAAAAAAAAAAAAAAAAAATGGCCGGCGCCGCGGCTCACTAGGCTAATCCTCCGCCTAGCGGCGCCGGCACACCGGGTTCTAGTCCCGGTCGGGGCGCCGGATTCTGTCCCAGTTGCCCCTCTTCCAGGCCAGCTCTCTGCTGTGGCCAGGGAGTACAGTGGAGGATGGCCCAGGTGCTTGGGCCCTGCACCCCATGGGAGACCAGGAAAAGCACCTGGCTCCTGGCTCCTGCCATCGGATCAGCGCGGTGCGCCAGCCGCAGCGCGCAGGCCGTGGCGGCCATTGGAGGGTGAACCAACGGCAAAAGGAAGACCTTTCTCTCTGTCTCTCTCTCTCACTGTCCACTCTGCCTGTCAAAAAATAAAAAATAAAAAAAATAAATAAATAAATAAAAGAAATAAAAAAAAGAAAAAAAAAAAAAAGAAAGAAATTATCAACTCCCAACTTGACTCTCACTGGGATTAAACATGACAATAGGTCTGATCTGATTTCATCATCATTTAAAAAAATCATCTATTATTTTTCACTTTATGTTTCTGTGTGGGAGCAAACTGTTGAAATCCTTACTTAATGTATACTAAGCTGATCTTCTGTATATTAAGATAATCAATAATGAATCTTGATGTGAATGGAAGGGGAGAGGGAGTGGGAAAGGGGAGGGTTGTGGGTGGGAGGGATGGTATGGGGGGGAAGCCATTGTAATCCATAAGCCGTACTTTGGAAATTTATATTCATTAAATAAAAGTTAAAAAAAATAAAAAGTAAAACCTTAAAAAAAAATCTCCGCGAGTGAGATCCCAGTGGGAAGAACGGGTCATCAAAAAGGAGGTACCTTTCTCTGAAGGGAGGAGAAAACTTCCACTTTGACCATGGCCTTGTCTAAAAATTATCAGAGTCGCTGAACTCAGGGGGCTTCCATAGCCTTGGCAGCTCATGACAAGAGCCTAGGGTGATTACTGATGCCATAAACAAGAGTGTCAATTTGTTAAGTCAACATCAGGAGTCACTGTGCACTTACTCCTCATGTAGGATCTCTGTCCTTAATGTGCTGTACATTGAGATTTAATGCTATAACGAGTACTCAAACAGTATATTTCACTTTGTGTTTCTATGGGGGTGCAAACTGTTGAAATCTTTACTTAATGCATACTAAACTGATCTTCTGTATATAAAGAGAAACAAAAATGAATCTTGATGTTAATGGAAAGGGAGAGGGAGAGGGAAAGGGGAGGGTTGCGGGTTGGAGGGACGTTATGGGGGGGAAGCCATTGTAATCCATAAGCTGTACTTTGGAAATTTATATTCATTAAATAAAAGTTTTTAAAAAAAGAATTAGTTAAAAAGAAAGGAGGGGGGGATGCCGCTGTGGCACAGTGGGTTAAGGCCCCGGCCTGCAATTCCGGCATCCCATATGTGCACCGGTTCGAGTCTCAGCTTCTCCACTGCCAATCCAGCTCTCCACTATGGCCTGGGAAAGCCTAGGAAAGTAGAAGATGGCCCACATGCTTGGGCCCCTGCACCCATGTGGAAGACCTGGAAGAAGCTCCTGGTTGGCTCCTAGCTTTGGATTAGCTCAGCTCTGGCCATTGTGGCCATTTGGGGAGTGAACCAATGGATGGAAGACCTCTCTCTCTCTGTGTCTCTACCTCTCTCTGTAACTCTTCCAAGTAAGTAAAATAAATCTTAAATAAATAAATGGTCCTGACTAAGACTTTCTCCAAGACAAGGTAGCTTGGCCTTCTCAGAATATTTTTCTTCTGCCTGATATAGTATAAAACATCCATAACTCAGATATAAAAGGCCCCTTACTGAGGCCAGTATTATGGTATAGTGGGTAAACTGCTACCAGCTATGATATGGACATCCCTAATGGGCACCAGTTCATATCCCAGCTGTTTCACTTCTGATATACCCCCTATTAATGGCTTGGGAAAAGCAACAAAAGATGGCCCAAGTGCTGCAACTTGTTGAAGACCCAGATGAAGCTCCAGGTTCCTGATTTCAGCCTGGCCCAGCCCCAGCCAATGCAGCCATCTGGGCAGTAAATCAGCAGACAGAAGATTTCTCTCTCTGTCTATTTCTCCTTGTTGGTCTTTTAGTAAACTTTGAAATAAATAAATAAATCTTTAACCAAAAAAGATCCCTTATTTGCTAAATCCAACCAGCTCCTCAGAGCCATTTTTATAATTATGATACTTTCATGTCCCTAAAGTTGTATTTATGACATCCATGAAGTTTGTATACCTTAAATAAAAGGCTTCTGGGGGAAATAAAAGGAATTCATCTCTTCATTTGGGCCACAGTTAAGTATACCTGACAATGCTTTGATGCATTTCACTCCAGTCCCTAAGAGCAGCATTGGATTTGGAGGTGAGGACTACAATTTGAGAGTGAAATACTGGAGACACCAAGTCTCCAGATGAGACAAAACTGAGAGTTCACCTTCCCTGACCATTGATTGAAGATAAAGTTTCAGGCAGTAGGGGAAAAGAACACAGGTGATTCATCCTTGAGAATGAATATGGGTGAGTTCACGGATGCTACTCTGATAAAAAGTTGAAATGATGGAGAGAAATGTGACTATCTGCTTTGAAAATCTTCAGGTGTAGGAGGCAACATGCAAGAGGAATACTTTTACCAAAATACAGAACACCTGCAAATGTAGAGCATTGATTTATACATTGGAAAAAAAAACTGCATGAAAGTTTAGAAAATAGCAAAACAAACAGCTGTGCAGCTACTAGCCAGAGTCAATAAATGCCAATATTTTTGATTTTTCATTTTTTAAAGAAAAGTAATAAAATATTTTGGTTAAAAAAGGTAGATTATGCCACTGGGTTCCTGCTGTAATAAAATGTTCAGAACAAATTTTGACCAAAAATTAAGGTAAATCCCTTTTCTATTATAGTTTCCAAATAAACTAATTGGAACTTTGATAAAGCAGTGGTATGTGGTTCAGAAAGCCAGACAAAGATACCAGTTAAAAAGATTGAATAAAGAAGCTCTTGGATGTTTACTAAAGATAATTCAGTAAGCAAGTACTACTTATTTTCTGACTTGTCAGTCACTTCTGTGACCTTGATGGGATGGGATTATTTTTTAAAATATCTTACAGTATTGAAGATATCACTGTTATTAAGAGATTTGGGCATCAGATCATCATCTTCTCATTGGCCAATATAATTGAAAATGATGGCAGCCAATTATAACTCTTCTTTTTTCATGTGGGTTACTAAAGAGGCCTGATTTATTTGCATAATTTGCATAACATAGTGGCTAGCATAATGAAACTTTTAGAACATAGAGAAAGACCAGCATACTAAAGAATAACTCATGATTCATCCATTTATCTGATTCTTTTTCTATAAATTACCTCTTGGAAATAAAATTATCCAAGCCCTGTTAAAGATAGTTTATTATGTCCATGTGATCCCAGATAAAACATACAGTGTCTTATGGTAAAGCCAAGACTTTGCCTGCTGAAGGAGATTTTCCAAAGGTCCTATAACATATAAAATGCCTTATGAGTACTCTTTTTGGTTACAATATCATTATCATTAGATAGTTTGTAATGTCACCCAATACATAGAATTGGATATGTAGCAGGGCTCCTATTACTGAATATGAAAGAGTGTCCCCATCTATGTCCCAAATCTTATATTGTTGAGCTGGTGAATTACAAACAATATAGCTGATTAAAGATGCAGACTATAGAGGCCAATAAAAGACATGTCAATCAATCAGCATATTTTTGTCTATGTCCTAAGGTGAGTACCTAAGGTGAGTAGGAACAACCAAACTAAGGAGATGTAGTTAAGTCAATCATCCACAGATGACTTTGTCCCTTTGGAAATCCTTTTCCACATTCCAGCTGATCTTCTTTTATCTGTGAGTCTAATAGTACTAATAGTGGCCCTCTGTGAGAATGTTCTTCTCATTATCTTCACCTACACAGATCTTCAACTTCCAACACCTGTGTACTTCTTCCATGAGTTCTCCCTAATAGAACTCATTTTGTTCTGCACCAGTGTGCCAAAGATGGAAGTCAATTTCCTGTTTGGCAGAAAGTCCATCTCCTTTGTGTGTTATAGCATTCAGATTGGCCTCTTTGACTTGTGGGATTTGAGAGGATCTTGCTTGAACTCACAGATTATAACTGCTAGATGGTTATTTCACTTCCTTATTCTGCCCTCATAAGTAAAAAGCTCTGTCTCCAGATTTTGGGGACTTTCTGGGCCTTTGGAATAATAGATAGCTTGAACCAGATGGTGGCAGTAATGACCTTCCACTATATGGCTCAAGGAGGTGAACCACTTCTGTGAGATACTATCCTCACACCTTTTTGAAAAGGTGATATTTCTTTGCTTGTGTATTCATTTGCTCTTTCACTTCTCCTATACCCACATCCTGGGGATTGTATTCTGTAGGCACTCTTATGTGACCCGTAAAAAGGTTCTGAGCACCTCTTCCTCCTACCAAACAGCTCTTTTGTGCATGCGCGCTCTCTCTCTCTCTCTCTTTCTCTCTTTCTCTCTTTCTCTCTCTCTCTCTTTCTCTCTCTCTCTCTATCTTCTAGGACACAGCAAGGTTCATCTACTTGAGGCCTAGATGCTACCAGAAATCTAGTGATAACAATGTGATCTCTTATCTTCTGCATAGATCTCACATCTATATCTTGAGGAACTAACTAGGAGATGATGAGGCACTGAAGAAGTGGCTGGATAATTACAAGATTTGCATTCAGCACTGAAGGCCCAAAGACTCAGGCGACTTGACCCTATGATGTCAGGTAAATAATTCACTTCTGTGAGTCTCATATTATAAGTAGAGAATCATAACATCTTCAGGCTTAGAAAAGTCTCTTTAAACCATTCACTAAATTAATTTTCCTTAAATCTTTGTGAATTCATTATTTAAAAAAAATACATTTAAAAGGAATAAAGGACTTTGCAAACTCATGTAATGTGTCGAAATAAGGCATTGAGGTTTTTATCAATTAATATTTAAATTAGAATTACAGTACATTTATTAGCAGAGGACTCCTGAGCTGAATATTTCAATTGTTCTTGCTAATATTTATGAGATATCATGTTATATGTTTTATATGGATGTGCGGGTATCATTTGTCTATTATTTATATAATGTCTCTACTAATATAGCCTCATACTAGTGTTTTAGATTTAAAAAGAATTTCCAGGAGGCAAAAATAAGCCTATATGATTCTCTTTGGAGAGTTTCCACCCCTCATATTGTATAACTGGAAACTTTCCAAAGACCTTTTCAAACAATAGAAATGCAGTCTTTGAGAGTCATGAGGAACAGGGTAAAGACTTGCTTATCTGTACAAACATTGTGTGGAAAATAGGAAACACAGGATACTTCAAAATCTTAAGGGAAAATGGAATTCAAAGATAAGCTTACTTTGATGCAAAAAAAGTAATATCCAAGCATGAGGAGGTCTCCAAAAAGTTCATAGAAAATGCATATTATGAAAAAAGTAGATCTCTTCCTCTTGCACATGTACATACACACATCCCTCATATGTCACTGTGTTTTTAGATAAACAAAAAAATTAATGAAACAGATTATTTTGAAAACACGAAAGGATAACAAAAATATGAATTTTGCTGGTGCCTATGGGGATTTGTGGCTCTTGTCTCACCTTTGTGTGTGCTTAAAATTTTCTGAAATAGTTTAAAATGCTCACGGGACACTGGTTTTTGCCAACTATCTTACCAAATCCTTTCCCAACAGATTTTCAGTTTGTTCATTGGGAGATATTTAAGTATTACTGTGGCAAATCTCCTTTATAATCAGGTAAGTCAATTTACATCTGCCATGGCAAAGACTGTACATGTTTGTGTAATTCATTGAAGTTAAGCTGAAAGCTCCAAAAGAGCACACTGTCTATCACCTAAAACCCCAGGAGAAATATCTGCCACTATGAAGGGGCTCTGGAGATAGAGACTATATTACCCTTCTCCACCCAGAAAACAGCCACAAGAGGGTGACAGAGAACCAAGAGCCCAACCAAGGCAGCTCATTAGAGGGTGGAGATTTGTATTTGGCTTTTGTCTTTTTTTTTTTTTTTTCGACATAAGAAATAGAGTTGATTTAGTTCTGGTTTGTTTTTTCAGCTGTTATTAAAATGCGACCTGATGTCATCACTTTGGTCTGAGTTGAGTGTTAAAATATAAATCTAATGTTAGGAAGAAAGGGGAGGAGAATGCAGTCCAGACTATTCCATCTTCCCTATCTTCTGCCCTGGACATGTTTCCTAGCCTCTCTGTGCTTCAGTGTTCTCATCTATAAAATGACAATCATAGCACTTTTTTCAGAGGTTGATAGGATGGTAAAATAAGCAAAATCTATGAAGATAAGCATGGATCCAGCACATCGAAAGACTGCATAGTTATTATGATCTTCTACTTATGATGAGGTTATATCTAGATAACTCATTGTAAGTCAAAAAAAAAAAATCATGGAGGCCCGCACTGTGACACAGCAGGTGAAATGGCCGCCTGAAGTTCTGGCATCACATATGGGCGCTAGTGCAAGTCCCGGCTGCTCCACTTCCAATCCAGTTGTCTGCTATGGCCTGGGAAAGCAAAAGAAGATAACCAAAGTCCTTGGGCCCCTGCACCTGCATGGGAGACCCAGAAGTAGTTCTTGGCTCCTGGCTTCAGATTGGCACAGCTCAGCCGTTGCGACCAATTGGGGAGTGAACCAGTGAATGGAAGACCTTTCTCTCTCTTTCTCTCTCTGCCTCTCCTTCCGTATGTAACTCTGCCTTTCAAATAAATAAATAAATCTTTTTAAAATTTTTTTAAAATCATCTCAAAAGTATACTTAATATATCTAACCTACTAAACATGATAGCTTAGCCTATATACTTTACCAAGTTCAAACCACTTACAATAGCCTACAGTTGGAATAAATCATCTAATATAAAGCTGATTTTATAAGTATTGAATATTTAATGTAATTTATTACATATGTATATCCAAAAATGCTGGCCAGCTGGTTCATGATTTTGTGGCTAACTGATAACTATGACTTACTGCCAGTGCCCAGCCTCTCAAGAGTATTAGACTATATGTGATAGCCTAGGAGTAGGGATCCAGCTTGACATACCTGTAACCACCTTGATCATAACTTCTGTTGCCCTCTAAGGGTACCTGATACTCATCTCAAGCCCTGTGGAATAAACAAAGTCATTAAGATAATCTGCCCTCCTATCTGACACCTGGAAGGTTCTTATGTGAAGTCACAGTAGCCAGTGAGATAAGGACAACTGAGACCAAGAAAGCTCTCACCTGGGTACAGATCTCCAAAATATCCTCCTAGGAGTAAAGTAGAGATCAGGTCACTCAATGTCATCATGGGTGGATAGTCACATGGATGAACTGAGAAACACAGGTAAGGAAATAGGAGAGTACAATGCTTTTTGTATATGCTAAAGGTACAGCCATTCCTGGTAAAGTATATACCTCTAACATGGCAGGAATGTGAGGGGGAATGTGGAAACTATGAGCATAACAGAGAGTAAATAACTGAATTGAATGAAATTAATAAATGTTAAGACTCAAAACAGGACTTGCAGTGACCAAATATTGACAGAAACGAACTGGGGTGTTTAGAGAGCCCAGTGCCTAACGTCCCAAATCAGTGTATTTTTCAGGGTTTGCAGTCAAGCGATCAAGATAGATTCCCTGTGGTCAGTCCAGTGTTCTATACCTGACTTCCCATTTGTGCCTGTCCTTGTCATCAGATATGGAGAATGCTGTGAACACTTGAGAAAATGACCTCTGAGGTTGCTTCTAGTTTACCATGACAATTTACAGAAATCTGAACTTTTGCTCCTTGAATTCCTATCTTTGAGGGTCAGCTAATGAGAAAGACTTTTCCAGCAAACTCACCAAAATCTGTACCAAAAGGAATAAGCAGACCCCAGTTCTCAGCCCCCATTTCTTATGGGACACTGAATGAGCTCCTTCTGAAACAATGGCCAGCTTTGTTCCAACCCAAAGAAAGTGACTTACTCATTGGAATAACTCTAATGACAGACATTTGTGGACCCCTGCTATTCCTTAGATCCAGACTGAGGAAAGAACAATTCTTGGAGGCAAAACTTGGGAGGCCTGGTATTCAGGGTGCCTAATCTCTTGTCATATGGGCCACCTCCAATTGTCCTTCAGAGTAGCCAAAAAAAGAGGCTCTTCATCTTGGTCTGAACTCACTCTGATGAAGATTAGAATGTTCAGTGAAGATGTTCAAAATAGATAAACCTAAATACCAAGAAAACTGGGAATTTTAAAACCAAAGGGACTTTTCAAGATTATCTCATTCACCCTATCATTCTATAGCTGTGGAAATGGAATGGGAATGCTTGAGTCATCAGCAAGTAGGTCCCCACAGTCCGAGCTTAGGATCCAGGTCTCCACACTGTCCTAGGCCCAGACAGCCCCAGAAGTAAATTCATGCAGATTTCAAAATGATTGAAGACCGAACTAACAGTTTTCCCTCCTGAATGTGTGGGAACAATAAGACCTGTAAAATCATTCCTTTTCCCTCTGACATAAAGTAACATAGGAGGATCTTGCTTGTCAAAATGTCCAGAGCCTCCCTTTGGAGTTTAGGCTCTGCTTCTATGCTAAAATAGAACCTGAGGACAGGAAAAGTCTATATAGGCTGAAATCTGTGGCCCCCCTCTCCCCAGTTCACAGGTTGAATTCTCAGTTCCTCATAAAGTGACTGTATTTGCAGAAAGGGTATTTAAAGAGGTTACTACATTTAAATGAGCCAGGTGAATAGGCCCTAACCCAATCTGACTGATATCCTTCTAAGAGGAAATTAAATCCACAGAGAGACACCTAGGATGCTCCTGCATGGATGAAAGTACATGTGAGGACATGAGGAGAAGGGTGCTCCCTACCAGGCAATGAAAGATGACTCAGAAGAAACCAGACCTGCTGGCACCTTGATCTTGGACTAGGCAGCAGAACTGTGAGAAAATAAATATCTTTTTTAAACTCATCTAGCCGGTGATGTTTTGATATGACAGGCCTAGAAAATTAATACTGGTATTTTCACGGGCAGACAGCACTCCTGGTCCAGTCCCATGGTGGAGCATCATGGAAACTAAAGCCTCTAGGTACCAAATGCCTTGGGCACTTGGTTGGCTGTGGCTCACACAGCTCACAAACTCAGTAGGGAGCTGGGTCGAGAACACTATCTGTTTAGAAAGCCTGCCTTGGGTCCCCACAGTGAAGATGTTACCACCTTCAGCACTTTTTCTGTCCTTTTTGACTTTTTCATCCTAGCAAGGGCAGTTGATTTGGGAAATGAATAAATACATCAAGCTCCCTCCTATTCCTAGATCAGTCCTGAAAGAAGATGGCGCAGATGATGCTTCACATTGAATAGCCCATCCAGGAGCACAATGCAAAACAGCAGCAGTGCTAGGGCAGAGTGGAGGTGCTAAGGGGACAGTACCCCACACACACACAGCTCCTATAGAGAAAAGGCCCAGCAGAAGGTTAGGGCAGTTCCTGCTGCTGTAATGGGTACAATGTTGTTGCCCTGCATCCTGGAGCCCCTAACAGGTTCAGTTACAGAGTACCTCAGGGAACACTGGCTTCTGGACAGCTGCAGAAGCTTGGACCGTCTCCCTCTGGGTACAACCAATCAGCTCTGCCAGTACCTATTGGGAAGAGACTCCCTTAAGCTGACTTTGCCACAGGGGACTTGTTATGGTTCAGAGGAATGCTCCCTTCCTTTCCCCAAGCACTCTGAAAGCAGCTACAAACTCTGCTTAGAAACCGTCTGGTTAACAAGCCCTGGAGGGAGGCTCAGAAAAGTTGCTGCTCTCCAAGTAGAACAGGCCCAAGGGAAAGTTACAGGAAGAGGTTGGAGTGACTTTAATCCAGCCTTGTCCTCCCACCTGGGGAGGTACTAAAACAGTTCTGAAAGTCTCTGGCCCCAAGGTGCTTTACACAGTTGAGGCTGCAGAAAATGGTTTAATTCAGCACAATCATTGCTTTCATAGCATCACTATCCTTTAGATTCCCAGGTACCTCAGGCCCGCCACCTGTTTCTCAGGCAGCTGCATCCCCTCATCCTCTAAGAATTTACATACAGTGTGGGGAGCAACTCAGACTAGACTGTTACTCGAATTAAGACTTATTCTATGCATCTGCTCTCCCACAATATGGCGCTGGGAGAGGAGGAAACAGCTTCTACACAGCTACCTCCAGTTCAACCAATAAACTGTAGGACCTGCTCCTGATTGGAGGAGAGCAGCGTACTCGGCGTGTGGGTAGCAGAGTTGGGATTGGTGGAAGAGGACTATAAAGGAGGAGAGAGACAACATGCACCAGGAACACCTGAGGAACACCTGAGCAGCCCCCGAGCGAGCCGGCCGGCGGTGTGCCGCTCCCCCGCGGAAGTGGGGAAAGTGGCAGGGGGAACTGCCCTTCCACGGAGGTGGAAGGGTCGGTAGCCAACCCGGGAAGAACCAGCAGCAAACCCGGGGAGGGCCGAGCAGACAAAAGAACAGCGCAGGGTCCTGTGTCGTTCCTCCGTGAAGAGGGGGAGCAACATAATGGTGCCGTGACTCGGATATGAAGCCTAGGCAGGGTTTAGTGTCGTTCCTCCACAAAGAGGGGGAGCGACATAATGGTGCCGTGACTCGGATACGAAGCCTAGGCAGGGTCCTGTGTCGTTCCTCCACAAAGAGGGGGAGCGACATAATGGTGCCGTGACTCGGATACGAAGCCTAGGCAGGGTCCTGTGTCGTTCCTCCATGAAGAGGGGGAGCGACATAATGGTGCCGTGACTCGGATATGAAGCCTAGGCAGGGTTTAGTGTCGTTCCTCCATGAAGAGGGGGAGTGACAATACAGTAAAACTCATTTATTGTAAATGTACACAATTCAATGATTCTTAATCAATTTATAATATTCTGCAATCATCACCACAATCCACTTTTAGAACAGTTTTATACCATAAAAATTTCCTACATGATCATCTGCAGACTATCTTGGCTCTCTCCCTTTCTATCTCTTTTGATGTGCCTTTTATGCAAATTTCTATAAATAAATATAAGATCATGAATCTTCTGATGTTCAGGGCCCGTCAGTCCAGGGAAAATTACTTTATCAAGCTAGGGGTAGAGAATGGCTGTAGACCCCGGCATAGGAACTGCAAAGTTTGTTGTTTTTACCAGAAGTTCAGACAGGTTTTTATCATGAACAAATGTTTCTCTATTTGTTGACTCACCTTTGGTCAATTGCCAAATCCTGGAAATAATCATTTTGGGCAATTTTGTTCTGTTTTATGTTTTTGGGAACAAAGAAAAGATTTGTCAACCTCTTCATGCTGCTGTACCTGGAGGTCCCCAGTATACAGTTGTTGATAGTTGAGTATATGTGGTAAGAATTTTTTAGCTTCATTATTATCTTATGGAACAAACTTTAGATATGCGGTCCCTTGTCAAAATTTCATTATGCAGTATATGACTTCACAGGGAGAAACAAACAAGGCTAGAAATGATGAAGAATAAGTGGAATGCATAGCTAATAGGTCCCACAGCTGACCAGAGATTGTGCATCCTTGGGATTGGTAGATTCTAGAGAGAAGTATTAATACGGGCTCCAATGATACTCAAAGATGAGTTAAAGCCCATGGGGCAGTGGAGAAGGGAGAGAATCCACTGAGGTTTTGTCAAGGCTATATTTTTGTTCAGATTGGTTTGTATGGACAAACATTTCCACTAGTCTTTTATAAGACAGAAGTTGAGGCTGCGCAAGCTGCAGGGTCTGCGCGCAAGTGCTCGAAGGGGAGTGCAACAGCGGGGAGACTTGGGAAGTCCAGGGCTCCGAGTCCACACATCGGCGCTGGAAGGGGAGCAGACCTGCGTGGAGAGCGTGGGAGTCCACAGTTCGGGACATCAGCGGCAGACTCAACACACCAGCGCTGGAACGCGAGGTGAGCCGAACCTCAATAACCCGAGACACCGGCAGGCAAGCGGAGAGAGGAGACTAGAGGGAACGACCCCCGGGGCGGGGGGGACTTCACCAAGCTAACTGGAAGAGAGAGAGAGGGAAAAAAAAAAAAAGGTGACTGGTATGGACACGGGTTTCTCTCTCTCCGCTCACCTCTCAAGGGCGAGCAAGACAAAGAGCAGGCGCCATCTTGGACATACGTCATAAGCAGAGCGACCTCAGGTCTGCACCGGCCCTGAGCCTAGCAGTAAAACCTGACTCTGGGTGGGGCGAATTAACAGGAGATTAGGACTTAGTAAATTTATGGTGCTACTGAACTGAGACTGTGAAAAAAGAGACGGTGGGGGAGAGAACTCACGGAATTCACGTGAGCACTCTCCAGAGACGCTACAATTCCGTAACTTTGGCAACCCAGTGGGAGACTGAAGGAGAATTTGAGCCCACTCTAAGGGCCGAACAGATTCCCTGTGTGGTCCTTGGGAAAGAGCTTCTGATCTCTGGCTCCTGTGGGTATATCATTTGCCTGCTAACTACCTCCAACTTTGTTCAGCTGTGCAGAATAACTTCCCTGTTGAATCAAAAAAAAAAAAGAGAGAGAGAGAGAGAGGTTTACCACGCCTAACCTGGGAGTGTCACCTTTGGCACACCAAACAGAGCTCTCAGGCCACACCCATCTCAAGCCCTAAGGCTCCATCAAAAACAGATAGTCCACTTAATCTAGAGTCATAGTATAACAAGAAAAAGCACCACAGTGAAGAAACCAAATATCTCCAATATGACAAATAACAAACGCAAAAACCAAGGTAATAAAAACAAGGAAGTCACCATGAAGCCCTCAAATGAAAAAGACACCCCAATTCAAGATTATGAGGATGATGACATAGAAGAAATGCAAGAAGCAGATCTCAAAAAATTGATAAGAACATTAAGAAGTTCTCAAAAACAAATTCTTGAACTACAGAAATCCTTAATGGACAAGATAGAAAATCTCTCTCGTGAAAATGAAATATTAAGGAGGAATCAAAATGAAACGAAACAACTAGTAGAACAGGAAACTGGGATAGTGACTGAAGTGAAGAATTCAATAGATCAAATGAAAAACACAATAGAGAGCCTTACAAACAGAATGGGAGAAGCAGAAGAGAGAATATCGGACTTAGAAGACAGAGAACAGGAAAGGATACAGTCAGACCAAAGAAAAGAAGAGGAAATTAGGAATCTAAAACATATTGTCGGGAATCTTCAGGATACTATTAAAAAACCCAACATTCGGGTTCTAGGAGTTCCTGAAGGCATGGAGAGGGAGAAAGGATTAGAAGGCCTTTTTAGTGAGATATTAGCAGAAAATTTCCCAGGTTTGGAGAAGGACAGAGAAATCCTAGTACAGGAAGCTCACAGAACCCCTAATAAACACGACCAAAAGAGACCCTCACCACGGCACGTTGTAATTAAACTCTCCACAGTGAAACATAAAGAAAAGATCCTAAAATGTGCAAGAGAGAAACGTCAGATTACTCTCAGAGGATCTCCAATCAGACTCACAGCTGACTTCTCATCAGAAACTCTACAAGCTAGGAGGGAATGGCAAGATATAGCCCAGGTACTAAGAGAGAACAACTGCCAGCCCAGAATATTATATCCTGCAAAGCTATCATTTGTGAATGAAGGTGAAATAAAGACTTTTCATAACAAACAGAAATTGAAAGAATTTGTTGCCACTCGTCCAGCCCTGCAAAAGATGCTTAAAGATGTGCTACACACAGAAACAAAGAAACACGGTCATCAATATGAAAGAAGGTAAAGGAAGGAAACCAAGGAAGGAAAGCTCACAGCAAAAGATCACAGGGAATTCAAAGCATATATTAGAACTTATCTTTGGCAAATGGCAGGGCAAAGTTACCACTTATCATTAGTCACATTGAACGTGAATGGCCTGAACTGTCCAGTTAAAAGACACCGTTTGGCTGATTGGGTTAAGGAACAAAACCCATCTATTTGCTGCTTACAAGAAACACATCTTTCCAACAAAGATGCATACAGACTGAAAGTGAAAGGCTGGAAAAAGATATAGCATGCCAACAGAAATGAAAAAAAAAGAGCAGGCGTAGCCATCTTAATATCAGACACCATAAACTTTACCACAAAAACCATTAAGAGAGACAAAGAGGGACACTACATAATGATTAAGGGATCAATTCAACAGGAAGATATAACAATTATCAATGTATATGCACCTAACTACAGGGCACCGGTTTATCTAAAAGATTTGTTAACGGACTTAAAGGGAGACTTAGACCCCAACACAATAGTACTGGGGGACTTCAATACTCCACTCTCAGAAATAGACAGATCAATAGGACAGAAGATCAACAAGGATACAGTAGATTTAAACGACACTATAGCCCAAATGGATCTAACAGATATATACAGAACTTTCAACCCTACAGCTAAAGATTATACATTCTTCTCAGCAGTACATGGAACCTTCTCTAGGATTGACCACATACTAGGCCATAAAGCAAGTCTCAGCAAATTCAAAAGAATTAGAATCATACCATGCAGCTTCTCAGACCATAAAGGAATGAAGTTGGAAATGAACAACTCAGGAATCCCTAGAGCATACACAAACACATGGAGATTGAACAACATGCTCCTAAATGAACAATGGGTCATAGAAGAAATCAAAAGAGAAATCAAAAATTTTCTGGAAGTAAATGAGGATAACAGCACAACATACCAAAACTTATGGGACGCAGCAAAAGCAGTGTTAAGAGGAAAGTTTATATCAATAGGTGCCTACATCAAGAAATTGGAAAGGCACCAAATAGATGAGCTTTCTATTCACCTCAAGGATCTAGAAAACCTACAGCAAACCAGACCCAAATCTAGTAGGAGAAGAGAAATAATTAAAATCAGAGAAGAAATCAACAGGATTGAATCAAGAAAAACATTACAAAAAATCAGCCAAACGAGGAGCTGGTTTTTTGAAAAAATAAACAAAATTGACACCCCATTGGCCCAACTAACTAAAAAAAGAAGAGAAAAGACCCAAATCAATAAAATCAGAGATGAAAAAGGAAATGTAACAACAGACACCACAGAAATAAAAAGAATCATCAGAAATTACTACAAGGACTTGTATGCCAGCAAACAGGGAAACCTATCAGAAATGGATAGATTCCTGGACACATGCAACCTACCTAAATTGAACCAGGAAGACATCGAAAACCTAAACAGACCCATAACTGAGACAGAAATTGAAACAGTAATAAAGGCCCTCCCAACAAAGAAAAGCCCAGGACCAGATGGATTCACTGCTGAATTCTACCAGACATTTAAAGAAGAACTAACTCCAATTATTCTCAAGCTATTCAGAACAATTGAAGAAGAGGGAATCCTCCCAAATTCTTTCTATGAAGCCAGCATCACCTTAATTCCTAAGCCGGGAAAAGATGCAGCACTGAAAGAGAATTACAGACCAATATCCCTGATGAACATAGATGCAAAAATCCTCAATAAAATTCTCGCCAATAGAATGCAACAACACATCAGAAAGATCATCCACCCAGACCAAGTGGGATTTATCCCTGGTATGCAGGGATGGTTTAATGTGCGCAAGACAATCAATGTGATACACCACATTAACAGACTGCAGAAGAAAAACCATATGATTCTCTCAATAGATGCCGAGAAAGCATTTGATAAAATACAACACCCGTTCATGATGAAAACTCTAAGCAAACTGGGTTTGGAAGGAACATTCCTCAATACAATCAAAGCAATCTATGAAAAACCCACAGCCAACATCCTATTGAATGGGGAAAAGTTGGAAGCATTTCCACTGAGATCTGGGACCAGACAGGGATGTCCACTCTCACCACTGCTATTCAATATAGTTCTGGAGGTTCTAGCCAGAGCTATTAGGCAAGAAAAAGAAATTAAAGGGATACAAATTGGGAAGGAAGAACTCAAACTATCCCTCTTTGCAGATGACATGATTGTTTATTTAGGGGACCCAAAGAACTCTACCAAGAGACTATTGGAACTCATAGAAGAGTTTGGCAAAGTAGCAGGGTATAAAATCAATGCACAAAAATCAACAGCCTTTGTATACACAGACAATGCCATGGCTGAGGAAGAACTTCTAAGATCAATCCCATTCACAATAGCTACAAAAACAATCAAATACCTTGGAATAAACTTAACCAAGGACGTTAAAGATCTCTACGATGAAAATTACAAAACCTTAAAGAAAGAAATAGAAGAGGATACCAAGAAATGGAAAAATCTTCCATGCTCATGGATTGGAAGAATCAATATCATCAAAATGTTCATTCTCCCAAAAGCAATTTATAGATTCAATGCAATACCAATCAAGATACCGAAGACCTTCTTCTCAGATCTGGAAAAATTGGTGCTGAAATTTATATGGAGGCACAAGAGACCTCGAATAGCTAAAGCAATCTTGTACAACAAAAACAAAGCCGGAGGCATCACAATACCAGATTTCAGGACATACTACAGGGCAGTTGTAATCAAAACAGCATGGTACTGGTACAGAAACAGAAGGATAGACCAATGGAACAGAATTGAAATACCAGAAATCAACCCAAACATCTACAGCCAACTTATATTTGATCAAGGATCTAAAACTAATTCCTTGAGCAAGGACAGTCTATTCAATAAATGGTGCTGGGAAAATTGGATTTCCACGTGCAGAATCATGAAGCAAGACCCCTACCTTACACCTTACACAAAAATCCACTCAACATGGATTAAAGACCTAAATCTACGACCTGACACCATCAAGTTACTAGAGAACATTGGAGAAACCCTTCAAGATATTGGCACAGGCAAAGAGTTTCTGGAAAAGACCCGGGAGGCACAGGCAGTCAAAGCCAAAATTAACTATTGGGATTGCATCAAATTGAGAAGTTTCTGTACTGCAAAAGAAACAGTCAGGAGAGTGAAGAGACAACCGTCAGAATGGGAAAAAATATTTGCAAACTATGCAACAGATAAAGGGTTAATAACCAGAATCTACAAAGAGATCAAGAAACTCCACAAAAACAAAACCAACAACCCAATTAAGAGATGGGCCAAGGACCTCAATAGACATTTTTCAAAAGAGGAAATCCAAATGGCCAACAGGCACATGAAAAAATGTTCAAGGTCATTAGCAATCAGAGAAATGCAAATCAAAACCACAATGAGGTTCCACCTCACCCCGGTTAGAATGGCTCACATTCAGAAATCTACCAACAACAGATGCTGGCGAGGATGTGGGGAAAAAGGGACACTAACCCACTGTTGGTGGGAATGCAAACTGGTCAAGCCACTATGGAAATCAGTCTGGAGATTCCTCAGAAACCTGAAGATAACCCTACCGTTCGACCCAGCCATCCCACTCCTTGGAATTTACCCAAAGGAATTTAAATTGGCAAACAAAAAAGCGGTCTGCAGCCTAATGTTTATTGCAGCACAATTCACAATAGCTAAGACCTGGAACCAACCTAAATGCCCATCAACGGTAGACTGGATAAAGAAACTATGGGATATGTACTCTTTAGAATACTATACTGCAGTAAGAAACAACGAAATCCAGTCATTTGCAACAAAATGGAGGAATCTGGAACACATCATGCTGAGTGAAGTAAGCCAGTCCCAAAGGGACAAATACCATATGTTCTCCCTGATCGGTGACAACTGACTGAACACCAAAAAGGAAACTTGTTGAAGTGAAAGGGACACTATGGGAAACGGTGACTTGATCAGCATAGCCCTGACTGTTAATGAACAACTTAATACATTATCCCTCTTAGTAGTTTTTTTGTCTGTTCTACTTAATATGACTGATTTAATTCTGTAATTAATACACAGTTATTCTTAAGTGTTGAAATTTAACTGAAATGTGATCCCTGTTAAACATAAGAGTAGGAATAAGAGAGGGAAGAGATATATAATTTGGGACATGCTCAAGCTGACTTGCCCCAAATGGTAGAGTTAGAAACATACCAGGGGACTCCAATTTAATCCCATCAAGGTGGCATGTACCAATGCCATCTCACTAGTCCAAGTGATCAATTTCAGTTCGCAATTGATCATAATGAAAGGACTAAGAGTCAAAGGGAGCACATAAGCAAGTCTAGTACCTGCTAACACTAACCGATAGAATAAATAAAGGGGAGAGTGATCCAACATGGGAAGTGAGATACTCAGCAGACTCATAGAATGGCAGATGCCCTAAATAGCACTCTGGCCTCAGAATCAGCCCTAAAGGCACTCGGATCTGGCTGAAAAGCCCATGAGAGTATTTCAGGCATGGAAAGCCAAGACACTCTGGCAAAAGATCTCTGTGAGTGAGATCTCAGTGGAAAGAACAGGTCTTCAAAGAAGGAGGTACCTTTCTCTGAAGGGAGGAGAGAACCTCCACTTTGACTATGACCTTGTCTAAACAAGATAAGAGTCGGAGAACTCAAGGGGCTTCCATAGCCTTGGAAACTCATGACTGGAGCATAGGGAGATTACTGATGCCATAGACAGGAGTGTCAATTGGTAAAGTCAACAACAGGAGTCACTGTGCACTTACTCCTCATGTAGGATCTCTGTCCTTAATGTGCTGTGCATTGAGATTTAATGCTATAACGAGTACTCAAATAATATATTTCACTTTGTGTTTCATCTTTACTTAATGCATACTAAACTGATCCTCTGTAAAAAAAAAGAAAAAAAAAAAAGAAAAGAAACTATCAACTCCCAACTTGACTCTCACTGGGATTAAACATGACAATAGGTCTGATCTGATTTCATCATCATTAAAAAAAATCATCTATTATTTTTCACTTTATGTTTCTGTGTGGGAGCAAACTGTTGAAATCCTTACTTAATGTATACTAAGCTGATCTTCTGTATATTAAGATAATCGAAAATGAATCTTCATGTGAATGGAAGGGGAGAGGGAGTGGGAAAGGGGAGGGTTGTGGGTGGGAGGGACGGTATGGGGGGGAAGCCATAGTAATCCATTATTCGTACTTTGGAAACGTATATTCATTAAATAAAAGTTAAAAAAAAAAAAAGACAGAAGTTGAGAATTTGGAGGGTCTGGTTCTGGCCTTATCATTGATAAAGAAGGGAGTCATCCCTGTATTTCCTTTAAGTCACATGGGAAAGACTGGTTCTTCGTAAGAAGCTATTCCCTGAGACATAGAAATGTAGGGATTTTCTTAATAATCACTGTCTTCCAGGAGAACAGGACTCAGGTAAAGTTTGATAGTGTCAATATCACACTTTATTTATACATTCTACCACTTGGGTAGGCATTTGGGAGGTATTCAGTTTGGACTAGCATTGTTAAAAGACAAAATTACAGTATTCGAGTAAATATCTAAACTGGCTTTATTTTCAATTCTGCATAAGGCAATACTTCATTCCATAATGTAGAATAAGTGTTCTGATAGGCTGCCCAGAAGAGCAAGACTGAAGGAAACAGCCCACACAATGCAATATTCCCAGTGAAAACACATCTGACTCTTAGACTGGGCTCTCAGCAAAGACTCTGAGGCAGAAATTTGCATGCAGGAAGTTTGAGGTGGGGGGAATACTCTGGGATCATAACCACAAGTAGGGGAAGGAGGCCTACCTGGGCAGACTGAGAAATTGAGCTGCAACACAGTCACTGATGAAACCTCTCCCAATCAAGAAACCGTAGAACAGAAATGAAGAACCAAAAGACAACTGAGTATGGTATTCAAAGTCACTTTCCTGGTTAGACAGGGACAGGGGAAAAAGAAGAATAGAAAAATAACTGTTAAATAAATATTTTAGAAAAAAAGAATAAATTTGGATAGAGTATAAGCTAAATATGCTGATCTGATCATTACAAGCTATAAATGTATTAAATATCACATTATACAATAAATATGTGCAATATATGTTAATTGAATTTTTTAACTTTTATTTAATGAATATAAATTTCCAAAGTACAGCTTATCGATTACAATGGCTTCCCCCCCATAACGTCCCTCCAACCCGCAACCCTCCCCTTATCCACTCCCTCTCCCCTTCCATTCACATCAAGATTCATTTTCGATTCTCTTTATATACAGAAGATCAGTTTAGCATACATTAAGTAAAGATTTCAACAGTTTGCTCCTACACAGAAACATAATGTGAAAAATACTGTTTGAGTACTAGTTATAGCATTAAATCTCAATGTACAGCACATTAAGGACAGAGATCCTACATGAGGAGTAAGTGCACAGTGACTCCTGTTGTTGACTTAACAAATTGACACTCTTGTTTATAGCATCAGTAACTACCCTAGGCTCTTGTCATGAGTTGCCAAGGCTATGGAAGTCCTCTGAGTTCACTGACTCTGATCATATTTAGACAAGGCCATGGTCAAAGTGGAAGTTCTCTCCTCCCTTCAGAGAAACGTACCTCCTTCTTTGATGACCCATTCTTTCCACTGGGATCTCACTCGCGGAGATCTTTCATTCAGGTTTTTTTTTTTCCCCCAGAGTGTCTTGGCTTTCCATGCCTGAAATACTCTCATGGGCTTTTCAGCCGGATCCGCATGCCTTAAGGGCTGATTATGTGGCCAGAGTGCTGTTTAGGACATTTGCCATTCTAAGAGTCTGCTGTGTATCTCACTTCCCATGTTGGATCATTCTCTCCCTTTTTGATTCTATCAGCTAGTATTTGCAGACACTATTCTTGTTTATGTGATCCCTTTGGTTCTTAGTCCTATCATTATGATCAATTGTGAACAGAAATTGATCACTGGGACTAGTGAGATGGCATTGGTACATGCCACCTTGATGGGATTGAATTGGAATCCCCTGGTATGTTTCTAACTCTACCGTTTGAGGTAAGTCAGCTTGAGCATGTCCCGAATTGCACATCTCTTCCCTCTCTTATTCCCACTCTTATATTTAACAGTTATCACTTTTCAGTTAAGTTTCAGCACTTAAGAAGAATTGTGTATTGATTACAGTATTCAACCAAAAGTATTAAGTAGAACAAACAAAAAAAATACTAAGAGGGATAACATATCAAGTTGCTCATCAACAGTCTGGGTGAGGGCTGATCAAGTCACCGTTTCTCATAGTGTTCATTTCACTTTAACAGGTTTCCTTTTTGGTGCTCAGTTAGTTGTCACCTATCAAGGAGAACAAGTGGTATTTGTCCCTTTGGGATTGGCAACAAGATGGAGGAATTTGGAAAACATCATGCTGAGTGAATTAAGCCAGTCCCAAAGGGACAAATATCATATGTTCTCCCTGATCGGCGACAACTAACTGAGCACCAAAGGGGAAACTTGTTGAAGTGAAATGGACACTATGAGAAACAGTGACTTGATCAGCTCTTGTCCTGACGGTTGATGTACAATGTAATACTTTATCCATTTTAGTATTTTTTTTTTGTTCTAGTACCATTGGTTGAACTCTGTAATTAACACACAATTATTCCTTGGTGTTTAAATTTTAACTGAAAAGTGATCCCTGTTAGGAATTTGGAAAACATTATGTTAATTAACTTTTTAAAGAGTAGTTGAGGGGACAGAGAGGCATGACTTTCAAACCCTGGGAGATATCTGAATGCAAATGTTCAGTATGCATATACTCAGTGGATAATCAGCAGATGTGGGAATGTAGAAAAAAAGTCTGATTAGAGAAATAAATTTGAATTGTCAGTAGGCCTTTGGTATTTAAAGTCATTGTAGGGATGGGCACTGTGGTGTATCTGGTAAAGCCGCCGCCTGTAGTGCAGGCATTCTATATGGGCACCGGTTCAAGTCCCGGCTGCTCCACTTCTGATCCAGCTCTCTGCTATGGCCTGGGAAAGCAGTAGAAGATGGCCCAAGTCCTTGGGCCCATGTACCAGTGTGGGAGACCCCGAGGAAGCTCCTGGCTCTTGGCTTCAGATCAGTGTAGCTCTAGCCATTGAGGTCATTTGGGAAGTGAGCGAGTGGATGGAAGACTTCTCACTCTCTCTCTCTCTCGCTCTTGCTCTCGCTCTCGCTCTCTCTCTGACTCTCTGTAACTCTGCCTTCAAATAAATAAATAAATCTTTTTAAAAAATAAATAAGGTCATTGTAATTGACAAGAGCCCAACAAAGATGGTATGGAGAAGACTGAGCCCTATAGTGTATCAGCACTCTGAGAAGACTGAAAATAAGAATAAAATCTAAGAGAAAGTCAAACCAGAGAGTGACACAGAGTCAGCTAGATATGTAAAATGCTGCTGAGGGATCAAGAAAGGCAAAAGCTAAAAATTTCCCCTGAAGTTAGCAATCTGGAGGCTATAAGCAACATAGATAAAAACAATTTGGATGGAGTGGTAGAAGCAGAAACTAGACTAGCATGAAGAAGAAATGGGGGCATGCAGAAATTCCCTTTCTTTCTACCACTGAGGATAGAAAAGTGGTGGCAGCCTCCCTCAGACTTCCTCTCAGATCACAGTTCTCTCCCCAGGCTGGCCACAGATCCAGGCTTGCCCAGAATCCTGCTCCACTTCCCCAAGCTTCACTTCCCCACACCTGCCTTAAATACAGACCCAAAAACTTTTGTGAGTCCTGGGAAGTGTTCCAAAGTAGTTAAATTTTAGTCAGAATTTACATATTTCATGACAATAAACTTTAATTCATCATTACACATCGGGTTGACCCATTTGGCTTGACTAAAACAAAAGAGGGCTTTAGGTACACAAGGAAGAGTGTCTCACAAGTTGGAGATTACTGTTTTTAGAACATGATTAGTTACAAACACCTGTTGAAAAGAAGGTTACTGATTAATTTTAAGACCATTTCTGGGGCTGGCGCTTGTTGCTCCCCGTCTTCGTGGAGGAACGACACAGGACCCTGCGCTGTTCTTTTGTCTGTTCGGCCCTCCCCGGGTTTGCTGCTGGTTCTTCCCAGGTTGGCTACCGTCTCTCCACCTCCGTGGAAGGGCGGCTCCCCCTGCCACTTTCCCCACTTCCGCAGGGGAGCGGCACACCGCCGGCCGGCTCGCTCAGGGACTGCTCAGGTGTTCCTTCAGATAGATGTTCCTGGTGCATGTTGTCTCTCTCCTCCTTTATAGTCCTCTTCCACCAATCCCAACTCTGCTACCCACACGCCGAGTACGCTGCTCTCCTCCAATCAGGAGCAGGTCCTGCTGCTTATTGGTTGAACTGGAGGCAGCTGTGTAGAAGCTGTTTCCTCCTCTCCCAGCGCCATATTGTGGGAGAGCAGATGCATAGAATAAGTCTTAATTCCAGTAACTTAGTCTAGTCCGAGTTGCTCCCAGTTGCTCCCCACAGGCGCTGTGGTGCAGTGGGTTAAAGCCCCAGCCTACAGCACCAGCATCCCATATGGGAGCCGGTTCGTGTCCCAGCTGCTCCTCCTCTGATCCAGCTCTCTGCTATGGCCTGGAATAGCAGTAGATGATGGCCCAAGTCCTTGGACCCTTGCACCCATGTGGGAGACCCAGAAGAAGTTCCTGTCTCCTGCTTCAGTTCGGTGCAGCTCCAGCTGTTGTGGTCATTTGGGGAGTGAACCAGCGGAATGGTAGACCTCTCTCTTTCTCTCTCTGGCTCTACTTCTCTCTGTAACTCCTCTGTCTTTCAAAATAAATTTAAAAATAATACAAAAAAAAGGAAGAAGAGGAACATTTCTGGGAATAGAAAGGAATGTAGTGAAAAAGAACTAAGGATTGGGCTGGCGCTGCGGCTCACTAGGCTAATCCTCCACCATGCAGTGCCGGCACACCGGGTTCTAGTCCCGGTCGGGGCAACGGATTCTGTCCCGGTTGCCCCTCTTCCAGGCCAGCTCTCTGCTGTAGCCAGGGAGTGCAGTGGAGGATGGCCCAAGTCCTTGGGCCCTGCACCCCATGGGAGACCAAGAGAAGCACCTGGCTCCTGCCATCAGATCAGCACGGTGCGCCGGCTGTGGCGGCGGCCATTGGAGGGTGAACCAACGGCAAAGGAAGACCTTTCTCTCTGTCTCTCTAACTGTCCACTCTGCCTGTCAAAAAAAAAAAAAGAATTAAGGATTGGGGACAGCATTGTGGCCACTGCTTGTGATGCTGGCATTCCATATCAAAACACCAGTTCAAGTCCTCATTGCTTTGCTGGTGATCCAGTTCCCTGACAAAGTGCATGGGAAAGCATCAAGCCTAAGTACGTTGGCCCCTGCCATCAATGTGGGAGGCCAGCAGAGTTCAGGGCTCTTGGCTTCAGCCTGGCCCAGACCTGGCTGTTGGGACCATTTGAGGAGTGAATCAGCAGACAGATTTCCCTCTCTCTGTGTGCTTCCTTTCTCTCTCTTTCTCTCTCCCTCTCTCTCTCTCTGCCTTTTAAAAAAGTAAATAAAATAAGCTTTTTTAAAAAAAAAAATTATTTATTTGGGCCAGCACCGCAGCTCACTAGGCTAATCTTCCGCCTGCGGTGCCAGCACCCCGGGTTCTAGTCCTGGTTGGGGTGCCGGATTCTGTCCCGGTTGCTCCTCTTCCAGTCCAGCTCTCTGCTGTGGCCTGGAGAAGGCAGTGGAGTATGGCCCAAGTGCTTGGGCCCTGCACCCGCATGGGAAACCAGGAGGAAGCACCTGGCTCCTGGCTTCAGATCAGCGCGCCGACCGCAGTACACTTGCCATAGCGGCCATTTGGGGGATGAACCAATGGAAAAGGAAGACCTTTCTCTCTGTCTCTCTCTTCTCTCTCTCTGTCTTACTCTGCCTGTCAAAAAAAAATTTTTATTTATTTGAAAATCAGAGTTACAGAGAGAGAGGGAGAGAGGAGGAGAGGAGGGGAGAGAGACAGAAATCTTCCATTTGCTCATTCACTCCTCATAGGGCTGTGATGGCCAAGGCTGGACCAGGCTGAAGCTAAGAGCCAGTAGCTCAACCAGATCTCCAGAGTGATTGCAGGGGCCCAATTGCTTGGGCCATCTTCTGCTGCTTTCCCAGGTGCATTAGCAGGGAGTTGGCACTCAAGCCAGCGCCCATAATTGGATGCCAATGACTCAGTCGGTGGCCTAGCCCACTCCACCACAATGCCAACCCTGATAAAATAAACTTTAAAAAAGACCAAAGGGTGTACAATGTAGCTTCAAAGGGTTAAGATTAAATAGGTTCCAAATGCACATACTCAAGTAAAATTGACCTGATGGATAAGACTGATAACTGTCAGACACTCCTCAGACAGGTATTTGTTGGTGTTTCTCTTGAATACATTGCAGATTTTTTAGAGGCACTCTTTATCAGTTCCCCTTTATGGCCACATATCTTTAGCTTCTCCACGTGTAGATTGAACCACAAATCAGATCCCACCTGGGTGGGAAGGCTCATTCCCAAAGATCTTGCTTTTGCAGATATGTAGGGAGTAAATCAGTTGATAGAATATCTCTCTCCATCTGTCTTGCTGTCTCTCTGTCTCTGTAATTCTGCCTTTCAAACAAAAAATGGAAATGAATAAATAAATTTTTCTAAAAAGAGTGAATCACCACTAGAGCTATCTTTTTTTAATCTTTTTTTAACTTTTATTTAATGAATATAAATTTCCAAATGTACAGCTTATGGATTACAATGTCTTCCCCCCCCCCAGAACTTCCCTCCCCTTTCCCGCTCCCTCTCCCTTCCATTCACACAAGATTCATTTTCAATTATCTTTATATACAGAAGATCAGTTAAGCATATATTAAGTAAAGATTTCAACAGTTTGTACCCACATAGAAACACAAAGTGAAAAATACTGTTTGAGTACTAGTTATAGCATTAAATCACAATGCACAGCACATTGAGGACAGAGATCCTACATGAGGAGTAAGTGCACAGTGACTCCTGTTGTTGACTTAACAAATTGACACTCTTGTTTATGGCATCAGTAATCTCCCTAGGCTCATGTCATGAGTTGCCAAGGCTATGGAAGCCTTTTGAGTTCGCCGACTCTGATCATATTTAGACAAGGTCGTAGTCAGAGTGGAAGTTCTCTCCTCCCTTCAGAGAAAGGTACCTCCTTCTTTGATGACCTGTTCTTTCCACTGGGATCCACTAGAGCTATCTTAAAAGAAATGTTGAAGGTAGTTCTTCAGGGCCAGCACTGTGGCACGGTGGGTGGCTGTAGCCTGCAGCACTGGCATCCCATATGGATGGGCACCCATTCGAGTCTCGGCTGCTCCACTTCCCATCCAGCTCTCTGTTATGGCCTGGGAAAGCAGAAGATGGCCCAAGACCTTGGGTCTCTACACCCACGTAAGAGACCCGTAAGAAGCTCCTGGCTCTCGGCTTTGGTTCCACTCAGCTCTGGCCATTGCGGCTGTTTAAGGAGTGAGCCAGCAGAAAGAGGACTTTCTCTTTCCTCTCTGCCTCTGCCTCTTTCTAACTCTGCCTTTCAAATCAATAAATAAATCTTAAAAAAAAAAAAAAGTAGTTCTTCAGGGGCTGGTGTAGTAGGCTAAGCCTCTGCCTGTAGCACCAGCACCCCATATGGGTGCCAGTTCTAGTCCTGGCTGCTCTTCTTCCAATTCAGCTGTCTTCCTATGGCCTGGGAAAGCAGTGGGTGATGCCCCAAGTTCTTGGGCCCCTGCACCTGTGTTGGAGGCCTAGAAGAAACTCTTGGCTCTAGCTTCGGATGGCTCACCTCTGGCTGTTGGGGCCATTTGGGGAGTGAACCAACAGATGGAAGACCTTTCTCTCCCTCTCTGTCTCTAACTCTGCCTCTCAAATAAATAAATAAATGTTTTAAAAAATAGTTCTTCAAACTGAAAGAAGATACTAAAAAGTATGAAGAAAATATCAGAAGGTAGAAAACTCACTGGTAAGAGTAGCTATATGGCTGGCACAGCGGCTCTCTAGGCTAATCCTCCACCTTGCAGTGCCGGCACACCGGGTTCTAGTCCCGGTCAGGGCAACGGATTCTGTCCCGGTTGCCCCTCTTCCAGGCCAGCTCTCTGCTGTGGCAAGGGAGTGCAGTGGAGGATGGCCCAAGTCCTTGGGCCCTGCACCCCACGGCAGACCAGGAGAAGTACCTGGCTCCTGCCATTGGATCAGCACGGTGCACCGGCCGCGGCAGCCATTGGAGGGTGAACCAACGGCAAAGGAAGACCTTTCTGTCTGTCTCTCTAACTGTCCACTCTGCCTGTCAAAAAATAAATAAATAATTAAAAAGTAGCTATACAAATTCATAATGTTATAAGAATATAAATATGCTATATAAACCATATGTATCTTTGACATGAAGACTTAAAAACAGAATTATTAGAATTAAAGCGAATTAAAATATTGAGACTGGCAATACAGAAACAGGTAAAATGGTACATCAAAAATTTGTAGTGATTGGCTTTTAATGATTTTGTTAAATTTCTCATTCATTTCATATCCTGTTTTCCTCATTTCTTTGAATTGTCTTTCTGTATTTTCTTATATCTTACTGAATTTCCTGGGATTCATTATTTTGAATTCCTTTTCAGGAATTTCATATATTTTTAAAGCAAGATCTATTTCTGGAGATTTATTGTAATCATTTGGAAGCTAATAGCTTCTTCTTCTTTATTCAATAGCTTTCAAAAGCTTTTTTTTAAAATTAGGGGCCAATTCTATGGCATAGCAGGTTAAGGCACCTCCTGCAACGCTAGCATCCCATATGGGTACTGGTCCAAGTCTCTACTGCTCATTTCTAATCCAGCTTACTGCTAATGTGCCTGGGAAAGCGGCAGAGGACCCAACTCTTTGGGCCCCTGCTTCCATGTGGGAGACCTGGAGGAAGCTCCTGGCTCCTTGCTTTGGGTTGGCCCAGTCCATATCATTGCAGCCAGGGAGTGAACCAGCAAATGGAAGTTTTCTCTCTCCACCTCTGCCTCTGCCTCTCTGTAACTTCACCTTTCAAATAAATAAATAAATCTTTTTTTAAAAAAAAAAGTTTTTTTAAAAAAATACTTTTTTGTTAGATGGAATGTGTTGTGTCATTGGATAGTTGCTTTGGCTTTGGTTCTAGGTGAGCCCAAAAAGTGTAACCCTTGAGTGATTTCTTCAACTGTAATCAATCCATTAGTGTCTATGAGTGCCACAGTTAATCTAGTCTACAGCAGTTTATGGAGGTATTATTATGACTGAAGTGGATATAAACTTCTAAAGGTGTGTGTCTTTGACCCCAGAAGTTGAATGTCAAAGTACTGGGGCTTGTGATACCAGTAACTACATCCTGGTGCTGTAGGACACACTGGATGTGCTCTAGTCCCATCTGGCAAACCTGAATGATTCTGGGATTTGTGGGCATTAATCACTGTGGCCCTGGAACAATATGATGTGGATGGGACCTTCCACTGGGTGACTGTGAGGGATGTTGAAGCTTTTCAGCACTTGGAGATGTGAAAGGGACCTTGCTCCAGTCCCATGGGCTGAATACAGGTTATACTAGAGATTGTACACTGGCAGTTGTGGGCCTAGATCAGGTAGAGTCTTCTCTAGGTTCTGCAGGGTGGGTTCCAGTGACTTTGAGGAATATATATAAAGATCCCCAGTCCCCAGAACTATAGGAGAGAAAGGATAACCTGTCTAGAACTCACAGGAAAAGCATGGGTTATGTTAAAAATGGCACAATGGAGATAGAGCCTTCCTCAGGTCCCGCAAGGCAAATGCAGGATTGTCAGGAGTTGTCAAGCTTACAGTCACAGTCCTAGAGCTACTGGATGAAATGGGGGCTTTTGCTAGCCCTCACATTTAATGCACAGATTATGCTGGTGTTGCATACTGGCGGTCCTAGGTCTGGAGCAGTGGAAGGCAGATAGCATTTTCCCCAGATCCAATAGCTTTAACAGCCAAAGTCTCAAATATCTCAAAGTCTCAAATTCTCAGAGGATATCTTTCTCATAGATCAATCGCAGGTTGTGCTGGGGATTATGCAATAGCTTGTGCAAGCATAGATCTATGGGATACAGATAGAAAGTTAGCACAGGTATCCCTGAGACTTATATAAAAGTCACAGACTCAGCTGTAGGAAGCAGTAGGGTTTTTACTAGGTCACTCAGGGTGAATTCAAGAGACTCTGAAGAATATAACGCCAATTTTCACAGTCCCTGAGTTACAGGATTCAGAGGGTGCCTTACCCAGGCCCTACACAGTGATCTTACATTATACTGGGGATTGTGCACTAGCAGGTACAAGCCTGTAACAGAGGTGTTCAGATAGGTCCTTCCTCTGGCCCCATCGAGAATCACAGGTTATATAGCACCAACAATTACAGCACCAACAGTCACAGTTCCAGACTTTCAGGATGCCATGGGGTTCTTACCCAGGTCTCAGAGTGATTTCCAGTTTTTTTGGGTATTCTACAATGACAGACACCAGCCCAAAGCATACAAATATAGATAGAGTCATTCAGGTTCCAAGTATGAGTGCAACTTATTGCAGTGAATGGAGCACTAACAATCATAGTCCCAGGGTTGCAGGACACATAAGGGACTGTCAGAGTTCCCACAAGACATGCAAGGATGAGCTTTTGGCTTGACCACCCAGCAGTCTGTACAGAAGTGACTTCCATCAATTTCAGTTCACAATTGATCATAATGAAAGGACTAAGAGTCAAAGGGAGCACATAAACAAGAATAGTACCTGCTAATACTAACCGATAGAATAAATAAAGGGGAGAGTGATCCAACATGGGAAGCGAGATACTCAGCAGACTCATAGAATGGCGGACGTCCTAAACAGCACTCTGGCCTCAGAATCAGCCCTAAAGGCATTTGGATCTGGCTGAAAAGCCCATGAGAGTATTTCAGGCATGGAAAGCCAAGACACTCTGGCAAAAAAAAAAAAAAAAAAAACACCTAAATGAAAGATCTCTGTGAGTGAGATCCCTGTGGAAAGAACAGGTCTTCAAAGAAGGAGGTACCTTTCTCTGAAGGGAGGAGAGAACCTCCACTTTGACTATGACCTTGTCTAAACAAGAAAAGAGTCGGAGAACTCAAGGGGCTTCCATAGCCTTGGAAACTCATGACTGGTGCATAGGGAGATTACTGATGCCATAAACAGGAGTGTCAATTGGTAAAGTCAACAACAGGAGTCACTGTGCACTTACTCCTCATGTAGGATCTCTGTCCTTAATGTGCTGTACATTGAGGCTTAATGCTATAACGAGTACTCAAACAGTATATTTCACTTTGTGTTTCTATGGGGGTGCAAACTGTTGAAATCTTTACTTAATGTATACTAAACTGATCTTCTGTTTAAAAAAAAAAAGAAGAAATTAGCAATTCCCAACTAGACTCTCACTGGGATTAAACATGACAATAGGTCTGATCTGATTTCATCATCATTTTAAAAATCATCTATTATTTTTCACTTTATGTTTCTGTGTGGGAGCAAACTGTTGAAATCTTTACTTAATGTATGCTAAACTGATCCTCTGTAAATAAAGAGAATTGAAAATAAATCCTCATGTGAATGGAAGGGGAGAGGGAATGGGAAAGGGGAGGGTTGCGGGTGGGAGGGACGTTATGGGGGGGAAGCCATTGTAATCCATAAGCCGTACTTTGGAAATTTATATTCATTAAATAAAAGTTAAAAAAAAAGAGGTGACTTCCTCAGCTCTCATCCTTTGTGCCTATTTATAGGCAGTTTCTGTTGCCAAACCCCAGGAAACAGAGGGGGGACTTCCCTAGGTCATATAAAAATGAATGAATATGGCTCTGGGGCTTGTACTCAGAAAACCCACAGCTGTAGGATGCAAGGGTCTTGCTCTCTTGCACCTGGCTCTGAGAATTTATGATAGCAATGGGGTTGCTCACTCTCCCCTAAAGATAAGGTGAAGCTTAGCAGCAGTTGTACTACTGCAGCTTGGGTCTGGTTCCTTATTGCAGAGGGAGACAATGTGGGTTCCTTTTTTTGGAGCAAATTGATTTCTTGGACCCAAGTCAGTTTTCTAGACTGGATTTAAAGTCTGTGAGGAATGTGGGATTCTCTTGTGTTTAAGGCTGCCAGTCTGCAGTAATGGTGGAGGTCACAGAGCTTTCTGCTTACTTTTTCTCAATAAGATAGAGTAACCCAATCAGGAACTATGGTAGGGGCTGTGACATACTTTGTTCCTCTCTCTATGCTGCCTTTCAGAGTCTCTGTGCTATTAGAGTTTGCATTACTTTGTTTTCAGTTTTCTAATACTGTTTTGAATGCTGTGTTGACTTAAAATACAAAATGTTAACAAAAAATCTTTAGCATTCTTTTTTTCTTTTTAATATCATGTCTATTTTTAAAGACTTAGCAATTTTTAACATTTTGTCATATTCACTTCACAGGTATATATTATATACATACATATATATACTATTTTTCTTGAAAATTGGAAATATCAACATCACATGTCATGAGATTCCTGACTTCAACAATAAAAACAAAGCTATATGCATTATTTTTTTAAAAAAAATAAGTTATTTATTTGCAAGTCAGAGTTACACAGAGGGAGGAGAGGCCAAGAGAGAGAGAGAGAGAGAGAGAGAGGTTTTCCATCCAATGGTTCACTCCCCAGTTGGCCGCAACGGCCGGAGCTGTGCTGATCCGAAGTCAGGAGCCAGGAGCCTCCTCCAGGTCTCCCAAGTGGGTGCAAGGACCCAAGCACTTGGGCCATCTTCTACTGCTTTCCCAGGCCATAGCAGAGAGCTGAATTGGAAGTGGAACATCCAGGTCTCGAACTGGTGCCTATATGGGATGCGGCACTACAGGCCAGGGCGTTAACCCGCTGCGCCACAGTGCTGGCCCCAGCTGTATGAATTATAATACCAGATTTCAAGACATACTACAGAGAAACCCATGTTACAGCGCAGCAAATTAAACAGTATCCTATTATGATGGCATCCCAGGGCTTCAGCTTGGCCCAGGCAAGGCTTCTACAACCATTTGAGGAGCGAACTAGTGGATGGAAGATATTTCTCTCTCTCTCTCTCTCTCTCTCTCTCTCTCCGTAACTGCCTTTCAAATAAATAAATAATCTTTTTAAAGATATTTACAACAGGGTTGTTAAAACCAAAACCTCCTGGTACTGGCATAAAAGTAGACACATAAGCCAATGGAATAGAATAGAAATCCCAGAAATAAATCCACATATCTACAAGTACCATATCTATGACAAAGGTGCTAAAAATCATTTCTTGGGGAAAGGAGAGTCTCTTCAATAAGTGGCATTGGGATCATTGGTTTTCTACATGCAAAAGTTTAAAACAAGGCCCCTACCTTACACCATCACTTCTTTTTTTTAACTTTTGTTTAATAAATATAAATGTCCAAAGTACAACTTTTGGATTATAGTGGCTTTTCCCCCCCATAACCTCCCTCCCACCCACAACCATACCATCTCCCACTCCCTCTCCCATCCCATTCTTCATCAAGATTCATTTATAATTATCTTTATATACAGAAGATCTACTTAGTGTTTACTAAGTAAAGATTTCAACAGTTTGCACCCACACAGATATACTATATAAAGTATAGAGTACTGTTTCAGTATTAGTTTTACCATTAATTTACATAGTACAATGCATTAAGGGCAGAGATCCTACATGGGGAGTAAGTGCACAGTGACTCCCATTGTTGATTTAACAATTGAAACTCTTATTTATGATGTCAGTAATCACCTGAGGCACTTGTCATGAACTGCCATGGATATGGAAGCCTTTTGAATTTGACAAGCTCGCAGTCAAAGTGGAAGTTCTCTCCTCCCTTTAGAGAAAGGTACCTCCTTCTTTGAAGGCCCGTTCTTTCTATTGGGATCTCACTCACAGAGATCTTTCATTTAGGTCATTTTTTTTTTTTTTTTTGCCAGAATGTCTTGGCTTTCCATGCCTGAAATACTCTCATGGGCTTTTCAGCCAGATCCAATGTCTTAAGGGATGATTCTGAGGCCAGAGTGCTGTTTAGGACATCTGCCATTCTAAGAGTCTGCTGTGTATCCCGCTTCCCATGATGGATCGTTCTCTCCCTTTTTGATTCTATCAGTTAGTATTAGCAGACACTAGTCTTGTTTATGTGATCCCTTTGGCACTTAATCCTATCATTATGATCAGTTATGAACTGAAACTGATCACTTTGACTAGTTAAGATGTTATTGGTACATGCCACCTTGATGGGATTGAATTGGAATCCCCTGGCACATTTCTAACTCTACTGTTAGGGGCAAGTCCAAATGAGTATGTGCCGAACTGTACATCTCCCTCTCTTATTCTCACTCTTATATATAACAGGGATAACCTTTCAGTTAAACTTAAACACCTAAGAATAATTGTGTGTTAATTAAAGAGTTAAACCAATGGTATTAAGTAGAACAAAAAAATACTAAAAGGAGTAAAATAGTAAGTTGTTCCTCGACAGTCAAGACAAGGGCTGATCAAGTCATTGTTTCTTATAGTGTCCATTTCATTTCAACACGTTTCCTTATAGGTGCTCACACCATCACTTCTTTACTGAAGTTTTCCCTCAATCTCCCAGAAGGACAATCCTTCCCGGGGCTGGTGCTGTATGGTGCCAGTTCAAGTCTTGGCTGCTCCATTTCAGATCCAGCTCCCTGCTAATACGACTGAAAACGCAGTGTAGCAAATTAAACTGCCACTTTGGATGCCCATATCCCATACTGAAGTGCCTAATCAGAGTCTTGGTTACTCCACAGTTAGCTTCCAGCTTTCTACTTGAGCCAGCAGGTGATGTCTCAAGTACTTGGGTTCCTGCCACCCACATGGAAAACCAGGATGGAGTTCTGGCTCAAATCTAACTCTTTCATTCTGCATTTAAATAAATAGATAAACCACTTTATTTCTTTTTAACTTTAATTTAGCAAATATAAATTTCCAAATTACAGCTTATGGTTTACAATGGCTTTTCCCCCCCATAACTTCCCTCCCGCCTGCAACCCTCCCCTCTCCCATTCCCTCTCCCATTCCATTCACATCAAGATTCATTTTCAATTATCTTTATATACAGAAGATAAATTTAGTATATATTAAGTAAAGATTTCAACAATTTGCACCCACACAGAACATAAAGTGTAAAATACTGTTTTAGTACTAGTTAAAGCATTAATTTACATTGAGCAACACATTAAGGACAGAGAGTAAGTGTACAGTGACTCCTGTTGTTGACTTAACAAATTGACATTCTTGTTTATGGCGTCAGTAATCACCCTAGGCTCTAGTCATGAGTTGCCAAGGCTATAGAAGCCTCTTGAGTTCGCCGACTCTGATCTTATTTAGACAAGGTCATAGTCAAAGTGGAAGTTCACTCCTCCGTTCAGAAAAAGGCGCCTCCTTCTTTGATGGCCCGTTCTTTCCACTGGGATCTCACAGAAATCTTTCATTTAGGTCCTTTTCTGTTTTTTCCAGAATGTCTTGGCTTTCCATGCCTGAAATACTCTCATGGGCTTTTCAGCCAGATCCAAATGCCTTTAGGGATGATTCTGAGGCCAGAGTGCTGTTTAGGACATCTGCAATTCTATGAGTCTGCTGTGTATCCCACTTCCCATGTTGGATCATTCTCTCCCTTTTTAATTCTATCACTTAGTATTAGCAGACACTAGTCTTGTTTATGTGATCGCTTTGACTCTTAGACCTATCAATATGGTCAATTGTGAACTGAAATTGATCACTTTGACTAGTGAGATGGCATTGGTACATGCCACCTTGATGGGATTGAATTAGAATCCAGTGGCATGTTTCTAACTCTACCATTTGGGGCAAGTCAGCTTAAGCATGTCCCAAATTGTACATCTCTTCCCTCTCTTATTCCCAATCTTATATTTAACAGAGATCACTTTTCAGTTAAATTTAAACACCTAAGAATAATTGTGTGTTAATTACAGAGTTCAACCAATAGTATTAACTAGAACAAAAAAAATACTAAAAGGGATAAAGTAGTAAGTTGTACATCAACAGTCAGGACAAGAGCTGATCAAGTCACTCTTTCTCACAGTGTCCATTTCACTTCAGGTTTCTTTTTTGGTGCTCAGTTAGTTGTCACCAATCAGGGAGAACATATGGTATTTGTCCCTTTGGGACTGCCTTATTTCACTCAGCATGATGTGCTCCAGAGTCCTCCATTTTGTTGCAAATGACTGGATTTCATTGTTTTTGACTGCTGTATAGTATTCTATAGAGTACATATCCCATAATTTCTTTATCCAGTCTACTGTTGATGGGCATTTGGGTTGGTTCCAGGTCTTAGCTATTGTGAATTGAGTGCAATAAACATTAATGTGCAGACCACTTTTTTGTTTGCCAATTTAATTTCCTTTGGGTAAATTCCAAGGAGTGGGAGGGCTGGGTTGTATGGTAGGGTTATATTCAGGTTTCTGAGGAATCTCCAGACTGACTTCCATAGTGGCTTAACCAGTTTGCATTCCCACCAACAGTGGGTTAGTGTCCCTTTTTCCCCACATCCTTGCCAGCATCTGTTGTTGGTAGATTTCTGTATGTGAGCCATTCTAACCGGGGTGAGGTGGAACCTCATTGTAGTTTTGATCTGCATTTCCCTGATTGCTAGTGATCCTGAACATTTTTTCATGTGTCTGTTGGCCATTTGGATTTCTTTTGAAAAATGTCTATTGATGCCCTTGGCCCTAGATAAACCACTTTAAATTGTCTTGAATATAATGTAGCTTATTTTAAGAAATAAAGTTTGTCATATTTATTTTTTATTCCAATTTTCCACAGCTTTTTTGGAGTTTCCTCATAATAAATTATAATTAAAAAAAAAAAAACTTGGAGAAGGGGCCGCATTGTGTCATGGTAGGCATTCCATATGGGTGCCGGTTCAAGTCCCGGCTACTTCACTTCCCATCCACCTCCTTGCTAACGTGCCTGGGAAAGCAGCAGAGGATGCCCAAGTGCTTGGTTCCCTGCACCCATGTGGGAGACCTGAAAGAAGATCCTGGCTCCTTGCCTTGGTCTGTCCCCGTCCTGGCCATTGCAGCCATTTGGGGAGTAAACCAGCAGATGGAAGATTTCTCTCAGTCTCTCCCTCTCTCTCTGTTACTCTGTCTTTCAAATAAAATAAATATTAAAACAAAAAACATACATACAAGCTTTGAATTTGAATTTCAGTACCTTTGGCTTTAATAATTTTAACTTTCCTGTATTTTCAAATATAGATTCTTGCTTTTTGTTGTTGTTGTTTTTCTCTGGGCCCTACAAATTGTGTTCTTGAATCTATGGCCTTCATCCCTCCATCCTTCCCAGGGCCTCAAGCCCAAGCAGGTCCTTCCTACCACATAAAAACTCAGTTCCAGTGCCGACACTATAGTAGGTAAAGCCACCACCCACAGTGCCGGCCTCCCATACTGATTCGAGTCCTGGCTACTCCACTTCTGATCCAGCTCTCTGCCTGTTAAAGCAGCAGAATATGTCCCAAGTCCTTGAGCCCCTGCACCCACAAGGGAGACCCGAAAGAAGTTCCTGGCTCCTAGCTTCAGATCGGTTCAGCCCCAGCCATTTCAGCCATTTGGGAAGTGAGCCAGCAGATGGAAGACTTCTTGCTCTCTCTCATTCTCCCTCTCTCTCTCTCTCTCCCTCTGCCCCTCTGTAACTCTCACTTTCAAATAAATAAATAAACCTTTAAAAACTCATTTCCATAAATGCAAGAGCCAAGAGACCTTCAGCTTGGGCCTGGTAAAACTGCTTCTGCCACCCCCTCTACCCTTCTGCCTTCCCATGTTCAGGACCTGACTCCCTCCTTTCTACTCTTACCCTCCCCTCAATCCTTCCTTGGAAGATACATGTATTTGTCTCTCATTCTGAACGTCTGTCTTTTCCGTAAGTGTATGAGTTCTCTCAATCTTTGTACCCTCAGGATCTAGACGAAGGCCTGGGACAGGAATTGGGCACATAAATGTTTATTGAGGTGAATGAAAGAAAAGCCAAGGCATGAATGATAATAATTCTCCAGTCATTCAATAAGCAAACCCTGAACAGCCCTCATTCCTGGAAGGAAATACTCCTTGTGAATGTTGAATCATCTCTAGCCCTGTCCAGATTCAGCTGGGGCTGGGCCAGACTGAAGCCAGGAGCCTGGGACTCCATCTGGATCCCCCACATAGGTGACAGGGGTCCAAGTACTTGGGCCATCTGCTGCTTTTCCAGGTACATTAGCTAAGAGACAAATTGGAAGTTCAGCAGTCAGACTCGAACTGAAGTTCATAAGGGAGCCAGCATCACAGGAAGTGGCTTAACTGCTATGCTACAGTGCAGGCCTCTATTATCTGAGTTTTTTTTTTTATTGAAGAGGCAGAGAGACAGA
This sequence comes from Oryctolagus cuniculus, assembly GCF_964237555.1. Lineage (NCBI taxonomy): Eukaryota > Metazoa > Chordata > Mammalia > Lagomorpha > Leporidae > Oryctolagus > Oryctolagus cuniculus. The sequence continues at coordinate 34,871,476 of NC_091445.1, forward strand.
GAGACAGAGAGACAGAGAGACCTCTCCCCTCTCCATCCACTTACTCACTCAATTGTCTGGGAGCCAGGCACTCAATCCAGATCTCCCGTATAGGTGTTAGGGACTTGAGCCATCACCTGCTGCTTCCCACAGTGTGCATTAGTAGGAAGTTGGAATCAGAGTAGTTGACTTCAGACACTCAGGTATGGGATGTGGACATCCCAAGTGGTGTCTTAATTGCTGTGCCAAACTCCTGCTTCCTTATACTTTAAATCATCTCCAGATTAGTTATAATGCCAAATATAATGCTATATAACTAGTTTGGGCATTATATTGTTTAGAAAATCACGACAAGCAAAAAAAGCTGTACATGTCCTGTACAATTTTTGAAACATATTTGATTCATGATTAGTTGAATTCACAGATGTAGAACCTGTAGCCATGGAGTGCCAACTATATTTGCAAGAATATCAGCCCTTCTGAGGCCATGCAACTACTTGGCCATTCTAGTGAACAGAGTGGATGCCTTCTCAGAAGAGCATTTTTATATGCACAAAATTCATAGGTTAAAAAGGAACTCCACTTTACTGAAATAGAATAAAAATTTTTAAGTTCATTTGTAATGTGATTACAAATGTGCTGCTTGGCCGGTGCCGCGGCTCACTAGGCTAATCCTCCGCCTAGTGGTGCAGGCACACCAGGTTCTAGTCCCCGTTGGGGCAACGGATTCTTTCCCGGTTGCCCCTCTTCCAGGCCAGCTCTCTGCTGTGGCCCAGGGAGTGCAGTGGAGGATGGCCCAAGTGCTTGGGCCCTGCACCCCATGGGAGACCAGGAGAAGCACATGGCTCCTGGCTCCTGCCTCCGGATAGGCGCGGTGCGCCGGCCGCAGCGCACTGGCTGCGGTGGCCATTGGAGGGTGAACCAACGGCAAAAGGAAGACCTTTCTCTCTGTCTCTCTCTCTCTGTCTCTCTCTCTCACTGTCCACTCTGCCTGAAAAAAAAAAAAAGCACTGCTTAATAACAAGACTTACCAGTACTCACAATAATTACCATGATTTTTTAGCCGCTAAGGAGCATAAATGACACTTCAACATACTTCTAACTGTAATATGAAAATGTGGTTTGTACCAGCAATGAAGACCCTGTTAATTCCACTAAAGTTTCTAATTTCTAGTCATAATTTAAGGAAGATTATTTTAGTTAATGATTAGTAATTTACAAAGTTCTGTTAATTTTTTTCTCATCCAGGTTTACAGACTCCTTGACAATTAGTTATTCACAACCTTCCAGGGTAAGGCAACCCCTCTGACAGTGTCTTAAGACCTCCTCTTTCAATATTGCAACCACCGCCTGTTGGCAGTAGGTGGCGCCAATAGAAAGCTTCTCCTTCTGACTCAAGGACTAGATAATTAGGTGTAAGCCACAGAACTAGGTAGAGCAGGGACTCAAGTTTGTTGAACAGTCCAAGGCTTGCATGATTTGGGCGTGACTAGGAGTATATTATGAGCATAACTACAAATGCTCACATTTAAGCAACTGGTGGCATTTTACAAAACAACACGCATTGAGATAGGAAATTATCCACAAGGCATCTACTAAAAGCAAGTTTAAAGGGATAACATCTCTCCTACATCAGCTCCCCACCCTTCTCACTTTCCAGGAAAGAGGGCACAGAATGCCCAGTTCCTACATTAGCACCCATCACCAACGTTTGTTGTTTCACTTCTCACTGTAAATTCTCACTGTAAAATACCTTTGTGCTTGGTTAATGAACAAAAGGACATAGAGAAAAGATGCCTTTCTGATGTTGTATCACAACAAGATGTGGGGAGTCCGGATAAGAGTGTGTGACAGTGTCCGTGGAGTTGTCTGGGATTATCCAGTGAAGAAGGTTGGACATCCAGGAGCATCCTGGCATCATTTTCTGAGACAGAGGACTTGCAAGAGGGAGCTGGTTAGGATATGGGGTAGGTCATGGAGGTGTGGAGCTGTAGAGCTTGTTTGTGGGCCTTAATAGATTGAAGTAGAAATGAGAAAGGAAGCTATCAGTATCATACCATCAGTATGTCAAAGAGATATTTGTGTGTGTTGTAGCATCTTTCATGATTGTCAAGATACAGGAACAACATAAGTATCCAGCAGTAGATGAATGATAAAGAAAATGTGATATAGGCCGGCGCCGCGGCTCACTAGGCTAATCCTCCACCTTGCGGCGCCGGCACACCGGGTTCTAGTCCTGGTCGGGGCGCTGGATTCTGTCCCGGTTGCCCCTCTTCCAGGCCAGCCCTCTGCTGTGGCCAGGGAGTGCAGTGGAGGATGGCCCAGGTGCTTGGGCCCTGCACCCCATGGGAGACCAGGAAAAGCACCTGGCTCCTGGCTCCTGCCATCGGATCAGCGCGGTGCGCCGGCCGCAGCGCGCCGGCCGCGGCGGCCATTGGAGGGTGAACCAACGGCAAAGGAAGACCTTTCTCTCTGTCTCTCTCTCTCACTGTCCACTCTGCCTGTCAAAAAATAAAAAAATGTGATATATATATATAATTTTTATATATAGAATGTGATATGTATAAATATTTTTATTGAGATACTATTCAGCCTTTTAAAAAGAGAAAATCCTGTCATTTGTGAATAAATTTAGAGGATATTGTTTTTGGTAAAATCAGTCAAAGAAAAAGAAATACAAACTGATATCATATGAGGAATCTAAAAATGTTACTATCATAGAGGTAGAATAGAATCATGATTACAAGAGGCTTGGGAGGCAAGAGACATGGAAGAGTGAAGAGAGGTTTGTCAAAATGTCAAAATTTCTGTTAGATAGGAGGAACAAGTTCTGGTGCTTTATTACACAATAGGGTGACTACAGTTAATAGTTATATTTCAAAACAGCTATAAGAAAGGATTTTTAAAGTTCTTACAACAAAGAAATGTTTGAAGTCATGAATATGCTAATTATTCTAAGTTGAGTACTATATACAATGTGTCCATATATTAAAATACCACATTGCACCCCATAACTATGTGAAATCATATGTCAACAAAAAAATGAAAATAAAGAGCCGGACTTGTGGCACAGAGGATTAAATCAGCACTTGCAAAGCAGGCATGCCAAACTAGAGTATTGACTCAAGCCCCAAATTCTCTACTTCCTATCCAACTTCCTGCTAATGCACCTGGGAAGGCAGCAAAAGATGGCCCAAGTGCTTGGGTCACTTCTACCCATGTGGGAGACCAAGCTGGAGTTTTTGGCTCCTAATATTAGCCTGGCCAACCCCTGGCTCTCTTTCTCTCTGTCATTCTGCCTTTCAAATAAGTTAATAGATCAACTGTAAAACAAAAATAAACACAATTTTTAAAATAAATAAAAGTTATGTAATTTTAATCCATTAGTTCCATTACTAGATGTTTCTCCTAAAAAAATAATTGTGAAGTTATGTGGAGACTGTCAACCTAAATAACAAACAATCATAGATTCTCTAAAGAATAATATTTACTTGGAAACAACAAAGCATTGCAATGGGACTAGCAGAATATTCCAATAGGACTATGATGGCCATAATAAACTATGGGCATGTTCGAAGAGGTTGAGGGAAAGGATAAGTTTTTAAAAGCAAAAGTGAGGAATTTTTGAAAGATATTTTGAAACGGTTGTCTTTGTTCACAGGATTAATCCAGTGGGTAATGACCTAGGTGAAAGATCTCTGTGAATAACATCCCAGCAGAAAGAACGGGCCATCAAAGAGGGGGGTGCCTTTCTCTAAAGGGAGGAGAGAACTTTCATTTTGACTATGGCCTTGTCTAAATGTGATTGGAGTTTGTGAACTCAAGAGGTTTCCATAGCCTTGGCAACTCATGACAAGAGCCTCAGGTGATTACTGACGTCATAAGTAAGAGTGTCAATTGTTAAATCAACAATGGGAATCACTGTGCACCTACTCCCCATGTAGGATCTCTGTCCTTAATGCATTATACTATGTGAATTAAAGGTAAAACTACTATTCAAACAGTACTCTATACTTTGTGTATCTGTGTGGGTGCAAACTGTTGAAATTTTTACTTAGTATATACTAAATTGATCTTCTCTATATAAAAATAATTGAAAATGAATCTTGATGAAGAATGGGATGGGAGAGGGAATGGGAGATGGGATGGTTGCAGGTGGGAGGGAGGTTATGGGGGTAAAGCCACTATAATCTAAAAGTTGTACTTTCGAAATTTATATTTGTTAAATAAAAGTTGAAAAAAATAAAAATAAAAAAATAATCTAGTGGGTGGCATAAGGCTAATGATGAACACAGGTGCTGGGCAGATGTCCTTGTAGATGTACTTTTTGTATAACATTGTAGTGCCTTCTTTGTAAGGTTTAAGTTCTGCCAGAGTGGTAATAATTACTGTTAAGTGAGCATGTGTAAAGACCCTTTCTTCATAAACTTCTGACTTTATTTTTGATAGCATTGACATAGAGACTCCATCTTGGTCGTGACAACTTTCATATTCCCTTGGTGAGATTGAGCTATAAATCTCCCAATATTATTAACAATTGGGAAAAAGAGGAAAGAATCTAAATGTTTTATAATAATGGTTAGCTAAACCAGGGTTCTTGTAAGCCATGAAATTAAGTGTCCTTTAAAATGATGTCTTAGACCATTTTCTTCTTCCTACAATATATCTGTCTTAAAATACATCTGGTCACAGAAAGCAGGAGACACAGCTCAGGCACGTTCTACATCTGGCTCTTCTGGATGTTTGTCCCCACTGGGAGTCTATCTGTTGCTCCAGGAGAACAGTCTCTCCACACAGAACCAGTGTGTTCTGTGCTCCTGGCAGGCTCTACAGAAACTGCTCGCTGAGATCCCAGAACTGGAGGTCCGCCTCATCTCCAGCAGCGTGAAAATTGGGGTCAGTCAGCCACAGGGCAGTGTCCTACCTAACACCTAGGTGGTATGGTAGCTGCCGCACAAGGCCTACATCCAGCTTGAAAAAGCACTGCCCACCGTGAGACTATGGTCTGAAACTATGAGGTGAAGTCCAAAGATAACCAGAAAATATGGAAAACCTTCACTTTGGACCAGTCTCTTTTTAGAGCCGTTTGTAATTTCTTAGAAAGCATTGTGGAGAAAAATTACATGTGTTTAATATTTTTCAAAGCGAGTTACAAAACAATGCAATGTATTTTTGTTAAAAAAGTATAAATGTTAAAATAAGTCTGAGTCTGAAAGTTCAGAATATTATCAATGAAGGTTGCATGACTGGGGGTGATTTCCCTAATCTTTATGTTCATTTATGTGTATCTTTATTCTTATGAGTGTCTAGTTTCCTATTGTAAGCATACAGTAATAGGATAAATTTTCAGTGTATAAAAATATAGAAAATTCTAAGGAACTGCAAGAGTAGGCTGGAGGAAATAGAATAAGAACATGCCCCAGCACGAGCTGCTTTTATTTCCTGCCCATTCCAGTGCAATAAAACAGCTTGTGGATTTACCCTGGTGGTGTTGCAATGTAAAACAGGAAATCAGGAAAGATTTCCATTTCAGGGTCTAGTTTTAACAAGTTACAAAGTCTTAAAGAACTTGGAAAGCCTATTATTCTAGACTCTCACCTATCTACTTCTCAGTTCTATAACTGTGGTGGGTAGAGTCCAAAGAGAAGTTCTAAGATCCCAGTTGTATAAACTTGAATAGGCTGAGATGTCATTCCAAAGTTGACAGGGATTCCAGGGGCCCCTGAAAAGAAAAAAAAAATGAAAAGAAAATTATTTAACTCTCCAGGAGCCCTGAGGGAAAGGAAGATGTGAGTCAGGGGGAGACAAATACAATGCACTTGAGTTGGCCTAAGATTGAGCACTCTGCACACTTCTTTGCAAAACTAGCCACTCCAGTGTCAGCCTCATGAAAGAGAGAGAGAGAGAGAGAGAGAGAGAGAGAGAGAGATCTTCCATTCATTAATTCACTCCCCTCAGATGGCCTGAGACAGCCCTGCTACATTTCCAAGCACATCAGCAGGAATGCTGGATGAAAGTGAAATAACTGAAACTTGATTGAACCAGTGCTCTGGTATTGTATATGTGGTCCACACCTGTAAATTTCTTTGCAACTTTCTGTGAATCGATAATTACTTCAAAATTTTAAAATTCGGTGTTTTTTGTTTTTTTCATTTTTAAAGATCCTGGATTCCAAATCAGCATTTTCATGTAAGAAGTTAATGCTCTCGGCCGGCGCCGCAGCTCACTAGGCTAATCCTCCGCCTTGCGGCGCCGGCACACCGGGTTCTAGTCCCGGTCGGGGCGCCGGATTCTGTCCCGGTTGCCCCTCTTCCAGGCCAGCTAGTGCAGTGGAGGATGGCCCAAGTACTTGGGCCCTGCACCCCATGGGAGACCAAGAGAAGTACCTGGCTCCTGCCATTGGATCAGCGCGGTGTGCCGGCCGCAGTGCACCGGCCGCGGCGGCCATTGGAGGGTGAACCAACGGCAAGGGAAGACCTTTCTCACTGTCCACTCTGCCTGTCAAAAAAAAAAAAAAAAAAAAAAAAGTTAATGCTCTCAGTTGGGGAACCTTGTTGAAGTCAAGATTTGGCACATTTCCTGATTCCCTGTGGTTTTACAGGTACACTTCCTAATCCACACAGAGGGACTCACTGTGAGCAGAGATGACTCCATTGAGTGGATGTCAAGTTACTAAAATACAAAATAATCAGCTGAGACCATCTCTGTCCCAGCTCCTCTTCTAATTCCAGCTCCCTGCTAATGCTCACCTTGGGAGGTAGCAGTTAATGGTTCAAGCACTTTTTCTTCTACCCACATGAAAGACCCAGATCAGTTCCTGACTTTGGACTATCTGGACCCAGGCTGTTGCAGGAATTTGGGGGAAAGAACCAGCAGATGGAAGAGCTCTCTGTCTCCAAATCCTGTCTCCCCTCTCCTTCAAATAAAATGTAATTAAATTTTAAAAGTTAAACCATGTCAAATGCTTAAAAAAAAAAAAAAACAGCGCTATACGCAGTTGTTAAGAGTCACACTGTATTTGTATCCCTCTGTTGGTGGGGAAAGGTGTCTTTCTTTCTGCCCTCCCCCTCTTAAATAATTCTGTTCACTTTTGTTTTGTTTCCTTGTGTACTCCAGCATTGGTTATAGTCATGGGAAAGGAAGGTGTCCACAGAGGCACACTTAACAAGAAAGCATATGAACTCGCTTTATACCTGAGGAGGTCTGATGGGTAAGCAGCCTCTCCCCATCTACCTAGCAGCTGTCTTCATCACCACCCCAAATATGGTCACAGTGCTACCAGACTATAGATGGTAGCTAACTTTTCTTTACCTATTTTCTAAAGTCATATTCCTGTTTGCCCAATGGATCACTTGTATGTTAACCACTGTATGTAACCAACCCTCACCTGGCAACATAATTGCAGCACAATAATGATTTGCATGATACCTTGAAATTGGGGGGAGGGAGCATGCCAAGTTGGGCATTACATTGTCTTAGCAATTAATGGGATATTTATTACTAAAATAAGTTAATATTAAGCAAGGTGCCGGTTGTACAATCTAATTTGATCAGTGTTTTTTCAGCTCTTTGAGCATTTATTTGGCTCACGTAGTCTTCCTTTCATAGCACATGGTTGGGAGGAAAACTTGCATGTATCTTTCCTTCACTCCTCTCCTCCTACCCACTGCTTCGCACATGAGGTATTTGGTTTGAGTCCATCTTCTTTCATGCAGTGCCTGGTTAATTTACCCAATTAATACCCTTTTTGTTGACGAGCTATTGAGAACTGCAGGAATTTGCTTTTCGTATTGTTGTTGCATTTGAGTAGAGACAAACCTTTTTTCATAATGTCTATAGGACGTGTAAAGAGTGCAACTACAAACCAAGAGCAAAAGGCACTTCCTCCCATGACTGTACTAGATTGATTAATCCCCAGGGACATTCCATCACTGTAGTAGCTCAGATGTTTGTTCCTTTTTCTTTGCACACCAGCTTCTACTCTTTAGTAAAATTGTAAAAGGCTGCCATTATGGACATTAGATATCCCAACATAACCATCTGGAGTGTGTCCAGTTCGTTCTTCATAGGACCAATTTTTATTTGCAGCTTGAGTTTTTATATGAAGTTGCATTATTGTGGACTTGGCTGTCTTGTGATGAATTTTTTCCATATGTATTCCGTGCCATACTATTGTTAAAATGAACTGTTGCTGTTGTGAGATGGATTTTAACTGACCTATTAAGGGTTTCTTTCGAATGGCACTACGTCAGGGACATTCTAGTATTTGCTTCTATTGTTTGGGCCTTGTGGATAATGTACAGATTTAAAAACAAATCTTGTTGCTGATTTGTCCATTTCTTTCCCTGCACTTTGTTACATCTGGGATACAGTCTAACTCACCTGATTTAATATGCATTTAAAAAATGCCATAACTATTAAAACACCTTGTTTACAGACAGATGAAATAAATTTATTCCAACCAAAAAAAAAGAGTCACACTGTAATCTCTACATTAAGTGACCTGCATAATGGGAAATATCTGCACGGGGATGTAGCAGTAATTGCATGTTATTCTACTGTAGCACTGGTGACCCTCCCTTCTTTGAATTTCTCCAAGTCTCTGTCCCAGAATCAGAAATTGGGCTCTTTCATATTTTGGAATTTGATCTGGAATTCAAATGAAATTTGGGGAGAAGCAAATCTAACTTTAAAAAGATAATCCAAATCTGTATCTACAGCAGATCACAACTAAGGATATAGATATATTGGTGCAGGGAAAAATCAATAGAAAAACAAACTTGAGATTCATCCACTAATATTGATGGTTAGCTCTGAGTTATGGATTTAGGTGTGGGGTTTTTTTTTTCTATAGGTTTTCCTAGATTTTGCTAATTTTTAAAAATTGATTCTTCTAATCAGGAAAAAAAATTCCCTATAGTGTGCATTCAGGTGTTTGGTACCTTGATGCCTTGATCTGGGAAATTTGTTTAAAGGGTGGAAACATCAAACAGCAGAATTGGGTGGACAGCAGCCTATGGGAACACCAGAGACACATCTGAGTATATCATCTTCACGGCGGAGGGGGGGGGGGGGGGAGGGAGTTACTTTTTTAAAAAAATGGAAATGGATGTGCAGGTTCTCCCTCACTTCCTCTTTTAGTTTATAGAAACAATACAGTTCACAGTTATCGAAATATATTGTTTAAGGTGAAAGTGTAGAAGGCTTTCCCTGTTCTCACACCCACTCCCCAACGGCCTTACAACTTCAGTGTTCTTCCCACTAACGCAAACCTTGCAGGCTCGCTCACGAACCCTCCTTGTCATAGCGTTCCTGGAGCTGTTTCCACGCCTGTGGCAGTGGCCTAGCGAATTCTGCTCTACAAGATGTGTTTCTGAGATGATTCGCCACTAAGCTGTTTGTCCACGAACCCTGAGTTCATTATTTATATGGGAGAAATACACACACATAGGGCAGTACCAGCAAGCCGGTAGCGTGGTCCCGCTGTCTAAGCCGCTGCGGGAATAAGGCTCCAGTCAGGGAGAGGCAGCTGGGGAAATCCTACCACTGCCAAATGGGTTGAGATCGCTTACTTTTTCTCTCGAGATTTTGCAAAAGGAAGACAGTTGAACTTGCTGTCGCCCCCACGCTTGTTTGGAATCTGGAATCTGTTTAAGAAGCATGTGGTTGTAAACTGGACCATAGCCAGATCCATGTGCCCGGGTGTCCTCGGCAGCAAGTGAGGTGGGTTCAGGTTTGTGTGGTTCCCTAAGAGCTGAGAGAAAGCAGTGGTGTCGGTATTTCTCTACATGAGTTCTCTAACCAGATGGAGGTAAGTGGTTGGATGTTCTGGAAGATTCTCCAACTTTCCTCCAATGTAATGAATGTTAGAGAATCTTTCACTCCACCTATCCCACCCCCCAAAAAAGGGTTTGCAAGTGTTCCCGCCCGGCTTCCAACCTGGGCCCTCGCACGTGTGAGGCAAACGTGATAACCACTACACTACAGAAGATAGCGACCCTGTGCTGCGCCAAAACTTACTTGATCGTTAGCAAAGCCCTAAGTTTATTGAATTTCAATTGCCACCTGCGAAAAGTGGACACCTAGGACCGACAAGGACAATCGCACTGGGCTCTACATTTAGCCTGTCATTAGCATCTACAAGTTCCTAGGAGGGCTCCTTCAGTCTCTTATTTGTGTTCGCCTCCAACTCCATGCCCTCCCCAAATATTCTTGGCGGTTTCTTAGGAACCACAGAGACAGGTAACAGGAAGTGAAAAAGCAATGGGCTCGTCCGGGATTTGAACCCGGGACCTCTCGCACCCAAAGCGAGAATCATACCCCTAGACCAACGAGCCAACTCATCGAGGCTTTTGGCGGGAACCCTGATCCTTTTCCATGTGGCTCATTTGCCAGTTTACAACGCTTGGGTGGTGTGGGAGTCCCCCAAGCCCGACCTGTTTTATTCACCGCCGCCTACACCACTAGCTCAGCCGCATGCAGCCAGCGCATTGCGAACGCTCCGAGAGCTACGCCTCCGGACGAGTGCTCCGGCTGCAGGCGGCAGCGGCAGCGGCAGCGGCAGCGGCGCGACCCGGCGGCCGGGGGCTAGGCGCATAGGCTGTGAGAGCCCGAGGGCTGCGAGAATGAACTCAAATGAGAATGAACTCAAATGGGCACACTGGACGGTCTAGCTCAAGAAAAGCGAAGTGGGAATCCGAGTAGTCCCTTCAGGCTCGGGATTCTGGTAAAGAGGTGGGGTTCTCTACTGTTCTATAAAAATATAAAAAGCATTACATGGGTTTTTGCTAAATGTTCAGAAAACGTAGCGAAGCGTAGGGGAGAATTGACAATTGGCCTGGAACCCCCGCCGTCCCGGAAGTAACGCCGAGGCTGGCGCGCAGCCCCCCTAGTTTGTACCGGTGCCGGATCCCGCCGGAGCGGCCTCCTTCTCCATGGCCTCAGACTTGAGGCACGAAACTGTACTGATTTATCTGGTAGCTGAAAATAGCAACAACAAAAACAGATTGGGACTCTCTGCTGTGAAATTCGCACTAGTCCTCTTAGAGCTGATTCACAGGGTTTTTTTGGTTTTTGATTTTTCTGTTTGGTTTGGTTTGGTTTGGTTTGGTGCTACTTGCAGGGACAATTCCTACATTGTTATACACTGTGGGAAACGCAGGTCTTAGGGACAAACTCCTATAAAAGTGCTCAGGTTTCCATTTCCATTCCCGGGCATCTTGCTCACTCCTCTGCGCTGACCGCTCCACTGGCGCCTCTTTGTGTCTTCCGTCGTTGGCCTTCGGCCCCTGCCTAGGTGAACATCCCACGGGAACTGATCCCTTCCATCTTGCTGCCCTCCACGCTCTGTACTCAGGCCTCCGCCACCAGCTGATCGCGGCGTAAGCCTAGGAATCCGCCCTCCGCACTTCCCCCGGCGGCCGGCTGATCCTGCCGGGTGACCGGTGAATATATCGGCCGCCTGGCTTAGGCGCTGCTGTCGCGCCCAGAGTGAGCCCCAACGAGAGCAAGACGCGGCGTTCATCAGTTTGTCCAGCTACTATCAGGGACCAGCTGCCAACACCCTCCACGCGGTCACCCCGGGAATCTATGGTGCTAGTAGGGAGGTGGCCGTATTTCAGTCCCTTGGGTAGTCCGCCATGTCCCCGAATTCCGGCTTCCACAATGAGATGGCCTTCCTGGGGGTCAGACCTTGGGGTCCCCCAGTGCGCGGGGGTCCTGGCCTATTCCGAACGAGTCTGTTCGAGTCGTGACCAGAGTCTGGGTTCTTTAGAAGGAGGAAGCAGGGAAGCGTGTGCCTTCCGGCGTGGGTCGCAGACCCCAGCTCCCTCCCCTTCATACGCACTTTGTTCTCCATCCCCTCGGGCTTCTACCCAGTTGTTCAGGAGTGGTTTTCTCTCTCTGGTGCACCGGATCCGGTTTTTGTTTTGGAACCTCAGAGTCAGACGGCCAGCATATAATTGTCTGGTTTGTTGGTTTATAAGAAAGTAAACATGTTTTTACAAACTAAGAGCCTTTTAAGTCCTGCTTGCACTGTCTTTACATAGAATAATTCCACCGAGGGCAAAAGCAAATGCTTACAACACGAAGATGGTAAGGGCCGAGAGGACTAGGACACACCGCTCGGCGATCAGAAGGCAGACCTAACTCAGCGCGCACGGGAAGGGAAGGCAAACCGGGTGTGGGAAGGGGTGAGTGAGTATCGTCTTCTTTCCAAAGAGAGGGACAGTAGGTCCCATCCTGGAAAGAAGAAAGGACAAGAGATGAGGGCAAACTCCAAATCGGAGTAGGGTGACAGGATGAAAGCGAGCAGGGGTGGAGATGAGCCACAGGTTAACCACAGGACTCGGCCAGAGCAGACTGTGGACGAAGGGTAAGGATGCAGTGCACGCGACTTCCGAAAATAAAATAACAGTCAGGTACTTGAGTCGTAAAGCTCAGGCAGTTCGGCCAAGACTCAGCCTCCACATAGTTGTAAATTAACTTGGTTCGTTTCGCTTTTCTATTTCTCAGAAAAAGTGGGGGGGAATAAGGGAAAAAAAAGCCTGGAGCAGGCCCCAGCGAGATTTGAACTCGCGACCCCTGGTTTACAAGACCAGTGCTCTAACCCCTGAGCTATGGAGCCAGCCACAAGCAAAGCCTGTGCGCACGAGCAATTGACGCCATTCTCACGGCTGCGCAGTCGCAGAACACCAAGTGGCGAGTTGAAGTGCCACATCATTGGAAATACAGTCAGCGTCTTTTATCTCAGTTGCTGCCGCCTGGCCTGCAATGTTGATATATGTCAGTTATCCCCAAAGACCGGCGGAAGGGGTCTGCAGAGAAAACCGGCGTTGTGCGCATGCGCGTGCGGGGGGGGCGAAAGGACTGGGAAGGGGGGAGCAGTGCTTCCGGTGGGCGGAGCCATGTGGAGCTGCGGTATTAGTTGGTGGTCGCCGGCTGGAGGCAGAGTTGCAAGTCTTAACGCGTTTTGTGTCAGAGTCCAGGGATCAGGCAGTAAAAAGGACTAGGGAGAGAAGTCGGTAGGTGTGTCCTGCGGGGAATCCAGATCTGAGCTGGTAATGTGGGACCCGGGATGGGCCGCGGGTTGAGGGAACAGAGGGACCAAGAGGTAGAGGCGGACAGGGAGTGGTGGAGGAATCAAAAGGACTGGGTGTTTGGAAGTGGTGTTGAGAGAGAGTGGGTCAAGGATCCGGAGAGAGGGGCTAAGTAATGCCTCCTCTTCTAGACAAATTAAGGAAAAGCAACCCTTAGGGCATGCCTTGACCTCAGAAGGTGGTCTCTAAGGATCCGTGAAGAGCCCACACAAGGTCTACTGTGTGGAGAATAAGACGATGGCAGACAGGAGTCCCTGGGGCAGGAAAGAACGTGGTGGCTCCACACAGTAGACCTTGGCCTGATGGTCCACCCTGCCCTATGGCCATCTGGTCCCTGCAAGACCAAATGACGTGGGTTCCTGGGTCACGCCGGAGACAAGCATTGGGTGCATCGGAGTCTGGATGCTCTAGATCCTTGTGAGGGTCTGTGTGGTAGCAGCTGCCTGGGTTCTCGGGACTCTTCAGCTCTCAGGCATCTGGGACTAAGAGGTAGAACAGAGACCAAAACGTCTCACAACACCCAAAAGATAGGAAAGGAGACTGTACCCATCTATGTTTTCACACTAGCGTTGCACCACCCGATTCACTGCACTGCCATGGTGACCAAGAGAGAACATGCCTTCCCCTCCATATGCAGTTGTTACTTTGTTGTCAGATTTCTTCAGATATGTATAGATATCTATGCAGTTATTCTGCAAAGATTCTCTGATAGAAAATCTCACTTACAAACACAAAAACTGAAAGTACACACAGACGCAGCCACCCAACAGTTGCCAGACCTGTCCCTACAGGTGCACACGGCCCTTCCACTAGGCATCCCACCTTCTGAGACTTGTAATGTGATATGCTTGACAGTCATTAAATGGAACAAAGGGAATTGTGACACTCATCCAAAAAGCCATATAAACCGAAATACATTAGAGCTGATGATATTAGGTGATTGACTTAGCAAGTGAATGTTAGAAATGCGATTTCCTCGTGGGAATCAGTGGTTTTAAAACATGCATTCTCTGGCCTCAGAATCAGCCCTTAAGGCATTCGGATCTGGCTAAAAAGCGCATGAGAGTATTTCAGGCATGGAAAGCCAAGACACTCTGAAAAAAAAAAAAAAAAAAAAAACCACCTAAATGAAAGATCTCTGTAAGATCCCAGTGGAAAGAACAGGCCATCAAAGAAGGAGGTACTTTTCTCTGAAGGGAGGAGAGAACTTTCACTTTGACTATGGCCTTGTCTAAATAAGATCGGAGTTGGTGAATTCAAGAGGCTTCCATAGCCTTGGCGGCTCATGACAAGTGCCTCATAAATAAGACATCATAAATAAGAGTGTCAATTGTTAAATCAACAACGGGAGTCACTGTGCACTTACTCCCCAAATTTAGGGGTGGGTATCAGTGCCAGTGTATGACCTAAGGATCTCTGTCCTTAATGTGTTATACTATGTGAATTAAAGGTATAACTAGTACTCAAACAGTACTTTATACTCTGTGTTTCTGTGTGGGTGCAAACTGTTGAAATCTTTACTTAGTATATACTAAATTGATCTTCTGTATATAAAGATAATTGAAAATGAATCTTGATTAAGAATGAGATGGGAGAGGGAGTGGGAGATGGGATGGTTGCAGGTGGGAGGGTGGTTATGGGGGGGAAAAGCTGCTATAATACAAAAGTTGTGCTTTGGAAATTTATACTTACTAAATAAAAAAGCATTAAAAATTTTGAAAAAAATATGCATTGCCTACAGTGTTGTAGAATTACTCTCCATGTATGCACAAGGCATAGGATTTAGCTTCTGTAATGCTGCTGTAGGCTGGACTTAAAGGGTCCTGTACCCAGCTCATAAGATACTGGGTTCTGATTGCTTGGTGCCATGTTAACTGATTCCAGCTTTAGAACAGTGTTCTGACTGCCCCCACATGCTTCAAACTTCTCAAAGGATAGAGCATTAAAGCCCATGACACTTGAAGACAGGACTATTCAACTGTCACTGTCTCTGCATGCCAACACATCTGTCTAAACAACCGGTGCAAGATAATTAGGTCTGACACTGGCACTGATACCCACCCCTAAATTTGGGGTGGTTAATATTTAACAACAGCAAATCAGTGGTAGTGTATGATCAAAATGACCTAGGTCTGTAACAGCTAAACCTTATGCACCTGCTCATAAATGCCCTTTTCAAAATGCAAATATGCCTCCCAAATCTGAGATACAAATATATGTGTGCACACTCCTCACATACATAAACACACATGTAAGACTTTAGCAGAAACTGTTGCTCATGATTGTTCTGCTGCACTCAACCTGAAGGAGTAGAAAATGAGCCAAGCCACACTGAGACATGTGCTCACAGTTTGTATTTTCATCTATCTGTCCGCCTTCACAGAGGAGTACTATGCAGGGAACAGTCCATCACCACCCTCCCAAAAGCACAACAATCTAGAAGTTGAAGAACAATTAGTCAAGAGATAATGAGGGTGGATAGGAGAATGACCACCAGGGCACAGCCTGCTTTTGGCGTGCATTTGGCAAGTTCCCAAAAGGGTCTGCTAGGAACATGTTTATGCTCTGTGCATTTCTGTGCTGGTTCTAATTGCATCTGTGCCAACTTCTTTTTCAAAATTCCAGAATCATTAATCCCCTTACCTGAGGGACACTACTTTGGCACTGGAAGGGCAGTTGGGTATCTGTGAGTAGTTAATCATCACTGTGGTCAGTGAGGCACTTATCACTCTGTTTCATCAGACTAAGGGATACTGGACAGTAGCAATGCCATACACTGTTTTCCTGGGATTTTCCTTACATGGGTTAAGGGTCTCCTTCCAGTTCTGGCCCAGATTGTCCTCTGAGCTGGGAGTTGAGTGCTTCTCTTGCACAACTTCCCAGGCCAGCTGAATACAGAGGTCTCATGACCTCTTAAGGTAGAGCTGGCAGCTGACAAGAAGCAAAGCAGAAGTGATTATGAATTTGGCTACCCAAAACCTAAACCTGCCCCCTTGCCAAGGAGGACAGCACAAGACCAGGGTTTGACATTGTTGCAGGGCCTTATAGGAAGCATTTCTGTAAAGAGCTATGCTCTTGTTCTCGCTGCCTCCACCATCTCAATTCATGCCCATCCACATGCTGTTAGCAGGGAGAGACATGCTCCAAGGTCCAAGGCAGCTCTTCCCCTGCTCAGTTGGCCACAGGGTCCAGTTCCTCAATCATTCATTCTCACACTTCCAGTGCTGTGTCCCATATCAGCTCCTCTTAGGCATTCTGGGGTAGAAGTGTGGAGATCCATGACTGACTCATCCCACCTCCTACAAGGCTGGGCAATGCCCTTCAGGGCCAGATTCGCAAGTAGGTGCCAGTGGAGCAGACAGAGAAAAGGGGAAACACACGCTCATGAAAGTTGACACGGAAGGTGTAGAGGTGGCGCATGTCCTCCACCGCGTAGAAGGACACAGCTCCCACCTCCAGGTCCAGGGCCACCCTGACCCTCGACAGGTGCCCACAGCTGAGGGGCGTCCGCTCAGGGCTGGTCACAGCCCAGTACTGCCCACAGTTGAGCTGCAGCGCCCAGACCCCCTCCTCAGGGGTGAACGGCGTGAGGCCCTTACGACGCACACTCTCACGAGCCACTCCAAAGGCCCAGCCATCCTTGGAGCCTACTTCCACCTCCCAGTGATGCCGCCCAGAGGAAAAGCCGCAGGATGCCAGGACGCGGGTGTTGGTGTCAAAGCGGCAGGGGTGGTTGGGCAGGTCCTGTGTTCGCTGTCCAAGGCGCACGCTCTTCAGATCCAAAGAGAGAATGAGGCGGGGATTGGCCGTGTTTGGGTCCAAGGTGAGCTCCACTGCAGGGCAGACACGAAGGAGAGATGTTCCCCTTTAGGCATCTAGCACAGTCTCCTGCCTCTCAGCTCTATGCAGCCTCTTTTTATTTATTTATTTGGTTTTTTGAAGGACAGAGTGACAGAGAGGAAGATTAAGACAGAGTCAGATCTTCCGTCCACTGGTTCACTCCCCCAAATACTGCAACAGCCAGGGTTGGGCCAGGCTGAAGCCAGGAACCAGTAACTCCATCCAGATCTCCCTTTCCCCCAAGAATCCTTCTGGCATCCACAGCAAAAATCCAATCAGTTCCCCAGCCTCTGCCACTTAGGTACTTTACTCTTTTTCTTTTTCCACTTAAATACTTACTGAAATTAAACAAATGCATTGTGTTAACCTGATTTGGTCCCAATTCAAACAGATCAACAAATCCAATTTAAAAGACAACTAGGGGGCAGACATTAGAAGCAGTGGTTGAGATGCTGCTTGGAACATTCAAATCCTATGCTAGAGTGCATTAGTTGTAGTCCCAGCTTCCTGCTAATGAACACCCTGGGCAGCAGCAGGTGAGGGCTCATGTTCTTGGGTCCTTGCCACCCATGTGAGAGACATCGATTAAATTCTGAGCACCTGGTTTTGACTTGGCCCAGTCGGGTCTGTTGTGAGCACTTGGAGAGTGAACCAGCATGTAAAAGATCACACTGTCTCTGTCTCTCTGTCTTTCAAATAAAATGAAATCAACAATAATTTTTTTTTTCAAAAGACAATAGAAAAGGCACAGACATTTGGCTCAGCAGTGAAGTCCCCACTTAGGATGCCTGCATCCCAAATCTGAGCACCTGGTTACAGTCCTAGTTCCCCTGCTTCCCAACCAGCCTCCTGCTAACGCACATCCTGGGAGGCAGCAGATAATGGCCCAAGTACTCAGTCGCTGTCACCCATGTGGGACATCCTGATAGAATTCCAGGATCCTGGCTTCAACCTGGCCCAACCCTGACTGTCTCTTTGCCTTTCAATTAAAAAAGTGAAAATAAATAAAGTATGAAAAAGAAAATTGGAGAAATTGGAACACTAGATACTGTAGAGAATCATTAATTGTTCTAGGTGTGATGATAGTTTTGTGGTTGTTTTTAAAAGTCTGTCTTTAGAGAGAACATACTAGGATGTTTATGGAAATGATTTGTTATCTGTTATTTTCTTTATAATCAGTAGGAAGAAACGGGTAGTGATGATTATCAAAATATTAGCCAAGAATTGATAACTGCTGATGATATATTATAGTTCATACATTTGCTATGCTCTCTTCTCCACTTTTATTCTTAAAAATTTTTAAAGATTTATTTATTAAAAGGCAGAGTGACACAGAGAAAGGAAGAGACAAAGAGATCTCCCATCTGCTGGTTCACTCCCTAAATGGTCACAACAACAGGGACTAGGGTAGGTTGAGGCAGGAGCCTGGAACTTCCACTTGGGCTGTCTTCTGCTACTTTCCCAGGTACATTGGCAGGGAGCTGGATCAGAAGTGGAATAACCATGATTTGAACTGGCTCTCTAATATGGGATGCTGGTATTACAGGCAGTGGTTTAACCCACTGTGCCACAACATCAGCCCCCACATTTTTCATAATAAAAATTTCGAATATATACACTTATTCTGAGCATTACTATGTTCCAGGCATTGTTCTAGGCCCTGCAAATAACCACAGAGAATAAAACAGCTAAGTATCTCTACCTTCCTGGAGCTTATTTTCTAGTAGGGAAAGAGGCAATAAATGATCAACATAGAAGTTAAGAAGAATCAAGATAACAGGTTGCAATTTCAACTTGAATGGCCAGAGTAGGTCTTATTGGTAAGCAAAGACATAAAAAAGATGAGGAAGCCAACCAAGCAGCTATCTGGGGGAAGCGTGTTGCAGGCCAAGAGGCAGCCAGTAGGGTCAGGGTTGTGGATAGCTGGTAAAGCCACTCTGCAATGCCAGAATCCTATATGGGCTCCAATCTGTGACCCCCGTGGCTTCAGCCTGGTCCAGTCCTAGCTGTGTGGCCATTTGGGGGTGAACCAGTGGATGGAAGATCTCTCTGTCTCTCCCTCTTTCTGTAACTCTGACTTTCAAACAAACAAACAAAAAAATCTGAAAAAAAGAAAAAGAAAGAAAAGAAAAGAAGCCAGGCAGCCACTGCAGTGCAAAGGCCCAGAGGTAGGTATGTACTTGGTGCGTTCTAGGTATAACAAGGAGGGTGTGCAGCTTCAGAGTAAGTGAAGAGGAGAGTATACAGTAAGGGCAGTCCCCTTAAGGACTTGAAGGCCTTTCCTGAGTGAGAAAGACCATTGCAAGGCTCTGAGCATAAGAGGAGCATCATTTCAGTTGGTTTACATTCTACCTTGGGAAACTCTGACTTTGTCCATCAGCATCAGGATTGTGTGCCTTCTACTCCCTTCCTTTCAGTTTGGATCCCACACATTCCAGAGTTCTGCAGGAATAAGAATTATCCTCCTTCCTGTTACCATATGGGATCACTGACCTGACTTCCTGCTGAACTTATTTTTTTCTTTTTTTTTCTTAAGATTATTTATTTATTTGAAAGGCAGAGTCACAGAGAGGCAGAGGCAGAGGCAGAGAGAGAGAGATACTCCATCTGCTTGTCCACTCCCCAAATGGTCACGAAGGCCTGAGCCAGATCTGGGCCAATCCAAAGCCAGGATCTCAGAGCTTCCTCCAGGTCCCCTATGTGTGTGCAGGGCCCAAGGACTTGGGCCATCCTCCACTGCCCTCCCAGGCTATAGCAGGGAGCTAGATTGAAAGTGGAGCAGCCAGGCCTCGAACTGTTGGGGGTCCCTGTCAGCATAAAACCCCCATCCTCAGGAGAGACATTCTCTGTCTTGAAGCAGGGACAGGGGACAGAGGTTTATCCAGACAATTGACAAGCTTCCCCTAATCCTACTCCTAACTGACCCACAGCTTACAGGCCAACAGGCCCCACTGCTTGATGAGGTCATCAAAATTGACAGGGCAAGGACAAAAGGAACAAGAAAGCAGACTGGCAGGGTCCTTGAGGCAAGTCACAGGCAGGAAATGGATTCTGCACTCACCATCGTAATCCCTGTCCATACCTTTCTCCTCCTTCTCCAGTTCTCCTCGAAGATCCTCTAAGGGAAAAATTCAAAGTACAAATGACAAAAGAGATTGCCTGGCAAGGACGCCACCTTTTCTGACATTTAAATTCCATCAGCTCCCTCCCTCCCTAGGTATTCTAGAGACCAGGAGTTGATATGCAGCTGTTGGACCAAGCATGAGAGGGGTAGGTGGGGGCAGCTGCCCAGGCATTTTAGTTCTGCCTCCCCCAATTCCCTCTCTTGCCTGGAGCTGGTCTGACCTAGCTCTTCCTCCTCATTCTTCTGTGTCCTAGGGAAGCTGAATAGATTTCCCACCAGGGCCTCCCCACACCCCAGTTTTTGTTTTCTCTCACAGGTTCTGGAAAAGGTACACTCAGGACCCCTGAAGTACCACACACACCACTGCCATCCACATTTCATGGCCTGACCCACACCAAGGCCCCTACCTTTGAACTTCTTCAGCAGCCCTTTTAAGACAAAAGTCTTGAGGGAAACATTCCAGACCTTATTCTTCAACTCAGAAGAGACTGTAGTTGGCTTGGGGCCAGGCACATTGCTGCACCTGCAGGACAGGGACCCTGAGGAAGGCCCAAGAACAGTATCTCATGCCCCCTGGGCTATGAAGACTAGGATGACATGGTCCTCTTGGCAGAAAGGTGGAAAAGAGAAAGCTGGACCTCAGAAGGGAGCCAGGTAAGCAAGCTGAAGCCACCTCAGAAAGGGGCCAGGTAAGCAAGCTGAAGGGACCAGCAAACAAGAGGCCAGGAGATGAAAAACAAAGAGAGTTCTCAGTGAGAAAGGAGAAGAGCAGCACAGAGAGGCCCAAGAAAGTGTTAGGCTCACTCACCTGGTTAGTGTGTTTTTGAATTCCTAAAAGACAAGATAGAAGAAAATCAAATCAGTATCAAGTTACCTCCATTCACCTTTCAGAAACCTAAATTTTCTCCTTGTCCTCCTTCCAAAAGAATATGCAATACACAGGTACACCAGGTCTCAAGCCTGAATAGAAACTGGGTAAAAAAGGCTTCCAGCTGTGGCTGGCTACTGTGTGTCTCATCAATGTAAGGAAATCATGTGCCTCAACACAGCTCTACAGCACTCCTTTGTTACAGAATCATCTCTTGAGCCATTTGGTAAGACTTAGTGTTGCCTCCTTCTTCAAACCCACCCAAGATCAGTTGCAGCCTTTACAGAACTCAGTCTTTTAGACCAGTATCTTTTTAAATTGTTGTTCTTGATCCACTTGTGGTTTTCAAAGTTTATCTGGTGGGTTGTGACCATTTTTTAAAAGATTTATTTATTTGAAAGGCAGAGTGGCAGAGAGGGAAAGACACTTTTATCCACTGGTTCATTCCTCCAAATGGCTACTATAGCCAGGACTGGACCAGGTTGAAGCCAGCAGCCAGGAACTCCATCTAGATCTCCCATGTGAGTGGCAAAGGCCCAAGTACATGGGCCATCTTCTGCTGCCTTCCCAGGCATGCTAGCAGGTAGCTGAACTGGAAGTGGAGCATCTGGGATTCTAACCAGCACTCCAGTATGGGAAGCCAGCATCATAGGTGGTGGTTTAACCTGCTGTACCAGCCTCCTTCTTTTTTTTTTTTATGAAATAAAATAGAATTTTTTAAAAAAATCAAAGTGCAGGTAGCAAAGGCAGGTATTATTTTCTAAGACTTTTGTTTCAATTATGTGTACCAGTATACTAAATACAATGTATTACTGTGGCTCATGGAAAAGAAAGTTTTATCATATCTGTTTAGACCTCAAACTCCAGGTGAATAAGAGCAAAACTCTCTAGACTCCTTCTACTCCAGACCATGTGATTTTTAAAAGCTCACAGAATCTTACTTTTCTAGCTTCTGTTCCTGATGCTTCAGGATAAATGACTCAAACTTTTGACTTGAGTCAGACTCACCTGGAGGAAGTCAAGGTCGGGCTTTCGAGCTGTCTCCTGGATCTGGTTGCTGAGCTTGGAAAGCTGAGTAATCTCAGCCCCAAGCTGGGCCAGGTTCTCATTCTGCTTCTGTGTCACTTCCCTGGACATCTCTTCCAGGCGGCCCAGGAGCCGGCCCTCCTGCTCCACCAGGAAGGCCCGCAGCGCCTGGAACTCTGCCCCAACCTTCTCTCGCTCAGCTGCCATCTGCTTCTGTCTCAGGAGAAGAAGTTGGAAAGGCAAGAGTTCTTGGGCTTCAAGGCATAACAGTAGTCAGAGTTTCATTCTCCTCAGTGCTTCTGGGATCACACCTACACACATGCTATGTACATACTCTGTTTAAAATACTATCCCAACTTGGTGCCAATAGCAACCTCAGCACATGCTCTTTGCCCTGCTATCAGTGTGCTTGCGTGTTTCTCTGGAGCTGGACTCCACACCTATACCAGGATAACTTCAAATTCTCCCCAGAACTGTCCTGGGTAACAGTTTCTTCATTTCAAAGTGAGAAGGATAAATTCACGCTTACTGAGCCACTACAAGGATTAAACTATGGTTGCTTTTTCTTTCTCAAACACATTTATTTCATCACCCTTCACTCTTTCACCATTTACTTTACTTCTTTTGAAAGAGTACCTTATCTGTTCAGCAATTATAATAGTAATACATGCTCAAAATATAAAGCCTAGGAAATGCAGAAAAGTAGAGAAAAGGAAGAAAAATCCTGTGTCAATGACCAGAGGTAGCACCACACATACAAAGACCCAAGTGAGAATATGCTGTGCGCAAACTTACTTTGCTTAACATTCTGTTCTTTCCATTAACTTCATACACAGAATTTTTCACTCCTTTGTTTATAGACACAGACTTGTACTCTTGATAGTTTAACTTTTCATAAAAACACATGTGTGATATTGTGAACTTAAGACTGAAATGGTGACTGCAGAAGGCTACATAAGCTGGAATACTGTCTGTGCACCCTAGGTAACATGACTTTTCAAAACACACTGTGACCCAGGAAACATCTACTGTACCTTAAAAAGGAGTAAACTTTATGTCTTAGAGCCATAATAGGAAAATTGATTAGCGACCCCAAAGTCTGAATGATTAACCATCCCATTGTTTGGCTCTTACTGCTGATTGATAACATCAGAACATGGGAATGTAATGTACCCCTTAATAACAAAGAGTGTATCCTGCTTGATTTTTAATTGACAGCCACATATAAAGCTGACTTTCGGGGCCAGTGCTGTGGCACAGCAGGTTAAAGCTCTAGCCTGCAGCACTGGCACCCTAAAAGGGTGCGTGGTTAGCCAGTTCAAGTCCTACCTCCCTGCTAATGTGCCTATGAAAACAGTGGAGGATAGTGCAGTGGAGAATGGCCCAAGTCTTTGGGCCTCTGCATCCACATGGGAGACACGGAAGAAGCTCCTGGGTTTGGATCAGCTCAGCTCCAGCTGTTGCATTCATTTGGGGAGTGAACCAAATCAGCAGATGGAAGACCTGTCTCTACCTCTAGCTTGTGAAGCAGAAAATTCAGATTTATTCCATGTGTAAGTCCTCAGTATGACTAGCTGAATTAACTTAGTATTTTCACTTTGATTCTCCAAATGACTATGATCATTTTAGTTGACAACAGTCAGTTTAATAGAGTAAAGAAGACCTTTCATAGCCAGTGACAAGTGAGCAGGGTTCTGGCCTACTCACCAGGAGAAGTTTGACTACCAAAGTTACTTTTCAATGGAAACTTCTATGAGTTCTTTATGAGGTAAAGTATACTTCCTATTTCATTTTACAGGTGAAGAGACAGAGAGACATATCACTAATGAGCAGAAAGCCAGCGTTCTAACCTAGAGTCTGATCCCAGGGTCTGAACACACAACTGTACTATATTGCCTTCCTAGGAAATAACACAGGTGAAAATATTAACCAAACTAAACCCAAATATTCTTCACAGAGTTTGAATATGTCCTCCCAAAATTCATGTATTAGAACTCCAAAACTACATATGTTAATGGAATTTGGATATGAGGCTTTGGAGATGTAACTGAGATTAGATGAGATCATGAGAGTAGGTCCCTAGATGGCATTAGCTGTGTAAGCAAAGGAACAGAGACTGGAGCTAATACACTTGCTTTGTCTTGCCAAGTGATGCCCTCTGCCTTGTTATGAGGCAGCAAAAAGGCCCTCACCAGATACCAGCACCATGCTCTTGGTTGCCCAGCCTCCAGAACCACAGGCCAAATAAGCTTCTATTCTTTATAAATTATTCAGTCTCTTGTATTGTGTTTTAGCAACAGAATACAAGATAAGACAACTCTAAATCAGGATTTCCTAACTTCAGCACTATTGACATGGGGCCAGATAATTCTTTGTTGTAAAGAGCTGCCTGTACATTGAAGGATGTTTAGCAGTACCTCTGACCTCTACCACTAAATTCCAGTAGCACCCCAATCAGATGCTGACAGCCAAAAATATCTCAATATTTTATTATTATAAAGAATGTGCTGGCCACAAGTTGGGGACAGGGTTTTGGGGGAGGATAGAAGTTGAAGATGCCAAGTGATGGTTTAGGGAGCAGTATCAGAAGCAAAGAAGTTACACAGGCTGTGGGAAGGCCCTCTGAGTTGTGGTTGTAAAACTCGCTGAAGAGCTACACATTCCTTTCTCTAGCAAAGGAGGGATAAAGGTCTGGAGTGGGAGGTGAGCTCTTCCTTTTTGAGGGAAGTGAATGATCAGATGGGAAGTTCTGGGATGCAGGTGTAAACCAATGCAGTTTAAAGGATCCAAGGCATCTGAACATAGGGGCCTCCCTCATTTTCTCTTTTTTATTTTTTAAGATTTATTTTATTTCTCTATTTGAAAGAGTTACAGAGAGAGGTAGAGATGGGGGGTTGTCTTCCATCCACAGGTTCACTCCCCAAATAACCACAATGACCGATCTGAAGCCAGGAACCAGGAGCTTTCTCCAGGTCTCTCATGCAGATGCAGAGACCTAAGGACTTGGGCCATTCTCCGCTGCTTTCCTAGGTGCTTAAGCAAGCATCTGGATCAGAAGTGGAGCAACTGGGACTTGAACCGGCACCCATATAGGATGCCAGCGCTTCAGACCACTGGCCACAGTGCTGCTGCCCCCCTTCACTTTGAGGATAGACTGATCCTTAAGTTCTCTTCCTCCATTTGTCAACTTCAGAGTGAATGGCCCTGTCCTAAGAGACCTTAGTTGATTTTCTCATTCTTTCAATACCTATTTCTTGAGCTAAGAATTGAGTTTGCAAGATAGAAAATGACAGCTAATGACACATGTTTGCTCACCTTAAAAAAATGACTCTCTTTTCACCTTTCTTTCCATTCTAAGACTGACAAAATATCGTCCCTATTTGATGGGAGAGGAGCACTCTCTGCTGCAAAAGCAAGTCCTCAAACCTCTAGCCCTCTGCAGAGCCCTTTCTCATTAGTCTCAATTTCAAAAAAAAAAAAAAAGCTTCTGAAAATAGAAATTTTTTTCACTGCTCCTTTTCTAGCATACCTTCTGATACAAAGCTCCTTATTTATTTATGTTCCCACAAAGTTTGAATATACATGTTTCTATGCATAAATATTAATATGTTCAATTACAAGGCGCTGCTACATGCCCTAACAGGTACACTGTATAACACTAGAGTGAATACACACCCTGACTCACCAGGGCAGTTCCAGTTTAGGCCAGCTGTTCTACAGTGATTTCAGTAGTCCCTTTCACTCTTAAAATCTCTAGTTTGTATAATAAGTTATATAACATGTACCCTATTATTTTTCTAAAATCCACCTGCTCTTCTATAGGCACACACTCCAATACTACCGGTGCAGAGCCCTGAAGTGGTGGCCTCCCACCTTGGGGGCTTAGGGGTGATCCCACTCACCAGGAGTTCCTTGCTCTCCTTCTCTTCAGTGGACCTGAATACCTCATAGTTTTCCAGTTCCTTCTTCAAGACCTTCAGCCTGGACTCCAAGAGCTCCTGCGGGTGAAAAGGGAGTCATTGTGGGGAAAGGATTGTACAAACTCCCACATGTGCCTTCTTGCAGCCAAAGGAAGGTTCTGACTCCCTGGGGAGAACACCAGGTAGAAGTCATCTCCGGAAATAAAGATGGATATAGCCTGCGTGGGAAGCTGCAGGGAACTCCAGAGGCCTGGGGCCTCACTTTTACAGAGGATCTGGGGCACAATCGAGGCGAGAACACTAGGCTCCCAGCAGCCCAGCCCGCTTTGTGGTCTCCTCTGCTCTCCTCCCCACAGATAGAAAGCCCAGTGAATTACGGCTTTGGAGCAGAGCAGGCTTGCCCAGAGCCAAAGGCCTCCTTACACACCTAGGCTTACACCGCCCAGCAGAGCAACAGCCAGCGAGGAGGCACTCAGAATCAACCGGCTTATTACCGACCAGAGGTCTCTAGGCTTTCTGTTTAACCCAAGAGTCTACTTCTCTGCCTGCCCGCCAGTGGGTCGTCCCACTGGGCTCCACTAAATTTGGGAACTTTGAGCAGAGCTATGCTCCAGGGAAAGGGATGAGAGTAGGGGTAGTGGAGGTATCTGTGTGAGAAAGATTTCTACCATTATTGTAGGTAAAGATCCTCGGCCAGAGACCTGGAACAGACGTTAGGAAAATTGCCAAAGTTCCTGAGGTGTCATGCGTGCAGCTCACTATTGGTCCCAGAGGGAAACGATGTGGGGGATGGGAGGTGATCGAGCCCAGCTGGTGCTCCGCAGCCCGGAATAGGAGAAACAAGGCAGGGGCTCACCTGGACCTACTGCTTGTCAAACAGTCGTTCGCATAAGCGTGCGCGGAAAGGTTACACGAGAGCAGGGAGTCCTCCAGACTCGTAGGCATGGGACCCAAGCTCACCTTGGCTTCCTGCACCGCCTCCTCCAGAGGCAACACCGCGTGCTCGCGGTGCTCGCGGGCGCGGTCGCACACCACGCAAATGGCACGGCCGTCGTCCTGGCAGTACAGCTTGAGCGGTTCTCCGTGCTGTGCGCACCCGACAGCTGCCCCCGAGACCGCCGCCTCCGGGGATCCGTGTTTTCCCGGGGCGGCCGCAGGCAGACTGAAGCGCCGCAGCAACGTGGCCACCGCAGCCAGCTGCCGGTTGGGTCGCAGCTGGCTGGGGCGCACCGGCTCGCGGCACTGGGGGCAGGGTAGAGGGGAGGGCAGCGCTCGGGGCACAGTGGCGGCCCCTAAGCCCGGGCGCTCCCAGCAGCGCGCGATACAGGCGCGGCAGAAGCTGTGGCCACACTCGACAGACACAGGCTCCCGGAAGAGCTCTAGGCAGATGGAGCACGTCGCCTCGCCCTGCAGCTCTGTCGCCAGAGCCAGCGCCTCTGCCCCGGCTCTGGGGCCTGTCCTCGGCCCCACTGCCGCCATGCAAGTCCTCCGCGCACCCGGGACGGAAGGCTCCCGGGAGGCTACTGGACGTTACTGTCCGCGGCCCGGAGCGCTGTGATCCGGGCTGGCCTCCGATTGCCCATTGCCAGAGGAAGGGCGGGACTGACACCAGGAAGGCGGAGATAAGCTCAGAGTGCACCTGGCACGGATCCGCGGCCAGAGGGTGAAGCTCGACTGCTGGCGGGGCGGCACAAAACAATTCAAGTCTGGGAAGGGGTCCTGCGCCCTGGCTCTAGGCTCCCGCAGTCCCTGCCTTGACCGGCAGCCTCCCCTCAGTCGCCTCCCTACCGTAAACCCTCAAGGCCTCACCAGCAGTCAGCTTCGGGAAATGGGCTGCGACAGGTTGGGGCGCGAGCCCAGCTGGACGCCTCTTCAGGTTGCAATCGAGCCAGCCCAGCATGGCCAGGATAAGGACCCGGCGCCTGAGTGACAGCGTCAGGTTCTCTGAGCACAGGTTTGTCCCAGCCCCGTGCTGAGCTAAATGTAGGGTTTGGAACCTGGCCACATCCCCTCACCCCTAGCTGGGCCTTGTATCCACTTTTGTATCCATCTATCCGACAACTGTCTTCCCCCATTCTTTGTTTAATCTTTGAACAAGTAATACATTTATAATCATTTTCCCACTTTATTCGGTATAATCTCCCCCCTCCAAGTTATCTTGTCTCTCCAGCTCATTTCCACAGCCCCCATTCAGAGCTGCCATCAATCTGCTTCAGCACTCTCTCTCCTGATTCCCTCTGAAGCCACTAAGCTCAGGTTTTCACCATACCCTCCTTGAAAGTCGTTCTGGTGACCCTCAGTGTCACCAGAGACCTCTGCTGCGATTCTAATCCAAATTCTAAGACCACTTTCACTGCAATCTGATGCTCCCGTCTTCCTGACACTGCTTCTCAGCACCTTGTAGGACATTGCCTTGCCCTGAGTTTATTCCTACATCAGCGACTGCCTACTTTCCTAGCTTCATCCACCTCTGCCTGCCCTTGCTCAGTCCTTGCGCCTCTGTCTGCATTCTGTGTGATCTGAACCATTCTCTTGACTTGAGACCTCAACACCCCAGTGCAGATCCTAATCTTCTTCTGCTCAAAACCTTCTCTCAGAGTAAAAGTGGAAGTCTTCACAATAGCCTAAAGGCCTTATCTGTTCTTGGTCCCCATCCTCTGCACCCACTGTCTCTGTCTTCAGCTTTATTTACCCTCTGATGTTGAGTCCACTCCAGCCACAGGGACCTCCTTGCTACTCCGGCACCATGTCTGACAGACTCCCTCCTCCTGGGCTCCCCTTCCCCTTTCAGATACCTGACTCATTTCTCCCCTCCTTCTTGTTTCCATATCACTTTGTAAATAAAGTCTGCTCAGACCACACGCACTGTTCAGAATTGCCTCCTAACACCCTCTCCTCCTCACTGCTGGCTCTGTTTTCTCTGTAACACTTTGTGTTCTCCGAAATGCCAGCTGTAAGAAGGGGATACACTGCCATGAGTTTGTTCATGTCTCAGATCCAGCGTCAGAAGCAGTTCTTGGCACTCAGTAAACTTTTTTTGGATTGAACAGATCTAAAAGTGGCTGAAAATTCAGAAGATACAAGCCGTTCACAGTGAAAAGATCACCCACAGCCCACGCCCCCTTCCAAGCACTCAATCTGGCAGTTTTGAATGTTTCTTCTACCCCGTCCTCCCTTTTAAAAAACAAAGTGTGTCATACTACACTCGGTCTTCTTCCCATTTTGAGAAGTCCTAATTCATTTTGCGTGGTTCCTAATTATTTTCTCTTTTTTTCCACATCTGCTTCCAGGTGAGCAACTAGACCTAGACCTCCTTCTAGGTGTCCCCCAGTAGAGATCCGTTTGTTGGCAGTTATCACCAGACCCTTGCAACTCTCCTGTGCCGGATTTTTGTAGCTCCGGACACTTTGAGAGCATCAGCCTGTGCTAAACAACTTCTAAGGGAAAGAAGAGAGAGCCATTTTAGCGGTTGGGGATGTAGCTCAGTGGTAGAGCGCATGCTTTGCATGTATGAGGCCCCGGGTTCGATCCCCGGCATCTCCACTTAGTCTCCCTTTTCCCTCCGAGTTTTGATATTTAATACATTTTCAAAACAATAAAGGAGAACTTCAGAGGACGAATATTTTGCAGATTGGATAGGATGGACTGGGTTCTCGATGGCCCCTTATCCTCCTGCGAGCAGTGTAAAGTTGCTCTCTTTTCTGATTAAAAATGCATGGACAAGTTCCCAAATGCATTAATGTTTATCCTTTTTGACTGTCTTTTTTCACTTAGCATAATGTCTCCTCCTTGCGGTGCAATTCACGACAGATGAAAAAGGACTAGGTCGCTCGTAGGGTAAAATAGGAAGAAAATGGCCGGCATTGGGAGAGGTTGTCATGTGTGCACCGCGCAGTTTGAATTTCCCTGGCTACTTAGGTGCTTTGGTGGTTCTATCATAACACAAGGAAATGCATCTGCAAAATGCAGTATTAATATAATGTTAAAAGAATCGTTGTTCAGCCCAAAAAGCCAACAGCACCCGTTCCAAGGTTCTCAGCTATCTCAGTCGGTAGTGTGTGAGACTCTTAATCTCAGGGTCGTGGGTTTGAGCCCCACGTTGGGAGCAAGGGGCTGTTTTTACCTTTAGATTCAGATATATATGTGTTGTTCTTATTCCGGTTGATTCACCCTTCCTGTTGTAGAAAAATACAGATTTGGTTTCTTATGTACGAAGTACTCTTGGGCCTCGAGATTTTTCAACTGCCCTTCACCAGTTCACCTGCTTGGTAACTGGAGGCAAATCAGCTTTTCTTGTCTTTAAATACATTGAGATCCTGCAACGTTCACCACAATCTCGCTGGAATGGAGATTCTGTGCCTATCAACTCTGTTCCCGTTTTCCTCCAGCCTGCAGCAGCCTCAATTATAATTAGTTCATCTAAGAGGAATCATGATGTCCATCCTTTTTGATGATCTTATTTCGCTTAGTATAATGTCTTCAAGGTTCATTTATGTTGTAGCATGTGTCAAAACTTCCTTCTTTTTAAAGCTGAATAATATTTCATTACATGTATATACCACATTTTCTTTAACCATTCGCCTACCAATTCCTTACACTTTTGGCTATTGTGAATAATGCTGTTATGAATGTGGATGTGCAAATATATGTTCAAGTTCCTATTTTCAAAATATATGGTCAGAAGTGGACTTGCTGGACATAAGGTATTTCTATTTTTAATTTTTGAGATATCAGCATACTGTTTTCCACCAAGCTTGAACCGCAAAATGAATTTTTGAAAACATCTGTTGAGTAATCTGAATACACAATTCAAAATTTGAATCATCTACAAAGATATTCAGTAAAAAGTGTATAACTCCCATTCCAACCCTTAGGCAAAAATTTTTGAATCTATGTACATATTCTTCCAGAGTTTTGATGTAAATGTAGTTTTATGTCCTCTCTTTAACACAAAAAAAATAGTAATTACAGCTTGTGTGTTGAGGCTATTTCCATTTCAAGATACAGAAAATTTCCTTAATCATTTCTGCATTTGCATAATATTCAGTTGTAGATGAATCATAGTTTATTTAAGAAATCACCTCCTGATAGACATTTACATCATTTCCAGTCTTTGGTTGTTACAGTCAATGTTGTAGTTAATAAATGTGGAGCAACAGTCAGTTTGCATTTTTACACTTGTAGCTGTGGTCTAAATCCCTAGAAGAAGTGAGATTTGCTGAGTCAAGGCTTATATACTATTGAAATTTTGTAGAAATAGGTAAATCACCCAGCTGTGGATACTATAAACTGATATTCCCTCCTATCAGGCATGAATGAGACTACCTATTCCTCCTCAGCGCTGAGGACAAAAGGACTGCTTTAACAACAAATCTAAACACATAACAACATAACTTATACCTTTAAAACTGCTGATATGCCTCATTAGCTGACCTACAAAATAATACCTAAGGGAGAGCCTATTTGGATCACTTTACCTCTCACTGGTACATACCAGGAAAAGACATTTTGAAAATTACAGTGCTGCTTTGTTTATGGTTTCCAATCCTATTCTATGTGACAACATTGCTTTTCTCTTTTCAGGTCTGTTTCTGAGGAGGCCATCATGTTCTTTTTACTCACAAAGCCAGGGTATCACTGGAAAGGCCTATTCAGCCATTTCTTACACTGCAAATTTTCTTACTTAAACAGAAAAAGTCCAGTTGGATATAAGAGATAAAATTTGTATGTGATTTTTCAATCAGTCTTGGTGTCATATGGAGCATCTATAAATTATTATGTTATGATTATCTTGTGAAGTGGCCTACTGTATGTAAATTATATTAAAATTTATTTTATATGTAAATTATCAATTAACTGTCCACCTGAATGTTTTCATTTTAAAACTTTTTGAAATG
This sequence comes from Oryctolagus cuniculus, assembly GCF_964237555.1. Classification (NCBI taxonomy): domain Eukaryota; kingdom Metazoa; phylum Chordata; class Mammalia; order Lagomorpha; family Leporidae; genus Oryctolagus; species Oryctolagus cuniculus. Next base: position 34,903,227 of record NC_091445.1, read on the forward strand.
AAAATTATCTCCAGGTTTAACATATTTATGTCTATTACCTAATAGTCCAAAAATAGTATGCTATCTCTTTGTTTACCAGTCATTAGTTTTCCTTTAGTAAACTTGAGAAAGTTATTCTTTGAGGGTCTATGTAGAATCCACAGATATGGTTCAGCCATCAAATGCTCACTTCATTATTTCATTGTTGTTGATATCAGATCATACTGGTTTGTGAGTACAAGTCCTCTAGCTAAAAGGTAGATGTCAGTCACATGCTGGTATTCTGGGGAATGTGAATTCTGGTCAAGGAGAGAGCCAAAATGTCCACCAGGGTGAAATAATTCTGGAAGACTGCCTGAGAAAGAAAGAGTGGCCAAAAAGATGACCCAGAATGACCGGATCCTTTTTTCTGTGTCAGGACCAACTGGATTAAAATCACTGGATATTCTGGGAAACTCTCCCAGTTTATCACTGTCATTTGAGATGTTTAGTGTCAAAGGGTGAGGGAGATTTTTGAACATGGAGAAGAATACATATTTGCTTTATAATTAATATTCAATTTCTTATAGTTGTAAATGTTAAAATCTAGCATTTTTAAAGTTTTAATTTTGACTACAAATATCTTTGACTACAAAGCCAGAAATTTTTGAAACAAAAATAATCTCTTTCACTGGTTCTCTCATGAATTAAGTTTATCAAATGGAGCTGTTAAGGTAGCTAGGGAGACATCAGCCCATGTGTCTAAAAGGAGCTGATAAAAATGGGAATTTTTAAAGAAAACAAATTCATGTGTGATGGAATGAGGAAACAAGCCCTAAAAGCAGACCAGAAATTACATCTAAAGTAATTGCTCTTATTTAATAATGATGCTAAATGGGTTTCAGCCCTCTCCCTGGGGACAGCTTGGTGCACAGCACCAAAGGGTCTATTAGGTAGGATTTTTGGGAACTCCACATCCAGAAAAATCCTTACTTGCAATTTCCTAGGAGAGGGAGGAGGGAAGGAGAATTGGGGACCATATTCATGTCCATATAAACTCCAGTCTCGTCCTCTTGCAGGCTGCTGTGGGGCTTACCAGGAAGAGAGCCAAATCCTGGTCACCTTTAGGGGGCCTAAATGTGGAGTTTCGATATGTGGTTTGAGATTCTGCCTGGGGCAGCCATCATGGCCTGTGTTTGAGTATCTCGGGAGTGGTCACTGCATCCATTCACAAGTTCACCTATGTGCACAAGTGAAAAAGGAATGCCCATTTTAATTGTCAATGGAGTTTGATGGAAAGAGATGGGTGGGGCCGGCTTGTTCCTGGCTCCTGGCTTCGGATTGGCACAGCTCAGGCCACTGTAGCCAATTGGGGTCTCTCTCTCTCTCTCTCTCTTTCTCTCTCTCTTTCTCTGCCTCTCCTTCTCTCTCTTGAAAAAGATAATGAAAAAGAAAGAAGTGTACCTCTGGAGTTAATTATTACCATGAGAGAACATTGATTAAAGAAGCATTATCCTGACTCATGAAAAATAACTCAGTTATGGTCATCTACCCGTGTTAGATAGTTGTGTAATGTATTATGCAACATACAATGTGTTATACAGTGTTTAATAAAAATAAATTGAAAAATAAACAAACAAAAACTCCACTCTGAATACAGACTGGGTTCTCAGTCCTTTATTGAGAAGCCTGCCTGGTCTGTCAGGTGAAACCTCTTCATTAATCCTGACTAGCAGGCTTACCGCTACTCTCTGTTTCACATCTGAGTTCTTTCTTTCAAGAACCTCTGAAGTATTTCAGGCATGGAAAGCCAAGACACTCTGGCAAAAAAAAAAAAACAACAACAAAAAAAAAACAAACAAAACAAAACAAAACAAAAAACCTAAATGAAAGATCTCTGTGAGTGAGATCCCAGTGGAAAGAACAGGTCTTCAAAGAAGGAGGTACCTTTCTCTGAAGGGAGGAGAGAACCTCCACTTTGACTATGACCTTGTCTAAACAAGATAAGAATCGGAGAACTCAGAGGGCTTCCATAGCCTTGGAAACTCATGACTGGAGCATAGGGAGATTACTGATGCCATGAACAGGAGTGTCAATTTGTAAAGTCAACAACAGGAGTCACTGTGCACTTACTCCTCATGTAGGATCTCTGTCCTTAATGTGCTGTACATTGAGATTTAATGCTGTAACGAGTACTCAAACAGTATTTTTCACTTTGTGTTTCTATGGGGGTGCAAACTGTTGAAAGCTTTACTTAATGTATACTAAACTGATCTTCTGTAAAAAAAAAAAAAAAAAAGAAAGAAAAGAAAAGAAAAGAAATTATCAATTCCCAACTTGACTCTCACTGGGATTAAACATGACAATAGGTCTGATCTGATTTCATCATCATTTGAAAAATCATCTATTATTTTTCACTTTATGTTTCTGTGTGGGAGCAAACTGTTGAAATCTTTACTTAATGTATACTAAACTGATCTTCTGTATATTAAGAGAATCGAAAATGAATCTTGATGTGAATGGAAGGGGAGAGGGAGTGGGAAAGGGGAGGGTTGCGGGTGGGAGGGACGTTATGGGGGGGAAACCATTGTAATCCATAAGCCGTACTTTGGAAATTTATATTCATTAAATAAAAGTTAAAAAAAAAAAACTTTGAACAGCCATCTCCAGTAACAAAGTCATCTTGAATGGCTAAGCAATTCGTGATATTCTCCTAGATGTTCCAAATTAAAATTACAAACTTTATATTTCTGATCCCCATTTAGTGGATGAGAGGATAGAGGCCCTGAGAGAGTGCATCACACAACTGGCAGTTAAGAGCCATAACCGAACCTGGTTTGCTGCTCCAAACTCGCTGCTTTAATCACTAGCCCATAGCACTTCACTAGCTGACAATCCCGTAAGACTGCAGATTCCATGTCTTCTACTCATTTCTCTACCCACTTTGAAACAAAAATAGTGTGGGTGCAGTTATCAGAATAGAGTTAGGGTTGGTGCTGTGGCACAGTGGGTTAAGCCATGACCTAAAGCACTAGCATCTCATATGGGCACCAGCTAAAGTCCCGGCTACTCTGCTTCCAAACCAGCTCCCTGCTAATGTGCCTGGGAAAGCATCGGAGAATGGTCCAAGTGCTTGAGCCCCTGCACCTATGTGGGAGATCCAGAAGAGGTTCCTGGCTTCTGGTTTCTGCCTGGTCCAGTTCAGGTGATTGTGGCCATTTGGGGAGTGAACCAGAGGATGGAAGAGCTCTCTCTGTCTGTTGTTTACTGTCTCTGTAACTACGCCTTTCAAATAAGTAAATAAATAAATCTAAGAAAAAAAAAAAAAAAAAAAAAACAGAGTCAAGGAAGTAGAGCTGTGTCTTCTAATGCCCCTGATCTTTTTTCTATCATTAAACCCACCAAGTTCACCTCTACTTCAAAGTCTTTGAATCTTTTGTTTCCATAAGAGCTTTGGAAGGCTGGCTCATTCTTTTCATGACAGCTCATTGCGACCTCCTCAGATATCTTTTTCTATCCTTCCTTTGTAAAGTTGTTTATCTGCCTCTCAGTCAAATGCCCCTTGTTAGTTTTCTTGAAGTCCTTATCACTTCCCTGAATTATTTCTGCATTTGTTTACTTGTTCATTATTTAAATTGCCTATCAGAAGGTGAGCTCCAATAAGGCAGGGGCCTAGCAAATCTTTATCCACTGCAATCTAAATGAATGGCTAAATGAAATTTTTTAAAGGTTTATTTTATTTATTTGATAATCAGAGTTTACAGAGAAAGGTAGAGACAGAAAGAGAGGTCTTCCATCTACTGTTCACTTCCCAACTGGCCACAATGGCAGAAGCTGAGCTGATTTGAAGCCAGGAGCCAGGGGCTTCTTCCAGGTCTCTCACATGGGTGCAGGGGCCCAAAGTCCTTGGTTACTTTTCCAGGTGCACTAGCAGGGAGCTGGATAGGAAGTGGGGCAGCCAGGACTTGAGCTGGCACCCATATGGGTCTAAAATTAAAAACTAAGACTATAACAGCACACTACATTACATCCCTCTTGTCAGAACATAGAAATTCCCTAGCATGATCACTCAAGTTTAAAATAGATAAGCTGCAACTGGATTAATGTTCAGATTGTAATTTGTATATGACCCACATATGATTTAGGTTAGTATCTGCACTAATGTAGAGATTGTAATTGGTATTGTTAAGATTGTAATTAATATTGTCAAGATTGTAATTGATATTAGTTTCGCATATGCTTTAGGTCAGTTTGACCCTAGCAGCCATGTATTCCCCCTCCCTCCTTGTGGTTTTTGCCTTTATAAACCCTGTTGCTATGAGTTTTGGGTTCAAGAGTTCTTTAGGGCATGAGCCCACTCTCGACTGCTGGCAATAAAGGACTTAAAAGTTTATCAGTGTGTGGTGCTCCTCTGTCAGCAATGGCTCAGGCATAACAGTAAAAGCTTAGTTGATGAAATTTGTAACTAATATTATTTTCTAAAGCTCAAAGGGCTACAGAATAACAGAAAAACCAGCATGAATGAAGTGACCATGGAAGGATAGCTCATATATCTATGCTCTGTGTGGATTATAGAGAAAAGGGCAAATGGATAGAAGCAGAGATAAAACAAGAATAACGGAAGAGTGAAAGATGAAGGTGAATGATGCACTCTTAGGGTTTCACTTGGGTTTTCATTATACTCTTTTCTCTCCTTTAAACTTTATAATATGAAGTTTTAACAATAAAGCAAAAGGAAATATAACTACTTTTGCGTGACAGCTTAAAATCTATATACACAATTTTGTAAAGAAATTGTGCTGAGATTTGGGGGGAAAAAAAACCTGTAAAGACCTAGTAGAGCTGCAGTTAACTAGAACTCTTCACATGAACTAAAGCACTTTTAAAAAAAATTATCTGAAAATGTAAGAACCTTTGGATTCATGTACTGCCCTGATACCAAGATTCAACTCTTTTTTAAAAATATTTATTTTATGTTTTTAAAAGTCAGAGTTATATATATGGGGGGAGAGAGAAAGAGAGAGATCTTCCATCTACTGGCTTACTCCCCAAGTGGCCACCACGGCCAGGGCTGGGCCAGGCTGAAGCCAGGAGCTAGGAGCTTCCACCAGGTCTCCCATGTGGGTTCAGGGGCCCAAGCACCTGGGCCGTTCTCTACTGCTTTTCCAAGTGCACCAGCAGGGAGCTGAAATGGAAGTAGAGCATCTGGGACTCAAACTGGCACCTATATGGGATGCTGGCATTGCTGGCAGTAGCTTTACCCATTAATGCCACAATGTTGGCCGCATCAGTTCTTTTCTTCCACTCCTCACTGAAAACGAACAAGAACAACAACAAAAACCATCTTGAGCTCCCTAAACATTGTCCCTGCATTATAGGGCAGAGAAAATTACAGACAATGGGAAGCAAGAGTTGGTGCCAGGAGACAAGTATACTTTAAAATTATCAGGGTAATGCTGGAAGGACAAAGGACCCAGTGTAAAGGGGCCCTCACAAACAAGTAGCTACAGTTTAAGCATCAACAGAATATCAGAGTAGATAGGGATGTAGGGTATGATTTTGCACATTAAAGCATTAACAAATTATACTTGGAGTGCCTTAAATGACAGTGCCACCCACCCAAATTAATGTTATGTCTGACTCTACACTAAATATTAATCAATGGCTCTATTCGTGGATTGGTACTGAAGTACCTGGAGGCAGAAACTACCTAATTTTTCAGGTTTGCATTACAGATACAGAAATATTAGTACATTGTTGCTGTGGAGGTTGATATACCTTCAAGATAAAGCTGTGTAGAGACTAATGGGCCAATCCTTATCATGATGCAGAAAATTCTCTTCAGTTTGGAAGCTGGCTCTGTGGTGAAAGGGTGAAGCCACCAGCTGCAACACCAGCATTGCATATGAGCACCGAGTCCTGGATGCTCTGCTTCTGATATAGCTCACTGCTAATGTACCAGGGAAAGCAGTGGAGGATGGTCCAGGTAGTTGGGTCTCTGCCACCCACATGACAGACCTGGATGGAGTTCCAGGCTCCTAGCTTTGGCCTGGTTTAGCCCCAGTCACTTTGGCTGTTTTGGAATAAGTCAGCAGATGGAAGATATTCTCTCTGTCTCCCCCTGGCCCCCAACACGCACACTCTCTGTAACTTTGCCTTTTAAATAAATAAATCTTTTTAAAAGCCATCCTGAGTAAAATTTGAGACTAGTTAAGTCTTGAAAAGAATATCTATAACTTCCTCTCCTCCAATCCTGAAAAACCCTACTTCACCACTTAACAGTAGGCAGTAACCAGAATAGTCATCCCTATTCCTACAGGATAGAGAAATGACAAGAAATAACTGGAGGGGATTGAAATCTAGCCCTCACACAGTCCCATAAATGTAGATGCTAAATACCTTCAGATCCTACTTTCTTTCCATAGTCTCCCAACCTCCTCCATTAGCTTAAAGTGTCTCTGACCTGGTTTTTGATAGCCAATAAACTGCTTAGTAAAATTAAGTAACTAAAATGAGAGAGTGGTTCAGCCAGGGAAGTATTAATCACAAACTCATCAAATCATTTGTGTCTTGACAGCATATATATATATATTTGTACATCTTGAGACAATAAACAAGTATGATATTAAACGAACACACACTGGTACTTTCTGTAGAAACTATGCTAATGAAGGTGGCTTTACAATATTTTACCACCATGGGGCTCTTTGGGAATGTGTGTTGTCTGCATTCTAGATGGTATGAAGCTTTAAGAGAATTTGATTTGCCACTTAGATGTTTTATTGATTTTACTTTCAAGGCTGGCAGAAACAATGGTGTTACAGGAAAATTGGAGAGGGGAGTTCGAGTTTGTGTCCTGATGTCATCGAGGATTAAGACAGGATGCAATGGTGAGAGTAGAACAAGGGAAGTTTCATTTAAGTTAGAAGAGAAGCTGAGGACAGTACCGAGGGTCTGTATGAAGAGACCAAGCCCTAAGGTCTTGTAATATAGGGATATTTGTGTGTCCTTAACAGGTTATCTCCAAGGAACAAAAGTAGTGGTTATACATTAGTTACTACCGGGAGAGGGGAAAGAGCAGTCTTAATGGAACCCTTTCTGGTTTGTTTTAATTGAATCCTAAATCTTGTCACCTTTGATAAGTATTTGTTATGAGGGGCTGCCATCCTGTTAAGTGTGCACATAGTGGGAAGGCGCTGTAGTTTGTACTGCTGGCAAGAAGTTGCGGGATGGCGTTAGTCTGGCCTGCTTTTCGTCCTGAGCTCCCTCACTGGAAAAGAAGTTACTTGTCACCCATGTGACAATGCCCTACAGGGTGTGTGAGAGCCTACAAGGTTCACAAAATTAGTTAGCCTCCAAGGACCGCTCCCCTAGTCAGGAGCTCTGGATTGGAGGCCCCAGTGCAGCTCGGACTGCTTCTCTTGGCTGCCTTTCCCCTTGATTGCCAAGGAACCTCCTCTGGAGCTGGCTTCTCTAAACACCTGCTGTGCTCCACTTGCTGGAGGCCCACGAGCTGAAAGCGCTTGACGAACCAGGAAGGCTGGCAGCAACGTTTCTGGACAGCCTACTGTTCATTTTCGCTGTTCTCTAGGGCTCCTGAGGACACACTGGACAGGGCAAGGGCTTCCGGATTGAGGCCAGGCGCTGACGGGAGGAGCAGCGGAGAGCCACAGAGGATGGCAGTGTGGACAGGTGCGGCGCTGAGAGCAAAACCAGTTGGGGCAGGGGGAAAGAAACCTCGGACTTGTACGATGGCTGTCGCGGTCACCGTTGTCTCTACTGAAGCGGCCGGGTGGGAAGGTTTTTATCCACTGGGCTTTCCTTCGAATTGCCCAGCTCCTCCTCTTCCTACCCAGTCTCCTCAGTCTACCTCCTCAGCAGTTCGCTGGATTTCTCTCCGTGTCCTGCTTCTTTCCCCTTTACATGTCCCTTAGCTCCGGATTCCATTTCCTTTACCCAACGTTTCATCTCCTTACCTGACATATCTGTGTCTCAGCGGCTTCATCCGTACACGGGGAACACTACAATTACCTGCTTCACAGGGTTAGTAGGTTCCTCTGAGGGAAGAAGCCCGCTATGTGTTGTAAATGCCGTGGTTATAATTACCATTATCGTCTTGCCTGTGAGAACTTTTCCACTACACATTATACAGTTCCAACCCACTATTTCTTGCACGTTTTTATATTTCATTTGTGTCATGCGGCATTCTCCTGCATCTGGCTGTATTTGATCCGTCATAACTTGCTCTACAGACGAAAGATTACTTTCTTTGCACCCACAGGCCAAGACCTGGAATATACTGGCTGAAGGAAACTGGTGATTGGAAAAGACAGGGATAAGCAAAAAATTGAGCAAACAGGATATATAATACCGCGCACAGATACATACACTTCAAAGACATAAGCAGAATCTCAAAAGAGGCTAGCAAAATGTGAGACGCTGTTTCCGCCCGGTTTCGAACCGGGGACCTTTCGCGTGTTAGGCGAACGTGATAACCACTACACTACGGAAACACTTAGCTTATAAGCTCCACTTTGAGATAATCCATGATACCTAGGTTTCCAGCTCCCTCAGGGTTTTATAGTTTTGACTTTTCCATTCCTGAATATCAACCTTTCTTTGGCCCAGAGTAGTCGAGCTTGTCGCGAAGAGCCACCCGCAAGAGGAAAACGCAATCAGGTCTAACAATTGCAAAAAAGAGACAGAATGAAACTATTAGGATTTCCAGGAGGAAAACTAAGTATAGCTTCGGAGGTTCAAGACTGGATAGAACCCATTCTTTCTTCCACGGAGATTCAGAGGGTTTAAATTGTCACATAATTTGTACTCTATTAACAGTAACAATAGAAAGGATTTTTAAGATTGCAAAATACATTAAAAGATACAAGGTTTGACTGTATTTTGATTAAAATGTAAATTTAATATAAAATAAATATATGTCTGGCTTAAAAATAATCGTATTCTAATTATGCAAAAAAAAGAGCAAAAGTGAAATTAATGACTATCAAATTTTAAGGCCATGTTATTTAAATAAGCTGAAAATTCTTACATCTTGAAAATTTAATAATTAAACTCATCAATCCTAGCATTCGATGTTCAGAGTTGAGTGAGGCTTAATTATAGGTTGATCTGCACATATTGGAAGTGGAGCAGCTGGAACTCAAACCAGTGTCCATGGGATGTTGGTACTGCAGGTGGCGGCTTTACCCGCTATGCCACTGCAAGATAAAACCCTACGTGGTTTTATCTTGCTCTTTTACTAGGTCGTTGATTATTGATTATTGATTATGACACTGCCCATCTATCCTTCTTAGCATATCTCTACTACCTGGGCCTCAGTGAAAACTTCCCGCACAGCATGACCCCACACTCTGGCTCCAGCAGCGACCACTCTCCCAAGCTTCAGGTCATGGGTGTCATGGACATGTCATATTGTGTTTTACAGCATCTCACACTCAATCTTCTCAAGATTGAACTTTACTGCTCCCTTCTTTCCACCCTTCTTCCCACCCTGTATCTGATCTCATTCATGAATCCTTCGAAGGCAGAAAACCGAGGGGTCCCCTATCCTGCTGCTGGTACAAACACTGTCTCTCCTTTATACCATTTTCTCTCTGGCTGCAGAGTCACCCAGGTGTCAGCTGCTTCCTATGTAAACCAAGGTTATGTCCTTTCAATCCCTCTCTCTGATGCAGTCTCATTCCCCCTCAAACTTCCTGCTTATATTTTTCAGGGAAGAAATCCTTTTAAAATGTGTACAACAGCAAGTCCCTTACTCTGTCTTTACAGCTCCTATTACAACGTGGGGGAGGAGGAGGGGAGAGGAGACCAAGGATTCCACAAAAGGTCCCACCAGCTTGCTGTATGCCCTGAGCAGCAAGTGTCATTTACTTGCAATGCATCCCAAATTCAGACTGGCCAGAGGGGCAGCTGTGGAAGGGACAGAGAAAAGAGAAATCAGGAATTGAAGGCAAAGCTTTTGACAGTCCTGTCGTAGGCTTACTGAGAGGGAGAGACAGAGAAAGATATCTTCCGTCCACTGGTTCACTCCCCAGCTGGTTGCAATGGTCAGTGCTTGGAACAAACCAATGCCAGGAGCCAAGAGCATCATCCGGGTCTCCCATGTGAGTGTAATATAGGCAGGCAGATAGGATGAAATGGGTTAGATTTGTGAGCTGGAAGACTATAAGCTGGCCCGTGTGATCTCATGCTCCTATCTGACCTCACCTGTATGCCCACCTGCCAATCAGACTACACAACCACTGCCCTTTTGGGAGTAAATGAAAGATCTGGAACATGGTGGGCCCTTCCCTTGTTGCCCACTGTGCATGGCCTTTGGGCCACCCACTCTCTTCTTTCCTGCCTGCATCCTTGCTCCACATGGCTCATGGCCTGCTCTCTGCCTTTGCTTTGCTGCCACACTGAGCTACCTGTGGCTGCTCGTAACCATAAAAACTTATGTTGTCTGGTCTACTTGAACCAATATTCAGAATTCTTCTCTAAATAAGTGGCAAGAACCCACAGGGTTATTAATATTGAAAATTATTTATTAATACTGAGAATTATTAATAAGTAGGAAGATGTCAGGTGCAGGGGCCCAAATACTGGGGCTCTCTTCTGCTGCTTTTTCCAGGTCATTAGCAGGGAGCTATTGGAAGTAGAGCAATGGGAACACCAACCCGTGCCCATATGGGAACTTGGTGTTACAGGCAGCGGCTTTACCCAACTAGCTTCACTTTAATAATAATATTAATAATAATACAGAATCTTTTTAGGAATGATACCAGTCCCAGTAAAGAATGTAGGAAATGACCCTGAAAACCAAAATTTTTTAAATGACTCTGAAAGTCTGCTCAAGATAAAATGTCAAAGTACAAATTCTTGGAATACCAGCTTGTTTAGACCCAAGATCAGATCACAATCACCTAAGCTCAGGATGATACTAGCAACTTAACTACTTTACAAACTCTGACCTGTGCTTACCCAGATGGACTTCATAAATTGTTAGACTAACTTTTCTGTAACTCCCCACTTCTGAGACTGAAAGTGGTGTTATTGCCTCTGAAGCTTAATGAACCAGCTTTACAGTATCGACTGACATCTCTCATAGTCCGGAATTCTTTTTTCTTTTTTTCTTCTTTAAAGATCTATTTATCTATTTGAAAGCCAGAGTCAGACAGAGAGAGAAGGAGAGGCAGAGAGAGAGGTCCTCCATCGCTGGTTCACTCCTCAACTGGCCATAACTGCTGGAGCTGCGTTGATCTGAAGCCAGGAACCAAGAGCCTCCTCTAGTCTCCCATGCGGGTACAGGGGCCCAAGAACTTGGGCCATCCTTCACTGCTTTCCCAGGCCACAGCAGAGAGTTGGACCGGAAGTGGAGCAGCCAGGACTAGAACTTGTGACCATATGGGATGCTGGCACTGCAGGCAGCAGCTCCAACCACCATGCCACAGTGCTGGCCCCAAGGAAGGCCTTTTTTTTTTTTTTTTTTTTTTTTTTTTTTTTTTTTTGCAGCCAGAAAATCAGCTGTAGAGGTAGGACTAAGGAAACAGTCAACATCAATGAATGAAATTCAGCTGAAATTAGGAATTTCAGGACAAGATCAGTAAATGTAGGATGTTTGTGTTATGGTGGTTCAAAATAAAGAGCATTTTAGGGAAAGTGGCAGCTGGAATGGATGAGGCAACATCTCACCAAAAAACGTGTAACCAAGACTGTCGGATTTAGGCAAGAGTGGGGCACAGGAACAGAAGTAGAGGATCTGAAACAGTTTACTTGCAGGAGTTTGTATTTCAGAGAATATTCTAGGAAAATTTGTCTTGCAGCATTGTGCTCAGAGGCAGACAAATTATCATGGACAAGGAAACTTGAAAGGGATCAATCTGAGTCAGATATTTAAAATACAATGTATGAAGATATATGTTGCTTGAGCAGGAGGGATCCCCTAGCTTTCCTTTTTCTATGTTCTGGACAATTCCTTAACCCTAGATACAAAGCTCTGGCAAACTGCTTCCTAGGGACACAATTTGTTTAAGGAACTACACGCACCCATTGTCTTCTTTACTTGTGATGATTAAATCAAGTTTTTGCTGATTCTTTTATTTATTTATTTATTTATTTATTTATTTATTTTGACAGGCAGAGTGGACAGTGAGAGAGACAGAGAGAAAGGTCTTCCTTTGCCGTTGGTTCACCCTCCAATGGCCGCCGCGGCCGGCGCGCTGCGGCGGGCGCACAGCGCTGATCCGATGGCAGGAGCCAGGTACTTATCCTGGTCTCCCATGGGGTGCAGGGCCAAGTTTTTTCTGATTCTAAACGGAATATACTGAAGATTGTCTCAGATTACACAGAGCACCCCTTTCCCTATTGAAATAGAAATAGGACTCTGCCTAGGTGAACATAACTACTAGGTAACTACTAAATCACCTGGTAAGGTGGCTGTGAATCAAATTGCTATCCTTTTCATGCTCATGGACATCTGCGGTAGGGGTGGGTGGGGTGGGTGGATGTTTAAGCCAGTTCCAGTTTCAGTAAACCACAACCTCCCTTCCTCACCCCTTTTATTTAAGCAGGTCTTCCAGTAAACAGAAGCACCTAGAAAACAACTGGGTAGTTGCAACGGGGAGACCATGGCCCAGGGACACGCCTCGAGGAATCCATCCAGTGGTATTCACTTTTCACTCTCTGGTCAGTGGGAATTTCAGCTGGCAGTACATTACCCATTCACTAGACAGTGCTTACAATATCACAAAAGTTTACTTTTATCTCCAAAAGTCCTAAGTGACGCCCAACGTGGGGCTCGAACCCACGACCCTGAGATTAAGAGTCTCATGCTCTACCGACTGAGCTAGCCGGGCACACAGTGCAGTATTGGATTTCAGGAGGTTCGGATCCGTGTAGTTCTTTGGAAAGTGTAGGAATATCAGAGCTCCTGCTGTGCGTCTAGCTTTGTCCTGAGTACCGAAGCCACAGGACCCAAAGCTTGCTCTTAATCAGAGAAGTGACTGCACGGGTTTTCAATGGGGAAGTAAAAGGCGAGGTGAAGCGGATGACCCGAATTGACGGTACAAGCAGTCACCGATATACTCCGTGGAGGTGGCACTCACGTTTTACTGTCCGTCTGAAACAGAAGGACTGATAAACATCACACCTTCCCTCCGCAGGACTGACTGATTTTCAAAGAGGCAGGAGCCCACGAAAAATGGGCAAGAAACGAGGCTGAGGCAGCCAAGAGCTGTTTCCGCCCGGTTTCGAACCGGGGACCTTTCGCGTGTGAGGCGAACGTGATAACCACTACACTACGGAAACGGCACTCCTGAGAGCTTGACTGGTATCTTTGCAAAGCTATATACAGCCCAGACTAGCCTTGAGGGAGGCCAAATGTCGGTAGGACCCAGCTGGTTTGAGCGCGCCCACCTCCCGTGTTGGGATTAGACCACAGCAGCACCCTTTGCTCGGAGAAGAGCCTAATATATTTCACCCAAAAGGTTTTGGTGCCTGAATCCCTCTACTACCTCCTCAGGAAGCATGGTGTCCACCTGGGGTTGTCCTACGCGGTGGGAAGCAACTGGGAGAGCAGGGTGAGTCCTACATGTGCAGCCCTGGCATAGTGCAGTGTCTAATATGGGGCGCTCACATAAATCACGGTCCTGTATAATTTATTTGGCAGAGATGCTCTAGATAACCCAGCAGCATCCTTGCCAATACACCCAAGAAATTCTCTTGTAAAATTAATTCCACAAACCTAATCTGAGTCCCTGCTCTTAGTCTGCAACTCCATGAAGATGAACCTTGAGGCATCAGGGACAGGAGCATGAGTGGTTCACAGCTCAGAAATATCTGGTGAATCCAAAGCCCTTAGGAAAATAAAATTCCCATAAGATTGTAACCGATGCAAATAGAGAGGATTCTGAATGTTCCCAACACAAATGCTAATAAAAGTTTGAGGTGATGGATATGCTAAATAATCTGATCGTGGTATACATGCATTGAAATGCCACACCATACTCCAAATATATGTACATAAATGTGTAAATGACTAGTAAACCTACATATATTATATTAGGCAATGCTTAAAAAATTATAACCAACTCCCGCCCCAAGCAACCTTTGACGTTGATTTTACCGGCCCCAGTATCTTTCTTAGTTTTCAATTTCTCTGTAAAGTTTAATTCGAAAGGAGCAGTACGATTGTCCCTACATTTAAATAATTAGCAAGCATCTCAATGCTAGCATCTATTCTGAGCGCTCTTACAAGAACTCACCGGCAGAACTCCCGATTGCAGAACTTGAAATTGATTTATCACCTCTATTGCTAGCAATCTCATATTAGATAGTTTTTTAGAAACTTCAAGCCCTGATGAAAGAAACTAGTACAGTTTATTCTTAGAACTCTACAGACTGGAGCCTACCTTTTGCCACTCCAAAGGAATCTTACAGGCCATTATTACTGATCAAAAGAGACAAACATTGTACGCCTGAGGGCACTATGCATCTCCAATTTTGAACTGTAACTCACTCCCTTTACTCCAAAGCGTCTGGAAATTAAGCTATAGCTGACTGGCTCCTCTACTTTTTTGCACCATCTCGATGGCAGTGATTGGTTTACTACAAAGCCGATCCAGTAGTTTTGGAGGTTCTGTAGCAATTCCTGTAACCATTTCTGGGAGTTATTTTACAGCAAGATGGACTTGGTTCGAAATTCAAATACAGAAAGACAGTTATGTACTCCTGACTCCCAATTTTCTTAGTGAAATACTAGCAGTATTCTTTCACAACGATGATCACGACGACGATGGTATCACTAAGTAAGGTTCTAATCTCTTCATACAGCTTTAACTCTCACAAAACTATTAGGCGGCTCAAACTACAAAGTCCTGCGCCTAGAAGGGCCGGAAGTAGTTCAGCGCGTTCGCTAGGGCCCGCCCCTGCACTTCCGGCGGCTGTGGGCATTCCCTGTGGCGGTCGTCCGTGTCTGGCCGGTAGGATGGCGCTTGGCCGATGCGGGCATAGCACCGAGAGCAGACGGCCGCCCAACGCTCCAGCCGTACCCCGAAGTTTCTCCCTAGTGGCGGGGGATGGGGGTGGGTGGTTCTGTTGCGTCGGCTTTCCTGGCTCTTCCGCATCACAGAGACGTGGGCCTCCTCCTTCCTAGCCCTCCCGCCTTGTTCCCTTGTGTCGGCTAGAGCGTCCCCTCGCCGTTTCCTGTCGCACAGGGGCCCCGTTGAGGGAAGAGAGGCGTAGCACTACAGCGGAGGGAACTCGTGAGCTTGGGTGGTGCACACGCACCGGAAGAGTTGGGAGGAGGCCGGAAACCAGGGGGCGGGGCCAGGAAGGAGGAGGGGCGGGGGTTTATGAGGAGGCCAGGGGAGCGTTAAGGCAAATTTGCACTCAGGTCTACCTGAGGGACTTGGCGGTGGCGCTCAGCTGTTTCACCCCACCTGTGCCCCCGCTGAGACACGGTTGTCGTCAAGGAGCGGGGAACTCTGGGGAGGTGTGGGTTTTCGAGCGGACAGTTCTCTGGCTGCGCTTGGGACGAGGTGTGGAGAGGCAGGGCTGGGGGTGGGGCGGGGCCGACAGGGCATCTGAAAGGGAAAGACCCCCCCACACCTGCCCCCCCCCACCGCACATCTACACTGGCTGGACACTAAGATGGCTGCCGTTGCCATGACACCCAACCCAGTGCAGACCCTTCAAGAGGAGGCGGTGTGCGCTATCTGCCTCGATTACTTCACCGACCCCGTGTCCATCGGCTGCGGGCACAACTTCTGCCGAGTGTGTGTAACTCAGTTGTGGGGCGGGGAGGATGAGGAAGACAGGGAAGAGTTAGACCGGGAGGAGGAGGAGGAAGAGGAGGAAGAAGAGGATGGAGAGGAGGAAGAAGTGGAGGCTGTGGGGGCTGGTGGGGGGTGGGACACCCCCATGCAGGACGAAGACTATGAGGGTGAAATGGAGGAAGAGGTTGAGGAGGAAGAGGAGGGTGTGTTTTGGTCCAGTGGCATGGGTGGGTCCAGCTGGGACAACATGGATTATGTGTGGGAGGAGGAAGATGAGGAGGAAGACCTGGACTACTACTTGGGGGACATGGAGGAGGACCTCAGGGGAGAGGATGAGGAGGATGAGGAGGAAGTTTTGGAGGAGGATGAGGAAGAGGAGCTAGACACCGTCACCCCACTGCCCCCGCCTCCAGCCCCTCGGCGGTGCTTCACTTGCCCCCAGTGTCGAAAGAGCTTTCCTCGGCGGAGCTTCCGCCCAAACTTGCAGCTGGCCAACATGGTTCAGGTGATTCGGCAGATGCATCCAACCCCTGTTCGAGGGAGCCGTGTAAACGAGCAGGGCATCTGTCCTAAACACCAAGAAGCACTGAAGCTCTTCTGCGAGGTAGATGAAGAGGCCATCTGTGTGGTGTGCCGTGAATCTAGGAGCCACAAACAGCACAGCGTGGTGCCATTGGAGGAGGTGGTGCAGGAGTACAAGGTGAGAGAAGTAGAGAAGATGGGAGTTTATTGGGGGTGGAGAGACAGGAAAAGGAACTGGGAAAAGAAAATGTATCGTTGCCTCCAGAACTTCATGAGCTGGTGAGCTGATTTTCCCTATCTAAGCACTTATTTGTAGCAAGATGTTAGAATGGGAGGGATCCTGTACATAGAAAAAGTAAACACATTGATAAAGACTAGGGAATGTTGACTTCAGAGTGAATAGGGCAAAATCAGTGATGCCAGATCACTAAGCTTCCTCTCCTGAAGGAGGAGGTCACAGGTCTCCAGGGGTTTATCATCATTCTCATTTTTTTCTGTGTTAGTTTTAAGTCTGTCTTTAACTGCATCCCTTAGAAATGTAAAGAACTGGGAGTCTCACAGGAAAGGCTCTGAAACAAAAGCATAGACATGACTGCTAGTGTCAGACCCAAATGTCCTGCACTTGCCTCCTAAGGGATTCTCTGCCACCTCATGATATGGCTTGAGTCTCCCTTTGTGGTCTTTAGTTGGATCTGTTTCTGGTGTACTGACCAGAAAAGAGACTTTTCAGACAGAAAAACAAGCTCAACACATGCTCACTGTCTATTTTTGATAAAGTCTCTGAGTGTCTTTGGACTTTATAATTTCTCCAGCATTCATAGTTAATGTTTACTGGGTGCTTACTATGTCTGCCAGGCACTGTACTATGTGCTTTTCATGGACTGTCCTTTAAGACAAAAAACCCTGTGGGCTGGATAGGTTTTACATTACCATTTTATAGATCAGTAAACAAAGTCAGAGACATTTAAGCAGGGCCACATAACTTTAGTAATTAATGCACTTGGTAATGGCTGTCCCTCTACCTGGCATACAGCATCATTATCATTTGAATGTCTCTTGATAATTTGGTTTTTGTGACATGTACCCTTTTTTTCTTAGAGTCTTTTCTTTCTAGTTTGGTTAATATTTTTCTTTCTGATTCTGACTTTTCTTTAGACAGAAATAAAGGAAATTTGTGAGACAGATCAAATAGTAATATTAAGCAAAGGCCTAGGTGGGTTTGAAGCAGGGGGACCACAAGGAGGGAGGAGAGGGTAACCTCTGAATAGTCTGCACAGAGCGTTTTTGTAATACGACTTTTTGCTTTATGTTTTCACACGTGATTCCTACAGTAACTTCATTTCAATTTTAGAGTAGCTCTGAGTGGTGCAACCAGGACAAACCTATATCACCCTGTCACTAGTCAAACCTAATTGTCGAAAGTCCTAGGGGAAGTTTTCAAAGGTACAATGGGCCATACCACTAGAGATTCTTAATAAGTAGGGAAGAGGGTATCTTTAGAAAGCCCAGCCTACTATGGAAATCACTTCATTAGTAACATTGTCTGCCTGTTGGTCCCTATATTTTTATGGACAGTTGTGAGCTCCTTTTGTCTTTGTCTTTTAATTTTAATTTACTTGTTTTATTTGGAACACTGATAGATGGGGGGAGGGCAGGGAGAGATTGATCTTCTATCTACTGTTTCACTCCCCAAGTGTGTGCAATAGCTGTGGTTGGACCATTTCAAAGCCAGGAGCCCAGAATGCAATTCTGTTCTCCCACATGGGTCTCAGGGACCCAAGTACTTGAGCCAGCCAGGGTATACATTAGCAAGAAGCTATTCTCAAACCCAGGCACTGTAATAAGGGGTATAGATGTCCCAAGCAGCCTCTTTCTTTTTTCTTTTTTTTTTTTTTAATTTATATCTTTGAAAGAGTTAAGGAGAGACTAATAGAAAGAGAGATGTCTTCTATCTGCTGGTTCACTCTCCAAGTGGCTCTAATGGTGAGGACTGGTGTGCATGTGGTGCCGGCATTGCAGGTGGCGGCTTAACCTGCTGTACCATGATGCTAGCCCCTGTCCTCTTTTATAGCCTCTTAGTTCCTAATGAACTGTAACACACAATGTGTAGTCAATTTGTTAACTGGGACCTAGGATAGACTATCCATGTTTGATCTAATCTTTTTTCTTCACCCTTCCCTGAAGGACTACCATAAAGAAGTTTTGAAACTGGATTTTTGGCCCGTGCCGTGGCTCAATAGGCTAATCCTCTGCCTTGCGTTGCCGGCACTCCGGGTTCTAGTCCCGGTTGGGGCGCCAGATTCTGTCCCGGTTGCCTCTCTTCCAGGCCAGCTCTCTGCTGTGGCCAGGGAGTGCAGTGGAAGATGGCCCAAGCATCCCATGGGAGACCAGGATAAGTACCTGGCTCCTGGCTACGGATCAGCGCGGAGCGCCTCCAGCCGCAGTGGCCATTGGAAGGTGAACCAACGGCAAAAAGGAAGACCTTTCTCTCTGTCTCTCTCTCTCACTGTCCACTCTGCCTGTCCAAAAAAAAAAAAAAACTGGATTTTAATTTATGTAAGCCACATCTGTTGAGTGCTTGCTTCCTTAAAATCTTTTATTAGGCCCCTAAGTAGATGAGGAGTTAAAAGAAATTGTAATCCCTTTCCTTCATCAGTTTACCAGGCTCTACAGTTTGGGAGGCCAGATATGCGCATGTAATCTAACATTAACTGATCAGCAGATGTAAATACATGAATTTCATTACATAGAACTAATTTGAGTGATTCCCTTTCTGACTTATAGGCTATTTTATAGGCAGATAGTTTGTTCTTTTTTAAAAAAAAGACTTATTTATTTGAAAGGCAGAGATACAGAGAGAAAAGGAGAGAGATATCTTCCATCTGCTGGTTTATTCCCCAAGTGGCCACAATGGCTGGAGCCCCTTTTCTGCTGAAATATTTCTTTTAAGTCAACCTCCTAAAAACAGAAATATCCCTGAAAATGTCTCTTAAATAGTACTCGATTTGGATTTGAGCTTATTATTTTTTTACAAGCAATTTCTAAATTAATGGAATAAAATTACTCTGGAGAAAAATAAAAGGTAATATCAAAAGGCAAATTTTATGTAGTTTATATTTTCAAGATTGATGTGATTTTATCATTACTATAGTTTTTTCTGCAACCACTGACCTTGTGCAACAGCTGCATTTTGTACTCTGGTTCAAGGGTTGTTATCAATATGTCGCTGGCAACTTAGGACTTAAGTAACAAATACCAGGTAACACTTAATGATCTTTTGCTGTATGCCAGATAGTGTACCAAGCATACTAACCATGAAGTAGATGCTGCTCTCAGTTGAAGGTGAGGAAATTGGAACTGAAGTTTACCTCAGGTTACCTAGTTGCAGTCCAGTGCTGGTTGGAGTACAGACTTCTCAGTTCTACCCTGAGTTAACCCTCAAGGAAAAGGAGTGAGAAATTAGAAATAACAGAACATATAAAAAGGAGCAAATGGGTAGACTTATTTCATCCAGAAATAAAATTCTGCTACAGATTATTACAACACAGAGCTTATATTCCTATTTGCTGTTAAAGTTATAAGTTTAGGAAAAGAGCATTTTTTTTTTTTTTAATTTAGCCAATAATTGAGTAGGAGAGACAGATGAACAGAAAGAAGTATAGAAAAAAATGGGGTCAGGGACCCATAGTGTCCTGGGGGAGCCACACTTTAAATTACTAGTACCCTAGGAAGTATTATAAAGATTTTATTTTATATTCCTTGGAATCACAGAAAAATTTGGGGTTACGGAAAATTGGGACCTTGGTTAGGAAGGTTTTAAAGGAAGAATGCCTTGTTCCAAGTGGAGAAAAGCAGTTCCAGGCCAGCAAAACAGCATGGAATTACATTCAGGAAAAGATAAGTAGTTTTGTGTTTAGTGTTGTGCTACAGTGGTTTAATCTACTTGGGACACTTGCATCTTATAAAACAGTGCCAGTCTGATTCCAGGGTCTTCTGCTTCCAATCTTGGCAGATGATGGCTCAAGTGTTTGGGGCCCCTTGCCACCCATGATGGAGTTCCAGTCTCCTGGCTTCAGCCTGGCTCAACTCTGTCTGATGTGGGCATTTGGGGAGTGAATCAGTAGGTGGAAGATATTCTGTCTCGCTCAGTCATTCTGCTTTTCAAGTAGATGAAAGTAAATAACTTTAATTAACAACAACAAAAAAAGAGTTTTATTTGGTTAAACCTAAGATTTATAGAAGGGGAGGGTGTAGGGAATTGGGTTAGAAATGTAGAATCACTATTACGAAAGATTTTTTTTTAGCCCCAGCACAAAATCAGGAAAGTATATATAGGAAAAAGTCATGGGATTATACCACATTCACCCCAACTGTGAGCATAGGAAGGATGCTGTAGTCATAAGGATCTCAACTTTGGAGCATACACACAGGACTTCTGTTCATGAATATGAGGAGATAGAGGCCTTTGTTGTCACCCAAGAGAGGTAAGAGGAACAAGAGAGTACTAAGCTCATTTGACACTGAAGGTGAGGGGATCAGGATTTGACATCTCCACTGGAGGGAGGATTGGAGGTGGTCTCTGAAGGGGCAAGTGCTTCTCCTAGTCCCTTCTTCATTAGAGGTTACCTCTAACCTCTAACCTTTGTTTTCCCATTCTTTCAGGCCAAATTGCAAGGGCACCTGGAACCACTGAGGAAGCACCTGGAAGTTGTGCAGAAGATGAAGGCCAAGGAGGAGAGGCGGGTGACAGAACTGAAGGTGAATGAATATCGACAGGCTGCATGATTTCATGGCCAGGCAAGACAGATAAGGCTGTCCACTCTTGCAGGTGGCAGCTCGATTCTCTGAAGAAGAGTCAGCCAAGGCATGGGAGAAGTGTAGACACATTTTCAGGGTACTGTGAGGAGGCCTTTGAAGATTAGGAGACATGTTCATTTCTATATTCCAAAATGGAATGAAAACTGAGGCTTGGGTTTGAGAGATGGGATGTCTGACCCAAGGCTGCAGAGCAAAACTTTCTACCTCGAGACCTAATCTAATTCTCTATTCCACACTGCCAAGCCTTCTATGTTGGATAGACACGGAGCAGAAAGGAACAAAGCAAAACCCATGCAGCAACCACCAGATAAGTCCAGGTCCCAGGGTAGATGCAGGTGGTAGCCACAACGGCCCTGAACATGAGGGAGATGTCGTCCTGGGAAACTTACTTCTGGGAGGGGGCCGGTGTGTTTAAGGGAGAAGAATTAGCATAGCAGAGACCAAATATCTCCTAGTACAGTGTTAATGAGCTCTTTTCATTATTGCTCACTCTTCCCCAAGGGGTCTTTTTAGATAATTTCCCCCTAATTCCTACCTCATACCTCCTGCCTGTTTTTGTACGGCCAGCAGGTCCTGCTGGTATGAGCTGACACTGTGAGCTTCAGAAACCATCCCAAGACACTCCTTTCTGTCCCTTTTCCTCTCTCCTTCCCAAAACCTTTCTTTCTGGCCAGTGCCTGGGCCTTGACCACTTCAGGGTCTATGCTCATCACTGCTCATTAGGAACTCTTGCTGGCAACTGGGAAGCACTGAATGATGAAATGTATAACTAGGAGTCAGAGCGATATTAACTCTGGCCAGCTGCCCAAATTGATATTTCAGGTTCTCCAGGGTACAGAAAAGATGTGCTAGAGATCTGAATGTCATTGGGGCAAAGAGTGAACCTTCCTATGTGCCTTACCCACTTTACCAGCCAGAATTCTCCCACTCTGGCCTGTTACTTTTTTTTTTTTTTAAAGTTTATTTATTTATTTGAAAGGCAGAGACAGAACAATCTTCTCTCTGCTAGTTCACTCCCCAAATGCCCCAACAGCTGGGGGTAGGCCAGGCTGAAGTCAGGAGCTGGAAACTCCATCTGGGTTTTCTACATGGGTGGCAAGGGTCCAACCAACTGGGCCACCATTTACTGCCTTCCTAGGTGCAGTAGCAAGAAACTGATTCAAAAGTGGAACAGTCAGAACTCAAAACTGGGAACTCAAACATAGGATGCAAGAATCCCATGTGACTTAACCTAATCCCTGGCCTTTTATCCAGAGAATGTCTTCAGCTGATGGTAACTAGGTGAAAAATATACCTACCTCTATAGTTTAAGCCTACTGCAGAGCTAAAATATGTAGGGGAAAAAAAAGTGTGGCTGCACAGACTTTGTTTTCTCTGCCATTATTCTCTAACAATACAGTATCTGTTTACATAAAATCTGCATTGTATTGGTAATTGGAAATAATCTACAGATGATTTAAAATATGTAGGAAAATATGTGTGGGTTATATGCAAGTACTAATATAAGTGAAATTTTATTTTCCAAGGAGAGTCCTCAAATCAGTTCCCTGTAGTAAGATTCAAAATGGAGCCCCATGGGGCTTCAGATATTCCCACCCAAGTGCCTTCTCTGTGGTCAGGACTCTGCCAAGGTCTGAGGAAGCAATGGCAAAGACAAACCCAGTCCCTCCCTCTAGGGGCTTAGGGTATATTGGGGAAAAGAATATAAAAAGATACTTCATTGTAAACATAGCATTTCAAATATTGTATATACCACGAAGAAGTTATGGTATTTATGGAAGTAGTCTTGATTGAGATCTGAATAATAGAAAGCTTCTCTCAAAATATGTAAGCTTAGACTTCAAGGATGAGTCATATTAGGTACACAGTGTAGAGATAAGTATTCCAAGCAGAGGTTGGTGAGTATAGAATGAGGATGCCAAAAGTGTGGGGGTGGTACATGGTAAGGCTAAGGGGTGGAGAGGGAGACAGGGGCCTCTTTTTACTACCATATCTTTTTATTTTTGAATTTGAATGGCAGAGAGACAGAATGATCTTCTGTCTGCTTGTTCATGCCCCAAATACCTGCATGATCAGAGTTAAGGCAATGCAGAAGCTGGGAGACCAGAACTCAGTCTGGTTCTTTCCTGTAGATGGCAGGGACCCAAATACCTGAGCCATCTTCCCAGGGCACAAGTTAGTATAAAGCTGGATCTAAAGTGGACTCAAACCAGGCACTCTGATATGGGATGCGATTATCCCAAATGGCGACTTAACTGCTGTGCTGGTCACCCATCCCATAACTCAACGTTTCTCTTTATGTTGAATTGATACCCACCCCTCCCTTTGCACTGTTCCAGAGCCAGATGAAGTTAGAGCTTGCAGCTGTGGCTTCAGAGTTTGGGCGGTTGACACGGTTTCTGGCTGAAGAGCAGGCAGGGCTGGAGCGGCGCCTCCGAGAGATGCATGAAGCCCAGTTGGGGCGTGCGGGAGCTGCAGCCAGCCGCCTCTCAGAGCAGGCCACCCAGCTGAGCCGTTTGCTGGCTGAGGCTCAGGAACGGAGTCAGCAGGGTGGTCTACGGCTGCTTCAGGTGAGCAGCATTTCCCTTCTCTACTCCCAGTTTCCCAAGCACCCTATTTGCCCTGTCAGATAGTGCTTACCAAATATTGTCCAGAGCTGCCTGTTTTCTCACTGGGAGTATACCACAGTGTTTCAACCTGAAGACCAAAACAGTCTTGAGACTGGAGGCAGAACTAATGTTGAATGAGGTATCTGTGACTATTACACGATTATAGCCATTGAAAAAAAAGTAAAATTTGTTAGGAGGAATGTAATGAGAGCTCAGGAATGAACTTTTGACAGTGACATCCTGAAAAAGGTGACCAAGACATATTATAAATTCTGTTTATTAGTAGGCTTATAGCAGGATGGGTGAGGTTTGGGTATGGTGAGGAATGGTGGTGGCTGAGTTGAAACATGTTTATTTAGGGCTTTAAGGGTGCTGCTTCTCCGTTGTTCAAGTTAGGTTGTTTCTAGCTGAAGACTGGGAAAAAGGAGCGATCTCTGTGCAGCTGACATTCTCTTTGTCTTTTTTCTCCCTCTCCCTTTTTTTGTTTCTTTTATTCCCAGGACATCAAGGAGACTTTCAGTAGGTGTGTTCCCACCCGGTACCCTTTGTGACCCAGTACCATCCAGTCCCCATCATTGCCTCTTTGGGGTGGCTCTCTCCTTCCTTCCCAATGACCTGAGTTTCTACCGCCTGGCCCACTGTCTCCTTTCCCTCACTTCTGCTCTTCCCTCTTGGAATATCATGGTCCCACCCCCTGCCCGGTCCCCTTCCTCCAGGTGTGAAGAGGTACAGCTGCAACCACCAGAGATCTGGTCCCCTGATCTGTGCCAACCCCATAGCCATGATTTCCTGACAGATGCCATTGTGAGGAAAATGAGCCGAATGTTCTGTCAGGCTGCAAGAGGTAAGAATGTCACTTTGCCTTTCATTTCTGGGTTCTGAGGGATATTGGGCTGCAGGGGAAGTATGGGGGTCTGAGATGGAGGATGCAAGTAGGTCCTGTGAGCTTTTAAGCCAATAGTAGTTTCTGTTCTAGCCCAGGTATGTTTTGAGGTCCGATAGGGTGGTGAGAGCTAGGCAGAAGGGAACACCTGTCAGGTATCCTGGGGACAAGAGTAAGGAAAGAAGTGGACCCAGGGAACCGGAGCCTAGCCTCTAGGGAACTGAAGTTCCCTGAGTTTAGGGAACTGAAAAGAAGAGGTGGGGGCAGTAGGGGAGCAGCAGGGAAGGCTGAGCCTATGGAGTTGGCTACTGTTGGGGAACAGTTGTTCTAGCTTGAATATATTTGTCCTCTCCCCTCCCAAGTGGACCTGACACTGGACCCTGACACAGCTCATCCGGCCTTGATGTTGTCCCCTGATCGCCGTGGTGTCCGCCTGGCAGAAAGGCGGCAGGAGGTTGTTGACCATCCCAAGCGCTTCTCAGCTGACTGCTGTGTACTGGGGGCCCAGGGCTTCCGCTCTGGCCGGCACTACTGGGAGGTAGAGGTGGGCGGTCGGAGGGGTTGGGCAGTGGGTGCTGCCCGTGAATCAACCCATCATAAGGAAAAGGTGGGCTCTGGGGGGTCCTCTGTGAGCACTGGGGATGCCAGCTCCTCACGTCATCATCATCGCCGCCGACGGCTTCACCTGCCCCAGCAGCCCCTGCTTCAGCGGGAAGTGTGGTGTGTGGGCACCAATGGCAAACGTTACCAGGCACAAAGCTCAACAGAGCAGACACTGCTGAGCCCAAGTGAGAAACCACGGCGCTTTGGCGTGTACCTGGACTATGAGGCTGGGCGTCTGGGCTTCTACAATGCGGAGACTTTAGCCCATGTGCACACCTTCTCAGCTGCCTTCCTAGGCGAGCGTGTCTTCCCTTTCTTCCGGGTGCTTTCCAAGGGCACCCGTATCAAGCTCTGCCCTTGATCAGCCTGCCACCCGCAGGGGCCCCTCTGGTTAGCACTGGGGAGGCGGGTGGTGGTGGAGGGTGGCCCATAAGTTTGGAGGCTCAAAGGCTCCTCCCACTATGTTACTGCATTTCTTCTGGCTCCCCCTTGACTCCAGACCCCTGCTTCTTCTAGGAGCCTTAAAGGAACCCTCCTGGCCTCCAATTCAGCCTTTTCACCTACTGTGTCTGTCCAACAGGTCTGCATGGGTTCCTCATAATGAGATCAGCTGTTTGGTCTTTCCTCTCTGTGTTGTTCAGTCCAGCTCTGGGGTCTGAGTTCAAGTAGGGGATGAGAGATCTTAATTTCATTCCTAAAAATTCCTTTCCCCCAACCCCCTCTTCAACCTCATGTTAGTCCTGAGGCTGGAGGGCTTGGGCAAGACTTGCAGCATCCCCATTGAACTCCCATTTTCTGGTGCAAAGTTTAGCTAAAGGATTTGGAAGCTGTTTTGGGGAGGCAGGCTGGGCAAAAGGGTAGAGCTGGGTATAGAAATACCCACTCTCCTGGGGAAGTTGGAGGGATTCTATTTTCCTTCCATCCCCATTTTCTACCTCCACAAACCAACCAGAACTTAGCTTTGGCGACAGATCTGGAATGGTTGATACAATTGAAACTACATACCATTTTATAACCCAGTAAGTTATTTTCTCCCTCTTCCTTTTTTAGCACTCGAATCTAGGACCATCCTGCCCTTCCAGGTCTACTTACTGCCAGACTTTCCCCTTTGTTCACTGGAATTGCATCTGTTAGTTTCCAACTTCTCTCTGCCTTTTAGTTCCCTTTTTGGCAAGCCCTAACATGGAGCCAGGGATGGGGACAAGGGGTTCAAATCCCTGGGAGGAGAGCCTTGGGTATAATCTATTTTTCTAATAACACCTTGCCTTCTGTCACTTATCAGCTTTTGTCCTCTGCTTGGAAGGCTGAGGTCAATTCATGTTCTTGGGGAAAGGGAAGGTTGTTTGTGTTGCAGAAATAAAATGTTTATTTGCTTCTTTTGTGGAGTCTTATTCCTTCAAATGAGCAGACACTCAGAAGTGGTTTTCTTCCACCTGCTAAGTCAAATAATCTTTACAGAAAAAGTAATGCCAGCACCCCTTATTAAAATGCTGGTTCATGTGCCACTCCAGTTCTTTTTTTCTTAAGAATTATTTCATTTATTTAAAGAGTTACAGAGAAAGGTAGAGACAGAGAGGTCTTCCATCCACTGGTTCACTCCCCAGATGGCTGCAGCAGCTGGAGCTGCGCAGATCCAAAACCAGGAGCCATAAACTTCTTCCTGTCTCCCACGTGGGTGCAGGGGCCCAAAGACTTGGGCCATCTTCCATTACTATCTCAGGCCATAGCAGAGAGCTGGATTGGAAGAGCAGCAGCCAGGACTAGAACTGGTGTCCATGAGATGCCAGTGCTTCAGGCAAGGGCATTAACCCGCTGTGCCACAGCGCCGGCCCCACCACTCTGCCTGGCGGTTCACCTGAGAAAGCAACTGATGATGGCTTAAGTACTGATTTTGCCACCCACACCAAATAGGAGGTATCCCTGTCTACCTTTCAAAGAAATCTTGAAGAGTCCAGATTGGAGTCACCAGCTTGTGTCCTGTATGCTCCATTTCCGATCCAGCACATCACTAATGTGCCTGAGAAAGCAGCAGCAGACGACCAAATTCCTTGAGGCCCTGCACCCACGTGGGAAACCTGGATAAAGCCCCTGGGACCTGGTTACTGGAGAGTGAACTAGTGGAATGCAAGACCTTGTTCTCTAACTCTGCCTTTCAAATTTTTTAAAAACCTTTTGGAGAAATGACAAACCAATCTAACATGGAACATTTCTGTTTCTCAGAAAAACACAATTGCTACATAAGTCAAAGTCAATTTATTGTCATAGTCATGCCAAAAATGCTTAGCGGGTGCCGATGGTCACCTGCCACACTCGCACCAGGTTGTCTGTGTAGCCAGCAAACAGGGTCTGCAAGGGAGAAATGACAGGATGAGTTGTGAACTTCGTCCCACTGCAACAAAGAGGGCTTTTCTTTAAAGGACCTTAATTCTAATGACCAGACTGTAGCTGGTGGCTGTTATTCTTAGAGGAAGAAACAGCTGTTGATAAGAATACAATCATCTTAAAACTGATCAAATTAGTATCAGTGCATAAAAATGAAGGCTAATCACTACCTCCACATCACAGTTGAAAGGAACATGCATTCCACATTTCTTTCTTGATCATCCAAGCCATTTTAAAAAAATCACTTTCCTTTATGTCAAAAATAGCAGTATAGAGAAGAAATGTTGGAAGGTGAGTTAAGTGAGAAGTCAGACTTACCTGGCCATCAGCAGACCAGGCCAAAGATGTACACTGGGGTGGCTCTGCCTTGCTGCTGGTACTAATAACTTCTTGCTTCAGTTCATCTACAATGATCTTGCCTTCTAAGTCCTGAGAAATAGGTCAAAACCAGGGTGAGGATACTGTTAATACATTTATACCAGTGATACTTTTTAAGAAACTCAGTAACAGAGGTCCCCTCTCAAAAGCCCCTTTTTATAAATAGAGTCTCAACAGGATGATTTTGCCCAAGGGGACATGTGGCATTGCCTACAAGCATTTTCAGTTGCAACTACTAGGTATGGAAGAGGTTACATGGCCTGTTACCAACATCTTGTGGATAGATGTCAGGGATGCTAACACTAAACAGACCCACTACACAATTACACAGACCAAAAAGCCATTATGCAGAGGCTGCGTATTCTGCCATACATAATCACCCCTTTCAGTAAGCAAATATTCCCCTCCATTAATAATCCCAATCCAGGGAACTTTTCTAGGTCTCCACCAACAGCTTGATGGTTAGCATTTGTTTAGTATGTGGGACTCCCAGCATCAAACCCATATGGCATGTTAAGTCACATTGCCAGGATTCGATCTCATGCTTACCCAGATCTTGATGCTAGGGCCTGTGGCAGCACAGAGCCAGTAGCGGTTGGGGCTAAAGCACAGAGCATTGATGATGTCTCCTCCATCCAAAGTATAAAGGTGTTTGCCTTCATTGAGATCCCATAGCATGGCCTGCCCGTCCTGCAGATAGGGAAGGTGAGTCAGCAGCACAATGTAACCTCTCCCAGATGTCAATCCCACCCACCTCAGGATTTTGTCATCAATGTGCTTTTAAAGATTTTAGTCATCTGAAAGGCAGAATGATGGAGAGGAGAATAGATAGATCTTCTATTTGCTGGTTCACTCCCCAAATACTACTAACAATTGTAGCTAGGTCAGGCCAAAGGCCAGGAACATGACAGGGCTCCCACATGGATGGCAGGGATGTAACTACTTGAACCATTATCTGCTGCCTCCCAGGATGTGTCTCAGAAGGTAGCTGAGACTTGAACTAGGTACTCCAATATGAGATGTGGGCATCTCAAAGCAGCAGCTTAATGGGCCGTGCCACAAAACTCTCTTGCCCATCAGATCCTTCAGTACCCTGGCTTTCTTGAAAGCTACTGACTCTACCAATATTTATATCTACAGGCTTTTCCTTTAACAGAGGACATCAATAGCCCCATAAACTTTCTGATGGGTTATCAAAAAAATCACTATGATCATTTCCAAACAGGATCCATCAATTGCTTCAAGAAACTTTACAGAGAAAACATTTTTTTTTTTCCTTTGAACAGTATGTCTCACCCATGTAATTTTCAGTAAGTGACCTTTGGAAACATACTCTTGAATAACCTGGCTAATACTTAGTTTATAGTTTATGTCGAAGACCCAAGGTATTCTTTTTTTTTTTTTTTTTTTTGACAGGCAGAGTGGACAGTGAGAGAGAGAGAAACAGACAGAAAGGTCTTCCTTTTGCCGTTGGTTCACCCTCCAATGGCCAGTGCATGGCGCTGATCTGAAGCCAGGAGCCAGGTGCTTCTCCTGGTCTCCCATGGGGTGCAGGGCCCAAGCACTTGGGCCATCCTCCACTGCACTCCCGGGCCAGAGCAGAGAGCTGGCCTGGAAGAGGCAACTGGGACAGAATCCCGAGCCCCGACCGGGGCCACAAGGCGGAGGATTAGCTTACTGAGCCACGGCGCCGGCCCCAAGGTATTCTTTCTATGAGACTGTCCCCCTGGTTGAGACTCCTGGCCCCCAAATACCTTGCCTCCAGAAGCACAAAGGGATCCATCTGGAGACACTGTCACAGTGTTCAGATAGCCAGTGTGGCCAATATGGTTAGTCTTCAGCTTGCAGTTAGCCAGATTCCATACCTGTGTAAATGGGTGGGGTTACAGGTGAACAATTTAGCTCGTATCAGCCAGGACTGAGAAGAGTCAAGCCCAGCAAAAGGCTTGGCACCTTGTTTAAAAGCTTTTAAGGGATATCAATTAGCTATTTAAGACCAACTGTCAAAAACCAATGGTCTGTACTGAGTAAATCCAACAAGAGGAAAAGTCAATTGAAGGAATCCACAATGCCTAAGGGGTTCTGGCTTGTACAAGCCCTCTATGCCAGCTCAAAACTCACCTTGACTAGCTTGTCCCAGCCACAGGAGACAATGATAGGATTGCTGCTGTTGGGCGAGAAGCGGACACAAGATACCCACTCTGAATGGCTCTCATCCTGCAGAGAATGGAAAGGAAGTAAGAGAAAACATTTCTATCTTAAACTATAGAACTCCATCCCTGATCTCGGTGGAATGGATATTGGCAGTACTGTGTTCACATCTCCTAACTGAACCATGAAGAACAGAATCTCTTTAGTCAACACATAAGGCAAAGGTTAAAAGAAAGGGTGCATGGGAACCTTGAACATGTGTTTGCTGCCTTCACTTTACCTGGACAGTGTATTTGCATACACCCAGAGTATTCCATAACTTGATGGTTTTATCTCGAGATCCAGAGACAATCTGACGGTTATCAGAGGAGAAGGCAACACTCAGTACATCCTTGGTATGGCCTACAAATCGTCTTGTGGTGGTGCCCCTGAGAAAGACAGCTCTGTCACTCTAGACAAACTTTACCAACATTTTTCTGGCATTCGCCCCATCCCGGTGGACTGCATCACTAACAAGTCTTTTCCGAGTTTATGTCAGAGAATCCCTTCAGAATTGCAGGACATGTCCTCACTCCCACATGGGGATTGGCTGACAATGTCATCTGTCATCACCAGGATCCTCCATTATACTTGCCAACTGCTTATCTAGAACAGAAATTCAAGATAAAACTTGTTCCAACCGCTGTCTACTCCAAATTGCTACACCTATAAAAACATTCAACCAGGCTGGCGCCACGGGTTCTAGTCGCGGTTGGGGCGCTGCATTCTGTCCTGGTTGCTCCTCTTCCAGTCCAGCTCTCTGCTGTGGCCCGGGAAGGCAGTGGAGGATGGCCCAGGTCCTTGGGCCCTGCACCCCCATGGGAGACCAGAAGGAAGCACCTGGCTCCTGGCTTCCAATTGGCACAGTGCACCAGCTGCAGTGGCCACTTGGGGGGTGACCAATGGAAAAAGGAACACCTTTCTCAAAAATTCAACCAGACTACTTCTCAGCAACCATAATTAAATCAAAGGGCCCCCTGAGGGGCCAGTGCTGTGACACACTGCCAGCATCCCATGTGGGCACTGGTTCTAGTCCCAGGGTATCCTCTTGCAATCCAGCTCTTTGCTGTGGCCAGGGAAAGCCACAGAAGATGGTCCAAGTGCTTGGACCCCTGCACCCACATGGGAGACCAGGAAGAAGCTCCTGGCTTTGGACAGGCGCAGCTCTGACCACTGCAGCCATTTGGGGGCTGAACCAATGGAAGAAAGACCTTTCTTTGTCCCTCCCTCTCACTGTCTCTAACTCTCTCAAATAAATAAATCTTAGAAAAAAAAAAATTAAGAGGGGGCCCGAATAACTATCTTCTGTAGGTAGTTTTTACTTTATACTTCAACTTTCTCCTGGAAGATAACCTCCCAATTGCCATCTACCTCATTTCTTCCCAGCTTTTCCCCAAGATCCCACAGCTAGGTGAGCAGCTACTTGCGTTGTGAGATCCCAGAGGCGAAGGGTTCCGTCCCAGGACCCTGAGAGGGCAAACTGGCCATCTGAAGATATGACCACATCACTAACGAAGTGGGAGTGACCCCGAAGAGCTCGCTGCGGGATGCCATAGTTGGTCTCATCCCTAGTCAGCTTCCACATGATGATGGTCTTGTCTAAAGAAAGACAAAAGGGAAACTGGTGAGGAACTTTGCAGCCCACTTGCTGACCCTATTGAAAATTTAAGATGTTACAAAATCATATGTAGGTTAACACTTAAAAAGACACTTCGAGAGGAAACAAACTGTAGGTTATTTGCCAGGGCCCAGTGGCCAACAGTTCCAAAAAACAGGCAGGTGGGCCTAAACTGTAGCACGAAAATCTAACCCAGGTGTCAGAGAATACGGTTACCCCTTCTTGAGATTCAAACTAATTCAACATATATTTTGTATCTTGCCAGAATGCTTGAGAAAGCTGTGGAAAAATTAACTAAGTCATTTTAGCGCCCCCCTCTTAAAATTTCTCCTCCTACAAACCGATACAAGTACCATTGTATCTGAGGGCTCCTGACCATTTCTAATTATTATTCCTAACTTTCGACGATTTTTAAGCTGTTAAGAACACGCCTCCAAACTCGATAAGGTCTACATGGAGAGAAAATGGGGTGGATATTCGCAGAAAGAAAATGTAGATCGGAAATCTGAGCCACAAGGTTCCCTGCAGTCCACCCACTACCCAGCGAACTAAGAGCCGGGCGGCAGCTCAGAAACAGCCTCTGGATTTCTGCATGGATACTCAGATGGCATGTTGGGCTCATCACCGCCCCGCCCGGCCTTGTAGGCTCCTGGGCACATTCAGCTTTAGCTGCCAGCCAACCTCCAACAAATCTGGCAGCCACGAGCTGACAACACCTCCAGGTCTTATCTGCAACGTGGGCCCCCCGGGATGAGACAGAGACTCGGGTCCGCACTCCCCAACACGCAGAGGGATCTATGATCCGTCATATAACACGTTCCCAGTCTAACCCCGCGACACACACAACCGGGTACTAACCTCGAGAGGCGGACAGTATCATGTCCGGGAACTGCGGGGTGGTAGCGATTTGGGTAACCCAGCCATTGTGGCCCTTGAGGGTGCCACGAAGGGTCATCTGCTCAGTCATGGCGGCAGCGGGTGCGAGTGTCGCCGCAGCGACGAGGATGGCACCGGATAGCACAGAGAGCCCAGCAGCGCTGCCACTCCCGCCGCGGCCCTGCCGAGGAAAAGAGAGAACAGCCCCTTGCCGGAAGCGGAAATATCCTCACATTCGCGCAAGATGGCGTGGCCCATAATTCACCTCTGTTCAAGAGGGCGGCGCTCATGATTCCTCTCTGCTCAAGATGGCGGCGCCACGTAGCGCGACCGGCGAGATGAACTTGCTTCTGTGGCCCCCTCTGCCACGTACCACAATATAGCTGCTCCGTACAAATACTTTCTGAAACAGAGACTAGGAGATGTTTAAAAAGGCTCTGCAGATAATCATTAGAGCGTGAAATGACACAAGAGTTAACTGTACGGCACGTCCCACACAAGGCTCGCCTAAGGGTATCTCCGCCTACTGATGGCATGGAGCAAGCACCACCCTTTCCGTCTGGTGACTTGGCAACGCGGAAGGAGTTTAAGTTCTTTTTTTGTTTTGTTTTGTTTCATCAAAATTTGTGTTCTCATATTTCCGGAGCTGTAAGTTCCATATCAAGAGACCAGGATGACTGGGAGCTACTACTGTAGGATGAGCCCCTTGAATTATGATTTTAATGTGGAAAAAAAAGAAAAAAACAACTGCTCAAATGAACTACCAGAACTAACAAATTTCCAAGCGCCAAGGGTTTTCATGCGGGAAGTTTATGCTGTCTCTGATGGTGTTGGTTAAGGCCCTCCGTGTTGGAAAGTTCTTGCAGGATTAATGTAGGAGAAAGAACACTGCCACCTTGCTCCCAAAGAAAACACTAGAGCTCACGCCGAAAGGCCTCGAGAAGAAACTCTAGGTTCTACTGTCTGGGGACTGTGGTTGGAAGCTCTCCTGTGGGCCTGGTCATTCCACAGAAAAACCCAGGGTCCAGGAGTCCAGGTGTCCCCTGAAGGAAATGACCCCTGATAGGGAAGGAGTGGACCAATACTAAATACCTAACTGTTTGCCAGTTCTCTGATCAACCACAGATAAATAAGTATTGCTTAGCAGTCTCACAAATCCCTGACTGTAAAACAGTCTATCTATATATAGATATTTTTGAAAGATTTATTTATTTAGGGGCCAGCTGGATCTGTGGCATTACCAGGTAAAGCTGCTGGCTGTAGTGCTAGCATCCCATATGGGCATTGGTTAGAGTTCCAGCTGTTGCAATGCCAATCCAGCTCTCTGCTGTGGCCTGGGAAAGCAGTGGAAGATGGCTAATCCAAAGTCGGGAGCCAGGAACTTCTTCCAGGTCTCCCATATGGGTGCAGGGGCCCAAGGACTTGGCCCATCTTCCACTGTTTTCCCAGGTCACAGCAGAGGACTGGATCAGAAGTGGAGCAGCTAGAACTAGAACCAGTGCTTATATGGGATGCTGGCCCTGCAGGTGACAGCTTTATTACCTATGTCACAGTGCCATGAAATGAGACTAGAAATAATATTAATACCTACATTACATAGTGGAGTAGAGTATAAAGGGGCAAATGGGTAAACTGTTTGGAACAATAACTGACAGGGTAAATGCTAGAGTATAGTGAGCATGTGTTGGATACCAGTTGCTGGTTTAAGTTTTGGGGAAATAGCTGTCAGCAAAACTCACAGGGACTGTTTTTACTTTTGCAGTTTACAACCTATGGCAGGGGATAGGTAGGTTAAGAGGAAAGATCAGAATAAAGACACTGAGATATGGGAGAGAGTGCTATAGGTATATGGAAAAATAATATATTCCAGTTGGAGGGAAGTTATATGGGAGAATATTTCAGTAGGGGAGAAGTGTTCAAAGGTCCTGGGGCAGGGTGGTGGTGGGTCTGTGGCAAAGCAGGTTAAAGACCTGACCTGTAGCACCAGCATCCCATATGGGCACCAGTTCAAGTCCTGGGTGCTCCACTTTTTTTTTTTTTTTAGATTTGTTTATTTATTTGAAAGTCAGAGTTACGCAGAGAGAGAGAGAGAAGTCTTCCATCTGCTGGTTCACTCCCCAATTGGCTGCAATGGCATGCCAATCTGAAACCAGGAGCTTCTTTCAAGGTCCCCCACGTGGGTGCAGGAGCCCAAGGAGTTGGGCCATCTCCCACTACTTTCCCAGGCCATAGCAGAGAGCTGGATCAGAAGTGGAGCAACTGGAACTTGAATTGGCACCCATATGGGTTGCTGGCACTGCAGGTGGTGGCTTTACTTGCTATGCCATAGCGCCAGCCATGGCTGCTCCACTTCTGATCCAGCTCCGTGTTATTGGCCTGGGAAACAGTGGAAGATAGCCCATTTGCTTGGGCCCCTGCACACATGAGGAAGACCCAGAAGAAGCTCCTGGCTCCTAGCTTGAATCAGCTTAGCTCCAGCCATTGCAGCCATTTGGAGAATGAACCAGCAGATGGAAGACCTCTCTCTAACTCTTTCAAATAAATTTTTTTTTTTTTAATAAAAGTCCTGGGGCTGGTCCTGTGGCATAGTGTGTAAGGCCGCCGCCTGCAGTGCTGGAATCCCATATGGGCTCCAGTTCAAGTCCTGGCTGCTCCACTTCTGATCCAGCTCTGCTATGGCCTAGGAAAAGCAGTAGAGGATGGCTGCACCCACTTGGGAGACCTGGAAGAAGCTCTAGGCTCCTGGCTTTGGATAGGCCAAGCTCCAGCTGTTGTGGCCATCTTGGGGGAGTCAATCAGTGAATGGAAGACCTCTCTCTCTCTCTCTCTTTCTCTGCCTCTACAACTCCACCTTTTAAATAAATAGATAAATAAATCTTTACCAAAAAAAAAAAAAAAAGTTCAAGGATCCTTAGTTGGGGTATTGGAGGATAGTAGACATACACTCTCACAGGTTTGGCAAAAGAACTTGACATTGCTACCTGGAAGTCTTGTTGGAAGGTAGACAGGCAATGGGAAGTGGCTGCCCAGGTGTGTGGAAAAAGCCAGGATCTCCACCTAGAGACTATTTGTTATCTTGGTCCCTTGCAGACTTTGCTACTTTCCTCTGTAGTCTCTATTGGATTCTGCAAGATGCTGTCCTCTTAAGGCCCTAGACTTGTACATCATCTTGGCACCCCCAATTGGCAGTCCTTTTGTTTTTCCAATACTGAACTACACTGCAATCCGTGTGTTTTGTAACTTTTTGTGCTTTATATTTCCAGTGGTGGTCATGGAAGATCCCTGCCATCATCTACCCTCATGATTAGTTTCCTGCCAATGACTAGGGTCATACCAGAGCTTTCCTGAGCACTTGGCACAAATAGAGAGGTGAATGGCTACACTTGCAACACAGTGTAGACTGGGAGGGATTTCCTGGCTGAAGGTCTATAAACTGAAAGGATTTCTAATCTCCCTTCAAGAACATACAGTTCATTCATGCTTGGTTCACATCAGCTCTCAGATAATATAATTCTTTTTTTCTCCCTTTGAAGAAAACTAATCTATTCTGTTTCTTGAACTTTGCCTAGGGAGCCTTTTGGAAGCAGCATTCCTGAGGTGGGGTTGGGAGTTCAGGTTTAAAACAAGACCTTTTGGGTCAATCACACACACTCAAGGAAGAGGCCACTGCCAGCTCCCTTGACAGATATAGGAGGTTCCTAGGACCAGCACTGCTCTCTTCCCTGCTTGTGCCCAGTTCTCAGGGTCTGCTTCTCTTTTGCCCAAGTGTCATCATGTTTTCCCTCCTTGATAGATGGAAAAGAGACTTCAGAAGGTACCTTTCACCAGCTTCTCCCCAAAGTTATTCTTCAATCTATAGAACATGATTCTGGCCATGCCTTCCTCCTATGGGGCTGGGGGGGGGGGAGGGCATGCTGGTTTTATCCTGGAGTCTATCTGGACCCAGATGGAGTTGCCACTGGAAGTAGAGAGATGAGTAGACTGTATGGGGGCTCTCTGGACTATCAAGTCCTGCAATATTTAGGCTTTTCCTCTGTAGTTTTCTTCTAGTCATTCCTGCCTTCACCAGAGATGCTGGCAGGCCCCAGTGGTCACTGAAGGACAACTCTGAACCAAGGGAAGCATCATCCTTATCCAGAAACCATTTCAGGTATTGTTTATAGCAGCAACAGGATGGGAGGAGCAGTGCCTTTCACGTTTAGCAACCAGCTGGAATTGAGAGGTATAGATACCTGGCTCAGGCCAGGGACCCCATCTCTGCAATGGAGATGTGTTAGTTGACCCTCCATCACCAAAGGGAGCCTGACCCATTCCATTTTGTTCCTCTTGCAAGAAGTCCACCTGTGCCTGTGAGGTAAGGCTTTCTTGCCTCTTCCTTCTCACTCCAGCTTCAAGGAAGTGGGGATGCCTACTGGAGGCCCTCTGGCCTTTGTAGGCAAGGCTCATTGGTGGTCCACACCCTGTTGACAGAGCCCTTTCTGACTGTAACTCATGTTAATTCACTCTCTCCACTTTCCTTCCAAGTCCCTAAACTGCTCCTTTTCTCCCATGTCTGACTATGGACACCACTTCCTTTCCACACAAGATAATAATCCTAAGGAGAAATTGGAGAGGCTCTTTTAATAAAGGCTGTGTCACCATTTCTTTTCTGGAAGGGGTCCCAAGTACCTTCATGATTGGAAAGAGCTCCTCAGGCTTACCTGACAGAGATACATAACATCTTCTCTAGGAGGAGTGGCCTCCATCCTGTCCTGCCAGCGTTCAGATCTGTGGGGGGTTTGAGGGGTTGTCCAGCTTTTCCTCAAATGCAGAGATGAAGGCTGTTGTGAGTGCCTGTGAAGGACTGAAGGACAAGTGTGTGGCCAGGACCAGAGGTTTATTGAATGCCCGCTAAAGTTCTGGGCTTTTCAATATACTTTAAGATAATAACCAAAATTTTTACTATCACTCTGTGGAATCAGTGTGACTGGCTCTGGCAGACTGCACTATATTTTGTGGCCACACTAATCTTCCCTTCCTCTTCCAACACCTCAATTCTATCCACATAGGACCTTTACATACATTGTTCTTTTGCCTGGGAGGCTCCTCCTCCCATATCCAACTCCCCTTCTTGTAGTTAAATCTAAACTTCTTTGAGCATGTCAGCTCAGGTTGCCTCCTCAGGGAAGCCAGCTGTGACCCTCAGGTCTAGGGCAAGTTACTGTTTGAGCTCTCATAGCAGTGTAGTGGTCCTTACCTCAATATGTAGTTGAATCCCCTCAGGGCTCTTTTTTACAGCTGAATGGTAAAAGTACTTAAAGAAGGTTGTTTCAGGCAGAGATATCAGCTTGACTACAGAGGGATGGCTTTGAGAGGTAAGGTGAGAAAAATTAAAATCCAAGGTAGTCTGGAAGACATTTACATATAAGAAATTTGGTTATTATTTTTAAACCCAGAGCAGTCTCTATAGGATTCTGACCTCATCTCTCTCCTACCAAGATTTTATTTTACCAGAAGGCATTTTTTATCAGAGTGAGGGATGGGTTGAAGGAGTAGGACTAGAATCAAGAATTAGGAAGCTACTGTAGTAATCAAAGCAAAGAGTGAGTTAAACCAAGAGGTGATACACTGGATAGGAGGGTCTTTAGGAGAGCCACAAAAGTCCTACTAAATGGCATTAAGGAAGGAACTGAGTACATACTAAAGGACTTAAGATTAAGGAGTTGAATATGTAAGGTCATCACAAAACACACCAAACACTGGAGTAAGGGAAAGGGACCAGAGGGAAGGGATGGAGAAGGAAAAAGAGAGAGAAGGAGAGTGTAAGAGAGAGAGAGAAGAGAGGAGAGGAGCTAGCAAGGAGAGAAGAGAGAGAACAGAGAGGAGCTGAGAGAGAAGAGAGAGGAGAGGAGAGAGGAGAGAGGAGAGAGGAAAAAGAGAGAGAGGAGGGAGGGGAGCAAGAGAGAAGCCAAGAGAGCAGAGAGACAGCGAGAGAGCCATGTGTTCAGGAACAGCTCCTTTTAAAACTTTACCAGAGGGTGGGCAGGGAAGCA
Organism: Oryctolagus cuniculus; assembly: GCF_964237555.1. Classification (NCBI taxonomy): domain Eukaryota; kingdom Metazoa; phylum Chordata; class Mammalia; order Lagomorpha; family Leporidae; genus Oryctolagus; species Oryctolagus cuniculus. The sequence continues at coordinate 34,941,872 of NC_091445.1, forward strand.
GGAGCAGCAAATCCCATTAGGATGGGTGTGGAACTTGACAACGTTGGTTGGGCCATGTGGACACCAGGCTTCCAGCAATGCCAGCAGGGGCTAGAGCCTAAGATGGTGTTGGGGTGTAGATCGTGCCATGGATAAAACTGTGCCATATTCCCAACAGGAGTTGTATGGAATTACATTTGTCCCAAAAGTCCAGGAGGGGTAGAGGGACGATGATCTGTCTTTAGAGCTACTTCCTGCTGACATGGGGCATCGAGGTACTCTTTGCTAGCATGGGGCAATATCTCAAGCTGCTGTCTCCTGGGTGGGGAGCTGAGTATATCCCTGTAGCAGCATTTGGTAGACCACTGGGTTGGTGAAGACCTTGGTTCGTTCCATTATCAACACCTGTAAACACTTAAACAGACACTGTAGCATAAAAGACAGCACAAGAATAGCAACAAATGATCCTAAGAGTGGCATTAACCAGGTAATGAGAGAATTTCATAGAGGAGAGGAAATGGGGGGGGTCTCTGGACCCTTGTGAGGACTGTTTGATGGATGTGGTTTAAAGCCGATCCCAACCAAGACCGGGAAAAAGGCCGCTTAACTTTTGCAGGTAGAGGGGTTGTCTGTAGAGAAATTCTGAAATCATACAACATTAAGTGGGGGAGAGGGCCATCAATATATACAGGTTGGGAGTAGAGCCATTATTAGAGTACCTAAGAAAAGTGCTGCCTAAGCCACGAATAAGTTTTTTTCCAGATGTTTCCAGATATGGCTACTAGGAGGTTCTTATCTTTGCACAAGAGAAAATTCAGTTGTGAAACAGAGAGTAGCAGCAAGCATTCCAGCCAAGTTTAATGAAGAGAAGTAATGAAGAGAGTACACCTAATAGACCACGTGGGCATCTAAGGAAAAAAACTGAGTCCAGTCTGCATTCACACTGGAGTTTTTTATGGATTTGGATATGGGCCCTCCATTTTCCCTCCCTCCCATCCTTTCTGGGATATTGCTGGGTGGAGGGCTTTCTGAGGATGGAATTCCTAAAATTCCTCAGAGCTTTATAATGGACCTAACAGCCACCTTTGTGCAGGACAGATGAGATCTCCCTGAGCTGCCCCCAGGGAGAGGGTTGGGACACACCCAAAAAAGTTATTGAACAATGACAAGACTTTTGATACAGGGACAGTGCTGTGGCATAGGGGATAAAGCTGTCACTTGCAGTGCTGGCATCCCATATGGACACTGGTACGAGACCCACTTCCAATCCAACTCTCTGCTATGGCTTGGGAAAGCAATCGAAAATGGCACAAGTCCTTGGGACTCTGCATCCATGTGGGATGGGAGACCTGAAAGAAAAACTCCTGGCACCTAGCTTTGGATTGGCTCAGCTCCAGCCCCTGCAGCCATTTGGGGGATGAACCATTGAATGAGTATTTTATTTATTTGAAAGACAGAGTTACAGAGAGAGGTCGAGACAGAGGGAGTTTTTCCATCTGATGGTTCACTCCCCAGATGGCTGCAACAGCCTGAGCTGCTCCAACTTGGGTGCAGGGGCCCAAGGACATGGGTCATCTTTTACTGCTATCCCAGGCCATAGTAGAGAGCTGGATCAGAAGAGGAGCAGCCAGGACTAGAACCGGCACCCATGTGGGATGCTGGTGCTTCAGGCCAGGGCGTTAACCCACTGTGCCACAGTGCCAGCCCAAGAATTCTCTCTCTCTCTCTCTGCCTCTGCTTCTGCCTCTATAACTCTGGCTTTCAAATAAATAAATAAATAAATAAATCTTTAAAAACAAATTTTTGATGTGATTTCTTATTCAACTACAGGAAAGACTCACCCAACAAAGCCATTGAACAACAGCAATACTTTACATATGTAATGCTGGTCTGCTCCCAATGCTTGCTTCTACATTTCTTCATCCATCCACACAAAATTACCATTTCTTTCAGCTTCCCTTACACACACACAGACTAATGTCTACCTGTCTACCTTAACATAGGAAGGTGAATCTTTTGTACTCTAATGAAATAACTGTAACTGGGGGCTAGTTGCCAGGGGAACCAACTATGTGATTAAAGTGTTGGAAGTTTAATCCTACTTCCCCACCCCTAACTTCTGGGAGAGGAAAGAGAGTGAAGGTAGAATTGATAAACCAATGACCATTTGAAAAAAATTAGTTTTTCATTTGAAAGGCTGAAAGAGACATCTTCAATTCATTGTTTCACTCTTTAAAAGTCCACAATGGCCAGGGCTGGTCTAGGCCAAATCCAGGACCCTGGAACTCCTTCCACATATCCCACATGGGTTTCAGGTGCCCAAGCTATCATCTGCTTTCCTTGGTGCATCAGCAGGAAGCTGATCAGAAGTGAGACAGCTATTATAGGAATTCAGAGTTGGTTCTTTTTCTTATGGTGATGAAGAATTAAGACATGAACAGGAAGAGAGTGTGAGCAAAGCAAGTGAAAGTAGATTTTATTGAGAAACAGAGACTCCTGGTACCCAAGAGGGGTTCCTCCCAGGGTGTTGTCCATCAAGGTCTGGGTACCGGGAGCTTATATAGGGAGTGCATATCAATTGATCAATTATTTTACATAGTTTAAATACATCATGAGTCATCCTTGTTTTTTCTATGTCTCTCACACTTGATCTTAGCCAAAAGGCCAAGAAGCGATTCTATGTCTCTCACCTAGTGGTCATTGTTCCTGACTAGTTAACAAATGTTACCATGTTGACCACTTGGGACATGTGAAAATTGAGAAATATTGTTGACTTGAGAATTAAAACTTTTCAGTTGCTAAGCACTTGAGACATGCTGCTTTGTGGTGTGTTCCAGTAAAATGACAGTAGTTTCTCATATGGTTACCTGTGGGTATGGGACTCATTACATTCCTATTGTGATAGCAAATTATTTTTTAGCTGTCTGCTGTGCACAGGCTTATTTACTTTCAGTTCGATCCACAAGAAATACTCTGCAAGCCTTGTAGTATAAAGAAACAAGTAGTTTATTTAAGTAGCAAATTTTAAGAAGCAGGAGAGAGAGAGAGAGGGAGAGAGAGAGAGAGAGAATGGGGGGGGGAGAGTCCCTAAGAGTAGGGGACTCAACCCAGGAATTTACCACTAGGCGATCTTCACACAGTACCGGTAAAGGATCCATGCTGAGAACCAAACATCATCAGTAATCGTCACGGGCATGTTCAACGTTCAGCATGACTGCATGTTCCCCCAGGATGGAACAGCAGCAGCAGAGGCTTGATCTGGCTCCCTCTTAAAGACCCCAAGGACAAGGGTGGCCCATTGCCAAGATTTTAGGCAAGCAATGCATCCCGTCTCGGATCTTGGCCAGAGAGCTGAGACACGAAGCATGCCCACCTGTTTATCAGAAACATTCCTTTACCCTCTTCCCTGGGAACTGGCCAGGCTCCCAAGAAGCAGGAGAAGCTCATCCAGCAGACAAGTTATTTGTTTACCAGAGCCAAACCTAGATACAAGCCTCTTCATCCTAAAAATTTGTCCTTACACCTATCAATCTTATTTTCTTGGGGTAATGTCTTTTGTCTAATCAGAAGATGGCAGTTTCATACAAACACCTTGTTCCCTATTCCCACAGGGGCCATCCCTAATCACCTATTGACCCTTCTAACTCATACTGGGACTTGAACTAGTACTTTGATGTTTAGCTTGTCACAAGTGACAGCTTAACCAGGTGCACCACAATACTTCCCCTTTCATGGGCATAGATTTAATTAATCATGCCAATGTAATGACACTTCTGTAAAAATCCAAAAGTGAATTTTGAGAGCTCCTGGATAACTGAACATATGGACACTGCTGGGAGTTTGATATAGGTAGGAGAAAGCAAGCTAGGTTGAATTAGACTTGGACTTAGGACTGCACGGTGAGGAGGGTGCCCTTTGCCTCTAGTTACTAAACTACACAAAGCCATGCATTTAAGAGATATACTTTGCCAAAACCAGATAGGGAACTTAAAAAATAAAAGCCTTGAGACTAAATTAACAGGCTAAGAGAGGAAAGCCTGTGATTGTAAGCTAACAAGCCCAAGGTGATGCACAGCAAGATAGAAGGGCTTGGCTACACCAAAGATAACATACCTAAGACAAGAGACTAACCAAAGAGTAGCTATAGGGCATGAGAAGTCAGGATGAGCTCATAGCAGGATTAATACTTTTCTTAAATTCCCAGATCATTTCTTTTCTTTTTTTAAAGTTTTTGTTTTCATTTCAAGATCAAATATAACAACGGGAAATTTACATGTATTTATAAAAATGCAGCAGTTGAATTTATAGATCAGAGGTTTGCTTGAGTTTGGTCCCTCTCAGCACAGTTAGCCGATGTCTTCAAAAGACTTATCATCCCACTCCCCTCAGATCATTTCCTTTCATCAGTTTTTTGTTCTTGCTAAGAAAATCCCCCTTCCAACTACTTCTCAGGAGCCTTCTCTCTGTTCCTTTCAATAAGGCCTGTTTCACAAAGTGCCTCTTGCTGTGACACTTAGCTATGAGAGCTGTCTCTGTTCACTTCAATAAAACTGTGCTTTACCTTTCCCTCACCCCCCTGTGTCTGTTTTTTCCTTCCTTCTTTGTTCCTTCCTTCCTTCTTTCCTTTAATATTTACCTATTTATTTTGAAAGTCAGAGTTACAGAAAGATGAGGTGAGATAGAGAACTCTTCCATGCACTGGTTCACTCCCCAAATAGCCTCAACAGCCAGAGCTGGGCCAAGCCAAATCCAGGAGCCAGGAGCTTCATCCAAGTTTCCCATGTGGGTGCAGGGGCCCAAGCACTTGGACCATCTTATGCTGCTGTCCCAGGCACATAAGCAGAGAGCTGGCTCAGAAGTACAGCAGCTGGGACTCAATCTGGAGCCAATATGGGATGCTGGTATTGCAGGCACAACAATGCCAACCCCTGGTTCTGTGTTTTCATTCTTCATTGAGCACAAAACAATGGACCCAAGCAGCTAGGTACAGCAATTCATTCCTGCTTCAGGTTGGTGCTCTGGTGAGGGCACAGAAACTCCCTGCCTTGATCTGCACTTCTCTTCTACCTGGCTATTTCCCTGTATCTGTTAGCAGAAATGGGTGGACCAGAGGTTATTGTTTTCGCCCAGTAAAGAATTCAGGCATGAGATAGAGGAGTAATGGTAACCAAAGTAGCAATGTTTAATGGGCTAGGGTATATGTCAGAACAGATGGACACTTCTCCAGACAGAATCTGAAAGAGTGCCTACCCATTTAGACTGGGTTAAGCAAGCTACATAGTTTAATGGAAAGAATACAACTGATAGTGCAGGCATCTAAACAAAGAATCAAGAGCTGAGAGCTAAGAGAAATGCACCTAAAAGACCAGAGGGGTGTCTCTGGAGATACTGAGAGCTGAAATATACCTGATAGGCCAAGCTGGTATCTCAGCAAAGTGCTGAAAGCAGTCTGTATTCAGACCGTGGCTTATAAGTGAGAAGGGTCTAGTTCTTTCCACAGTTTTTTACTCTCCTCCCTCTTCTCCTGGAAAAAGGGTATGCTGAGTGTGAAATAGGTAAACTTCCTCCCAAGGTTTTATTAACCAGTGTTATCAGACTGGGTAGTCCACTTAGAAGAGAGGGTTCTCAGCCGGCGCCCCGGCTCACTAGGCGGCTAATCCTCCGCCTTTCGGCGCCGGCACTCCGGGTTCTAGTCCCGGTCGGGGCAACGGATTCTGTCCTGGTTGTCCCTCTTCCAGGCCAGCTCTCTGCTGTGGCCAGGGAGTGCAGTGGAGGATGGCCCAAGTGCTTGGGCCCTGCACCCCATGGGAGACCAGGAGAAGTACCTGGCTCCTGCCATCGGATCAGTGCCGTGCGCCGGCTGCAGCGCGCCTGCTTCGGCGGCCATTGGAGGGTGAACCAACGGCAAAGGAAGACCTTTCTCTCTGTCTCTCTCTCTCACTGTCCACTCTGACTGTCAAAAAATAATAATAATAATAAATAAAATAAATAAAAAAATTTTTAAAAAAAGAAGAGAGGGTTCTCCTGAAATTCTTTCCTTGGGGAAAAGGCTGGGACCACTTGTGAAGTTATATGGATATGGGCAGGACTTTGTAGTGTAGTATCGTCTTGGGTTGCTTCCAAGATTGCTGGAGGCTGCTACCTTCCTTTCCTCAGGTGTTTTGTTTTCCTTAGGCCTCCTGACACAATAGACTAATTTCTAACTTCCTACCTAACATATCCTCTGTAATATCCTCTATAGTAAAGCAGTAAATGTAAGTAAAGTTGTTTTCCTGAATTTTGTGAGCTGCTATAGCAAATTAGTCAAACCTCAGGAAGGGGTTGTGGAAACCCCAATTTATAGTCAGGGAGATGTTTAAGTAACAAGATTATTTGTGACTAGAGTCTGAAGTGGGGGAGGTCTTGTGAGACCTGAGTCTATCTCTAGCTAGACAGTATCAGAAAAGCAAGTGAATTGGAGGCATAAACTTGGTGTCTCCTATATAATTTGCACAATTAATTGATTGTTGGTAGGGAGAAATGCCCAAACATTTTGGTGACAAGAAATCACCAAAGTATTCTGTGTTGACTGTTGGGTAAAAGAACAGGAAAAACTCACTTTGTTTTGTTTTCTTGTATATCATAACACTATCTTAGGCAGAAATACGAGATCTAATAGCCTCTGAGAAAGCAGATTGATCCTAACACATTCTGTTGGGTGTTGGTTGGGAGATGGACTGTGGGATAGGTCTGGGCATTGTGCAGAAGACCAGTCAGAAGCCATGGAAATGGGGATGGTCTAGGCAGGTGAATACAATCCAGGTGGAACCATAAGAAATACTGGGAGAAGGCAAGATTTTGGCCTTCATGTTAAAGGATTTATTGTTCTTTTTTAAAAGAATTTATTTATTTGTTTGAAAGTCAGAGTTACATAGAGAAAAGAGTGGCAGAGAGAGAGAGGTCTTCCATCTGATGGTCCACTCCCTAATTGGCTGCAACAGCCGGAGCTGCGCTGATCCGAAGCCAGGAGCCAGGAGCTTCTTCCAGGTTTCCCATGCAGGAGCAGGGGCCCAAGGACTTGGGTCATCTTCTACTTCTATCCCAGGCCATAGCAGAGAGCTGGATCGGAAGTGGAGTAGCTGGGTCTTGAACTGGCACCCATATGGGATGCTGGCGCTTCAGGCCAAGGTGTTAACCCACTGTGCCACAGCGCGGACCTCAGGCTTTATTGTTATTAAAATAAAGTTTTAAAAAAATCTTTAGTTTTTTAAAATCTATTTTTTTAAAAAATATTTTTGAAAGGTAGAGAGATGCAGAGATAGACACAGATATCTTCACTCCCAAATGCCTACAACAGCCAGCACTCATATGGGATGCTGGCACCGCAAGCTTCAGCTTTAACCCACTGAGCCACAGCATTGGCCCCACCACATATTTAGTGGTAAGAGCCTTATGTCTGGAGAGCGAGAGTCTGATCTACCTAAGGTGGGACACCTTTTGGTGCTTTTTATTTATTTGGTAGTTTCTAGTATACGACCTGACAGCCTTCCTGGAAATCAGGACTGAGCCCAGGCAGCCACAGAGCATCAAGGAGAACTGGAACTGAGCTTCCAGGTCAGAATACTTCCCCATTCCTAAATTCAGGTTCTGCCTAGCATAGATGGGGTGGCTGGAAAAGTAGGGGTAGGTGAGGAGCTGGAGAAAAGATTAAGGGAAGAAGGACTGTGTAAAAGCATGCTCCTGCCTATATCTTCAAAGGAGCTGAGACCAGGTAGGAAGAACAGTTGAAGAAAAGAGAAAGACTAGGAGAAGAGATGAGACAGAGGGAGTGTCTTGAGGGAACTGGTGAGGCAGAAATGAAGCATCCAGAGAATACAGAATATCTATTCTCAAGAATATGTAGGGCCGGCACCGCAGCTCACTAGGCTAATCTGTCTGCGGCGCTGGCACCCCGGGTTCTAGTCCCGGTTGGGACGCTGGATTCTGTCCTGGTTGCTCTTCTTCCAGTCCAGCTCTCTGCTGTGGCCCAGGAAGGCCGTGGAGGATGGCCCAAGTGCTTGGGCCCTGCACCTGCATGGGAGACCAGGAGGAAGCACCTGGCTCTTGGCTTTGGATCGTAGTGGCCATTTGGGGGGTGAACCAACAAAAGGAAGACCTTTCTCTCTGTCTCTCTCTCTCACTGTCTAACTCTGCCTGTCAAAGAAAAAAAAAAAACTTAGGTAAAGGGAGATTTGTAAAATGTATTAGCTATTTTCTCATCTTCATTTAACCTCTAAATTACCACCTGCTATAAAAGTTCACATTTTAGAAATCTGGTCCCCAATACAGTAATATTAAGAGGTGGGACCTTTGGGAGTTGATTGCATTCATGAAGGCTCTGTCCTCATAAGTAGATTAATCCATTTATGCATTAGTGGGTTGATAGGTTATTACAACAATGGCTTTGTTATGAAAAGTGAGCTTTCCCTTGCTAGCTTGCTCTGTGTTACCATGGAATGGCCACTGCCATGTTGTGATGTAGCTAGAAGCCTACTGCCATTGATATTAGACTTTCTAGCTTACAGAAGTATGAGTCAAAGTAAACTGCTTTTTTTTATAAATTACAAGATCTCAGGTATTTTGTTACAGTAGCAGAAATGAAACTAATACACTGCCCCTCTCCTGAAATCCAAGTGGCAACTAGGATAGGGGCTTCTTTCACATTCTCTCATGTTGTGAAGATTCAGTAATTTTTTCCTGTGTAGAGGGAGGCTCAGTTTTCAGCCTTCTTGTGGCCCTGCCATCTCCCCAACCAATATTTCTCCTAACCACAGGAGGATTGCTAGCCTCCCGAACCCAGCTAGGTGCTGAGGGGGTTTTGGAACATAAAAAATGATTTTGAAATTTTAAAAAGTCTGTAAAAAGAGAACACAGAAATTATATTAAAACAAAAATGAGGAAGAATATGTTGATAGATATGGTATTCAGCTGGAAAGTGTAAAATATTTGCTACCTGACACTTACAGAAAGTTTGCCAATCCTTGGGCTCAGAGACTGGTAAAGGACTTCCAAAGTGCTTATTGATGCTGGGATTCTGCCTTTTCCTCCTCTCTGGCTTCAAGACTCAGGCTCTTCCTATTCTAAACTCATATCCAGATATCAGATATTTTATTTTATTTTTTTTGAATTTTTTAAAACATTTATTTGGCAAATATAAATTTCCAAAGTACAGCTTAAGATTACAATGGCTCCCCCCCGGCCCCCGCTGTAACTTCCCTCCTGCTCACAACCTTCCCAACTCCCTCTCCTTCTCCCATTCCATTCACATCAAGATTCATTTTCTTTTTCTTTTCTTTTTTTTTTTTTTTTTTGACAGGCAGAATTAGACAGTGAGAGAGAGAGAGAAAGGTCTTCCTTTTTCCATTGGTTCACCCCCCCCCCCCCCAAATGGCCGCCATGTCTGGTACACTGCACCGATCCAAAGCCAGGAGCCAGGTGCTTCCTCCTGGTCTCCCATGTGGGTACAAGACTCAAGCACTTGGGCCATCCTCCAAAGCCTTCCTGGGTCACAGCAGAGAGATGGACTGGAAGAAGAGCAACTGGGACAGAACTGGTGCCCCTACTGGGGCTAGAACATGGGGTGCCAGTGGAGGATTAGCCTAGTGAGCCGCGGCGCCGGCCATGATTCGTTTTCAATTATCTTTATACACAGAAGATCAATTTAGTATATATTAAGATTTCAACAGTTTGCACCCACACAGAACATAAAGTGTAAAATACTATTTGAGTACTAGTTATAGCATTAATTCACATTGAACAACATATTAAGGACAGAGATCCTACATGTGGAGCAAGTGCACAGTGAATCCTGTTGTTGACTTAGCAAATTGACACTCTTGTTTATGTAGTCAGTAATCTCCCTAGGCTCTTGTCATGAGCTGCCAAGGCCTTTTGAGTTCGCTGACTTTGACCTTATTTAGACAAGGTCATAGTCAAAGTGGAGGTTCACACCTCCCTTCAGAGAAAGGTACCTCCTTCTTTAATGGCCCATGCTTTCCACTGGGATCTCACTCACAGAGATCTTTCACTTAGGTGGTTTTTTTTTTTTTTTTTTTTTTTTTTTTTTTTTTTTTTTTTTTTTACCAGAGTGTCTTGGTTTTCCATGCCTAAAATACTCTCATGGGCTTTTCAGCCAGATCCAAATGCCTTAAGGACTGAGTCTGAGGCCAGAGTACTGTTTAGGACATCTGCCATTCAATGAGTCTGCTGTGTATCTCACTTCCCATGTTGGATCATTCTCTCTCTTTTTTATTCTATCAGTTAGTATTAGCAGACATTAGTCTTGTTTATATGATCCCTTTGACTCAGACCTATCAGTATAATCAATTGTGAACTGAAATTGATCACTTGGACTAGTGAGATGGCATTGGTACATGCCACCTTGATGGGATTGAATTGGAATCCCCTGGCACATTTCTAACTCTACCATTTGGGGCAAGTCAGGTTGAGCATGTCCCAAACTGTACATCTCCTCCCTCTCTTATTCCCACTCTTATATTTAACAAGATCACTTTTCAGTTAAATTTAAACACCAAAGAATAATTGTGTGTTAATTACAGAGTTCAACCAATAGTATTAAGTAGAACAAAAAAAATAATAAAAGGGATAAAGTAGTAAGTTGTACATCAACAGTCAGGACACGGGCCGATCACGTCACTCTTTCTCATAGTGTCCATTTCATTTCAACAGGTTTCCTCTTTGGTGTTATATTTTCTTTAACATTCAAATTGGTGGTTCCCCTCTGCAATCCTTGCTGGCATCCTGGACTGTCTTCTTTTTCAACCTTGCTTGGTGTCCCCTTACTACGAGTGTACAGTGGCTATTAACACAATTGTTTGTAGTATTGTTCTTCCTTTTGAAACCCTGCACCAGGGGCTGGAAACAAAAGCATAAATCCATTGATTTTTCTGTTCTCCTGTTGCTGATCATTGGTTGGGAGAAGGGAGCAATTATATAAGCAGGTACACAAAGGACACCATGATTAATTCCATGTGTGAAGAATATTTAAGAAGTTACGGGCCAGTGCCGTGGCTCACTAGGTTAATCCTCCATCTGCAGCACCGGCATCCTGGGTTCTAGTCCCGGTCGGGGCACCGGATTCTGTCCGGGTTGCTCCTCTTCCAGTCCAGCTCTCTGCTTGTGGCCCAGGAAGGCAGTGGAGGATGGCCCAGGTCCTTGGGCCCTGCACCCGCATAGGAGACCAGGAGGAGGCGCCTGGCTCCTGGCTTCGGATTGGCGCAGCCCCAATGGTGGCCATTGGGGGGTGAACCAACGGAAGAAGGATCTTTCTCTCTGTCTCTCTCTGTCACTGTCTAACTCTGCCTGTCAAAAAAAAAAAAAAAAAAAGTTACGAGATAGGTCTCACATAGTCAGGTGAAAGTCTTTCCTAGAATGTCCAGAGTCTAATTTCATCATTCCATACATTTCCATAGATTTCTTGTTGCCATTTTATTTCTCATACACACACACACACACACATACACAATAATATAAATATATTTCTTTTTTATTTTACTTAAAATTTGCAACTAGATATACTGTGCATTTTAGAATTTTGATAAGCTCTGACAAAAGTATATACAATAATAAAGATAATTAAAAATGAATCTTAATGAAGAATGGGATGGGAGAGGGAGTAGGAGGTGGGACGGGAGTGGGGTTAGGAGAGTGGGGATGGGGGGAAGAACCACTATAATCCAAAAGTTGTACCTATGAAATTTATATTTATTAAATAAAAGCTTTCTTAAAAAAGTACATATGATAATCAAGATAATGAATGTACTCATTGTTTCCAAAAAATTTCCTCTTGATTCAAAGTCCCTCTGCACCCTTATCCCAAGCCATTACTGATTTTCTTTCTGTCACTATAGATTAATTTGCATTTTCTAGCATTCTATCGAGATGGAATCACATGTAGAAACTCTTTTTGGAAGAGCTTCTTTTACATAATTTTTCATCTATGCTGTTGTATTTGTCAAGAGTTCATTCCTTTTTACTCATGAGTAATATTCTATTGTTTGATATAATACAATTAGATCATCCATATTTATGTTGATGGATTTTTATTCTAATTTTCACCTATTACAAATAAAGCTTCTATGGATGTTCATGTTTAAATTTTTGTATGGACAAACGATTTCATTCCTGTTGGGTAATACTTGAGAGTAGAAGAACTGATTCTCTCTCTCTTTTTTAAGATTTATTTCTTATTTATTTGAAAAGGCAGAGTTACAGATAGAAAAGCAGAGACAGAGAGAGCTCTTCCATCTGCTGGTTCACTCCCCAGGTGGCTGCAAGGATCCAGGGTTGTGCCAGGCTGAAGCCAGGAGCCCTGAGCTTCTTCCAGGTCTCCCATCTTTTGGACATCTTTCTCTGCTTTCCCAGGCTCATTAGCAAGGTGCTGGATTGGAAGTGGAGCAGTCAGGTCTTGAACAAGTGCCCACATGGGATGCTGGTGTCACACACAGTGGCTTAATCTGCTACGCCACAATGCCAGCCCTAAATAACTGATTCTTTGGGAGGTATATTTAAACTTTTAAAGAAACTGCCAGGCTTTTCCAAAGTAGTTGTGCTATTTTGTTATTCCTGCCATAACATTGACCATATTAAGTATTGCTGAGGATGGGAGGAAACTGAAACTGAGTTTTTAATTTTAGCCATTCAAATATGTATGAAGTGGTATCTCATTGTGGTTTAGTGTGTCTTTTACTAATTGCTAAAGATGAACATATTTTCATGTGTCATTCCATTATTTTCTGTGGTTAAGTGTTTATTCAAATATTTTACCCATTTAAAAAATTGGGCTGATGGGTTGGTGTTGTGACACAGTATGTTAAGCTACATCTCGTGAGTCAGAATCCCACATGGGCACTGATTTGAGTGGCAGTTGCTCCATTTCCATTTCAACTCCCTACTAATAAGCCTGGGAAAGAACAAGGTGGCCCAAGTATTTGGGCCCTGCACCAATGTGTGAGACCTGGATAGAGTTCTAGGCTCCTGACTTCAGCCTTGGTCCAGCCCTGGCAGTTGCAGCCAACTGGGAAATGAGCCAGCAGCTGGAAGTTCTCTTCCTCTCTCACTCTGTAACTCTGACTTTCAAATACATAAACAAATCTTTCAATAAAAAAGAACAATTTAGGTTGTTTAACTATTGTTTTGAGAGTTGTTTGTATATTCTGGAAACTCTTACCTTATGAGACTTATACTTCATAATTGGCTAATATTTTCACTCATTATGAGGCTTGCTTTTTCCTTTCTTAAGCATTGTTTTTGAGAGTAGACCTTTACTGGGCCTGCGCTGTGGTGCAGTGGATTAATGCCCTGGACTGAAGCACCAGCATCCCATATGGGTGCTGGTTCGAGTCCTGGCTGCTCCACTTTGCAACCAGCTCTCTGCTATGGCCTGGGAAAGCAGTGGAAGATGGCCCAAGTGCTTGGGCCCCTGCATCCATGTGGGAGATCTGGAAGAAGCTCCTGGCCCCTGGCTTCTGATCGGCGCAACTCTGGCTGTTGCAGCCAACTGGGGAGTGAACCATTGGATGGAAGACCTCTATCTCTCTGCCTCTCCTCTCTTGAATAACTCTGACTTTCAAATAAATAAATAAATAAACAAATAAATCTTTTTTTAAAAGAAAGGGTAGACCTTTTAATTTTGATGAAGTCCAACTTATTTGTCTTTTGTTTACTTATTTATTTTTAAAGGTTTATTTATTTGAAAGGCAGAGTTACAGAGAGAGAGAGAGAGAGAAAGAGAGAGAGAGAAAGAGAGAGACTTTCCATCCGCTGGTTCACTCCCCAAATGGCTACAATGGCCTGAACTGCACCAATCCGAAGCCAGGATCCAGGAGCCTCCTCCAGGTCTTCCATGTGGGTTCAGGGGACCAAGGACTTGGGCCATCCTCCAACGCTTTCCCAGGCCACAGCCGAGACCTGGATGGGAAATGGAGCAGCCGGGTCTTGAACCGGTACTCATATGGGATGCTAGCCCTTCAGGCCAGGGAGTTAACCTGCTGCGCCACAGTGCCAGCCCAAACTCAACAATTTGAACAGAGCCTTTCTTAGGGGTCTGGCTTCTCTATTCCAGTCCTAGCTCTCTGCACATGAGGCATGAGACTATAACTGTTGAGTAAACAAAGACATGTGGTCCTAGGAGACCACAAAGAGACAAGGGGCTTTGCTCGGTTGAAAATCAGGGAAGGTGAGGCTAGGCCTTCCCCAGGTCACATACTTACAAGCATTTCCACAGAACACAAACAAATCTTTACTGTAAAAATTCAAAATATTCAGAAAGATAGGGAGAAAACTGACTGTGTATTCAATCCTCCAGCTGCCTGTAGGATAACTAACAGTCTCTAGGGCATCCATTCTTATGAGCTTCTTCTCACATAAGCAAGGATACTCACACCCTCACACTCAGATTTTCACATCTAGATACCCATGTTCTGGTTCTTAACTGGCCTGAGCCTCAGTTCCCAGGTTGGGTAGGTGGGGAAGACAGCATGGCCAAACTCACAGGATGCCTGCGAAGCTCAAGTGTGATGTGCACTTTGATGAAATCATTCTGCAAATTGTCAAGTGTGAAATAGGTCAAAGGAATAGTTGTCTCCCTCTCCACCCCTCAAACAGGGACGGTTAGAATTGGGAAGCCAACAAAGTCATCTTGCATACAGACTGCTTATAATTAGGCTGAGGAGGATGAGAAAGGGTTGTTCAGGGACAGGGTGGCCCTTTTGTGATCAGATCACACCCATCACCAGCCAGTATAGGTGTTTCCAGGCCCATCAAGCATGCCACAAAACACATCCTTTTTTTTTTTTTTTATTTGACAGGTAGAGTTATAGACAGTGAGTGAGAGAGAGACAGAGAGAAAGGTCTTCCTTCCATTGGTTCACTCCCCAAATGGCCGCCACGGCCGGTGCTGCACCGATCCGAAGCCAGGAACCAGGTGCTTCTTCCTGGTCTCCCACGTGGGTGCAGGAGCCCAAACACCTGGGCCATCCTCCACTGCTCTTTCGGGCCACAGCAGAGAGCTGGACTGGAAGAGGAGCAACCGGGACTAGAACCTGGTACCCACACGGGATGCAGGCGGAGAATTAACCAAGTGAGCCATGGTGCTGGCCCCAAAAACACATCCTTTATGTAGTAAAGGGAATTTCTGTCAGCAGAGAAGACTGAGGAGTTCCTGCTGTCACTGGGCACTGAGATTCAGGGTCTTGTCCTGTTGGAGAGGAAGGAGAGAGGTGGCACCAACTCTCTCTACCAATGCTAGTACCTGCTGGGGAAGGACAGAGGGAGGGAGCAAAGAACTGAGGCTATGGCTGGAGACAGGAAAGCCCCACCACCTCACCCCTATCTTTGATTCTAAAGTATCTCAGCCATACTTGGGAGCACTGGGACTTCTCCCCAACCCACCCATGCCAGTCACCTGGGGTTTGCACATAGGACTTCTTATTCCAGGCTGCAGGAGGAAAAAAAAAAAAACACAAAAAGAGATTGTATGAGTGTGGGCAGAGGTGGTAGAAGGGAGTTGAGGTAGCCACAGGTCCTCAGCTTTGTTCTCCTCCTCCCCTTCCAGGTGCTTTACAAGGTCAGGCCCAGTGGCTTTCTTGTGATTGTGGGATTCACAGGGTATTGGCTAAGGGCTTTTCCATAGGTGGAGCAGGGTGCCAAGCCTCAGCAGTAGCTATACCCCCTAGGTGGGAACATTTCTGGCTAAGGTTTGGAGCAGAACATTCCTCCCTACTGGGTTAGACCAGACAGGCGCGCCTCCCACCCTTCGTCTTCCCCACTTACCTTGAAGGCACCTCTTGGACCATATTACAGTTACAGCTATCAGCATGATGGTGATCAAGACTGTGGAGATAGCCATGGCAATGAGCCCACTATTCGAAGGTGATTCTAAAGAAAGCAAAGAAAAGGGGGCATCCCTCAGGCCATGGGCCATATCCAGGTGCCCTTGATCCTTCTCCTGTCCCTCTTTGCCTTCTCCCAGAAAACCCAGCTCCTCACCCCAGGCCACGGTGAGTGTATGGTTCAGCCCAGGATGCCGCACGTGGCAGCTGTACCAAGCCTCTTTCCCAGCTGGCACCTGAACAGCCACCCATGTCTGGTAGGTGCCATCTCCACTGGGGCGGGTCTCCACATGCTCAGTCTCCAACGTCAGCTCCTCCCCATCCAGCCACCAGTTCAATGAGATGTCCTGTGGGTAGAATCCCAGGGCCCAGCACCTCAGTGTGGTTCCATCCTGGGTCATGTGCTTTGTTATGTGCACCATGGGAGGCTCTACAGAGACAGAAGGAAGAAGACTAGTGGGCATCCTCTCTGTATCCAGCCCTACTCTTTGCCCCAGTGCCTTACCCCATTGCCTCTGCCATCATCCTGGCTGGAGGACAGTGAGGACATGAGGACAGGGATTCTCTCCAGTGTAGGCATGGATGAACACTGCCAGCCATACCAAAGGGGCACTGTCCTGAGAAATCCATAGGGTTTATGTGACTTCCTATCCCTGACCTCTAGGGAGCATTTTATATTTCTCACAGAAACTCTATTTTTTCCCCCATACTTCATATAGCTGTCCTGTGACTTCCTGAACACAGCAGATGGTCTCTAATAACTGGTTGCTTTAAGTGAAGGCAAGAATGTTGATATTTAGCATTACGTGGGTTATGAGTGTGGCTTGCATCAGGCAGCTTGAATGTGAAGCTGTCATTGGCCCTTTATAGCCGTATAGTTTTTAAGAGGCCCTATAATCCATCTGTCTCTCAAAGCTTAATGGGGATTAATCATTCCCTCCTCTCAAGGTTATTCTGAGGATTCGATGAGCTATTCCAGGTAAAGGGCACAGGATGACACCAGTGCTGAGTGAGAGCTCAACATTCACTGATGTAACACAATATGGTGTTCAGGAATGCTGGTGTTGATTGCTGTCCCTGTTACATGATGAGGACACTGAAACACAGAAAGGGCAAGTAATTTGTATAAGGTCAAACAGCAGGCATATCCTGAGCTGAGATCTGGATCTGAAGGGTGAGGCTCAAGTACCTGAGCTCTGAACACTGGGTTGTGCTCTTAAAGTCATATCATTTCCTTATATCATCTGTCCCATCTAGCCCACCCCTCAATCAAAAGACAATCAAGAGTGCAGGGTGCTTTGATCTATCCTGGCCCCCATTCTCTTTGACCACTGCAATCCTAAAAGCTTCCACTCTCAGCACCCTTGAATACTCTTCTCTCTTTCTGTGCATCTCTGATCCTGTATCTCCAGTCCCACTGCTCAGGGTTGGGAGAAGTTCAGGATGCACCTGGAGTCTAGGGAACATGTTTAGAGTAAGGGGTGTGTGAAGGGCTTCAGCTTCCCTGGCAGCCTGGAGTGGTCTGAGAACTGGTCTGGGGTCTATTTCTCAAGGGATGAAACCACAGGACAATAAATTCCAATGGGCTTCATGAACAATTGAGTTTAACCCATTTGCTGTATACATATTAAAGAAATAAGGCTGAGGATCTGGAGGTTCGTTATCAAGACTGCTCTGTGGGGCAAGTGAGATTCCAGAACTGCTTCCTCCACCTTACCTGGTACAATGGCCTGAAGTGTGTGCCTTCTCTGTTCAGCTCTACATGAGGAAGCTGTTGGCTAACTGGCCAAATTTCTGGGCTGCAGTTGGTTCATCTGAGAGCAGGATACAGCCTAACCTCCTCTCTTGTAGGCTTCTCTGCCAAGGGGCATGGCTCTCATGATGAGGGTATAGGGATCACTCTGCATTGCTTCTAACTGGGCCTTACCTTTCCTGGTGAGGCTCTGGCTTCCCAGCTCCAGGTACCTGTGCAGGGAGGTGAGACAGAGGCCTTCTAGGTAGGCTTTGTCGTACTCAGCATAGCAACGCTCTGTCTCCCACCAGCGCTTTGTCCTCACGGCCACTGGCTCAGCTGATACCCAGCTCAGTGTCTCCACATCCAATGACAGGTGGTCCTGCCCATCGAAGCCAAACTGCCAGAAGCTACTGGAGCTGCCATCCTCCTGGACTTCACAGCCAAACATGCGTTGAGCAGTGTGTGTGCCTGTGCATGTGGGCAAGGAGGCCTTGGTAATCATCAAGCAGCTTCCTTGAGAGCTGAGAGAGGTCGCCACCCACAGGGGCCTCCTAAGGCAGGGGGAGGTATGTGACAGGGCATCAGCATTTAAAAACATGGTCCCCAATTAATTCTCATGAGCAGCCAAGCCTGAGAAACTTGCTGGACCCCTATGCTCCTCTGTTTCTTCATGGAGGAAAAACACCCATGTTCATGATTATGACACATCATTATTTTGTAAGCCACAAAGAAGGAGAAAACTAAGTTATCTATTGGGCTCAGGTATCCTGAATGGTAACACTGAGACATGGCCCAATTTCAGAGATTTCAATGTGAAATCTGTTAAGTCTAGTAATGTGTGTGTGTATGTGTGTGTGTGTGTGTGTGTGTGTGTATACAACAGCTGGGGCTGGGCCAAGCGGAAGCCAGGAGCCAGGTGTCTCTTCCAGGCCTTCCAAGTGGATACAGGAGTCCAAGCACTTGGGCCACCCTCTGCTGCTTTCCCAGGTACATTAGCAGGGAGCTGGATCCAAGAGTGGAGCAGCCAGGACTCAAATAGGTGCCCATATTTGATGCTAGTGTCACAGAAAGTAGCTTTACCTGCTATGCCACAATGCCAGCTCTGAGCCTGGTAATATTTATCCTGGGGACCCTGGGCTGGGTTCAGACACACCTCCTGAAGCACAGCCCTTCCCAGTCCTCATCTCTCCTTCTGAGACCTCTTGGGGACCTGTGGATTTTAGTTTTGTCATTTGGGTGTGTTGGCACAGAGCAAGAGGAAAGGCTCACACTTGGAACGTGCTCCATGTGGTGCTCATTGAATATTAAGGTGAAAGCAATGCCCTGTCTCCTCTCCCTGACACTGGTAAGAGCAGGAATTCTTTCTTTCCCGCCCTGAGCTATCTGCCTATTTCATCCAGTCTCATCTGGTATTTGAGGGACTGGGGGTGAGAATGATTTGAAGTAACTAGGGAAGGTGATGAGTGAGGCAGGTAAAGGCCTCTCCTGGTCTGGGGAGGTCTGGAACTCTGGCGGCCAAGGGGGAGGCATCATGGATCCCTAGCTCCTGCAGACATTTGTGATGCTTGTCAGAGGGTGTTCACTGGAACTAAAACCTATTTTGAAGGCCACTGCAGCTCTGCTTAGCTTTGAATTAAGGAGTGTACCTGCAGAGCAGTTTGTTTCCTGGCAAATGGGCATAACAGATGGAGTTGGAGGAGGTCAGCATGCAGATAAAGTAGAGACCAGGAAGGGAGCCCACTGTACATACCACTGCTCTGGTTGTGGTATCCCATCACTGTCCACATCTCCACCTGCTGTACTTTCTCCCATGCCTTCTGTTTCTGGGTCTCTGTCTCCCAGTACTGGGTGTCCACAGGTGCCATCCATGCGGCCCGAAGCTCAGCCCTGCCCGTACGACTGTCATATCGGATGAAGGGCTGGTCATCCACATAACCCACAGCCAAAAACTCAGGGAGGCTTGGGCCTGGCTCTGACAGAGCCAGGTAGTGATAGTGGAGAGAATGTGTCCCTGTGGAAACATGAAAATGATCTTAAGTGTCTATGTACTGCCAGCACCTGTGCAGGGGTGGGTGTGAGTTGGTGGGTAGAAACCTTCCCAGAGAGTATTTGCTATTAGCAATATCAAGAACTGGGATTTCAACAAAATGAAAAGGTTGGTTGTGGGGTGGTGCAAAGGGCTTGATCGAGGGGCACATAGGGAGTTAGTACTTAATGGGTGTGGAGTTTCAGTTTGGGAAGAGGGAAACACTCTGGAAATAGTAGTGGTGATGGTTGCACAGCAATGTCAGTGTACTGAACGTCACATAATTACACACTTAAAAATAGTTAAATGGTAAATTTTATGATATGTCTATTTTACCACAATGAAAAAAGGACATGGCATTCAAATAGCTAAAATAATCATTCTGACATTGAGACCAAAGTTCAAGCACTAAGGCTCTTGGATGTTACTCCTAGGAAGTTTCCTAGCCCCATGCTCAGAGCTACTAACCCTCATCTCTTAGAAGTGTGGTTCTGGTTTCCCATCTCACAATGAAAAAAGAATGTTATTCTTAAAAAGATGGTTGTTTGGAATCTTAATTTATATGAAACTATGTATTCCCCAGAGACTGCGATAAAGATCAGTCATCATTCTTAGCTTGGGCCACAGCTAGCCAGCTTGAGGTATCTTGATTTCTGTTCCCCACTCCCTCCTTCTCCCAGATAACAATGCTAGTCATTCACTTTTTCTTTAAGTACAAATGTACCTCAAGATTGTTATATATTATGCTTCCTAACTTTCCAACTCATCTGTTCAAAAGTGCCAGAGATGAAATCTATTTAGCAGTCAGTCTCAACTCAAGCTATTAAAACAGGCATTAACCTGCTGTGCCACAGTATCGGCCCCCGGTCCAATTCCTTCTAATAGGCAGGTATTAGTGTTGTTACGTGTCTATGATAGGTGGGGATACTATACTTTGGAGAAGCAAAATTACCTGCCACACTCACACAGTTGTGTAGTCAGAGTGCAACAGGACTTGACTATATAGCCATACTTTAATGAACACACCCAATTGAAACTGTAAGCCTGGGAAGACATGAACAGCTCAACTCCTTATAGCATCTCCCCTACCTCTACATATCACCCCAACCCCATCTAACTGAGGGCAATTAATTGCTTCACAATTCTGAGTCCGTTCAATGAGATAAGGCACAATAAGAGCAAATATAAGAGGAAGGGCTCTACAGACATATGTGAGCTGTCTACCCTTTCCTATTCTGAAGCAGAGGATGGGTATGGGGGGGTAGAACCAGAGAAAGGGAAGTTATCAGAGGAAGGAGCCAGTCCTCTGGAGGCCAGATCTAGCCTGCTGGCAACTGTAGGCAGCTCTGGCCTCTGTCTCCCACTACAAGACAATCTAAGAGATTCTAACTACTGTACATCCTCCTGCAGGTTGGAGGCCACTGACCACCACCATCTCGCCTATTTTTCAGTGGATAAGCAGGGCTTACCTCCAGGCCATGGCTTGTTTTCTAACTTCAGGCTGGCCAGTTCTGCCATCACCACCTTTGCTAAGGAAGCTGGGCCATCGGCCACCACGGGGAGACCCCAGGGACTCTCTGCAAGGGGAGAAACAGAGAATGGTATTATGAATCTTAGTATAAAAATATCTCATGCATTTTTGTTGACTGCTTGGAGAGATGATAGGAAATGAAACTTACTGGCATGATCAACAGGAAGAAGAATGTGGGGGCCCTACTGCAAGTGTAACTGGAAACTTGGCCCTGCTTGTGGGTGTAAAAACAACATGCCTGCAATCTAGGCCTCTGTGCCAGGCATCATTCCTGCACTCAATAAGTATGGAAGTCCCATGACCCATATTGGATTCATTCTAAGACCCCCGCAGTGAATGCCTCAAACCATAGATAGTACTGTTCCTTAAAGGAGTAGATACTGTGATTTTTTTCCTCTACACACATAATCATAACAAAGCTTAATTTATAGGGTCCAGTGCTGTTGTGTAGCTGGTTAAAGTCTGGACCTGCAGCACTGGCATTGCATATGGGTACCAATTCAAGTTCCAGCTCCACTTTTGATACAGCTTCCTGCTAATGCTCCTGGGAAAGTAGTGGAGGGTGGACTTGGACCGGGGGCCGGTACTGTGGCACAGCAGGTTAATGACTTGGCTTGAAGTGCCAGCATCCCATATGGATGCTGGTCCGAGACCCAGCTGCTCCACTTCCGATCCAGCTCTCTGCTATGGTCTGGGAAAGCATTAAAAGATGGCCCAAGTCCTTGGACCCCTGCATCCACCTGTGATACCCAGAAGAAGCCCCTGGCTTCTGGCTTCGGATCAGAGCAGCTCAGGCCATTGTGGCCAAGTCCTTGGGCCCCTGCACCAACATGGGAGACCTGGAAGAAGCTCCTGGCTCTGGCTTCTGATAGGTGCAATTCTGGCCATTGTGGACTTCTGGGGAGTGAACCAGTGGATGGAAGACCTGTCTCTACTTCTTTCTGTAACTCTTTCAAATAAATTTAAAAAAATCTTAATTTATAAATGAGGCAAGTAAGAGATTAACAATACTTAATAATAAAATAGAATAATTATAATATACTCATGCTGCAACAGTCTGATAACCCAAACATGTACAAAAGAGATTAATGGTTGGGAAGCAAATACATATGAATACACCAGGAAGTAGAAGATTACATCTCAGACAGAATGGAGTGGGATGTTGTCAGATTTCACCACACCACTCAGAGTGGCATGTAACTTAAAATTTATAGATTTTGGAGCTGGCACTGTGGAGTAGTGTGCTAAGCCTCCACCTGTAGTGCTGGCATCCCATATGGGCCCTGGTTCGTGTTCTGGCTGCTCCTTTTCCAAACCAACTCTCTACTTATCGCCTGGGAAAGCAGTAAAATATGGTCTAAGTGTTTGGGCTCCTACACCTCCATGGGAGACCAGGAAGAAGCTCCTGGCTCCTGGGTTTGGATTGGCTCAGCTCCAGCCATTGTGGCCATTTGGGGAGCGAACCAGCAGATATAATATCTCTCTCTCTGTCTCTCCTCTCTCTCTGTAACTCTACCTCTCAAATAGGTAAATAAATCTTAAAAAAATTATGGATTCTTTTATCTTCCAGATTTTCATTTAGTATTTTTGGATCCGTGTTGACAGTGAGTAACTGAAATCGCAGAAAATGAAGCTGCAGAAAGAGGGGGCACTATATTGATTCACTGCAATTCTGTGAGGTAGCCCTGAGCATTCCTACTTACAATAAGGGAAGCCAAGGCTGACCTCCTTGGCTATCCTCATCTCTGCCTGAGATTCCCCACCTGGCTGCTTCCAGAATGACCTGGAAGCCCTGAGAACTTACCATTGACATGGATTGAATTGGTCTGGGTGTATCCTGTACACTTGCAGG
Organism: Oryctolagus cuniculus; assembly: GCF_964237555.1. NCBI lineage: Eukaryota > Metazoa > Chordata > Mammalia > Lagomorpha > Leporidae > Oryctolagus > Oryctolagus cuniculus. The sequence continues at coordinate 34,964,864 of NC_091445.1, forward strand.
CACTGATGGTTTCAGGTGACCCACTTATGCTGCCTTGGAGTTCTAAGCAGAACACTTATAACTTGGTGGTGTGCTGTGAATTCCTATACTTGAAGTAACACTCATCTGGTAAACATTTGTTGAGTACCTATTATAAGCCAGGCACTCAGCTAAATGGGGGTCTGTGTGGGGACACATTATAAACTGAGACAGACCTGGCCTCTAGGCAGTTGTGGCCTGGCAGGGACAAGGGATAATTAAGCAAGTCTAGTAAGGACAGCAGGGCTGACAAGTGTCAAAGTGCAGGTAATATCAGATGCTGTGTCACTGTGTTAGAAGGTCTTAGAAGAGGAAACTTAGCTGAAACCTCACTAGCTGTGTTACCAGGTAGTGGGGTGGGAGAGGAGGGAAGAATGTTCAAGGCTTGTGAGTCCATGAATCAACTGCATCAGCATCACCTAGGAATTTGGTAGAAATGCAAATTTTCAGGGGGCAGGTATTGTGCTTCACAGTTAAGATACTACTTGGGATGCCTGCATCCTCCATCAGAATGCTCATGCTCTGGGAGGCAGCAAGTGACAGTAGTTGAGTCCCTGCTATCTATATTAAAGACTAGAATTGAGTTCTCAGATCTCAGCTTTGGCATGGGCCAGCCATGGCTGTTGTGGGCATTTGGGGAGTGAGCCACTGCATGGTAGGTCCATCTCTGTCACTTAACTTAATTAATTTATTTATGTAGCTATTTGAAAAGCAGGGAGAGAATGAGAGAGAGAGAGAGAGAGAGAGAGAGTCAGCATTGGGCCAGGCTGAAGTCAGAAACTCCATTTTGGTCTCCCAAATGGATAACAGGGTCCCAAGTATTTGGCCATCTTCTGCTGCCTTCCAGTGCATTAACACTGATGCTGGTTCAGAAGGGGAGTAGCTGCAGCTTGAGCCAGCACCCATATGGAATGCTGGCATTGTAGGTGGTGGCTTAATCCACTGTGCCACAATGCCAGCCCTGAAACTTCTTTAGGCAAAGGAATAGTAGGTAGGAATTCCTGAAGTAAAAAAGAAAGTTGTGTGTACAGATTAGGGTAGAACAAAAGTGCAAAATATGAGTCTGGGAGGAAAGGGCTAGGCCACATCACTATGTCTCAGTTCCCCCATCTGAATCATGGAGGTAGTAGATCTGTTCGGAAGGTTAACTAAGTTAATACTGTAAATCTCCTAGAATAGCGCCTGGTGCAAGGTGAGTGATACTGTAAGTATTTGCATACATGAGAGGCCAAACAGGTGAGGGCTGTAAAGATTGGAGCTTGGGGTCAAGTTCTGAGCTAGAGAAGTATGTGCCTATGGTCAGCATGGAGGGGACATCGAGTTCGTAGGCCAAGGGTAGGAAGAAGGATGTAGAGCGAGAACACACTGAGATACCTGAAGGGGAGAAGAGGAAGGCAGAGGAGGACCGAAGATGTCTCAGGGTCAAGAGCCCTTAAAGCCCCATAGGATCAATTCCCTCAGAATGTCCTATTCTGGGCTCAGTCTGCCAGTCTCAACACTAGTGGCACAGTCAGCCAGGCCCCAGCCAGATCTACTCATGAATCCCTCCCCACTTTCACCCCTGCTAGCCTCCATGTCCAGCTTTGTCAGAATCCGTTGTATAATACTATCCTCCAATTATTCTGTCTCTAATCATCTTGATTCCAAAAACCAGTGATTGGTTCTGCCAGCTTGTAGGAATCCCTACTTTGGCTCTTTTCCCAGGAAGCATGGACTCCAGAGCCAGCCTGGTGAGTCTAAATCCTAACTGTTCATGTGACCTGGTGCAACCTGAGCCTCAGCATTCCTACTCATCCCTATCATGCAGATAATAATAGAATCCTCATCACACAATGCTGTGAGGCTGATGGTTCCCCTGACACAGAAGTCATAGTTCTGCTCTTGAAAGCCACCATCTTCTTGACAGGTCTGTCCATGTACTATCACCTCACTGTCCACTTCCTAAATGGAGGGAATGGACTTTCTGGTGTGGTATCTAGGGTCCTAATGGAATCCCCTGGATCCTTCCCCCATCTCCCATTACAACACCCTTAGCTTTATCTCTCTGCTACAATAAGGCTACAGTGTACACCCCAACGTTTATACACACCCTTCAGGGCTACTATCACCTGTGTATTCCTAGATCATGCCAGGGATGGGCTGTAAGAAGGGCAGGGGTTCTGAACCTTTGGCTCATGGATTCTCGGGACTGTGAGAATCTAATAACTTAAGTTTTGGAGCCTCAATTTGTATGGAAAAAAATCTATTTATTTTCACTAACATTTAATCGGAACTTACGCTTTCCTCCCATGACAAATGAAGACGACAAAGCACAGCAGGTTTGGCAGGACCTGTGCTTTATCCATGAATAGAGCCCATATGACAGTTTCAGACACCTGGAAGTAGGTTTCACCCTCCTCACTGTTTCCAAATGGGGCTGCTACTAGCTTTGTTGCTATTTATTGCATTATTTAATATATTAACTTAGAAGCACATGTTGACATATCATACATTTTTTAAAAGATTTATTAATTTATTTTACAGACAGAGCTAGAGAGAGAGAGAGAGAGATCTTTCATCCACTGGCTTACTGCCCAAATTGCTGCAATGGCTGGGACTGGGCCACTCCAAAGCCAGGAGGCAGGAGCTTCTTCCGTGTCTCCCATGTGGGTACAGGGGCCCAAGTACTTGGGACATCTGCTACTTTCCCAGGCATATTAACAGGAAGCTGGATTGCAAACGAAGCAGCTGGGAATCGAACTAGAACACATATGGGATACTGGTGCTACAAGTGGCAGATTTACCTACTACACCACAGTGCTGGTCCCACAAATTATATCCTTTTAATTTAAAAAGTTTAACTTCAGGGACCAGCGGTGTAGTGTAGCAGGTGAAGCTGCTGCCTGGAGCACCAGTATGCCGTGTGGGCACCAGTTCGATTTCCGGCTGTTCCACTTCTGATCCAGCTTTCTGCTATGGTTTGGGAAAGCAGTGGAAGATGGCCCAGGTTCTTGGATCCCTGTACCCACATGGGAGACCTGGAGGAAGCTCCTGGCTCCTATCTTTGGATTGGCCTAGCTCCAGCCATTGCTACCATTTGGGGAGTGAATCAGTGGATGGAAGACCTCTCTCTCTCTGCTTCTGCCTCTCTGTAATGCTGCCTTTCAAATACATAAATAAATCTTTTTTTTTTTTTTTTGACAGGCAGAGTGGACAGTGAGAGAGAAAGGTCTTCCTTTGCCGTTGGTTCACCCTCCACTGGCCGCTGCGGCAGTGCACTGCGCCTATCCTGGTCTCCCATGGGGTGCAGGGCCCAAGCACTGGGCCATCCTCCACTGCACTCCCTGGCCACAGCAGAGAGCTGGCCTGGAAGAGGGACAACCAGGACAGAATCCGTTGCCCCGACCGGGACTAGAACCCGGAGTGCCGGCGCCGCAAGGTGGAGGATTAGCCTATTGAGCCACGGCGCCGGCCGGTTATGTCCTTTCAATCCCTCTCTCTGATGCAGTCTCATTCCCCCTCAAACTTCCTGTGCACTGCGCCTATCCTGGTCTCCCATGGGGTGCAGGGCCCAAGCACTTGGGCCATCCTCCACTGCACTCCCTGGCCACAGCAGAGAGCTGGCCTGGAAGAGGGGCAACCGGGACAGAATCCGGCACCCCGACCGGGACTAGAACCCGGTGTGCCGGCACCGTAAGGCAGAGGATTAGCCTACTGAGCCGCGGCGCCGGCTACATAAATAAATCTTAAAAAAAAAGTTTAACTTTATAGATACACAATTGGGTTCTTTGGACTTGCGCATATTTCAGTTTTATATTAAAAACATTCTGAGAGGGCAAGTATTGTGGAGCAGCTGGTTAAGCCGCCACTTGCATTCCATATTGGAGTGCCTTGGATACAGTTCCACTTCCTCTTCTGATCCAGTTTCCTGCTTATGGAGACCCTGGGAGGCAGCTATGATGAATCAGTACCTTGGACTCCTACTAGGAGACCCTGATGGAGTTCCTAGTTCATGCCTCTGCCAGGCTGTAACAGACATTTAGGGAATGAACCAGTGAATGGAAGATCTCACTCACTCTCAATTTCTCCTTCTCAATTTCTGTTTCTCAATTCCTCCCCCCTCCATGTCATTCTGCCTTCCAAATAAATAAAACTAAAATAAATAAACTTAAATTTTGAAAATTCCACCTCAAATAAAACAGACAAAACTCCAACTGCAGCTTCAAATGCTGCCACCTAGCACCCACTCCTAGCCGCAGTTTAATCATCTGTATAGGTACAGTCCGCGCTGCAGATCCCAAGTTCCACAAAGGATTCAGCCAATCACACATGGAAAATGTTCAGGGAAAAAACCGCATCTGTACTTTGTTATTTCTACACAGACCAATATAACAACTATTAACATGGTATTTATATTGTAGGAGGCGTTATAAAGAGCCTAGCGATGATTTAAAGTATATAGGAGGGCGTTTGTGCAGTATATGCCAATACAACCCAGTTTTGGATTAGTGATTCCAGAGTTGCTGGATTTTGGTATCCCAGGAGGATCGTGTAATCAAACCCCAAGCAAACCGAGACAGGAGTCTACGTTCTAAGAGCCAAAATGGCTTCTTGTATGCAAAGTAATTAGGACAAACTGGGTTAAGGAACATCAGCAGTTACTTTGATTTCAACACCTGACTCGGCACCTCTGCAGTGAGGTAGGGTGTGCCTTGGTCTGTGGCAGGGAACTGGATATGGGCAGGCCAGCACCGCTGCGCAGAAAGACTGGGAAAGAATGGAAATTCCAGCCCTAGTAAGAGAATTTCCTCATTGCTCTCCCCGCCCTCTGCCTCTGCCAGAGAATGCAGAAATCTTTACTTCTGTGCTAAGCGGAACTCCTGAAACGGGACCAGGAAGATCCCAGCCATGGGCGGGTGTACGGCAGAGCCAGGTGGACTTAACGCGCTGGTCACCCTTACTCCCGACCACTTCCGCCTCCCACCCCCAAGCTTCCCTAGAGCCTCCCTGGAAGCCCGGTTTCCCGGGCCAAGCGCAAATCGCGTCCTCCGAGACCAGCCACTGGGTCCCCAGAAAGTTCTGGAGTCGGATGGGTCTCGGGCAGGGTCCTCGGCTCTCATCGGCCCCCACCTGCAGAACTGCTCAGCCTTATCCAGAATCGGTAGTGGGGCCACCCGGATCTAGCGCTGTCTCACCAGCACTCTGGATCCGGAAGGGCCCTGCCCTCAACTCTCAGCAGTTTTCTCTTTCGCCTCCCCCACCTCCACCCGCGCTCCTCTGGGGGAGGAGGATCATCTCCCATCTCTTCCTCATCTATCGCCACCCCACCCCTCACCTGCCGCGCCCTCCGGCACCAACCACAAGAACGGTAGCAACAGCAGCGTTGGCTGCGGGATACACGGGCGCCGGGGGCGCCGCTGTTGCCGGGCCGCCAGCCTGGCGCTCTACGCGGCGGTCTACGTTCAGGCGCAGTCCCTTCAGGCCCGATCTCGGCCACAGTCGGGCGGTCGCACGGGGTTTCTTGCAAGGTGGGTCGCGCGCGTTCCAAGTCTGAGAACCTAGCTCACTTGGTCTCAGGCTGCCGGCGACCTCCCACTGTTTCGATTCTGGCTTTAGCTACCGCTCATACTCTGGCTCTTTAGCGCCCCTAGCGTCCCCCGTACCCTTGCAGTTCCCTGACCAACAGGGAAACTGGCGAGGGGTGGGTGTCAGGGAAGCAGGAGGTGCTCCTATAGGTGCTCACCGCCTGCCCAGAACCGTCTTTCCTCTAGGCAATCCCCTCTGTTAGCCTTAGAAGAGGGAAACCAAGAAAACCATGAAAACAGTAATGTAGCTAATTGTGAAATTCTATAGCTTACATGCTTATTCACTGCCTCCTAAGGAGATTTGCAGTGGAGCCTAGGCTACTGCATTTGGTGAAGTCATGAAGGAGGAAGGGTGTCTGCAGCCAGAGCCATGTGACTCGAAAACATTTGTGGTTTCCACTGGAGATCCACTAATCCTACTGAGTTTAGTTAGATCCCTCCATTATGCGAAGAAAGACTAACTTTCAGCTAGAGTTTAGTGACATATGAAAGCCTGTTTCTCCATCCCGTTTAACACACCATCTAAACTTTGACCAAGGACCAAGGTTCACCACAATGGTTTCTACTAGATATTTTTGGATGTTTGAAGATTCCTAGGGACCACTCTGGAGGAACTTATTTTGGGGCCTGGGCTTCTTGCTTGTCAGTGGCTGGTAGAGTCCAGATTTGCCTTGACTGGAGGCCACCACTCACCTGTCTAGTTGAGTCTTGTGATAATCACGGTCTAGAGCACAACTTATTGTTTATTTTAAATGTATTTTAAAGACAGAGCCACAGAAATAGAGGGAGAGAGAATCTTGAGGGGGAGGGAGAGGGAGAGAGAACACTTTCACAAATGGGTTCACTTCAAAAATGGCTGCAACAGTCTTTTTGTGGGGCCTGCAGAAGCAAGGAACTTCATCCAGATCTTCTGTGTGCATGGCAGGATCTAAGCACTTGGGCCATCATCCCACTGCTTTCGAGGCACATTAGCAAGAAGTTTGATAGGAAATGGAGCAGCCAGACTGAAATGGGCACTCTGATATGGAATGCCAGTTTTGCAAGCTGTGGCTTAACTCATTGCACAACACAACAAGCCTCTAGAGCACAACCTTTTAATATTGTTGAGGGAGCACATGAATAGGAAAGAATAGAGTTGCAAGGAAGGCAGGCATCAGACAGTCTGTCTACCATCTGGCATCATGGCACAGCAGTGCATTGAGCTAAGTCACTGCTTGTGACTCTGGCACCATGTATCAGAGTGCTGCTTTGACTGCGTAAGCTCTTCTTCTGATCCAGGATTCCTGTTAATGCATTTGGGAAGGCAGTGAAGATGGTTCAAGTACTTGGGCCCCTGCTACTCAGGTGGGAGACAAGAAAGGAGTTTCTGGATCCTGACTTTGGCCTGACTCAGACTTAGGTGTTGTAGTCATTTGGAGAACCAGCAGATAGAAGATCTCTCTCTTTCTTTTTCATTCATTCTGTCTTTCTTTTATTTTTTCCCAAAGAAATCTTTTATTTAATGAGTAAAAATTTCATAAGTACAACTTTAAGAATATAATGATTCTTTCCACCATACTTGCCCTCCCACCCCCACTCTCACCTCATTGCCTCCCCTCTCTTCCATTCCCAGTTCCATTCTCCATTAAGATTCTTTTTCAATGAACTTATTTTTATTTTTTGACATTTCTTTTTTTCTTTTTTTTTCTTTTTTTTTTTTTTAACTTTTATTTAATGAATATAAATTTCCAAAGTACGGCTTATGGATTACAATGGCTTCCCCCCATACCGTCCCTCCCACCCACAACCCTCCCCTTTCACACTCCCTCTCCCCTTCCATTCACATCAAGATTCATTTTCGATTATCTTAATATACAGAAGATCAGCTTAGTATACATTAAGTAAGGATTTCAACAGTTTGCTCCCACACAGAAACATAAAGTGAAAAATAATAGATGATTTTTTTTAAATGATGATGAAATCAGATCAGACCTATTGTCATGTTTAATCCCAGTGAGAGTCAAGTTGGGAGTTGATAATTTCTTTTCTTTTTTTTTTACAGAGGATCAGTTTAGTATGCATTAAGTAAAGATTTCAACAGTTTGCACCCCCATAGAAACACAAAGCGAAATATACTGTTTGAGTACTCATTATAGCATTAAATCTCAATGTACAGCACATTAAGGACAGAGATCCTACATGAGGAGTAAGTGCACAGTGACTCCTGTTGTTGACTTTACCAATTGACACTCCTGTCTATGGCATCAGTAATCTCCCTATGCTCCAGTCATGAGTTTCCAAGGCTATGGAAGCCCTCTGAGTTCTCCGATTCTTATCTTGTTTAGACAAGGTCATAGTCAAAGTGGAGGTTCTCTCCTCCCTTCAGAGAAAGGTACCTCCTTCTTTGAAGACCTGTTCTTTCCACTGGGATCTCACTCACAGAGATCTTTTGCCAGAGTTTGACATTTATTTTTACTTTTATTTATTTTTAAATTTATTTTAAATTTATTTTTTATACAAATTTTATAAGTACAACTTTAGGAATATAGTTATTCTTACTTCCATACCTGCCCTCCCACACATACTCCCACCATTCCTCCTCCTCCCTTTCCCCTTGCCAGTTCCATTCTCCATTAAGATTAATTTTCAATTAACTTTATACACAGAATACCGACTCTGTACTAAGTAAAGCTTTCAACAATTTGCACACAAACATGCACATGCAAAAAAAATCGAGAACAAGTTTTACAGTTAATTTTCATAATACAACTCATTGAGGATAGAAGTCTTGCATGGAAAGTAAGTGCACGGTGACTCCAGTTGTTAATTTAATGACTAACACTGTTAAGTATGATGTCAGTGATCACCCAAGGCTCTTGACATGAGCTGCCAAGGCTATGGAAGCCTTTCCCTCCCCCCCCCCCCCACCAAAATCTTTTATTTAATGGGTACAAATTTCATAAGTACAACTTTAGGAATATAGTGATTTTTCCCACCATACCTGCCATCCCAGCCACACTCCCATCTCTCCTCCCCTTGCCAGTCCCATTCTCCATTAATATTCATTTTCAATTAACTTTGTACATAGAAGACCAACTCTAAGTAAAGATTTCAACAATTTATGCACACACACACACACACAACTGAGAACTAGTTTTACAGTTAACTCTAATGATATAACTAATTGAAGACAGAGGTCCTACATGGGGAGTTAGTGCGTGGTGGCTCCTGTTGTTAATTTAACAATTAAGATTCTTATGTATGATGTCAGTGACCACCCAAGGCTCTTGATATGAGCTGCCTAAGCTATGAAAGCCTTTTGAGTCCATAAACTCAATATTTGAACAGGGCCAAAGCAAAGTGGAATCTCTCCTCCCTTTAGAGAAAAGTACATCATTCTTTGATGGCCACTTCTTTCTTCTGGGGTCTGGCGCACACAGATCCTTCATGTTGAACATTTTTTGTCACAGTATCTTGGCTTTTCATGCCTGAAATGCTCTCAATGGGCTTTTTAGCCCGACCAGGAAGGCTTAAGGGCTTATTCTGATCAGAGTGTTACTTAAAGCGATTGTCATTTTATGAGTCTGCTGTGTGGACTGATTCCTATGATTGAACACTCTCTCTCTCTCTTTAGATTTTTTTTATTTTTTTAAAAATTTTTTTAACTTTTATTTAATGAATATAAATTTCCAAAGTACGGCTTATGGATTACAATGGCTTCCCCTCCATATCGTCTCTCCCACCCGCATCCCTCCGCTTTCCCACTCCCTCTGCCCTTCCATTCACATGAGGATTCATTTTCGATTCTCTTTATACACAGAAGAGCAGTTTGGCATACATTAAGTAAAGATTTCAACAGTTTGCTCCCACACAAACATAAAGTGAAAAATAATAGATGATTTTTAAAATGATGATGAAATCAGATCAGACCTATTGTCATGTTTAATCCCAGTGAGAGTCAAGTTAGGGATTGATAATTTCTTCTTCTTCTTCTTTTTTTTTTTTTTTTACAGAAGATCAGTTTAGTATACATCAAGTAAAGATTTCAACAGTTTGTACCCCCATAGAAACACAAAGCGAAATATACTGTTTGAGTACTCATTATAGCATTAAATCTCAATGTACAGCACATTAAGGACAGAGATCCTACATGAGGAGTAAGTGCACAGTGACTCCTGTTGTTGACTTCACAAATTGACACTCCTGTTTATGGCATCAGTAATCTCCCTATGCACCAGTCATGGGTTTCCAAGGCTATGGAAGCCTTTTGAGTTCTCCGACTCTTATCTTGTTTAGACAAGGTCATAGTCAAAGTGGAGGTTCTCTCCTCCCTTCAGAGAAAGGTACCTCCTTCTTTGAAGACCTGTTCTTTCCACAGGGATCTCACTCACAGAGATCTTTCATTTAGGTGGTGGTGTTGTTGTTGTTGTTGTTGTTTTTTTTTTTTTTTTTTTTTTTTTTTTTTTTTTTTTGCCAGAGTGTCTTGGCTTTCCATGCCTGAAATACTCTCATGGGCTTTTCAGCCAGATCGGAATGCCTTTAGGGCTGATTCTGAGGCCAGAGTGCTGTTTAGGACATCTGCCATTCTATGAGTCTGCTGAGTACCTCGCTTCCCATGTTGGATCACTCTCCCCTTTATTTATTCTATCGGTTAGTATTAGCAGGTACTAGACTTGTTTATGTGCTTCCTTTGACTCTTAGTCCTTTCATTATGATCAATTGTGAACTGAAATTGATCAGTTGGACTGGTGAGATGGCATTGGTACATGCCACCTTGATGGGATTAAATTGGAGTCCCCTGGTATGTTTCTAACTCTACCATTTGGGGCAAGTCAGCTTGAGCATGTCCCAAATTGTACATTTCTTCCCTCTCTTATTCCTACTCTTATGTTAAACAGGGATCGCATTTCAGTTAAATTTCAACACTTAAGAATAACTGTGTATTAATTACAGAATTAAGCCAGTCATATTAAGTAGAACAGACAAAAAAACTACTAAGAGGGATAATGTATTAAGATGTTCATTAACAGTCAGGGCTATGCTGATCAAGTCACCGTTTCTCATAGTGTCCATTTCACTTCAGGAGGTTTCCTTTTTGGTGTTCAGTCAGTTGTCACCGATCAGGGAGAACATATGGTATTTGTCCCTTTGGGACTGGCTTATTTCACTCAGCATGATGTGTTCCAGATTCCTCCATTTTGTTGCAAATGACTGGAATTCGTTGTTTCTTACTGCAGTATAGTATTCTAAAGAGTACATATCCCATAATTTCTTTATTCAGTCTACCGTTGATGGGCATTTAGGTTGGTTCCAGGTCTTAGTTATTGTGAATTGAGCTGCAATAAACATTAGGGTGCAGACCTCTTTTTTGTTTGCCAATTTAAATTCCTTTGGGTAAATTCCAAGGAGTGGGATGGCTGGGTCAAACGGTAGGGTTATCTTCAGGTTTCTGAGGAATCTCCAGACTGACTTCCATAGTGGCTTGACCAGTTTGCATTCCCACCAACAGTGGGTTAGTGTCCCTTTTTCCCCACATCCTCGCCAGCATCTGTTGTTGGTAGATTTCTGGATGTGAGCCATTCTAACCGGGGTGAGGTGAAACCTCATTGTGGTTTTGATTTGCATTTCCCTGATTGCTAATGACCTTGAACATTTTTTCATGTGCCTGTTGGCCATTTGGATTTCCTCTTTTGAAAAATGTCTATTGAGGTCCTTGGCCCATCTGTTAAGTGGGTTGTTGGTTTTGTTTTTGTGGAGTTTCTTGATCTCTTTGTAGATTCTGGTTATTAACCCTTTATCTGTTGCATAGTTCGTAAATATTTTTTCCCATTCTGTCGGTTGTCTCTTCACTCTCCTGACTGTTTCTTTTGCAGTACAGAAACTTCTCAATTTGATGCAATCCCAATAGTTGATTTTGGCTTTGACTGCCTGTGCCTCCCGGGTCTTTTCCAGAAACTCTTTGCCTGTGCCAATATCTTGAAGGGTTTCTCCAATGTTCTCTAATAACTTGATGGTGTCAGGTTGTAGATTTAGGTCTTTAATCCATGTTGAGTGGATTTTTGTGCAAGGTGTAAGGTAGGGGTCTTGCTTCATGATTCTGCACGTGGAAATCCAATTTTCCCAGCACCATTTATTGAATAGACTGTCCTTGCTCCAGGAATTAGTTTTAGATCCTTGATCAAATATAAGTTGGCTGTAGATGTTTGGGTTGATTTCTGGTGTTTCAATTCTGTTCCATTGGTCTATCCATCTGTTTCTGTACCAGTACCATGCTGTTTTGATTACAACTGCCCTGTAGTATGTCCTGAAATCTAGTATTGTGGTGCCTGCAGCTTTGTTTTTGTTGTACAAGATTGCTTTAGCTATTCGAGGTCTCTTGTGCCTCCATATAAATTTCAGCATCATTTTTTCCAGATCTGAGAAGCAGGTCTTCGGTATCTTGATTGGTATTGCATTGAATCTATAAATTGCTTTTGGGAGAATGGACATTTTGATGATGTTGATTCTTCCAATCCATGAGCATGGAAGATTTTTCCATTTCTTGGTATCCTCTTCTATTTCTTTCTTTAAGGTTTTGTAATTTTCATCGTAGAGATCTTTAACGTCCTTGGTTAAGTTTATTCCAAGGTATTTGATTGTTTTTGTAGCTATTGTGAATGGGATTGATCTTAGAACTTCTTCCTCAGCCATGACATTGTCTGTGTATACAAAGGCTGTTGATTTTTTTCCTTTTTTTTAATCTTTTATTTAATGAATATAAATTTCCAAAGTACGGCTTATGGATTACAATGGCTTCCCCTCCATACCGTCCCTCCCACCCACAACCCTCCCCTTTCACACTCCCTCTCCCCTTCCATTCACATCAAGATTCATTTTCGATTATCTTAATATACAGAAGATCAGCTTAGTATACATTAAGTAAGGATTTCAAGAGTTCGCTCCCACACAGAAACATAAAGTGAAAAATAATAGATGATTTTTTTTAAATGATGATGAAATCAGATCAGACCTATTGTCATGTTTAATCCCAGTGAGAGTCAAGTTGGGAGTTGATAATTTCTTTTTTTTTTTAACAGAAGATCAGTTTAGTATACATCAAGTAAAGATTTCAACAGTTTGCACCCCCATAGAAACACAAAGTGAAATCTACTGTTTGAGTACTCATTATAGCATTAAGCCTCAATGTACAGCACATTAAGGACAGAGATCCTACATGAGGAGTAAGTGCACAGTGACTCCTGTTGTTGACTTTACAAATTGACACTCCTGTTTATGGCATCAGTAATCTCCCTATGCACCAGTCATGAGTTTCCAAGGCTATGGAAGTCCCTTGAGTTCTCCGACTCTTATCTTGTTTAGACAAGGTCATAGTCAAAGTGGAGGTTCTCTCCTCCCTTCAGAGAAAGGTACCTCCTTCTTTGAAGGCCTGTTCTTTCCACTGGGATCTCACTCACAGAGATCTTTTTGCCAGAGTGTCTTGGCTTTCCATAAGGCTGTTGATTTTTTGCATTGATTTTATACCCTGCTACTTTGCCAAACACTTCTATGAGTTCCAATAGTCTCTTAGTAGAGTTCTTTGGGTCCCCTAAATAAACAATCATATCATCTGCAAAGAGGGATAGTTTGAGTTCTTCCTTCCCAATTTGTATCCCTTTAATTTCTTTTTCTTGCCTAATAGCTCTGGCTGGAACTTCCAGAACTATATTGAATAGCAGTGGTGAGAGTGGGCATCCCTGTCTGGTACCAGATCTCAGTGGAAATGCTTCCAACTTTTCCCCATTCAATAGGATGTTGGCTGTGGGTTTTTCATAGATTGCTTTGATTGTATTGAGGAATGTTCCTACCAAACCCAGTTTGCTTAGAGTTTTCATCATGAACGGGTGTTGTATTTTATCAAATGCTTTCTCGGCAAATATTGAGATAATCATATGGTTTTTCTTCTGCAGTCTGTTAATGTGGTGTATCACATTGATTGTCTTGCGCACATTAAACCATCCCTGCATACCAGGGATAAATCCCACTTGGTCTGGGTGGATGATCTTTCTGATGTGTTGTTGCATTCTATTGGCGAGAATTTTATTGAGGATTTTTGCATCTATGTTCATCAGGGATATTGGTCTGTAATTCTCTTCCACTGCTGCATCTTTTTCTGGCTTAGGAATTAAGGTGATGCTGGCTTCATAGAAAGAATTTGGGAGGATTCCCTGTTCTTCGATTGTTCTGAATAGTTTGAGAAGAATTGGAGTCAGTTCTTCTTTAAATGTCTGGTAGAATTCAGCAGTGAATCCATCTGGTCCTGGGCTTTTCTTTGTTGGGAGGGCCTTTATTACTGTTTCAATTTCTGTCTCAGTTATGGGTCTGTTTAGGTTTTCGATGTCTTCCTGGTTCAATTTAGGTAGGTTGCATGTGTCCAGGAATCTATCCATTTCTGATAGGTTTCCCTGTTTGCTGGCATGCAAGTCCTTGTAGTAATTTCTGATGATTCTTTTTATTTCTGTGGTGTCTGTTGTTACATTTCCTTTTTCATCTCTGATTTTATTGATTTGGGTCTTTTCTCTTCTTTTTTTAGTTGGTTGGGCCAATGGGGTGTCAATTTTGTTTATTTTTTCAAAAAACCAGCTCCTCGTTTGGCTGATTTTTTGTAATGTTTTTCTTGATTCAATCCTGTTGATTTCTTCTCTGATTTCAATTATTTCTCTTCTCCTACTAGATTTGGGTCTGGTTTGCTGTAGGTTTTCTAGATCCTTGAGGTGAATTGAAAGCTCATCTATTTGGTGCCTTTCCAATTTCTTGATGTAGGCACCTATTGATATAAACTTTCCTCTTAACACTGCTTTTGCTGTGTCCCATAAGTTTTGGTATGTTGTGCTGTTATCCTCATTTACTTCCAGAAAATTTTTGATTTCTCTTTTAATTTCTTCTATGACCCATTGTTCATTCAGGAGCATGTTGTTCAATCTCCATGTGTTTGCGTGTGCTCTAGGGATTCCTGAGTTGCTAATTTCCAACTTCATTCCTTTATGGTCTGAGAAGCTGCATGGTATGATTCTAATTCTTTTGAATTTGCTGAGACTTGCTTTATGGCCTAGTATGTGGTCAATCCTAGAGAAGGTTCCATGTACTGCTGAGAAGAATGTAAAATCTTTAGCTGTAGGATTGAAAGTTCCGTAGATATCTGTTATATCCATTTGGGCTATAGTGTCATTTAAATCTACTGTATCCTTGTTGATCTTCTGTCCTATTGATCTGTCTATTTCTGAGAGTGGGGTATTGAAGTCCCCCAGTACTATTGTATTGGGGTCTAAGTCTCCCTTTAAGTCCATTAACAAATCTTTTAGATAAACTGGTGCCCTGTAGTTAGGTGCATATACATTGATAATTGTTATATCTTCCTGTTGAATTGATCCCTTAATCATTATGTAGTGTCCCTCTTTGTCTCTCTTAACAGTTTTTGTGGTAAAGTTTATGTTGTCCGATATTAAGATGGCTATGCCCGCTCTTTTTTCATTTCTGTTTGCATGGTATATCTTTTTGCAGCCTTTCAGTCTGTATGGATCTTTGTTGGAAAGATGTGTTTCTTGTAAGCAGCAAATAGATGGGTTTTGTTCCTTAACCCAATCAGCCAATCTGTGTCTTTTCACTGGACAGTTCAGGCCATTAACGTTCAATGTGACTATTGATAAGTGGTAACTTTGCCCTGTCATTTGCCAAAGATAAGTTCAAATATATGCTTTGAATTCCCTGTGATCTTTTGCTGTGAGGTTTCCTTCCTTTATCTTCTTTCATATTGATGACCGTGTTTCTGTGTTTCTGTGTGTAACACATCTTTAAGCATCTGTTGCAGGGCAGGATGAGTGGCAACAAATTCTTTCAATTTCTGTTTGCAATGAAAAGTCTTTATTTCACCTTCATTCACAAATGAGAGCTTTGCAGGATATAATATTCTGGGCTGGCAGTTTTTCTCTCTTAGTACCTGGGCTATATCTCGCCATTCCCTCCTAGCTTGTAGAGTTTCTGATGAGATGTCACCTGTGAGTCTGATTGGAGATCCTCTGAGAGTAATCTGACGTTTCTCTCTTGCACATTTTAGGATCTTTTCTTTATGTTTCACTGTGGAGAGTTTAATTACAGCGTTTCGTGGTGAGGATCTCTTTTGGTCATGTTTATTAGGGGTTCTATGAGCTTCCTGTACTAGGATTTCTCTGTCCTTCTCCAAACCTGGGAAATTTTCTGCTAATATCTCACTAAAAAGGCCTTCTAATCCTTTCTCCCTCTCCATGCCTTCAGGAACTCCTAGAACCCGAATGTTGGGTTTTTTAATAGTATCCTGAAGATTCCTGACAATATGTTTTAGATTTCTAATTTCCTCTTCTTTTCTTTGGTCTGACTGTATCCTTTCCTGTTCTCTGTCTTCTAAGTCCGATATTCTCTCTTCTGCTTCACCCATTCTGTTTGTAAGGCTCTGTATTGTGTTTTTCATTTGATCTATGAATTCTTCACTTCAGTCACTATCACAGTTTCCTGTTGTACTAGTTGTTTTGTTTCATTTTGATTCCTCCTTAATATTTCATTTTCACGAGAGAGATTTTCTATCTTGTCCATTAAGGATTTCTGTAGTTCAAGATTTTGTTTTTGACAGGTCTTCAAAGAAGGAGGTACCTTTCTCTGAAGGGAGGAGAGAACCTCCACTTTGACTATGACCTTGTCTGAACAAGATAAGAGTCGGAGAACTCAAGGGGCTTCCATAGCCTAGGAAACTCATGACTGGTGTATAGGGAGATTACTGATGCCATAAACAGGAGTGTCAATTGGTAAAGTCAACAACAGGAGTCACTGTGCACTTACTCCTCATGTAGGATCTCTGTCCTTAATGTGCTGTACATTGAGGCTTAATGCTATAACGAGTACTCAAACAGTAGATTTCACTTTGTGTTTCTATGGGGGCGCAAACTGTTGAAATCTTTACTTAATGTATACTAAACTGATCTTCTGTTAAAAAAAAAAGAAATTATCAATTCCCAACTTGACTCTCACTGGGATTAAACATGACAATAGGTCTGATCTTATTTCAACATCATTTAAAAAATCATCTATTATTTTTCACTTTATGTTTCTGTGTGGGAGCAAACTGTTGAAATCTTTACTTAATGTATGCTAAACTGATCTTCTGTATATAAAGAGAATCGAAAATGAATCTTGATGTGAATGGAAGGGGAGAGGGAGTGGGAAAGGGGAGGGTTGCGGGTGGGAGGGACGTTATGGGGGGGAAGCCATTGTAATCCATAAGCTGTACTTTGTAAATTTATATTCATTAAATAAAAGTTAAAAAAATATAAACTAATTAAAAAATAAAAATAAAAAAGTAGTTAATAATATCTAGTATTCTAATTTTATCCATTATCTCAATAATATCTTAACAATTTTTCTTGTCTTTTTTTATACGATTGACTTGCTAATAAACTGGTGCCTTATTTTAATTGGAAAAAAAAATAGAATTTGTTTTTGAGAACTTCTTAATGTTCTTATCAATTTTTTGAGATCTGCTTCTTGCATTTCTTCTATCTCATCATCTTCATCTTGAATTGGGGTGTCTTTTTCATTTGAGGGCGTCATGGTGACTTCATTGATTTTATTACCTCGGTTTTTGTGTTTGTTATTTGGCATATTGGAGATATTTGGTTTCTTCACTGTGGTGCTTTTTCTTGTTATACTATGACTCTAGATTAAGTGGACTATCTGTTTTTGATGGAGCCTTAGGGCTTGAGATGGGTGTGGCCTGAGAGGTCTGTTTGGTGTGCCAAAGGTGACACTCCCAGGTTAGGCGTGGTAAACCTCTCTCTCTCTTTCTTTTTTTGATTCAAAAGGGAAGTAATTCCGCACAGCTGAACGAAGTTGGAGGTAGTTAGCAGGCAAATGCTATACCCACAGGAGCCAGAGATCGGAAGCTCTTTCCCAAGGACCACACAGGGAATCTGTTCGGCCCTCAGAGTGGGCTCAAAGTCTCCTTCAGTCTCCCACTGGGTTGCCAAAGTTACGGAATTGTAGCATCTCTGGAGAGTGCTCACATGAATTCTGTGAGTTCTCTCCCCCACTGTCTCTTTTTTCACAGTCTCAGTTCAGTAGCACCACAAATTTACTAGGTCCTAATCTCCTGTTAATTTGCCCCGCCCAGAGTCAGGTTTTTCTGCTAGGCTCAGGGCCGGTGCAGACCTGAGGTTGCTCTGCTTATGACGTATGTCCAAAATGGCGCCTGCTCTTTGTCTTGCTCGCCCTTGAGAGGTGAGCGGAGAGAGAGAAACCCGTGTCCGTACCAGTCACCCTTTTTTGTTCTCTCTCTCTCTCTTCCAGTTAGCCTGGTGAACTTTTCCCCCCCGGGGGTCGTTCCCTCTAGTCTCCTCTCTCCGCTTGCCTGCCGGTGTCTCGGGCTATTGAGGTTTGGCTCACCTCGCGTTCCAGTGCTGGTGTGTTGAGTCTGCCGCTGGTGTCCCGAACTGTGGGCTCCCAAGCTCTCCACGCAGGTCCACTGTGAATCACGCGTTCCGGAAGAGTTTCTTCTGCTGTTTCCTCCCCTACTCTTCCTTGAACCTGCAGTATCTCCACTTTTATTAAACTATCTCTCCCCGGACTATCAGTGTGCTCCCTTCCTATTCCGCCATCTTGCCTCCTCCGGCCAAGAAGGGTTTCATACCATGCGGAGTCAAGGTGAGACATCAGCTTTGTGGCTGACTTTGAATATGGCGGGTCTATATCTTAAGGAGTGTAGGCAAACTGATGACAGAGCAGTGTGTGGACAACAGCCAGCAAAGAAACGGGGACCTCAGCTCTGCAGCCATGGGGCACTCAGCTCTGCTCACAAGTTGACGAGTTTGCACGTGGGTTCTTTCCAAGCCCCCAGGTGAAATGCAATCCAGTTGACCCCTTGATTTCAGTCTTGAGACCCAGACAGTGCATTCTCGGATTTCTGACCTACACAGCTGTGAGCTAATCCACAGTTGGTGTTACACAGCAATAGAAAACATTACACATGGTGTGTCTTTTTTGCATTCTTCTACTTTCAGCTAATCTCTGTCCTTAAAGCAGATCTCTTGTAAGCAGTATATATGTAGGCATCATTTTTATCTTGTCTAATGATCTTTGTTAATTGGAGTGTTTAATCCATTTACATTTAATGTCATTGCTAGTATAGTTAGATTTAAATTTCTCATATCTTGTTATTTGTTTAATCTGTTTATTTACCCTTTCTTGCTTTTCTGTAAATTAACCAGAAGGTTTTCATTATCTCATTTTTTACTCTAGTCAATGTAATATATACTCACTAATTATTTAGAGCAGTGGTTCTAAAAACTAACTTCATAATAACTCTGAGACATTATTTGCCTTTTTCACTCTTGTTCTCTTGAATAAACAGTGAGGTTTTCCAGAAACTACATGACATGTGATATTGCAGAAGATTTAGTGCAGAAGGAAATATGCTAATTCACCTATCTTAAGCCCTTGTTACAAACTTGATAGTATCCAACCCCTCCACCCACCACCCCTGCCAAAACTCCTGTATAGAAGCCCTAACACCCAGCATCTCAGAATGTGACTCTATCTGGAAATAGAATCCTGAAAGATGTGATTAATTAAAGAAGAGAGCCTGAGGATCAGCCCTACCCCAATCCAACCACTTTCCTAATAAGAAGGGGACATTAGAACACTGCGAGACAAGAGAGAAGCTATCAGCAACCCAAGGAGAGGAACCTCAAGAGAAGCCAACCCTTCAGGCATTTTGATGTTGGACCTCCATCCAACATCCAGAATTGTGCGAAAACTGATTTCTATCCTGTAAGCTGTCCAGTCTGTGGTATTTTATTACCACAGCCCTGCAAACTAAGACGTTAAAGAGACGTGCCAAAATGGAAAACAATGCCACTCTTTGCATCTCATTTTTTGTCTTAAAATATTTGTATTAAAATCACATTTTCCAATATCATGGTGTGGGTTATGTTTTCAATAAATATTGTTAACTTTTATCATTTTAATTTCAAATACCAGGGCCAGCTCTGTGGCATAGTAGGTAAAGCCACAGCCTGCAGTGCGGGCATCCCATATGGGCGCCGGATTGAGTCCCGGCTGCTCCACTTCTGATCCAGCTCTCTGCTATGGCCTGGGAAAGCACTGGAAGATGGCTCAAGTCCTTGAGCCCCTGCACCTGCATGGGAGACCTGGAAGAAGCTCCTGGCTCCTGGCTTCGATTCAACGCAGCTCTGGCTGTTGTGGCCAGTTTGGGAGTGAACCAGCAGATGGAAGACCTCTCTCTTTGCCTCTCCTTTTCCCTCTTTGTAACTCTGACTTGGATACTTGGGTCTCTGTCACCCACATGGGCAACCCAGATGAAGCTCCAGGCTCCTGGCTTTGGTCTGGTCCAGCCCAGCTGTTGCAGGCATTTGAGGGGAGTAGAAGATCAGTTCAAAGATTGTTTGTGTGAGTGTGTCTAGGTCACCGTGCCTTTCAACAATCTCTGTCTCTCTGTCTCTCTCTCTCTCTGCCTTTCAAATAAATAAAAATTGTACATGGGGGAAGATACCATTTTAAATAGTTATGAGTTTCTTATATTCATTTTTCTCTAGCTACTTACTAGTTTCTCTTTGCCCTTGGGTTTTTTATGTTTCACTGCAACGTCCCTAGGTGTAGACTTTGTTTTTAAATCATAGTTGAAATTTGTAGAGCTTGAGACAGTCCTGTGATGTCTTTCATCAGTAGGAATATTTTCAGCTGGCTTTCTTCAGATATTGCATCTGTCCCATTACCTCTCTCCCCCTCATTCCAATTCCAATTACAGATGGGCTAGAACTCTACACTGAGTTCCGAATGTCTCGTCATTTGCAATATTTCCCATCTTTTTTTTTATCTTTCTGTGCATCAAAGTGGATACCTTTTGCTCACCTGTATTTCTGTCTTCTAACATCTGTTGTACTTGCTTTTAATCTATTAAACCTGTCTTAATTTTTCATCAGTTTATTTCTGAAATTTTCATCTTATTTGGATTCTAATTATCTGCTGACACCCTGCATACTTTGCTCTGTTTTGCTGGTTGTTGTAGTGCTGTTTAAGTCCTTGGCTCTTAACTGCAATAGCTTCTTCACTTCTGGGTTTATTCCTATTTCCTGTTGTCTGGTCACATGAACTTTTTTTTATGTCTCCACATACCTTCCACTATTTCATTTGATACCAGAAAGTATGGATGAGACCACTGTAGGGAGCCCTAATTTATCTTCCACCAAAGTGGGCTAAGCTTTATTTCAGCAGTATTCTAGTGGGTCACCCCAATCCCATTGATGGTCAGCTTAGGACTTTGCTTTGGTTTTGCTTCCTGGGAGCCAGTGGAAGCTCCAAGGTGTTTACTGAGCTCCTCTGACTTGGCACAGCTTGATCCTGAGTTATAATCTCTGCCTTTGCAACCTTGGGGAGTTGCTGGAATTTATGTTCATCCTTTGTCACCATCACACTGTTTAGAAGTCAGCTAAAGATCTGTGGCACATCTGTCAGTCAGCTAATGTGTGGGAATATTCACGGAACCATTGTGCATAGCCAAAACAGGGGAACAACCCAAACTGGTGAATGAATAAATGAAATATAGTATTGCCACACAATGGAATTGTATTCCCCAACAAAAGAGAATGCAGTAGTGAGAAGTGCAGTAACAGAAATCCTGGAAACATGCAAAAACCAGAGGAAAGTAGTTGAATGAGCTATGTGGCAAAGCCTTCTAACCTAGCTGTAAAAAAAACTAAAAAAATCAAGGAAGAAGGCTGGCGCTGCAGCTCAATAGGCTAATCCCCCACCTTGCAGCGCCGGCACACCTGGTTCTAGTCCCGGTCGGGGCGCTGGATTCTGTCCCGGTTGCCCCTCTTCCAGTCCAGCTCTCTGCTGTGCTTGGGCCCTGCACCCGCATGGGAGATCAGGAGGAAGCACCTAGCTCCTGGCTTCAGATAGGCACAGTGTACCGGCTGCAGCAGCCATTTGGGGAGTGAACCAACGGAAGGAAGACCTTTTTCTCTGTCTCTCTCTTACTGTCTAACTCTGCCTGTCAAAAAAAAAAAAAAAAAATCAAAGAAGAATGCTGTGAGCTGCTAGGGATGGGTTTTCCAGGATAAAGTGGCCAGAAAGAGTGGAAAACTTAAGTGCAAAAGGGTATTTATGGTCTGCTTTGCTTTGTAATAGGAAGGCGATCACAAAGGCATCTTCTCTGCCCAGGTGTGCAGAAGAATGCAGGAATGATCAGCCACTGAAGAGATTATTTACAGGGGTGGTTGGCAAATGGGCAGAAGGTAGGGGAAATGGGGGTCATTGAGATGATGGGACAGTGGCAGAGGCTTTAATACAGCCTTTTCTATAATCCAGACACTTGGAATTATGGTTATATTTCACATAAGCAAGAATGCAAGAAAATATACCCCCATCGGTGTGCGTGTGTTAAGGAACAACCCAACTGGATTACAAATGAGTGTCAACCGAGAGTGAAGGGCTTGGGAAGGAAAGCACTAACCCAGGGGCTGGCACTGAGGTGGAGCCACCCCTTAGGGTGCCAGCGGGACACGGGATCATTGCTTTCATTTTTTACATTTCCGTAATGTCCAAATGTTCTAAAACGGGTCTTAGTTTTGCACCTGTGCTTACTGCCAAGTGACAAAGTCACTTCCTGAGTGTGGCCGCGGGGTCTTTCTGGCCACTTCCATCTGGACGCTGGGGACCGGAGCCCTGGGGCAGCACGCGCGAACCCCGGCCTTCGCTGCTGCGCGCTGACCGCGTTGCGGATGCCGCAGCCACTGCCCGGCCTCGCTGGGACTGCGGCTCCCGACCTCAGCGCAGGCTCTGAGCCCCGGGAGCCAGCAGCCTGCAAAGCTCTGGGGCTGCAGGGACGAAGCCGCCCAGACCTGCAGCCGCGCAGCAGAGCAGAAGTGAGCTAGCTCTTTCCTGTTTGATCTGAAACGCATCAAAAAAAAAAAAAAAAAATTACAGGAGCAAGTGGCCAGGGTGCATAATGAAAGAGCTTTAAAGCATCAAAAGTCAGCGTCGTCTGTGCGGGTGGCCTTGTGGTGCGATGGTAGTGCGTCTGACTCCGGATCAGAAGGTTCCCTGTTCAAGTCACATCCGGATCATGTCTGATTCCCAAGGTGTCATTTTCTAGGTGACCTGGGGTCACAGGCTCCAAGTTGGAGCCCTATCTGGCCAAGACTTCCCTGGCCCTAGTGGGGTTACCTGCTCACCTGTGCTGTCCCTCCCCCACTGATGGGGAAGCCATATTAAAAAGAGTCACTTTTAAACAAATGAAAAGGGACCTCTTTCATACTAAGAGAACTGACAATGAAAATGTAAATTTCAACGGGTTGAGTTGCTATCCCAACCTCTGAGATTGGTGGGGTCAAAAAGTGGATGGTGAATTGCATTACTCCCTCATCAAAACTAATGCTTGGGCCCCTACTACCTACACCAGGAGACCTGGATGAAGCTCTTAGCTCCTGACTTCAGCTTGGCCCAGTGCTAGTGGTTGTAACCAAGTAGAGAGAACCAGGGGATGGAAAATCTACCCCCCACCACCACTCCAACTCTGAATTTCAAAAATAAATAAATAAATCTGAAAAAGAAGAAGATACAGGCATTCCAGAGCCAGTGTTACAACACAACAAGTTGGCTTCTGTTATATCTTAATGTTAGCCATCGCAAAACACACCGGACACCGGAGTAAGGGAAAGGGTTTATTGGGGAACACCCTACAAACTGGAGTGAAGGGGTGGTGAAGGAAAAGAGAGACAGAGAGGAGGGAGAAGAGAGACGAGAGGAGGAGAGGAGTCAAGAGAGGCTAAGAGGGTGCAGGAGAGAAGGATCGAGAGAGCATGTGTGTAGGAACAGGCCCTTTTAAAACTTTGCCTGAGGGCGGGCAGGGAAGCAGGAGCAGCGAATCCCATTAGGATGGGGGTGGAGCCTGGCTCAGGTAGCTGGGCCATGCGGCCACCTGGCTAAAACTGCGCCAGTTTCCTAACAGCTTCCACTTGTGATTCCAGCATTCCACTTGAGTGCCAGTTCGAGTCCCAGCTGCTCCACTTGGCAACCCAGGTGCCTTAGCAGGAGATGGCCCAGGTGCTTGGGAGAGAGCTGGATGGACTTCAGGTTCCCCACTTCAGTCTGACCCATCCCCAGTTGCTGCAGCCATTTGGGGAGTGAACCAGCAGGTGGAAGATTTCTCTCTCTCTCTCTCTCTCTCTCTCTCTCTCTCTCTCTCTCTCCATATCTCTCTGTAACTCTGCCTTTCAAATAAACAAGTCTTAAAAATAAATAAATAAAAAGATACAGTCATACCATGTAACTACTGTTTGCTAAAGTAAATCCTGTCATTAAGCTTTATTCCCATAGATTCTAAATTTTGAAAGCCCTACCTTCTAACAGTGATGTGAAGATCTACAACATTCTTAAATCTCATGTTTGGAGCCGACCGATAGGAAAGTGAGCCTCCAAGCCCGGATTCAGCCCCAGAAGTCTCTCTAAGGGTGGGTTGTGGGCAGAGCTGGTTTCCAACCTCAGAGAACTGGCAAACAGAGCCAGAGTGTGGTCTCCTCCCAGCTCTGTTTAGAGTCCTGCTCCACAGTGAGGACTCACAAGGGAAGCAGAACTCCCCCTCTGTGCTCCCAGGCCCACACTCCCTCTGCTGCCTGCCACAGCCCCAGCCACTCAGGAGCCTACCTGGGACATCATAGCTCTTGGGCGCGATTGCACCCAGTTCCCTTAGCCCCACACCAAAACCTGTGGGATGCAGCAAAAGCAACTCTTGGAGGGAAATGTACAGCAACAAAGGCATACATCAAAAAGGGTGGAAGCCAGGGCCAGCTTTATGGCACAATTGGTTAAGCCACCACCTGCAACACCGGCATCCCATATGGGCACATGAATCTCTTTTTTTAATATTTATTTATTTATTTGAAAGGCAGAGTTACAGAGAGGCAGAGGTGGGGGGGGGGAGAAAAAGAGGTCCTTCATCCACTGGTTCACTCTCCAGCTGGCCACAACAGCCAGAGCTTCACAGATCTGAAGCCAGGAGACAGGAGGTTCTTCTGGGTCTCCCACACAGGTGCAGGGGCCCAAGGGCTTGGGCCATCTTCTACTGCTTTCCCAGGCCATAGCAGAGAGCTGAATTGGAACTAGAGCAGCCAGGACTTGAACTGGCACCCCCATGGGATGCCAGCATCTAGGTGGTGGCTTTACCCGCTCCACCACAGCACCAGCCCTCAGAGAAATCTTCTATCCTCTGGTTCACTCCCCAATTAGTTGCAACAACCAAGGCTAGACCAGGCCAAAGCCAAGAGCCAGGAGGTTCCTATGGGTCTCCCACATTGGAGCAGGGGCCCGAGGACCTGGACCATCTTCTGCTGTTTCCCAGACCATTAGCAGAGAGCTGGAATGGAAGTGGAGCAGCCAGGACTCAAATTGGTGCCCATATGGGATGCCGGCATTGCAGGCAGTGGCTTTACCAACTACGCCACAACGCTGGTCCCAAAAAATCTTCTAAAAAACAAATAAATGAATAAGAAAGATCTTGAGTAACAACCTAACATGACCTCTAAAGGATCTAGAAAAAATAAGAACAAAGCCCAAAGTTAGTAAAGGAGGTAGGAATGATAATAAAAATCAAAACAGAAATACTCAGAAATGGAATAGACTAGAAAAACAATAGAAAAGGCCTACAAAACTGGTTTTTCAAAAAGATTTATTTATTTGGAAGGCAGTTACAGAGAGGCAGAGGCAGATAGAGAGAGGCAGAAAGACAGAGAGACAGAGAGAAAGGTCTTCCACCTGCTGGTTCACTCCCAAAATGGCTGCAACAGCCGGAACTGAACCAGTCCAAAGCCAGGAGCCAGGAGCTTCTTCTGGGTCTCCCACATGGGTGCAGGGGCCCAAGGACTTGGCCATCTTCCATTGCTCCCCCACACACATTATCAGGGAGCTGGATTGAAAGAGGATCAGCTGGGACTCAAACCAGTGCCCATATTGGATGCCGGGACTGGAAGCATTGGCTTTACCTATTATACCACAGTGCTGGCCCCTGAAAGCTGGTTTTTTGAAAAAGTAAACAGAGAGGCCAGCGCTATGGCACAGCAGGTTAATGCCCTGGTCTGAAATGCCAGCATCCCATATGGCCCCTGCACCTGCATGGGAGACCAAGTTCCTGGCTTCGGATTGATGCAGCGCGCTGGCTGTAGCAGCCATTTGGGGGGGAACCAATGGAAGGAAGACCTTTCTCTCTCTCTCTTTCTCTCTCTCTCTCACTGTCTAACTCTGCCTGTCCAAAAAAAAAAAAGAGTATTTATTTGAATGGCAGAGTTACAGAAAGGCAGAGGCAGAGGGAGAGGTCTTCCATCTGCTGGTTCCCTCCCCATATGCCGCAACAGCTGGAGCTGGGTTGATCCGAAGCAAGGAACCAGGAGCTTCTTCTGGGTCTCCCACATGGGTACAGGGGCCCAAGGACCTGGGCCATCTTCCACTGCTTTCCCAGGCCATAGAAGAGAGCTGGATTGGAAGTGGAGCAGCCAGGATTCGAACTGGTGCCCATACAGGATGCCAGAACTGCAGGCAGCAGCTTTACCTATTATGCCACAGTGCCAGCCCTGAGACTCTTAAAGTCCCCAGTATTTTTCAAAGAGAGAAAAACCCAGTCCCAATTCTGAAAGTTTTCACTCTCATTTAAAAAATCAAAACTAATTATCAAAATAAAGCCTTGGGGAAACCTTGTGAGGTTTAATAGTTTCCTCTCCTGGACTCCCATGGAAGGATCTGGAAAAGTGCAGTTAGGAAAAAACACTGCCTTTCAGCAGGATCATGCTGGGATCCATATGGGGAACTAGGCAGGAAGACTAGGCAGAAACAGGGGAGCTAGAATTTCTGCCAGCCCTGTACTGTAACCCTAATCCCCTCACTTTCCTAGGATGCACCTGTGGTTTGCCCAGGACCAGGAAAGAGAAGACACCATGAGGTCTTTGAGGAAGTTAAAATCTACATAGAGGTGCCATAAAACCTCCAGGAAGCCTCACACCTACTATACTCTACCCTATTGGTATATTCAATCCAGGTACCGCCCCCAAGCTCTTAACAGTCTGGTCATGCGGGCAGGGCCCTCTTTGCTTATGACCATACTCAGGGATCTGTCTGGGGCCTCCTCCTCCCCTTCTCTCTCCACACAGGAACTCTGGGGCCCACTCATGACATTCAGATATCTCTCCTTGTGAAGCAGCCCACGCTCACGAGTGAAAGGATGTTCTCTCCATTATTCCAATAAATGCTGCCCCACTTGCGCACTGTATGTGTGCCTCCACTTTCAGTTCTCTCTGTGCAATAAAGGTTAAGACACACAGGCCCATAACAGATCACCCTACTCATTGATGAATCTATTTTGTTCACAGATAGAAGGCATTTTGGGACATATTCATGCAATTGAAACTTTTCTCCCTTTGCCCTGGGCTTTGGCTGTTACTCTAGTTCTGCAGTTGATTTATTTTCCTGGCCTCTCCTCACCAGAAGTGATGCACACAACTCTATGAGAGAAGGGCCTGAGCCATGTCCATGGCCTGCCTTCCAGAGAATTCCCTGTCAGATGAAGGCACGATCTACACACCTCCTGGGAGTCGGTTACACCAAATCAGTCCTCTTGATGCTCTTATTCTACTGGCCTTTTCAAATCAAATGAATAATCCATTTGGTCAGTAGAGGCAACATCCAGACACAAACATCCCATATGTACATCAGTTTGAGTCTCGGCTCCTCCACTTCAGATCCAACTCCCTGTTAGTGTGCCTGGGAAAACAGCAGAAGATGGCCCATATGTGAGACCTGGAAGAAGCTCCTTGTTTCCATTGTCAGCTTGGCTAACCCTGGCCATCCCAGCCATTTGGGAAAACTAAGAAGCAATGGCAGGGGCTGGCGCAGTGGCATAATGGGTAAAGCCACCACCTGCAGTGCTGGCATACCATGTGGGTACTGGATTGAGTCACAACTGTTCTACTTTTTTTTTTTTTAAAGAATAGCACAGCTATCTTTTTTATCTTTTAATTTTTTTATTTGACAGGTAGAGTTACAGACAGTGAGAGACACAGAGAGAAAGGTCTTCCTTTCGTTGGTGCACTCCCCAAATGGCCGCTACAGCCGGCGCTGTGCCAATCTGAAGCCAGGAGCCAGGAGCTTCTTCCTGGTCTCCCATGCGGGTGCAGGGGCCCAAGCACCTGGGCCATTGTCCACTGCCCTCCCGGGCCACAGCAGAGAGCTGGATTGGAAGAGGAGCAACTGGGACTAGAACCCGGCACCCATATGGGATGCCAGCACCACAGGTGGAGGATCAACCAAGTGAGCCACAGCACCAGCCCCGAATGTTCTATTTTCAATCCAGCTTTCTGCTATGGCCTGGGAAAGCAGTGGAAGATGGCCCAAGTCTTTGGGTCCTTGCACCCACGTGGGAGACCCAGAAGAAGCTCCTGGCTCCTGGCTGCAGATCAATGCAGCTCCGGCCATTGCGGCCAACTGGGGAGTGAACCAGCGGATAGACGGCCTCTCTCTCTCTCTCTCTCTCTCTCTCTCTGCCTCTTTGTAACTCTGCCTTTCAAATAAATAAATAAATTTTTCAAAGTGTTTTCCTATGTGTGTAAAGTCTAAAAGGGCACAGTCATCATGGTAACAGGAATATGAACTGATTATTAAAAACTGAATTTGACTGTGCTTTTTGATACTGACTTAAGGTTCTTCAGCCCACTTGCAAATAAGAATGCACAAGAGGCCCAACATGGACCCAGACAAAGCTGCTTGGGGGCTTCTGCCCCACCACAAGGGAGGCAAAAATGACGTGGGCTCCGCAGGTGCTAGTTTAGGACAGCTAAGCCTGAAGTCACTAACCCCCACCCATGTGTAATTCTATCCTCTCACTTGCCAATCAAAAAACCTCTTTTCCCAGCATGCATCTGCTTTATCCAGGTCTTGGGGGAAGATGCCATCAAGGGCTGGCACTTTGGCAAAGAAGGTTAAGCCTCCTCCTGCAGTGCTGGCATCCCATATGGGCCCTGGTTCATGTCTCTGCCGCTCTGTTTCTCACCCAGCTCCCTGCTAATGCACCTGGGAAAAGCAGCACAAGATGGTCCAAGTGTTTTGGGCCTCTGCACCCATGTGGGAGACTCAGATGTTGTTCCAAGATCCTGGCTTCAGCCTGGCCCAGCTCTGGACATTGCAGCCATCTGGGGAGTGAACCAGTGGATGGAAGATCTCTCTTTCTCTCTGTCTCTGTAACTCTTACTTACAAGTAAATAAATAAATCTTAAAAAAAAAAAAAAAACAACAAGAAGGTGGCGGCTCATGATTTGTGGGTTAGCACTTTCTTTCCCGTGCACGCTGTCCACAGGATAGAACGTGAATGTGTTTTTCTCTAGGACCTCACAGCATGGAATGAGTTCTCCAGGAAAGCTGCCACTTGCAAAACAGGTGCAGGATGTTAACGGACACTGTCTCAGAGGGTTGATTTTTTTTTCTTCCCGTTTTGCATCTTGTCATCAATTTCTAGTCCTCATTCTGATTCATCCCTTCTCTATATTCAGGACTGGAAAGAATCCAAAACAGTACAAAGCCACAAATATTTAACAAAAAAATGCCTGGAAGATCTGAGGTGCAAAAGGGTCCATGGAGAGCTGCGAGCTCTGTGGAGAGCAGCCTTTAATTTCTGCTCCAAAATCCACATAAGGGCTTTTGTTCCAAAGATTCATGATGCTATCTGGAAGCAAGCCCAAGCACTTAGTACAGGAACCTGCTGTCTCCCAGCAGTGAGAAGACCTGGTCTCCCAGCTAGAATGGCTCTTGGGGGCTGGCCTCGGGATGGTTGAGCTTCCTCCCTGCCACTAACACTGCAGCCCCTACCCTGTGGCTCTTGGGTTTGTTGTTTATTTTTTGTTTTTGTGTGTAAGATTTATTTATTTGAAAGGCAGGGTGACACAGAGAGATCTTCCATCTGCAGGTTCACACCCCCACCCCCGCAAATGGCTGCAATACTTGGGCCATCTTCCATTGCTTTCCCAGGCCATAGCAGAAAGCTGGATCAGAAGTGGGTAGCCAGGTCTCGAACCGGCGCCCATATGGGATGCTGGCACTGCAGGTGGTTGCTTTACCTGCTTCTTCACAGTGCCATCCCCTAACCTAACCTTTATACCCTTCATGTTGGCCAGCTTCTTGGTGTTATAACAAACACTCGAAGAAACAAATTCTATAGAGAGAAAAGGCTCAACACTTTGAAGGTTCAAGTTCAAGATCGGGCAGCCCTTATTGGTCGGTGGATAAGAACCGTGGCTGCGGGCAAAGGAGGGACCACGTGGAGAGCCAGGAAGCAGAGACAGAAGTCGGGCCCCACTCAGTTCTTCCCAGCCACCCTTCTCTTGAGAGCTACCTTCGGAGAGCACAGCCTCCCCAGTAACCTAGGCCCACCTCCTGAACACTGCAGTTGTGACGTAGGCAGGTAGGTAGCTAGGAAACAAAGAGGCACTGACCACTGCCTGCAGCATCTGCACTGCTGCCTCTTGCCACCCAAACCCCGCATGGCTGCAGGTTGGATACCTACCTCCCTCATCAGGGATCTGAGCCTCACTTCCCACCATGCGTGAGTCACCATGACAACCACACACTGGCTGCATCCCCACAAAGAGATCCCCCAAAAAAGGGACATGGAAGTGAGTGGCGCTCAAGCCCAGCCCAAATTCTGCCTCATTTAAATATTCCATTAAGGCACCACCTCCTACCCTGTAAGGGGATGACCCCGGCTCTGGTGGGGACAGCAGCTCTTCCTTGCTCACACAGAGAGGTTGGCTGGGAGTCTGAGTGTGTGCCATCCCATTCCGTAAAACGTGCTTTCCTATACACCATTCTGTCTCCTTGAGTTCTTCCACGTGGGGGACATGAACTTGGAAGAGGCCCAGCTGGGGGGTCCAAGTCTCCACCCTCTTAGTACCATTTACTTATAACTTTGGGGTTTAAATGTGTGTGTGAGTTCAGGGACCAAATCATATTCAAACTATAGCATCTCACCCCTGGTCCCTGAAACTCCTGTCCTTCTCACACACAGCAACCATTCCATTCCCAATAGGTTCAGGCCTTTTTTTAAAAATTTATTTATTTTTTATTTGAAGGGCAGAGTTACAGAAAGAGAGAGAGAGAGGGAGAGACAAAGAGAGAAAGAGTTCTTCCATCACTGGTTCACTCCCTCAAATGACTACAACAGCTGGTGTCCCTGGAACTCCATCTGAGTCTTCCACATGAGTGGCAGGGGCCCAAGTACTTGCACTATCTTCTGCTGCCTTCCCAGGTACATTAGCAAGGAGCTGGATTGGAAGTGGAGCAGCTGGGACTCATATTGGTGCTCATATGTCCATTACAAGTGGCGGCTTAACCCACTGCACCACAACACTGGCCCCTGCTTCCATTTTAATTCAGTCCAGCATTAATCCAAAAGCCCATTGTCTCATCGGTGACTGAAGATAAACTGCAGCTGTGAGCCTGTAAGAATCCAAGTGACATATTCCCAGATGCACAGGTAGCACAGGCACCGTAGACACATTTCCAATCCAGATAGAAGTAATAGGCCAACAGAAAGAATGAACTGGATCAACGTCAGACCAAGAGGCAGGAGGTCAAACAGGAAATCCTGAAGCTCCACATACAGCATCTAGAGCACACCAGGGCAGAGTTACACCCACCATGAGGCTTTGCTGGTTGCAGCCCACGTGGTTGCTCTGTGGGGCTCTGCACTGTGACTTTCCAGGGCTGGCCACTTGTCACTCTTACCCTCCTTGGTGCTAGGCTTTAGGATTTTTAGGGGCTTGGAGAAGGCCAGGAGACAGCTAGTTAAAGTAGACAAAACTTCAGCAGGGACAGAATTGGGGGTGGGGGTAAAGAGAGTAGGGGTTAGGCCTGCCTGGACAGCGGGCAGGGGGTGTGAAGCCAGCTGGCATTTTATCTGAGCAGCACGCCGAGTCTGTTCTTAAGCTACTTGTTGGGGGGGCGGGGATGCAGAGTGCGACATGGACCCTGAGAAGACGGGAGGGTGGGGATCTTGTAGCAAGGCTTCTGGGTGAAGCTTACAGCGTAGGCGAGGCTTGCCCAAGCAATAAACATTCCAGCAGCCTTTAGGCTACCTCTCTGCACCCAATTGCATAGACCCCAGTGACCTAATGGGTTCTATCTGCCTCAGTGGCCTAAGAGTTTCCAACACTGGGGTCTCACAGTGAGGCATCACCTGATCAGGAACCCCATGCCAGGAGTCCAACCCTGCAGCACAACTCTGCCTGCATCCCCATCCCCACCCCTACCAGGCTTTCCTTGGAAATCCTGGTGGAAGCCACCATGATGGCCTCATAATCCTTGCGTCCTGCACATCAGCAAAATCAGCACCATGTGGACCATGCCAAGGCCGGTCATTAGCACAAGCCACACCTGGGCCCACTTGAACCCTGGAGAGCTTCCAGTCTCAGGTGAACTCTCAGAAAGAGCCTCCTGGGTCCCGAGACACAATTTGGCGTTTTCAGTCCTCCAGACCTAGAATTTAAGAGTGGCCTTGAAGATTGCTGGGATGCACTCAAGGTCTTTCTCCCATTCTCCCATTGTCTTGCTGACAGCTGCTTTACACTTGTGCTTTTTTTTTTTTTTAAGATTTATGTATTTTGGGCTGGTGCTGTGGTGCAGCAGGTCAAAACCCTGGCCTGAGGTGCCAGCATCCCATATGGGCTATGGTTTGTGTCTGGCTCCTCCTCTTCTGATCCAGCTCTCTCCCATGGTCTGGGAAAGCAGAAGATGACCCAAGTCCTTGGGCTCCTGCATCTGTCTGGGAGACCCAGAAGAAGCTCCTGGCTCCTGGCTCTGGATCAGCACAGCTCTGGCCATAGCAGCTATTTGGGGAGTGAACCATCGGATGGAAGACCTCTCTCCCTGTCTTTACCTCTCTCTGTCTCTACCTCTCTCTGTAACTCTCTTTCAAATAAATAAAATAAATCTTTAAAAAAATAGATTTATATGTTTTATTTGAAAGGCAGAGTTGTGGGGGGATAGGTCTTCCATCTGCTGATTCACTCCCCAAATAGCTGCAATAGCCAGAGCTGAGCCAATCCAGAGCCAGGAGACAGGAGCCAGGAGCTTCTTCCGGGTCTCCCACATGGTTGCAGGGGCCTAAGCGCTTGACCCATTTTACTTGGGCCATTATTCGCTGCTTTCCCAGGCCATAGCAGAGAGATGGATGGGAAGTGGAGCAGCCGGGACTTGAACCAGTGCCCACAGGGGCTGCTGGCATTGCAGGAGGCAGTTTTATCCACTATGCCACAGCGCCAGTCCCTGGGCAATTTTCATGTGCACTAAACCCACCTTTGATTATGGTCAGATCTGCTGGTGAAATATTTCACTGTTATTCATTTTAGTTACATCACTTTTCAAGTTTCCTTTTTTTTATTATTTGACTGGCAGAATTAGAAAAAAGACAGATTTTTTCATCTACCGGTTCACTCCCTAGATGGCTGCAATAGCCAAGGCTGGACAGACAAGGGCTAAAGCTGGGAGCCAGGAGCTCCATCCAGGTCTCCTATGTGGGGCAGCAGGAACCTAACTCCTTGGGTTATTACCTGCTGCCCCCTCAGTGTGCTTTAGCAAGAAACTGAAGTCAGGATTTAGTGACAGTGCTCAGGTATGCTGATAAAGGATTCAGGCATCTTAACCAAAATCCTAACCACTAGGCTAAACACCTGCTCCCATTTTTCAAATGTTAAGATTCAGGTTCTCTATCGAAATGTGCAATCCTGACTTGAAACTTCTACATACAAGCACAGTTGTCCGGGGGTTTGTTGGAATGAAAAACATCATGAATTTTCTCTGTTATAGCACACTTTGTCCTACTGTGTGCCTGAACATTTTATTTATTTATTTGTTTATTTTTTGAGTGCCAATAAACATATATGAAAAAGTTTAGAAAAAAATTGAGGTCTCTTCCAGAAAAATTAGTCTTTGCTTCTTCCAGGTAGTCAGGGCTATGAACAGTCCTGGCATCTGTAAACCCAGTCTACAATTGAGATCCCTCACCAGGAGCTCAATTTCTACAAAAATCAGTCATTGCTAAGGGCAGAGCTCTTATGGGTCCCCATCCCAAGCCCCGGCATTTTCCCCGGTGACACCCTGAACACCACTTGCTGTTGCCATAAGCCCTGCACATGTGCACACCTGCTCAGCGTCTCGGAACCTTAGCAGTGTCTGCAGCACTGGGAGTCCACAGGGGTAGGTGGTCCTGAGGGGCAGGGAGACCTCACTTCCTTCTGGGTCTCTGTGTTCCCCCTGGATCTTGGCCTTGTGATCTTTAATGCAGTCATCCCAGTGTCTCATAATTCTGTTCACATTTCTTGTTGTTCTCACAGGGAGATGAAAGAACCCCCACCAACTCATCCGTGGCCAGAAATAAAACTCTCCCTGATCCTTGGGTCCTCCCCTCCTGAGCCTGTGGCAAGGAGTGCTCTTTCCTCACTGGCATCTTTTTTAAATTTATTTATTTATTGGAAAGGCAGAGTTATAGAGAGGCAGAGAGAGAGAGACAGAGATTTTCCATCTGATGGTTCACTCCCCAGATGGCAACAACAGCTGGAGCTGCACTGATCCAAAGCCAGGAGCCAGGAGCTTCTTCTGGGTCTCCCACATGGGTGCAGGGGCCCAAGCACTTGGGCCATCTTCCACTGCTTTCCCAGGCCATGGCAGAGAGCTGGATTGGAAGTGGAGTAGCCAGGACTTGAACCAGCACCCATATGGGATGCTGGCACTGCAGGTGGCAGCTTTACCTGCTATACCACAGCTCTGGTCCCCTCACTGGCATCTTATGCTCATCAACCCGTGGGTTTCCCCAGGACAGGGGCCATGCCCTGTCCTGTCCTCAGCACCTTACATGGCACCCCCTGCACTACAGTCACTCCAGAAGCATTCACTGGATTGGTTGGCTAGATGTGAAGGCATAAACCTTACCAAGAATTCCCCATTGACCTGTGAATTGCTTTTATTGGTTTGACACACAGCAAAATACCTGGTTTCCATAGACACCGATGCTTTTTGTCCACATAAAACCATCTTTGGTTTGTTGTGAAGGCTACATCTATGCAATTGGAGGAGATAGCGTAGGTGGAGAAGTTAATCGGAGGACCATAGAAAGATACGACACTGAGAAGGATGAGGGTCTGCGGTAAGCCCTTGGCCTTGTGCATGACAGTGGAGTGCCACTGTTGTGCTTCATGATTGCATTTCTGTGATCATGTACTGTTATTTTCCAAAGTCTGATTCATGGGTAGAAATGGCCATGAGACAGACTAGCAGGTACTTTGCCTCAGCTGCAGCTTTTGGTGATAAAATTTTCTATATTGGAGGATTGCATATTGCTACCAATTCTGGCATCAGACTCCCTTCTGGCACTGTAGATGGGTCTTCAGTAACTGTGGAAATATATCATGGAAATAAAAATGAGTGGAAAATGGCAGCCAACATCCCTGCTAAGAGGTATTCTGACCCCTGTGTTAGAGCTGTCGTGATCTCAGATTCTCTGTGTGTGTTTATGCAGGAAGCACACTTAGATGAGCAAGCTAAGTATGTCACCTACCAATATGATGTAGAACTTGACCAGTGGTCTCTGCGACAGCATATATCTGAACGTGTACTGTGGGACTTGGGCAGAGTTTTTTTTTTATTTTTTGACAGGCAGAGTGGATAGTGAGAGAGAGAGACAGAGAGAAAGGTCTTCCTTTGCCATTGGTTCACCCTCCAATGGCTGCCACGGCCGGCGCACTGCGGCCAGCGCACCGTGCTGATCCGATGGCAGGAGCCAGGTGCTTCTCCTGGTCTGGGCAGAGATTTTTGATGCACTGTGGGGAAACTTTACCCGTGCTTCCTTGAAGAATCTCCATGGAAACCACCAACTTATCTCTTCTCACCAGATGGGACAGAGGAATTTGAACTGGATGGAGAAATGGTTGCCCTGCCACCTGTATAGTTGGGGAATTCAGGGAGTGCATGTCTGATTTATGTGCTTTATCATTTGTTTGCTAAATGAGAGGCTATGAAAGGACTAAATAGGAGTACGTAAAAAATCTATCTTTGATACATTTTATTTTTATGCCCTACTTAATATTTGCATCAGTATAATATATATACATATATATATATCAGTGAGTCTTACAGAAAGATATGCTTCTGTAATATGAAATAGGTTATTCAGTAATTGAGAAACTTTCACATGTATCATGAGAGCATAAGAATCTGGATTATCTAACATTGTTAGCCCTGTGTATGTACAGTTCAAAAAGTTCACTTATGAAGTAATTTTTTGTTCTTGGTGTGGTATATCACAAATTGTGCTGAGGTTATTTTAGAGTGTGTATTTTATTCCTGTGCTTCTTTTCTGAAGTCTTGGATTATAGTTTTTTCAGTGTAATTAATTCAGCTTCACTTAACACTAATGTCCATGTTGGTATAGAGTTGTTGTCTAAATCCTATATGATGGTCGAGGAAGATCTTCCACACAGTATTATGGTATTACACAGGGAATGCTATGACTGCAGGATCATATACTATACTATTAGGTGCATGTATTCTCTTTCAACTAACTTATGCTTGTCTATCTAGAATACAGGTTGCTCAGTCCACTGGTCATATGCCAGGTTTGGACTTACGTTGCTGGATTTGCAATAAGAATTGCTAGCCCCTCATTGTGCGGGTCTGCATGGAGGGTTTAATCAGTAAATGTCTCCACTCTGTTTTACATTTACATTGGCTCATGCATATAACTACCTGCTGCTGATGCAGTTCTCCATCTTAAAGATTTTTAGTGGGTTTACCAGTTACATCTTAATTTACATCTTAATTACATCTTAATTTAATAACAAGCATGACTGTAGAGTGATTGTGTACAGGTATCTGTTAGCTGTCAGGGTTTGTTTTTTAAACCTGTTATGTGTGTGTGTTGTGGGGGTAGGATTAGAAAGGTGAACTGTTCAGGAATTTTCTGCACAAGCTGTGCAGATGGACAGGTAACTAGCACTGCTCTGGCATTAATCCCAGGAACCACTAGCAGTAGTGGGGCACCGCCAATTTAACATGAGCACAGGTGCTTCATGACAAACATTACTAGTATGTTCAACTGCATAAGGTTCTGGCACTGTATTTTGAATGACATTAATTTATTAAGTAAATTGTATATATTCAGAAAAAGAAAGGAAGGAAGAAAAGGGCTTGAGGGAATGAGGGAGGAAGAGTGGTAGGGAACTATGCATATCTTTAGAATTTTACATGGAAATACATGAAATCTATTCTCTATACGAATAAAATTAATACAATTTTAAAGGATTTTTGAATTTTTATTTATTTGAGAGGTAGAGTTACAGACCGTGAGAGGGAGAGACAGAGAGAAAGGTCCTCCTTCCATTTTTCACTCCCCAAATGGCCGCCACAGCCAGAGCTGTGCCTATCTGAAGCACGGAGCCAGGTGCTTTCTCCGGGGGTCTCCCATGTGGGTGGCAGGGACCCAAGCACTTAGGCCATCTTCTGTTTTCCCAGGCCATAGCTGAGAGCTAGATTGGAAGAGGAGCAGCGGGGACAAAAACCGGCGCCAATATGGGATGCCGGTGCCACAAGTGGAAGATTAACCTACTGTGCCACAGCGCCAGCCCCAATACAAAATTTTTAAAATTTGATTGACATGTAAGATGGAGATAAAAGTGAAACATGGTAAATATAGTTAATAATAATGAATTATATTTTCCAAAAGGCTGAACAAAAATAAACATTCATGAAATGATAACTGTGATGCTCATAGAATGTTCTTATATTAGAAAAAAAGTAATACTGTGTTTTCATGCTGAGAACTGATGAGTCTTAAAATTAATAGAAAATATGTACTATGAAAACAACTATGCATAGATTTAAATATTTTTGCAGAAATACTTATTTTTCAATTCCATGTTTCTAAAATCTTCTCAATGTTATATATGCTAAGAAATCTCCCCTGAACCCCATGTTGTTTTTGTACCACCCAGTACTGAAAGTGAGTCTTGTCTGACTTGTTTTCAGGTTATATGTTATGATTAAAAAGAAATAAAATAGCATATTTGCAGTTGTTAAATTCTGGACTTTTTTGTTTTCAAAGATTTATTTATTTATTTGAAAGGCAAAGTTACAGATGGTGAGAGAGAGAGAGAGAAAGAGATCTTCCATCTTCTGGTTCACTCCCCAAATGGCCACAAAAGCTGGAGATGGGCTAATCTGAAGCCAGGATCAATGAGCTTTTGGGCCTCTCATGTGGATGCAGGGTACTAAGTACTTGAGCAATCTTCTACTGCTTTCCCAGGTGCATTAGGGGGAGCTGGATCAGAAGTGCAGCACTTGGGACACAACCCAGTGCCCATATGGGATGTTAGTGCTACAAGCAGCAACTTTACCCACCAGGACACTGTGCCAGCCCCAAAACTTTGGACTTCTAAGACAGAAATTTCACTGATTGGAAGCTAAAGATATTTTTCATCCATTATCTCAAAGAGACTTGGCATTGTTTAGCAATAAACCCAGAGTACCCAACTTTACTATTTAGGTTGCCTGTCTATGCTGAGGTACATGCATTGCCGGTGGTCACTTCCTTGTGAAATTTGATTGTATTTAAAAACAAAGCAAAAGAAATACCAGCACTGTTAAGAAACATGAAGTTTAAAATAAATACATAAACCTTCAAATACAGCAGTCCATAGTTTCTTAAGGTTTCATGCTGTAAATTTTCAAAACATCAAAAGCCAAGAATAAAATGAGGAACAATAAGACAAAAAGAAAATACTTAGCAATACTGCTAATGACAATAATGTTAACAGTTTAGTTATATGCCCTATACCAATTGTGTTCTTCCAAATTGTGACCCACGCACACAGACCCCCATAATTACCTTAATAAACACTTAGAAATCTGGAATATTTTGTAGAAAAGTGCTCATGGAACCCAGCCCTCTTTTGAAAAGACATTTATCCTAGTAAAAGGGAAAGAAAGCCAAGGCAAAACAGTCAAAATGAAGACAACTCTGATCATTGAGATTTCAGATAGTAAAGTTTAGATCTGTTCTCATGGATAATCCACACATACGTAATTATCTTTCACTTTCATTAATTTTCCAATGAAGGCAAAAATGCTGTCAATAAGCTTTTGGAAGGCATTAACAGTCTATTAACAAACTTTGCATGGGAGTATAATCTACACATTTCATTTCTCCAAGGTGGGACAGTGAATATATTTAACTAGCAAAAGGTCTGAATCAGGATTTCTAATACTCACTAAAAACACTTTGGAAGAAATATTTGCCTAAACTTTATTTTGGGATAGTCAAGTAGCATAAAAAAGAATACTTTCAATTCATTGCCATTCTCACAGTGCTCTAAACTCTTCACTCTGGCTCTAAAACAAAATTGCATCATAATTACTGCCAATCTCCATAATTACTCAGAATATAAGTCAATGATGCACAGAGATTTGATCAGCCATATTGATAATTTTAAAAGAAAGAGAAGTAAAATACTGGGGGGAGGGGGAGCAGCAGATAGTATGGTAAAAAATAGTCTTAGATTGGGGCCGGCGCCGTGGTGTAGTGGGTAAAGCTAACGTCTGCACCACCAGCTTCCCATATGGACACCGGTTCGACTCCTGGCTGCTCCACTTCTGATCCAGCTCTCTGCTATGGCCTGGGAAAGCAGTAGGGGATGGCCCAAGTCCCTGAGCCCCTGCACCCACAAGGGATCAGGAGGAAGCTGATAGCTCCTGGCTCCAGGCTTCAAATCGGCACAGCTCCGCCCATTGAGGCCAATTGTGGAGTGAACCAGCTGGTGGAGGACCTCTGCTTCTCTCTGCCTCTCCTCTCTCTGTGTAACTCTGACTTTCAAATAAATGAATAAATCATTAAAAAATAGTCTTAGAGGCCAGTGCTGATCACTAGGCTATTCCTCTGCCTGCAGCACCGGCACCCCAGGTTCTAGTCCTGGTTGGGGCGCCGGATTCTGTCCCGGTTGCTCCTCTTTCAGTCCAGCTCTCTGCTGTGGCCCGGGAAGGCAGTGGCTAATGGCCCAGGTCCTTGGGCCCTGCACCCACATGGGAGACCAGAAGAAGGCACCTGGCTCCTGGCTTCGGATTGGTGCAGCGCCGACTGTTGCAGCCATTTGAGGGGTGAACCAACGGAAGCAAGACGTTTCTCTCTGTCTCTCTCACTGTCTAACTCTGCCTGTCAAAAAAAAAAAAATAGTCTTAGATTCATCCTGTATACAATTCACATTCACCAATAGGCATACAGGCAAACCCCTAAAATAAACCTTAAAGCTACACTTGTTTATTTTCTTATATTCAATTTTTTCTATGCTTTGAATCTTATTCTTTTGAATCTAATCTTTTGAAGGCATATACTCATTCTGTTCCTTGTGTGTTAATTATATATGGT
The DNA here is from genome assembly GCF_964237555.1 of Oryctolagus cuniculus. Taxonomy (NCBI): domain Eukaryota; kingdom Metazoa; phylum Chordata; class Mammalia; order Lagomorpha; family Leporidae; genus Oryctolagus; species Oryctolagus cuniculus. The sequence continues at coordinate 35,004,944 of NC_091445.1, forward strand.
TCTCACCACATTCAGAATTTTCAGATCTCCCTTTGATCAGTTCTTATTGCTTTCTCATCCAAGTCAGCTGGAAACAGCTCCAAACTCAGTTTTTCCCATTTTTGGAGATGCTACAATGTGTGGGGTTTTGCTTCTAATTCTTCTCTTTTAAAAAAAATATTTTCACTTTCATTATTTTTGTGGTCTTCATTTCTTAATTAATTTTTATTCCCAAATTCTATGCCATTATAAAAGATATACTGCACAGTGTTTTTCTTACACATTAGTGTTTGGGTTGCTTTCATATTTGGCTTTCATGAATACCACTGCAGGGAGCCTTTATGGGCATGTGGATTTTGTATCCTTTAGTGGCATACCTGGGAGAGAAACTGCTGAGTCACTAAATAGACCCATGTAGAACACGCTGAGAAACTGCTGAATTACTGTCAATAGTCGCTGCACTATTTTACTGGAAGTCTATGAAGGCTCCATGCTCTTCATGTCCCTATCAACATTTATCTATGGCTGAATCAGTCATTTTACTGAATATGAATTGATGTCTTCCTGAAGAGTTGATTGCATTTCCAACAACTAACAGTCACGGGAGTGACACTGGTCTTGGGAGATTTCAGCTCGCGCTGGTTTTCTGCACTTTTCTCAGTGTTACCGAGTTGTTTTCTCAACAAAGGACACCTCTGGGGTTCCCATTCCCCAAAGCAGAGCCAGGGAAGCTATTTTGCAAAAAACTCTCCTGGCCCCTGGCAACAAAGGCACAGCAGGAGCGGGAAACAGTTCTCCTGTGGCAGGCTGGGGGAGGGGCAGGAGGCAGCAGGAGCCACCCCACACCATTGCAATGGCCGAGTGTGGCCTAGTGCTTGCTGCCCTGAGCTGCTCCACCCATCAGGCCGGTGCCCCATGCCCCCTGGGAGCTGGGATGCTCAGCCCAGTCAACATGAGAAAACTGAGACAGGCGCCTGCCCACCTGGCTGCCACCTGGATGGCCGTGTGGTTTTGGTCATCGTGGCTCAAACTCAGTCTCCCCCACCAAGTTCCTCTCCTGGGACCCCCCACCCCCACTGCCGTCCAACCACATCTTGACTGGGCGCCAGGGCAGCTGGCTGGTGTTGAATGAAAGGAGACAAGACAATGCCGGCTTTGAGGATTGCATAGGATGGTAAAATGATGTGACTGAAATAAAACAGGGAAAGAGGGGGAGGGCCCTGAAAAGGCAGCGGGGAGGCAGCTGGGACCTCTGATGGGCTGGGCAGGGAAGGTATCACTGGGCAGGCGAGGGAGGGAACCTGTGGCTGCAGGTGCAGGAGAAGCATGTGCAAAGGCCCTGGGGCAGAAGCATCTTTGTGGTGCTCACAGCTCAGCTAGGAGGCCAGCAGGGCCAGAGCAAGGTGAGCCAGGGTGAGTGGCAGAAGGCAACGTGACAGTGTCGATGATGGTGAGGTCAGGGGGGGTCTTGGGGGCTGCGGCAGCCATTGTTGGGGGTGGGGGCAGAGAGGGACATGTGCTGATCTCTGTCTTAATGGAGCCCTTCCAGGGCTACATGGGGCTTGAGTGGAAGCTGGGAGCCTGGCAGGGGGCTCTTGTCACCCAGGAGCAAGGGGAAGTCACACCCAGCTGTGGGGGTCTGGAAGGAGGCCCAGAAGACGAGTGGTGCGTGGGCCTGGGTGGCCCAGTTAGGAACCGTGTCACCACCCACCACTCGCTCCTGAGCCCTGAGCCGTGCTCCTCTGCCTCCTGTGATCCTCAGGCTCACCCCTTCTCCATCCCCAGCCACAGCACCAACCTTCAAGCTTCCACTGTCACTGGCCTGCTGCATGGCCTCTCCTCCTCGGCCACCTGCCCTGCTACCTCCCATGCAGCCGCCTCCCCACCAGCCCTGTGACTCCTCATCTCCCACCGGTTGGTGCTCATAGCTGGGTGGCTACAGCCAGAGCACTCCCAGCCTTACCTGATGCCACTGTGGGGGCCTGAGTGCTACCACCCTGGGGGAAATTGGGCCCCCCCATGGAAGGGGGAGTGTGGCTGGCTCACCAGCACCCCATAGTGCCTGGCCCGGGTAATCTCCACATACCCAGCCTCACTCAGAAGGGCCCTGGCGGGAAGGCATGGGTGCAGGGATGGGCCTCGGAGGAAGCTCACAGCTCAGTGACATCACCACTCTGCCATGACCTAGGGCAAGTCCCCTCACCGCCCTCTGCAGCCTTGCTGGGCCCCCTCTGCCAGTCGGGATCAGTAAGCCTTATTTTTGCAAGGCCTGGGAGGGTCATGGGGGTGTGGGTTTATAGTGACCTGGGACAGTGTCTCAACAGACCTCCAGCCCTTAAAGCAACAGACACAGCTGAGAGCGACCAATGGGGCTTCCGCCCCAGCTCAGCCACTTCTCAGCCAGGCAACCTACAGCAAGCCCCTCCTCCAGTCCCCTACAGAACGTAGCCCACCTCTTGCCAAGGCAGCAGCAGGTGCACCCAGCGCACAGTAGGCGCTCAGTAGTGGTGCTGGAGTGCATGCACCTCACCCTGCAGGCAGCTGGACCAGCCCCTGGCCCCAGTCAGGGCAGTTGTGGGCCCAAGGGGATGTTTCTGTCTCCCACCCATGGTGGGCTCAGCAGAGCACTGCCAAGGCCCCTGGCATGCAGACAAAGAGCTGTTGTCGCCACAGATCTAAAATCACTGCCTCTGATTGCCGCTGCACAAGCTGGCCGCAGCTGCCTGCTTCCCCATCCAGTTGGGTCTATTTCAAGAATGCACTGATTAGTGCTGATTGCGCCCTGATTATGGGGGGTGCGCCGCCCAGCCCCCTCCCCAGGCTCTGCAGGGAGCTGCTCCCCCTCCAAGGCCCTGGCTGTCACCCAGGGGCCGCTGGGCCAGGGCTGGGATCCGCATTCCTCTGCCAGCCCCCAGCGGGTCATTTCCACCTCCCAGGCCTCTCCCTCTTCTGCTAAAGCCTTCCAGTCTCAGGGAGGCAGAAACAGCATGGGGCCCAGGCTACGGGTAACTGTGACCGGTAAAACATGTGTGTATGCACAGTGCATGCCTCTGGCTGCACTTGAGGCTGCACTTTGCAGGTGCACGGGAGCCTCCACAGCCAGGTCTTCCCCTGCCTCAGCCACGGAACTGGCCTTGAGCGCTGGCTCACATGCAGGCCCCACCACAATGATGGAGGTGTGGCTTTTCACCTGTTGGGGCAGCCGTGGCGTGGCCTGCCCAGCACACCCGACAGTGGTGGGAGGACCTGAGGAGAGGTCAGCATGCGGCCACCACCCCACAGCCTGCTCTGTGCTCCCTGGGAAGAGAGACAGTCTGTCAGCAGCCATGCTGTGGATCCTCCTGTGTTTGTCTTGGTGACCCGTTGGGGCCCTGCATCTGCTCTGTGAGATGGAGCATCTCAGGCGCCCCAGTGCCCTGGTGGAGGGATAACTGGGAGGCACGTGCTTCTGGACTTGATGTGCAGAGGTTGGAATCAGCAGTCCTGCTGGGGGCAGTCACTCACTAGGTGACAGGGGTCAGTGGTTCTCCTTGGGGAAAGCCCCCTTCCCCCCACTTCCTCCCCAAGCCATAAACCAGACAACAGTCAGTCCTGCCTCAGGCTCCCCACTCACCCAGCTGCTGCCATCTGACCTGTTTGCTGTCCAGTGGAGCCCCTCGCTGGCAGCCCCCCAGCCTGAGCCCCCCAGCAGCTGTGCCTGGACCACAGCAGGAGCCTCCTCACTTCTGCACAGCAGACAGAAAAATCTCAAAGTGCAAACAGAACATAGCCTCCCCTGCTCCCAGCCAAAACATCCAGGTGAAACCTTGCACCTGTGGCCCACGAGACTCTGTGGCTCTGTCCCCTGCCCCTGTCCAGCCTCACTGTATGCCATCAACTCCATCTCACAGCCCCTGCATTCCTGGGTGGGGCACCTCTCCTTTCTAGTAACCCCCACCATTTGTTAGCCAGGACTCACACCTCCCTTCCCGGAACCACCCTGGAGGTGGTGAGCTCCCTGTGCAAAGAGGAAGGCAGGGAAATCCCATGCATCCACCTGGGAAGAGCTCAGAGGGAACATGTGCTTCGGATCTGAGTCCCACTTCTCTCTCCCTACCTGGAGACCCCCATGGAGCGTGGGGTGCATGGGCAGTGGAGACGTGGCCCCAGTCCCCAGCGTCACTGGCAACCTCAGCCAAGGCCTGCTGGCAGTAGTGGGGCTTCCAGGACCTGGCTCAGAGATAATTTCTCCGTGGGTTTTCTGCTTGGCACCGGGCCGGGCAGCCTGGGAAGGGGAACGGTTGCCTGCCTGGGGTCCCTGGATGCAGAATCTCATGCCTCCCAGGATCTCTTCCCCTCTGCTGCTCTGAGACCCTCACCTCGGATCCCCCATCACTCCCCGCACCCCTTCCTCTGCCTCTTGCCCTCTTCTCCACTCCCACATTTCTCCTAGTCCTCCTTCCTCTCCCCCCAACCCCCACTCCCAAAGGCCCCTCTCCTCCCCACACACTCCTGGCCTTGGCTCCCACCTCCACTGGCATCCTCCCTCCCTGTCTGTCTGCCCCTCCCCCTCTACCTCCCTGCCAGGCCAGGAGGGCGGAAGGTGCCAGGCCAGACAGGGCTGTCTGCACAGTTCAATGCAATGACTTTGTCCAGGCAGGAACCCTGTGGCTTTGCAGCCATCTGGTGTTCAAGGCCCCCAGCACCCCTTGGGATGGGGCTGGGTTCCAGGGTCACAGTCCTGAGGTGGGTGAGAAGGGGATGCAGGCATGCAGGGCAGGGCAGGTTTACAGAGGAGGCCTCCCTGGCCCAGGTGCAAGAGCACAGGCCTGGGTTCGGACCTTGGCTGTGCCCCCACTTGGCTTGTGGCAGGACCTCAGTTCCCCCTCTTTAGAACAGGGATTGGGCTAATTCCTACCTCCATGGTTGCTATGAGGATTGAAGGGGCTGAATGTGAAGTACTTAGCACCTGCCTGGGCCCACAGCAGCTGTGGTCGGTGTAACAGGAGGTGCAGGTGCATGGGGAAAAGACAGTCCCGGGGGTTCGGACACCCAGTGCACCTTCACTGCCTCCTCTTCATCCCTTCCCATTCTCGGCAGGGTTGGGGTGACCTACTCTGCATGATGCACAGAAGATGCGCCCCTTGCCCCAGGCCTCACAGCATGCCCAGCAGGCCAGGGCTGGAGCTCACCGGTGTGGCCCCTTGCATTCCCAGCATTGGGCCCCAGCTCTGGGCACCCTCGTGGATGTTGGCATAGGGGAAGAGGCAGGATGTGTGCCCACATCCCAGGATTCAGCAGCCCCCTCCCCCTGCCCCCATTGCTAGGTGACAGCTGCTCGCTTCTGAGGTAGCAGCCAGGGCTGAGCAGAAGAGGCTGCAGCAGCTGGCTCCGTTCCTCCAAGATATGTTGTGAAAGCTGCTCCTGAGTCACTAGGGAATTGCAGCCTCCCAGAACAGAGTCTGTCCAAGGTCACTGAGATGTGAGTTAACACAGCCAGGTGCCGCAGTACCAGAGCTGACAGGACCCTCAGAAAGCTGGCAAGCACCCAGCACACAGGCTGTGTCCGTAATTCCTGAGCCCAGGGCAGACATGGCCAAGCAATGATCATGCACTCCACCAAGCCCAGGGCAGACATGGCTAAACATTTTATTGTCTATTCCAACCCTCACTTCACCGAAGCAGAGACTAAGGCCCTGGGAGAGATGTTGGGGTTGAGATGTGAGCCAATTAACCCTGGGGCTTAGCTCTGGGTTGTCCTATTGCATAGCTGCACACACGCAGGCTGGCTTTGGTGACACGAGCCCTGCCCTTGAAAGTGAAGTGGGGGTGTGAGGCAGGCACTGCACAGATTCTCCCTGTGTCCCCCGTGCATGGAAGCCCCAGCCCCGGAATACCTGCCTCGGTTCTGACTTGGCCATTCCTAGGGTCTCTGCATTCCTGGGGCAGGTGTTTGCCCTGAACAGCTTCATCCTGTGGCAAGAGGGAAAGGTGGTGGCAGGTGGGGCGGACAGGTTCCAGCAAGAGCAGGAAGGAGTCGGCACCACCTGGCTACAGTGGGGTGCGCTGGCTGTGAGGTCCTAGTCTATATCCTGCTCATGATCTCCATCTCCCCTTCACTGCCCTCCTCCAGCTCTGCCTCCCCCTTGTGTGAGGGGGAATGCATCAAGGGCCCATGTATTGAGCCTCCCTCTCTCGCCTCCTCCAGGCACCCACCCAGCCCTGACTCCAGGCTCCTGTAGTCTGCCCAGTGGGTGGGAGCCCCTGCAGACAGGGTTGTGGCTTAGGTGACTCCGTTCACCCAGAGCACACACTTGGTGCTTTGGTGAAGGGCCTGGAGCTGGTGTTCAGTGTTAGTGCATGAACGGATGAACAAGTGAATGAGAGTGAAGGACTGAATAGACATAGCCCCGTGCCTGCTGGATCCCCTGAAAGACAGCAGGGGGCTGGTGGTGCAGGCATGGAACCCCACAGCCCCATGCCTGCTGGATCCCCTGAAAGATGGCAGGGGGGTGGTGGTGCAGGCATGGAACCCCACAGCCCTGTGCCTGCTGGGTCCCCTGAAAGATGGTAGGGTGGTGGGGGTGCAGGCATGGAACCCCACAGCCCTGTGCCTGCTGGGTCCCCCGAAAGATGGCAGGGTGGTGGTGGTGCAGGCATGGAACCCAGAACTGAGGGGTGGAGTTAGTTGCTGGCTGACTGCAGGCTGGGGCTGCTCTCCCATGCCAGGCCTTAGGCTGCTCACCTGCCCGGTGAGGAGGTGCTACAGATTAGAGCCCCTGTGTGTGCTTCACTATGCCTGGGCCACCAGCCCCCTGCAGCTGATGGGGGGAGAGGTGGGGCTGGGGGACTGGGTCTGGAAGGGCGCACAGTGCTTTGTGCCTGGTGGGTTCAGGGGAGGACAGTGGAGCTAGAGAGAGTATCCTGCAAAGATTTTCTAAATAGGAAGGCAAGATTTAAAATGCAAAGGTCCTGGAAAAAGTACATGTGTTGTGCAAGTGCACACACAGTACATGCACACCCATGCACACACCACATGTGCACACACATGCAGGTTTCCCTGGTCAAGCACTTGGCTTCTCCTCCCCTAGAAATGCTGCTGTCTTCCTGATTGCATCTGAAATGCAGTCACTCCTGACCCAGCCATGCTGCTGTTAGGCAGTAACAACCATGGGTCCTGTGGGTGCCAGCAGCTGGGAGCAGGGGAGCAGGTGCTGGGGCTGCCTACAGTCTGCTGTGCATGGCCCAGGTCTGGGTGCATTTGTTAGGCCTTCCTGGAGTAGCGAGGGCCTTCCTAGGGGAGCACAGTCACCCCTGTAGCTGCTGTGGCAGTGGGTGCTCTCCCTGGCTGCGCCGGTTTGCATGGCTCCTGATCAGGACAGAGGGCTCCTCACAGCCTGTGTGTGTCTGATGGACACAGGGCCACTCCTGAGAACCATCTCCGCACGATTTCTCTGCATGCTGTTCCAGTCAGTCCCTCTGCCTCTTCCCCTTTCAAAGGATCAGAAACCGCACTGAGCCAGAGGCAGTGGTGGTCCCCAGTGAGCTCCTTCACCGACCATTTGTGAGTTCACCAACTAGAATCTTACTCAACCCCTGGCCTGAGCCAGCCCGCATGCTGGCTGCATGTTTCTTGGCTGTGGAAAATACACAAGAGTAAGCAGGAGAGGAAAGGCACCACCAGTCAGCACAGGAAACAGCCACAGTGGTGTGTGCCAGGGGACAGTAAAGGGATGGGAGTCAGGCAGAGAAGGAACCAGGCCAGCAGCATGCAGAGAACAGCATTCTGGAAGAAGGGCAGGAGACAGTGGTCAGACCAGCTGACCAGGGAGGGTGGGCGCAGGCAGCAGGACCTGGTGGCCAGGAGGTGCAGGAAGCAGGCGGGCAGCAGCAGGGTGTAGTCTTTCTGCCTTGGGCATCTGTGGCCATGCCTGGGGTTTGTTGTTGGGGACCCACCACACGGACCCACCACACCCCAGAACTCAAGTCCTCAGTGTGCTGCGCCCCTCCCCAGGATGGAATTGGCCAGCCAAGCTGGGCCTCAGCCCTGTGGTCACAGCAGCAACTGTGAAAGCATCCACGCAGTGCCCACACCTGGCTGGCCATCACCTGAGGCCACCTGCTGGGCTGGACCCAAGACCTCTCACGAGGTTAGGGCCCAGGACACAAATTCCCCTGGGCCCCCGAGACTCCTGCCCTTTTGTTCTCTGGATTCCCAGAGGGGGCTGGACAGACAGACACCTGGTCCTGGTTACAAGGAACCCCCCATAGCCCTGAATCCATCATCCACACCCATAGGGGACTGCAACTCTTCTAAAGCGTCTCCAGGCTCCTGGCTCCCTGTTCACCCTGATGTGCCATTCAAGTCTTCCATGCTGGGGCACCTCTGCTGAGCCCAGAGGGGAAACCTGGCCCCAGCTGGAGCCCTAGCAGAAGTCCCGTGTGAACTGGGAGAGCCCGAACTGCCCACTCCCCATCTTCCCTGGGGAATTGGCTCTCATGGCCATCCCTCTGTCCACCAAAAACACTTTAGAAGGTGCGCCAAGCTCCTGGTACACAGCAGGCATTTAATCAGTGCCAGGTGATGTCCCAGTGGGCTTCTAGTGCCTCTTGTGGGTGGTGGGTGGAGAACACCAGCAACTTCCAAGCCACTCAGCAGAACTGCTCCTTGTTGCTGCTCAGACATGCATGCGAGAATCTCTCCAGCAGCTCTCCTTGGTCATGGCCCAGGGTGCCAGGCGTGTGCCTCCACCCCACTCCACCCCACCCCACCCCACCCCACCTCACCGAGGCAAAAGGGCAGAGGAGGAAGGATGGCCCCAGTGTCCTGGCTCCCTTGGGGCGGGGGCACAAGCTCACTCCCCCAGTCTGATGTGGGGGGTGGAGGGAGGCAGAGCCTGAGGGCGGCTTAGAGCCCCAGAGTGGGTTGGTCAGTGCTGCCCCTCCTTCCTGCCCACAGGCCTGAGCCTGCTCCCTGCCCTCCTCCCTCTGCAGCCTGTCTCTCCAGCAGGGAGACAGAGGCCTGGGCAGCCTCTGGACAGTCCCTGGGGCTGTGGGGAGGGGCCCGTGGCTGGAGCCTGGTGTTCCAGGAGGGTGTGGCACTCACCTGTCTCGACTTTATTTGGAGGGGGGATTGCTGGGAGCAGGGTGGTGGCCTGGGCAGCCAGGTGAGGTTCTGCCCTCATGTCTAGGCTGTGTGCTATGTGCAGTTGGATTCCTTGTCTTCCCCAGCCTCTGACTCCTTGTCCACCCACAAGGCTGTTCTTCATGGAGAAGCTGCCAGCCCCGCCCTTAGCAGGTGTGTGCAATCTTACTCTCAAGGAGCAGAGGTCTTGGGGCCAGGCCTGGGCTGGAAGCCTGGCTCTGCCCTTCCCAGCCATGGGGCTCCGCTGTGCCTCTGTGTTCTTCCCTGTGACATGGGTGCCTCCCAGGCCAGCTGTGAGGACCAGGGACGTTGATGTCAGCAGAGCCGGGCACAGAGGGTGCTCCTGGCCCTCTGAAAACAACGAACTGTGGAATGGGAGCCAGGTGTTTTTGATTAAGAACTTAGACTGCGTGCAAGGTGTGGGGATCTGGCTGGGAGGAAGACTTAGTGACACCAGGTCCCAGGGCTCACTCTTCTTAGTACCCTGAGGGGGATACCTGCTTAGTCCAATCCCTCTGATTGCAAGCAGCTCTCCTGCCACAGCTGCTTGTAATAAAGCTGTTGAGGCCATGGGAAGGTGAGCACCTTTTCCCTCCAGCCCGAGAGTTAGGGCTCTGCTGAGACCCAACCTAGGGGCAGAAGGGCCAGGAGGGGTCCACAGGGCCGGCCCCCAGGGCCTCTGGGCTCTCCAGCCCCCCAGTGCTGCACACACATCCCAGTACCCAACCCAGGCAGTGACCTGAGCCAGCCGCTGGCCTTGAGCTGCCGAGCTGGAAACTTGTGGGAACTCCCCTGGTGGCGGGGGTCAAGGGAGCCAGGTAACTTGGAGTTGGAGGAATTCTGGAGGGTAATTAGACCCGGCCTCTGGAGCCAGCTGTGTAGCTGACCATCATCCCTGGCTGCTTGTGTGTCAGCTTTCTCACCTGCAGAGTGGAAGTCATCCCCACAGCAGCGAGGACCCCACAGGGCTGTTGGGAGGGCAAAGAAGAGGGGCGTGCCCAGGAACTGCTGTCCAGAGGGAGAGGCCTGCCAGCGGCCAGCAGCACAGAGGAGCTGGGTGCCCAAGATCAACAGCAGGGTTTTTGTTGTCGTTTAAGAGTCATTTATTCTAAAGGCACAGGGAGGGAGAGAGATCTTCCATTGGTTCACTCCCCAAATGGCCGCAACGGCCAGCGCTGGACCAGGCCAGAGCCAGGAGCTAGCTGGGTCATCTTTCACTGTTTTCCCAGGGCAGTGGTAGGGAACTGGATAAGAAGTGGATTGACAGGGACTCAAACCAGTGTCCATATGGGATGCTGGTGTCGCAGGTGGGGGCTACAGCTGCTATGCTGCAGCACCTCGGCTGACAGCTCTGTACCTGACTCATGCCCATGACCCCTCTGTCTGAGCTGCCAGCACTCTGTGCGCTCTTACTCTGTGCCCACAGCTTGCACTGAAGCCTGCACTGAGTGTGTGCCTAGGACAGTGCCAGGGGTGCCATAGGAGCTCTCAGGGCTCTCAGGCAAGTGCACCCCAGAAGTCGGGAAGTAAGGACCCCAGCTGCAGGTTGCAGAGCTGATGGGCAATCCTGGGAGGCTTCTGGGCCACCCTAAGAGGTCCCAGCAGATTTGAGTCCTGGGTGCCACAGTGGCAAACTTGGCCACGACCCTTGCATCAGCTGCCCTCTTTCCCCATCTCACACTTCCTGTCCCCTCTGGCCACCACCTTTCACACAAAGCAAGTCCTGGCCTCCCATTCTGATGTGAGGGGCCTGAGCTGGGCTCAGGGCTTCAAGTTTCAGGCCTGGCCCTGCCTCCTCCACACAGAGTGACCTTGCACGGGTCTGTGTGACTGCCCCTCCATACATAGTGACCTTGCATGGGTCCAGGTGCCTGCCCCTCCACACAGAGTGACTTTGCACGGGTCCACATGCCTGCTCCTCCACACAGAGTGACCTTGCACAGGTCCACATGCCTGCCCCTCTGGGCCCTGGGTCCTTCATGTGCTCTGGCATAGCTGGGGCTCTGTGACTGGGGCACAGGTGATGAGGGATGGCGTGTGGACATTGCTTGGGTGAGCCTCACCTCCCCTGACCTCAGCCACACCCCTCCCTCCTGCCCCGTGACTCCCCCTCTCCTCCTGCCTTCTTCCCCAGAGGGGCCCAGGAGTGTGTGTCTACAGGAGAGCTCTCGTGCATGTGCATTGGATGCCAAGTGCACACAGGTGCACATGCTTTGCTCACCTTCCAGGCTGCAGCCAGACGTGGATGGGGGGCTCTTGTGTAATGCAGACACAGTGACAAAGGGGCACAGGGACACCAGGGACCTGGGGCCTGCAAGGAGTGACCCAGGCCACGTTTCCCTGCCAGAGAGGCTCACAATCTCAGGCACTTGATGCATGGAGGAAGACAGGAAGTCAGATCCTGGAAGTGATTGGCAGACACCTCCTCTGGTGTCAGCCCACCTTAGAGACCAGGGGTGGGGTGCAGGGGAGGGGCTCAGAGAGATCCCAGAGTTCAAATTCAGCCTTGTGAAAGGGCCTTGATGTCTCTGATCTCAGTGCCCTCAGCTGTAGAACAGGGCCTGTGCTTCCTCCCTCCTAGGGCTCCACGGGGCATCAGGCTGCCAGGTGCATGGTGCTTTCAGTCCAGGGCCAGGCACACAGGGAGCGCTTCTAGATACGACTCAGGATGACAGCTGGGGTGACAGGGTTCTGTCCCCTTGGTGGCACTGATCACTCTCTGCCCTGGTTCTGAGGTGGAAGGCAGCATTACTGGGGGCTTCTTCCTCACTTGGGGGCTGCCATCACTCATGATGCATGCCCCATGTGTGTGTGTCGGATGCTCAAGTGTATGAGCTGGGATGTGTGAGCTCACAGGTGCCCAGCTGTGGGAGCAGGTGGGCTCTCATGCCCTCCGAGCCTCTCCTAGACCAGAGAAGTGTGCAGCTCTGAGTGTGGAGCAACTGCTGAAGGCTCCTGTACTCCTCCCCATGGGTCCTTCATAAGCCAGGAGTCTCATTGTTTGGGGATAGGATTTTGTAAAGGCAAAATTGGTCATCCAGAGATTCTTAAAATAGTTCTTAAAGGTTTGTTTTATTTATTTGAAAGGCAGAATGAGAGAGAGATTGATTCAATCCACTGGTTTACTCCCCAAATGGCTGCAACAGCCAAAGCTGGGCCAGGCTGAAGCCAGGAGCCAGGAGCCAGGAGCCAGGAGCCAGGAGCTTCTTCCAGGTTTCCCACGTGGGTGCAGGGGCCCAAGGACTTGGACCATATTCTACTGCTTTTCCAGGCACATAAGCAGGGAGCTGGTTTGGAAGTGGAGCAGCTGGGACTTCATCTGGTGCCCAAATAGGATGCTGGCATCACAGGCAGCGGGTTAACCTGCTGTGTCATAGCAAGAGATTCTAAAACTTAAAAACAAATCAGGGCCTGCGCTGAGGCTCACTAAGCTAATCCTCCGCCTTGTGGCGCCGGCACCCCGGGGTTCTAGTCCCAGTTGGGGCACTGGATTCTGTCCCAGTTGCCCCTCTTCCAGTCCAGCTCTCTGCTGTGGCCAGGGAGTGCAGTGGAGGATGGCCCAAGTGCTTGGGCCCTGCACCCCATGGGAGACCAGGAGAAACACCTGGCTCCTGCCTTCGATCAGCACTGTGCGTCGGCCGCAGCGCGCAGGCCGCGGCAGCCATTGGAGGGTGAACCAATGGCAAAAGGAAGACCTTTCTCTCTGTCTCTCTCTCTCACTGTCCACTCTGCCTGTCAAAAAAAAAAAAAAATCAGTGCCATGAAAGAAATGTTTTGCTGCAATCACTGCTGTGTTTTAAAAATTGTATTTTTCTAGTATAAAATCCGAGTTATTTTTTAATTTCTTAGTGGTATTTTCACTTTGACACTACATTGAATGTTAATGCTAATTGTATTTTTTTCTTTTAGGAATGACATGAATTTATTGCTCAAAATTGAAAATATCATCATCTATATTTTAAACAAATTTAAATTGAGGACTTCTGTGTGAACAAAAGCATTTTAAATACCTAGAAATAGGCTCTGTTAATAATGCACTAGATATTATCACTCAATTTTACTGCACATTACATTTTTGGTTGAGGCTTATTTGATCAGCTATCATGCAGAAAAATAAATTATCAATGTGAATTTAAGAAGAGTAGCTAAGATGTTTGTTTTCCAAACATTAGATGAGAATTGATACAGTTCACAGCTTAAGGTTCAGGAAATTTTATTCAGCTACTGTATAAAAATCATGATTAAAACCACACATGCACACAAACAACTATTAAATGCAGTAAAATATCTCTGTTGGTACATTTAAAATAAGAACAGGTATCAACTACTCTTTTTTTTTACTTATTTGACAGGTAGAGTTAGACAGTGAGAGAGAGAGAAAGGTCTTCCTTCCATTGGTTCACCCACCAAATGGCCACTACGGCCGGTGCTGCACTGATCTGAAGCTAGGAGCCAAGTGCTCCCTCTTAGTCTCCCACATGGGTGCAGGTGCAAATCACTTGTGCCATTCTCCACTGCCCTCCTGGGCCACAGCAGAGAGCTGGACTGGAAGAGGAGCAACCAGGACTAGAACTCGGTGCCCATATGGGATGCTGGTGCCGCAGGCAGAGGATTAACCAAGTGAGCCATGGTGCCGGCACATTCAACTACTTTTTTAAAATTGACATCACTGTCACTCTCTTTGGCCACCTGAAAAGGCAGTCTTCACATAATTCCTAAAAACATTAAATAATAAAAATCTTAAGTATAGATGTATATTTGGTTATGTCAATAATAATCACATAATCAAAATTTTATCATTTTAAATATGGAAAAACTAGGGGGAATTCAGGTTCAATATACCCTGTAAACCAGTTTCTAAATAAAGCTTGCAAGCATCTTTGCTATGCTTCTTAAATTCCTTCGGTCAAGCCTCATGGTAGTTGAGTTGATGGTCTGTAAACATTCTCACTCATCTATACTGTTTCCTGAGGTGACCTGGAAGCTCCTTGTTATGCTATTGTAATGCTAGTGGCCTCACAATTTAATATCCTTACAAATATGCATTGGGAATAATCAAAATTTAAAAAAATTAATGTAGGCCAATGTGTAATTCAGCATGCTTTCTCTATTACAAAAGAATGTTTAGGATATTTTTGGGTATCAAAACCAAATTTATCCATTTTCATAAGATAAGAAAAAAAAACTTGTAGTCCTAGGCCATAAAAAATTTTAGCATTAATTCACTTAATATTAAGGAAATGAAAATAAATCTGTCATACTTGCATGTACCTTCTGGAATAATGCCTAAAATCTATGGAGGTCTTTCCATTTTACAGAATGTTAAAAGGCAGTACAGTAACTGGCCCACGGTAGGTCTGACAAGAACAACAATATGTTTGAGATTTCTAATTTCCTCTTCTTTTCTTTGGTTTGACTTTATGCTTTCCTGTGCTCTGTCTTCTGTGGGGAGCAACTGAGACTAGACTAAATTACTGGAACTAAGACTAATTCTATGCATCTGATCTCCCACCATATGGCGCTGAGAGAGAATAAGCAACTTCCATACAGCTGCCTCACCAATTCAACCAACAAGCTGCAGGAGCTGATTCTGCCTCTGATTGGAGCAGAGCTGCATGCTTGGCATGTGGGAAGCAGAGCATGGATTGGTGGAAGAGGACTATAAAGGAAGAGAGAGACAATATGCACTGGGAAACATCTGAGCAACATCTGAGCAACCCCTGAGAGAGCTGGCCGGCAGTGTGCCGCTCCTCCACGGAAGCGGGTAAAGCGGCAGGGGTGCCGCCCCTCTGCAGAGGCCGGGGAAGGGGGGGGGGCAGCAGCTAACCCGGGAAGGGTCAAGCAAAGAGAACAGCGCAAGGTCCGGTGTCGTTCCTCCGTGAATGGGGGAGCAATATCTTCTAAGTCTGATATTCTCTCTTCTGTTTCACTGGCTCTGTTTTTAAGACTCTAATGTTTTTGTCATTTGATCTATTGAGTTCTTCATTTCATTTTGATTTCTCTTCACTATCACACTTTCCTCTTCTACTAGTTTCTGCATTTCATTTCCATTTTCATGAGAGAGATTTTCTATCCTGTCCATTAAGTATTTCTGTAGTTCAAGAATTTGCTTTTGAAAACTTCTGAATGTTCTTATCGTAATTTTTTTGAAATCCATATCTTGCATTTCTTTTATCTCATCATCTTTGTAATCTTGGCTTGGGGTGTTTTTTTCGTTTGGGGGCATCATAATGTGTTCATTGATCTTGTTCCTTCGGTTTCTGTGTTTGTTGCTCGGCATTTTGAAGGAGATCTTTGAATTCTTCTTCCCTTACTGTGGTGTTTTTTTTTCTTGTTATACTATGACTGTGTTAAGTGGACTGTCTGCTGTTGGAGGAGCCTTGGAGGCTTGAGATGGGTGTGGCCAGAGAGCTGTGCTTAGTTCTTCAGGGTTAAGGGTGTGCCAAAGGTGACACACTCAGGTTAGGCATGGTAGATCTCTCTCTCTTATTTATTTATTTATTATTATTATTTTAGGAGGGAAGTAATACCACACAGCTGAGCAGAATTGATGGTAGTTAGCTTCTAATCTCTGGTGTCTGTCTGTATAGCATTCCTCTGCTTTTTTTTCCCACAGACCACCCAAGGAATCCGTTCTGCCCTCAGTGTGGGTTTAATTTCTCCTGCATTCTCCCACTGGGTTGCCAAGGTTACTGAATTGTAGTGTCTCTGGAGATTACTCACGTGACCTCCATGAGTTCTCTCACCCACCGTCTCTTTTTTTCCCTGCCTCAGTTCATTAGCTCTACCCTTTCACTAAACCCTAACCTCCTGGTATTTCACCCCCACCCCCAGAGACAGGTTTTTCTGTTTGACTGAGTTCGCGCACAGCCCTGAGGTCGCGCACAGCTCTGACATCAGGCACAGCCCTGAGGATGCACACCTTTTACGTATGTCCAGAATGGCACCTGCTCTTTGTCTCTTGCTTGCCTTTGCAAGGTGGGCGGAGAGAGAAACTTGTCCGTACTGGTCCCCCCCCCCCCCTTTTTTTAATACTATTGAAAATCCAATTGTTTCCATTTCCATTTAATTTATTTTATTTTATTTTTTTAATTTTTGACAGGCAGAGTGGACAGTGAGAGAGAGAGACAGAGAGAGAAAGGTCTTCCTTTTGCTGTTGGTTCACCCTCCAATGGCCGCCGCTGCAGCCGGTGCACCGCGCTGATCCGATGGCAGGAGCCAGGAGCCAGGTGCTTTTCCTGGTCTCCCATGGGGTGCAGGGCCCAAGCACCTGGGCCATCCTCCACTGCACTCCCTGGCCATAGCAGAGAGCTGGCCTGGAAGAGGGGCAACCGGGACAGAATCCGGCGCCCTGACCGGGACTAGAACCCAGTGTCTCGGCGCCGCAAGGTGGAGGATTAGCCTATTGAGCCACGGCGCTGGCTTTAATTTATTTTTATATTAAAAATATTTTATTTATATAAAGTGAGGAAATTTCATGTGCTTCATAAGTACGGATTTAGAAGGAAAGTGATACTATGATGTTTAAAAAACATTCTTTAAATCAATATTTAAAAAGCACAAATCACTCAACAGAGAAACGTGTCACATGCCACTTTTGTATGGCTGGAAGAGTGGTGACAAACTCTATTTCTGTTTGTTATAGAAGTTCTTTATTTACCTTCAGTCATAAATGAGGACTTTTAGAGTATAGTATTCTGGGTTAATTTTTGTTGCTTAAGATTTGGAATACATCTTGCCATTCTCTCCTAGCCTTTTAGGGTTTCTGATAAGTCTAATGTGAGCCTAATTGGAGAGCTTCTGAAAGTAAACTGGCGTTACTCTGGTGCACATTTTACAATCTTTTCTTTATGATTTACTTTGGAGAATTTGACTACAATGTGTCATGGTGAAGATTTTTTCTGCTTATATCCACTATGAGTTTTGTGTGCTTCCTCTATTTGGACATTCCTTCTTTTCTCCAAATCAGGGAAGTTTTCTGAAATTATTTCACTAAATTGTCTCTTTTCACACCTTCAGAATCCAGTCTCTTTTCACACCTTCAGAAATTCGTAAAGCCTGTATGTTGGGTCATTTGATAGTATCACGTAAGTCTCTGTTACTCTTATTTTCTAATTTCTTCTTTGTTTTCTTTTTTTTTTTTGTTTTAATCTGACTGTAAAATTTGTCTTCTAACTTGTATATTCTTTCTTCTGCCTCATTGAGTCTATTCTTAAGGATTCTCACTGTCTTTTTTACTCATTCAATTGAATTTTTCATATCCAATATTTCATTTTGATTTCAATTTAAAATCTCAATTTCATGGGGAAACATTTCCTGCTTCTCATGTATGGATTTCTTTAGTTCATGAATTTGTTTTTTATGATGAATTTGTTTTTTGATGAATTTTTTGAATTCCATTTCTGGCATTTCTTCAATCTCTTCTTCACATTCTATTATTGAAGAGTTTTGTTCTGTTGGGATCATCATGTTGTCTTCCATATTCTTGTTTCTTGAATTGTTTCTTTTATTATTAGGCATTTATGGTGATACTTGTTAGGATTTTTTTTTCCTCTGTGATGTCCTTTATCTTTGAACTGTGTTTCTTTGGCTTATGAGAGTGCCTGTTCTTTCAGTGAATACCCAGAGGTGAATGCTGGGTGTAGTCAGGGAGTTCTGCACAGTGCTTCAAGGTTAACGGAGTGTCCAGGATGACACCCAAGATGGACATGGTAAATCTCTTTTTTATCAGAGGGGAGATTTGTTCTGTTCTGTTGGCACATTCTGCTCACCTCCTCTCCGCAATGGAGACCAGCGCCTGTGCAGGAGCCCCAGTGGGTATAGTTTTCATCTTCACTGCCACAATAACAACACAAAGAATCTATGCAGTCCTCCCTGTGAACATGGATGCTGCAGCAATGACCCTCACCAGGAACTCAGGTAGCCCCAAGCATGTGGAGCCACCCACAGTGATTGGCCAAAGGTCATGACGCACCCTGCACCCTCCCACACAGCCACGGTGTTTTTTTAAATTTTTTAAACATTTTTATTTATTTATTTGAAAGTCACACAGAGAGGGGAGAGGCAGAGAGAGAGAGGTCTTCCATCCAATGGTGTACTCCCCAATTGGCTGCAGCTGCACCAATCTGAAGCCAGGAGCCAAGAGCTTCTTCCAGGTCTTCCATGTGAGTGCAGGGGCCCAAGGACTTGGACTATCTTCTACAGCTTTCCTAGGCCATAGCAGAGAGCTAGATTGGAAGTGGAGCAGCGGGGACTTGAACCAGCACCCATATGGGTTGCCTGTGTTTCAGGCCAGGGCGTTAATCTGCTGTGCCCCAGTGCTGGCCCTAGCCATAGTGTTTTCACAGTCCTGATACCCCAGCATCACACAGTCATGAGAATTCAGCACCCTGTCAATTCTCCCATCCAGACTCAGGCAACAGACTCAGTTTCCTTCATATATACTACACTTTTGTACTGTGTTTATTAGTTACCATAAATCAGGGAAAACATAGGGTATTTGTCTTTTTGGGGCTGGTGTATTTTATTAAGCATAATGTTTTCCAGTTCCAACTATGTTGTAAAAGACAGGATTTCATTCTTTTTTATGGCTGAGTAGTATTCCATACTGTATATATGCAACATTTTCCTTATCCAATCATCAGTTTATTGGCATCTGGGTTGATTCTACATCTTAGCTATTGTGTATTGAGCTGCAATAAATGTGGGAATAGAGATAACATTTCCATATGCTGATTTCACTTCCTTCAGTTAAATTCCCAGGAGTGGCATGTCTGGGTAATGTGGTAGATAAGTTGTCAGATTTCTGAGAAATCTCCATACTGCCTCCTTAAATAGTGGTTGTACTACTTTACATTCCCATCAACAGTGTATAGGGTACATTTTACTCCACATCCTTGCCAAAATAGATTTATTGTTTTAATTTTGGTTTATAGATTTTTTTTTGACAGGCAGAATTAGATAGTGTGAGAGAGACAGAAAGGTCTTCCTTCCGTTGGTTCACTCCCCAGATGGCCACTATGGCTGGCGTGCTGCTCCGATCCGAAGCCAGGAGCCAGGTGCTTCTTCCTGGTCTCCCATGCAGGTGCAGGGCTCCAGCACTTGGGCCATCCTCCACTGCCCTCCTGGGCCACAGCAGGGAGCTGGACTGGAAGAGGAGCAACAGGGACAGAACCAGCGCCCCAACCAGGACTAGAACCCCGGGGTGCTGGCACCGCAGGTGGAGGATTAGCCTAGTGAGCCGTGGCACCAGCCTATAGATGTTCTAAATGGGATGAAGTGACAGCCTATTGTGTTTATTTTTTTAAAGCTTTATTTATTTATTTGAAAGAGTTAAATAGGAGAAACAGAGGCAGAGAGAGAGAGAATTTTCTAGCTACTGGTTCACTCTCCAAATAACTATAATGGTCAAGGCTTGGCTAGGAGCTTCTTCTAGACCACCCACATGGTACAGAGGTGAAAGGGCTTGGATTATCTTCTATTACTTTCCCAGTTGCATTAGCAGGGAGCTGGATCAGAAGTTTAGCATCTAGGACTCAAACTGGCACCCACAGGGATGCTGATAATGCAGACAGTATCTTTGCATGCTATACCACAGCACCAACCCCTCATTGTGGTTTTTATTTGCATTTCTCTGATGACTAATGATCCTGAGCATTTTTCCATTGTTGGCCATTTGAATTCCATCCTTTTAAAAATGCTTTTTCATGTTCTATGTGCATTTCTTAACTAGATTGTTTTTGTTGTTGTTGAGTTTTGTCAGCTCTTAATAAATTTTGTATATTATTCTTTTATTGCATAATTCACATTTTTTCCCATTCTCTTGATTGCTTTTTTATTTGGTTAAGAGTTTCTTTTATAATTCAGAAGTTTCTTAGCTTAGTATAATTCATTTGCCTATTTTTTGCTTTTGTTGCCTGTGCTTCTGCAGTCTTTTCCAAGAAGTTTTTGGCTATGCCAATGCATTATAGACATTTACCTCTATTAATTTGATGGTTTCATGTCATAGATCTTATATCCATTTCGAGTTGATTGTTAGATAAGGTTTAAATAGGGATCTTGTTTCATAATTTTGTATACATGGATCCAATTTTCTCAGCTCCATTTTTGAAGATATTGCCCTTTCTCTGGGGGTTGATTTTAGCTTCTTTATGAAAGATTAGTTGATTGTGTGTGTATGTAGGTTAGTTTCTGGGGTTTCTATTCTGTTCCTTTGGTCTACATGTCTATTTTGTACCCGTACCAGACTTTTTTTTTTATTATAACTGTCCTATAAATATGTTCTTGAAATCTGATACTGTGATGCTTCTGGTTTTGTTTTAGTTGTTTAAGTTAGCTCTTCAGGGTCTCTTGTTTCTGCATGATATTTTTTCACTTGAGAGTTGGAGTTACACGGAGAGAGGAGAGGCAGAGAGAGAGAGAGAGAGGTCTTCCATCTGATGGTTCACTCCCCAATTGACCACAACTTCAGATTGGCTGGAACTATGCCAATCTGAAGCCAGGAGCTTCCTCTGGATATCCTACATGGGTGCAGGGGCCCAAGGACTTGGGCCATCCTCCACTGCTATCCCAGGCCATAGCAGAGAGCTGGATGGAAAGTGGAGTAGCCGGGACTGGAACTGGCACCCATATGGGATGCCAGCACTTCAGTCAGGGTGTTAACCAGCTGTACCACAATGCTGACCCCTCTGCATGAATTTTAACATCATTTTTTCCTGTGTCTGTGAAGAATGCCATTGGTATTTTGGTTGTGATTGCACTGAGCTTGCAAATTGCTTTGGGTAGAATGAACATTTTGATGATATTAATTCTACTAATCCACAAGTATGGAAGAGTCTTCCATTTTTGGTGTCCTCTCTTTCTTTAATGTTTTGTAATTTTCATTGTGGAGATCTTTCACATCTTGGTAAAATTTATTTCAAGGTATTTAATTTTTTTGTAACTATTGTGAATTCTACTGTTTTTATGTTATTTTTCAGCCATGGCATTGTGTACAAAGGCTGTTGGCAGTGTGTTGATTTTATATTTTGCAATTTTGATGAGCAACTTGATATGTTATCCCTCTTAGTATTTTTTTTTGTTTGTTCTACTTAATACTTTTGGTTGAATACTGTAATCAATACACAATTCTTCTTAAGTGCTGAAACTTAACTGAAAAGTGATCACTGTTGAATATAAGAGTGGGAATAAGAGAGGGAAGAGATGTGCAATTCGGGACATGCTCAAGCTGACTTACCTCAAACAGTAGAGTTAGAAACAAAGCAGGGGATTCCAGTTCAATCCCATCAAGGTGGCATGTGCCAATGCCATTTCACTAGTCCCAGTGATCAATTTCTGTTCACAATTGATCATAATGATAGGACTAAGAACCAAAGGGATCACATAAACAAGAATAGTGTCTGCAAATACTAGCTGATATAATCAAAAAGGGAGAGAATGATCCAACATGGGAAGTGAGATACACAGCAGGCCCATAGAATGGAAGATGTCCTAAACAGCACTCTGGCCTCAGAATCAGCCCTGAAGGCATGCGGATCCGGCTGAAAAGCCCATGAGAGTATTTCAGGCATGGAAAGCCAAGACACTCTGGGAAAAAAAAAAACTAAATGAAAGATCTCCGTGAGTGAGATCCCAGTGGAAAGAACGGGTCATCAAAGAAGGAGGTACCTTTCTCTGAAGGGAGGAGAGAACTTCCACTTTGACCATGGCCTTGTCTAAAAATTGTCAGAGTCAGTGAACTCAGGGGACTTCCATAGCCTTGGCAGCTCATGAGAAGAGCCTGTGGTGATTACTGATGCCATAAACAAGAGTGTCAATTTGTTAAGTCAACAACAGGAGTCACTGTGCACTTACTCCTCATGTAGGATCTTTGTCCTTAGTGTGCTGTACATTGAGATTTAATGCTATAACTAGTACTCAAACAGTATTTTTCACTATGTTTCTGTGTGGGAGCAAACTGTTGAAATCTTTACTTAATGTATGCTAAACTGATCTTCTGTATATAAAGAGAATCGAAAATGAATCTTGATGTGAATGGAAGGGGCGAGGGAGTGGGAAAGGGGAGGGTTGTGGGTGGGAGGGACGTTATGGGGGGAAGCCATTGAAATCCATAAGCTGTACTTTGGAAATTTATATTCATTAAATAAAAGTTTTAAAAAAAGAAATTTATCAGTTTCTAGGCATAAGACAGAAGAATTTTATGCTAGCATTCTCCTACTTATTCCAACTGACATAAAAGGCAGAGACTAGGAAAAACAATGAGTCCACCTAGAAGGTTTAGGATATAACATTCCAGTCTGGGGCTTTTTCATGTCCCTGGGAAGTCTCCAGATTCCCACCTTTAAGTCCGGCCCTGCAGGGATGCCCCTCAAGACTGATGCCATCTTACTTGGTGCACATGTGTACTGCCTTCAGAACACAGAGTGAAGTCAGCCAGCTCTAGCCACCCACATTGGCACCCAAGTCTGTGAGCCCCATGTTATTCAAATGATGATTTTCCTTCTGGTTAACATCTTTGGGATGAGTGGCCATTGGCCAGCTCCTCACTAAGAGTGAGGTTCCTGTTGTCAGGACATGTTCAGTGATGAGATATTAGTGATTGGTGTTAGCCAAGAGCACCTTGGGTGTTTATGCCCCAAACTTGCTAGTAGGGGAGGATCCAGTGGCCCATAGACAAACATATTAAATATGTGTGTGTGTTAGATTACATGTTTTTTAAACACTTTTCTAAATTTTTAAAATGTATATAAATGAACATATTTCGTATATCTCATATATGCACTTTTGAGAACATAATGACACTTCCCACTTCATCCTCCCTCTCTCCCTGATGCCCACCCTTCCTTGTACTTCTTTTCTTATTTTTCTGTTAATCTTTGCAATAATATGCTTTCTATTTTTATTTTGAGAACAAATTTTATCATTAAAGAAGCACCTAAGGAAAAAAAAGCAATATAATTGGGCACTTGGGCTTATCTAAAACTTATGAGACATAAGAATATCATCTGCTTAATACACTAAAATGAAGTCAATCTTTGAGAACAAGTTTTACTATTAACTCTCATAATACAGCTCTTTGAGGACAGAGGTCCTGCAAGGGAAGTTAGTGCACAGTGACTCTTGTTGTTAACCTAACAATTAACATTTTTATATATCACCAGTGATCACCTAAGGCTCTGGACATGAGCTGCCTGGGGTATGGAAGCCTTTTTTAAATTTATTTGTTAAGGAATACAAATTTCATAAATACAACTTTAGGAATATAGTTATTCTTCCCACCATATCAGCCCTCCTACCCACACCCCCATGCCTCCTCCTTCTCCCTTTCTCCTTGCCAGTCCCATTCTTATGGAAGCCTTTTAAATCCACAAACTCCTTCAGTATTTAAACAAGTCCATAAGCAATGTGGATGTTCTCTCCTCCATTCAGAGAAAAGTACATCCTTCTTTGATGACCGCTTCTTTCCACTGGGATCTCACCCACTGTGGAAGTCTTTTCCACAGTGTCTTGGCTTTCCATACCTGTAATGGTCTTCCGGGATTTCAGCCAGACCAGAATGTCTTAAGGCTGA
The DNA here is from genome assembly GCF_964237555.1 of Oryctolagus cuniculus. Taxonomy (NCBI): domain Eukaryota; kingdom Metazoa; phylum Chordata; class Mammalia; order Lagomorpha; family Leporidae; genus Oryctolagus; species Oryctolagus cuniculus. Next base: position 35,028,616 of record NC_091445.1, read on the forward strand.
TTCTGAGGTCAGAGTGCTACTTTAAGTGATTGTCATTCTATGAATCTACTGCTTCCTATGTTGGATCATTCACGCCTTTTTAGTTCTATTAATATTACAAAACTCTTAATCCTATTTATATAATCACTTTAACACTTAATCCTAGCTATATAATCTCTTTAATGCTTATTGCTATCCCTATGATCACTTTAACACTTAAATGGGTTTTTTATCACCCTGTTTAAGGAGATTTGGTGTCCCATGGCAAGTTTTTAACTGTACCCTCAGAAGTAAGTCCATAGGAATGTTTGTGTAACTATACAACTTTACAGTTAAAACTTCATACATTTCATAATTACTTCAGGAACATGGTGATTCTTCCCGTGCTCACCCTCCCACCCACACTTCCACCCCCCCTTCCTCCTTCCTCTCTTATTCCCACTCTTATTTTTTTTTTTTACTAAGGTTTATTTTCAATTAACTTTATACACATATGATTAACTCTATATTAAGTAAAGAGTCCAACAAATAGTATGAAAGGGAAGAAAAACTTCCTCAATTGTCAAGACAATGGCTGTTCAAAGACATTGCTTCTCAAAATGTCAATTTCAGTTCTATAGATTGCCATTTAGGTGCTCTATTAGTTATCACAGATCGTGGAGAACATATGGTAATTGTCCCTTTGGGACTGGCTTATTTCATTAAGTATGATATTTTCTAGTTTCATCCATTTTGTTGTAAATGACTGGATTTTTTCACTGCTGTGTAGTATTCCATGGTGTGCAGATCCTATAATTTCTTTATCCAGTCTTCAGTTGATGGGTATTTGGGTTGATTCCATGTCTTAGCTATTGTGATTGAGCTGTAATAAACATGGGGGTACAGATAACTCTCTCATCTGCTGATATTATTTGCCTTGGATAAATTCCCAGGTGTGGGATGGGTGGGTCATATAACAGGTCATTATTCAGATTTCTGAGGAAACTCCATACTGTCTTTTATACTGGCATTTCCAGTTTATTTTTTAAAGATTTTTAAAAATCATTTGAAAGGTAGAGTTACAGAGGGGCAGAAGCAGAGAGAGAGAGAGAGGTCTCCCATCCCCTGGTTCCCTCCCCAGTTGGCTGCAATGGGTGGAGTTGGGCTGATTTGATGCCAGGATCCAGGAGCTTCTTCCAGGCCTCCCACATGGGTGCAGAGGCCTGAGGACTTGGGCTGTTTTCTACTGCTTTCCCAGGCTATCAGCAGGGACCCAGATTAGAATTGGAGCAGCCCAGACTGGAATTGGTGCCCATATGAGTAACTGGCACTGCAGGTTGTGGCTTAACCTGCTACATCACAATGCCAGCACTGCTCAGGGGGTTATTCAAAGTATAGATTTTTCCTCTGTTGGCTATTTCTGGAGAGAATGGCCAGCTGCTCATTGAAAGAGAGGTCTCTATTGTCAGAACTGGTTCATATATGGCCTTGGTGATTGGACCAATCGACCCTGGGCCTGGAGACAAAGGAAGCCTTGGTACTTATGACCCATGCTTGCCATTAGGATATGGGAAGGCCCAGTAGACAGTGATTAAAGTGTCTCCATATTGTGTGCATTATTAATTCATTTGTATCTGTATATTTTGTGCTTATAAACTTCTGTATTTGGGAGTCATAGGTTTATTTCTATTTGTATTATTTTTGATATGTCTTTGTATATGTAAGTAAACATATTGATACATGTTGTGTGTAAGTAGACATTTCTGGAAATAATGACAGTATCACTTCTTCCCTCTTAGGATGTTGAGGCCTCCCAGATGCAAAATTACAACTATATAGGTAAGAGAAATTTATTTATATTTTATAGAAATATCTGAGTATTTATGTAGTTAAATATATGTCTTTAGAGATTCACTCAATATTTTCTTACATTTCCTTGTGTGGATATAAGTAAGTGTTTGTCCAAGATTGTCATTTTTGCTGTGGACATAATACAAGCTTTAACCTCCCACTGGTGAACCATGGCTGTACTGAAGATGTAGGGACTTTTGGCTGACAGGGACCCTTGCCTGGCTGCAGCCATAGATGTAAAACTAGTTCTTGGCCTTGTGCATGGGTAGTTTGTATCCATAGCTTCCTCCAGTAGTTAGAACATACCTCAATCCAACAGTGCAAAATCTTACATTAGTCACAACTCATGCATCCATTTGGGAAGGCCCAACCCTTGACCTCTGATCCAGGAACATTGGTCTGTCATGCCCCAAGAAGGTCTGGATTTCTAAGTGTATGTAAGTGTGTCAGTATATATGAAGCAGTTCTGGAGAAATATGGGGATGCCCTACAGATCAGGTTGAGAAGAAAAGCAGAGATGTTTTCATACTCAGTTTACAGATCATAAATACTACCTTGTATTTTGTAGCTTTTTGGAGATAACTTTTGTACATATTTTGCTAGACCTGTGACTATTTTTGAGTGGTCCAGTAAATGGCATTTGGTAACATTTAAATTCCACTTGTTCTCTGCAGGTATAAAGCACATCAGGAGGCACTGGTACACTAACAGTGTCTTTGCTTCTTTTGGTCTCCATTGGCCGTAATGCATGAACAGGATAATCAGTGCTCCCCATCTCCTTAGGTAATTGGGAAGTCAGGACCTGAAACTGTGACTACCAATGGACAGCAATTCATCTGGTGTCCTGGATGTAAGTGAAGCAAGCTATTCAATAATATGAGTTTTTAAAGATAACTTCTTGGGGTTTCTCATTTTCATTGAAGAGAATTGACGTGTAGCTGATCCTGTTGATCAGGGGGACCAGTCTGCCAGAGTCAGTTGGAAGCCTTTCATGGCCATGAGTGGAATTGAAAAAGGCTACTTCCACTGATGACTGATATCATTCACAACAGCCAAATAGTCAACCCTTGAATTCTCAGTGTCTGATTCCTGAACATCTTATATCATTACCTATAGTATGAAGTATCATGCATACCTGATACTATACACCTCATTATATAGAGCTGTGGTGATGCTCACAGCTTCAGACATTGGTAGCTCCAACCTAGTTAAAGATAAAGACAGAGAGTGGGTATCTGGTACATTGGATAAGAAGTTCATATTCCATTTTAAAGTGCATGGGTTTGAGTCCAGCTCTATTTCCGATCCCAGCCCCCTGATCATATGCACCTCAGGGGTCAGCAGGTGATGGGTGAAATAGTTGTGGGAGACCTGGATTGAGTTCTTTGGGAGTGAAACAGCAAATGGAAGACCTCAGTCTCTCTCTCACTTTCTGTCTCCATTTTTAATAAATAAAATTAAGAAATAATGTTAAACACTGATAGTCTTGTGGAAAATGAAATAACATACTTAGCAGAGCAGGGCAAAATCCATATAGCAGGGAAGCCTCTGGTCAGGGTCTTGGTTGCTATTAGAAGTTTCAGAACTTTGCCTGGATTAAGAGATCTATCATGCTTTATCTATGGCCAAGTGCATACGCACTGTGCATCTCTGGTCATAGGCACTGCTGCTCTAGCCTTCACAGTCTCTAGTAACCTCAGTCAATGGCTACCTTATGACTACACAGACTGGCCAGCAGAAGCAATGCTCTCTTTACCCTGAGACTCTTAGTTGCTTATCTGCAATCCCTCCCCTCTTTCCCACGGAAAGTTTTAAGAATTCTGATGATTTACAGAGGTGGATACAAGATAGAAGTGTTAGGGTCTGAAAAAGCCCACTGCCCGAGGAATGACTCCAAGAGACTTATTCTCTCATGCAATCAGCAAAGGGTTAAATTTATTGATCCAACATGTTGGGGCCCTCTGACAAGGACAGAGGAGCAGTGAGGAACTACAGCATAGGGTTTATAAAGGCAAAAACCGCAAAATCGGGAGGGGGGAAAGAATACACGGTTGCTAAGCGGTTGCTAAAATCTTATAATCAGCAATTATGATTTTAAGACATAGACAAATCACATCTTCATTATTAGCCCAGGTAACCCAGGTGCAACCTTTCTACTTTTAAGCTTGAGCAATCATGCTAGGGTTTTTTTGTGCATTGCCAAGGGTAATGTAGTGCACTGCTATTGTCCGACTATTTGAGATCATAGTTTCAGACCAGAGTCTCACAGTGGGGGGGTTGCTTTCCCAGAATGCAGTCTCAAGTGCTCCAAAATGGAGTCCCTACTGTCAAGGTGCTACTTCACTCTGTTTTATTTTTACAGCTGCACCAGGAAGGTTTAAACCTGTAAGCTTAAGCTTAACTTTTTACACCCGTACATATACAATTTTAACTCTTCATTCCCCACTCCTTGTTGTGAGGATCTCTAATCTTAGAGATTATTCATTTTAGTCTCTTTTAATGTGACATATTATCTTATGACCATGAGTTTAACATTTTTAACTTGTTTCCGCATGAAGGTGATGAGTCTATTTAACACACAAGGTCCTATGGTTACAATTAGGAGTAGAACAATTAAGGGTCCTGCTAGGGCTGACAGTAGGGTAGTAAGCCATGGGGACCAGACGAACCATGACTTAAACCATCCCTGTTGAGTTTCCCTCTCCCGTTGCCATTTTTCCAGTCATTTTCTGAGTTTGGCCATGGAGTTCCTAACCACCCAGGTTCAGTCGGCATAAAAACAACATTTTTTCTTTAGGGCCACACATACCACCCCCCCCCCATGAAAATGAGATTCAACCACTGCCTGTTCTGTAATACTGAAATGCAGATATTGGGCTGCATCTGGGAGATTGTGGAAGATTTGTCAGGCAGAAGGGGCGGGGATCTCCACCTGGCAGGTTATCAGGTAGAAGGGGGCAGAGCAGGATGCAAAGGCCAGGCTGCCTGTGAAACATTGTCAGGATGACTGAGATGTAGATGCATATGCTGGACACATTAGGCCTTTATGTCACACACACATAAGCTCATAACTGACTTTCTGCCTAATATTTTCCCCTCAAGAGGTAATACCCAAAATTCTTCTTTGGGATTATGGATGGAGTTCCATTTTCTGTAACTTCTTCCAAGCTGGCACATGGGCATCGAGGGGGTTTGGGTATTTCCTCTTGCTACTGTGCAACAGTGGCCTTGGAAAGACTGTGCTGCTCGGTCCAGAGGGCTGCTCAGGTCGTCCAGTGGAATGGGCTGGAAGTCTTGCCTGATGACCATTTGGAGTTCAACAGCTTTTAGTCTGTTAGAGACAAAACGAACAAGGGCATTAAAAACACACGGTGCAAAGAGAAGCATCAAGATTGCAGAAGTTAGTGGGCCAAGGAGAGGAAATAGCCAGGATTCCTGTGACCAGATGTCAGGCCAGAAATCCCAGCCCTGCTTGGCCTGGTCCTGGAGCTGTTTGGCTTTTTTCCAGGAAAAGTACAAATTTGGGTTTGTGCCTGTCTAGTCTGATTGACCCAGAGACAACATATTTTTTTTTTTTTTGATATTTAGTAGCCAGTTTTGCTAGGAAGTTAAGCCAATGTACAAGACTAGAGTCTCAGGCTGGGAAAAAGACAGACTAATGAATTATTTACATTTAACCATTTATATTATGGATTATTGTGCACCCCCCTCAAGAGATAGGCCCTTTAAGTCCTCAGTGAGGCCCTGTCCAAATCGGTGTAGGGCTATCTGAGTTAGCTGTTACTGAAAGCCCTGTTTTTAGGAACTGGCAGGGAGGGCTTTCTAAGCTTAATGTTATTGGATAGACTTTTAAGGCCTGGCTGGGTGTGTGAGGCCCAGACCTATCCATGGGGTGTTGGAAGAGAATTGAAAGAGATGCAAATCTCCTTTAAGGGAGGCACCCTGTTGACTTGCATTACATGGCTGGACTAGGAGGAGAGCTGAATAGGAGGCTGATAGAAATAGGCAACTTGCGTTTCACTGACCCTAGGCCATCCCCTCAATAGCAGTGGCTGGAGCTGGAAGCTGGGCAGAGGCTGGGCAGAGTCAAAGGCTTTTTAGCTCGGGGCCACAGGGTCTGTAGTTCTGAACCAGGAGTCCTTTGACACCCAGGGCAGTTCCGTGTCCAGTGACTGTGCTCTTGGCAGAGCTGACAGAAGGCATTTGCTGTCATGACAGCTGCTTGCCCAATGCCCTGGCTCCTTATATCAGCAACAGGTGCCGTTTGGGGTGCACTGGCCTTGCTGGGTCTCCTTGATGGCAATCACTGTGTAAAGCAGCCATTGATTGGTCTGTTGCCTATCCTTTGCTGCTAGCTTGCTCCTCATTTTCCTGGTCTCTAATAAAGTAGACCATGGAGGCAGCCTCTATGATGTCAGTCAAGTGGATGCTCAACCCAACCCTGATTTTTGGAGATTTTTTTTTTAATATCAGGGTGAGCTAGAAAAACTATGGTCATGGGCAAATTTTGACACTTAGTATTTTCCTGCGAGTTAAGACCGTGCCCATGAGGAGAACTATGACCTTTTAGGTAAGATCAACTGTGGTGACCTGTTTGTATACTTTGAGGTTGTCAGTGTAACTTTTTATTTATTTTTTAGTTTGGTTTAAAAGGGGAGTTCTGCCCATTTACCACGTACACCGAAAAATTGATCTAGTTGTCACATTATTTTATAGTTTAACCTTTTTTTTGTTATGTTGTTTGGGGCCCTATACTGTGGTCAGGCATTATTACAGAAAAGGTCAGTCACCCCTTACATAAGGTCTGGGGATCAAACCGTACATCACAGTGGAGAGTCCTGCAGAACAGTAGTAACTTCCCTTCTGGAAGAGAAAAGAGGAGAAGTGAGGCAGCGAGTTGGGTCTCTAGCCTGACTTTTTGGGCTTTTAAATTTAACTGGCAGTTTAACCAGTGTTTACTGCGTAGCCTGACTTAGAGGAGAAATTGTGGCAGAGGTCTTGCCATTCTTTGGCTTCTGGGTATTTACCGTGTAGCCTGTGGACACTAGGGCTTTTTTTGGGTTTCTGGAACCCAGTTTTCTAGCATCTGCCGCATAACCATAACTTAACAGAGACAGTAGAGTACACAATGGATTAACATGAATTTTATGTTTCTTGTTGTCTAATAAACCAGAAATAAAAAAAACTTGTATATAAGAGTTTACATAATTTAGAATTATTTAACAGAGTCAAAAAGAGCTTACAGGACCTAACTCTAGAAATGGCAGAGTAACCGATTAAGCAGACACTGTTAAAATAGACGTTACAGTTTTTGCAAAAACAGATTCCAAGATTTATGATTTAGACCATTTTTAGATATTTACTAACATTAGTACATACTCAAAAAAAAACCCATTGTTATAACAGAAGATCAGACTTTAACTTTAGGTCAGTGTATTTTGGCATTAGCAATCAACTCTGTAAACAATATTTTAAAATTGTAAACATTTTAAAACTTTTTATGACTTGTTTACACCTTTTGAAACTTTACACCCGTAGTTACTTTTACATAGCCTTGAATTGTCATGTATGGACAACCTATGAGAATACATGTTAACAAACTCAGTTTTTTTTTTAATCGAATTTGAGATGTTAAAATTATATATAATATATTTTCCCAAGTTTTACTTAGCACTGATGCCTAGATGACTTAAGACACTGAGTTATTAATGAATACCACACCATTATCTGAAATAAAAGTTAAAATTACATTTTTATGTTTTTAAGTAACATGAGGATAACACCTCCTGGACAGCAAACACTACTGCATGTTTACAACTTTGAAAAGATCTTTCTCATTAAGAGAAACAAGTTTAAAGCATATCAAAGACATGTAAAACTGAGCAAGCAAGCCACTGAGCAAACTGAAGGGTGTTTGCATTACCTCAATTTTCTGAACCAATCTGCATTGGCTTACTTTAGTTAACAACATAAAGGCTTGTATACACAGAATTTACTTTTATTTTTATAAGACCACTTTAGCTGGAAAGCAAAAACATAAATACAGTATAGGTCTGACACCATTTATAACATTTTAATATATTTTATATAATCTGAATTGACCCAAGCAGCTTTTACTTTAACAAATTTAGAGTCTCATTCTTTGAGAGTTCCAGGGATCCGGCTGGAAGCCCAAAGTTGGAAGACTCAGTTTAGAATTTAAGCTGTCAGAGAGTCAAACCATTTAGCCAAAATTAGTACATTTTTGACCAGTTGGGTAATCACTCAGACATTAAAAACAGATAAACAATGTAAATAACTTTGCATTGTAGTTTTCCCAATCAAGACTCTAATGGCAATAGAAAATAGCGAAACCTTCAAGACAGGTGAATGCTCTCAGATGAGTCAGGGACAGCAGCACAGAAAAGAGCTGATTATCAGCATATGAACCCATTGTTTAGGTTTTCATTAACTGCAAAGAGAAAAACCCATCAGGTTAGAAAGGGTTAATGGCTTAAGGTTCTGACTCCCTCAGGTAAGGCCAGCAGTAGTATTGAATTGGAAATTCCTCCAGGAGAGGAGAGAAAAAAAAGCAGCCCTGGGGTGGGGGCTCTGCCTAGAGATATTTGGCTATGCCTGCCTGGGTGCGGCAGGCCACAAGGACTAGAATAGAGTGCAGAGAAAGGCTGTGGTCCCCCATTTACAGGGAAGACTGCACACACCGGGGCCTGGCAGGACTAATCGTGGGGTTGGGTAGGTGTGCCGTTTCACCAAGAGTGTTGGGAACCTCCTATAATTTAACCAAAGCCAGATCAATTAGGACTACTGCAGACAGTCAATTACAACAGATAGTTAACTTTAGCTCTTTTCCAGATTTAGTTCTCAGGCAATCAAAGCTTAGCAACAGTAATAGTTTACAAAAAACTTTAAGACGCACCAGAGCTACCATAAGCTGCAAAGACGGAAAACTTTCTACCAGGTTGGAAAGGGTTAACAGGTAACAGCTTTTCCCTAGGTGGAGAGACTTGTGGAATTTCCCTCTCCCTTTCTCCTGGCCAGTGGTATGGGAATGGAGAAGAAGAGAGCAAAAGGGTGGGGGAGGGAGCCCCCGGGAGGAGGAGGAAGGCAGAAAGCAATGGAGCTCCTCAGTCTGGGGGCTGAGTGGGGTTTGAAATCTCCTATCACTCAAGATTGCCCACTACCTAATTGTCTGAGTTTACCTGGAGGGCCAATATTAGCCTCGACCGAAGCTAAGCCCTGCTCGTGTAGCAGTAGGCAGAGTGACCAGGCGTCCCTCCGAGAGAGAGACCTGGTCCTCGGGTCACAGTCCAGCCACCGGGAAGCCGAAGCAAGCTCAAGGGGTCTCCAGGCTCTCAGCCAACTGCCCTTCCTAATTTCCCTCCCATTCCTTACAATCCCTCTGGAGTTTTGGCCGTAGCTAAGCCGTGGCTGGGGGGACTCCACGTTCTCGGAGAGCTGTGGGGTGCCGGACACTCAAGGGTCACTTCCACAGATCCGGTCCCGCTTGAGGGAAGGAATACTGACCTCCGATGGCTTCTTAAAATCCCGGTCCGGGTGCCCATGATGGCCAGGCTGGAGAATGGCCTCTTTCACTCGGCTAATGAGTGGTAAATGGAATGAGTGGAATAAGCCCTCCGGGGGCCAATCCACTCGGAGAGTAGGCCATTTAGAGGCACAGAAAGACTGCCACTTTACCTTCTTCACTGACAAAGAAAAGGTTATGTGCCTAGTGGCTTACCTCCGACCAATGATTCAAAGTTAGAGACAAAGGTGTAGACACAGTCTGGCCCATGTTAGCAAACAACACAATGTACACAAACAAATAGCGTAGAGAAGCAGCACAGAACGACCACACAAAGTGTCTACCAAATGGGAGCCCTCATATGGCGTCCCATACAAATGCTAAATGGCAAGAGAATACAATCAACAAACAACAAGGCAGCCAACAAAGCACCTTAACAAATACAAAAGACTAAGGAGCTCGATCAAATACCAACATTTCGGCAGTACAAACAAAACGTGAGTCTCTGCAGTCTATTTCCCTACTGCAGGCAACCCACCAAACAGGAAACACTGGGCATCCCCAGTTCTCCCTTTCTCCTGGGGCATCCCCCGGGATGTGGTCTGTGGCTCTGGAGCACATCTGCCTGCCACAGTTGGGTGGAGCTCTCGCTCGAGCCTGACAACCACGCTGCCAATTACAAACAAATAACAAACCTTACCAAACAACAAGTCAAAGTGTACACATTTAATCAAAACAATAGGCGCTGTACTCACCCAGAGAGATATCCATTGGAGGCGTCCACAGGCAGCAGTCAGATCTCTGTGGGACCTCCAAATGTTAGGGTCTGAAAAAGCCCACTGCCCGAGGAACGACTCCAAGAGACTTATTCTCTCATGCAACCAGCAAAGGGTTAAATTTATTGATCCAACATGTTGGGGCCCTCTGACAAGGACAGAGGAGCAGTGAGGAACTACAGCATAGGGTTTATAAAGACAAAAACCACAAAATCGGGAGTGGGGAGAGAATACACGGTTGCTAAGTGGTTGCTAAAATCTTACAATCAGCAATTATGATTTTAAGACATAGACAAATCACATCTTCATTATTAGCCCAGGTAACCCAGGTGCAACCTTTCTACTTTTAAGCTTGAGCAATCATGCTAGGGTTTTTTTGTGCATTGCCAAGGGTAATGTAGTGCACTGCTATTGTCCGACTATTTGAGATCATAGTTTCAGACCAGAGTCTCACGGTGGGGGGGTTGCTTTCCCAGAATGCAGTCTCAAGTGCTCCAAAATGGAGTCCCTACTGTCAAGGTGCTACTTCACTCTGTTTTATTTTTACAGCTGCACCAGGAAGGTTTAAACCTGTAAGCTTAAGCTTAACTTTTTACACCCGTACATATACAATTTTAACTCTTCAGAAGTAGACCTGATACAAAGGGAAATGGAAATCAGTTTAAAAGTATTGTTTAGGACTCAAGTGCTTTGGAAAAATTGAGTCTGGCTTCAGAAGGGAAGTTCAGCAGAGGCAAAATCAGACCATGGTTGCCCAGGACGTCTGGAGCGCACCTGTGAAGGAGGCCCTAGGGCTACACATCAAGACTTGTGGGAGAGTGCCTGGTGGCCATGGGCAGTGCAGTGAGAATGAGCATCCCTAGGAGGGTGAGAAGGGGGCTGTGCAGTTCTCCAGGACCCCCATTTCCCTTTCAAGTCAGCTGATGCTTCCTGACTGCATAATGCAGGTGCCCTACAGGGACCTGTATGTCTGAGAATCTGCCACAGTGCTCTGGGTTTTCCCTGTGTGTTCACTCCCTGTCAGAAGTGGCAGAGCATGTGTAGTGCACCTGCCAACAGGAGATGGGGACATTAACACTCATAAAGGAGACTCCAGGTGATTGAAGGAAGAGACCTGGTGTGTCCCCAGGTGAGAGTTGTGATGAAACTTATCCAATGGCAGACACTTCAGTGTATCCCACAGAGAGAATATCTTGTCCTGTGACCTCATTCATTGTATTGTCTGTCTTTGTTCCAGTGTAGTTCATGTGGATTTCATTTTGAGTAAAAGACCAATATACTATAAGATAGAATTAGGGATGATTCTGTAGGAATCTCTTAGATTCTGGGCCACTTGCTTTGTGAAATTTCAAAAATAAAATCACTGAGGTCAATCTATTTACTTTCTGAATGCTGCATGTAACCTCCACCCCACATCTTCAGATGAAGGTGGATGACAGGGCACATGCATGGCCCACACCATTTCAGAATGAAGCACAGGCAATTTAGTTATGAAAGGGAGTGGCCATCTGTGAGGCCCTTTGTTTCCATCCCACCATCCCATGCATCTCTTAGGACTTGGTGAATGGGTTATGGCTTCAGTACCATTGCTGGCCTACACACAGTGAGAATTGTACTATCAGGAAAGTGAGATGCAAGTGCAAGACCAACACCACCCGGCACTATCATTTATCAGTGACAGATCCAGTGAAGAAACCAGATAGATTTTGGACCTTTCAAAACATGAACTAGCTACAGGATGCCCGATATATTAACAGTACCCATTCAGGTTTTAAACACAGCCTTCCCCACCCATATAGCAGCTGATCTTGTAATGAGGAGGTGATCGAAAGCCATCTGTATGGTTACTTTGGTACATGCTACCATTTTCCTTGGTCTCTTTTCTGATTTCTTTCCTTTTTTTTTTTTTTTAAAGATTTATTTATTTACTTGAAAGTTAGAGTTACACGGAGAGAGAAGGAGAGTCAGAGAGAGAGAGAGAGAGAGAGAGAGAGATCTTCCATCCACTGGTTCATTCTCCAGTTGGCCACAAGTGCCGGAGCTGTGCTGATCCAAAGCCAGGAGCTTCTTCCTGGTCTCCCATGTGGGTGCAGGGGCCCCAGGACTTGGGCTATCTTCCACTGCTTTCCCAGACCACAGCAGAGAGCTGGATCTGAAGTGGCAGTGGCTTTCCCTACTCTGCCACGGCACCAGACCCCTGATTTCTTTCTACTGACTCAAGTGCCAAAAACCTCATCTTTGGCAGCATCTTCTGCTTTCCCCATAGACTCCAAGGTGACTTTCCCCCTCCCAGGGGCTCCTGCTCACTCCTAACTGCTATAAGACTATCTTCCAACCTCTCCCATGGCCCTTTCCAGAGACTTCCTTTCTGACTCCTTGGGAGTCAAAGTTGAAACCCACAAATGTGATGCTGTTTCTTGCCATGTCCCCAGTCATAGTGACGCTAACTTCTGCAGGGAGATTGTCCTTGATGGTGGCCCTTGGTAACTTCCACTGGGATGAGGCACCCAAAGCCCCATCTCTGCAGTACTGCCTGGTCCTCAGGACTGCTCTGGGCTCTAGGACTGAGATTTACAAGGAAACCATACCATGTAGTATGCTTTGAAGATGTGGGCTCTCATTCCTTTTTTTTCAGTAATAGGAAGAGATTCCAATTGAATCAGCCTCTGCTCTATGAATTCATTTGAAGAATTCAGACTTTGCCAGAGTAGGTAAATCTCAGAAACACAGTTTAGGCCCTGCATGAAGTTAGAAGTACCCCTTGTCGACTCCACTCTGAGACCAAAGTTTGTCATCCCATGTAGCCTTCAGGGAATGGGGCCTTTTCCTGGCTCTGTAAAGTCCCCAAACACCCACTCTCCACTGGCACCCGGACTGAGCTGTCCATTAGCCATCTGACCTCATGTCTACATGCACTGCTGTCATGGTCACCTCAGAACACAGAATGAGGGAATGTTCTCCAGGGAGGGGCCCAGCTGCAGCCACCCCTGTGGCACCTGAGAACCTGAACACCTGATAGGTTATTGAGAGGATACATTCTTTCCAGTGAACAGTTTTGGGAAGAGTAGCCAGTTCCACACTGAGAGTGACAAACCTGTTGTCAGTTGTCTCAGTAATATGGACCTGTTGATTGGTGTCAGCCAGGGTCCCTTATATCTGGTGGCAGAGGGACTCTCTGGGTGTTTATGCCCCTTTGATCTTTATCAGGTGAGTTGTGGGCCCAGTATTGCCTGACATAAAAATTATTGTGTGTGTATGTGTGATGAGTGTGAGATTGTGTGTGTTCCTGCTTTTCATGTATTTTGTATGTGTATAGTTTCTTGTTATAAACTCAGGTATTTAGAAGTTGCAGGTTTATGTCCAGTTATATTTTTATTTAATGCATATGTATGTATTTTGTGTGTATACATGTCTAGAAATTATGGTAGTAATAAATTCCTTCCTCCTAGGCTGTTGAAGTATACTGGGCCCAAGGATACAGCCACACAGGTAAGACAACTTTCTCTATATCTAGACTCATTTGAGTATTTTTGCAGTTAGGTGTGTGTCGCTCCCCCTCTTCGTGGAGGAGCAACACTGAACCCTGCGCTGTTCTTTCGTCTGCTCGGCCCTCCCCGGGTTTGCTGCTGGTTCTTCCCGGGTTGGCTACTATCCCTTCCACCTCCGTGGAAGGGCAGTTCCCCCTGGCCGCATTCCCCACTTCCGCAGGGGAGCGGCACACCGCCGGCCGGCTCTCTGGGGGGCTGCACGGGTGTTCCTTCAGCTAGATGTTCCCCATAGATGTTCCTGGTGCATGCCGTCTCTCTCCTCCTTTATAGTCCTCCTCCGCCAATCCCAACTCGGCTGCCCACACGCCGAGTACGCTGCTCTCCAATCAGGAGCAGGTCCTACAGTTTATTGGTTGAACTGGAGGCAGCTGTGCGGAAGCTGTTTACTTCTCTCCCAGCGCCATATTGTGGGAGAGCAGATGCATAGAATAAGTCTTAATTCCAGTAACTTAGTCTAGTCCGAGCTGCTCCCCACAGAGGAGAGCAGATGCATAGAATAAGTCTTAATTCCAGTAACTTAGTCTAGTCCGAGCTGCTCCCCACAGATCCCCCTTTCTTTTTATTTTTTTGGCGTTGATACGCGCCTGTCTTCGGTGTCCCGCAGCACACACTCTGCTCTACTTGCTAGAGTTGCCACAGGTTCTTACAAGTCCTATCAATCAGGAAAACCGAATCCGGGTCCTCTCTTCGCCATGTTGTGAGGAGGTTTTTAGGCGCTGATGCGTGCCTGTGTTCGGTGCCCTGCAGCGCATGCTCTGCTCTGCCTGCAGGGGACTTACAAGACCTATCAGGCAAACCGAATCCAAGCCTTCTCATTGCCTTATTGTGGGGGAGACTTATTAGTGTTGGTTCGTGCCTATCTTCGGTGACCTGCAGCTCATACTCTGGTCGAGCTGCTTGCTGGTGCTTACCGCCTTAATTAGGCAGACCGAATCCAAGCTTTCTAATTGCAGTATTGTGGGGAGGCCTTACTGATGTTAATTCGTGCCTGTCTTCGGTGACCTGCGGCGCATAAGCTGCTAGCCGCCCAGGTGCTCATCGCCTCACTAATCGGGCAGACCGAATCCAAGCCTTCTAATTGGCATGTTGAGGGGAGGCCTTATTTTTCTCTATTTCTCTATCTCCGGGCATTCCTATTTCTCCCATTTTACTTCTATCTTCCAGCATTCCTATTTTTCTCACTTTACTTCTAAACTTCTGTTTCTCTTATCCCTGCGGCTTTCCGGCACCTCGCCCCGCCGGCGGGTTCCCGGCTCTGCGCCGCTTCAGCCCGCGCCTCTCTCATCTGCGCAGCTTCCCGGCTTTGCGCGGCTCGGCTTCGCGCGCTCCGCGGTCTCCACGCTTAACCCTTTCGCGTCTGAACCACGGCCTACGCCAGCGTTCCCTATCTATTCACGCCCCGTGCTCTCTCTGCACGCGGCGGCTTCCGCGAGTAACACAGCGTAGCTTGCGTCTCCACCACTAGCATTCAATCTAAGTTCCCCGGGCTAGCCTGGCGAATTCAACCCAGCGTACGTCTCCACCCCACGATTTGGCTTCCCGTCCTTTGCTCCCCGGGCTAATCAGACGGATCCCAATCTGGCTTACGTCTCAGCTTCTGGTTTCAACTTTTCGCCCCCTATTCCCGGGCTAACTTGAGAATCCCAAAGTGGCTTCCGTTTCCGCCTTGGCCTGCCCCCCGCGGCTTCAATTTCCCTAACACTTTTCTCTACCCGGTATGTTTCCCCAAACTTTCCTCCAACGATACTCCTCCCTCATTTCTCCTGGCCTCTCCCCACAGTCCGCATCCGAGTCTGTTTGTTCTAGCTTTCACTTTCGCTTTCGACCTTAGAGATTTCTCCCAGCTTCCCCCCGTAGTCCGTATCCGAGTCTATGCCTAGGCTTTCAATAGCTTCTTCCGGCTCCTTTTTCGTCCGGCTTTTCCCTAGGCTGTTTGCTAGTCTCTCTCTCCGATATTTTCCCTAGGCTGTTTGCTAGTTTCTCTCTCCGATATTTTCCCTAGTTCTTCCCGTTTCTTCCCTCCTAAGTTTCATATCCGTCCTAAGTTTCCTATCCGAGTCACGGCACCATTATGTCGCTCCCCCTCTTCGTGGAGGAGCAACACTGAACCCTGCGCTGTTCTTTCGTCTGCTCGGCCCTCCCCGGGTTTGCTGCTGGTTCTTCCCGGGTTGGCTACTATCCCTTCCACCTCCGTGGAAGGGCAGTTCCCCCTGGCCGCATTCCCCACTTCCGCAGGGGAGCGGCACACCGCCGGCCGGCTCTCTGGGGGGCTGCACGGGTGTTCCTTCAGCTAGATGTTCCCCATAGATGTTCCTGGTGCATGCCGTCTCTCTCCTCCTTTATAGTCCTCCTCCGCCAATCCCAACTCGGCTGCCCACACGCCGAGTACGCTGCTCTCCAATCAGGAGCAGGTCCTACAGTTTATTGGTTGAACTGGAGGCAGCTGTGCGGAAGCTGTTTACTTCTCTCCCAGCGCCATATTGTGGGAGAGCAGATGCATAGAATAAGTCTTAATTCCAGTAACTTAGTCTAGTCCGAGCTGCTCCCCACAGAGGAGAGCAGATGCATAGAATAAGTCTTAATTCCAGTAACTTAGTCTAGTCCGAGCTGCTCCCCACAGGTGTGTACCTTAGAGTTCCTTCAGTTTTTCTGTCCATTTACACAAGTGCACACAACTAAGTATTACCATAAGACGATGTTTTCAATAGGGACACCATACAGGTTTTTTCCCAAACATTTACTTACTTTATTTGAAAGGCAGAGAGGAGACAGAGAGAGAGAGAGAGAGAGAGAGAAAGAGAAAGAGAGAGAGTTAGAGAGAGGGATGGGGGGAGAGAGAGAGAGAAAGAGAGAGTTAGAGAGAGAGAGAGATGGTCCATTTGCTGGTTCACTCCCCAAATGGCTCCATCAGTCTAAATTGGGCCAGGCCAAGGCCAGGAGCCAGGAACTTCATCTGGGTTTCCCACATGGATGCAGGGGCCATCTTCTGCTTTGCCAGGCACACTAGCAGGGAACTGGATTGGAAGTGGAGCAGATGGGACTCAAACCAGAGCCCATATGAGTTGCTGTCATTGCAGGTGGTAGCTTAGCCCACTGCATCACAACACTGGCCCCACCATACAGGTTGTGGCCTGTTATTGATGATCCAGGAGACATCTGGAAACCTCACTGGGCTATACTCAGAAAGGAGCTGGACTGAACAAGGCTCTGCTTCCTAACCTGTCCTGGCCTTGTCATGGGCAGTATAGTCCCCACACACCTCCTTTAGCTAGAGTGACACTCTTCACCCTTGAGTGTGAGGACCGGAATTAGGCTCCCTGCTTGCGCATCTACCTGGATCAGCAGGCCCAACACCCAGTCTCTGTCCAAATCATTTTAATGCTTTGGGATTTAACAATATTTTTGTTCATACAAACATTAAGACAGCTGTGAAGAATATTTTGTAGAATATGACACCAATAGAGGGAACTTAT